>NC_139539.1:61454451-62668315 GCF_965153285.1 Podarcis tiliguerta
GGCATTGTCGGTGACCTCCACACCTTGGAAGTATGAAAAAAACCTGCCAAACAGAACCAACAAGGACACTAGATTATTTCTCCTGGTGGGGAAAAAAAGAACATGGCTTCATCCCCTACAATATGCCTTTGTTTCGTCACCTGGAAAATATATTCTTGCATGGATCTGGGTAAGCATAGGTGCCAAATTCTGTAATCACGACTCTTTTCTCGGTCATTGCCCTTACATAGGCATCGGTCCGGATAAACCTATAGAGAAGGAAGAAAGGTTGTTTTGGTCTGGTATGTTGAAATCCTCAGGTCACCCAGGACGAGTGCGCTTCCCATGCCGCCTGTCACATGCCCCAGGGGGGATGGCCTTGGCATGGGAATCAGCTCTTGTCATAGCATCTTGGATTTCTGGAGATGCATGGGAAGGTGATGCAGTTGCTGGGTTGCTGAGAGTAACTGTAGAATGGGCCCTAAGTGGTATGTCACATATCTGCTCAAATGACCCTAACTATATGGATGGAAGTTACAGACATTGTCAAGAAGCGACAAAGGAGTAGCCACCAGAGTGGAGTCCCCGTGCTGTTACCAGCAATGTGTGAAGAAGGATGGAAGTAGAAGAGGCATGGAACAAGTTCTAGAAAAGGCTGGGGTGGAGGTGGGGAGCTATGTGCAGGATGGAGTAAGCCAACCCTAAGCGCCCTTGTTGCCCGAACTCTGGATATTATTAACCCCTGACATTTCAATGTTCACCATGCTATGCAATCCTTAACACTATTGTCCAGAAATCCTGGGAGGCGGATCGCCGACCCCCATTTCATAGAACATAAAATATAGCCAAAATGCATTATTAGCTCTGGAACAGAATGTTTTAAAAATTCAATTTGATTTGGACAAAGGCCTTGCCTTGGGCTTGATTGCTATTGGTGGGGAATGCCGAGTAGTAAAAATGGAGATGCTTACCTCCTGTGATAAGTGACATGCCCCTCCTTGAAGTCAAACTTGTGAAGAAGTGCTTGGCCATCAAACAAATGATAAAATGGTTCTGAGCCAACTTCAAATAAACCCGGCCCGCATCTGAGTAAACTGCCTCTGAGCCAGACTGGAATCCTACCTATTGCAATGATAGCAAAAAGCGCCGTCACATATTTAAGAAATAAAAGGGCCCATGGGAGATGCCAACTGTGTTCGACTAAGAAATCAGGCTGCTAAGCTGTCTCAAGTCTTCCCTTATTCTTTGTATCAATATATTTGTGAGGGGTGAGGGGAGACCTAGCTCCTCAGGGCTGGTCACCCCTCACAGAATCAAATTGACAATGGTGGCAGCTGAGAAAAGAAGACTAAGGTTGGAAAACATGAGGGTGGTAATTTCCCATCTCATCTTCTGCCCCACAGGCTGCCTTCCCAGATGCTGCTGCGAGTGAAGGACAGCATGAGGCCTGGTCCCACCCAACATACGCTCACAGTGTGCCAAGCCAACACAGACAGATTGTAAGGCAGCAGCTGATTTCTGGAAACTATTAAAAAGCAGCAAATTGTCAGTTGCTTGGATAAATATATTTTCCCCTCTGACTGGGCAATGATTGGGAAGGGATAGCAAATTTGGGTTTTCTGCCTCAGGGACCATAACATCTCTGGGGAGGAACATCACAGAGCTTCTCCAAGGCACTACAGATTCTAGCTATTATTTTACTTACATTACATGAGCCCCAAGAATGGGGCTAGATAAATACATTTATTATCCAGCAAAAAGAAAAATTTGACATTCTGTTTAGAAGATGTTTACCAAACTTAGAAGTCTACTTCTGCACTGAAGAAAGCCTCACTGTACAAAGGCCAGAGAGTGGGGAGAGCAAAGTTTTGTTTCGTGGAAGGCGTTTGAAAGAAGGGCATGTCTAGAGATTTGTCGCTTTGTTACAGTATTGAATTTCTATTGCCATGTTCTAGGATTGTCAGGTTAACTTGAATGGCATTTAATTAGTCCAGGTATGCAGCAGGATTTCAGGGCTTGTGACGATTAGGTCAACAATTTCAATTTGTGGATTTTCAGCATGAGGCTATGGAAATGCAATATTTGACTTTAATTAAATAAATTAGTATCACAACAAAGAACACCCAAGGTTTCTTCAACTCTCCCTCTGTATGTCCCCCCCGCCCTATAAAGGTTTGCTCATGAAGGAAAATAGCACACTGGGGCAATCTGGAAAGAAAGCACTAGAAATCCACATACCCGTGACATTAGCAGTTATTGGTGAGGAGAGTTCCTCCACGGTCTCAAAGAGCTTCTTGTATCCACCTGCTGGATGTTCAACTCTGAAGGGTGTTAAGAAAACAAAGGGTGAGCAAGTCCTTCCAACTATTGCATGATGGTTAGAAGAGAGATATACATTTGACATGAATTGTTTTGACCAGCATAAATAGGAGGCAAGGTAACTTGAGATGAAATGTACGATTGTGCCACGCCTCCCCCCCTCCTGATAAAATTGGTAGTGTTTTTAGATAAATGTGGCGATATTCACTTTGTAGAACAGGTTGTGGCCAAGTGAGAGTGCTGAATATATTTCCAGAAAGTGGAATCGGCACAGCATTCCTCCAGCCAAATGCAAGCTTCCCCATGACCAAATCACATTGAACATGGACTGAAGGCACAAGTGCCAGGCATCATGTTCCAGAAACTCTGTGATCCTGCTCTCACCACAGGGTAAACTCTCCTATTCCAATACCCTCCCAACACATGTTGGTCACAATTCAAAGAACTATGCTTGCAATGGATTACGCTTTAACAATGAAAATCACAGAATCAGGAGTCCAGCTTTACTGCTGTTTACTACTGCCCTGCCACAATAATTTGCAGATTCTTGTTAGAATATCATGCATGCCCCATAGGCAGCAGCAGCAGCAGCATGTGAAGACTGACTCTTTGCTTCTGATAAATTTGCTAGCTGCAAGAATCTAGTGACATTATCACTTTACTGGGTTGACATTTAAACTCTATGCAAAGCAAAGCCCAGGGATAGGTACTTACTGGCTGGCCATTTTCTCCCCAGGAAAGGATTTGGACTTCCCTGAGCCAAATGCAGAGTACGGCAGTTGGAGATGTGTGCTGGGTATTTATATGAACATTAGGTCTTACTGACGGGAGCAACAGCTTTATGGAAACATATGAGCCAATCAGCTGGGCCCTGGGGAACAGAAGCATCTTTCACCACTCAAATCCTCCCGAAGCTTTATGAGATTTCACCCCGCTGCTCAAGAGAGGCCTTTGAATGTTTTCCAGAGACCTAAATCCCCATGCAGAAGTGGATTACAATGAAACAAGAAGGGGAAAGAAAGTGGACTATAGTCACACAGCCTGTAACGTGCTCGCTGCTTGGCACAAAACCTTTGCCCCATTACCCAAACCTCCAGCTTGGAGGAACTGGCCCTCGGCACACTGCTGGCTCCAGGAGACTGGACTACACAGGCTGCCAGATGCCCCATTTTATGTAACAGAGAGTCTCTGATGGACACGAGAAGCAGATTGCAGCAGCTGCCAATGGCATCCGTATTTAACCTGTCCTTAAATCCAATCACAGCTGTGTAGGTTACACTTCATTATACACCAAAACAATTTTGTAAAGTTCTGTTTTAAAAGAGGAATCTCTGCCTCCTCCCAAATTAAAAAAAAGGTTTTATTAAAAACACTGCATCTGTATTTGGACAACAGCACAAACACCTTTGTTTGTTATCTGTTCAGTTTTTAGCATCAGAGCAAGCAATGTGTGGCCTCTGAAAGTGCATTAGAAGGTCATGCATGGACTGTAGCCATATAACTTTTACTCAGAGTCGACCCACTGAAATTCTTAGTTCTATGTGATGAACGTTGGTTGGTTTCAACTCCTGGTTTCATTTTCTCAATTTTGGCAGCAAGCGATTTGCCCAGAGCAACCTTTGCCAACCTGATGCATTCAAGATGTTTGGGAGCACAAGTCCCACGGTGGCTGGAGCTGCGAGAAGCTGTAGTCGAAAACAGCTGAAAGGCACCAGGGTTCGGGAAAGGCTGGCTTAGAGACTATAAAAATACACAAATTATCATACTGCATTGGACTAAGGCATGCAGGCTTTGGGGCTATACAGAACTATTAACCATAGCTCTTAGAAATAGACTATTGTATTTATGGGAATAGTACAAGTTAAAGCAGATTGTTACTCTCTCAAACATTGCGAGCATTGTGCCTGTGTTGCAAAACACACATGGTTTCTTAATAGGTATCAGAGAAGAGAATATTACCAAACAAATCTTTAATTCCCAGTAATCGTTTTTCTTGTGCAATTAAGCTGCAAAGGCTACATTCTTATAGGTGTCTAAGCTTTGCTTATATGGAACTATAAAGTGTGGTAGGTCTGCCATAAAGAATATGACTTGAAAGCGTAAAGGTCTCAGATAAAACATACCTGAAAATTATTTTCGTTGTTCCCGTTTGCCTTCCTATGTTATTTTCCAAAAAGACTTTGAAGCCAATTCTGTGAAACACTGTTCTAACCTTGAAGAAATGCTCAGTAGGGCTGAAAACATTAGTTAGCTGCTGTATGATGGCTCTTGCAACTTAATTAACATTAATTAAATTTGGCGGAAGTGAATGAATCTCTGATACAAAAGGCACTGAAGGCATGAGTTGCAAGTGTAGCCAAAGGCTATAAAATGCTAGGGATCATGAGGAGAGGATGGGAATGGGCATATTAAATTATCAGGAATACTGGCACATTCCATAGGAAATATCTGTCACACATAAAAAGATAGAAATAGTGGCTTAGAAGGATTGACAGGCTCAGGGCTAAGAGTCAGCATTAAGAAAAAAAGGGATAAACCTATCAAACTTTCACATGGAAATGAAGGTATCTAAAAACCCAGTATGATAGCTACAGCCAATGTGTGATGAAAAATAACCCACGTCAGAAAAGACTCAGAATAAGCAGGTTACCTCACAATTATTGCAATAACTCAGAGCATCTTTGGTTTTTAGAACTGCCCCATAATAAATTATGCTGTTACAATTTGGGGCCTTCCATTTACCACGGCAGCCTTTAAACATTGCTCATACTACGATAATCTACATTCAGTGTTAAGCGTCAGAAAAGGTACTCCATATAGTCTTCCATTTGCTATGATATTTAACTCCTTAAGTGCAATTCTGCATTTAGTTCCTAAACTTGCAGGTCCTTTCGCTGCAATTCAGTTTCAATGCACTTTCTGAAATACCCTTCCAAACAAAACACAAATAGAGTACCAACATAATGTCATTTTATTCAACAAGCTTCCTCTGACAGATATTTTAAAAATATAAAATCAATTAAATATTGATAGATACATGCTGTAAACACAAAACATTTACAACAGATAAACATAAAAAGAAAAGGAGAGGTGAAAAGAATCTGGGCAGTGTAGTCTTACTACAACACAGAATGGATTGGATCCAGAGTAACGTTAGTTCCACTTAGGTCCCACTTAAATTATATTAGTGATGACTTAAGATTTCCCCTGAAAACTAGTTGAATTTAACCCTTGCCGAAGGCCGGCGGGGAAAGGGGGATAGGATGGAAGTGTGCCTTTTCCACTGGAGAAGTGCTCTGCTGACTGGACATCCCATCTCCCTAAGAGGCCCCTCTAAGCCCCCAGGAGCCATGGAAGCAGTACGGCCATTGTTTTTCCCATTTGTGGTGGGATCAACTGGGGGTGACCTTTGATCTACTGCATTCAACCCCCTTCACTTGTACAGTCAACATACTGGGCTACCTACTGATGCTGGCCTGAACCTGCCACAATTAATTTCCCTCCCATTGAAACAGGCGGGATAAAAGGTTTTAAAAACAAAACCAAGCCTGTCAGTATGGAAGGGTGATGGTAGCAACACCTTCCAACTCCCAACAGGGCCAGAGCAAGCTGGTAGGGATTTGGAAGTGGAGATTGCCTGCTACGTAACTCTCCATCTCATCCCGCTTAGGATTGCTCTTCTCGCATGGATCCAATTTACTGGCCTAAATGGAAAGAAAGAGAACCAAGACAGCATGGGAAGAAAAACCCAACACAAGTAATGGGACCAGTGACCCATTAACCACGTATTTCCAAATATTCCAGGACTGCAAATGTGACACACTTCGAACCATTGAAAGCAAGGCTTTTAATTACTTCTTTATGGCTGTTGAAGCCTTTTTCCATGAAAGGCTGGATTTGTGCAAAGATGATCAGCTTTCCATCACTCTCTTCCGTTTAACACTGTGACACATGTTCCATGCCTCCTTGTTCTCCTGCCTCTTCTTGGTCGACAGTGGACCATGCAAAGTTTCAAGACAACAGACGACCAACATACACGGTAAGTGCAAATTGAAAAGTAAAAGCTGTCGAATCAAGTTGCTTGCAAACCTATTGCTTTCACTCAAAAAATAATAATAAATCCTCTACTTTTCTACTTACAATTTCTAAATAAAAATAAAAATGCAGTACTTCTTGAAAATTAACACAAACACCAGCTTACTGAGGTAAACGTATGCCCCATTTCTTGGAATGGGTTATAGCATGCATTCTCAATTCTACCAACTCCACCATTTCTTTCTTTTTGGCTATTGGTATCTGTACATTTTTGGTTACCCTTCATTTCACCCAACTCCACTCACACACAAATATTATCTATTTACATTGGTTGGTTTCTTTTGTAAACATCAATGGCGTCATTTCCAGACTTTAGGTATGACAAGGGAACCCTGGGGCCCAACCTATTTTAGCACAGTTCAACAAATTCACATTTTTGTATACTCGCTCACTTAAATGTGGCTAATATTTGTTTTCCAAGCAAAATGGCTTTACAAACATCAGATTCGTCAAAAGACATAAAATTAACTTCTCAGGGTACGAAGCTTTGGCTTTCGCAGGCTGAGCATTGGCTGCTTAATTGTGGGCCTGTCTTCAAACAGGATGGCTTCACTTTCTGTGGTTGGAAATCTGTTTCGATAGATCTTGGGATACTCTTTCTGAAACTGAGGAACAAGATGCCATGTTAGTCATACTGAAGTTACAAAAAACGAACACAGTGCTACAACCAAGTAATAACTCTTATAAAGACAGTCAGGGGTGAGCAGGGAGGTGGCCAAGTTTGTTTTATTTTCTATTTATTTTATTTATTCAATTTTAACATTCTACTTTGCTACAAAATACTGGCTTAAGACTTCTTGCTATCCAGAATGAAACAATTCTTTCACTGGCAACCAGCTAGCTACATAGTAGGAACTTTAAAATGCCATGATGTCCTTTTGGCTGAATTTAAGAAACAATTCAAGCCCAACAAAGTCTCCATTACTACAAGAGAGTACAGAGAAAAGTAACAACAACTTGGTGATTTAAAAGCTGCTTGCTTTAGAGCTGGACTCCAGTCATAAGACTTAAAAAGTTCTGGGACAAGTACAATTTTGTGTAGGGGGTTTGTCCAGGAAAAAAACAAACAAACTCAAAGGTTTCTGCAGAACAGAAATCCTCTGTATTAAGCTTCCAAAGATATTGTACTTTACCCAAAAGTAGATTACAGTGAATTGTGTGTCAGGTGACCTTGAATAAACCAAACTAAACACTTACTGAGGGGGGAGGGGAACCCCTACTTATTCAACCTAGCATGCACTTTTTCATAACAATTGCAGGGGTGTTATGTGTCATTTTAGAGTACTAGTAATATCAAAGCAGAGACCAATTGCAAAAACAGCATGTCCACCATTAACCCTTTAAGCCTGAAATCCTTTGAAGACTAATTGGAGAGCAAATCATTTTGGACAGTGGCATTTATTTCCAAGCCAACATGCATAGGATTCGGCTGGTGAAGGAGGGATAAATCTCTACTGCAGACTTGCTCTTGATCCATTAAAAAAACCAAAAGAATCCCCACCACCACACACCCCTAGTTTGCAAAACGCATTGCCATTCAGCCAGACATCTTGAGGTGGGCTAGATATGATTCTGCATGCTGTAGCCAGGGATTTCAATCCCATAAAAGAATGCCATGTCCTCCCATTATGGAGTTACAACACATTCGTATTTGCACTGGCAAAGCAGCTGGCACAACGAACACTGTAGCACTAGAAAGTCCCTGTTCATCACAGCTGGGATGGGGGCGAATTTTGGAGGTCGAGCAGAGCAGCCACCTACACCTCAGCAGACGTTCTGGTGTACCATAGGGACATCTGCTTAACACAGATAAGTGCCTAAGCAGAATGCTAATTAGCAGCAAGATTAAAGTAGCAACCTGGGCCAGAGCTGTTATATCTTTGCCCGACTTGCCAGACCTAAGGTGCCACCTTAACCTTTGCGGTACAAGCCTTGTTTTCACCACTACAGCAGAAGAGGCAGCAGTGATGGGGCTGTAGCAGGCTTCAGAAACAGATGCAGCTTTTTTAAAAGGAAAAAGAAAAGATGCCGCTGAACAGATCCCTTTGTTCTTCACACTGCAAGCACCCATTTCCAGGCAGACAATTTTCATCTAAATGAGATTGCCAGAGGCAACTTAACTGTCAGTTCTGAAAACTAAATGGCTACCTGCTTCACAAATAATGTTGATGCAGGTTTAACATCTTCTGTTACCTGCTTAAGCTTCTTCTTCTTGTCTTTCACACTTAATTTTCTGTCCTTAATGATGCTTTCCAGAAGCTCAGCAACTGCTGCCTGAGAGGTGAAAATCTTTTGTGCATCAAATTCCTGAGAAGTTATCCTCTCGCAGTAGGAGTAAGTTGGAAATATGGTGCTCAGTTCTTCCCCTAGGCACTCCATCTGCAAACAAAGATAATGTCAAGTTCCAGGCATTTTACACAGAGCTGGTTTAGTGCATCTGTTAAACAGCAAGCGCTCTCAATCCGACGCTCCCAGTTCCAATCTAAGCCAGGGATGCACTGAATGGGTTTCAAACCAGTATTCTCTCAGCCCTCTCTCTATCTGTCATATGTGGATGATGATGATAATACTGACCTACTTACAGAGGCTGAAACTCCCAAAGGGTAAGATACCAATGAACAATGGAATCAAAGTATGATAAAAATATGACCCAATTTTCTGAAACCACAGAAGTACCCAGGGCCATTGGACTGAGAGTTATAGTGCAGAGAACAGTTATAGTATGAAGTAACATAATGAAAATTTGATTCCTGTCAATTAATAATCAGGTCTGGAAGTCCACGGAATTCCCTGAAGACCAAACTGAGTACAGTGGTCCCTTGGTTGTAGAACAGCTTGGCTCCCAAACGCTGCAAACCTGGAAGTAAGTGTTCTGGTTTGTGAACATTTTTCGGCAGCTGAACATCCGACGCGGCTTCCTCGGCTGCTGACTGAATGCAGGAAGCTCCTGCAGCCAATCGGAAGCTGCGTCTTGGTTTTCGAACGGTTCCAGGAGTCGAATGGATTCTCAGAATGGATTAAGTTTGACAACTTAATAGCCAAAATGCAACCGAACGATTTCTACAGAATCTTCGCCAGGAGCCAAACTATTATAATTGCCTGAAGATGTGGGAATAATAGTACCTCATGGATGCAAAACATCCTAAAGTTTAAGGGGCAAGAAATGTCAAGTTCTGCATTTTAAGTAGGAGCCTTAAATAGGTAACTTAGACGAATGTGTCCCAAGATCCAGGTTGACAGCAAGCTCAGGAGTTAAGATCTCTGACTCATAAGTTTTTTTGTTTGAAACATGAAAGGCATGCTTCAACCTTTTCCCTCACCTGAGTAGTTTTTAAAATTTCTAAGTGTTCTTGTACGGCCACTTGTAAATAAATCGGGACTTCCAGAATTTCTTGGTGATGATCCATTAGAAAGGAAACTAATCTTATGGCAAGCAACTCATCAAGATCGACTTCTTCTTCACAACACAATATACATCGAGAAAATGTCTGTATCATCTGAAAACATTTAAACAAACTGGTTAGGAAACAAAAGAATTGTACCGAATATTGTGGCAATTCTTTGGGAAGGAATGTGGTATCATGTTCCTTCCCAAGAAATATCCCTTTAACGGTAATGATGGCACAGAAGGGAAGACTGATAACACTGGAAGCCTAAAATTTCAGTTGTACAATGGAACAACTTAAGAAAAAATTGGAAAGCAAGGCATCTTACCAAAGACCTGGTGCCCACTGCATCATGAAGTCGTGGCATATCAACATTTTCACATATTCGAGAGATCATGCGCATCAAGAGTTGAAGTTTTCTGCGATTTGCTGGAGGAAGCAATAAGCAGCAGATCTGCAGTGCTTCAATAGCAACTCTTTCTAAATGAGATTGGAGCATCTCTAGCAAATTAAAAATTGGGGACAGACATTATTCTCGGTAACTGTATCAAAAGCAGAATTAGCAATTCTGCACGTTAATTTCCCCGCATAACACAAAGTAATAGTTTTACGGTAATTGATTCTACTTCAGTTAAGAAGTTAGTTATGTGCTCTATCCTAGACTTTTGTGCTAAGATCCTGAAGTCGCTTCATTTTGCTCCAGCAATACAGGTGAAGAGCAAATGAAAACGAAACGTTATTATTTTAACACCGAAGTGTGCTAAAGTCCAATTACATAAAAACTTCTAGTTGGTTGTTTAGAAGTTTAGAGACTAGATGAATGATTTAGCAGTCCGTGCCCAGCAGCAGCTTCTCTCTTTTCTCTATACATTGTTTGGAAGAGTTGCCCAGTAGCCACGCGGGTTACAAATATGCCGAATTACACAAATATAACAGCATTGACAGAAGAGCACACACACTTGGCATTAGCATGCACTACAGAAAATACTGATGCTTGCATGGCAAAATATTAGTTTTTTTAAATTACTGAACCTCAAAGGCCCTAGGAACCGTTTTGACAAATCTTGTTGAATACGTTTAGTCATTTAAAACCTTGGGGTTTGTGCAAAGAAAAAAAAAAGGGCAGAAAAACAAACTAGTTAGTAAATATAAATAAATAAATCCCATGCTCAGGAAAGCAATCTTACTTGTGCCAGTCAACATAAGGGTGCTGGGGGGAAGCGTGTTTTCTGAAAGTTGTGTTGCACTTTTGCAGAGTCTTTTACTGATGGCCATATCAGAATTCCCAGGTTTATTTCCTATTTTAGTAACCAGTGTAGTGGTGCTTTGGGTTTTTTGGCCCAGATGGCCCAAAGGATGTGGTTCCACCGTGATCTCTGCAACTGGAACATGGGCACTACACCAGCTAGAGCTCCTATTTCCACGTAAACTACGAGATCTGCAAAGTTGCTTTGATTTGTAGTTACCACTAGATAGCTCTTGGTCTGGAATACTTGCTGTGGAAACTGTCTTGAAGCCACAGGTTTGTTTTGGGCCAGCGTCATCTGAACAAAGATCCAAGCAACAATCTGGATTACGTGCAGAGTGAAACAGCTGGTCTCCATTACTTGCGAACGGTATATGAACTCCAGTTTCAGAAAGTGTTTTTAGTCCGTCTTTACTACACTTGCCTGAGGCGGTATCTGCAATTCCCTCCAAAGAGTAACACCTCGCCTTAATTTTGAGAGGCACAGCTTGTTCATTTTTCAGTCTTGAAAGGTCCTGACAACTCCCACCTGCTAGTTCATGAACGGTGGCATGTTCACAAGGCACACTATCATGCTGCAACTTTTTATCATGTCCCTTTTCAGCTGTACACTTTACAGAAACTGTTTTGGAAGCCTCAGCTTTGTCCTTTTCGCCAGTCTTGAGCAAACTTAGCAGAAGGCATTCGGTTGACTTGAAAGAGTTTAAGGGTGGAGTTTTTGAAAGAGTCAAGTCATTCCGCGCGCTAGATTTCCCACTGGATCTATTTGGAACTGCGATGTAGCCACACAAAACTATCAGAAAATGAAATACAAGTTCAGATGCAGGCGATGTGACAGGGCAACAAGACAAGCAACGCAAGTCAGAAAAGTTAAGTCAGAAATGTTAGTCATGTTGGAGAGAACACTTTCTCAGTCAGAGGGTATTCAAAAACATAAGTGCAACAGATAGCTCAGATATGCAAGACTAAGGACACATAACAAGCCAGTCTGTGTTCAGCATTCAGTGCAAAGACTAAGAACAGAAAACCAAGTTGTTAAGATTTATAATGAATTACTTGTCATATTAAGGCAGCCAGAGTTCACTCTGAAAATCTAAGATACACCAAGTGATTTCGCTCAGATACATGGCGTCTTAGTCCATCTTCTCAAATGCCCATTAAAGTTTGGGGGGCCTCAGAACTAGAGGAATACGTACCCAGTATATTCACAAATAACTCATAGTACTGAAATGTAAGCAAAGGTTCGGGAAGACTAAGAAAATAGTCGGCAACTGTTTTGAATACATCCCGTTCAAAGCCCATGTACATTGGCTGGCTCGTGCCATTGCTTCTAGGCCCTAAAATACAAAAGGAAATAAATCTCAGTAACATTGAACTTGACTCTTCAAATATTTACAGCATGAAACAGCACAAAGAGCTGTGTGTGTGTGTGTGTGTGTGTGTGTGAGAGAGAGAGAGAGAGAGAGAGAGAGAGAGATATCTTATGGCGCAGAGGACTCCAACCCCCTTTATGGTAGGGGTTAGCAGGCAGGATCTCCAGCAGTAGAAAGCTCAGAAACAGGCATTCTGAAAGGGGAGCCAGCCTAGGATTGGGCCCAATTGCTGCAGCTGGTACAGGGATGGGGTACCTCCTCCCCCCATTCTGTATTCGGTGAGTGGCTGGTGTGTGGATGTGGCAGCCCCTCTGCTGCTCTGAAAAGCCCTGACGGCAGGAGTTAGGATTTCGGCCATAACCATCATTATACATAATAATGCAAATGGAATTATCTTCCTGAATGGCAAAAATAAAGTTAGTTAGTTATTCTGGCTGGAGTATGGTGGTGGATGGACCCCTGACAAGACGTAACACAGCAATTCATTTAAGAACTGCCATTGTACAGATCAGGCACAAATTTGTGGTGCATTTATGGAATTACAGTGTTACTATTTTGCTCTTTTTTTTGGCCTTAATTTCACTTATCTCATAAAATATTCTAAAAATCAGATTATTGGAAGCCGAGAATAAATAAGAGCCCAGCAGATGTCACCAATATAGTATTGGTATTTCTATTCTGTTTTCCATTTCTATTTCAGCACCTGACATTTCAAACAATGTGTGTCTAACTTACAGTTTGCCAAGCACTTCATAGCTGACAGTACCCAGTGAGGGAGGTCTTCTGCAAGGAAGGGGGTAGAGGAAGGAAGAGACAAATTGACCAGTTCCCATTATTATTCTTAAGAGAAGACTTCACATATTCTTTCTATTTGTCCTGTTTCATCCATCATCTAAGGGCATATTCTGGAAGATATAACATCTCACTTTAACCCTCATGCTACCCATGAGACATAGCTGGGAATTAAAACAAGAGTTACCAGCTGCTCAAGGTCACATTCTGAAAAAGCTTCATGGTTAATTTTCTAGTCACTGCATCACACTAGCTTACCCTTAACTGACATAACCGGTTTTAAAACATGTAGTTTGAGAAGAAGCAAAAGTTCTAGACTTCCCCTTTGCTCTTTCTTCCCTTGTGCTGGGTTGTGATAATGAAGCATATTTACAATGAAGTTCTGTTGAAATCATTATTATTGCATTTATCACCCGCCTTTCACTAGCACATCCCAGGGTGGGTTACAATTAAAAACTTGAAACAGTTAAAACAGATCACAATCACACAAAACAGGGGGCGGGGCTCTGAACACAAACGTCTCAGGTGTCAAAGGTCAGGCACATCTTCAAAATTCACTGAAAGCGGAATAGTGAAAAAGCCAGGCACCGCCCCCCCGCGGAGGAAATTCCACAACTTAGGGCTTCCACAGAGAATGCCCTTTCCCAGGGTACCCCGGAAACCTCTGAGGGAGGGGAAACTACCAAGAGAGCCCCCTCTGCTGATCTTAGCATCTGGGAGGGCCTGTAGGAAAGGAGGCAGATATCTTTCTAATTACTGAGGGCTTAATTAATTAATTAATTAATTAACAGATTTTAATTATTAGATTTTAATGCCAATGTTAAATTACCAGACAGGAGAAATGCTGCACTTTCTGTAATATTTGAAGGGGGGTGGGGTGGAAATCAGGTTTTCAAATAATTGTACAGGACTTGCCTGATTTGTCTTGCAGAAGAACAACGCCACGTTTACTTGTATTAGTCATGTTGTATATTATGTACCGAGGAACTACTTGTGCAGGGTGCAATACTTTGTTGAGTGATGGCATGCCTAAAATAGTTTGCAAACTGCAAGGAGGAAAAAAACACAACACCAGATAATTCCAGAACTGAGCACATCACTTTGGGGGGTCTCTAAAGAAAACAGGCTTGCAAAAGGATTCAATATATATTGATGTTCAAACATCTCTGAAATGATAAGCATATCGTTTTACTGTGTTCTTAATGTTACTGCCTGCAAATCAAAACCAAGCTTTCATGAAAACTTCACCACTGGGTGATCACAGTAAATAAATCATAGTATAGGGGAAGAGGGGTGGCCATGTAAATCCACTTTAGTGCCTAGTTCGAAATGAATTTTCCTGTGGTGTCTAAAGCATCATAATAAGCAAGGATAAATCTGTTAAGCGCAGACAGGTAAAGGACAAGGACACTAGAGACCGGGCATCTTCAAAAGTCCAACAGAAGTTCCATGAAGTATCACAGAAGCCGTGTTCATAAGTAAAGCTTAACTATGATTTACCACTATTTGCATGAGCTGCTGTGAGTTTTGGGCTCACACACTCTTCCCTCTGCTCATTATCAGCTATGCAGCCAGGAGGAGTTTGGCTGAGTTTAGTTTTGGTTTTCACAAAACCTGGCTTGGTATTACATATGAACCAGAGATGGAGTAAAGCAAACTTTAGTTAGTTAAACAAGCTATCTTCATTACCCATTAAAAATAGGTTTTAAAAGAAATTAACCAGAGGAGCTTATCATTAAAATATAAACAGGGCCAGAGACAAAGCACACACATTCTTCCCTAGAAGAAATAACTCTTCTTCCCAGCTTAAGCTACTACAATAATCCATGCACTTTTTATGTTTTAGCAGGACTAGTGCTCTTTAGAAATGCTAATATTTTAATTCAATTTGGTGTATAAGCTTGCTAAGCTCAAAGTTTCCAGTACAGTGGTACCTTGGAAGTCAAATGGAATCCGTTCCGGAAGTCCGTTTGACTTCCAAAACATTTGATAACCAAGGCGCAGCTTCCAATTGGCTGCAGGAAACTCCTGTAGCTAATCGGAAGCTGCGTCAGATGTTTGGTTTCCAAAGAATGTTCGAAAACCGGAACAATCACTTCTGGTTTTCAATCGTTCGGGAGCTGAAACGTTTGACTCCCAAGGCATTTGAAAAACCAAGGTACGACTGTACTCAAAATGCTCTGCCAGCAATAAAGTATACAACTTAAAAGGAGGCTTCTCCCAACAGAATGCTTTAAGAGCCTCAGCTGACCATCAGGACACTACAATGATCATTGCCCAAGAAGTTAACGATTCTATCCTTAGGCACATTGGGAAATGAGAGGAGTGAAGAAGACCATTTGTCACTCACTGTATCACAACCGTGTTTCTCCAAACTTCGTCTATGTCTGCTTGGGTTATTTGTCTGATGCACGTATTTTTCCTGTCCTCTTCCATCATTTCACTTTTCACATTTTCTGTGTTCTCCTACAAAGCAGCCATAATAAAAGGCATTATAAATATGTATCGTCAAGACTTTTACTCAAGAGTTGGGAGAGTCATACTGTCTCATAACAACCGTTCTCCACCCCCATCCTTCCAGGAGTCTGGAAGCCAGAAGACCGCTAATGGATGTTCCCACAATTGCTCATCAGTTAGCTGTTCCCACAATGTTTACAGCAATCCTGCAACACCATAACGTAGTAGTGGGCAACTTGTAGCTTTCCCATATGCTGTTGGACTACCGTGTTCATCAGCTCCAGCCAGCATGGTCATTGGTCTGGAGTTGGGTTCAAATTCCCACTCAGCCATGAAGCTCACTGGGTGACCTTGGGTCAGTTGCCATCTCTTAGCTTAGCCTACATCACAGGGTTGTTGTGAGGATAAAATGGAGAAGAGGGGAACCATGTATGCTGCTACACTGAGCTCCTTGGAGAAAGATAGAAATCTAATAAATAAATACTCAGAAGCAGGTCTGTGTTCCATGGGTTTACTCCCAGGTAAGTGTGCATAATGAGTCATAGAATCAGAGTCAGAAATAACCTATTACCTTACATTCCCGGAATTCATATTTTTTGGGTGTTCTTCTGGAGAAATGTGGTAACTTAAATGTCTTTTCTGTCTGTTTAGAAATATTATCTGTGCTCTCACTCAACGGATACCGACGTGGCAGAATTTTCACTGGGGAAACTGAAGGAAACCTGTAATTTTAAAACACAAAAGCTCAACATTGAACAGTAGCGTCACAGACTATTTTGAAACACAGTTTGCATTTCAAAGTATTTGGGAAAGTGTTCATCACTCAAAAACATTTACAGTATAAAAGTCAACAATTTTCATTAAGGTAATGGATACATGTCACATACAAGTACTGAAACGTAGGAAGATGATGAATTCTTTCGTTGTATGAACAGGATAAAGTAAGCCCAGTTTCCCAAGCAGTTTGGCACAAGCCTAGTGCATATTATATCATACTACTAGATGCTGATCTTATGTTACAGCTAATTTTCAATTCCATGTTACTCAAAGGTGGAAACTGAATAAATTAAAACCTCATTATTTTTGGTAGTAACACATGAAACAGGGGAAATCAAAAGGACTTTTGCATCCAGTCAACCCATTTTCCCAAGTTCTATCAATATGGTATATTACCTGAACAAGTTATGGTTGTCATCTAGATTCTCTGAGCCCCATCTTCCTTTTATATCCTCTATCACATGATTTTTGAGAAATTTCCTTAACAGCTGAAGAGTTTGCTGCCTAGTAACTTCTGGACCAAAATTACTGTTATTCTTCAGTAATTCATGAAGCCAGTCGATTGCTTCTGTTGCAGTAAAACAATTCCCATATTTTTTGAAGTGTTGCCTGTGTTTCCTTCGTGGCATTTCTGCCCGAAAATATTTAGTAACTTCATTCCACTACAAGGCAGAAGTGAAATTTAGGTTTTAAAAATCAAGAAGAATAAGCTAAGCAGAAGCTGCAGTCTGGAATTGGTAATGAAACGATAAGTTATCCATCACATAATGCACCAACGCCCAAATATACCACAAACCCTGTGCTCTTTATCAAGGAATTAATGCATGTCAGAATCCTCATTTCAGCCCTAATGACAATTGAAAATGTAGTAACATTCCTCCTTAGCTAGAAGGGTATTAACAAAGGGCTGATTACACATGGCAGTGCTGTGAAGTGTGGAATCTGCAGGTGTGCAAAGGAGGAGTCATATGATCACTCCACGGCTTCCTCAATATAGGCAAATGTTTTGTCCTGCCACCACGAATCACATATTCATTAACCACTAAACATATTCAAGGCCCCTTAAGAGCAGTTAGCACCTGTCAATGCATACTTACAGGTGTTAATCCACAGATTCTAACGTGGAGTAGTAACCACTTTGTGTATGATGTTAAACACGCACTTCTAGGCAAAAGGGCAAACCAAATTAAAAATACCAGCTTCACCAGTGTGGAACTGGATAATTTTCTAAACATCTTTCGTGGCCCTAAATAGAAACCACTTCTGGGTAGTGCTGCATGTAGCAATCACACATGGAGGACTTTACACCCCATGTCCACGGGGAATCAATAAACTGTGACCCTCCATATCCTATTGGACTACAACTCCCATTATCCCCGACCACTTGTCATGCTGGCTGGGACCGCACAATCCAATATCATCTGGGGGACCACAATTTCCCCATCCCTGGTGTCCTTGGGCAAAGAAGCCAGTTGCTGCTTACTAGCATGTGGACAAGGAAGAGAAAAACCTCTGCATGCCATGACGGTAGCGTGCAAAAAGAAATTAAAATAAACCACATCCCTGATGGCTTTTATACTGGTAGAACCCCACCCCACAAACTGCCCCCCACCCCCTGCCCAGTCTGAAGTTTTTCTCTATTTTCTTTGGGTTTAATTTTGTTTCATTGTGTGTTTTTTATTGGTTTCAAGCACCAGGAAAGGATGGGGGGGGGGGGGAGAGAGAAGCTCTTTCGGGGCCCCAAAAGGCAACCTTAAAAAAAGAAAAAGTTCTTATTAAAGAACAAAACAGACACGAAGACAAGCAGACACGCGAACTGTGTCACGTGTGAAGCCGCCCCAACCGCGCACTCCGGACTTGCTAGCTAATGCGCCGCTCTGCATTCATCGCCCCGGGGCGAGTCCCTCCCTTGCCGCTTTCTCCGCCCCGCTTACTAGCTTGGTGGCTCGGTAGGGACCCGGAGACACCACCCGGCCCTCCATAGCGCGCCAGGACCGAGCGAGCCGAAGGCGATGGCGAGCGACGCCAAGCAGGAGGGCAACTGCTACCGGACGGTTTGAACGGCGCCCCGGAGCCTCTGATTGGAGGAGCACGAGGTCATGTGACGCGCGTGCACGCACGCGAAGGGCGGAAGGAAGGTGTGTTCTCACCAGGAAAAGAGGCAGGAGGTGGTTAATGGGCGCAGTTCCCGATTTTTCCCCTGTCAAGGAGGACTAGATAGCATTATAGGGCGGACGCGGGTGGAGTTTATCGGCCGATTTGTACAAGGGAGGGAAAATCGGGCGTGCTGAACTGGGGGATAGGGTGGGGTGGAGAGAGATTATGGAGCTTTTTTCCACCGTCTCTCTTAAGTTCCAGCGGCCAGGGATCGATTCTGTTTGCATGCCGCCTTTCCATCGTTAAAGCCATTCTCAAGGGCGGCTTGCAACCTGAAAAATAAAATTGCACAACTACAAACGTAGCAAAAAAGGTCATAAACAATAAATAAAACATCAAAAAGTAAACAAACAAGCAAATGGGGAAAAATCCACATAAAGAATAAGACCTAAGATAAAAATGCAAAAAAGAGAGAATCAGTAGCAGCAGCAGCAACAAGCACACACACACACAAAGTAACACTGGCACAAAACCCCACACATACAATACATTAAGTAGAAGAATAGAAACATAAGCACCCACCCACCCACCCCTCTCCCTGTTCCCCCTCTTTTCTTCATAACCTAACATTGTATGCATCATTAATGTCTCTTAACAAATGCAAGTGAATTGTAGAAATCATAACTTGAGAGACATCACACTGTTTTTGTATACTTAAGAAATTTCAATAAAAAACATAAAAAACACCTCCCACCAAGGCAATGCCCTAACCCAAGAACCTGCTGAACAGCCTCAGCTTTTGTAGCTGGAGTCAGTCAAGGCCCCACCCTCCCAAACCAGGTGGAAAAGGCTAGCGAAGTACTGTAAGGAGCAGGTCTTCCAGGACTCAGGCAATCCAGGATTGTTTCTCTGTGTGTACGTTCAGTTTATACAAAGAGTCAAGTGCCTTCTGCTGTGGAAATGTCCCCCTGATGCCATAGGTGGGTTTGCTTTTTATTCTAGGGTTCATTGGTTGAACTTCCGGGTTCGCTCACCTTCACAAGGTGTTGCAGAAAAGGAACGGTGGAGTGTGATGGATGCAGAAGATGGTAACAGAGACACTATCTGGAAATTTTCTGTTTTTCTGTTGTTGCAAACCGCTTTGATGTATTTTTTAACGATACAGCTGTGTATAAATATTTTTTATAAACAAGCAAATAAATAAAATAGAAATGGGAGTCCATGGACTGCAGAAGGTACAACACTGAGACAAGGAAGAGCTCAGGCCAGGGGACAAACTAGGCTTTATTTCACCTGGATCAAATACCCAGTTTGGCACCCCCCATGCACATTTGCAAACACACAGACACAGACTTAGAGCCTCAATGGCTGCCCTCTGGAGGCTTCACCCGGGACAAAAAATAAGTTTAGCACCCCAAATATGAGCCACACCTGGGGTAGATGGAAAACACAATAACTGCCACTTTCACAGATTTTCTGTATCAAATTAAGAAACTCACATGATGCTCATTACAGCAACTGCAACACTTACTCATGCAGCCATAATCCAAAAAACTCTGGATTCCAGGTTACCTTTCTCCAGAGGCAGCAGGGGGTAAAAAACAGAAGAGAGGAATACTTCTATTTTAAAATGTTAAATGAGTGTAATTAATGTCCATCATGCCAGATATTCTGTTTGTTCATTTGTCAGTAAAACAAAAAGCTGAAGCTTTCGAGTTTTGCCCAGGCTTACCGATGACCTTTTTGAAAAGACTGCAATTACAAAGGCCTTCCGGGATGAATGGTAGTTGTCCTAAGTGGGAAACACTTGCTCATATAAAACATTTACAGTGGTACCTCGGGTTAAGTACTTAATTCGTTCCAGAGGTCTGTTCTTAACCTGAAACTGTTCTTAACCTAAAGCACCACTTTAGCTAATGGGGCCTCCTGCTGCTGCTGAGCCCCCAGAGCACGATTTCTGTTCTCATCCTGAAGCAAAGTTCTTAACCCGAGGTACTATTTCTGGGTTAGTGGAGTCTGTAACCTGAAGCGTATGTAACCCGAGGTACCACTGTAGATGGAGCTAACGTAAATCAAACTTACATAAATCTAATCATAGGATTTAAATACTTTGCTAACAGGAAGGGCGAATAGTTCACAAGCTTAGAAGTACATTTTTGCTTTATACAACAGCCCTTGATTACTGAGACTGAACGGTTTGTGCCATTTCCTTTACAGCAGCAGTAGCCAACGTGGTGCCCTCCAGATGGGTTGGACTACAATTCCCATCTTCCCAGACCATTGACTCTGCAAACTGGAGCTGACCTCTGGGAGCTGGAGTCCAGCTGCCTCTGCAGGCACCATGTTTTCGAAGAAGTTGCCTCTGAATTCATACTGTATTGTTTAATGCACTGTGGCATACGTATAAAAAAACAAGAGGCAGGAATTAAACATATAATGGCCTGAGGCTGAACGGAATATAGGATCCAGTGGTGTTCAAATTAATTCAGCTTTCTTACAACCCAAACAAGCCTCAGTAGTGCCACCGTCACAGTTAGAATGCAGGAAATGCCACTAATTTTCCTTATAATTATTTAGCTCCAGGACATTGCAGCTTTGTTTCTGGATTATGAAAACTATAAATGCTGACATGTTTTGGAGGACCTCAGTTGATTCAATGAAACTAAACTGGCTTAAATCAATGCACTCTGATTTATCTTCTTTGTGAAACAAGACAGCCTCCGTGTGCAACAGTAGTTTAATTTATAGGAATTGTAAGGTGAAGATATTAAAAAAGGAGGATTATCAAGTGGAATTGAGTTAATTTGCTGAAATGACCTCTTCCAGACCACTGATCTTGGGCTGGCCACCCTGTGGTAGTGACTTGTTAGTGAAGAAGTGGGGGGTTTGCCAGAAGTTTACAGGTGTATATTCTTCTTCCTGCAAATACAAAACAATACAAAATAATGCAGGGAGCCCTAGTTAGTTAAGGATGCTTAGAGTTGTTCAAAGACCCTTATTCCCCTCACAGGGTTGCAATACCCAGAGTTCCTGGGGAATTGTTAAGCCACTTTGGGGAGTGTAGCTCTGTGAGGGTGATAGGATTCTCTTGTGCAACTCTACTTAAGAGGTAAGCCCCACTGTCCTGACCAGGCCAGCAATAGCTCTCCTGACAGATGATTTGAATTGGACTCAGATAATTGATTACTTTCAGTGCTTTTCAATAATATTTGTGGATTGGGGGGCAGCTGCCCCTCTGCACCCCCTTACCTACACCCAATCTTGAAGCCGCCACCATCTATCATCCCTGACACTAAGGAATAATGCATTAGTCTCCTTTCAGGGCTACCTGAAAACATATGAATTCAAACCACGTAGCATAACCAGCACAGTAAGTGAAGACTGATTATTGTTTAAAAGTGGGGCAATGTGTTGAGAAAGCTCCTCTTTTGTAATCTCATGGTTGAAAACAGCAGCCACCTGGTTAGCCACAGGCTGAAAAAAATTCTGCTTTCATTTTCTTAATCTGGAAAATGTATTTCTATCCACGAGACAGAAAGGATAATAATCCTTGTCTAGATGAAAGCAGAATTGAGATGTCCAGTTAAAAGAGAACTCGGAAAAGAATGAATTGCTCCCTAAGGTGTTCAGAGCTTAAAGAATGAGTGTTCCATTTTAAAGCTAATAGTATCTGTCAAGGCCATCTGTCATGGATGCTCTAGCTGAGATTCCTGCATTGCAGGGGGTTGGACTAGATGACCCCTGAGTCCCTTCCAACTCTAAGATTCTAAGATTCTATGAAAGAATACGTACCATACAACTGCAACTACAACAGACCACTGTATTTTAATATTTTGTTGGAAGCCTATGGAGGTGTGGGCCAAAGGCACGCCCCAGAGCGGTGACCCGGGGGAGCTCCTAGTTGACGTGCCTCAGCAGGAGACTCCCCCTCTATGGTGTTAACCCTTCCCGTGTCTCCAGCAAATGGGCTGGAGCCGGATAGTCGATAGGACCAATGCCTAAGCCAATGCCTCTCATTCCTGAATTCAATAAAGTTGTGGCCTAATTCGCCCATTTAATCTTAAATTATGGTGTCTCGTGTCTTTATTTATCCTGGTGGGGGGCGGGAACTCGCCACGCAATGCTTGCTGAGTGCTGGTTATTTTAGCTGAGAGAAGGGCTGTGCTGCATATTGCCTGTGAGTGAAGTCTCTGCCAAGACAGTTCCCTGAGGAACTGAACTGCCTTAGGCTGATCTGTTTGTCCTGATCTGGAGTTGAGTCCCTAAAACAAATGGAATTGTTCCCGAAGAAGAAGCACAAAGAGGTTCAGGATGCACACGAGATACAGAATGAGTGCCTTTTCCTTTCATATCTATTTTTGTAGTTTTTGTTTCTGCCACACGATGGTGCTATTGAATTTGCGTTATTATTTTTTAAAGGCATGCAGATGGATTTCAGCAAGATGTTGATTTGTTTGAATTGACATTTAGCTGATGCAAGAGCGTCATAGTTGCATAATTACTGTATTAAATATGAATTGATGTTGAATTATTAGCATTCAGTTTTCATTATGTATGGGCTATAAAGAAGCCTTTGTTTTTCTAGGTGAGCTGCTGAAGAAATATCCTCACTGGGAAATAATTTCAGGGTGTTGGGTAGATCATCACCCTTAGCTCTGTTTCTTTTCTGCTCAAGCCAGTTTTCCATGTATCATGTTTAACTGTTCCAATTATCTATCAGCAGGAAAGAAAAAAAGTGTTGTTTTTTTCATTAGGGGAAAAAGATATATACACAAAGCTTTTGTCTTTAAGCCTTTTAAACATTATTTTACATAATTAAACATCTTGTTCATATAAATTCAACTTGTTAGACATGATGATGCCTAAAGGGGGAACATTTTACTTCTGTGCAGACTGTGACTTGCAGGAGCTCAACGGGGATTGTCTTGTCAGTTTAATATCCATCCTAGAGAAAATAATTCTTAGAGTGAAATTGTGGCTTGGGGTTGAGCTGCAGTCGCAGAACATACGCTAGGTTCTACTTCAGAGATCAGGAGCTCCAGAGCTCATGCGGGAAAGCAGCTACAGGTGAGCTGTGAACTGAGCACACCTCAACAGCTCAGGACCGCAATAACTCAAGGACCACCTCTCTCCATATGAACCTACCTGGACCCTGATATCATCCTCTGAGGCCTTTCATCGTGTGCCTCCTCCACGAGAGGTCCCCAGGATGACAACACAAGAACGGGCCTTTTCTGCAGTGGCCCCCCATTTGTGGAATGCTCTCCCAAGAAACGTTTGGTGTCTTCATTATATACCTTTAGGCACCAGGCGAAAAAGTTCCTCTTCAACCAGGCCTTTGGCTGACTGACATCTAATGCCCTTTTAAATGTGGTGTGGAAGGGGAGATTATTGGGTTGTCTCTGTTTTTATGTATTTTGTGTTTTTATATTGTAATTCATGGGTTGGCAATCCGAAGCCTTGCCACCTGCGCGCTGACTCACCACCCTCCCACTTCTCCATCCATGGCGAGCAGTCCGGCCCACCACAAGGTCTGAGGGGCGGTGAACCGGCCTTCTCCTAAAAAAGTTTGCTGACCCCTGTTGTAATTTTATGTTGTGATCTGACCTGAGATCTACAGGTTTAGAGTGGCATACAAATTTAATAAATAATAATAACAACAATAATTACAGTGGAACCTCGGGTTACATACGCTTCAGGTTACAGACGCTTCAGGTTACAGACTCCGCTAACCCAGAAATAGTACCTAGGGCTAAGAACTTTGCTTCAGGATGAGGACAGAAATTGTGCAGCAGCAGCACAGCAGCAGCAGCGGGAGGCCCCATTAGCTAAAGTGGTGCTTCAGGTTAAGAACAGTTTCAGGTTAAGAACAGACCTCCAGAACGAATTAAGTTCTTAACCCGACGTACCATGGTATAAGCACGCCTCAAAAGCTCACCTCAACCCCATACTTGCTAGGTGGACTTCGCTGCTATCCTCTCGGCTCCTCCTTTGCAAGAAGGGGGCCTATAGCATTAGCTTATCTTTCGAGGTTCTGGGAGGATAATTGATGTTATGTGTGAGAACCCTATTTTGAACAATTGGAAGGTGCTACCTAAAGTGTTATGGGGACGCGGGTGGCGCTGTGGGTAAAACCTCAACACCTAGGACTTGCCGATCGCATGGTCGGCGGTTCGAATCCCCTCGGCGGGGTGCGATCCCATCGTTCGGTCCCAGCGCCTGCCAACCTAGCAGTTCGAAAGCACCCCTGGGTGCAAGTAGATAAATAGGGACCGCTTACCAGCGGGAAGGTAAACGGCGTTCCGTGTGCTGTGCTGGCTCGCCAGATGCAGCTTGTCACGCTGGCCACGTGACCTGGAAGTGTCTGCGGACAGTGCTGGCTCCCGGCCTATAGAGTGAGATGAGCGCACAACCCTAGAGTCTGGCAAGACTGGCCCGTACAGGCAGGGGTACCTTTACCTTTACCTAAAGTGTTAAACATTATAACATGCAGAGCATTTAGGGGAGAAACAGCAATGACCCATTCCCCCCCACCAAGAGTTAGATTATTTGCATGTTGATAATTCCAAATGTGATTTCTGGATGATTTATGCATAGGAGCCTAAGAAGCTCCCTTATACTGAGTCAGACCTGTTATGTACTGACGTTCTCACCCTGGGCCAGCAGGGGGACACTGTAGATAGTTTTCACTTAGGTCCACATATGCAAATAAGGGATTGAAAGTGACGTTCAGTGATTGGATGTAAGAGCTCTATATAAGCAGGCTGGCTGAACCCTTCAGTTCAGTTCTGTTCTGGCCTGTGAATAAACAATAGCTGTTTGAAGAATCGCTGTGTCATCTGATATGTTCACCCACAACTTAACAAGACCGTTGTTCTACCTAGCTCACTTCTGCATATCCATGACCTTCCAGGCTTTCAGATGGTGAACTCTCCTAGTCCGACCTGGAGACTGAGCCAGGAATCTTCTGAATACAAAGCTCAAGCCCTTCCACCCAGCCACGGCTCTTCTTTTCTCCTGGCTTTTAATCAGCTGTTGTTGCGACTCCTGATAAAAATATGCTGATTTTCAAGTGGTTTGCTTTTCATCCCCTGACATGTTTAATCAAGAGTTTTTGCATTATCACAGTAGGAAAAGATGCAAGAAGATCCTGTTTGAGCAGCCCTGGCTCGGTAGTCCTCATGCAGAAGATGCAATCCTTTACTAGACCACGGAATAAAATGCCAATTGTATTTGAAGGGCATAGTGTCAGAACTTACACCACACTCCATTTAAGTCCCATTTTGACGGTCTTTCAAACCAGCAGGAGTGGATGATTGCGGGGTGGGGTGGGGTGTGTGGAGGTGGGAACCCATGTAGTTATTGTACAGTACTTAGAATTTCCTTGGACAGTACTCAGAATATGCCTTAGCTTGCCTATCTTTACAAAACCACTGTGATCCCTAGACCACCTATAGGAAGCCAACACACACCTAGAGCTCTACATTAGGAGGGCTCCTGGTGCAGGATTCTAGATTATATGTAGAGGAGAGTCCTGCACTCGTGCAGCAAAGTTGTAGGCAGCACTTTTTCTATTATCTGTGCATCCAAAGCATGTCAGGGGCTGGACTGAGGAGAAATGGATGGACCCCCCCCCTTCCTGAACCTTCCCGAGAAGAGGAGGACAGTATAGATTTACAACAGTGGTTTGCAGAAGGTCGTAGTTCAGAGGCTGCAGAGGGGAGAAGCTGGGAAATATTAGGAGAGGGGCAGCAGGGAGAAAACGCACCAGGGGAGAGACAGCTGACAGACTCATTGTCTTTAGAAAGCATTCCTGACCCACCCTCTCCCAGGACCCGGCGTGCATTGAAGAACAGAAAGCTTAGAGGCAGAAAGCACAGATCAGCTGGGGCAGGGATGACGTATATTGGTAGAGACGGAGGGGGTGGGACTTTACCCGGAGCAACACCATTATCTAAGATAATTCTCTCTGTGAATACTAAACAAAAGACTTGGTAAGAATTCTTCTGGTTTATCTGCTTCTTGACTGCCACCGTGGGAGGGATCAGATCCCCCCAAACTGACAAGATAACACAAAGCATTTCAGGAGAATTCTGCTGCCCAAAACATCCCACTTCAGCCTGGGATTGATCCGATTCTGCTGCGCACCTAGTTTGCAGCTTATATCTTGGTCTAGTTTTGCCATGTAACTTGTTTCACTTAAAGCAGGCATGGCCAAACTTGGCCCTCCAGATGTTTTGGGACTATAAGAGATGATGGAAGTTGTAGTCCCAAAACATCCAGAGGGCCAAGTCTGGCTATGTCTGACTTAAACCCACTTTGAGGTTGGTGGTGGGGAGAGGTAGCAAGTTAGGACATTATCTCTGCCTCACTCTTCCCTGGCCAGTATATTAAACTGGTAGTGGTGGCTGTGGCTCTGCCCCACTGGGGGAGATGCTGCTGTGATCACAGCCACCATCCAAAGCAGACTGCTGATAAGTTCCAGTACAATGGGAGGTGGGGAAGGGCAGTTCCATAGCAGGAATGGGGAAGGGCAGGACAACTTCATAGTGAGAGTTGAGAGTTTGGCCTAGGGTCTAGACCACCAATGATTTGAGAGTTTGGCCTAGGATCTAGACTGCCAATGATTACTAGGCTCATAAAATAGACCAGAGAAATACTTCCTCCTTTGTTAATAGTGAAGAATTATTTCTTATCTTCCAATATGGGGATTGATGAAATCCTCCTGACAAAGTCAAGTCCATATTTCAGTTAATCTGGTATTTTCAACAGATTTTTTTTAAAGAAGATCTATGACTGAAGGAACACTTTCCCCTCATTTTTACCCGTTCCTTGTATATCGTCTGTTCCTGCTGCTCTTTGTTATTTATCAGGAAGGTGCTTATATAAGCTTTTATACAGTGTTATGAAAATTTATGACAATATATGCGGTTATAATTAAGTTGGTTTTGAGGCATGCTCCCCCCCCAAACCTCGGTTTCTCCACTTTCGACAGGTCTAAATTTAGACTACAAATGAATTTAAAATATGAGAACTGTCGAAGATGGTAAGAGTAATGTAATGAGGTGAAAATAAAATCCAACAGATTTGAGTAATGCTACGGAAGTGTGCCAAACTACCCACATCCATCTAGTCAGAGAACAGTTTCTGGGGGCGTAAAGCTTCATGGTAACCATTAGGGGAAAAAACAATTCTCATTTAAAGGGTACTAAGAATAAGTTTCTTGTTACCAGAGACTTTCTCTTGGCTATAAGGTCTTGTTCCTTAACTGAGCTCTGCTTGCAATCCAAGGAATGTAGTTCTCCCTTTGACATGTGCTAATAACGCCAATTATTAATGTTAATATTACTGGTTTGAGGACATTAATACTGCTGTTATTAGGCATGGGAGCTGATTGAGCTATAATGATTTGAATTCAGATTGAGCATTAGCTGCACAGGGAATTAACACTCCTTTACTCAATGATCAGACCAAGTCATGCTGTATTTATATTAATCTTTACTTTTCCACTTGGGAGTTTGAGCTGCAAAGGCCCGGTGATTTGAAGATCCATGCTGATTTTTTCTTTTCTTTACCCTTAGAAATTCTACTTTTAGGCACCTGGACTCGCTAAACACAAACGTTTTGAGTGTAAAGAACTATGATGACAGACCTGCTATTCAAAGAGGCACTGTAACTAATGTGAGCTTCTTCAATCAATCATTTTGTTTGTATGCTGCCTTTCTAAAGTTAAAGCCATGCTCAAGGCATTTAAAATTATATAGCTACAAATATAACACAAGTGGTCATAAACAACAGACAAAACATCAAAAAGTACACGACCAAATTGAACAATTTCCACGTACCAGTAAATCATAAGACCCAAATCACAAGATCCAAAATGAAGGTACAAAAAAATTAACAGTAACAACCCCCACCACAACCTCCATAAACAATACCCCGGTCCAATATTCTGTTCAGCAGACTCAGGTTTTGTAGCTGGAGTCAGTCAGGGCCCTGCTCTCCCAGCCAGGTGAAAAAAAGGTCTGCAAGGCAGGGAGCAGGTCTTCCGGGACTTACAACCCAGTTCTGGGACAGTGAATTTTACATGTATAATTTTTTAATATATAAATGGCGTCTGGTTTCTTCCTGTGATTCTGCAGGCTTTACCTCAGTTAGAATTCTTTTTGGTACAACAAAGTCACATCCATGGGGTTGCTCGATAACTTGTGCTGCATTCAAAATGTTCACCTTCTTTCCCAGTGACTGTCAAAAAGGCTTTTTAATGTTGATTTACATAGGGTAACTTTATTTAATAAAAGTTGGTATCTAAAATGCTGGGACACAGGACAACTAACCATGTCATTCTTTTGTGTGAGTGAGATGATGCCCAATCAAGCTTGTACTTTAAAATCAACCCCAGAGCAAACTTGAGTTATGGGGCTTGATCTTGAGTGCATGCAGACAACTCTGTTGGAGCAGTTTTGAGATCCTTGTGCCCCCCGCCCCCCTCGGATGCCAGTGGTTTTTCTTCTTTGCTGTTCATATCTGCTCCAAATACATGTGGACTCCTCCCCTTCTGGAAGCTGCTATTAAAGATTTGATTTTCCTTGTAAAAAAAAAGAAAGGGAAAAAAGGGGCTTGGTCACATTCCCCATTACCTGAATGACTTTCTGTTTGTCAGCAAACTGAATAATACCACACAAGGTATTCCAGCTACTTGGCAGGGATCTTGGTGTGCTCTTTGCTGAGTAATAAACTGCCTCCCTGTTATGCTATTGAAAGCTTGTAGGCTGGGTTACATTCAGTGCTTTTTTCTGGGGGGGGGGGGCGTTGCAGGGATACACACACCCCCCTAAACATTTTGTGAATCTTCGTACTTTTGTCCATTTACTGTATTTATTTTTCCTGATTCAAAGTATGAAATGGTGACTTTCTTGAGTCAAAAAGAGAGTACCCCTAAACATTTTTTTAAATAGAAAAAAGCACTGGTTACATTAGTACAGGGGGAAGCCCATAGTTCAGCAGCAGAGCATCTGCATTCAGTCCCTGGCATCTTCAGGTCAGGCTCAGAAAGACTCCTGCCTGAAACCTTGGAGGCAATGCTATGATATGTGGACCAGTGTTCTGACTTGGTCTAAGGCAACTGGAACCTCAAGTCTGCCTGTGTCTTGGTAGAGCCCAGCTGTTTGGATGTCTGTACGTTTGCAACTGAGTTGTGGCCTTCCTTCATGCCAATTCAGTGCGCAGCTCTCTTTGCTCCCCGCTCTGGGCACTATTCACCAGCAATCAAGGACTTAATTCCACAGTGCTGCACTGTTATCTGTCAGCCATTCATGCAATTAAGAGAAAATATCTACCGGCGTTTCCATGGCACTGAAACATTTCAGTGGAACAGTCAGCCCACACAGGTCCTAAAAGCCGCAAAACATTAATTCAGTACAATAATAAGTTGCTAATCTCTGTTTATTGCAGGTTGTAATCATTGACTCTTAACAATTTGTCCGGCTAAACAGAACTCTGCCAGATGTTGTTATACTTGACAGTTATGTATTAGTACTGAAATGTCTGTTATTGAAGCAGTCAGCTAATAATCTTAATTCCACTTCAGATAAACAGAAGTGGAATTAATATAGGACCAGCAAAATGCACATCATGACAAGCAAGATGGGTGTGAAGGGGGGTGTCCTTAAGATGGTTTTGCCCGCATTCATTTCCTGTAGGAGTGAGAGGCAGCCCTTTGAAGAGGAATGGGAAAATTGGGGCTTTTCATGCGTTGTTTGGGCTCCAGCTCACACCATCCCTGCTTGTTGGCCATGTTGTCTGGGGCTGATGGGAGTTGGAGTCCAACAACATCCCCATCTCTAACTTACATGCTAGGGCTGCCCTCTGGTCCTTGTTCCTGTTGACATAATTACGTATCTGGCGTGGGTCCCACCTCCATTTATTTCATCCCACAGGAATTGGTGAGAGTCACTGGGAACTAAAACAGTCTGTCTCTGTGTAGCCTCGTGCCTTCATTTGCATGGACGTTTCTTAGCCACACTACACTGTAGTGGGTACAGCACCTCAGAACCAGAGACCTGGTGGGTGGGTCTCTGGCCACACATATGGCAAATTCAAGATAAGGCTATCAATGGCCATCAGCCATGGTGGTTATGTTCTGTCTCCGGTACTGGAGGCAGCAAACCTCTGAATATGGAGGGTCATATTCAGCTAACTGGTCCTCCTAGTGGAAGGGCATGCGAGGACTTCCGCCAGAGCAATAGGGCTTCCCCCCTTCCTCTGCTCCCCACCCCCCAAATTGGCTCCAGGGGATGAGGTGGGAGAACCCCCAGAACAGCATGTGTAGGGAAGAGAGGGGAGATTGTTCCATGTGGCAATTTGCAGCAGCACGTTGTTGAATTCCTCCCCAGTTGCTTAGTGGAGTGAATTCTGCTGTGTTTCAATCTTTGCTTGTGGGCATCCCATAGGCATTTGGTTGACCACTGTGAGAAGAGGATGCTGGACTAGGTGGGGTTTTGGCCTGATCCTGCTGGGCATAAATAAATAATCCTTATGTTCATAAATAATGGGGGGGGGAGTATAGCTCAGTGGCAGAGCATTTGGCTGCATAAATAAGGGATGTATATTATTGTATATTACATTGATATGGGGTACATGCCAGACAGAATGATACCAGAGCCAGTGTGGTGTAGTGGTTAAGAGCGGTGGACTCGTAATCTGATGAACTGGGTTCGCTTCCCTGCTCCTCCACATGCAGCTGCTGGGTGACCTTGGGCTAGTCACGCTTCTCTGAAGTCTCTCAGCCCCACTCACCTCACAGAGTGTTTGTTGTGGGGGAGGAAGGGAAAGGAGAATGTTAGCTGCTTTGAGACTCCTTCGGGTAGTGATAATCAAATCCAAACTCTTCTTTTCCATTCCGCAGGGCAATTACATGATTATCCTGTCAGTTTGTTCACCTTCTTGGCTCAGGCCTTGCTTCCTTGGTGGGGCGTGTGTGTGTGTTTCACTGTGACTGGGCCCACAACAGGATTTTGTAGCTTTTCAGATTTTTCCAGGGTAAATCCAAGGTAAATTGAGGGGCAGGATGGTGGGGTGCAGGCTGAAATTTTGATGCCAGAATGGCATGTGGACACTGCAATCAATCAATCAATCAATCAATCAATCAATCAATACTGACCTGGGAGCCCCCAAAGTGTCTTTCTTCTCATTTGGTGTGGGTGTGTGCGTGCAGACATACATGCACACAAACAATTGTATGGAGAACAATAGTGACCACCAAAGCCTATTTGAACAGATTAATTGGGCTATAATTTAAGCTAAAAATGGAACTGAGAGAAAGATTATTTGGAGTCATTAAAAGCTGAGGTGAAGTACAGGTGAAATGAACAAGTAGCTGAAGAGTACAGTAAAAACCTACAATTCTTTTTCGTCAGCCTTTTCCTTTTCTGCTGCCATTTACTTGCGAACAGAGCAGTCCCACTGTCTAAATGGAATCTTCCATAGGGTTATTCCAGATTTTGTATATAATATAACAGCTACAGTTGCAATGAAGAAAAGTTGCTTAGATGTATCTTCAATAATCACCCAAAAGAAAGAAGATGCTGAGACCCACAATGTTTGAGTGACTACTAAAAACGCATGAAAACTTGGAATGGTTAAAGAGGTGAAGCTGCATGGCTATGGAACATATATTTGGAATATATGATATGCTCTGGAAAGTTAAAACCTTTCAGAAATCGAGTACAGTACCACTTTCAGTGTTTGGACTTAAGTAGTCCTCTGCCTGTGGCATCATTTCACCCTGGGGGCACACAAACAAACTCATTAAAGCTTCAAATGTGAAAGAAGTAATAAAACCCCCATTTCAGTAATTTTATTTATATCGTGACCACCAAAACTGCCTGTTTGGGTCCTAAAATTGGGTTTCTCCATGACTAAATTTCTGTTTCCAAGGCTGTTGTGCAAAGCTAGCACGATGCAAGTCTACGATTCACAGGAACAAAGGGCCTGGCAACGGGCTTACTGCGTTCTGTGCTATAAATACCTTTCACTGGTTCTCTGTAGGATATATTATTCAAGCAGGAGAAAACAGAGAAATCTGGAAAGCAGAAAGATAAAATGTTTTCCCTGCACCTACTCTTATAAGTGTACATGAAAGGAACATCACAGACCTCAATTTTCCTTTCATCACCTCCTTTATATCATGAAGCTTTCTGTTCAAGTCATTGCTACTGGTGGTGATGGGAATATGAATATTTGGCAACTTCTAAGGAAACCGACCCCCACCCCTCTGCCACTGTGATCAGCTCTCCATATTTAAAATTGCAGAAGCATTTGACCACTATTAAAGACATTGATAATAGAATTATCATATACTAAGTTCATCACTGTCAAAAAAAGAAGACATTTTTGGGTCATTAGTTGAATTTAACAAAACTCAGCTGCTTACAAGGAGAGGCCATGTGTTGTGTGATGCATAACCGGAAGCTGCCTTTGGAGGGTTTGATCCTAAAAGGTAACATCAGTATTATTTATTTATTTATTTTTTAAAAAATAAATATAATTAAATATGTCTAAAACGATGCCTGCCACAGAGTAATTGGAAACAGGAGTTGAAAGGAGCTAGATCTAGCCCTCTGTTTGAAAAGGTTTGTTGTTGTGAGACATTATCCTGATTTTATTTAGAAGTTCTACTGACAGCAAGATGTTGCAGCCTAAATCATCTTAATTTTAAGGCAGTTTACCAGGTAGAAACTCTATTGTATAAATACAGGAAATGTTGTCTCAGTTCATGCAAACATGTTCAGTTCATGCAGTTGTGTAATAAATGTGGCTTTGTTGCGCATAGTATTCCTATGTTTCCCAGAGAATGCACTTTACTGGCAAAGATATTTCCCGAGCTCTCAAACTGCTGTGTTTTGCAGCTGGCAAGATGAAATGTTTACTCACATAGCGTACTCGTTGCCACTGTGATTATTGTGGGAATTGTATTTGTCAAGGGCACCTGTTAGATTTATGGGTGTGATGTAATTAGAGCCAAGTGGCACCGCTTTTTTAGCCCTTTGTCTGTGTCATTTCGTGAACCTTTTATTAATTTGTATTTATTTAAACATACTTTTTATTTTTTAAAGGGCTGTGGAAAGGCCAGCAACTGTATGAAACTGTAACACTCGAAAAAGAGCCTTTCAACTCCCTTAAAAGAGATTTAACTTTCTGGGTCCGTGATTAACCTGAGTAATTCTGATGACTAATATGTGCAGTTTATTCAGTAATAGCTGTGGATGTGGAAGATGGTTGCTGTGGCAATCCAGGAAAGGGGACAGTAGCCAGACTGGGAGAGTACAAAGAAGGAGGAACTGGCAGCATGTTGAGAGGGAGAGCTAGGACGGGTTCATGATTTCACTCAGTGTGGGAAAGGATGACAAAGGGGATTCTTAATAATGGCGGATGGTTCCCTGGATGGGCAATTTATCTGCAATTATGGGACCTCAGAGTATATGTTTGAAAGCGAGAGGGGAACAGCAGTTTGGGTCAAAAGAGAAAGAGCTGAAAGTTTCCTAACTTGCCTCAGCTAAAAGTGAGGGTGCAGCCCGAGATGGCAGCTACGTAAGTTGTCATCTGAGGAACTGCAGCCTGCTCCAGGGGTGCTCACTTTCTTCTACTATGCTCTGCTTAGTGGCGGAGGAAGCTGCTTGGGCGCCTGGGGCAGTGCGTCCAGGGGTGGGACACACCACGGGGGCTCCAGAGTCTTCCTGTCTCCTTCCACTCAGCTGCCCTACAGCTGGGGGGGAGGCAGCGCGCGGACCGTTTGGGCAGCGAGGAGCCTGCGTGCGCCCAAGCCACCGTGTCTCTCCCAGGAGAGACACATGGCTCGGGCGCACTGCAGGCCCCGCGGTGAGTGCCGCCTGGCATTTTGTCACCCCCTTCAGTTGTGACACCCGGGGCAGCCCATACCCACTGCACCTCCCTTCCTTCACCCCTGGCTCTGCTTGTTTATTAGTAAATGAAGCAGATTGAGGCTGAATCCTGACAAGACAGAAGTACTGTTTTTGAGGGACAGGAGACGGGCGGGTGTGGAGGACTCCCTGGTCCTGAACGGGGTAACTGTGCTCCTGAAGCACCAGGTGCGCAGCCTGGGAGTCATTTTGGACTCACAGCTGTCCATGGAGGCGCAGGTCAAATCTGTGCCCAGGGCAGCCGGTTACCAGCTCCATCTGGTACGCAGGCTGAGACCCTGTCTGCCTGTGGACTGCCTCGCCAGAGTGGTGCATGCTCTAGTTATCTCCCACTTGGACTACTGCAATGCGCTCTATGTGGGGCTACCTTTGAAGGTGACCCAGAAACTACAACTAATCCAGAATGCGGCAGCTAGACTCTTGACTGGGAGCGGCCGCCGAGACCATATAACACTGGTCTTGAAAGACCTACACTGGCTCCCAGTACGTTTCCGAGCACAATTCAAAGTGTTGGTGCTGACCTTTAAAGCCCTAGATGGCCTCGGTCCAGTATACCTGAAGGAGTATCTCCACCTCCATCGTTCTTCCCGGACACTGAGGGCCGGCGCCGAGGGCCTTCTGGTGGTTCCCTCGCTACGAGAAGCCAAGTTACAGGGAACCAGGCAGAGGGCCTTCTCGGTAGTGGCACCCGCCCTGTGGAACACCCTCCCACCAGATGTCAAAGAGAAAAATAACTACCAAACTTTTAGAAGACATCTGAAGGCAGCCCTGTTTAGGGAAGCTTTTAATGTTTAATAGGTTATTGTATTTTAGTGTTTTGTTGGAAGCCGCCCAGAGTGGCTGGGGAAACCCACCCAGATGGGAGGGGTATTATTATTAATAATAATAATAATAATAATAATAATAATAATAATAATAATAATTTATATTTATTTCAGTGACACAGGAGCCTCCAGTGCTCTGTTGGCCAAAGGAAACAAACCCCCTCTTCCTCCCCCAAGAACTTCTTTTTGCTCAGAGAAGTGGAGAACATGTAGCAACCTGAGAATGGGCAATATTAGTTCCCCCCCCCCCCGGGAAGAAATGATGTCTAAACCCTCCATGCATCATCATCCCATTGCAGTGCAGAATCATCCATCCTAGGCATTTATACCCTTTAAATGTTTTTACTCTGTTATCACATCCCATTTGCTTGTGATCAGACTTTAAGCCTAGGATTTGAGTATTTATATTGATGACAGCTGAAATGAGCTTTTCATCTTTTTTAATAGATCGTATCCCTGAAGCCTCTTAGTCATTTTTGGTTGCTTTTCTGCCAATGGGCATGATGTATCTTCACCGTTCCATGTAATGAGGTGGCCAGAAATGATGGTTGTGGCAGCAATACAGGTTTTTTCTTCTGACTTTGATCAACTAAAATCAGGTCCAGATGATGTGGACTACAGTTTGAAAACATCTCAACCTGCCCTTCTGAGAATGCAGTCCTTGTTGGTGGCTAATTTCCTCCGATTTCTGAACCTGCCATAATTAAGGCCTTTTAACAATCTGTCCCCACGGGTTTGAACTGGTTTTCAATTAGCCTCGTATAAGGAATTTCTAATGTGAGTGTTGCCACATCTAATTGTGCTTTGGATAGAATTACTGCGATAGCAAAATGCTTATATTGAAGGTTAATGTACATAGGGGGTCCTTTTAGACCAGTGTTTCCCAAACTTGGGTCTCCAGCTGTTTTTGGACTACAATTCTCTTCATCTCTGACCACTGGTCCTACTAGCTGTGGTTGGATGGCCAGCTGTCATGTAGTACCTAGTTGACATTCCTGCATCGCAGGGGGCTGGACTAGATGACCCTCAGGGTCTCTTCCAACTCTACAATGATATGGTTCTTTTGATGTTGTTTTTATTCTTATATCTCACCATACAGCTTTCACACAGGAGGGTGTGGAGCAAGAAAGCTCCCCTTTTCTCACTTATTAGGTTTTCTGTCATACGGAACAAAGTAGTTCAAAGTGATTAGCCTGGAAAAAAATCTGAAACAACTGCAAATGGAGGATGATGTCGTTTGGAAGCCCTGAAGAATTTGAATGAAAAGGACATGGCAATTATTCAGTAAGGGATGGGTCTGGAAGCTCCCATTTGCATTGCCTTCCATGAACACATGTGCTTGATTCTATACATTAATGTTGCATTTGAAATAAACAGCAATGGATGGTGTTATGTACTGAAGTTCTCACCCTGGGCCAGCAGGGGGATACTGTAGATAGTTTTCACTCAGGTCCACATATGCAAATAAGGGATTGAAAGTGACGTTCAGTGATTGGATAGTTACAGAAAATGGTTACTGTTGTGTTCTAGTGGAGCTCTATATAAGCAGGCTGGCTGAACCCTTCAGCCCAGTTCTGTTCTGGCCTGTGAATAAACAAGAGCTGTTTGAAGAATCGCTGTGTCGTCTGATATGTTCACCCACAACTTAACAGATATAAAGTCTTTCTGCTGGGTAATATTAAAGGGAAGCAAGAATGCCTGTTGGGTTTATTTATAGGAACCTTACAAATCCCAGAGATGTTGGTGCTTCTATGCTTTCCCTTCTATTCCTTAAATGAGAGATGTGAGCCTTAATGCATTTGACGCATTTCCCTGCAGAAGGTTAACATTTTAAATACATTATTGCAATACGATGTAGAGAGTTCTGTTTCGTAATGAATGGGATTATTCTCATGGTTTCACTAATTCTCTGTCTTCTTAAAAAATAATAATTCCATAGCCTTCTGTGCTGCTGTAAGCTGACAGTTGTTGCTTGGCAGAGCTCTCAAGGGAGACTGGTAGGCCTTGAACCCTCACTGTTAAAAAGGGTTTGCTTATGTATGACTTGAATTAACATTAGTCTTAGTTGACAAGAAGGAATGTGATTTTTTTTTTTTTACTATGGTATCGGCATGTTTTCTGAGAATCCTCTTAATATTAGAGACGTAGGTTGTGAGGATTTTTGGGAATCTTACTATTCTGTACAGCTCTTACACACAACTACGCATTTCATTGCACTTAATATAATTCCACGGGAAACCTCTTTGCAAAATGACATAATATTCCAGGCTGCCTTTATCACCCTGCTTTGTCCCACAAGTCTATCTGCATCTGATCGAACATCCTGCATAAAAGGAAGAGGGGCATATTGTGTTGCCGTTTTTCATTTGCTTGTCATCTGTTTCCTTGCAATGTTTTCCTGTATTGTCTTGAGACAAGGTACACCAGATGCATAGTTTAAACCAGGTAAAGCAGTTGCTTTGGCCAGTACCCAAATCTGCTTGGAGACATAGTATTCTGATGTCATGCCCCTCACGAGTTGATCCTAATTGGCTGGGATTCCTATGTGAGTGATTCAGGCAGCAATACCCAAAAGTACAGCAACACCAAAATACAGCAGCGCATATCTAATCTGGTTATCAGCCATTGTGATCCCTGAGTGGGAAAAGAAAGAAACACAAAAATGGCATCACAGCAGGTAGCGGAAACACATTTAGCAAACAGGATTGAAAAAAGGTGAAGATTCTCACAATTAATTTATTTCTGCAGCCCCCCCCATTTTATTTAGAAATTGTTGATTTCTAAGAATGAGTCATCACAATGATTTTGTTTGATTCCCACATTTTGGAAAGAGAGAGAAGGGAATAAGCAACAAAAGAACCAAACAAGACAGTCCTGAGATGGACTTAAATAAAAAGATTTAAATACTTTTTTTTTAAAATACAACTCTTTGGAGAGCCTATAGATGTGGGATTCCAGCCCACTCTACAACTCTGCCCAGACATGACTGGAAAACCAAGCCCTATTGTGTGATGCTTCTGTTGTGACACTAGAGTCAGCTTTGGACATTTCAAAGGAGTGATCACAGAACTGACCGTAGGTAGCTTTGCATAGGAACCAGAACGTGGAACTTACAAGCCAGTGAAACAAGGGTCAGAGACACTGAAGACTGCTATTGCCGAGACAGAACAGGAAGTTTTATATAGTACGTCAATGGCTGCCTTGGTGGGTGGAGTTAATCCAAGCAAGAGACTACATGGAGAAATTGGCCAAGAGGCTGGTGGCCAGAAATTGGCCAGAGCACCAGACCAAAAAATGGGACATTCCAGGATTGAAGCTGGGATTGGCTTCTGTGATCTGGGATGTCCCGCTTAAACCGGGACAGTTGGCAGGTCTGTAGTTAGCTTCGTCCCCAAATTTTCCAGATCAGAACTTCCCAGGGTTCTTCCCACCCCAGTCACTTACTTATTTCTGCCCATCACAAAGTTAGGACGGCAATGCAATTTTGGGCTGAGGGTAGTTTGTATTGTGTAGCACAGGACTGAGGGAGCTCTGGCCTTTCAGGAGTTGCTGGACTATAATTCCCATCATCACTGATCATTGGCCATGCTGACTGGGACTCAGAAACCCCAGGTGGGATACATGATCCCCATTCCTTGTGTAAGAGTACCTAAGTTATTATTTTTCTTCAAAGGATCTTAATAATCCACATTTGAAAGTGCACTGAATCTGAGCTAAATGTAGAACATAGAACAAAGCACTGGATATAAACTGCAATATAGTCTGGTGGAGTGAGTTGAAATAAATACAATTAGTATAGATCCTCTTTATTCATCTTGTGTTGAACATTATGAAGTGCTCTTAAATGCCCGTGTAAGCCGCAAGTGACCAATAAAGTAGAATTAATTTATCCCTCTGCAAACCACAGATAGATGCTATGCTTATGAGTGAGAAGAGCATTAATAAATCAATGAAGACAAAACAAGGATTATAAGCACAAGGTGCAGAAGGTTATAAAGGGATTGCGGGCTTCCCAAGAGCAACTGCTTCAAGCCAGAAACTCAAAGATATCCATATTCCTTGCAGTTTCTGCTAAGTATAACTAATTTAAACAAGTGTCATTTCAGAAAAGATAAATGACAGATGACAATTGCCAACCCAAGAGAGTTAAAAATGAACTTCTTAATATAATGGTGCACTGGGTTAAAAAAAAGGCTAAAACTAAAAGTACTTTTTTATTTCGGAGTCTTTAATTGCACTTGGCATTCACATGCAGATGCATATTTCACAACCATGTTGACGGTTGATCCTCAGAGAGCTCGATGGAATCAGCTCCTGGCGCCAACCTTTTAAATGTTTGTGTGTGTGCTTAAAATCAAGCTTCTTAATATTTTGATCATATCCTCAATTGGGGCTTTTCATAAGATTTGTGGCAAACATTTGTAATATTTGGCAACTATGAAACTGTGAACTGCCCTGAGACCTGTGGATATAGGGCAGTATACAATATTATTATTATTATTATTATTATTATTATTATTATTATTATTGCTATAAATTATTCCCTTGCAATTGTTACTCAGAGAAACTGAATGATTTTTCTTCAATGTGGAAGATGAAGGCTAGATCTCTGTGGAAAAAAAACTTCCCCAGGAAGGGTACCTTAGAGACTGAAGCAAATCATGGCAACAAGAGATGAATTTGTTTGTACTTATAGCTTGCGTTTCAAACGATGTGAGAATGGGTCACAATTAAAACAAGTACAGTGTACATTAAAATAATAAAATAAAACCAGAAAAACAACCACTATAAAAATAACTACACAGCACAGCAGTACAGGAGGAGGACATATATACACCCAACCAAAGGCCTGGGTAAAGAAGCGTGTTATAGGAGGAGATCATTCCACAATCTGGGGCCACCACAATAAAGGCCCTCTTACACACAGCTGCCCCTTAAGACAGAGAGAGTGGTGACACTATCAGCAGGGCCTCCCATGCTGATCTTAACACCTAGAAATGTCAACATGGGAGAATGTACTTTTTGATATTTTGGGCCTAAGCCATTTAGGTTTGATATGTCACTGTTAACATCATGAATTGGAATTGGTAGCAAACTGGGATCAAATGCAGATCTTCAAGAACAGTATAATATGTGTCCAGCCAGTCACACATTTATTGTCATATCTGTCATTATTTTGGGGTCAGGAACAGATTTTGAGGGTTTGTGGGTGGGGGCTGCAAGGGAGAGGACAGGAGGAGGAAGGTCTGTTCCGCAAGCAGAAGTTTCTTGCACCGGTGGAATGGCAAGATGTAACATCTATTGAGCTGTAGGCCATACATGGCAAAGGTGTAGGCTGATAGGCATGGCTGGTGACCCACATGAACCATGTGCCTTATAGCATGTCTCAGAATCCTCTGCATCTCACATGGAAGGCACAGTGTTGCTAGGCAGAGGAGTCAATTTTGAGAGTATTCTCTGAGGGCAGAAAACTTGAAAACCGCTGAAGAAGCCACCCGTATATTAGCCGATAAAGTCTGCATTATTTCTCCCTTTAACCTGTTCAATGAAGGTCAGTTACTCAGCGATCTAAAGGAAGTGAATTATCTATGTTGCCGAATGAAGTGTGGCTAATTGAAAATTCACGTTTACGGCGCGCTAAGTGAAGGCAATATGCTTTCAGCAAGTGATCACTGGGCATTTGGTGCTCTGAAACTAATAGAAAGTGGCACCTTGAGGAAAAGGTTGGCTTGCAGATAATATGACTCGATGGGTCAAATATGCAGGACCCCCCCTTTGGGTAGTAAGTCGTTCTTCACGGTCCTATTGATCTCATAAGGTGTATAAATCTACTGAACAGGAGTGGGCACCTTGCAAAGCCCTAGCAAATCTTCGGATGCTGTATGCTGACGAGTTAGATTTATTTTCCTGATGTGTTCAGTTCGGTGTAGCATATCTATTATCTAGTTAGCACATCTTCACAGCTGGAGGATTTCAGGCCGATCAGAAATAAGACCTTTTAAATCTACAGTGACACCTGAGTAGTTCTGAGGCACGTCTTTAGGATAATTGATATTATTGAATGCTTTCCCAAGTGTAATTAAATAGCTTGAATTTCTGCATTATTTTAAACAGTTAGAGACTGAGTGGGGAAAAAAAATAAGGAGATGGCTTTGGAAGCAGCTCTCTTAACAGGGTCATTTGGCTTTTGATTTTGCTTGATGAAACATATGGCAAATGGGAAGCCTCCCCCTAATTCCACAGCACCACACATAGCAAAATTCAACACAATGCAGATCGTAATATATTTAGAATAAATCCCGTTTCATTTTCAGCCCACTGGCTCCTCACTGGAGGAGTATACATGAAACAAACTAAGTAGTAAGATCAATCACATCAAATATATAGCAAAGCATCACACACACTCTTGTTACTGACCCTCCCCCCAAAACCAAGGTTGGCTTTAGAAAATACAGTATTTATAACTACCACTAGCATTTATAACAACAACAACCTAACCCAACTTTTTCCTCAACACAACACCTGTCTTAAACATAACATTCCCCAAATGAGACCTTTTTTCTATTATTAATTTCGTTTGTAATCCCACAGAGCCCAGGGCCTTGTACATGCCCCCTTTACCTTAACACCAGTTCTGTATCATAGGCTAGGCAGAGAGAACAATAGGGAGCCTATTCAAAGTCAGCCTGAATTGAAGGGCATAGCAATGCCTTCCTCAAATACCCAGTTTTCAGGGAGGAAGAGAGGGAGGAAGAGAAAGAAGTGCCTCTCTGTCCCAGGGGTAGCCAAATAAGCAGTTCCAGACTGGCACATGTTTTGGATGGGATTCAATCATATTGGCAAATTCAGATTATACTGCAGTTATAATTGATAGGGCGATCTTGCGCAACACATCCTCTTCCTTAAAAGACTGGACTATTTGCTGAAAGGAAAGTGATGGGAAAATGCATTGGACAATATGGGAGAACTCTTCCTTTGATGCAACACCATCCAGCTTCCCCGCCAACAAATCATAATGAATGCCCATGAAATGGCCAATGCCTCCCTGAAAACAGATCAGGATGAATGCTCAACAAAGAGGTTGAATGGAAGCACCTGGCTGGGTGCCCTCCACAAGTTGTTGGGCTCCAGTTCCCATCAGCCCTAGCTTGCTGCAATCCAATGGTCAGGTGTGACGGAGGTTGTCATCCAAGAACATCCATAGGGTGTCATGTTGACTAATTCTGTTCTAGGTTATCTACTTATCCACAGCCAATATTTATACTTTGTAACAAGGAGGCTGCTCCATTCCTGTATTCTGGCAGTCAGTGCTAATGCACTCATTGAATTGCATAAGGCACTGCGATGATTGGGAGGTCGGTACATACTAATTATCATGCATTTGCATTTTTCCTTACAGTGATATTAATAAAGCTATTTTAGCCTATATCAACCTATGTGCTCTTTTGTGTTGATTTACAGTGGCTCCTTCATTTTTACCCTTGCCACCACTACCTCAGTCCGTTCAGTTGCAAACTTTCTGGTTGGAGCAGACGGTTTTCTTTTTCATGCAAAAGAAAGAACAGCAGCAGCCCTATTTCCATCAATCAAACGAGTGCAGTCCTGCGATCAAAACAATTATACTCAAGGATAATGGCAAAGAAAAGGCAAAGAAAACATTACCATCGAAAACACTGCCACTCTGCAGCACAATGATTGTTCTGGTGAACGATTATTTGATTTTGCTTGAGTACTGAAATAATTAAAGCCCAAAAGACGCAGACAAAATATTTGATGCCACTAATGAAATCCACAAATGCATTCCTAATAAAAGAGGGGTGGGGATCAGGGCTGCTACCAGTACTTTATTACCTTTTCTTTTTCTTTTTAATACGTAAAAAAAATATCCTTAAAATACATATAGCTCACGTACAGCTTTCATTGGTATTCAGGAAAGAATCTCTAGCCCCGCGCTTTTGACAGCCTATTTAAAATGTGTGAGAGAAGGAGTCTTCCATAATAAGGTTATGCTGTATTGATTTGCCTTTCAAGTATTTATGTATTATATGTGCTATTCCCAGAAAGAGGAGGTGGGAAAGTGCCATCGTGGAGAGCCCCATTACTTCAGGGCTAAAAGGGAATCTCATAAGTGAAATAAAGGAAACATGTAGAGATTTCATTTATTCAGGATCACACTTTTGGCAAACCTCCATTAAATTATAGGGATGTTGCACATTACACATCAGCGGTGGGGAGCCTCTACAACCCTCCCATTGTCATAACATCTAACTACTCCCATCCAGTAGATGCGAATTGGCAGCCCATCAACATCTGGAAGATGGCAGGTTTCTCACTCCTGCAATACTCAGTTCCTTTGGAGGAAACCTCATTTCAGTGGGATCTGCTTTTGAGTCCACATACATAGCATAGGGTGGGATTTGTGTTTCCTTAAATTGGTATGTCAATTGTTTTTACAGTGCACTCCTGTGCATGTCTACTCAGAAGTAAATCTTATCAAGTCAGTGGGACTTACTCCCAGGGAAATGTGGATAAGATTGCCGTGTTTGTTTGTTTGTTTTCTTAGGAAAATTAAAGAACTGCTACAGAGCAAACAATAAAAGGTGATTCACAACACCAAGAAAAATACATGAAGATGAACACTGTCTCGGAACTTATTATTCCAAAACATTACAAAGTGTATTCATTTCTCTATCCAGTTGTTCTTCAGCATGGTTCCTCATACAGTGAGTCAGCTTTGACATTTTAACAATATCCCTTTTTCTTAAAAATCAGCCTGAAACCCAAAGTGCCACTGCTTCCCACCTGATCTGTCTCCTCTACATTTCTTTGTGTTCATTCATTAATTCATCATCAGCTTTAAGTCCATTTCGTTAACGCAGGGATTCAAATGACACAAGAGAACTCATTTGAGAGTCTCAAGGTAAGAAATACTATTTTCATCAAAATGTGGTAATACGGTGTGTGTGTGTGTGTGTGTGTGTGTGAGAGAGAGAGAGAGAGAGAGAGAGAGAGAGAGTCTGGCAATACAGGCAATCTGTATGTATTGCAATTCATATACACTGCTTATTTACGTTACAGTGCTGTTTCATACTGTTCTCATGTAATTTTGTTATTGCGAGTTGCTCTAGGCTCCCTTTGGAGAGGAAGGGGTAGGTTATAAATGGGAAATAATAAATAATGATCACCATAATACAACCACCTATTAAGAAATCATCAATTGAAGTATGGCATGATCAGGTTTGCCAGATCAGAGTGGCAATCTGAAAAGAGGCCAAGACGTGACCCTGAATCCTTCCTTCTGCTTTTCTTTGTGCTTCTTCCTTTTCTCCCACCCCCAGTGTATACCAAGGGATACAACTGACATAAGGAGATGATAGCATCCTTTTGGTTCTATTGATCATTCTCATTATTAGCCCTTCCAGAAAGCACAGCTACTGCATTTTGCTGCTTGGTCAAAAACCGAGTCCTAAAATAACTTGAATCAGATCAAATTATGCTTAAATCACCTTAATCTCCACTGATTTTTGGTGACACTAAACCAACAATAGAATTATGTTGTTTTATTGTTGTTTGTGGAACACATTGCTCATACAACAAAGTATGTATTTTAAATAAAGGACTTTTTACAAAGGATATGTTCTGTTTTGTTTCTTTGTTTTAAAGTTTAACATGTACATTAAATATACAGGCAAGTTCTAGTGTCGGCTTCACTTATTATATGCAAACATATGAAACGTTTGCAGTTTTGGTTGATGCAAATTGCTCAGTCCCAGCTCCTGCCAACCTAGCAGTTTGAAAGCACGTCAAAGTGCAAGTAGATAAATGGGTACCACTCCAGTGAGAAGGTAAACAGTGTTCCCGTGCGCTGCTCTGGTTCGCCAGAAGCGGCTTAGTCATGCTGGCCACATGACCCAGAAGCTGTACGCCGGCTCCCTCGGCCAATAAAGCAAGATGAGCGCCGCAACCCCAGAGTCGGCCATGACTGGACCTAACGGTCAGGGGTCCCTTTACCTTTACCTAATATACATTCACATCATCATTATCCACTTTACTACCCTGGCTCTTTAGAGTCTATCGATTTCCTTCCCTTCCGCCTCGTAGTTTTTAAAATTTATATCATTGCATTTTGTACATTTTCCAATTCTAATTACACTCATTACAAAATGACTCAAAATTGAAATAAATATAGAAAGGTAGAAAATTTCTCATTACAAGTCTTCAAACAACCCTGCTAGTGATGTTAATTGCTTACAATAATCTTTCAGATATTGTATAAATTTACTCCAGTCCTATTGGAATACTTGATCATGCTGGTTTCAGTTTTTTCCTGTCAGCTTCACCAGTTCTGCAAAGTCCATCATCTTCATCTGTCATTCTTCTTTTGTTGGTACTTCTTGTTGTTTCCATTTTTGGGCTAAAAGAATTCTTGCCGCAGTTGTTGCATACAGAAACAGTCTTTTATCTTCCCTTGGTATCTCTTCACATACTATACCCAGTAAAAAGGCTTCTGGTTTTTCAACAAAAGTGTTTTTAAACATTTTCTTTAACTCATTATACACCATTTCCCAGAAAGCCGTTACCTCTTTACAGGTCCACCACATGTGGTAGAGGACACCTTCCCTTTCTTTACATTTCCAATACTCATTAGTTCTTGTCTTCTACATTTTAGCCAGTTTAGCTGGTGTTAAATAACATCTATACATCATTTTCATAACATTTTCTTTAAGTGCCCTGCATGTAGTAAAACTAATACCTTCCTTCCACAACCTTTCCCAAGATTCTAACTGAATATTATATCCAAAATCTTTAGCCCATTGTGCCATCAGGCAACAGCTGTCTTTGATATTAGCTTTAACATAGGCCTGTCACAGTTGTGCAAAATATGCCTCAGTAAATTACTGTTTTGTAAATTATTTAAATTATTCGGATACTGTTACTATGGAACTGCAAGTTTTGTTTGCTCACATTGCACTCACACAAAAAGAGTCCCTGGTGTCCGCTGAACTGTGCAAGAGCTCATTAAAGGAAAATACTTTACTAGGTTTACAAGACACACATGAGAACAGCTGAATACTTTCACCACTATTTTTATTTCATGCTTTCTGGTTTTGGCAGAACATGCTTTAAATATAAAAATTAGTCCCCTTCTAGATGTCCTTTTGAATGTACATTAATGATGATTTGTGCTCATGATGCTATCAGTGCATTCATACATGATCCTACTTTCAATACACTTTGGGTATTTGAGTTTTTTTGGAAACCCTTTATTTCCCGCCAGTGCACATCCTGCAACTTCCTGCTGAACTAAAGGCTATGTAATAAGAAAAAGAAAAGAATATAGTCCCAATATGTGATCACTGTGGAGAGACTTTAAAATGGAAAGGGGCAGAATAATTTATTATCATTCAATATGGAGTAATGTTGGTGGGAATTAATGGAGATAAAGTTATTGACATCTATCAATAATAATAACAATTAGAGAACCCATCTTGGAGTTTTTGTGGGTAAAAAGAAATGATTGATTCTGAGACACCTCGACTTAAAAGAAATACTGTTTAATAGAAGGTGGAGAAGATGAATGTTAGCATGGACTGAATGTCTTAAATAATACCTTTTTTCTTTTTTTAAGAAGTTTTCTCTATGTATCTTTTTCTTTTGTTTTTGCTTATATCTTTTCTCTCTTTCCCCTCTTTTTCTTTTTATTGTCCCTTTCTTTTTTCCATTTTCCTCCTCTTTCTTTTTCTTCTGCTTCTTCTTCCTTCTTTGGGGTTTTATTAAGGTCCAGAGATTGTATACTTATGGGGATGGTAGATGGTTGATGGAGGAACCTGGCTGAGAGTCAGGGTGAGAGGCTGGGAGGAGAAAGGAAAGATTCCAGGTGGGTTGTAAGCGCTAAGAATTACTTTAAAGAGAGGACTCTGTATTCTACTTATTCAATTTGTATTTTTTGTAGTTATAATTTTACTGTATTAAGGGTTTTTTTAAAAAAAGAAAATAATAAAAAACATGAATATTAAGGGATTGTAAATTATACTAGAACAATGGTGGCTTCTGATGTCTCTATCTTGGGTATGCAAATGCTTTCATAGTAATACAAAGGTCCTGTCTAGTATGCAAGTCAGATTCATGCCAACATTTTACTTAATCTACTAAGTGCCCTTAATTTTCACTACCATTAGCAGCAAAGGAAAGTGGCTCTGCATATCCTATGTAACTCCACTTTCCAGGTATGAAAATGTTATACAGTACTTTTTACCATTCAAAACCTTGTGTGGAAGTCTCACATTCTGAGCTCACGAATCCTGCTATTATATATTCCTGTTTGAGAGACTTCACCTATATGTGAATTGACAATGCAAACAAAAAAATGTGCAGCTGAGAGGTAAATTATTATAATATGAATATAAATCTAGAATAGAATAGATGAAGCATTTCCTCCACAACTCGTTTTAATAAACTGCTCAATTATTTCTGTTATGCATGCAAATCCTCTTACAGATGAAAACAAAGGCACTATAATTAGTTTGTTATAAGCATCCCCCCAGAACAATTCCCTAACTTATAAAGACACTGTATTTTTTAAAGTAATGTTTATTTCTGAATTAGGTTACACTGAATGAACTTTCCAGTTTAATTATGAATATTATAACCTTTATACATAAAAGAAAGGAACGAAACAAAGGTGAATGTTTGCCTGATTAGTGACACAAGCAAACAGCCAATAATAATAAATAACCCCAGGAACTATACCAGAATGGTTCTAGAAAGGCCTTTGAGATGATTTATTAACATTGGCATTCTGTTCCAGCTTCTCTTTCAATCTGCTTGCAAAAACTGAGTTCATTTTTTTCCAGATGCAAACTGTATGGATCAGGGAATCTATGAAGGAAAATGTGTTTGGATGCTTTCTATTAAGGAATGCAACCTTCTTGCAGCCAACTAAGAAAGTATTGTATATAATAAAAGAGGACAAAAAATCAGGTGCAATAAAGTCCCTGCATTAGAGGATCTGCATGGTATTCCACATGGTTGCAATTGGCAGAGCAGCAAAAACGAACTCACATTTCAACCTGTTTCCTTAACATAGCACATGGAACGTGAGAATGTACCACTGTATTATGGAAGAGGAGTTTTCAGCACAGCTTCTGAAGTGTTTGGTAATTCAGTTAAGAAACAATGTTAACCGTTGATGGCTAAAGGGGATTATGGTAGCTTTCTGTTGACTTCTGCTTGTGGACAGGAGCAGCACTCATTGGTCTGCGGTGTGTTCTGAGCACCATGACAAATGTGAGATGAGGAATGTGCTGAACCACTTCCCCTCTTTTTGAGTAAACAGTTACAAATGCCCAGCTATTTTGTAAGCTGCTTTGAGACTCTTTTCTAAGAGGCATGGGATAAATTTAATAAATAAATGAAATAGCTAGCCTTTCCAGATTGTGTCCCATATTGAAATCTGATACAGTGGTACCTCGCAAGACGAATGCCTCACAAGACGAAAGAGTTTTTTGTTTTTTGAGTTGCTTCGCAAGATGAATTTCCCTATGGGCTTGCTTTGCAAGACGAAAACGTCTTTCGCCTTTTTCTTAAAACCGTCAATGCATTCCTATGGGAAACCGTCAATGCATTTCCTATGGGAAACCGTGCTTCGCAAGATGAAAAATTCGCAAGACGAAAAAACGCGCAGAATGAATTAATTTCGTCTTGCGAGGCACCACTGTATCTTTAATGGCAGTCTGGTAAGCAGAACTACCTTATGCCCAACTCTCAGTCCCTCTCAGTGCTGCCTTATGCGGACTTGCATATCACACAATAAAAGAGATATATTCCAAATGCATGAAATCACCCATCACGTGCGCAAAGGAAATATTTCTGGCAGCATGTGTAGGAAGCCCAAGATGAATAGAAAGACATTTCTGCCACTCAAAGGAGCAAGATCTTTAATATAATGGTTTAATAGTATTTCTAGTTTTCATTTATTTAAATTTGCCTTCAAAACACATCAGGCTCCTAACAGGAAGGCAGAAGCAACTCTGTAGCATTCGGTACCTTAAAGGAGCACAATTTAATTTTCAGCCCCCAAATGTGAAGAAGATTACAAGTCAAAGCAAATTTGCTGCTTGAACATCTGACTTGCTTGAAATGCACCCGAAGGTATGAAGGAATATAACTGCCTTTACTGGTAAGCCCCCTTGACGCTTGGCCTTTTCTGACACTTAGGAAGATAACCATCCATAATGTCATGGCTACAAAAGAAATTCTTCAAGACATAGCAAAGAGATTATTTTGCAGCTATGGAGATCATTGGCCTGAGAAAATGACATTTGGAAGAAAAGTCTCTATGTGCCCCAATAGGGGGCATTTGTCAGTTCTGGAGTAAGCAATGCCAGCGGGGTGAACTATTTGGAGTTAATTTCCAACGCTGTTCTTTATTGTACATTGTAGGAAATTGAAATTATATCCCACTACAGTAAGTTAGCAAAAGGAAGTTGATTAAGCTTTCCCTCTCTGGAGTACCCTATGCCAACTAAGACAAAGTTTTTCACATCTCATTGAAGCAAGTCTTTCCGAATCAAGGGGGGTGGAATTATTTGACACATCTCCTCCAGCCATTGAAAAGCAGTTGACTCATGTAGCTACAGCATAATGACTTGCCATCCTGTTGTTCTGAGTTTGTTTCTGAATCCAGGCACTTCTAAGGGGAAAGAGATCAATTGGAACAACTGGCCAAAAGGTCTACAAGAAATGACTCTAATGGAAGCAAACAGTTGGTGGGCAAGGGGAGAAATGGGTGGTAATACTGACTCCATGTAAACCAACCAGTGCAGGGCATGAACATCAGTGGTACATTTCCAGAGCGCAAAAAAATGCATGTTTAAAGCAAATCACATGTTTTGCCTCCCCTTCCTCAAAAGAGCTCAGAGTGGCGTACCTGAATATGATGACCTTGGGGATGAGTGATACTGGGACAGTTTCTTTCCCTCAGCCTTAACCTACCTCACAGGGTTGTTATGAGGATAAACTGTGGCAGAGAAAAGCCATATATGCCACCTTGAGCTCCTCTGAGGAAAGGTGGGATATAAATATATATTAAAAATGGGATAACCTGCTTTATTCTCACACCAACCATGTGAAATAGGTTAGGTTGAGAGACAGGGATTGGCTGGAGGCCACACAGTGAACCTCAGGGCAGAGGAGATTTGAACTCTCGTCTACCTTGTCTTAGTTCATCATACCAACCACTATATCACAAAGTATTAATGTTTCTGAAGTACATTTTAGTCACAGTCTAATAAAGAGGAAGGGAGGCTTGTGGTTGCAGTCCTAAACACACTTACTGAGTAAACCCCACTGGCTACACTGGGACTTGCTTCTGAGTAAACAAGCATAGCAAGGCGAACGAAGTGAATGAGCTGAATGAGTGAAAACTGTGCTGAATTATGCCCACAGTATACTTTATGGTAATAAATTCTCTTCATGTTAACACTGCATATGAAGAAAAACACATTGCACATCTGCCCTGATTAAAGATATAGCAACATTGTTTGTTTAAAATATCTATTAATGTGCCCTTAATGTGAAAACCACAGCACAGGAAACAATAATTATAATTAAAAATGGTATCAAATAATATAAATATGATGAAATGAGAAAAATACATAAGACTTTAATATATTGTATAATATTCTTTTGCTTCCTGGCTGTAACATCAAACCTCTAACTTTATCCTGTCAGGTTTGCAACTTCTACCTATCATTGTGCTGTTGCGGTTAGCCAAGACTGTTGTCAAGATAGTCTATATGAGCAACCAGAAAGATACTTGAGTGAGGACCCCCCCCCGCCTACAAATAGAAAGGGATGGGAGTGTCAGTATTTTTTCATTTCATCCCTTCATGAAGGAAGGCTGGGGTGGGGTCCCTCAACTTTGAGGTGAGACACACAGGGAACAAAGCATAAATATTTGTTAACAGTGGAGAGGAAAAAGAGGAGGGTGGGGCAACATAAACCCCAAAATGAGGGAGGAGTTTCAGTTTCAAAGCAACTCAGTAGCGATTAATAAACATGCAAAAGAAAAGAAAAGATATGTAAAAGACATTTTCTAGCTCCCCCCTCTCTGTCAAATAGTACATTCTGCCTGAACCAGGCAGTGATGCTGCTGTAGCTTTGTGTTACCTAGCAACAACTTGTGCTTACTTATTTAGTAAGTTTTCAGGAAAGTAATCATTATGCAGTCACTTGAATAGCAATAAGGAAAAAACAAACACACCTCAGCAGCTTTAGTGCACTAAGGATGTATCTAGTCAGTCTCTTACTAGCTTGCTCCTTCAAATATGGGCTTGTTGAAATGGTCAGCAAATCTGATCAATTTAACTGCAGTGATGACTCTGCCCTTGTTTTGTTTGCCAAATCAAGGTAGCTGATGATGGTTTTCTAGTCAAAGTCGATGTACTTGCTTATAGAGCTGGTATACTGGGGGGCAGATACAGGGGTAGGTGATTTGCGACTCTGGACTTCATGGTTTTCTGGGGAATTTAAATTTATAATGCGTACTTCTTCACTTACATCGCAATGTGGTAAGCCAGCCTTGCTGCATTTGGGGGTCTTTCTGATTATTCTGCTTAGTGCCCAATCCTGCCCTGATAGCATATATATTTCTAATGAAGGATGTAAGAAGGCAGTAATTTCTGTTCTGATCAGTATTCATCACAATCAGTGCTGCTTCCATTCTGCTGCAGCTTGGTCTCTGTCAAATTATTTGTTTTGCTATCCATGGTAAGTTTTTATATGAGACCTTTCTGTGAAAGCTAGGTGAACGCAGGTGGTGCTGTGGTCTAAACCGCTGAGCATCGGGAGGTCAGAGGTTCGAATCCCCACGACGGGGTGAACTCCTGTTGTTCGGTTCTAGCTCCTGCCAACCTAGCAGTTCAAAAGCACGTCAAAGTGCAAGTAGATAAATAGGTACTGCTCCGGCAGGAAGGTAAACGGTGTTTCCGTACGCTGCTCTGGTTTCGTCAGAACCATGTTAGTCATGCTGGCCTTATGACCCGGAAAAACTGTCTGTGGACAAATGTTGGCTCCCTCAACCAGTAAAGCGAGATGAGCACCGCAATCCCAGAGTCGTTCGTGACTGGACTTAACTGTCAGGGGTCCTTTACCTTTAGGTAAGAAAAGTTGTTGCTGTTATTATCATTAGTTTTAAATTTCAAAATTAACATGAAACAACATATACCGTATTTTTCGCCCCATAAGGCGCACCGGCCCATAGGACGCACCTAGTTTTTTTGGGGGGGAAATAAAGAAAAAAAAAATTATTGCCCCCCAGGCGGAGGGCTGGGGCGGGAAGCTGTCCCCCGAGCTTGTGGAGCTGGCGGCAGGGAGAAGCAGGCTTCTCCCGCCGCCAGCCTTCAAACCAGGTCAGGGGACAGCAGGAAAGGCCTCCCCGCTGTCCCCCGAGCTTGTGGGGCTGGCGGTGGGGCTCTCCTGAAGCCTGGAAGGCGAGAGGGGTCGGTGCGCACCGACCCGTCTTGCTCTCCAGGCTTCAGCGAAAGCCTGCATTCGCCCCATAGGACGCACACACATTTCCCCTTCATTTTTGGAGGGGAAAAATTGCGTCCTATAGGGCGAAAAATACGGTACTTGTAAAGTATTTGCTTCATTAGAGTATGCAATACATATATTGAAATGTGGTGCTATGGAAGGGCAAGAGAAGCTGTGTTTTCCTCCTATGAAAGTTAGATGTCTGAATAATACACAAGTTTTGGAAAATTGTGAGGTGTTTGCAGACGATAGGCAAACGTCAAGCCAGAGGTGCATACAGCCATACCTCGGGTTGAATGTGCTTCAGGTTGAGGGCTTTCGGGTTGCGCTCCGCAGCAACCTGGAAGTAATGGAGTGCATTACTTCCGGGTTTCACCGCTCGCGCATGTGCAGATGCTCAAAATGATATCACACGCATGCGCGGAAGCAGCAAAATGCGACCTGCGCATGCGCAGATGCACCGTCACGTCTTATGTTCTGTTCAGGATGCGAACGGGGCTCCAGAACGGATCCCGTTTGCATCCTGTATGTGGTTCAACCAGCTCCAATTCCAAACAGAATTCCAGTTCACTGGCATTTGACATCCCATCATGTTGAGCTTGGGACTATGCAGGTTGCATAAAGGCATACTTTAAAACTGCAGTGAAGCTACAAAACAAAAAGTGCACGGCTCATACCACGCTTCAGCTGTGAATTTCATGCTATAGCTCCCCCCCCAAAAACCCCTGATTTAGTTATTCAAAATGAAATAGTGGAGGCAGTTAATCCTGAACCCACCAGGGATCCTGAACAAAATGGCAGCACAAGGGAGATGCAACAATGTGGGAATATCTGTTGCCATGCCAACCTTTGAATTTAAAGCTACAGCAGAACAGATACTATTGTTATGTTATATATTATACAGGGTTTCTCCAACGGTAACGTAATAAAGGCAATGCCTTCCCCCGCATGTTAATCTTTAGAATAGCACACACTTGCCATAAACAAGAAAGACGTCTCTTAATACCAGAATCCTGCAGGAATATAATGGTTTGTACATTTGGAAACTGATTGCATTTAGCTTACTGGGGCATGTTACCATCTGTCAGGAGAACCTTACTCACAGGGCTGTTGTAAGGAGAAATGGGAAGAACCATAGAACATTTTTTTGGGAGGGACCAGAGTGCAGGGCTTCAGATAATGTCCTTCTGGATCAGACCAGTGGCCCATCTAATCCAGCATTCTGTGGTCACAGCAGCCAACCAGATGCCCATGGGAAGCTCAAAAGCAGGACCCGAGCACAACAGCGCTCCCTTGACTCAGGGCTGTCTGAAGCATATGTGGTGCCGGGGCAAAGATCTGCCTGGTGCTCCCCCCCAGGTTGCCCAGTCCCAGGCATGCAGGAGGGCGGAGCTGGCTGGCCACCTCAGTGTCTCGCTGGCTGAACTCCTGAACTCACGGCACAGAGCCGCCCACAGCAGAAGAGGCCGCCGTGGTGCTCTGACCGACGGGTGGGCTCTTCCCCACACTCAACTCTTGGGCCCCGGACTCTCAGCCTGGTGCCCCTGAGAGCCCGGCGCCCGGGTGCCCTGCACCCCTAGCGCCTATAAGTAAGATGGCCCTGCCTTATGATTCCCTAGCAACTTGAATCCTGCCATTGATACAGGAGGTAATATAGTCACTGTAACTAGTAGCCGTTGATAGGATAATGCTGGATTTACACACGAAAGACCCAGATTCATATTTCTGCTCACCTGATAGCCTTGGACAAGCGGATGCCTCTCAGTCAAAGCTGGCTTAAAAGGCTGTTGTGAAGATGAATGAAAATATATATGTAAAGCATTTTGCTCGCTGGAAGTGCTATAGACATGATAAATCACAAACAAGCACCTTAGAGTTAAGCTTTAGAATACAGTTCTGCATGCCGGCAAATACCTTTCCACAGTGTATTCTGAGCCATGCACTTTCAGCAAGCTACCTATCAAACTGCAACCCTCAGCTCCTTCAAAATAGAAGTCTCATTTTTTATTTTGATTGAGGGATTTAATCACAATGCTGGGTAATGAGGGTAGATATGATGCTTCCTGGTGACAGCCATGAATAGGAAAACTGACTGCATGAATGCTAAGAGTGCAGAAAAATGTGCTCATAAATGTTGCTGGCAGGTATTCAGCTGCAGCTTCAACCATGTACCAGGGAACTTGGGGCATTTGTCACTGGCGAGTTTTACTGATGATTTTCCAGATACTTGCTTTCAGATCTGCTTGCAAATGAATGATGGGCCAAGCCACACATCATAAAACACGCATCCTAAACACAGACACAAACATGCACTGCATGCATGTCTTGACTTGAGAAACACTACACACAAACACACACAAACACACACAAACACACACACACACACACACACTACCTAGGAGTCATACAATAGCAAAGTGCATTAATTAAGAGTGTGGATTCTGACAACACATCTGGGTAAGAGTAAGCTCTACCTTACTCAGCAAAAATGTATGCACATTTTGCATCGGGCAGTTGGTTGGAGGGGGAGAATTTTAGTGATATTCTTTCAATTATCAATAAAGTTTGCTTGACATGTACTGACATGGCACTCAGCAGAAGGCAGTGCAACAGGTGTGGAAGGCATCACGCCTAGGGGCAGAATGTGACTCTCCTTCAGGCCTCTCTATCTGGTCATTTGGAGCTTCCCAAGCCACACCCAGTCCTTCTGCTGGCCACACATCTCATTGGCTGTGCTTCACGCCTACATTGAGTGCTCATGCCTGGCTGGAATGTGTCCTTGAACTCTACCCATGGCTTGTCTAGATGGAAGACAGAGAGGGATGTGTCTGAGTGCATGTAGAGCCCAGCCTGCTGTCGCGGGAGACAATAGAGGCATGTGCCTTAGCGGGTGAGGTCAAACTGTTGGAAGGTCACAGCACCTGCTAATTGTCATGTAACCTCTGAGTAAACAAATCTGAATGAATGCTCAATAAAAACCGGATATAGTCTGAGTGCCATGTAAGCTTTGTGCGAGCAAATCAGGATGAACGCTAAATAAACAAGTTGTCTGGGGGAGCCCAAAGAATGTTGGGTATAGTGTTCAGAGCATGCTTGCTATTTGTAATCCTTGAGTGTAGTTCATACGAATCTGTGTATCCAACATTTATTCAGTAGGAAATAGTAGAATGTCACATGGCTGGTAAATTATGAGAAACGATACACTAACTGGGAGCATCAAAGGCTGAAACTAGCTGTGACAGCTGTGAAAGTTTAACTCGCACTGTTGCTTTTAGTTCAAAGCCGTGAGAATATCTACAGTAGACCTCCTTTCCCCCCAGGAATACACAAGGAATGTTACAGCCAGGGATGTATAGCTCATGTGGATGTGAGTAATCCACTAATCAGCACTGTCCTCATAGTGCAATGCTATATAAACAGAAGTCAGGGAGCATTTGTGTCCAGTATCCAGAGCATTCCTGCAAAATTCCAAATGTGCCCTGGGCAACTGATGGCCTCTTACAGCCTGACTTGCAAGCTGGTTAAGCTTGAGTCATTGACTCCAATCAGGAACCATTCAGTTGCCTTCCACACACTCTTTTAGCAATGAAACAACATTGTTTTCGAGTATAGCTGGAGACCTCCTGAGTCAAGTGGCCCTGAAACCAATCCATAATAATTTCAGTTACATTTCATGATGGATTACTATGAATGATGAAGGAAGGTCTCACTCACTCATTAATTTTCAACTTGTTTTGGTCTGCTGGGAAACAGATGTGTCAATGGTAAAGGACACACTTGAATCATTTTCTATTTCAGTGGCAATGTTATAAGAAAATAACAACAGCTTCTGAAATTATAATATGTGTCATGTCAGATATTATCCAAATTTTGCTACTTGGACTCCTGCAGCTTCAGTCCAGTGCCTGCAGTATTTGGGGATGGCTAATTTTTAATCTTTCAGTAAAATTAACTGTGTGCCATGGCTGAATAAGTTAGATTCCCAGCTGTGACACTTCTACTCTCCAAATTCATTTAGGATGTCTGCAGTTATGTTCTGGTTGAAATACATGAAGCAAATAACTTCACCGTTTTAGTTGCAAACTGGTGGTTTGTTTTTTTTAATTGCATACTCCTTAGAGAACAGTACTGGATACAATTTTCTGGTGTTTTATATAGAGCATGCTATATTTTCTTATATCCTGATTTTCAGGTTGGTTAAGCTGGATTGGAGGCCATTTAATACAGCTTTATTATCATGCGCCTAGATAAATGTGTTGTGGTGTTGATTATGATAAACATATATTAAAGTCAGAGTACATTAAGTTTGTATTAATCCACGACACAGTATGAAGGACTAAGTGGGAAGGAACAGAAAAAAAAAGAGACTGCTGCCCATTCCCCCATAATAGAGATACTTCTGAATTGCCACAGATTCATATAGAAATTCTCTGGCATATTATTGTACCAACACATGACAAGTGAAGATAAAAATAAGTCATAAGAATATAAGGAGGGCCCTTCTGGAACAGATAAAAAATCCATCAAGTTGAGCCTTCTGTCTACAACACTGATGAATCAGATGCTTCTGAGACTGTATGATGAATAGGGACGTACATTCAGGAGAAATGCATCCTTTTTAAAATGTAGTCACTGTTGCCCACCTTGAAATCTTGCTAGCTTTGAAGGTGGAGGTACCTTAGATTCTTCATGAGTAGGGAAGTAACCTCCAACCCAATGGTCTCTGGATTTAACCTCCCCTTACAAAAGTATAACACAGAGTGAAACTGGTTATAAATATCAATAGGACAAATCTGAAGCAATGCACCAAGTCAGTCAACTTCAGGCGTCTGATTTTCAGTATTATTGTGTAAAAGCTTCAGATAACAAAATAGGGAAATTAATGAGTTTCCCTGGAAATAAAAGATCCAAGGCTTGTATAACTTTAAGTGAGCTTTCAGCACTAATTTAATGGACAGCATCCTTCTCACATGCAGTATGATGCGGAGCCACAGGAAGGAATCTCAAAACGGTCGAAGACAAAGCATGTCCCAAATATGCCGAACTTATGTTGATTCCTAGAAAGGGTGGGCAGTGGATGCACAAAGAACTCAGCATTCAATCAGAGAGGATCTTGGAAAATTGCTCAATCTAGTTCATAAGCAGTAAGCACTACTTAGCACTGTTCAGGAATGGAGTGAGCCAGCAATGCCCTTTTGTAGGACCCTTTTGTGATTGGGTGGACTGGAGATGTTACCTGTCTGGATGTTAATATGTGGTATCCCGAGCGAGGTGGCACTATTAAATCTCACTTGTGATCCACTAGATCAGCAGCTATGCATATCCATTAGAACAAATTTACTGGTTGCTCAACGAGGCTTACCTATCCATAGCGCATAATAGGGACCCCATGTGCACATAGTCTTTGGTTACACAGCCATCTATTTTTCCTCCCATTGGACACAGGAGGTCTTTAGATTCTGGATAACCATACAAATCAGAAGTCACACTCTCTGTCACCAGAGCTCATACATAAATACAGGCACAAACACATATATTCTAGAGGGGCATGATCTTTTCTTCCCACCTCATAGCCAGGATTTGTGATTTATAATTGTAGGGAGAAAACTGAAGTGGAGACTGTGATGTGTGGGATTTTAATTATACAGAACCCAGAAGTTTATAAGAGATACGCATGGCATATATAGAACGTTGAGAACACTTAACTTTGTAGTGGAGAAATCTAGCTCAAGTGGTGACATTTTAGGCTTTTGTGTTATTATCAACAAAGAAATAGGTGACCTTCACTGCTTCTTTTGTTCTCTCCATATTACTTTGCACATGCTGCTATTTTAATAGGTCTCTTTACATCATCCTCAGCACCGTGAGTCAGAGAGCCCTCTCACTCCCACACGATGCATTGCACGGAGTATTGTTGAACTTCTGGAAAGCTAGTGATATTTACAAAATGGACCATTCCTCACCAATTCCCTAGATATCTTCTGGGAAATCAAATCTCTTCCTAATAACAGCCTGCTTATTATTATTTTCTTTGGTGTATTGTGATACACACACTGCTGAAATGATAAATGTGCTTCGCATATAGTGAAGACTGACTTCTACTTTGGCTGTTCACAGACTCTATCCATTCAAAATACCCAAAATTAAAGTTCATATTTTATATTGGTTGAAAATAGATGTTTCCCACCTTCCATTAAATATTCCCATAATGTTAATGGAGGCTGCTGTAAAATAAAAAACAAAACAAAGCAACACAAAACCCTATGCCATTGTTCTCGATACTTCTTTGACTTATTTAGGTTTTCTTTTCTCAGTCATTTATTTTTCCACAGGCTCCTCTGGCATACTGTGCTTTCTTTTATTGGCTTGTGACCTGCTCTTATCTGAATAATGTGGGCTAACACTTTAGGGTGCATATGAGTTTGTCTATGGAAGATGCTACCTTAGGGTGAGGATTGGGACCCCTTGTATCTTCACAGTTAACTAATTCTGTAATGCCACTTGGTTGTCATAAGTAAGCTGAATCTCTAGAAATGCAAGGAGTGGGACAACCACTGGTGATTTATGAATGCTGCTCTAATTGCAAGACAGAAACTTGAAATTCAACATTTTTCTTTAAATCCTATCTTACTGGAGCAGGCCCAGTATCAGCACAGGCACTCAGGGGCAGCTGCTAAGGGTCCCATGCCTGAATAGGGCCTGCTATATTGACACCTGCCTACACTTTGCCTTGTGGCTGCCATTTTGTTTTCTCCACAGTGCCCCTGATGTTGCATTGGCCCAGTGTGTATTGTAAGGAAAACGAAGTGATTCCTCTAGGTTACTTCTGAGGAACATTCCTGCTCCTTATAGTATAAAATCACCCCTCACATATCTGCCACACAAGAATATAAATCCTTCACTGGGAATCTTAAGGTGTGCAGCCATATGGAAGGAGGCCCACACATAACACTTTGCTGGACTGAAATGAAACTGTTTTAACTGGAGGAAGAAGTGACTGAGTAGGGCTTTAGGGCCTAGTCTTCTTCTTCTTCTTCTTCTTCTTCTTCTTCTTCTTCTTCTTCTCCTTCTCCTTCTTCCTCTTCTGATACTTCCCATTACAGCTAGGTTCCATATGAGCTATGGAGGATGTCTGGTCCATCATGTTTTTGGACTGCTGTTCTGATCTTCCCTGAGCATTGGCCATGCTGCCTAGGGCTGATGGAAGTTGAGAATACATTAATATCTGGAGGGCCACAGGGTCTCCACCCGTCTTCTATATAATCTCAAGCCGTAAGTCAGCTCTTCTACTTATACAGTGTGCTGTAGTTATACCTGCAATTCTAAACCTAGCTGTTCAGGGAACCTTCAGAAGGCAGCTTCTAGCTTTGGTTTGGGTGCTTGCATGACGCCAACTTAGCAGGCACTTTCAAACTATGGGCATCTTGTTTACTCGACACTTTATGACTTTTTCAGCTACGTAGACTGCCCAGCCCCATGCTGGCAGTGGCCCGTGGTATGGAAAAGCCGAGGCAGATGGGAGAGCAACAGGGAACAGAGGCCTGGGACAAGTAAACAGCAGGAGCTGGATGTGTACTTTCAAAATAGCTGTCTGGCTGTACCCTGAGTCTCTATAGAGAGAAAGTGTGTGTGTGTGGGGATACTTTAATAGAAGCAAATAACGCAGCAGGCATGAAGATAAATGGTGTGAATTAGCATACTCTGCTCAGAGAAGTCCACCACATTAACATATCCCCGTTTCACTTGCAAATGAAAAATGACATCAAATTACATTCATTTTCTCCCTGCACTTTGTGCTAAGAAGATACTGCTTGCTGGGATGGAATGGGCAGAATCAGTAGTGGGATTTCAAAGTTAGCCCCAATTCTCTTCAAAGCTATGGAGAACTTCAAGCTTCTGAATGCTTAGGCACCACGTTGTAGTAAAAATAAATACCATCCCACTGACTCTTTCAACAGTTGTCTCCCCTATTGTTCATTACCATAAGCTGATGTTGGGGCAGAAACAATTGCTATCATTTTAAATCCCCCTTTCTACGTTGTGCTTGCATATAAACTGAAATAAAAGAAAATAATGTTTGTTACACCAGGGAACTTTTTTTTTATCCCCACCCCCCAACATTTATGTTTGAAACCTATTATTATTTGTGTTGTATGAGGTGAGTGGGAAGCAGATAATTAAAAAGAAGTCGACCTCCGTTAGAAAAACATCTTAATAGCTGTCTCTCATGATTAATTCATTGAAACTGGACTCAGGATGAGTAATAGACAATGTCACTTCTTTATCTCTTTCCTCTCACAAGCTGCTGTCTTCTAAGTGAAGGCAGAAAGAAGTCGCTCTCTCTCTCTCTCTCTTTATTCTGACAGATGTGGATTCATGTTTTTTTGTGGGGGGTGCCCAGAATGGATAAGAAGCCACCTGTTTGCTTAAGCAAATGGTTGTTTTCCTATAGTACATTTAAATTCAGAAAAATGTAGGCAGGGAAAAGGGTAAGTTACTAAGTTATTATGGAATCTCTGAGAAGAGCAGGGCTTTTTTCAGCCGGAACTCACTGGAACTCAGTTCCGGCACCTCTCAGGTGGGCGCCATTGTTGTTATAAGAAAACAAGGGGGGAGTTCATTGTCAGTTCCAGCTCCTCTTTTTCTAGAAAAATAGCAGTGGAGAAGGGCACCATGAGAGGAAAACTAACTTTTGTTCCTTCTAGCACAAGCCCTTAAATTATCAGTTTCTGACTTCTCTTTCTGACAGCAATACATTGCTAGCGCTTAGAGAGCCAGGAAGAACCTTGGCATAGTGAGAGCTGATGTATCTCTGGCCATTATTCTTTAGGGAGTACAGTGTTGTTAAGACAAGGCCATGTGTATTTTACCTTGGCTATGTTCAGAGAATACATAATTCTGTATTTGAATAACACAATATTCAGGACACCAAAAAGATTGCCATGTTAATGGTTAAATGCATGTTTACCAGTTAACATTTTATTTATACATCATGAGTGGTTATTGTGTAACTAAGCCTTAGCTATTCCTCAGAAGTGTAACCGGCACTGCAAATATAATATATGGTACTGTAATTGGCATAAAAAGGGCATGCACTTTGAGTTTTAGCATGGTTCCATTAGATGTGGACACTTCCTTAACTGCTAAGCCATCTCATCCACGTTTGCAAGTGGCTAGAAGGGTGTTTAAATATTACACCAGCTTTCACATCTAAGTACCTGCTTCTTTAAAGACTTTTCATTTATAACCAGCCCATTTACATGACCAGTCCCAATAAAAGTAGTGAGGAATGTACTCACATGAGTAAAGATTACTCATCTGAATAAGAACATATTGCTAAAGAACTAAATTTATAATTCTGGGGTAGCCAATGTAGTGCCCTCCAAATGTTGTTGACTACAACTCTCATCAGCACCAGCAAGCATAGCTGGTGGTCAAGGATGATGGGAGTTGGTGGGTCCTACATTGGCTACCCTTGGCAAAGGGTATCTGCTTCTGGGGCTCCTGCAAGGAGATAGAGGCTGCCATCGAACACACACTTACAGTACTTGGAAGTAACTCCCATGGAGCTCAGTTGGACCTACTGCAGAGCAGAGTTGCAGAGGATCAAGCTGTAATGTGAATTTATCTAATCCCCCTTTAAAGTGGTCTACACTGGACAACCATTGCCACTTATTGTAGAAGAAAAATGCGTTGATCAGCTAGGCACTATGTGCAAAGAAATGCTTCCTCTTGTTGGTCCTGAATTTTCCACCCTTCAGCTTCCTTGGATGATGTTCTAGTATGATGAAAGATGAATAAAAACTCATCTCTGTTTCTTTTCACACTATGCATCATTCTATGCATACCTCTATCATGCCTCACTCTTTTTCTGAACTAAATAGCCCCAAATGTCGTAACCTTTACTCACAGTGGAGTTGTTCCAGCACCCTGATCATTTTGATTGTCTTCTTCTGCACCTCTGCAATATCCTCTCTCAAGGAGGAACTGAATTTCAATCCAGTTTAACATGGGTCAGGGCTTTCCCCGCTCTGCCAGACATGCTTTTATGTATTTGTAGCTAGATGTAGGTTGCCGCCTAGCTCAGCCCTAGACTTCCCTAACCTGGTGCTCTCCAGATGTTTTGGCCTACAATTTCCAACACCCCTAATTATTGGCCGTGTTGGCTCGTGCAGATGACAGCTGGAGATCAACAACATTTGGAGGTCCCTAGGTTGTGGACCAGCAGCTGAACTCCAGAGTTTCCTACCGAAGTCATTTCCAGCTCTATTTGAAGTTTCCAGGGCTTGCATCTTGGACCTCTGCATGCAAAACATGTTCTCTGCCACTGAGCTCTTCCCATGTGTGAACTGCATTATTAGCCAAGCATACTTCTGCAAATAATTTAATGAGCTTGAAGACATCCATCCCTCCTACTGTGAACTAGTGAGGTTAGCAACCTTTCAGGTTAGAGTCTTTACTTGCTGGTGCTGGGTTAGTGATCCCTCGAGGAAAGAATCAGCTCAGTGAGATAATATGAGCAGGCCAAGGAGGCCTCTGCCTCCTAGCAGAATTGCCGGATCACAGTAATTACTGTGGCAGAATTTACCCTTCTATGCAAACTTTAAAGGCCCTGGAGCCAATCCAGAGCACTATAAAATAATAATGGTGCAGTTTTCTCCCTCCATAGGGTCAACCTCCATGGATGCTTTGTAATGCAGCATCACTTTTAACTCAACCACCTAGGCCTTAGGCTACCTAGTAAAATCAAATGCAAACAACCTTTTATTGCTGTTTCCAAATTACTGTAGACGTTTAACTTGATGCTGCTGAGTGAATTCCAGTCACAGTAAGTAGTTTTAGCATTCCACATAACAACTGGTGGGCTTCTTAGCATTCTACTAAGGAAAGGAAACAAGTGCAGTATTCCACGTTGGGAAAACGGTCTAACCGGGATTGCAAGCTGTGGGCTACTGTTCTGATAACACTCCACAGTATCTATATGCGGGCCCCCATATTCACATGCAGAATTGCTCCTGGGGATAAGGACAGCAGCATTTTTAGTTTGCCATGTCCGAGACAATTTGTGACCTACAGGGGAATGGAGCTGTGCCTGGTAGGGTGAGGGAAGGGGAGAGAAACTGGGCAAGATTGAAAACTGCAATTGTCTGCTGGACTTGGAGAGTCTTGTCCCTCTTGCCAGTGGTAGATATTGGGCTTTACAGTTTCGGCGGTGCCCTGTGCAATGCCAAAATCTAGTGCCCCCTGCCTCTTGCCTTCCATTGTTTGCCATTGCTGCAGCGCCCCCTGTGGTGCCCTTTTGGCTCAGCGCCCAGTGCAGGCGAACCGGTTGCACTCCCATAAATCCGCCTCTGCTCTGGCTGGCTTTATGCAGTAAGATAGACTTAGAAGGGGGGCGGGGGCAGACCTAGAGGAAGACTACTTCCCTCTTCGTCCTTTTTATCCAGCTCATTGTTGTCAGAGCACAATGGGCAGGTGTAGTAGCAGCAAACGTGGTGCAGTAGTGAGGGTGTCAGACTAGGACCTGGGAGACCAGGGTTCAAATCCCCCTCAGCCATGTCCCAGGAACTGGTGGGCTCACCTTCTCTGGAAGCATTTAAGCAGATGCTGGATAGCCTTCTCTCAGGTATGTTGCTGCCTCCTGCATTGCAGAACCTGCATTCAGCAGATCGCAGTAGATCAGGGGTAGGCGACATGGGGCCCTTCAGATATTGTTAAACTACATCTCCCATGAGGCTCACCAAAGGTGAGGTGTGATGGGAGTTGTAGTCCAGCAACATTGGAGGGGGCACTACATTGGCTACCATAGACTAGGTGCTCTCCAAGGTCTCTTCCAGCTCTCTGATTTAATGAAACTTGACTATTCGATAGCTAGGCTGTGAGGATAAAAGAGTGCAAACCATCCAGCCATTTTTGAGAGTATATGAGTGGAACTATGTACTATGTTCCAGGTGAAGAAACGGCATATATTTACATAATGGCATTTCAGTCGTTTGACTCTATTTTCCACCCCATTGCATCATAGACTTTTGTTTGTTGCTTTTATCCACTGTAGCTCAAATTCTTTACAAAGCTGTCCCCCGTGATGTCCAGCCATGTGCACTAAGCCCCGGCTTAGCCTTCCGTCTTGTGAACACATTCTTGCATTATTTATACACTTTGCAATGCAAATGGGAGAGCTGCCTAAGCACATGAAAACCCGTCCGCTCCAAATCTGCCTTTCGTCACCTTTCTTTGCTCATTCCTATTGGGAGGCAGTAAACCTGGCCGCTTAAATAACTGCAGAGAGTTGTTCTTCTCTTCTCTTTTCCACATTATGTATTTCCTCATTGGACAGATGCTGATGGCAGGAACACAGTTCTGCCAGCACAGTATGATGGGTCACAAGGCAGTAGTTGGCCGTTGATTTATGGAGTCCTTTCTCAGATGGCAGAAAGAATAAGTACGGTGGGTAAAGTCACAAAGCTTTTAAGTCTTTGCTGCTGGTAGCATTTGTTGCAAGAAGTGTGTGTGTGTGTGTGTGTGTGTGTGTGTGTGTGTGTGTAGAGACATGTGTACCTGGCAACTGAAGGAATTACATGTCTCAGAAAAAATATCTGCATGAGGTCATTTCCCTTCAGAATGACAATTATCTAGGACAGGGATAGAGAATCTGTAGCTCACCTGATGTTGCTGGACTAAAACACCAAGGGTCACTGACCATTGGATTTGCAGGCTGGGGCTGATGGGAGTTGGAGTCCAACAACGTCTGGATGGCCACCCCTTGCTTGGGATGTTTGAAAAGAGCTTTTCATAAGCTTTTAGGAGGAGAAGTATCCACTCATTTATGTGGGGCATGTGGTCCATGGCTTAGGAAAGGAAACAGAACCAGGACATGGTCAAGAAGTAGTAGCTGATAAGCTCCTCTTGCTAGGTGGTCTGGGAATAGACTGTACCTGGAAGGGAGCCAGCATGGTATAGTGGCTAGAGTGTTGGACTAGGACATTAGAGAGCAGGGTTCGAATCCCACTCAGTCATGAAGCTCATCAGGGAACCTTGGACCAGTCACCAACTTGCAGCCCAACCTACTTCCTGCCCAGAAACCTATGTCCCCACTGTGAAAGGACGTGTGGATCCAGAATTGGCTTCCACAGTCACCAATGGACACACCATTAAGACCGTGCTCATGTAAGACAATCTGACTCGGCTATCGCCAAAGAATAAGAAGAAGAATGTGGAGAGAGGGAGAACCTTGTATTCCACCCTGAGTTCTTGGAGGAAAAGTGGGATATTTTGTTAATCTCTTTGGGATTCTTTGTGGGAAGTGATTGATAAAGGACATTATTAATAATAATTTCATATCAATGTCATAATAAAATAAAATATGGCAATGTTGCCTTTGGTCGCCACTGGGGAAAGGAGCCCAATCCATTATTCTGGAGGCTAATGTAGGCAGCAGGTTTCTTGAACACAATAAGAAGGTAATGTATAAATGAGCCTCAAACAGCCAAACAGAATAATTTGCATTTTAACATTGAGTCTTGAGGGAGGAAAGGCCTTGGCCAAGGTTGGGATGAAATCCCCTCCTCTCATGAAGCTGTCGTCCCATTGCAAAAACAGGGTCCCATTTTCTGCTGCTTTCCTGAGTGAAATAACGTTTTGGAAGGGGGTTGCTGCTTATATTGAGCCTTGCCAGGAAGTATGGCCCACAGGAAACTGTGGAGACAGCTGTGAACTGCCCCTTGGTTCCCATACTTCCCATAATGCCTTGGGAGTGTCGCGGTAATGTGGCATCACTCCCAAGGCATTCCTGCAAGTGTGGCAGGTGAGAAAGACTTACATTGCTGTGAGTGGTGTGTTGTTGTTGTTTTTTAAAGTTTAAACAGCAAGAAAAAATGTTAAACCTTTGTCCCTGACCATTGCCATATTCCAAGGCTATTCAGAATTAAGCTGGTTCAGTTCAGCATTTCAGAGTTTTGAATTCAAATAAATTTGACCTTCAACCAAACTGGGCATTTAATTACTTAATTAATTACCCTGTCCTTCCTCCCAAAGGAGCCTAGGACTACAAGCACACTCATAATAAAACTATTTTTAAAAGAAGTGTCCCCCCCAAAAAAAAGCATTCTAAAAACAGTATTACTTAAAAACGTCCCCTCATCTAGTGATCTCTAGGTTACCAGGAACAGTGTATTTCAGCTATGAAATGCTTGGGCGAACAGGAATATTTTCAAATTCCTCCAGAAAGTCATTAATGAGCAAAACAGATGCATGTTAGCAGGGAGAGCACTTTCCTAAGAATTATAAAAGCAGAGGCATACATAAAAGTATTGTCAGCAGACTTTATTCTTGAGTATTATGAGAAAATCACATACCTTCAGAATGCAGTGTGAGCAAAAGGTTACATGGCTGCATTCCTGTTAGGTCCATTTGTTCATCCGAGTAAGCCCCCCCCCCCCATTCTTTTACACCAATGAAAAATACATTATGCCCCCACCCCACCCCATAGAGATCTCCAGTCTAGCTGCTAATGTTTAGCAATTCCAATGCTAATGCTCCAATGCTTAGAGAACTCCAGTTTGCCTAATAAATAGTATGTGACTAAGGGCACTTGTTGATTGAGCATTCTTCTTGATATGTTTGCACAAAGTTTGCAGGGAGGCTAGATGATGTTGGCTGTTCTTTGAGCATTTGTCCTGATTTGTTTGCGGATAGGTTCTATGACATAGCTTCAAGCAATTGTAATTTCCCAATCACTTCCCTAACTGAAAACCGTCCAATTTGGAGGTAGTGGGGATGGCTCTGTTGCACAAGAGTGCCGAATCTGCTTTATTTGTGCAACCTAAATTTGCTGGTATGTGATTGAATCTCACCTGAAGTCCCACCACTCTGGAAGTGTCCCGTGACTTTGTAAGAATAATAATCCTCCTTGTCTAAGGTTACCAGATGTCCCCGTTTCCCGGGGACAGTCCCCGGATTTACAAATCAGTCCCCTGACAAAATCCTATCATTCCTACTGAAGTTGAAAAGTGTCCCTGGATTCACTGAAAAAAATCTGGTAACTGTATCCTTGTCAGAAATGTCTGGAAGTGCTAAGTATGGATCATATCTCAGTAACAAACAAATTCATAGAGGACAGGCCTTTCTGGTCAAATGATGCTAGGTGATGAAGACGAACAACAGGGGAGGCTCTACTTCTGAGTTTTGCAAAGGCTCTTGGCTGGCAAGGAAAGAGAATACTGAACTAACTGCCCAATACATTAGGATTCTGCTTAGGTTATTAATCCAGGACTGGGGAACCTGTGGTCCTCCAGATGTTGTTTGACTCCATCTCCCACCATCCCTGATCACTGGACATTCTGGCTGAGGCTGATCGGAGTTGGAGTCTGACCACACCTCGAAGGCTTTAGGGCTCCCCATCCATGTTACAATGAAACCTTATGAAAAATGTTTTGGAGTAAACTCTGGAGTAAATCTGAGTACCTGCAGTTCAGCTTACAGTGTTAAACTGCAACCTGTCGTATACCCCATGCTGCTGATTACACCCCAAAAAGCAGAAATGTGAATGGTACGTTAGTTTTTCAAAAGACTCGACTTTCACAACCATCTCAGGATAATATTAATCTGCACAGAGAAAAGGGATGAAAATGAAACCCGCCTGGAGGGAACAACACATCTTCAGCCATTATTGCCAAATCAATTCCTACTGTTGCTTAATCATGAGTAATCAGAAACCAAATACTTCAGCAATCTCTTCACAAGCGTGGAAAAATCTGAGAGCTTGAAATGAAAAAAAGCTGATGACAAACACTCACTGAAGGAAGCTGCTGTTAATAAATGGGAAGAGGCGGGAGGACGTCAACAACGGGGAGAAGGAATGTGATTCAATAGCACACCCAAGGGGCAGAACCAAATTGACTCACAAAGTATTATGAAGATCCAGCAAGGGGCAAAAATTTTCATCAGAAGCAATTGTAGACGGTGCTGCATGAATGGGGGAATTAGACTTGGAGATATACAGAGTAGAAGAATCAAAGCTGCATCTTTGATTCCTTGCACATCTTTCTGCAGAAAAGGCAAGGCAGCTAAGCTCCAGCGCATGCAGTTGGATGAGTATGCAGATGAGAACTGTTTCACACCAATTAGTCATATCTCCCAGCCCACAATAAGGTCTGAGGCAGGAGGGAGGAGGAAGCGCTCAGACAGTTTATGGAGGGGTGACACTTGCTGCTGTGATGTGAGCACAGCAGAGACGGTGACAGCAATGGCTTGTGCTGCACCCTGATAGGCCTGCACAGCTATCAACCACAGCAAACTTCAAGCATACAGTACAACTAACCAAGATGGACCAAGGTGAAAGGTTAAAGTTATTGTTACTTTTTTTTGGTATTGGATCAGATTGTTATTACATGTGTGATTTTTGCTGTCGTATTTTGTTGTTTGTAAAGCTTGTAAACTGCCTTGTGTATAGTAATACAGAAAGGCAGTATACAAATGAAAAGTAAAATGAAAAATGAAAGGAATGAAAAGTTCGAGTCTGTGGCTCTGTGCATAGGCTTCGTCGAGATTTCACTGGCTGCTACATGAGACCCTGGCGTCTTGGATGATTAGATTAGAAGAAAACATGAGGCTATCAGAATAATGAAATGTTAAGGAATGCAGAGAAGACAATAGTCACTGCCCCTAAAAAATAAAAAGTGGAATCACTTTTATTGAACAGTTTTGGAAAACAAGCACTGGGATGTGTCAGGCTGTACATCAGGACTCTGCACAGTTCCTCCTAATCTGGACCTCTGATCTAGGGCCTTGGATCAGTTTGGGGGACACCCGACTGGAATCCAGCCCCCAAATGAAGGAAGGCACTTGTAAAGAAGCACCCTGCACCTGTCAGGATTAAATTCTCTGCACACCAGCTGGTGAGGAGAGGATGTTTCAGTCCTGCTGAGATGTGCTTCCACAGCAGACTCCCTGCAGGGTAAGGGGCTGGGGCTGCCTGTCTCCTCCTCTTCCTACCCCATGTATGACAGCTCTAGATTGTGCTGAGCAGCCAGACCTAGGGCAAAACAAGGATCTTTTCAACTGATTTGGGCAAAGCATAGAGGTCCTGAAATCAGCCCTGTTTGGGCTTTGGCGATAACTTAGGTGAATAATTTCTGAAGAAGCAAGAATTCTTGCTATACTTCTTCCCCAGATATATTAATCCAAAGCCAGCATCTTACATAGGTTCACCTATGTAAGTAATGGGATTGATATAAAAGATGGGAAAGTCCATCCTGCTGATGAATAGAAGAGGTTTAAAAGCATCCTTTCTCCTGCTCTCTCTGCTTGCTGTTCCTCCAGCTCTGCTTCACATGCTTCCACGCAGCTGAAGGCCACAGGATGCTGGCCCACAGCCCTGGATGGGTAACTTTGAACTTTATTCCAAAATGCTAATAAGCTGGGGAACTTAGAAATTCTGTTTCACCAACTCGATCGGCTGGAGGAAGTTAGAAGGAGGCCAAATCATCAATTAGCATAGGAAGTAACAAACGCTGAGTGCTTTGTCAAGGCAACTGCGATGCTATTCTTATGCCAGCTTCAAACTATATTTTCTATTGATGTATTACATTGCTTTGCATTTTTCATATTCACAGCCAAGTGGCTATTTAAAGCTCTGTGCCAGACCAAGAAATAAACAAGTAACCAAGAACCGAACCCCATGCAACGTTAGTTACATGCAAGCCATGAATATTTTGAAGTTGTGAGAACTCAATCCAGAATATGCTCTTTTTAGCATGCATTGCGGGCCATGCTAAATATCATCGCCTCTTTACTGCTTTTTGCCCCTAAAAGTGTTGTTTGCTCCAAACAGCACACAGGGAGGTAAACCACCGGCCCATCTAGGTCTGTACTGTCTACTCTCCAGGGTTTCAGAGTGGAATCCCCAGTAATTCTGCACATTCTCCAATCATTATGCAGTGTTGACATAACATTTCCATCAAACGGGTGTAAGCCTCTCATTCCATAGGCCCAGCATGATTTTCTTTATTGAGGAAACTTCATGGGTGCCATCGATTGTCTTGATTTTGCATGCCAGTCAATTGCAATACCTTAACACCGAAATGCACATTCTCCCTAGTGGTACGAATTCCTCAAAATACAAAGTTCTTCTGGAATATACACTGACTGGGGTCGATAGGACCTGGGGTCTTCTCAATATCTGGAGGACAGCAATTTGCGGAAAGCTGGTACTTATAAAGTAAAATAAAGCAAACACCTCTTTTCACCTAGGTTGCAGTAGCCTGGGCTGGTAATAGTAAATATTCTGAATCTTGGAAATGCATTTTGAATTTCTAAGGGCAAAGTGGTAATTGGCATGCTGAAGGGAGATGTAGAAATAATTGCTTGATAATGCCTGAAAAGACATTCTTTGTATAGAGCAGTTGCAGAGTGACAGTGGAAGGTCTCCAAGCAACACTGCTGAGTGCATTCCAAGAACAATCGGCCATTATTTTAAAAAAGCATGCTCTCAGGGCTGGCTCAGCTCTCAAATCAAGCATTTAAAATGTTTTCCAGCTTCTCCACAGCCTTGCTCCGTGGCACTGCTACCAGATACATCCCCCAAGCATGGCACAGCTAAGAAGAGCCCCGCTGAATCAGGCCAGCCCACCCAGGAACCAGTTTCACACAGCGGCTTGCAAGGGAGCCTTAAGGTGAGCTCTGTGTCATGGAGAAATTTCCAGAAGTGTTCAGCATCCCTCACCATCCCCTGTTTTGTATTCCAACAGCCTCATTTCTCCCTGACACTTTATTTATTTAGGGTTTGGTTTATATATATATATATTAAAAAAGAGGATTAAGTTGATAGGTCATTTGCTCCTTCACACACACACACACACACACACACACACTATATGTTTCATATATGTTCTGGCTACTGGTCAACCCCATTGGTCCTCAGGTCATCTACAGCAGAGTCCAGTGAATGAGAGGAGGAGGAAGATGAAGAGGAAGACTAAGAGCCTTATTCAATTTTGCTTATACACGTAATGGCCAGTAACATAATGCCCGCCTGTGTTGTGAGTTAACCTGTATGTGCTGCCAACCTCTGGCCCGGCATTTACTCTCAGTTTTTCTCTCTTTTTCCCCAGTCTTAAATTTAGCCCTCCACATTTCGACACCAGTTTGTGATTTAAAAACAACAACAACAAAACAGCCACAAGCATTCATGAAAATTCAGCAACGTTTTAATCAAATGTCTCTTAATACACATGTTCTTGTTTTTAATTTTGCCTAATATACCCATTTTTGGAAGCAAAAATTATATGATCCATTTTTATATGCTGTTTTCTCTAGCAAATGCATTGTTATAAGTACCCCATCCTGTCTTTCAAATGCACACTTTGCATAACTCAGGGCAGAAAAGTAATTACCTGATGCCAATCAGTCATGAAACCATGTTATATTTTTGGAGTTTTTTCTTGTTTTAAAAAAGTTTATGTGCTTTAAAAAAATGTAATATGGACCATTAAGCATCTCCCAAGAAGATCTTTTCCGGGCGTATATATCATTTGTTTCAGTCAAAACTATTTTTCATTTCGCCATTTCTGAATACATTTCGTATAATATACTGCACAAAGATATGAGTGGGAAAGATCCATAGCCTATGTGTACCAATGATGCATGGAAACTATTAAGCCCTCTCAGGAGTGAACAGAAATATCATCAGTATCCTTCAGTGTGAGAAATTGGATTTACTTTACTCCCTAGGTAGCACTGGGCGCGACGTCTATGAGGCAGCTGCATCCTGATACCGTGCATGGGAATAGGCGTAGTAATTCATTCAACATCATGTTCGTAAGATGGAATCTGCTACTTGAAAACACCACGCTCTAGACTGTCAAACTAAAGGCAGGTGGCAGGGATGAGAAATCATATCACACCTAGCACTTAATTTTTATTTTTTTAAAGTTTGGGATCAGGTCTTCCGGGAACCTTTAGCATTGTCTCCAACTAAGTTTCCAACTCAGAGTCGACCCATCGAAATAAATGTCCCTAACTTGGTCCTGTTTATAATTTCAGTAGGTCTACTCTGAGTAGGACTAGCATTGGATAAAACCCACTGCTTTTGGCATCTTGGGAGTCATCCACCCTTCCGACTTCTAGGCACGGGTCTGAGATGTTCTTCTTTCGTCCCGCTGCTTCTCCTGGGAAAACCTGCTGTTGACTGCTGAACTGGAACAAATGTCCACCAGGTTTTCTGCAGATGGACATTTGTTTCAGTTCAGCAGTAAACCTCGGGCAAAGTGGCAGGACAAAAGAAAAACCTCCAGGACCTGGAAAGCCATGGAACGAATGGAAGAAATTGTGGGACAAAGGGAAATGTCCCCAATTTAATCTCCAGCCAATCTTGATCTCCTCCTTTGACCTCCATCTGACCTCCCCCCCCCCACCAAATGGACATGGCATCCTTTTGGGCTGCTTGTTATGTGCACGCTAGTCAGTTGTGCCGAATGCAGTTTTGGGTACCTGGGTTACAAAACCAGTCTCCTCTTCGCGTTACCAGCACTAGTTCCGTTACTGTTAGTCTGTTGATCTAAATGCAGATTAAAACGAAAATCGGTTTAAATTATGAGAGTTAAAGAAAGAGGCAGAGAGGGAAGGTGTTTTAACCACCACCACCACCATCTTTTCATTAAAAAAAACCCATAGGTTTCAGCCCAAAGGTGTTCTTACATGAGTCCCCTGATTTCACTAAGGATTTTGCTCCAAGTTTAGGCTACCAAAACATGTGCCACACCACTCCAAACAGTTCCCAACTCTCAGAAGCATCACTGAGGGACATGTATGTGACAGAGACCTGCAGGAGGAAGGTAGGTCTGTTACCATAGGGTAGTTTTGTGTAATTTTTGGTTGCAATTCCTTGCATTGTATATTATTTGTGGTTTTTTGTGTGCAATGCTTTAGGCATGGCACACCATGAAAAAGCAACAAGCTAAGTTCTTTGGACACATGAAAGTGCTATACAAATGCTTCTTTCCCCCATTTTCATCTTCACCATTATTATATAATAATGTGGCCAATTTTGCACAGGTGAAAAGCATTTGGCTCTTTCCCTGCCAGCCTGTTTGTATGCCCTTTCAAATCAGGCAAAGTTGTGCAGGGAGAATAAAACTGAAGCAGATACAAAGACCATTAGAATCACCGAAGAGCACCTGTGCCCCCGTTTTCCCTATCCAATCTATTTTTTAAAATTCTATGTGCAAGGATAGTTGAGCTTTCCCCCCTTTAAGAGCTGCATCTCCTTGCTGCAAAATTGCCCCTTTAAGGAGGATTTCATTGACAGCTCTCTAATTTGTATTTTTATGGTTTTATTGCACATGGTAGTTGTGCAGTTTCAGTGAATCGCTGCCGAACCTGGATCAATGGAAGCTGCAGTGCTAATCGATGTCTCAAAGCAAATACCTTTTTGAAGCAGAACAATTCCACGCAAGCCTTGTTTACTACTCCCAAGAAGGTTAATCATTCTGCAGGGATTCAGCTCATCAATCCCCCCGCCGAAGCAAACTGACCCCTGCAGACATCAGCAAAGCACTCATTGAAATAAATCTCTGCAATCCCTGAGCCTGACTCTGTCCTCCTCACTTACCCAGTGATCCTAAATACATCTGATGGAAGGCCGTCTCATTGATTCCAATGGATTTTTACCTCCAAGTAAGTGTGCTAAGGAGCACATCTTTAGTCTGTGTTTTCAAAGACATAACTCTATTGTCTTCATCACAAAACACTTGACCTTCACATAATGCAGACCACATGTCAAAAGTAATTTGATTCAATAAAAGATCCCAGTGACGGATGAGTTATTTACTGGCTTTATTCTCTTGAATGTATTTTCTGGTGACTTCAGGGTAACTTGCTTTTTTCGGCAATGCTTGCTCTGCTTTTGACTTGCCCTGAGAAAAGAGACACATGAAGGTTTATGAAAGTTTGATGCCGGAAATTTACTCTTCCCTTCCCATGAAATATTATGAATTTAATCAAATGTTGCCTGTAGGTTGTTTATTGTACTTTTGTTACCGTGCCCTGCATCTGGCAAGTTGAACTTTATAGGAATATTGCCAAGGGTAAAGACTGATGGCTTTATAATATGTTTTTAAGTTATCATGCCCGCGTTGGATTTTGTGCTGCATCTTCTGCATATTTACTGCAGGAGTTAAGACTGCATCCTAAAACTCTCTCTAGAATAAGAAGGGACCACACATCTCTAGCCAGCAAGTAGATGGTGACTTGGAAAAGCAAGTAAAGGATGGCATGCCAAGGCTCCATCATCAACCCCCTCCCCAAAGTGAAATGCCACTAAGTCCCATGGATGTGCAATGCCAACAAGGATAGGACATAGGGCATTCCACAAAGGCTGGATATGGTCAGAGGTCTATAAACTGCCAATTCTTGTCTTTCATGCTGCCACAATCCACATATATCATTCTGCTGTGCCATAAGGGAAACAAACAAACAAATGGCACTAGAATTCTTCTACTGCTTTCCTGTGGAAGTGCCAGGTTTGCAAGTGCCATATAACATTTATTACACACATGCAAGAAATTGAGGGTTTAGTACAGCAGCACCTTTTCTGTGTTGTTCATTGAATCCCATTTTATGCCTGCTGGAAACTCTTTTATTTAGGCAAGTCTACTCAGACATGTAATTTTATTATGTGCATTTGTTGTTTAAAACTAATGTTTTGATCATTTCATTATGTCTACTTGTTTTCAAAGTCTCTTGATTTTATCGGCATTTTCTCACGAGTATTTTATATTTTTTTATGCAAACTGCTGACAAGGGTTTTGTTATTTATTAAGTAGGCTATAAATGCTGTCCATAAATAAAAATCGTGACAGTTCTAGTGCTATTGCTGCATCCCCGCAGGCCTGAACTGTGCTGCTCTTGGTAGACTTCTTGTTGAGTGAGAGATTTGGAGAGATGTTGGGAAATTATCAGATCCTGCTCTCTCCTTCCCTCCCCCCTCTCTTAAACAATTTTTATTGGTTTTTAAACTAAAATAACCATTAAACATGTATGCAGTTGTACAGCTAATGGTGTTTGCTTTATCCATTGTCTCTAGACGTAAGCTTACACATTCAACATTTCTTTCTCTCTCTTGAGTGGTAGATGATTTCGTCTACATGGGTCCACCATAACCAGCAACCTCTCCATCAACAGTGAACTGGACAAGAGTACAGTGGTACCTCGGGTTAAGTACTTAATTTGTTCTGGAGGTCTGTTCTTAACCTGAAATTGTTCTTAACCTGAAGCACCACTTTCTCTAATGGGGTCTCCTGCTGCTGCTGCCTTGCCGGAACACAATTTCTGTTCTCATCCTGAAGCAAAGTTCTTAACCCAAGGTAATATTTCTGGGTTAGTGGAGTCTGTAACCTGAAGCGTATGTAACCTGAAGCGTATGTAACCTGAAGCGTATGTAACCCGAGGTACCACTGTATTGGCATGGCAGCTACAGCAATGGCTCGTCTCTCCAGAAGTGTATGGGAGAATGTGATGCTAATGACCAAGACAAACATGAAAGTCTACCAGGCCGGTGTGTTGAGAACATTACATTATGGTAGTGAGATATGGACAACATACACTCGCCAAGAGTGGCGCCCCTGGTTGCCTTCCACATGCTCTGCATCAGGAAGATTTTGGGCACCACATGGCAGGACAGAGTCTCAAATAAAGAGGTGGTTTCTCAAGCCAACATTCCCAGTGTGTTTGCACTTCTGTCTCAACGACATCTACGCTGGCTTGGTCTCTACAGCCAAAACAGGCGCTGTAACTCTTCAGCGGTTTGACTTTGTCCCCTAAGGTGCCCTCTTCCATTGTTTCCTGAGACAGACGGGTGCCAACCATCATGCTTGTGATATAAAAAGCGTTTTATGCCTATTTCAGTTAATAGATTGGAGAGGCCTAGACAGAGCTCTGTTCAAGAACTCTAGCATTTATATAAGAGTGAGAACTCTTTAAATCCACCATCATGAAACTTAAGTTCTGAACTTCAGCTCCATCACTACTTGTAGGTGAAAGAATGAGAAGAACAAAAAGTTCCTGCTTGAGAGAGGGCATGCAGAAGAATCACCAGAAGCTACAGTGGAGCTTTCAGAAGGATATCAGAATGCTTACTTATTTATTTAATCTCACCTATTTATTTCAATCTCACCTATATTCCCAAAGTAGATCATGCCAGCAATGCTAGAATCAGGATCCAGAATTGATGAATGTGCAAGGTTGTATCCACATTTTATTTTATTTTATTTTTAAATCTTGTGGGGGATCAGAGTTCACCTTTGCATAAATGTGGTGGTGAAATAGCCAAGTAATAGACACGAACATGTGACTAACAACCACCCATGTCTTTGCAAAGGAATAACTAGGTCACCAGTAGGGAACCTCGGCACTTTCCCTTATCTGGGAAGTATGACTGAAAGAACAGCCTCAGACGGATTCCTTTTCTGCCACAGACTGATGTGAGGTTTGATCCAAGCAGCTCAGCCACCCTCAGGCTAGTCACCCAGATTGTCGTCCTCATGAATTACCCTAATTAGTCTGACCAAATGAAGATGGACTTTCCTGTGTCCCCCAGTAGGTTTTGGTGACTGCTGATAAGTTTTGTTTATACGTGAAATTACATTCTTATTTACATTGCCTGCATTTTGAGCTAGCAGCACTTTCCCTCACACTGTGGCAAAAAAAGAAGAGTGGGGGAAGCACTTCTGGGACAGAAGCAGAGGCCTATGAGCAAGCTGCTGGGGTTCGCATGTCTGGCTGGGCTCCATCATTTTCCTTGCTGTGAATCACAGCCCTAAATTATTCTGCTACACTCAATGCACATCTTTAAAGGTGACTGGCAAATAGTGAATAAAGACCTTTCTTCGCAGTAAAGCAGCCTTCCAAAATTCTGCAAATGGCTATGTGCTTACATTAAATTTATAGTAAAGAGCTCTATTTAATATGTTCAGACATATTAAACTCTAAACTCCACTCCCTTATAATAGGTATGTTTATCCTGGAAGGAGTGTTTGCACATAGTAAACATTATTTTGGAAATCCACTAAATCAGCACATTGGCTTCAATTATCACCCCATTATCTGGTCTGTATAGGCTGCTCAAGCCTGACCTGCTCATGGACTAATGTGGCTATCTCTTCCAATGATGGAGATCGCCTATTCTTGCAGGGGGTGGCAGAAGCATGGTTGCGGAAATCAGAACAATCCACCACCTTTACAAAAGCACCAAAAACTTCTCTGGACAAGGGTTATACTGACATGTCCATTTTTCTCATGTTGCCAGAAAATATCCCCTGCCGCCTGGGGAGCACACAGTTGCTAGTCCTGAGCATGAGACATTCTTGAGAGATTCTGTGGGCTGGGTGGTATGGCTCTCAGTTGTCTCCCTGGTCACTGGTTCCCCACAAAAGGTTGCTTTCAATGATGAAGAGGATGACTTCTTTCCCAAAGATAACCTGTAAGTGACAAGTTGGGGCTTCAAGGATGAACAAAGGAGTATCTGCTCATTACTCCAGATCCTATGTAAGGGGAATTGGGCTCTGAGGACATTTGTCTTCAGAGCACAAAATCACCTCCACTCACTCATCTCCCCCGCCTATGAATTCTTTGAAGATTCTAATTTGTGCACTAATCCGTTGAACACTGGTTCACCCATGGACTAAGTTATATACAGAGTGGGTCACAAGAGTGCACTTTGAACATGTTTGCTGTCCCTCAGCATACATAGGGACTTCAATGTAAACCCAGGCCTATGCAAAGAGGGTCTACTGGCTCTGTATCCTTGTCTCTTTTTCATTGTGGGTGGATTGTACATATCCACTTAAGCATTGCACAGATATTACCCTGAACCGTAACAATTTCCACTGCCAAAAAGAGGCAATGTCTGGGCTAGCTTCATGCTAGACTAAGGTCAGGGATTTGGATAACCAAAAGGACTGGCTCAGAGTTCAGAAGCACAAGTTTCAGGACCAGCAATCTGGCAGCTGAGAGCAGATTGGGTTGTATATCCATTATTGCTTAAAGGAGACGTATTGAAATCAATAAACATGACTACAATTTAGCTGGATACAGCTCATTGTCTCAGCACCAGATTCATAGTCTGACCTGGAGGATTAAGACTGAAGCCCCCGCCCCCACTTCTGACTGCTGCAACAGGCCAGTGTCCTTTGGTGCAGGTGTTGGTAACTTCTAGGTAGCAGGGTTTGGGGCTGTGGGGACATTGCGGATGAAGCTCTGCAGGACTCCCAGAGGAATTGATAGCTCATTCTTCTGTGTCCCTAGGAAATGGTACACCCCCAGGACCTGAGAGCTTGAATGTGAAATCTTGCGCTGTTGGTATTGGGTCCATCTCCTCCCCGGAGATACAACAGATCAGCTAGATTCAACTAAACAGTGGAACAAGCAGGAGCCAGCATGGACCTCACAAGTGCAACAGGGCGCCCACAACTTCTCCCTCCCACACCTACCCAAATAGGCTCTATGTGGTTGGAAGAACCTTCAGAATTGCTTGCAGGAGGAGACTGTTCTGTCTGGGAAGCAGAAATGCTTGTGTTGATGGAACAATCATAGTGGTGCAATGTTGAATGCTTTCCTTAGAGACTGAAAGCTCGTGACACATAGATCCCTTTTCACACAAGCATTAGTGCAGGTAGATGCCTGAGCTTTCTCTGAAATCTTGTCATGTATATATGCCAGTCCACACACCACGGCCAAGTGCAATTGAGCTCTCATGTGCATATACATAGTTGGTTCAATCTGCCTAGTTGGATAATCAGCGGATTGTACCTTGGCTTCTGCCAATAGACTAAATAAAGTCTAAGAGTTCAATATGAAATTCAAATGCTTGCTTTTAGGCTACCTTCCTGCCTCAAATTAAAACCTTTCCACGTCATGTTGCATAATGTAGCCTGTGTTTTTCAGAATATTAAGTATCGCAGTTGCCTAATCATACCAGATTAATGAAGTTACCAAGATTCATTTAGAAAGCAATGGAGAATGTCTAATTTTAATTAGGAGTTTTGATTACTGAGGTTAATGGAACCTCCCCCCACCCCTGCAAAAAAATCATTTGTTTTCAGAAGTATATATTTACTATAATGAAATCACAGTATCTAGATATTATCCCAGTTTGTGCTTAACAAGAGCACAGCAAAATGAAGATGAAAACAGGCATCACGATCCTATAAGGGGATGGAGATAATCCACAGCAGAGCAACCACCACATCTATTGCCCTTCCAGCTTGACATAACAGAAAGTGGAGTGGTGGCCTCTATCCCCCAACCCTTTTCTCTCTCTCCCATTGACTATAGTGAGACAGAATTTACTATTCAAGCTCCAGGGCTGGAATAGCTCTGAGTCCATGGGGTGGGCGTGTTAAGGAAAGCAATGTGACCTGGGCAGGCTCACTATCATGCCATGGACAAGTTAGGAAAAATTATGGAGAAAATAGTGAACGCTAAGCAGTAATTGGGCATGATTGTATATCATGCATATGGATTGCTAATGAGGGATCGGTTGGCTCCCTAGAGTTTCTGTGATCATATTGGGCTTTAGATGCTGGATTTACCTATTGATTTTCTATTTTGTTTGTATGTTTTGTATTTGTTCTCTGTGTTATTAAACCTAATAAAATACTGTACATATCTGAAAAGGAAAGGAAAGGAAAGGAAAGGAAAGGAAGGAAAGGCTTTTCAATAGATCTTCTCTCTACACTTCATTTAATGCAGGGATCATTAGGAGACCCTCTACTGCTAATCTTAATGTACAGGCAGGTTGATATTAGAGGGAATGGGTTTTTTTCCTTAATAGGAGGCTAAACAACCTGATCAAAAGGAAGAAGACTGAAATATGGCACAAAAGGGAAATTATGCTTAAAAGAGGTCTTTTCAGTTATTTCAGAGCGAATGCTAGGCAATCAGTCATCTTAATAGGGGTTAAAATGACCTGAAAATTCAAAGGCATGGCTGTAATGGATAAAGTTTTGCCAGGAATTCAGCAAGTTACTTTGAGCAGTGGATCTGTCCCTAAGTTACCCTCAAGATATTCTTTGGAAGTGAAATAGTCTTAGGAGAAAACCGGTGAGGGATTTCTTTTCACCATCCTAGAAAACACATAACTAAGGAAGGCAGAGAAACATTTCCTGAAGTGTTGGAGGTTGTTCAACCCAACTTGTAAGAGAGCCCTTTTCATCCCAGTGCGTTCTTTATGTTGTTCGATGACTATCCCCATCACCCTTGGCTTGGGATGGCCTTGCCTGGCGGGTTCCAACAACATCTGACAGACACCAAGCTGGGGATGGCTGCTGTAGGGATTACACATTTTCCTCACAAACTCACAGTTCATATTCAATAACTGCTTATTTGTAGGCCTCCCCTGGCATTCTGGCCCATACAAACTGATGTAGGGCACATAATCTATTCAGAGGCAGTTAAGAAGTTAACAAGAATGGGGAGAGTGCATCAGGGTTGTAGAATGTGGAAGTTAATGTCTTTATTGCTTCAGGATAAAGAGTTTGCAGTAAAGCACGGGGAAGATTCGGAAGAATTTACCCCATAAATAGGTTATAAGTCAAGAGCAAATAGTATAACAGAGCCGAAAGCAGGAGAAAGCAGCAATATTTTTTTCTCTACTAAAGGGATAATCCTCAATAAATAAACATGTTGGAAAAGGAGCACAAACAAAATCTGAGGAACTCAAAATACTTCTTAAAATGTTGGTGGGGAATTAAATTCCCTAGACTATCTTTCCCAACCAGGTTCCCTTCAGCACAACTATGCTAGCTGGGCCTGATGGGAACTGCAGTCCAAATCAGCCAGAGGGCACCATGTTGGGGGAGGCTGCAGTAGACTTGGGCCGGATAAGCTTTGGGCAAATGGATTGGCCAGTAGAATGCAATATAACACACACACACACACCAGTTAAAAATATGGAAGATAATAGGGCTAGAGTGAGGATGTAATTATAGGAGAATTTTCTAACTAGCAGTGATTCACCAGGAAACACCATAGAGTCATATTGGAAAGCTAAGTGGAAACATAAACTCAGCAGTGTCTGAGCTAGGCATTATTAGGAAAAAGATTTAAACAAAAATGGCAAGTATCAAAACACCTTTATATAAATGAGTGTGACCAAATTTAGCATAGTACTGCTTACAGTTGTGGTCACCTCCTCTGAACAAGAATATCATAGAAATGCTGGAAGGGGGGGGGGGCTGCAGTATTTTAGATGAGATTAAGTTTTACAAAATTGGAAGGGTCCGAATCTCAAATGTGCAGGGTCAAGCTTTTCATTCATTCATTTTTTCTCTAAAATGCTTCTAGACAATTCAACGAAGAAAGAAAATGCAAAAGAAAATGAAAACCAACAATCCAGTTCAATACAATTAAATAGAAGACACCAATGTAAGTAAAAAACACACTAGATACAGTTGAAAACAGGCAGATAACAATACTTTAAAACACCGGGGCAAATAAATGAGTTTTGATGACGATTCTTGTAGTGGTGAAGGAGGTGTATTTTGTAGATGTTCAGAGACCTTCTTTTCTAGAACATCCAGCACTGAGCCTTGGGAACAAATAAAAGGTTCTGAAGCTCAGTCCTGAGTTATTCAGGCCTCACCTCCTCTATCAACAAACTCTGAAGCAAAGATATCTTTTGCAGGCTCCAGCAGAAACACCAGCACCGAAAAGATACAAAGCAGAAATGAAGCCAGAAGGGGCAGCAGAAGGAGAGGCATCTCCTAAGATCCATATCTCACCACATCAGAGAATTGTGCTGCTCATCTTTAAGCAGCCCATGGGTCTGCCCTGATATGAACAGCTTTGTACACCTGCCAGCGGGATGGTTTTAATATTTGAAGTATGAAGATTTTTTCTTTTTTGGAAGATGTCCACTGTTAATTTTTAAAACAGGTGTCTTGGCCCTTGCAAAAGCTTGGTTCAGTAAAATTATGTGAAGGCCTGAAATCTCATCTCCCTACACAGCGCAAGGACAGGAAGTTTCAGAGAAATGGCAGCTGCAGTGGTGCAAGGAATCCTCCCCACCTCTGACCCACTCACATTATCACACTTCATAAAAGAGACTCGGTCATATTGAATGTACATTGGGGAGTTACATATATATTTAAGCCGCAGCTACACAATTGTGTGGTAGATTTATTCTCCTCGTGGCGCATTTCTGCTTCCCCCCGTCATTATTAGCTGTGCAGTGAAGTGGCTGAAAGTGAAGCACAGATGTAAAAACAGAATATTGGTATGTTTGCCAATGGATCCTGAAGACCCAGTCCAAAAATTCATCATCATCATCATCTTGGGGCACCTCCAGGTGATCTGTTTATTCAGCATCCATCTTGATTTGCTTGAACAAAGCTTATACAGAGGCTAGATGACTTCCAGTTTTAGCATTTTGTTGTGATTGGTTGCAGGGCAATTGTATGGCAATGAACATTCAGCCCGATTTGCTTGTTAATATGTCTAATTATTTGCTTATCCAATCATCTCATTGGATAACCCCCATCTTGTTCCTATGTGCAAAATATCCAGGTTTCTTTTTAAGTGGATTTGTTTGCTAGAGTGACAGAGCACTTTAATCCACTTGAGTTGCGCAAACCTTAATAGCTGGTTATGCATTGGAATCTCTTGCCCAGCATAGTGACAGTCTGGAGGCACCCTTGGATAGAAGCCCCATTGAGTTCAATAACACTTCCCCCCCAAAAAAGTATGTATCTTTTATGAGTGTAGCCTAGATGCTCAAGATGTTGCCCTATAAATTAAGACAAGCTGTTAATACTATCACATGTCCATTCTAATTAAATCCAGTTAACCCCCCCCAAGTAATTATAAATGTGTCTAGAATATAAGCAACGACCCATTGTCTATGGATAGCTCAGTCGGTAAAGCATGAGACTCAAACTCAGGGTCATGGGTTTGAGCTCCACGATAGGCGAAAGATTCTTGCATTGAAGAGGGTTGGACCAGATGTTCCTCATGGTCCCTTCCAACTCTACAATTCTATGATTCCACGAGACATGATGGCTAGCACTCCAGCATAGAGGAAAGGCACTTCAAATTCACATGTAGAATATTAATTAGGTTTTTTTTTAATATTCCCAAGGTGTGCTTCCAGATGACCTGTTTATTAAACATTTGTCCTGATTTGTTTGCACAAACCTTGCACACAGGTTATGTGTTGTCTACTGTTTATTCATTCTGATTTGATTGTGTGGGTTTTATAGGACATCCCATCAATTTGTTGTTATCCCATCATTTTCCTTAGCACAAAATTCCAGTTGTTGTTTTTTAAATGTTCTTGTTACATAAGTAAGGGTAAAGGGACCCCTGACCATTAGGTCCAGTCGTGTCCGACTCTGGGGTTGCGGCGCTCATCTCACTTTATTGGCCGGGTACAGCTTCCGGGTCATGTGGCCAGCATGACTAAGCTGCTTCTGGCGAACCAGAGCAGCGCACAGAAACGCCGTTTACCTTCCCGCTGGAGCAGTAGCTATTTATCTACTTGCACTTTGACATGCCTTCGAACTGCTAGGTTGGCAGGAGCAGGGACTGAGCAATGGGAGCTCACCCCGTTGCGGGGATTCGAACCGCCGACCTTCTGATTAGCAAGTCCTAGGCTCTGTGGTTTAACCCACAGTGCCACCCGCGTCCCTCTCTTGTTACATACAAACACTTTAATCCACTTCAGTTGCTCACACCAAAATTTGCTGGTTAACTTCCTGCAAAATATGTAGTGCCATTTTGGAGGGAGCCAAGCAGCTCTTGATCTATCAGTCATCCAGATGGTCATGATTAATCTCTGTAGTGTACAAACAGGAGTATGGGAAGCGCTTGGGGAAAGGGCAGGTTCAATCCCTCCTTCTGGGTCAGTCTGAAAAATCAGTCATGAATAGGCTCTGGGTCCTCTTTGCTTGCAGTGTGGATCGGCTAGAAACTCTTTCAATCCTTTTCGTTCATGAAGTGCAACACAGAAAATGTTTAGCGCTCTTAAACATCCCTGGAACATGTCTCTGAAAGATGGGATTCTTTATTGAATATAGCAATTGTATCCTTTCATTAACTGTTTATATCAGCTGGCTTTATTTTCATTGATAGTTGCATGAAATGTCAATGACTTTCTGAAGGCGCTCAGATCATCGTATGGCTGAATCAGGTGAAAATGATTTGATAGGGAAAGTTTGCCTCTTTTTTTTGGCAAATGTGTCCATCTTTTGCTTTAAACGCTTAGGGATATTTTCAGCTCCTTGCCAGCTCAAAGGATGCTGCCCTAGATAAACTCAAACAAGCAGATGTAGCATGCTGACATGATTATCTGTACTCTGCTGCTACATTCTTGAAGCCAACTTTGGCTCTCTTATACAATTTTCTGTGAGGAAGTTCATGGCATTGTCAAAAGACAAGCTGAACGTAAAGTTTAGGTGTTGTTCGAAAAACGCTTGCTACAATGAAGGCACATTTGTTAAGAGCAATCGCACTCCACTGTCCACTGCCTCCCTCTCCACTGCTGCTGGTGTGTATAGGTGGCACTTTGCTATAGCGGACTTATGCCTCTTATTATTATTTTGTCCATTTTTCCTTTTCTTCTGAAATATGTGTGCTTCTGCATAGCTTCTGCTACAGACCGCTGGTTTGCCAAGGAGGTGGTGACAATGTCTCCTACATATTACAACCCCTTTTCAATTGTTCGCCACTGCTGACTCACAGACGAGTCCGGGGAACTTGCAATTTTCATCTCGGAAGCACTTGTTAGCACATTTTTTTTTTTAAAAAAGGTATTCAGTTGCAGAGCTCATTTAAATGTATTTCTTTTTATCAGTTTGAGGGATAAGATCCACAGCCAGGTCGAGAAACTAGCACTCCCTTTGTTACCTGTCTTTTTGCAGATGTTGCTGAACTACAACTCCCATCATTAATGGCCATTGGCTATGATAGCTAAGGTTGATGGGAGTTGTAGTTCAGTAACATCTGGAGGGCCCAAGGGTTCCTCACACATTATGAGAACATCCTCAATGAACTACCATATTTTTCGCCCCATAGGGCGCACCGGCCCATAGGGCACACCTAGTTTTTTTTTGGGGGGGGAATAAAGAAAAAAATTTATTTCTCCCCCAGGGGCGGGGCTGGGGTGGGGGAAGCCCGAGCTTCCCCCGACCCCAGCCCCCAGAACAGGCTGCTATCCGCAAGCCTAGGGAGCCCGTCGGGAAGTCGTGCTGGTCTCCCCCGGCTTGCGGATATCTGCCCAAAGCCCGGGGCGCGCTACTCGGCGGGAACTCCCGCGGGCTCCCAAGGCTTGTGGATAGCTTCCTGAAGCCTGGAGAGTGAGAGGGGTCGGTGCGCACCGACCCCTCTCGCTCTCCAGGCTTCAGCGAAAGCCTGCATTCGCTCCATAGGATGCACACACATTTCCCCCTTCCCCTTTGGAGGGGAAAAAGTGTGTCCTATAGGGCGAAAAATACGGGATATTCCATACTAACTAGTGAACTTTGTAGATAATCTGAGATATTTCAGCCCCAGTATTGGGGCTACACACACACACACACACACACACACACACAGATGTGAGTTTAATACTGTTGCCTTTTCCTTTCCTGCTCTGCCCCCAAGTATTTGATAACAAAGCTTCGTGGCACAGCTCTTGTAGTCTGACATTCTGCAGGGTGGCGTCAGAGCTTGAATTCTCACTGGGGTCCAGATTTATCTTCAGCAGCCTCAGTATAAACATTTATGTATGTTAACTCACCCACTCTGCAAAAGCCATTTTTAATTCTTGCCCATGCTTTTAATTATTATTATTATTACTAATTCTTTAGTAATTCCTGTCTGATTTAATTCCTGCCTTTTCTGCAATGTGTGAACAGATTCCAGGACTCATGAGGCTCTGAAGTGTGTGGTTTGTTGCGTAGCTTAAAAAAAATTCGGTATGGACAATACAGTGTCAGCGTTTTGTCAGCTTTCCCATTCTCTCCCTTCACCCCAAGTTCAAGCTTTCTGCTGTGCTTTCAGATTTCAGCATCTAATATCTCATGATCAGTAACCTTTTTCATTTACTAAGCTTTTGCCGCCTCTCAGATGTTTTCTGTTTATGTGTGTTGTACTCTGAAGCAACAAACGACGAAGGCTCAGGTTAAGAGTGTGCCAGTTCAAAATGAAAGCCTTGCTCTGGCAAAAAGTGATAAACAGACCATTTTGCCGAATAGGATTGTGGACTGAAGCAAAAGGTAATTGCTGTCTATTGACTTTGAGACAGGCACCCTTGCTATATAGTTTTGGATACTTTTTTTTGTTTCAGTAAGCCTACTAGGCATATCTTTTACTTACCTACATTTGTTTAACTGACCTTATCTGTGCTGTGATGATAATGATGGCTTGTTCCTTAGTTGTTTTGAGGATTTTAGCTGTGTTTCATTTGCCCATTTCTCAGAGAGCTCTTTGATCAAATCTTCTAAATAAAGTAAATTAATAATGCAAAATAAAATGTTTACATTTCTCTCTCTCTCTCTCTCTCTCTTAGCTGTAATTAGAAATAAATGGTCTTGTCTTGCTTCCCTGCCTCTCTATCACTGCCTTACAGGGAAGGAATGAATCTTGTTTTCAGACTCCACTAGTCTGAACATGAGCAAAGGGATGTTGCGTTTCTTAAAGAGTATTTTCAGACTTGTCTCATCCTCCCTCCTGCCCCTGCTCCATTGCCTCATTCAGAACATTGATGCAGATGCTGTATCAAAAGCTTTGCCTTCTTATTCACCATCACAATAGTGTGGTGATTATTTTGGGTTTCTTTTCTTGCTGGGAAAAGAAATGAGCTGCGTTCCTCTCTGCAGTGGAAATCATATCAGCCTCAGTGTGAAGACAGGTTAGCTATTGGCCTGGATAGATCAGTCGGTTAGAACATGGTGCCAATAACACCAAGGTTGTAGGTTCAATCACCATGCGGGACAGCTGTGTATTCCTGCTTTGGAGGGGAGTTGGACTAGAGGATCCTTCCAGCTCTACGATTCTTTGATCTCATCTCTGTGTTCTCTACGATCGAGCTGGCCTTGTGTTTCCTTCCTCTTCTAACTTCTAGGAAGAAGACGCTAGCTTCCAATGAAGTTGAATGTTGGAAGATTCAGCACAAGCGAAAGGACATACTTCTTTACAAAGCACATAACAAAACTATGGAATTTGCTTTCACAGGAGGCTGCAGGAGAGCAGAGTGGTTGGTGCTCAGGTCCTCCTTGTGGACTTCCCATAGGTATTTGGCTGGAAGAACAATATGGTGGACTAGATGGGCCAGTGGCCTGATCCAGCAGATTCTTCTTATGTTCTTATGGTCGAACCTGGGACTTTCCGCATGCAAAGCATTCTGTCAGGGACTGTGCTGAGGAGGGCTTCACTGAGGAATGGTGGGAGCCCCCCCCTTCTCCTGAATCTTCTCAGGAGCAGGAGGACAGTATAGATTTGGAACAGTGGTTTGCAGAGGGGCATAGTTCAGAAGGCAGAAGCTGGGAAATACTGGATGGGAAACAGTTAGGTGAAGAAACACTGGAAGAGAGAGGGTTAACAGATTCACAGTCACTGGACAGCATTCCTCCATTCTCCCCAGAAAGTTTCAGAACAGAAAGCACAGAGGGTACAAGCTCAGATTACAAGACGTAAGAGTGACATAAATAGGGACAGAGGGGGTGTATGCTTAATTTGGAGCACCGCCATTCTGGGTGGACACTTTCTTTTGTCCTTTGCTCTGTTTATTAAAGAAACTAATTGGTAAGAATTCCTTTCATTTGATCTGCTCATTTACGGCCACGGGGGAGGAAGCCGATTCCCCAAAGCCTGACACATTCATTCAACCACTATACCTATGAATGTACAGACAGAACTGTTAAGTTGTTGTTGTTGTTTAGTCATTCAGTCGTGTCCGACTCTTCGTGACCCCATGGACCAGAGCACGCCAGGCACTCCTGTCTTCCACTGCCACCCGCAGTTTGGTCAGATTCATGTTTGTAGCTTCGAGAACACTGTCTAACCATCTCGTCCTCTGTCGTCCCCTTCTCCTTGTGCCCTCCATCTTTCCCAACATCAGGGTCTTTTCCAGGGAGTCTTCTCTTCTCATGAGATGGCCAAAGTATTGAAGCCTCAGCTTCACGATCTGTCCTTCCAGTGAGCACTCAGGGCTGATTTCCTTAAGAATGGATGCGTTTGATCTTCTTGCAGTCCATGGGACTCTCAAGAGTCTCCTCCAGCACCATAATTCAAAAGCGTCAATTCTTCGGCGATCAGCCTTCTTTATGGTCCAGCTCTCACTTCCATACATCACTACTGGGAAAACCATAGCTTTTACTATACGGACCTTTGTTGGCAAGGTGATGTCTCTACTTTTTAAAATGCTGTCTAGGTTTGTCATTGCTTTCCTCCCAAGAAGCAGGCGTCTCTTAATTTCGTGGCTGCTGTCACCATCTGCAGTGATCATGGAGCCCAAGAAAGTAAAATATCTCACTGCCTCCATTTCCTCCCCTTCTATTTGCCAGGAGGTGATGGGACCAGTGGCCATGATCTTCATTTTTTTGATGTTGAGCTTCAGACCATATTTTGCGCTCTCCTCTTTCACCCTCAATAAAAGGTTTTTTTAATTCCTCCTCACTTTCTGCCATCAAGGTTGTGTCATCTGCATATCTGAGGTTGTTGATATTTCTTCCAGCAATCTTAATTCCGGCTAGGGATTCATCCAGCCCAGCCTTTCGCATGATGAATTCTGCATATAAGTTAAATAAGCAGGGAGACAAAATACAGCCTTGTCGTACTCCTTTCCCAATTTTGAACCAATCAGTTGTTCCATATCCAGTTCTAACTGTAGCTTCTTGTCCCACATAGAGATTTCTCAGGAGACAGATGAGGTGATCAGGCACTCCCATTTCTTTAAGAACTTGCCATAGTTTGCTGTGGTTGACACAGTCAAAGGCTTTTGCATAGTCAATGAAGCAGAAGTAGATGTCTTTCTGGAACTCTCTAGCTTTCTCCATAATCCAGCGCATGTTTGCAATTTGGTCTCTGGTTCCTCTGCCTCTTCTAAATCCAGCTTGCACTTCTGGGAGTTCTCGGTCCACATACTGCTTGAGCCTTCCTTGAAAAATTTTAAGCATAACCTTGCTAGCGTGTGAAATGAGTGCAATTGTGCGGTAGTTGGAGCATTCTTTAGCACTGCCCTTCTTTGGGATTGGGATGTAGACTGACCTTCTCCAATCCTCTGGCCACTGCTGAGTTTTCCAAACTTGCTGGCATATTGAGTGTAGCACCTTAACAGCATCATCTTTTAAAATTTTAAATAGTTCAGCTGGAATACCATCACTTCCACTGGCCATATCTTTCTGGTATAATTCCTCTGTGTATTCTTGCCACCTCTTCTTGATGTCTTCTGCTTCTGTTAGGTCCTTACCACTTTTGTCCTTTATTATGGTAATCTTTGTACGAAATGTTCCTTTCATATCTCCAATTTTCTTGAACAGATCTCTGGTTTTTCCCATTCTATTGTTTTCCTCTATTTCTTTGCATTGCTCATTTAAGAAGGCCTTCTTGTCTCTCCTTGCTATTCTTTGGAAATCTGCATTCAATTTCCTGTATCTTTCACTATCTCCCTCGCACTTTGCTTGCCTTCTCTCCCCCGCTATTTGTAAGGCCTCATTGGACAGCCACTTTGCTTTCTTGCATTTCCTTTTCATTGGGATGGTTTTCGTTGCTGCCTCCTGTATAATGTTTCGAGCCTCCATCCATAGTTCTTCAGGCACTCTGTCCACCAAATCTAAATCCTTAAACCTGTTCCTCACTTCCACTGTGTATTCATAAGGGATTTGGTTTAGATTGTATCTTACTGGCCCAGGGGTTTTTCCTACTTTCTTCAGTTTAAGCTTGAATTTTGCTATAAGAAACTGATGATCTGAGCCACAGTCAGCTCCAGGTCTTGTTTTTGCTGCCTGTATAGCGCTTCTCCATCTTTGGCTGCAGAGAATATAATCAATCTGATTTCGATGCAGCCCATCTGGTGATGTCCATGTGTAGAGTCGTCTCTTGTGTTGTTGGAAAAGAGTGTTTGTGATGACCAGCTTGTTCTCTTGACAGAACTCTATTAGCCTTTGCCCTGCTTCATTTTGAATTCCAAGACCAAATTTGCCAGTTGTTCCTTTTATCTCTTGATTCCCTACTTTAGCATTCCAATCCCCTATAATGAGAAGAACATCCTTCTTTGGTGTCACTTCTATAAGGTGTTGTAAGTCTTCATAGAATTGGTCAATTTCAGTTTCTTCAGCACCAGTAGTTGGTGCATAAACTTGGATTATTGTTATGTTAAAAGGTCTGCTTTGGATTCGTATCGAGATCATTCTATCATTTTTGAGATTGCATCCCAGTACAGCTTTTGCTACTCTTTTGTTGACTATGAGGGCCACTCCATTTCTTTTGCGGGTTTCTTGCCCACAGTAGTAGATATGATGGTCATCCGAACTGAATTCGCCCATTCCCGTCCATTTTAGTTCACTGATGCCCAGGATGTCAATATTTATTCTTGCCATCTCATTTTTGACCACATCCAACTTACCCAGGTTCATGGTTCTTACATTCCAGGTTCCTATGCAATATTTTTCTTTACAGCATTGGACTTTCCTTTCGCTTCCATGCATATCCACAACTGAGCGTCCTTTCGCCTTTGGCCCAGCCGCTTCATCAGCTCTGGATCTACTTGTACTTGTCCTCCGCTCTTCCCCAGTAGCATGTTGGACGCCTTCCGACCTGAGAGGCTCATCTTCCAGCGTCATAACTTTTATATGCCTGTTGTCTTTGTCCATGGAGTTTTCTTGGCAGGGATACTGGAGTGGCTTGCCGGTTCCTGCTCCAGGTGGATCACGTTTGGTCAAAACTCTCCACTATGACCTGTTCATCTTGGGTGCCCTGCTCGGCATAGTTCATAGCTTCTCTGAGTTCTTCAAGCCCCTTCGCCACGGCAAGGCAGTGATCCATGAAGGGGGAACTGTTAAGTATAATGGTTTAATTCACACAGAAATGAAAAATTGTATATGTATTAATGAAGGTTTTAAATGGGAAACGGCTGGATGTGTGTTGCTGACACTGGGTTTTTTCCACAGGAGTTTTATAAAGCACCCTGAGCTTCTTGATGAGTTGATGATTAACTAACTAACTGTTGTTCTCTGGTGGGCTAACAGGTGTGGGTTGTAAACTTTTGTGATTTTGTGAGAAGTATTGCGTTGCAATCTCCATTTTGAAAGGAGTTGCTTTTGAGTCTTTATCTTCTAAACTCAATGGAGTGAAGGTGCAAAGGGAGTGTCTCATCTGAATGCTACAGAGAGAACAATGCATGTAATGGCTTCCCTGAAGGGAAAGCAAATAGCCTGGAGGCTGGAAAGCAGGCTGGATAGAGAGAGACCTTTGCTTATAAGTCTGTTTGGATTATTTCATAAGATGCTGGGCCTGTGCTGGACAGCACAAGATATTGTATAGATATTTTTGATGTTTTACTTCTGTTTTGAAGAAAGTTTTGCCAGTAAAGTTTAAATAATATTTTCATGGGTCTGGACAATGCTTCCTTTCCAAAAGGAGTCAGTTCTTATCCTTCTGGTAGCTTCAAACCACACAATATTTAATATCTGCAACAAGAACTGTTTCACGGAAGTGGGGATCCTGGGCCAATCTGATTCCTAATTTATTCTTGCCTAAACGAATGAAACACAGCAGAGGCAGCGCTAGGCATTAAACTTGGTTCGCTTTCCCCAGCTAAGATTTCAAAGTGTTGTGTGCTAGAAAATTATAAGTGCTGTCACAGATTCCCCAGGTTCCTTCGTCTTCATAGAAACCTAATGAAGACACTGTCAACGCTCTTGAAAAGTAAGGATTTTGATGCAATGCTATTAACTTTGACAAAGACCTTACAAAGCGTGATGTGGAAAAATGAAGTGGGCACATTTCAGGAATTATTATTTTTTTCCAGATTTTGCCTGTAGAAAAAAATATTAATGAGACACTTTAGCCATAATCATACATTCATTATCTTCGCTGAGTGAATGTCTGCTAATGAGACCTAAGTCATTAAAATGAAATAGAGAGTTTGTTGCATTTTCTTGATTCCTTTTCTTTGATTAACCCCTACCTAGTTGTAAGTGAAACATGGAAGGTAACTCAAAAGGCCATCTAGTTCAGTCCCAAGCTGATGCAGGAAAGCCTTTGCTACAGCCGGGGGTGACAACTTGAATAAAATGGGGGGAGGGAGAGCAGGTAAGCCCCACCCCACATAATCCACCACATGATGCAGTGTGCACCCACCATTTGAATGACAATGCCTATTAACTTCGGGAGGGTCTGCCCCTTCAAATATTTTATTTGAGGGGACTGAAGCTCACTGGATAACCTTGGGCCAGTCCCTGTCTCTTAGCCTCGCCTGCCTCGCAGGACTATTCTGAGGGTAAAATAAGGAGAGGGGGAATCCTGTATAAAACCACGAGGTCCTTGGAGGAAAGGGGGGATAGAAATGTAACATATAAAGAAATGAAACATACACAGGATAAAAAGGAATGGATTTGCGTGTCGAGGACCCTCAGGACACCCCCAAATAAAGACACAGTCCACACAACAATTTTGTTTTGGTTTTTGGCATAATTTTGGCCACAACTTTATTGAATTGCTTAGGCATTGGTTAGCGACTATCTGTTCCCACACAGAGGTAGGAACAGAACTGACAATGGCAAGCCTGCAAAAGTCAGTAAGGGTGAACATTTTGGGGGAGAGAATAGAGCTGGGCACCAGGCTCTCACCTCTCCCCAAATGCTCCCAGGGGCTCTTGCGTGGCCCTAGCCCCTTGCCAGGGGTTCGGACAAGAGCATGGCGAGCCCCTGGATTCCTTTAACGGAATACCCTTGCAGCAGCAGCATTGGAGGGGCTGGCACAGCCAACCATACCCCCCCACCAACCAAAATTAACCAATGCCTAACTGCAACCTTACAAGTTGTGACGATTTGCTACTCAGTAGGCAAAAAACCAAATGGCACCAGCCGATCAGCCAAATGGACAAAATTCCTACCAGGCCCCTGCCCCAAAGCAGACGACCCCATGACAGCCATAGCAAGGTCAGCACAAACAAAGCCTAAATATAGGGAGGGTGGGCGGGTGATTCAATGTGCGCAGCAGAAAGAGGAAGCTCAACGCTGCGCGCAGGGAATAAATAGCACCCCCATCAATCAAACAATTTTGCAACATTAAATTTTCCCCAGCAACAATTGGAGGTACCCTATCAAATTTGTGGCCATTCATACTAACCCACCCAGCAACAGGGGATGTCATGGTTGCCCCCACCGCATCACATGCTCTCCATGAAGGAGAACCCGCTTTGCTTGACAAATGGAGCAGATGGGTCTGTAAAAGCTTGCTTTTCTGGGTAAAAACTTGAATAAGCTTATCAAATCTTCTCCAAATGCCCACGTCATATTATTGCTTTTTTTTTTTAAGGCATGATAAACTAGGGTTGCTTTAAATAATTAAGATGAGCTGCAAATTGCAAAACATTAATCTTCCTTGGCAACGATTATTGAACAAACCAGCAATTAACTTTTCATGTCACGATGTGTTCAGCTGGCATAGCGATAATAACACATTGTGTCTGTCCACTGACTGTTTGCCCACCCACTGCAGCAAAACCTCTTGTCAAATCTGACAGGCCGCAAATGCGTCACGCGGGGTGACGTTTATAAAATGGTGCAACATGGAGCCACAACTCAATCGCCTGCAATGGAAACGTGGTAAGTGTGTCCACACATCATTCATTCTGTGTTTGGGGGTCAGGAAGGCAGGACATGCTCTTGTGACATGCTCTTGTGTGAAGGAACACAGGGATGGTCTGGAATAAACACGCATTATGCAATTGTAATAGAAATCAACACGGGCTTCATATTTTCGCAAGCTGCACATTGGGTATTTGATCTTAGCTGGATGCTTGTAACAACAAACTGTCGGTCCCTGTACACAACTGAACTGTGCAAGTGTTGAATTTAAAGGAAATATTCTTTGCCCTGTTCCGGATTAGTGGTGATTTTCAGGAATTTGCAGGGGTGGAAGAGAGCTGGTTATTTCTTAAGGCCAACAAAAAAGAGGATACAGGTGAGCCTACTGTACCGGGCTCAGAGTCAACAAGGGGCCTTTGTTGGTTCTGAGCACACACTCTCTTTTAAAAGCAAATCTCTAGCTGTTATAGGGCAAGAGATGCAGGCAAACACGCAGGCACTATTTTAACCCGTCACTTTGTGAGAAATGAGTCTGCCCCCACCTTTTAGTCAATAGGTGAAGAAAATCTAGAGTCACACCTGCACTCATCCCCTGGGAACAGGCTTCCACTCAGTGTAGACCTGGGGGGGGGGGGACTGGATCTGACCGATGAGCAATGAAATGGTGTGGGTGAAGGAAGTGAGTGTTGCCTTTGACTGGGAGGTATGCCTTTACCTGCCCCATGCCTGACATCAAATGTTAGGACAGCGGTGTGGGGCTTGAAGAAAAGGCATCGCTGGCAAAATTGGGACCTAGGCTCACGGACTGGAGGTTTCCCCACCATAGACAAAACTGGTGTAGACAATACAAGGTTAGATGGATCCCTGATTTGTATTGGTACATGGCAGCCAGAGCCGGCCCACTGACGAGACAGAGTGAAGCACCCACTTTAGGCAGCAGAAGTGCAAGAGGCAGTGTTCTGCTTGCCCCACCGCCTCTGCCACTGCTGGAACGCCCCTCTCACAGGCAAGAGGGAGGTGTTCTAGAGCGTGGCATTGCTGCTCATCTTCCCTGCCCCTGGGGTGGAGAAGACAAGCGGCAGTGCCTTGAGGAGCACCCTGGCTCTTGCCGAGTTTGGCAAAGGGGGGACGGCATTCTGTTGCCAGCGGAAGTGGTGGTGGTAGAGCATGGTAGGTTGTGTGTCAGGGTGTGGCACATTCCCATTTTGCTAGGTGGCAAAATGGGACCGGCTGCCTTTGGTAGCTGCTTCCTATCTTTTTAACCATGGAGACAATGAGCTCACGAGCAGTAGGGGCCAGACTGAACGCTTGTGCACTTCCCTCAATGTGCCTAGGGCTGTGTCAGGGACTGGCAGGACTCCGATGAGTGTGCAATAAGGGAAGGGGGGCTGGGGTCTGACTCGGGAGAGGGAGCAGTGTTTTGTGGGGACCTATCCCAGCCAGGGACGTGGGTGGCGCTGTGGGTAAAACCTCAGTGCCTAGGGCTTGCCGATCGTATGGTCAGCAGTTCGAATCCCCACGGCGGGCGGGGTGAGCTCCCGTCTTTCGGTCCCAGCGCCTGCCCACCTAGCAGTTCGAAAGCACTCTTAAGTGCAAGTAGATAAATAGGTACTGCTTACTAGCGGGAAGGTAAACGGCGTTTCCGTGCACTGCACTGGTGCTGGCTCGCCAGAGCAGCTCCGTCACGCTGGCCACGTGACCCGGAAGCGTCTCCGGACAGCGCTGGCCCCTGGCCTCTTAAGCGAGATGAGCACACAACCCTAGAGTTGGACACGACTGGCCCGTACGGGCAGGGGTACCTTTACCTTTTATCCCAGCCAGCAGGCAAGAATCAGAGGAGAGGGAAGCTTCAGAGCTGGAGGCTGGAGCACAAGATGGGTTGGAAGAAGGGGAGGAAGAGGCAGGTCAGGCAAGGAAAGGGCCAGGAGCTTCCCCACCCTCTCCCTCTCCACTGGCTCCCAGAACCAGCAGAGAACTGAAATAGGATGAACAGAGAAAGTTTCCACACCGGAGAAGCCTCCTTCAACATGCATGCAGCCCATCAAAGGACGACACCTAAACTGGTGGAGGGAGATTGGTCCCCAGTTGCTGCAACTGCGCCATAGAGCACAGAGCTGCCTAGCAGTTAGATTAGTGTGTGTAGATATCCAGAGCGGCAGAAGTGAGTCAGAGCCATCTTTGACAAGAAATACTTATTTGTCACATGCATTCCTTGGGCCCTTGACAGGCTGGAGTGAAACTCCTGGGTTGAATCCTGAGGAGTCCAAGCTTAATTTCAGCCCGGGCCTTGTTACTGGAAGAAAGCCTCTGCCCATTTTGTTGAGCTGCCAGCTAAGCAGATCCCATACTTAGATGCCGGGGCCTCTGCTGAAACAATATGTAATATTTAAAAGAAGCAATAGAATAATGTTTCCCGCATGCCAACATTCTAATTAATGGAGCAAACAGAGAGACGAGCAGTTCTGAGCGTTTCTATGTGAGTGAAATGTTTTTTCTTTAAATGAAATAAAATAGAAATCCTATCTCCATTCTACAAAACGTTACAGTTACTTACCTGCGAAAACGTATTGCGCTACATGAAAGTGTGGGAAATTGATTCGAACAAAGAGATACCTACTGAGATGTGGGGAAACCATATGGTTAGCGCAATCCTGAGAACTGCATGCATTAACGTTAACAAATTCTAATTTAAGTTAATGAGCAGATGGTATCGAACACCATGACGCTTTATGCAGATTTTTTTTAAAAAAATGAATCTGGGTGATGCTCGACATGCAGCAAAGAGGAAGGGCGCGTGTCTACATCTTTGGCGGTTCTACCCAGAAGAAGCTACAAAAGGATGTGCAGAGACAAGATGGGTTGCATTCATGCAGCCTAAACAAGCAAACACCTGAAACCCCGCTTATCAGGGGAATGGGAGAGATGACATTCAGGGCACAGTCAACCTCTTCAAAGGCTGACTGACTACATTTTGGCATTTTGAACAGGGCACACATCAAGCTAGAATGGTGAATCAGATTCTGTAAAACGATTGCTCATTCATCAAGTGACGCCTTGATGCTTGTAAAAGCCCAATTGGTTTGAGGTGAGAGATTTTACTATTTATTTATTTACAAATTAACATGTGAAATCTTCTTGGTGGTGCACAGAGCATTATAAAACAACACAGCCCCTACCTAGAAGCTTGCAATCTAATAGACAAGATTGTGAATGCATAGAGGATTGTCACCAGCATGAGTTCTTCATAGTACTGTAATATACTTATCTTTCCAGCAGAGGAAGTAGTATAGTTGGCTATGTAATGGTTACAAGATCAGTGCTATAGACATTTTGGAGCAGAGAGGTTGGCTTGACGGTGACCATCATTCACCATAGATTACTAATCCGATCGTCCCCTCTTCTGTCCATTTAGCCCCATATTTGTGTTCTTATAATTATGAATCGATTTAATTTCTTCTCTTTGGATGAACATAACTGTAGATCATTAAAGAAGGTTTCAGCATTGGATCAGGAATGTGTGTAAATGGGAACATAAGAGAAATCATTCCTCACAGTCACATAGGCTGCATACATACCATTTACTTATATGGGCATCCTGTGCCCTTTTACAATGTGGGGTTTTGGGGGTGGGGGGTTTATTGGGTTGCTGTTTTTATTTTGTTTATGTTTTTGTGGTTTTATATTTTGATTTTATTTTGTGAACCGCTCTGAGACCTCCGGGTATAGGACGATATATAAATTCTAATTGTAATCATCATCACAATCATCATAATAATCACAATATATTTATATGTTATTTTCAGTAATATGTGCATTTTTATGCACCCTTTACCTAGTATGTGCATTTTTGTGCACATTAATTGGCTGGAGAAGTATATTGCAAAATTCAGAGGAGCACAAATTTCAAAGGATGGCTCTGCTTCGACTTATGTACTCTTTTGGAAAGTCTGAATCAGGCAGGTTCATATTTAAAGGATACTATAATAATACTTATAGCACATTAAATCTGGGTTTCCATATTCTGAAGAGCGAAAAAGAGGACACATTTGCCGACTTCTACTTTTGAATATGGATTGATATGACGTCTCTCATTTTATATACCCATGAAAAAGAGGGTGTGTCCTGGAAAAAAGAAGACATATGGCAACCCTACATTGAATACTCAATGGATCATGAAAACTGTAGTTTAGTCCTCACAATTCTCGGCAGCCTTAACAAACTACACTTCCCAGGATTCTTTAGGGGGGTGTCATATGCTTAAAATGTATGGTGTGTGCACAGTCATAAACATGTCATGACCACGTTGAGTGGCCAAAGTGACAGACAATTCAGGGAGCCAAATGGCTGTCCATCCCAGCTGAGCCAACAAAATTGGCTGGTCTGTTTCACCTTTCCGTCTAACTGTAACCATGCCCAATGGCTGTGAATGGAACAAACGATGGATCATTGCCTCCCAAGCAATTCCCATTTCTCTCGCCGTTCTTTTAAATGGGACAATACAATAACTGAAGAATGTAGATGACTTAACTGTGTGTTTACTGCTGCCAGCTAACTAAATGGGGATGAAACAGAATTCCACTTCGCCCCCAGGCGCAATGCTTTCGCAATATCTGAGCCACGATGATAACAGGAGAGATGTCACTCAGTTGACAGCAGGGCAGATCCAATCAGGACGAAGTGAATTCCTCAGCACCTGGCTGACTTTTATCTTATTTGTAGATGACAGCAATCCCCTCTCCACCCTTCTGCTGAAATATGAAACGGTACACTAGCTGGATTTGAGAGCTTGGATGCTTTCACCCGCGGAATACAGAAGGAGCCCACAGTCAAAAGAAGGAAATATATTTCAAAACCCTATTCGATTTCTTATTTCCTGACCCTTGTGGATTCCCTTTTCCTCCCCTCTCCCGTGGCTTGATAGTTGTATTTTGCATTGCTAAGCAACTCTAGTGCTTCTTTGTCACTATGCCTATCCTTCCATGTGAATAAACTGTAGTACCGTATGCTGACTGCTTAGAGGTCTTGAGAGAAACAGCAGGGCCGCCCCAAGGCATTTTGCTGCCTCGGGTGAAGGACAAGACGGTGCGTCTCATTTCTTGTACAGAATCTGACTGGACTGCAAGTTGAATCCTTCACCACACTTGAAGGTAGCAGGCTAGCTTAGAGGATTTAAGGGCAATGGAGAGATTTTGCTACTCCCTGGAATCTGCCACCTGAGGCAGCTGTCTCACTCTGCCTAACTGTAGGATCGGCCCATAGATAGTGTGAAATGTTGTTGCTTTACCTGTCCCCAAAACAAGGAAACAAATTAGTTTGTAAAATCCTAAAATCTTCCTCCTATCCACTCTTGCAAGCCCTTTTTTGTAGCAGTTGTATCAATGGGTATAAAATTGGCCAGACTACATGGGAACCCACATACCTCCCCACAAGAAACAGTGTCTATGAAGTTCCAGTTTCAAGCTGCTACTTTGCCACTAGTTTAACATGTAGCTTGGTCTGGGAGCGAGGAAAGGTGCCAAACCCAGGAGTGGTAAATCCCAGATTCCCCCCCCCCGCCAGCTTTCCCCCAGGTTTCTCTGTAGAGTTTTTGTGTATACCTCCTGAATGTTGATGACTACAAGCTAGCAACCCCAAGGAAAGCTGACTCTAGAATTTTGTAGATTTAGGGCTATGATGTTTCTCACAACAGCTGCCAGCCCTGATGCTGGAATTCAGTCTATGCAACAGGCACCGTGGGAGGGAAGCCTCAAAGAAGAGGCGCCAGTTGTAGCCTTCGATCCTGTACACTGCAGAATAGTCTGTGAATCCTAGGCTGTGCAATCAGTGGAAATGCCTCTCCGTGGAGTTGCTTTTGGGCTGGGTCCTGGCTGCACCTGTAAGCTGGGTGTGTGAGTGCTTTATTTGTTACACTTCCATCCTGGTTTTCATCCAAGGAGCTCAAGGTTTCATGCATGTCTCTCTGCCCATCCATCTTCCTGACATTTTATCCTCACAACAAACCCATAAGGTAGGCTAGGTTGAGAGGGAGTGTTTGGCCCAAGGTCACCCTGATCCTAGTCTATGCAGAAATCTCTTCAGCAAAACAGTATCTCTGTTTTCTTTAGTGCTTGACCCGCTCTGTCAGCTTTCCACCTAACTGTCAGCCAATCTTCCGTCTAGCCCCAAAATAATTGAAAATGTGTTTGTGCAACTGCAAAATCTCGCAAGCTTGACAGGCCAACTGTTTTCTTATCGTGGCATTTTATTAGCATCCTTTCTCCTGCATGTGGAGGGTCAGGATTGTTTTTTCTGCCACGGGAGAGTCTGTGAATTCTGAAAATCTGCTTACTTGCTGGATTTATCTGGAGAGCTTCTTTTTAAAAAAAAGCCATAAGGAAAGGAAGCTCCATGTGAAAGAAGGAGGCCAGAGCAAATAGCAAAGCTGGGAGTTCCACCATAAATCTTCACATTGCAGACTCCCTTGTTCTGCTTTCATAGCTGTTTCTTGAGAGAAGTATATGGCAACTGGTGCAAAACCAAAAAAGTGTGTCTTTTCATCCTGCACTCTGGCACAGCCAGAGCACAGGAGCCAAAACAGGACATCCCAGATTGGGATCAGAAGCCAGGGCAGCTTCTGCCAATCTAGGATGTCCTGCTAAAAATGGGACATTTGGAGGGTATGGGAATGTATTTAGGCTTAATCCAACTACTAGAGGAAAATGTTTGATGGAAGAATACCTCAGGGCCAAGCAGGAACTAATTAGGTTGATATTTATGTTGTGGTCCATGCAAAAGCTTCTGGTTTGGGAGGAGTTTTGGTTTAAACCACTTTAGCTTCCCTGGATTTCTTTGCAAGAGCACCTGTTTCTCAGAGGATCCTCCCCCGGCCCCAGCAAGATACAGAGTTCCATGTCAGCTGCAGAGTTCCAGCTGAACATTGCTTCTCGGTGACTGTAGACATAGTAAAATATTCCTTCAGCTTGTCTCTCCAGTGAGAAAATCAACTGAATTTGTCAAAGAGTTCTCCCCTTATGTATTTCAACTGTCCTCTCCATGACTTAGGCAACCCGCTGTTTCATTAACCTGAGGAGCAGAACAACTGCATAGCCTTTTTGTTTCTTTTTCCGTTGGTTAGGAACAGGATCACATCCACACCACACATTTTAAGTGCATTGTTTATGGCAAGTAAGTTTGGGAACTGCAGTTTACCCCTCTCTGAGCTTCAGTTCCCAACACTCTTAATAAAGGACCCAGGGTTCCCAGGGTTTTTTGGGAGAAGCCATATGCTTTAAATGTCTGGGATGGTTATGACCTAGGTTACAAAGCCTGTCTTGGCTCCCACTGATTAATGTTGTGGGCCCTTCAGTCCTTGATCATGGCAAAATATGTCTTTCTCAGAAATTAGCTGGCAGCCAGAATCAGGGAGGTAGCAATTCATGGTTGTCAAAATAGTTCACTGTGAACCAGGGGCTGTTGGCATGCAAGGCAGATCCTCTAGCACTGAACCACAGCCCTAGTGCTAGTTTAATTGCAATATATGAATAAGTTATCTTCTCTCTCTCTCCTTCTCTCTCCTTGTTTGTAATGCACAATATTATATTTTGATTAATGGTAACCAATGTTATGAATCCGGGGTTGATTAATATGCAAAATAGCAATAGTGTCAAGGAAGCCCATCTGCCAATTAAACAAACATTTGCTCGTCAATTTTTGTGCTTACTATTAACGTCAGTGTTTTATGCAATGCTAAATGAAATGAATATTGGAGTTATTTGCTCTAAAAATAACCATAATATTGGAACAGTGCTCCTAAAAGAACTTTCGTACAGACAGTGAATAAATGGTCCTATTTAACATCAGAGCGCTGGTTGCATAAGGTGATTTAGATTCTTGCAACATATTTTGCTCTGACCTTCTTTAACAATACTGATTATTTTTTCCTCTAAATTTAGTCCTAGAAGATCAGTCAAGTATGTAATTTCTAATTATGCCAACTGCTGGGAAAATGGAATCCTGTGTGGGGAAAGATGCAGAAACCGCTCCGACTTTTAAAAAAATATTTTGATCATGCTGAAAGTCTCAAGAGGCAGATTTGATCTAATTTTTATTCTGGTCAGTTTAGCACCAATGAGCCTTGACTAGCAAAAGGGTGTGGAAAGAGCACGGCCTGGTGCAGAATGCCTTCAGAATGGGCTGGAACGATTACAATCTCAGAGAACGCCTTCTCCCCAGTGTCACACTGTGCCCTCAAGAAAACCCTCCCAGCTATATCACATCTGTGCTCAGAGTCTGTTTTATGAGGTCACGCAGAAAGACGGCTCTAGTTGCTGCTCGAGGGCCAAGTTCCACATGATATTAAAATGCATCTTTGAATCTAATGTGCGGTGAGTTTCTTTTTTTTTAAAAAAAAAAATCCAACTTGCAACAGCGGAGAGGGAGATGGGGAGGCTGGTTGTTATCAGTATCAGAGCAGAGGTGGAGAGGGAATTTAACCCTCCCCTTCTGTTCCCGGTTGCAATCTTGACAGAAAAACCCCCCTTCTGCATGCAGAAGGCAGATGGAACCTTTGGCATTCGCAGGTAGGGCAAACGGAGGCCCAAGTCTGAAAGCCTGGTGAGTTGCTTTCAGGCAGCATAGACAATACGGACCCAGATGGACCAGTGGTCTTTAGTTAAGGCACTTTCTTATGTTCCTATGCAGTTGGTATCTTCATTGAAAAGAAGTCCACCACTGGTGCTTCCCATGTCACATGCATTCTGAAAACATCTGAAGAGTGTCCTGGTTAAATTTTATTTATTTTTTCATACTATAAGTTCCCTACACTGGCCTTTGCCTTTGCCTTCTCCTCCTCCCATTTCTGCCCCCTCTTCCCCCCACCATAGAACCCAAGGCACTGTATTTGTGTTTCCTGGTCAATCTCCCATAAAGAAGCAGACAAGTCCTCCTGTTCTGCCCTCTCTGCCCAGAAAAGAGGGAGCAGCTGTAGCCAAAGCTAATACTTAGAGATTCATGAGTGTGGAATGGCTTGTTTCTTTTCAGCTATTGAATCAAGCATATGTTCCAGAGTACTGGCCTTCATGAGCCCATTCTGCTTCTACAGCTAGTTTTAATTTCTGATTAAGAAGAGCCAAAAACATCAAACTCACACAAACATGCTCCCAGTGTCTCAGATTGTAATCTGGCAGTGTTTCCATAACAACTGCTAGGCGCTTCCGTTTTCAGTAGCACATGAATGTGGCAGAGAGTTGCTTCACAAGAGCTCTAGAAAGGATGCTTACTAAATATATAGAGATGCAGCATGAGTCACACCACAGGCTAGTATAGGCCATGGTCTAGACTAGCTGTTCTCACTGGGCCTGATGTGAGTTGTCATCCAAAACATCTGGAAAGCACCAGTTTGAAAAATGTTGGGCTGGAGTGTTGGGCTGCAACATGGCAGAACCAGGCTTAAACCATTACACAGCTACAAAGCCCACAGAGTTATCTAGGGCAAGACAACCTTTCTCATTTACCTCAGGGGGTTGCTGTTGGCAGGCTAAACTCCTGCCCTGAAGCCCTTGAAGGAAGAGCAAGAGACACGAAAGTATTTTAATAAAAGCCCTCTTCAGGTGCTGAAGAACATGTGAAGGACCCTGGGGGAACAAGCGAGGCTAGCTCCGCCCCTTGGGTGATGTCACACCTGTGACACTGATATATGATCAGGTGAGTCTCAACAGCAGCACATCATCACATGACGAGTTTCCTTAGGTTCAAGGCTCTTTGTACAACAAACCTTCTTCCCCTGGGGGATCCCTGGGGTGTGGTATGAGTGTGTCCCACCACTCCTTTGCATCCAGCCAGTCCATGACACCATTTGGGGGCTGCTCTCACTGTTGGCCTTTTTTTGGGGGGGGGCTTCTCTTATCTCCTGCTAACTTCTACTAAACACTTGGCATAGTAATATGCTCATTTAACACCATCCCTTTGTAAGAGGCGAAAAAAGTACTCATACCCATTCACACCCACCCTATGCATACTCTGTTTATTTTATGCTATAATTGTTTTTTCCATGTGTGATCGTCACCTGAGCAAGTCCCCACCTACCGATTTGCACCTATTGAAAAGACAGTGGATGCTTGGGTTGCGAACGTGATCCATGCAGGAGGCACGTTCACAACCCACAGCGCCATGTCTGCACATGCGCAAAGCGCAATTTAGCACTTTTGCGCATGCACGAGCACCGAAACCCGGACGTAACCCGTTCCGGTACTTCCTGGTTTTGGCGCGTCTGTAACCCAAAAACCCGCAACCTGAAGCATCTGTAACCCGAGGTATGACTGTATAGCCTGTGCCCATCGCAGTAATCAGTGACCTCTTTAGAATGTCACGAGATATCTCTTGCCAATCTGACGAGGATGCATTTATCATTAACCTTTTGACTTTGGTTATTTAACCAAAAGCAAATCCATCTTCTGATGACCTATTGAGTTAACATTTCTTAGGAAGCTGCCATGTGGAATAGGCCTTTTCTAAAGTTACAGTCACTCTGCTACAAAACTCACATGGAAAGAATCCGATAAGAGATGTCACCTTACCTTTCAAAGGTGTAGAAGGAAGGGGGGGGGGCAAAGAAAGATTTGTCAAGAAGAATGGGCTTACCAAGGCCCTTTATTTTTTAAAAGCAGGAACTAATGAATTGCAAGAAATATGAAACAGGTTTGCACACTGATAGGGGAGGTTTTCATTTTCCAGCTGAAAGCTTCAAAAGAAGAGCGTTCTTCTTTTGGAGAAGCAGGAAATTCAGTTTGCAGATAACAGGCTACTGATTGAAAAACTCACAGGACTTCCTGCATGTTAGAATCTGATTCTTTAAAAAAGAGGGAAGAGAAAAATGCCGTCTTAGAGACTGAACAGCCTGACCTGATGTCAACTAACTGCAAACGTTGACTTCTGAACGTGCCTTGAGGAAGCCTGAGCAGATACATATTTGAAGGTGTGTCAAACATTTATGTACAGCTTTATCACCTTTGGATTAATAGATGATTGTTAGGCTAGCCCAGGGTTAGGATAGCCCAGGGTGTAGCGCAATGGCAAAAATGTCAGACGAGGACTAGGACGAATCAGTTTCAAATCCCCATGTAGCCACAAATATCACTGGGTGACCTTGAATCAGCCAAAGCCTCTCACTCCAACCTATTCCACAGGGTTATTGTGATCCAGGAAGAAAACATGACCCAGGAAGAAAACAGTCCTGAATAAATTTGTCTTGGGTCTTCAAGTCAACAGCATGGGCTATTATTCACTGGTTTGACAAGTCCTTGAGTGCAGGTATACCTATATATCTTAAATGAAAGAGAGAGTGTGTGTGTGCAGGGCCAGCCTACCCATCAGGCAAGGTGAGGTGATTACCTCAGGCTGTAGGTTCCACAGGAGCAGCAGACCCAGATATAGATCTTGATTCCCCCTTTGTTGCTGATATAGATCTTCACTCACCCTCTCTTCCCTGGTGGGGCAGTGGGCACCATTTTATGGTTTGCCTCAGGTGCCAAAATGTCTTGGGCCAGCCGTGTGTGTGTGTGTGTGTGTGTGTGTGTGTAGCCTAGACTCCCGGTGGGAGTCATACAAATACCATCACACAAAGAATCCCTCCTACACATATCTATAAATGATCACAGCAGCTTTAGATATCATAGTCATGCAGGCAGAAAGGAATTTTATTACACTCTCTGGAACATCTCAGTAGTGTGGGCGTATCAGAAAATCTGCATGCATGATAATTTAACTATTCTGCTGCAAATTCTTCTTAGCATGGTTTCAACCTTCGTGCTGGCTGGGAGATGTGGGGCATCGCTGTAGACTTTTTTTTGTTTTTTGATTTTTGCCATAGAGGATCTACAGCTGTCAGTTCATCTAGACAAATGCACATATTTCCTACAAAGTTAATTTGTGCAATGCTGTGACTGTTTCAAACACGGTTGCACATTTATTAAAGACAAAGAACATGCACTTGGGATGTCAGTTATTATGCTGCCCACACAGACCATCTGTCTGTCACTCAAAAGTGAGGAGCTACCCATCTGCACAAGCTTCAGGATAATTTAGCTTACGGCATCTTTGCACGTGCATTTCTGACAATTTTCTGTGTTCTGTTCAGTGTTTGCCTAGTGCATGCAGATGTGGAGATGCACTTTTGAAATGTGTCTGTCTGGTGTTCTCTGGTAGTATGTTTTTTGATAGCATGTCGGTAAGATGTTGCTGTGAGAGGATATAGCTCAACTGCAAAAGCATTTTTGAGTACCAGTTGTATTCCTTCAGTTTGCTGAGGAGCTTCATGAATTGGCTGTAATTATAGTGTCAAGCCTATGAACAGGACAGCTATGAACAAAATTCTCTTAGCGTTGAGCCAAAATGTTCCTTGTTCAGAGCCTGCCTGGCAATTCCATAAGGAGTCCGACCAGTGACTGTACTCCATTGGGTGAGGAATTGAAATGGCCCCCACTCCACCCACATGCAGGGGTGGGGAGAAATTCGGTTCAGTTCACCTTTAAACTCAAATTTATCAAATGTGCGATTTCTGAACCAAGATGAGAAGCAAAGCACAACCGTCCTTCAACATCCATGCTTATCTGACTTTTGTGATGTACTTCTCAAGCCAAGTAATGTTCACATAAAAGCAGAGATGAGTGCCGCACCCCATAGTCAAACTGGACTGGACTTACCTGTCCAGGGGTTCTTTACCTTTTTATTAGGGGGAAATGTGTATAAAATTGAATATACTAGTGAAAACAGAATACAAATGTTCATTTTATTAGGAGAGGTTGCTAGCAAAAATCGGTTGAAACTCCATACAAAAATATGTTTATTAGCAGAAATTCACAACAACCTGCTGAAGAAGTTTCATGACAGATCACCAATTGGTGCAGAAATGTGAATTAGAGATTAGAAAATGTGAGAGAACCCAAATTGATTGATCCTTCTATCCATATGCACAAGTCACAAGAGTGAGGGCAAGATTTACCCTCACTATGATTTGTCTTCAGACATCATCTGCACTCGCTCTGGTGACTTATGAGTTAAAAGGAAAGAAAAGATGGCAGGTATTCCTTAGTTAAGCTACTGAATGAATATAAATGATGTCTTATTCCTATTTCTTCTTTCACTCATCCTCACCAAAACCTTGGCTGAGAAGATGTGACTTGCTCAAGGCCACTTCACTCAATTCATTCCTTCATTAGAGCCCAGAAAGCAACACCCAATACAGAATACAGACCTGACTTCCCTCAAACGGATCTCTTTTTTCCATTTTCACCCATTCACAACTTATGTTGGAATTCTGCAAAGCTAGAAGAGTATATCTGCATGAGGCAGCTAATACATCCCTCCCTCCGCCCCACCTTTTCATCCAGGTGAATCCATGTTAGCTAGAGATCACTAGAGAGCCATTTCCTTTATTCAGCATCACAACAGCCTGCAAAGAGGATGTTGCTGAAAAGGAAACAAACATTGTTGATTTGTGTACTGGTTCTTGCAAGTGTGCCTCTGCAAATCTTAAGGAGAAATCCCCGCCCCTGCCCCATTTAGGCATTTTAATAATTGAATTGAGCCCCACAAGGCAAGCAAGCGAGACTGACCACCAAGCAAGCAGCAAATCCAGAGCTGCGGAAGCTTCCCTGTGAAGGCAATCCCACCAACATGACCTTGCTTACTTTGAGCTCCTGAAATTTTGTCTGGGTGGCTGAACATCCCCAAGAAGAAACAGCAATTAGCCCCAACCTTAAGAAGCTAAATTGATGACAATTGGTTAATTGTGTTGGAGGCTACTACACCCATAGGAGCCAACTCCTACGTTCCTGTGGTGTCCATTGCAACTCTTCCATATGAAGATTATCTTCCATGTGAAGATTATACATATGTAAAGGGCACCTTCCCGCTACTTTCCTGCCTTTACAAATGTCATTTGGGTTTGGATATCTGTCATGACTGTCTACTTCTTCATGGTTGTAGGGAAGGTGTGGGGAACCTTTGGTCCTCCAGATGTTCCTGAACTACAACTCCCATCATCCCTCACCATTGGCCATGCTGCCTGGGGCTGATGAAAGCTGTAGTTCAGCAACATCTGGAGAATCAAAAGTTCCCCACACCCACTGGAAACTATTCAGCCTCACATGCAGCTGTTAGTTCTCTTTGGTCCCCAGCATCCTTGCTGCCTCTATATTGGCCTCCTACCGATAGCATAAGCCATATTTTTAAATGGTATTTAAAATCATTTTATGATGCCTTTCATTAAAAAACAATTCCAAGGCAGTTTACAACAACAACAGAGAACATTGCAAAGACAGTAGCCAAGAATGATTAAAACTGGCACTAGAGGCTAGGAAATGCCTATGCTTTAAGAAACTGGCTCTGTAATGTCATACACAAACAGTGCACCTTTCATATTCTGGAGAACGAAGACTTTTGTTCTGAACCAATATATAGTTAACAACTGGAAACTATTTGGACTAGCATTTGACATTGAGCTACTGCCTTCTTTGCTCAAGGGGAACTTTATTCTTAAGCTAGTTCATTCACAGGGCGCAAGTATCTTGGGTGTCTAACATTTAATGGAAACCGGGGGTCATGCAAGCCTTTCTCCTGCCATACCTCTGTGTTTCTGCTCTTCTTTTATTTGCTTTATTAATTTTAAACGTTTTTACCATTCTTCTGCTTCTTTTTCTCCTACATATCGGGACCCTCAAGGCACTTCACACCATGTTCCAAAACATTTCTTACGGTGAGAAGCAATCTGTCAATTTCTTATCACTGTCACTTTCCAAGAAGGAAAACGACACGTTGTGAGGGGTGAGGTGAGATCCCTTCTACAGTGTTGCTTCTGTCCATCTTCTCCAATTGTTAAAAGGTATAACAATTCAAAGTTAAAACCAATGCCACTGAAATCCTCTCCAAACAACTTAAGGAGAAGTCTCTATCCGAAAGGAGTGCTTATAATTCATTTGTTCAATGTCTTTTAGATAGTGCTGAAAATCATGAGGAAATCAATACACACATCTAATGATCTTCTTGATGGCTTAGGCTTTGGCCCACTATTGATTGAGTCATGGTAAACCTTAGTAAAGCGTGTGAAACTGGGAGCCATGCACTGTTAATTTACCCACTGATTATATAAAATGATGGGACATCACATATAGTATTTCAGGCTGTCACAATGGGCAGTCAGTCAGGATGTATCTTGCTGCTTCCACCCCCCTGCTAGCTGAAAACTGGAATAAATAAATGAAAAACCACTATACTTCAGGTTGTTCTTAGAGCTATATCTTACTCATGCCCTGCCTGGAAGTGGCATTTTTTTAATCTTGCAATTTTTTGGGGTGGTGAAATATTGGAAAGGGAAAAAAGTGCTTGGAAAAATAATTAAATTGTTCATTGGCTTCTGCATCTACAAGGTTTTCATGCCAGCATGGCTTCACTTGGGGCTATAGATCACAAATGTATGAATGATACATGCAAAGAGATAAGCACAAGGGTTAAAACTTTTTTAAATGAGCTGAAGAATTATGCACTTTCCCTGCATCCTCTATAAATTGGCCACGAGTGCAAAATCGTGTAAACCCAGAAGGGAGTGGGAAGTGGGATGATGCTAATTCCAGTATAGCATTTGTCACTTAAAGTGTTAAGACTTGTTTGTATAGCCCAGTCTCTGAAAAATAGGACCTTTGAGAGGAAGGTCAAGAAGAAGCAAAATATTCTTGAGGGTGGATGGGTATGGGCTTGGACTTCTGCTTCTGTAAGTGGCCTACCATAAGGACTCCTCTTTGCAGGCTGAAGTGAATGGGATTTTGTTCTCCCTCTTCACGTTCCTTTCTAGATTTCTAGTCCTTGAAAGCAACCTGTGCTAAAATTAGCCATTTCTGGCAGGCTGTCTCAACGCCATAAATTTCCATTGACAAATCCGCCCCAGACCAAGGCCAGGTTTTGGCTACAGAAAATGTATTGCTGGAATTGATTAAGTCTCTTCAGCATCCAGTGACACCTACGGAGGAGAAGAGAAAATAAAAATTCCCTTCAGCTCTCCGCAGGCCCAAACTTGCCATGATATCAGAAATATAGCTAAGTGAACAGTCACATCCAGCACACAGGTAGGGGGTAACATCAGAAATCTAAATAAGTAGTGGAAGAATATGGAAGGGCTACCATTCAAATTTTCAGCTCCACAGCAGTAAGGATCAGCAGCATTCACTGGTAGGGTCATCTTGGAGCTCAGAAATAAGGAGGACTCAGGGCAGATTCACACGATCACTTTGCAATTACTGGGGTGAGGCCAGATTGTTTATATATGTGAGTTCTTTCCAGTCCAAATGCTCATGCATTCAATGATTGCACATAGTGTGGTTACACCCGTCTTTGATGCCTCTCCTAACATCTGTGCATTGGATGTAATATCTGCAAAGGAATTCCCAATCACATAGACAGCCTAGGCACTGTTACTATTTACTTGCCTTTCACCCTAAGGACCGGGGGCAGGTCACAACAATTTAAAATACAACGTTCAAAAACAGTTAAAAGCAAAAGGCAATCACAAGACTAGGCTGGTTCCTTAAAATACAAGGCCAGGGTAAAGAGGTGTATCTTCAGTATATGCTGAAAACTGCAGAGTGAACTTGCTAGATAAAGCTCTCTAGGGAAGGAGTTCCACAACTTAGGGGCAGCCCCAGAGAACACCCTCTCCCAGGACCAGCCCCACAAGCTTCTGGGGACAGGAGAGCTACCAAGAAGACCCCTACGCTGATCTGAGGTGACTTAGGGTGAGCATGGTGGGAGGGGATTGGAAAACACGGTAGCTGTACAACCTGAGTGGGTGAAAGGCTTTCTATTAATTTCCCCACCTCCAAACATTTCATCAGCCTGACTCCTGCTTACTGTGAACAATGAATTGAATGTTTACAACACTAAGACTGCATTTTATTCATTCAATATACAGGTCGTATGGTACATTTCCGTTTCCTGACTGAAAGAGCAAAACATTTTATAATCTGCTGTTTTCTATCAAGTCTTCCTTCCAGCAAGAGACACAAGGGGCACAGGCAGAATGGAAGCATGTTTTTACAAAAAGGAATAAATGTTTGCAAAAGGATGGCATTTCCAACCCCAACTCCCTAAGCTTCACTTCTTAAATGCTGCCTGTGTAAATCTCTGAATGATCTTACGATGCCACGTATTAAAAGATGCAGGACCAAATCTTTGCTACCTGTCAATACTGGTGGGGAGGGGGGCAGATGTAAAGCAGTATTACTGCATTAACCTAGAGAGAAATTGCTGAATTATTCCACAAACATTTAAGGTCAGGTTTGTCCTACTTTATTTTTTTACTATTTTAAGGGAAGATAGCATGTGATTGGCACAGTTATAGAGCTAGGAAGAATGTATTGGGAAAAGAGGGTATTACCAATTTTAGAGTTTTTATCTTGTGTTCCGCTTCTGAACCTAGCAATTCAACAGACTCTCTATCCATCACACCAAGCTTGTTTTTGGGATTTCGGAAACCTAAAGCACTCTAGGCAGGTCTCAGGTGCTGGATACATATCAAATGCTTCATGTAAGAGTCTTCAGCAATCCCTCTAGTAGGGATTAGAGGTAGTGGACCTGCCAACCTAGCAGTTTGAAAGCACACCAGTGCAAGTAGATAAATAGGTACCGCTGCGCCGGGAAGGTAAACTGCGTTTCCAGGCACTCTGGTTTCCATCACAGTGTTCTGATACACCAGAAGCGGTTTAGTCATGCTGGCCACATGACCCGGGAAGCTATTTGTGGTCAAATGCTGGCTCCCTCGGCCTGAAAGCGAGATGGTGCCACAACCCCATAGTCACCTTTGACTGGATTTTACCTTTTTTTAGAGGTAGTGGAACATTTCTCAGGTTGGAAGTGAAACGGGCCCACCCCAAAATAAGATAACTGCCTTATACCCAAGGTTTCCCCTCACTCCCTGTTTTGTGGACCGAAAATCATTACATGGTGTCAGAAGTGCAATACAGGGGATGAGGGGGAAAGGTTCTCTTATCCTTCCACACTCCTGAAGCTTCTCCCCACCCCATCGCATGGCCTGAACAGCGAGAGAAAGATTCTGTCTAGCTGCACGAAGAGGAACACTCTTATAAGGGAGTGGGAATACACTGCTATGTTTTGTACTGGTTCTCATTTGCCAGCTCAGATTTTTAACTAACATGAAACAGTATATTTTGGAACACTGTAATTTGTCAGACGCTATACGTCATTCCTCACACTGCTGAGGAGGGGAGATGGCCTGCTGATTCCCATTTCCTCCTACAGCTCCTCACACCATTTCCCATACTGTTCTGAAGGGTCCCCTGACCCTTTGGGGCAGACTTTTGGGCAACACAGGAAACTGTGAAATTTGCCTCCCCTCCACCTTCATCTGTAGAGGCATCCACTACATGAAAATCTCTTCTGCAAACAGAGCGGCACAGTTAGATTCAACAACAAGCCTTGTGATATTTGCTGTCAGCTGATAAAAAAATTAAGAAAAACAACACTGCAAATGTGGGTGCATCAAATCAGCTACCTTGAGTGATTTTTAGCAGCAAAGCACCAAGCCTACAGCAGAAGTGATGGTCAGATTGATGCAAAATGAAAAGCCCAAGAGAAGGAAAATTTATCTCAACTAAATTAATGGTTCATTAAAAACAAGCATGCCTGAAATCTTGCCTCTTCTTCCCACCCGCTCCCTCTGTTCCTGCTTGGTGTGGCCTTTATTTGAGATTATATTTAAAAGGGGAAGCAATTCCTCTTGAAAGCAAGTTTTGTAAATCATAATGTCCTTAATGCATGTTAGTGCAATTACCATTTAGCTAATGAACTCTTTAAATTTAATTAGCATAATGGGGGCCAGTTCTGACAAGAGAAATTAATCCTGCTGTGATGAAAGCTCTGTAAAACATACATAGAGCCTGTGGTCAATATAAACTTAGACTCATCATAGCAGCAAAAAGTGCTTTCCCCCCCACATTCCACAAAAAGTGCTCCCCCCCCCACATTCAGCTGAGATGCATAGGCCCACAGAAGTAGGCTTCCATGTGTTATTTTCTTACCTGAGAAAGAAAGAAGCAGGTGCAAAACTTTTGCAATAACTGAACTTTCTAAAACTTTTGTGGCCTGGGCAGGCCACAGGCCGGGTCTTCCTGTTATATACCTGCTGGGATTGACAAGGCATCTGACACTCACGTGAATCTCATAGCCTGATGAGTGTTTTGGTCTGCCCACCAGATACCAGGCACTCTACTATTCAAATTAGGCCTGAGTGTTTTTGTTACAATCCCCTTCTCAATTAAAAAATCAGTTTTAATCTAGAATTTAAATTCTCAAAACTTTCTTATTTGTTAATTTGAGCAAGTAAACTACTGCTCTCACTTCATTACAAACAGTATTTCTACCTGCAACACACTTGAGCAAACCTGCTCCTCTTCCTTTCACAGATATTTTGTTGCCATTTGCAACTGTAGCTGCCTCTGATTAGTTATAATTTAGGGGAAGTAATTAGCACCATACGCCATGTGCATGGAAGTCGCCATGTGCATGGACTGCGGCACTGGGGAGAGGGCAGGCTAGTAAGGCCCCCTAGATTTAGAGACCTGAGTTGCCCTGCCCTCACATGAGGTCTTGGGTTTGCAATTTTTGGAGAGGGGAGACTGCCCGCTGGGGAGGCCCCCTAGTTTTAGAGGCCCTAGGCTTCAGCCTACTTAGCCTATACATAAATCCAGCACTGCTGCCAAGACTGAAATTCCCCACCTCCCCATAGCTGTCTACGTCCCCTCCTCTCCAGGGCTTTCCCCAAGCAATTGGAGACTGCACCCATGTGCAACTTCCCACTGCTCTGCCTGTTTCAGCCCTCTTCTGGTTCTAGGAGACAAAGGAGAGCTTGTTGCAGCAGATGGGGGAAACATCTGTGACTCTTCACCAGCCTAACTCATCTCTGCCTCCTTACCTCTCTTCTCCTACCCCCCTGCTTCGGCTTCTGTATCTGCTTCTGGACTTGTCTCTGCCACTGACTCTCCCAGGTCACTAAACCTCTTCACCTTCTGACCCCTCCTCTTCCTAGTCTTCTCCCAATGGCCACTCATCGTTGTCCCACCACCACTCCCCAGGCTCTGAGCCTTCTTCTCTTGGTGGTTCCCTAGCTGGTTCCTCCCACCATTCCACTGCTTCCAACCAATCAATGACATCTGCTGTTTGAGAGGGGAAGAAAGTCGGGTCTGATTGGTGCTATCATTCATTATCTGACTGGGGCTTACCATACATATCCCTAGATGCTATATATTGGAGATGGGAAATCGTGGCCCTCCAGATATGGTCCAACTCCAAGTCCTATCAGTCCCAGTCAGGTGATTGGTGGTCAGGAAAGGAGTTCAACGGCATCTGCAGCCCTCCAGGTTTGCCATCCCTGCTGTATCAGTATGTAGCTGGATCAGGGTGAGGAAATGCAGCTGGTTTTTCTTTTGATGCAATGCTTCGGTACAAAATCAGGAGTAGCAATAAGTCATTATTCTATCTATGGATTCCAGAATAAATAAGCCCCTGCAATAAGTGTGTGGGGTATGAACTATCTCAAGCAGTTTCAATGCATGTCCCCATGATCATATGTTGAATTGTCTGATCTTTAAGAATATGTTAGAGTGCTTCACTGCATCAGGAGCTGAATGGCGTTGGTATAATGTTTTTTACAGTCATTTAGGAAACTATTATCTAGAGAGACTATAAAAGCATCTCTTTATTTTCTCTTCTAAATTGGAAGAAAGCTTTGAATGATGAAAAGCATTGGCATTATAACTTCGGGGAATTTCTTAGCAAGAAGCTTTATGTGTGCTTGGACCTAAAATAAAGTACTGCAGCCAAAGATTAAGCCTTTAATTTTTGAAGGCTGTGTTTAACTGAATGCCTATTTTTAAAGTTTGCTAATTCCCAATGTAAACTATGGCAAGATTTAATGTACGCTGTTCCACAATACGATGCAAATCAATGTCCATGTTGTTAGAAAAAACAACATAATATTTGACATGGTTTAGGGACACACTTTACATTCCAAACATCATAACTGAGCTCCAATGCAGTGTTTTTTTCTTTTTAATAAGAAAAGCTGATTTAGACATAGGACGTTTATTGCAAAGTGATAGGGGAGGTTTTTGCAGAGATGTTCCATAAACATGTGTGCCGAAAAGGGGTCATAGACTGCATGCACACCATACATTTAAAGCACCCCCCACAAGAATCTTAGGAACTGTAGTTCAGTAAGGGTGCTGGGAATTGTAGCTCTGGAAGGTGTAAACCAAAGTTCCCAGGATTTTCAGGGTGTTTGTATGCTTTCAATGTGCTTTCAATGTAAGCAGTGTATGTAGCCTAAGTTACAACAGAATGAGTAAGAAAAACCAATATATTCACTTTTTAAAAAGCAAGCTAAACAGATATCTAGATTGCTCATTTTGTTCTGCTAATGAGCTGCTGTCTATTCTTGTTAAGAGACTAATATTAGTGGTATTTTTTTAAAAAAAATATTGATTTTATTGTTGTGTTTACCTTGTGTCATAACTTGCCCTGAGGGCTCTATGGAGCCATATTTGGCAAGATACAAATCTAGAAGAAAAAACCCCCACAAAAAACCAACCGCTGCACAAATTACAAAATGGTTTATTTGCAAAGCAGACATGTCCTTACTTAAAGCAATTTCAAATGCTTGCTTCTTGGAATTAACTCTTTCTTATGCTGTTTGTCATATGCAACTTTGGAGCATGGCAATGCAAGGCACCTTAAAACAGTGGTCTGTTGCAACTTGCGTGTATATATAGATGAGGCTGGTGAGAACCCTACTGGAATCTGAAGCCTTTGACCTGACTTGTGAAATGGATCCTTTATTTTGTTGACAATGTTACAGGTTTGTGAGTGCCGGAATTTGTGGGGCAAGGCACCCATAATTCATGGATTTAGTAAGTGCTAGAATTTAATCTATGTTTGGAAAGTTAAACTGGGAATCAGACTCTTAATAGCTGGACTCAGCTTCCCATATACAAAAGATCACCTGAAAGATTAGCAGAGAACATTAGCAGAGAAGAAGACAGGAGGATGGGCTATCAGCAAAGCAAAGACTCTGCAACAGCCAGCAGTTGGGGGAGTCCCTACCTGAGCTATGAGGTATTGAGCAGAGACAAAAGGAGAGCAGTTGTTTTTAGGATTGCAGTTGGGGATGATATGATCTAGAGAAAATGGTTTCAGTCTGCAAGCTGGAACAGAGGGCCATGGCTGATTTCTGCTGATATCTAAGCGTGTGCCCATGGGAGAATGAAGAACCTCTTGGGGTGTTAAATGCTGTGAGCCCCTCCAACCTAGGCTCAGGTTGTATATATGTGCAAATAAACCATATATCATAAAGACACCACAGTCTCTGCTGTGCCTCATTTCCAAAACAAACACAAACCCTAGGTAAGCGCATGGGCTCTTGGAATCCCACACTGCTTGGAGATTGGGGTGGCATGAAACAATATGTTTATTTTTAAGGAATCAAAGGTGCCAGCAGCCTCAACTAAAAGTTGGTAAGCTGATTGGCTATGCTGTGATACAGTGAGAGTTGTTCATTTGGGTTCACCAATTCTGAGTGGGGTGGGTGGGGGTGTCACCAATAAAGATGGGTTTTCAGGGTCCAATACAGAGGAGTAGCAATGTTTTTATTTCAGCCAGATGGTGAAAGCCAGCCCTGTGGTGGTATCGAGCGGTATCTCATGGTGGTATCAAGGAAGCCACATTCTAAATCTAAAGATGGAAGCTACACTCACACCATAAATTTGACACACATGACTTCCTCTGGGAGGGTTAGCTATAGTTCCCAAGGTTTCTTCTGGGGGAATGTGCTTTTAAATGTATATGCTATGGGTATGACTACAGTGGTACCTCGGGTTACATACGCTTCAGGTTACATATGCTTCAGATTACACACTCCGCTAACCTAGAAATAGTGCTTCAGGTTAAGAACTTTGCTTCAGGATAAGAACAGAAATCAGGTTCTGGCGGCATGGCAGCAGCAGGAGATCCCATTAGCTAAAGTGGTGCTTCAGGTTAAGAACAGTTTCAGGTTAAGTACGGACCTCCGGAACGAATTAAGTACTTAAACCGAGGTACCACTGTACTAATATATTTACTCTTTTATTCCTTAGACGGCAATCCATTTCTACATGCTTAGTCTTGCTGAAGTCAGGAGGGTGAAGCAAGGATAACTAGGTGTGAGATTTCATTTTCTGCTGATTGGATTGTATGTACATGTATGTTGCAGTCTCACAGAACACCCCCCTTTTTTTAAATAGATCTGAACCACTGAATGGCATAATCCCAAATGTTTTCTGAGCAAAATGAAAATGTAGTGACCATGACCAATGGGCCTGCAAGCAATCTATTAATGTTGGGTAAGATGGCTGGATGTTCAGAGCTGTATGTGGGTTGTTGCTGGCACACAGCAAATTGCTGCATTTTCTTTGTTGCTAATATGTAATTATGTGCTCTGTGAAGCACTGTGGGACACAGAGCTTTATGAAAGCCTAGCAGCGGAAAAAAGCTAGGTTTGCTTCCACAAAACTCCACCAGCAAATAATTCACCAGGGAATTTTAGCCCAAGTAGGCAAAAAGAATAGGCAAACTAAAGTGGGGCTTTTTAGGCCAACAAACAGATCTAAAACTGAACTGTAAGTTGAATTTGTTTCCTGGTACTGATTTTCATTTTCATTTTTTTTAAAGAGAAGCTTGATCGTTTCATATTCAGTTCACATTCAAGTTTCAAGTTTGAGTGTTTTTGCTTGGCTGGAAAGTGTCCTTGAACTCTGATCTTGCCTATCGGTTGCCTTGATGGAGGGCAAGTGTATGCACAAAGTTAAGAATTATATTTACTGCTCCACCCCCTTTTGCCTTTGGCGTTGCCCACCATTGGCCTGTGGCCCCCTGAAGGTTGCCAAGACAGAAATGTGGCCCTCAGGCTGCAAAAGGTGCCTCACCTCTGCTGTGAAGTTCTGCAACGTACCTGTGCAATATGCATGTTGACCTTCAGGATAGCAAAGCTCCTATTCCTACTCACAGCACATTATACGACATAGAGCCTTAATGATGATTCCACACAAATATGCCTATTACTGTGCAGCTTTAGAAATAAACTTTAGTTAAAAATTCCTCCTTTCCACATTACTATTCCCCTCAAGTGGCATTCCACAGCTTTACTCAGTCAAAAGATAAAGAGCAGGGGATGGCCTGATTGTTTGAAGGATCCTTGTAATTGAAAAAGCACCGGTAGGAAGAAGAAAAATTGAGTAATTCGGAGGGAATTAAGCAAAGGGTATAGTTTCTGCTTTCTGGCAGGAGGTGAGGGGAAATTCGCTACAGTGCATTAGTCATGCACATTGGAGCAACACACCACGTTGTTTCATAAAACTGGCCTCCAGCAGTCAGAGTGCTCCATCTGGAAATAAAACCCATTCCCAAACGTGTGGTACCAAAGTCGCTCAACCCCATATGTGATGAAAACACAGATTTCTCCATGTGGGAATAGAATCCTGCGCATCTCATGAGATGCCAAATGTTCGTTTCCTCTCTCTTGAGTCTCAGAAATCCAGTTGTGGCCATGCAATGCAGTCCAATTGACACTGATAAAAATGCAAACAAAAATAGGTTTGATAGTGTGGTGTGTGTTTGTGTGTATAATTGTAGCTTTTTCTTTCACAACATGATTCAGACTGTCCAGATCTAGATGCTGCTATCATCCATTTTGATCATACTAGTCTGTGCCTGTAGACTCTGCAAGCATGATAACTTTTTAGAGACTTGGATTATATAATATTATATGGTTCCTATTGCTCATGACACAGTGTTATTCCGTCACCACCCCTTTTGCTAAAAGGCAACTTTTGCTGCCTTTTACACAATGCCACAGACTATGAGAACCACACTGGAACTGGCACTGAGGGTAGGAGCAGAGCCACTTTATGGCCATGCTCCAAGAGGACACCATGGTTGATTGTAGGGAAAGATACTGAGAGGTCCAGGAGAAGTAGCAGGGTTACATTACTTGTGTGCCTCTTCCAATTAAGGTCATCAACCAGGGCGAAAGCTTTTTCAGGCCTCAAGTCAGGTTGAAATGGGTCTAGATCAGGCCAGGGTCCAAGGAGGGGGTGTAGCTCAGACTCTTTCAAGGCAACTTCCATCACATTCTTCCACAATGAGGAATTAACACAGAGGAAGTGAGGCATTATTCAGACACATATCTCAGTGATGTGGAACTGTACCGTAGGAAACATCTCTCACCACAGTTGTGTGTGTGTGTGTGTGTGTGTGTGTGAGAGAGAGAGAGAGAGAGAGAGAGAGAGAGAGAGAGAGAGAGACAGAAATGAGCCCTTCACAGCACATTCAATGATCTTTTTCTTTCCTTCTTTGTGAAATTGACTTGAACAGGCTACTTTTGATCTGATCTTTATAATTACACTAGTCCAATGACCTTTATACAACCAGGGAAAGGAAAGTAGATACAATTAAGACTTAGGAAATCCATCTTTGCTTCTATACTGAGATTTCCTAGTCTACCATTACATTTCTACGGTTATCAAGCTATTGCTGGGGTAGAGTTTAGGCTAAAAAAGAGAGAAATCAACCCTTCCCAAGCTCTTCCCAAGGCTTACCTTCTGCTTTATGCCTTGCTCAAAGTGTTTTTGCCTTAGTGCAATGCGTCTTTTAATTGTGAAAATGCCTTTTGCATGCCTGGGCTATCTGGATCCATTTCAGTCTGGTTTCAAGCCCAGTCATGGCACTGAAACTGCCTTGGTCACCCTGCCTGATGGCATTTGTCGGGAGAGAGATGGGAGAGAGTGACCCTGCTTGTTCTCCTTGACTGCTCAGTGGCTTTCTATACTATTCTATTCCATACCATCCTCATACAACTCTAGTCCAATGGTTGCCATTAATTTTATTCTGAATTGATTTTAGAATGTATTTTAATTAATTGACTGTGGTTTTTATGTAAACTGTGCTATTTTTACTGTTGTTAGCCGCTCTGAACCTGGCTTTGGCTGGGGAGGGTGGGATATAAATTATTATTATTATTGACCACAGTATCCTCCTGGAGTGGTTCAGGTAGGTGGTGGTTGGGGGCCACTGTACTTCACAGGTTCTACTTCTACCTCCAGGGTCATTTCCATAAAGCATTTGTATGTAGCTATGGGGAAGGACCATAGCTGAGTGGTAGAGCATCTGCTTTGCATGCAGCAGGTGCCAGGTTTAATCTCCAGCATCTCCTGGGTAGGGCTGGGAGACAACCCTAGAAAGCCACTGCCTCTCCATGTAAACCTGAGCTAGATCATGGGCAAGTGGTCTGACTAGGTATAAGGCAGCTTCCTAGGCTCCTATTTAAGGGAGCCACATCTATCCCTCGCAGTCTGTACAGAAATGATGCTTTCTCCTTGTATTGTATGTAGTCTCCTTGTATTCAAGGGAGAAAGCACATCTATCCCTTGTCAGTGACCCCACTTCAGCCAATTACAGTGGGCCCCCCCGTTTACTTTTCTGCTTTTACTTGTATTATACCTTACATGTTGCAATTCAAAAGGAAGTTACCTTCTAACTTACATTCTAACTCTCAATGGGACTTTGCTCCACCTTCTCAAGGTATTGGAATATGTTCTGATAGGTAGGTCCCCCACCCCACACACAATGGCTGCCCTGCCATTAGCGGGGACAAATTTGCTCTTCCTCCCTTACCCAAAGGAGATTTGGATCTGTAGGGGAGCAAGGAGGTCATTGGAGGTGAGGTGACCAATCATGGGGCAGCAAACTTGAGCATTTAGGGCTGCCCTGACCTCTATTTTTCTGCTCTGCAGCAAAGGTGGAAGGTCTCAGGTGGAAAATATTGGTGGGCAATTTCTCCAAGTGGCTTTTCCATCTTTTAGCGTTGAGAGACAAATGTTTGGCCTACTGGGTTGTCAATCCAAAAAAGGCTGCAGAGAGTTATGGAGCAGCTTTCGCCGTCTAACTGCTCTGCAGCAAGTTATGCTAACTTACTGGAGGCCCTCTTTGTTCTTTTGTGTTAGTAGACTAGAAAGAGTGATGGCAAGAGTCTGAGGCAACCTGATGCCTACTGAGGAGGACATTGATCCATCTGCAAGAGGTATGAGATATGGAGACCTCCTTCTGTTCATCTGTGTGGAATGCAAGATGAACTTTCATAAACAACACAGATGGTGTCTCTGTCACACACAAATATACACACTCTCGCACACACTCCCGCACACAAAGGTGTTATTTATGGATGCTGTTCAAGGAAGCTAAACTTAATCAGTGCAAGAATAACTGTAGAACAGGATAATTCGAAAACAAAAGCAGCAAAAAGATAAATTAATAATGGATCAGATCCAGATTTAGTGTATGATTCCCTTGGTCCACCTAAGCTCAATATTGCCTACACTAACTGCAGCAGCACTCCAGAGTTTCAGACAGGGCTCTCTCCCATGCCTACCCAGGGGTGTACAAAGTGGGGTGTGTGTGGAGGGGGCAGGCCACCCCAGGTGCTACTCTGGGGGCTGACAAGATGGCCCCTGCCTCCCCCCAGCTGTAGAGCGGCCGAGGGCGTACGCAGTCAGTATGGGCACCGCTCGCGCGGCATCTGTACAGGCTGCCACTCTCGCATGCAGCCATAACTGCAGCAGCACTCCAGAGTTTCAGACAGGGCTCTCTCCCATGCCTACCCAGGGGTGTACAAAGTGGGGTGTGTGTGGAGGGGGCAGGCCACCCCAGGTGCTACTCTGGGGGCTGACAAGATGGCCCCTGCCTCCCCCCAGCTGTAGAGCGGCCGAGGGCGTACGCAGTCAGTATGGGCACCGCTCGCGCGGCATCTGTACAGGCTGCCACTCTCGCATGCCAGCCATACGGGCTGCCGCACGTGTGCACTCCGTACAGGATGCCGCACGTGCGCAGTCTGTATGGGATACTGCACATGCGCAGTCCGTACGGGATGCTGCACACGCGCAGTCCGTATGGGCTGCCTCTCGCACAGTGATTGTATAGGCTGCCGCTCTCATGCGCCGTCCGTATGGGATGCTGTGCGTGTGCACTCTGTACAGGATGCCGCACATGCACAGTCTTTATGGGGATGCTGCACATGCACACTCCATAGGGTCGCCGTGCACAGGGCAGCCTTTACGGATGCCCATAAGGACGTCGTGTGTGAGCAGCAGCCCTTACGGATGCAGCGCAAGTGGCAGCCCGTACGGTGTGTGCATGTGCAGCATGTGCACATGTTCCTACCTGGAGATGTCTGGGATTGAACCCCCTGCATACAAGGCTGATGTTCTCCTTCCTGAAAACTTGTTCTTGTGCTTAAGAATATAAAGTCCCTACCAGAGAAGAATGGAAGATGAAGCTTTTGGACTATGCTGAAATAGCTAAAATGACTGGAAGAGTTAGAAATCAGGAGGACCAAAATTTAATAAGGAACGGGGAAAATTTATAACTTACATTAAAGACCATTGAAAACAGTTAAAATTGTTAGTAGGATTTGGAATATCACTTGTAGTTTAAGGTTGAATTCTGGACATAAAGGAAGAGGTAAAAGTTATGGAGAAATGTTTAATAGCAGAACCCACAAAGGGGAGGGTAGAAGTCCAGAAGATTCCTAGGAATCTGGTTTTTATGATTTATGTTAGCTATATCTCTGTAAAATTTTAATTTGAAAAACCGAATAAAGAAATTTGTAGAAAGAAGGAAGGAAAGAAAGAAAGAAAGAAAGAAAGAAAGAAAGAAAGAAAGAAAGAAAGAAATTATACGGGGATATTTACTGCTCTTGTCATCAGTCGCATTCTGCTGCTTTCAGTTTAGCTCTTTGTCTTATTCCTTTGTCTTCCTGCTTGCCTGCCTCCCTAGCTGTGTTATCTGCCCCAGATCTTTCCCATTCCTGACAGTTTCTCTGGACCCTCCCAAGACCAGAACCTGCCCACATATAATTCTTTAGCCCTGACCCAGGTAGACCACTTATATCGCCACACGCTTCTGACAACTCTGTACAAGGCCACATAGTAAAATCACTTTCTCGGAGTGTTTATTTTCCTTTAACCGGTACACTGCCTACTTCCTTGTTGCTGTCATTAGAAGAGAAGAATTCTAGTTCCAAATAATTTCCTCTGATCTCTCCTAAACCTTTTGTTTCCAGACAGCTTGAGTCTTTGGAGACTGAGCATGGCATAGCTAAATCATCACAACATTCAGAAACATTTCCCCCCATTTTGATTTATGCAGGGCCGTGTTAACAAAGCAACCTTCACTTAATCGATCCCCACAAAGGCCCCTCTTGAAGCTGCCTCCATCATCTCATCTATTTTAAATTAATCATTTTTGGTGTGCCAACAGCATGGTGGTGACAGTGCAGAACACACACACATGGAAAAAGAGGTCCTTCTTTATTAAGGAGTTTTCAGCCTGCAAAATTATGGATTACAGCATTCAACAAGAAGCATCATCACTTTACAAAAAGGCATTTCTGGTGAAGCTACCACTTTTATAACATTTTAGAGAAGCAGCTGTGAAACTGAAGGAGTGGCAGGATGAACAAGGGACATCAAGGTGTGCTCCCTTTAAACTACAACCATTAACGGAATTCGAAGAATCCTTTAACATCGACAAGTTGGGGGTCATCTAGAGTTTTGGAGTACATTGTCAGCAATACGCTGATGACACACAGTTCTACTTCTCCTTTACATCTGCAGGAGAGGCAGTAGATGTGCTGGACTGTTGTCTTGTCTTAGTAATGGACTGGATAAGAGCCAACAAATGAAAGCTCAATCCAGATAAGACAGAGGCACTGTTAGTGGGTAGTTCCCTAGACCAGATGGATGTGAGGTTGCCTGCTGTTGATGGGGTTACACTCCCTCTTGAAGGAACAGGTACGTAGCTTGGGGGTACTCCTGGACACATTGCTGTTGCTTAAGACTCAGGTGGCCTCAGTAGCATGGAGTGCTTTCCATCAGCTTCAGCTGGTGGCCCAGCTGCACCCCTATCTGGACAGAGATCGCCTAGCTTCTGTTGTCTATGTTCTGGTAACCTCTAGGCTGGATTATTGCAATACATTATACGTAGGGCTGCCTCTGAAGGTAGTTCAGAAACTTCAGCTGGTGCTCACTGGTTCATTGCTACAAGAAAAGGGGAAAGAGGCTGATCTGCTAATCTGAAAAATTGATAGGAAGGTCATAAACTCCAGTTCCTCAGACAACTGTGAAGAGCTCTAAACACTCAAATCTGGTATAAACTTCAGAAACACAACAAGAACTGAGGATGTGGGTGAGAAATAGTGTTACTCAACAATATGAAATCGCATAAGAGACAAATTAAGGTTAATCAGGGCTGCCCCAAGACATTTGGGCACCTGAGAAAAACCACAAAATGGCATCCCCCCAACACCAAGGAATAAGGGGTGAGTTAAGATCTACATCAGCAGCAAGGAAGGAATAAAGATATACATCAGGAACAAGGGTGGGAGGAGAATAGTGGTGCCTTAATTATTTTAAGCATATATTGAGCTGTCAGATGACCAGCTCTTTGGATATATCAAACTTTTCTTTAAACTGACATAGGAACATACAATGGAACTAGATTAGTATGGTTTCAAGCACATAGTTTAAAAGATGCAGAATAGTCCTAATCATAGTTTTATCCACTTTTTTTACAATTTCATGAGATACTTGAAGTAGGTTTTGCTATCTCAGAAAACTAATTAGAGATGATTCATGCATAAAAACAGAGTACATTTTCCTTTTTTTAAAAAAAGAATAGATAACTGCATTTTAATATTCTGCTTTGCAGTTACTCAACAGAAATGAATGAAAAACAGAATACTGTCCAAAAGATTGCCAAATCATATCACTAAGAATCCTTTCTTTTCCTCATAGTTTGAAGTTCTGTTTTGTCACAAATCAGTTTTAATGGCATGTTTCTTGAAAACACAATCCTATTAAATCCACATGCATAATTTGTTAAAATTTTTTAAAGAGAATAAGGAATCTTAAAAGCAACAAAGAAGGCGCAAATGCAAAGTGCAAGAACAAATGACGGATCATATTATTACAATCTTAATGGAAATGCTCATATTGTTAAAGTACTTGTGACCATAAAAAGTCTAAAGTCCCATTTTAACATGATTGAAAATGCCTATGCATGCAGGAAGTAGTAGTGGCATTGCTACCCGAAAGCTGGCTCTGCATTTCTGCCCCATTGGACATGGCACTCCTTTGCTCTCCTCTCTATAACAAAATCCCTGCCGTTCCATCGCCCCATGGCCCTTGCCTGGCAACTGGGCCAGTGTGGAGCAAGTACTATGAGCAGCAGGGCAATCCTCCTCACTGTCTACATTTTGAGCAAAGCTGATGCTGGAACTGTGACATCCACTTGAGGCTGGAGGTGAGGAGGAAGAAAGAAGTGATGTTTCTGCTCTGCTTCCACTTCACCCTAATTTAGGCTAGGCATAGCTTCACTCAGCGCTGGACGAGCCAAGAAGTGAAGTCTTGTGCTGGCAGCCGATATGGCAACCAGCAGCCACTGTTTTCATTTGAAACGTCTGCCCAAAGTGAGAGCAGCAGTGCTCAACCTTGGCCCACCTTCTCATTCTTACTGACCCAGAGTCTGATGAACTGAGGTTGCTGCCAGTGTTGCAACTGCTATTCCAAATAAACTTGGCCGGCTCTCTGGTGTTGTTTCAGGAGGGAGGGGTAGGGCCCCAGGGGTCAGCAAACTTTTTCAGCAGGGGGCCGGTCCACTGTCCCTCAGACCTTGTCCCTCAGACTATATTTTGAGGGGGGGTGGGTAAACAAATTCCTATGCCCCACAAATAACCCAGAGATGCATTTTAAATAAAAGGACACATTCTACTCATGTAAAAACACACTGATTCCCAGACTGTCAGTGGGCTAGATTTAGAAGGTGATTGGGCCGGATCTGACCCCCAGGCCTTAGTTTGTTTACCCATGGGATAGGTTGTGGGGCCCTGAAGTCCAGCCCTAACTGTGCCATTAATTCTTTTCATCCTGTACATAATTTCTTTGAATTATTCACATGCATTTCCCTGTAGATCCTGTTGATCTCAATGGGACTTAATTTTAAGTAGACATGCATAGGCTTCCTCTGTCAGTCAGGTTTCACCTTGTCTTATTTATCAGTGGACCAATGTTATATTTCACTAGCTCTTTAATAACATAGATAATTTGACTCCTAAATATTTCTCTCTCCCCCTACCCCCCCATCTGCCTTGCCTTGCACACATTACAGCTCTGATTGGGTCTGATTAGCTGAATATCTTCCTGACATGCTGCCAAACTTATTCAATGTACCCATTGATAGCATAGGGTGTGCAAGTGAAGATAAATCGAGTAATGTGTAATGAGTTAGAGAGGCAAATATAAAAAAGGGGCAGAGTGAAGGAATTATTTTCAGTGGGAGTTAGGCATGTTTCACATTTTCTGGGATGTACCCAGTTAACCTGACCCAACAATTCTGTTTTATGTGCTGTAGGCCTATTGTGTGCCTGGAACAGCTGTTCTGTGCTTTCAACCCTCTACAATCTTCTGCACAGAAAAAGGAGGAAGAGAGCCACTGCTCTCGCATCTGAATGTGGAAAGCGGCACAGAATCCTGCTGTGAATGGATAATGAAGGAATCTCATGCATACTGGCAGGCTGAATCAATGTGCAATGCATGCGGAAGAGGGCACAATGGTAATGTTAGGTGGATGGAGATGAAGTGCATCTCTGCATCTCAGTACAGAAGCAAAGGCACTTCCGCATCCTGGTAGCTCCTTAATTAATTGCAACGCAGATGCAAACGGGCACCTAGATCAAACTGTCTGCATGCGGTGTTCATGCATCCCAATTCAGCGAGGAACAATTGTGCCCATCGCTGTGGAATGCATCACAGTGTTCATTAGCAGGGCTGGCACTACTAGGCGTGAGGCAGCTGCTTCAGGTGGGGGAAGCGTAGGGTTGCCATGTTTCAAGAAGTGAAAATCCGGACACAAAGAAATTGTTGACCTATTTTTGTAGAACATTCCCAAAGTTGTTGAGCAGCTAAAAAAAACCAAATCCCAAAGTTGCTGAGCTTTATGGAGGGGGGGGGAATGGAACCAAGTCTTTGAGATTTTGGAGGGAAATTCCAAAAATTTTGAGCTGCTTGTGTGTGTATGTGTAAAAAACGCAAAAAATCCCCCACCCCATGATTTTTATACAGTGGTACCTCGGGTTACAGACACTTCAGGTTACAGACACTTCAGGTTACAGACTCTGCTAACCCAGAAATAGTGCTTCAGGTTAAGAACTTTGCTTCAGGATGAGAACAGAAATCGTGCTCTGGCGGCGCAGCGGCAGCGGGAGGCCCCATTAGCTAAAGTGGTGCCTCAGGCTAAGAACAGTTTCAGGTTAAGAACAGACCTCCGGAACAAATTAAGTTCTTAACCTGAGGTACCACTGTATTATTATTATGTTGATGCAGATCTAGGACAAATCACTGCTTTTCAGAAATTCCCCCCGGACATCACTTCCGCCATTGAAATCTTGGTAATGTCCAGGAAAACCCAGACATATGGCAACCCTAGGGAAGCGCCCAGAGCTATGAGGCCTACACTAACCTGAGGCCTTCAAATGCAGATGAAGCCACTGTACTTTCACCAGTATTGAAGTGAGGTTCAACTACCAGTTCAGTTGGCTTCTCTGTGTGTGTGCACGTGAAAGGGCGCCACCTTGTTCTTTCCCTCAGGCAGCAAAATGTCTTGAGCTGGCCCTATTCATCAAGTTCGTCTTGAACTCTATAGATGCCCCTGGCATGTAAGAATATGTACATCCTGTAGCCACACATAGCAAAACTAGAACCAGATTGGCTTATCATGCACAGCACCTTTTATGCACATGAACCTCTGTTGATCAATCCTGCATTAGCTCCAATGTACATTCAGTGTGACATCGCCTACATTGTACTTCCATCCTGAATTAGCAACGATCACAAACAATGCATTTATTCAATTAAGCCATTATATGCCAGTCATTGCTCATGATGAAGACCAAGTACAAAAGCATAGGAGAGATAATGAAAAGGAGCGGGGAAGATCACAAGGGTCATAGCAGTAGAAAATGGGGGATAAAAAATTTAAAAGCCTTTCTGATTTCTGGTCCAGAAGCTCAGTTCTTCAGTTTTTCTCACAAGAACCTGAGTTTTTAACCTTATATGCTTTTTGAGTTCCTCTTCCTGTGTTTCTGTGGAAACTGCGTTTCCATGGTTTCACTTAATAGTCAAAGGCATTATTTGTAATGTAACTATAGATATTCAGGTATAATGTGTGTGTGTGTGTGTGTGTGTGTGTGTGTGTTTATGTGGGCATGCTGCTTTGATTTCATTGTTAGGTTGTTTTGCTTTTAGATGAGATTTCGCATACCATGTAGATATATGAGTTTGCAGCATAGAAATGAATAAAATAATATAGATATATGGGCCTTGTTGTTTAATTTCCCCTTAATTTACTAATGTGTGGGAGAGAGGGCATTCTACAGCAACGTCCATAGAATACGCTCCTTCATCATGCCTACTTTCGCCAGGGTTTCGTGATAAAGAAATATTTGCTGTCCTTGCTAATTGTTTTTAATTTGGTAACGTCGAAAACCCCCAGAACCGGCAATTACATTTTAAATGCTCTTTATGGTGTTACATTTGTTAAGCACATTTCTCAGAATGTGCAGTGTACTCACATGGAGCTCCCTTCATATGCACTCTTTACCTCAGCCTTGAAACATCATTAGCGCAAGCCGTGGCAGGGCTTGTTCTGCTTCATTCCCATTGGTAGCATCCTATTTAAGCTAATTTCCAAGGATGGCTACGTTCTACCTCACTGTCCGTGTGACTCTGAATGCCACTTGCTGGGAATCACAAGTGGGGAGAGGGTTGTTGCACTCGGACCCTACTTTTAGGCATCCCATAAACATTCGGTTGGCCACTGTGAGAACAGACTGCTGGGCAAGATGGGCTCTTGGCACGATCCAGCAGGTGCTTCTTGTGTCCCTATGTCCTATTTGTTTGTCACTCATTCTACATCCTGGACCAGGGGACAGATCTGCCCTTGAGAATGCAGGATGGGAAGTAAGATCTATCAAGACAGAAAGAAAATCGTTCATTGGAGTGCATTTTCCATATGAATCTCAGCATGAGAATATATACAGAGATATCAGAAAATGTGCATAGCCACGAGCAGATTGTAATATTCTCCAAGGGATTCCACCATTACCATTGTAATGCTGGCAGTGTAAGCCCTTACAACTACTACCATTGCAATGGGAACACCATGGGATAAATCCAGCCTCATCTAACCAACATGCTTAACTCTAATTAATCCATGGCAGAGTTAAGACCATAGAGTAAGCTGTCCTGTCAGGCTTAGCTAGGTCACATCCCCTCACCTTGGGGGGAAGAGCTAGCTACCAAACTCTTGGTTCTCCCACTTTCCACCATTCTTTTCTTCCACCATGTGAGCTGACCAGGAAGGATGTCTAAGCTGAGTGCTCCAAGCTTGGACTGCATGGCTTAGGAAGTAAAACAATTCCAAGCAAAAACAGCACAAAATAGAAGAGGTGGAGCCACACACACACCCCAGCAAAAAAACCCTAACTGTCAAAGGCCAAGGTAAAGAGGTGTGTTTTCAGCATACAATGGGAGCTGTCTAATGAAGATGCTAGATGCATCTCTGTGAAGAGGGAGTTCCACAGAAAATCACCATCCCGGCCACCATTCCCTGCAATCCTGAGAGCCCCCTCCTTTGTGTAGGATTGTGCTGTGGAAGTTCTTCTTCAGCAGAAAGCAACACAAATGGATTGTCCCTAATGTCAGCCCTGTCACAACTGATAAAATTAATGTACCATTTTTTCTTCATAATCCCCTTTTTAATCTCAATTTTGCAATGATGAATCACTTTTATCATGTCCCATATTAACATGCTATTCCATAGGGAATTTTGACCTAGATGTGAAAAAGTGAGGTAATTTCTTTCTGGATTTTCCCTCAGCATTCAAAATCAGATGTGTGTAAATAAGGCCAATAGCACAAACATACTCTGTGCTTCAAAGCTGGTGATAAAGATGTAGCACCAACTATGCGTAGCAGCTCTGGTGACTGTAGACGTCATCTGGATTCTGCCCTCAAGTGCTTACAGTCCAAGCGAAAGGGATATAACAAAGGCAGAGGGAGAGAATGGGACTCAATAAAAGTAAGGAGGGACTGTGGGAGAAACACAAAGAAGATGTTCCTCAGTAGCCTTGGAAAACATGTAAGGGTGGATCTATCAAGAAAAGGGGAATAACATTGCAGGCAGGCATGATCACACCACTTTGATGCACACCACATATGCCAGATTTTCTCTTTATACTCACATAATGTTCAAATCATTGTCCAGCATATTTGATTCTGTGAAAAATCACTGAAACCATAAGATGAAAAGCTTTGCAATGCTGCGACCTCTTAGGCAAACAAACTACACAAGCTCCCATCTGTTTGAGGACCAAGGGCTGCGGGCTGTGGACGGACTTATGTCATCCCAGAAATGTGTTCACCCTCTCAGAATTCTTCCAAGGAAAAGAACGGGGGGGAACTAAAGAAACCTGGAGGTCTTTCAAAGGGATTGCACTGTAACCAGAGATGCTTTGATTTCAGAACAACAAACTGACATGCCATATTGAAATTTGGACAAGCACCAGTTTGGCAAGCACGTTTCCACTGGCTTCCATTGGACTGTGACCTTTTACTAAAATCGAACCTGCTAGGCTTTGAAGAGTTCAGTGCACCAGAATTAAAATTAGCAAAGCAGCACTAACAGGATAACCACACTGAGGGGTCTCTGAATGCAGGAGGTTATATAATACTGATGGAGTGAGCCTGCAGAAGAGCAGACTAGTGAGCCAAATAGGAATGTCATGTGTGTGATTTCCCTGACAATATAAGGTTCCCTCCTTCCTTGTTCTAGTAAGAAATATGCTGGATCATTTTCTACTCCAAGTCATTTGCTCCAAGGTAAAATCAAGGAAACACCCAAATAAGAAATGTACTAATGAACAACTTCAATTTCCCTCACCTAGACTGGGTTAAATGTGTGTTCCAGTCACAACAGAGAGGCAAAATGTCTAGATTTCCTAACTGACAGTGCCCAGAATAGTTGGTGATAATAATAATAATAATAATAATAATGTCAAAGGCTTCTTGAAAGTTTCATCCAGAGTTTATACGACAAGCCTAAATCCTAAATCTTGCAGAGCAGCAAATGCATGGGCTAGAGTTTTGGTCTTCTATAATTTAGGCTGCCATTCTAAACACATTTATTAGAGACCAAGTCTGAAGTCAGAGACTTCAGTATATGAGCTTATGGTTTTTAGTGTAAAAGGTAAACAGCAGTAATTCTGAAGTCTGACATTCTCCACCTTCACTTTCAGGGGTGAGATTTTATCTGACAAAGTAATAATTCATAAAGCAAGCCAGCAGCGCCTTGGCTATCCAGGAGGTGACAGCAGGGCTTCCATTAATTGCCCAGGAAGTCTAATACTTGAAACAAGGAGGTCTTGAGCAGATGGAAAGAACAAAAGGAGGAAAATCTACACACAAATCTTAATTGATTATATGGCTGTGGTGTGAGAAGGTAAGAATAATTAGTGTGGTGTCACACCATGGTGGCACTATAATAACTTCTTATGGACTTGATTTTATTGCAGATATTAATATTGTACAGCTTGAAGTGACTAGATGCATAAAAACTGACTACTTTTGTCCAGACCCATTAGATTGTTCCAAATTTTACTTGGAGAACTTTTTTCAAAACAGAACCAAAACATCAAAGATACATCCAAATAATTCCATAAGGCATATGCTTGTCCAAGCATAGGCTCAGCATCATCTTAAAAATAACTTTAAACAGGATTAAGATCAAAAATCTCTCTCTGTTCCCCAATCCAGCCTCCATTGCAGCCTGAGACTGTGTGCTCCTGAAGAGCTTCATTGCATCCTTACTTCTACAGAGTCTGGGAACAAAGACTCCAGCCACCAGCCTTCCAAGATGGCAAATTTGCAATTCAATAGCCTGCCATGTGATCTAAAGTTAAACATCTCATCAGAGCTACCAGGGAACTATAACAGTTAATTATCAACCCACCAAGGAGCTCAGAGAGCTCTTGCTTTTCTTTAGCGTCAATGGAAACTTCCTGTTGAACCCTTTCAGCAATACATATAGGCATACTCTATTTCAGTGTCAGTTAAACAATTATACTTAACAGGTTTTGTTGCCTTGTGTGCTGTGCTAGGCATATGGAGCCTTGTGGTGCATTTTGGGGCTTTGACACAGATTACATAATTTGAAAGATGTATCTCTCTCCCAAATAATTGAAGAAGAGAAGGAAGCAGATTTGCAAAGTTGGGTTATGCTGAAGATGATTATGAGTGGCATCTAACTAAGTTTTACTCACAGTAGACTAACTAAAATTAATGGACCTAAATGGTCACGTTCATTAATTTCAATGCGCTTAATCTGAGTGAAGTTTGTGCGTTGTAGGGCTGCTTCCACTCATGTCTACGGAACCAAGATCTCAAAGGCTAAATCCTAGCCTGGAAGTTTTCAAGCCTCTTACAACATTTTATCATTATTAGCTCCTTTCCTTCTTCTTGCCTCTCCCTCCCTCGCTCTCACACACACCATCTCAGCTCATTGACATCAATGGATAGACTGTCAACCATAGCTACAGGGCAGAAGGCAGGATTAACTCTTTCTCAGGAGCTTCTGTTTTATTAAGATAAATAATGTTTGTGTACAGCCCAGTAAACATATAACTAGTTATTTTCACATCAGAAAGAAATGCTTTGATTTCTGCTAAAGGAAAAGGGACCCCTGACCATTAGGTGCCGTTGTGAACGACTCTGGGATTGCGGTACTCATCTCGCTTTATTGGCCGAGGGAGCCGGCGTACAGCTTCCGGGTCATGTGGTCAGCATGACTAAGCCGCTTCTGGTGAACCAGAGCAGCGCACGGAAACACCATTTACCTTCCCGCCTATTTATCTACTTGCACTTTGACATGCTTTCAAACTGCTAGGCTGGCAGGAGCAGGGACCGAGCAATGGGAGCTCATCCCGTCGCGGGGATTCAAACCACCGACCTTCTGATCAGCAAGACCTAGGCTCTGTGGCTTAGACCACAGCACCACCCATGTTGACTTCTGCTACTCTTGCCTTTTTGAGATCAGTTGTTTCCCAACTGTTTACTTTCCCCCTTTTAGTATCAGATTAAAGATCACTATACCCCATCAATATTAGAAGTCCCTATAGTATTGATTGGACATGCTCATTCTTATGAGAAGCTACAGTAAGATAATAAGACAAAGTTGCAATAACATAGCATCTGCAAGAATGCTGCATACAACCATGTATTGTTGCATTCCTTGTTTCCTCCCCAATTTAGCTCTGTATAAGTGAACTATTTAATTTCCATGTTTTGCTTTTGCACCCTTTCTTATTGCTTCTGTACCTGGCTAACTGCTCCCACAAGTATAGTCACCATTGTCTGGTGCCTTTGTTTTGAAGGCAACTTGAGGATAAAAATGTTGCCTTGATTTGGTTCCAAGTGGTTTGGCATGTGCAAGTATAATATCCTCAAGGATGGTCTGATGCTCTGGGAAACAACAATCCTCCCCTGAATAATTCCAGCAAAAAGCTGGAGAAGAGAGACTCACACGAGGCAAGAGTTTAAATCAACAGTGGTATAGAGGAGGGAGAAAGGTTGTTTTCTGCTGCTCCAGAGAAGCGGACACAGAGCAATGGATCCAAACTACAAGAAAGAAGATTCCACCTAAACTTTAGGAAGAACTTCCTGACAGTAAGAGCTGTTCGACAGTGGAATTTGCTGCCAAGGAGTGTGGTGGTGTCTCCTTCTTTGGAGGTCTTTAAGCAGAGGCTTGACAACCATATGTCAGGAGTGCTCTGATGGTGTTTCCTGCTTGGCAGGGGGTTGGACTCGATGGCCCTTGTGGTCTCTTCCAACTCTATGATTCTATGATTCTATGATATGCATCTAAAGCACAATCCTATATGTGGCTCCATGGAAGTAAATCCCAGTGATTTCAGTGGGGCTTACTTCCAGGTACATAGTTATAGGATTGCAGTCTAAAAGGACATGTCTCCCACGCAACAACTAGGGTTCTGGAACATCTCCCGATGTTCAAATCCTTACCTTGATTTCTCGTTACTTCGGTAACAATCACAGAGGGCAATGACCTTCCATTCCTCAGGCAGTCTTTATTTCCATCTCTAGATGGTTCCATTCTGGGGTTATTCATAAAAGGCTTAGGTAATCCCAGGTAAGTGTGCGTAGCAGCCTATGCTGTCTGGGGCTGAAGGGCTGTAGTTTGAAACAACTGGAAGACAGAAGCTTGGCAACGGCAGATTGATTAGGACTGCTGCCTTAGAGAGGTCATTTAACAAGCCTAGGGGTGAAAACAGGTGGGGATTTTAAGTATAAAGGAAAGTGCTTTGAACCACATCTACCTCACCCTGAAGCAATATTTCTTCGAATATGTGTTCACTCCATTTTAACCACACTTAGAACATCTATCTGTCTTTACCCTGCATTAATTTTGATTCCACACAGTGTAAGTAAAATTCCCAGGAATAACTCAACCTCACAATCTGCCTCCACATTATTCTAAGATTATATATCTGTCAGTTGCTTCACAAGCTCTTAAGGCTTGCTGTGTGTTTGTTAATCTCTTATCAGCCTCCAGGTGGGAGCCTCAGAAGGATACTGTCTCCACATAAATTTGGCAGGGCTCTCTTTTATTCCTCCATCCTGAAATAACTGGCACATTTACTGTATTTAATGTTTCATAGATCATGATGATGATGATTGCTGCCTATTTCCCACCACTCATTACCCTCATTATCAGGAGAAATGCTGTACATATATTTAGTTCAGCCTGGCTTTTGACAAATCGTGAATAAATTTGAGAAATGTGGGTTAGGTGGATACTGAAGGATTAGCAATTAATGGAACAGTCACGCCAGAAAATGTGTCCAATTCTGCAAGGATGTGTCTTGAATCCAGTCCTCTTCAAAATGTTCTCTTCCTTTCCCCTGGTGAACATGTGACCTTCCCGATGTCACTGAACTACAACTCCCAGCAGCCCCAGCAAGCATGGCTAATCATTCTCATTCCTGCCCCACAATATTACTTATGTTCAGTGAAGCTGAGTGTAGCCTAGATTTCTATAGAGGAGGTTGACCTCTCTGTGGATGACAGCTATCCCAGCCTTGCTTTTGGGATGCAAACGTAAACCAATGGTCCTGAATGAGGGGCAGTTACCCAATCACCACTGCTTTTTACTCCTGGCCGTTAGGTCCAGTCAAGGACGACTCTGGGGTTGCGTGCTCATCTCGCTCTATAGGCCGAGGGAGCCAGCGTTTGTCCGCAGCCAGCTTCCAGGTCATGTAGCCAGCATGACTAAGCCGCTTCTGGCGAGCCAGAGCAGCGCACGGAAATGCCGTTTACCTTCCCGCCAGAGCGGTACCTATTTATCTACTTGCACTTTTTACATGCTTTCAATATACAATATCTTTATTGTTATTGTCCCTTGCGGAACAATGAAATTGAAAACTACATAAAACTACATAAAAACTACCACAAACTACATAAAACTACATAAAAACTACATAAAACTACTACAAAACTACATAAAACATTCAAAAACCCCTAAAAACTCTAAAACCCCATTTTAAAATACACTATACTACAGAGACCCCTTATGCTGCGTTTAGAACCAGAATTGCATTAGCGTAGAAACTGTTTTTCAGGTGGCAGGTCCTGGCCTTTATAACCCTATACCTTCTTCCAAAAGGCAGAAGCTGAAAGAGATCATTTCCGGGGTGCGTACTATCATGTGCTATCTCTGCCGCTTTCTTATGGCACCTGGCAGCATAGATTTGATCTAAGGTGGGAAGAGTGCACCCAATAATTCTCTCTGCAGTCTTTACAACCCTGGATAGCATTGTTTTTTCCCTGGCCGTGCAGCTCCCAAACCACACGCACAGACCATAAGTTAGTACGCTCTCCACAGTGCAATGTTAGAATGCCATCAACAGCTCCTTTGAGAGATTGTTTTTCTGGAGGATTCTCAGAAAATATAACCTCTGCTGTGCTCTCTTCACCAGGTCTTTGCTGTTCTCTCCCCAGGTTAGGTCGTCTCTCAACTCCATTCCCAGAAATCGAACACTGAGACCTGTTCCATGCACTTTCCCTCAATAATAAGTGGCTGAATATTCAATTTACATCTCCTAAAGTCCACAATGATCTCTTTTGTTTTCTTTAAGTTAAGCAGTAAGTTGTTTTTCCTGCACCACTCCCCCAACTGCTCAACTTCCTTCTTTTCGAACTGCTAGGTGGGCAGGAGCTGGGACTGAGCAATGGGAGCTCACCCCGTCACGGGGATTCGAACCACCGACCTTCTGATTGACAAGCCCTAGGCTCTGTGGTTTAGACCACAGCGTCTCCTTATATTTAATGTGGAATGCCTTGTGTGCTCTAAATGCTAATGGACAGATTCAGTCACCCACCTCACCCTCCATGAGGCTCCTGATACCCAAACCATTCTATGGTGCATTTGAGGAAGGGTTGTGGTGTGAGCACCCAACAAGTGCAGGTAAGGAACCAACTATCTCAATCCCTAAGTATGACCATTACCTCCCATTATACATATAAGCATGCTGTTTCAGCTGCAGACAGACCATCATTTGTAAAGCTCCAGTTGTGAGGAAATGATCAGCTGAAATTCGCTCAATGATAAGCAGGTTGTTTTCATGAATGGACAATTAACCTGGACTAGGGTCTGAGAAAGGTGGTTGGCAGGGTGACTGTGAAACTAGCAATTCTGTGCTTGAAATGAGACAGAGCAGGTGTGGGAGTAGAGAGAGAGGGAATGGCGTTTCTAGTAGGCACTGTCTGAAACTGGAGATAAACAGGAAAAAAAAGAGAATTGCATCTCAAAGATGCTGGAAAGGATTTTAGCTAATAATTTCACAATAAGCATTCCCCCTTTCCAGCATCTTTGAGATAACATTCGTTTCTTCTTTGCATTACAGGATGCTTCGTGGGTTTTGTTGGTTTCCTCTTCGAATTGGGGGTGCAGTTTGAGGGTGCAACGATTGCACACATTGCTTGCCAGAAATCTTGCAGGAGTTTATTTGCCTCTTCTGAACCATATTTGTACATCTGTCAATGAAGCACAAAGCCTCCGGTTCTCTCTTTCATAGAAAGGAAAGTAAACCCTATCGTGCTGCCCCTGGAACTTCTCTCGCTGCCTGGAAGTGGGAAGCGCACAGCGCTGGTGTCAGGAACGAGATACGGTTTCCTTGGAGAGAAACTGTCAGCTGGTGCAAGTTGAGGCACGGTGGGAGAATCAGCATTTCTAGCTGAAATGAAAGGAGAGTCTTGAGGCTGCCTGCGTTTCAGGATTTGAGAGCCATGTTTGATCAGCGGCTACCAGGGATGAAGGCTGATCCAGAAGCTGAGCATCCAGTCAGGGCTGACTCGGGAGATTTGTGAGATGGATGAGAAGCTGACAGGCTGGAATTGTGGAATATTCAAGGCTGGCCGTAGACATTATGCTGTCTGAGGCAAAGTTGTCACCCACCTACCTATTCCACATACAGAAGCTAGCTACAGTTGAACCTTATTTCGATTTTAGCAATGGTGTTGGGTCCAGCATGGCACCTGAGGGGCAGAGGAGTTCTTTAATTTGATTACCTGTCCTTCACCAGCAGGTTCCCAAGGTGGGTTACAACAAACAGTTAAATCAGATTACATTAAGAAGAATAGGGTGGGTCCTGAAAACACACATTTCAGGTGTCAAAGATCAGGGTAAAGAGGTGTGTCTTCATGCAGGGTACAGCACAACCTATGTGGTGAACACAGCTCTCTCCTCCAGAAGACAACAGCTGTGGACTTCCCCCACTCCCCCAGCATCTGCTGCCTCGCGTGGTTGATTCACTTTGCCTAATGGCAAATACCCTGAGAGTATTACAAGCAGTAGTTGAAGACCTGACTTTTGTCCATCCAGGAAGCCTCCAGCACTGTTGAGAGGTGAAAGCTGGAGGAAAAGACCTGGGAATGATGGAAGATGATGGGAGATCCATCTGCGACTGTTGAATCAAGAGAAAGTACAACCCGCACATGGAAACTGAGACATGGACAGAAGCCCACGAAGTCTCCAGCAATGTCAGACGATGTTGGCCCAGGTGACATAGAGCACAAATTAATGTCAATGCCTTTAAAAGCCTTGCTGCACCTTTCAGACACCAGTTCCTGCCCCTTCTCCCTACACTGCCTCCTGAAGCAGATCACCTGCATGGCTAGACTGTCTTGGATGGAACAAGTAAACATCTTATGGACTTCGTTCTCTTAATACACATGTACTCTATGAAGGCCTTACTGCAGGCATGGGGAAACCGTGGTCCTCCAGAAGTTGCTGAACTACCATCAGTGCCAGCCAATATGGTCAATGGTCAGGGATGGTAAGGCGTTGTAGTTCAATAGCAACAGAATAGCTACAGGAGGCCCCTGCTCTTTCCCTGCTCTTACACAAGAAGTCTTTGAATTGTGAAAGCAAAGCCCATCGGCTTCAGAACTGGGACTGCTTTGCATGCAGAAGGTCCCAGGTCCAATCTCTGGCATCCCCAGGTAAGACTGGAAACGTTCCCTCCCTGAAACCCCGGAGAGCTGTGGTCAGATGGTGTAGACCAGTGTTTCCCAAACTTGGGTCTCCAGCTGTTTTCAGACTACAATCCCCATCTTCTCTGACCATTGGTCTTGCTAGCTAGGGATGATGGGAGTTGTAGTTCAAAAACACCTGGAGACCCAACCTTGGGAAACACTGGTGTAGACAATACGCCAAGCCAACTAAGGCAGCTTCTTATGTTCCTGGTTTGAGATAATGCACCGTATAAGCCAGGCCTGGTATAAGCAGTTGGCATAATGGACAGGAGGCAAATTGCTGGCTGCTAGAATTTACCCCCAAACAGGAGGCAGAATGTACTCCAGATAAAGAGTTCTTTGAAGCTTTAGAAGGTGTACAGTTTGGACTGGGAATGGGGTGAAGTGGGCCGGGAAACAGTTCACAACAAGAAAGGGAAGAGAGAGTCTTTTTTTCACAGCTTGTCACACAGTTAATAAGCAAGAATGCACGTTTCTGGTTTTACCGAGTTTGAGAATTCTGGGGATTCCAGGTGAGATGGAGGATGCAAACTGTGTTTTAAATGATGCGGAGAGCAAAATAAATGAGGATGCCTTAAGATGTACCAGAGTTTTTCTTTCTCAAATGCAAGTTTACTGTTTCAAAGTGAATTTTTCTGTATGCTCACCGTGTGCATGTTTCTGAATCTCTATTCATCTTATAAGAGACTGGGAAGGAGCTGCCTGTGGTTCAGGGAATGCTAACTTGTGTTGTGTTTTGACAAGGACCGTCCTGGGGAGAATTGTGGGTCTGTTTTCATGTAAACAAGCATGGACCAGACACTGAGACAATGGGTTTAGCAATAGGTAAATCTCATTTTTTTTGTATTGCTAAAACTGGTGATTTTGATGGGGAATAGGTGGGTGGGGTTTTTGTTTTTTGTTTTGGTCCAGAGGGTGGAAATCAGTAATATGGAAGGGTGGTTTTTTTTTGCAGTAGGTGACCCTGCCTTGCTGCTAGTGGATGCGTGGTTGCTGTTCCATTGATGGTATTAGGAGGCATTTTACTGAATGTTCCATGTGACTGCAAAATGATTGCTCTACAGATGTGCATATGAAGAAGGAGTTTTGTAGGAGGGAGAAAGCGAGAGATTGAGTTGGCTGAATGCAAATGCCTCTTTATCCAGGCAAGCAAAAGATACTTGAGTTGGGTGGAGATCAGAGATAATAAGAGGTGTAGCTGGTGTGGAAGAGTCTAAAGGTGTTGATAAAAAGGCCCAGCAGGTCACAATTTCCCCCCAGGCCTATGGTGTCCTGTGTCTGCACTAAATAGTTCCTGCCAGTGGTGTTAAAGAAGGAGGGGAAATATGCTTTGCTAGAAAAACTTGAAGATGAAGCTTCATATTGCATTCCTATTATTAAGTGTGACACACATACACAAGTTGTGTCAATGTTTGTGTGTAATTGTATGTTGGGTGAGGAGTTCAGATATTCCACACAGGGATATTTAATGAATATTAATGACACCGTGAAGTAGATGCTAGATTGTTAGTGGTGTGCAGAATGCTTAGATCATGCTAATGGTACAGGCTGATTCTCTGAAAGCCTTTCATGTTGATCTGAGATTTTAGTTTCCATGGCAACCTTCAGTGTTAAGAGGGGTGCTGTTAAAATGTATTGCAATTTTGCCTAGTCTCTCACTGAAAGAAAAATGTCAGTGAAAAACATTTGTGCCCTCACTCTTTGTAAGAGGGCCTCTTCCCACCTCCGTATTTCATTGCCTGCATCTATACAACTTCTGCAGGCCAAGGTATGCCTGGTTTTGTTAGTGACTTACTCTGTGTCACTAACAAAGTGTTACCTTTTCGGCGAGCATCATCTGATACCATTTGAAACAATATACAAATTGATGTTCCTCACAACCATGGAGGAACTATAAGGTAAAGGAAATTAGCTTTTATAGTGGTTGTGGTGAATAATATAAAGATAACAGCTTCTGTTCTCCAGAACTCCAAGAGGAATTATTGGTCCCCTATGATACCTTACACTGTTTCTCCTTTTTTGGCATTCTGACATTCTGCTCATGCTCAGAACATATGTTATATAGGGTTGCCATACAACGTGAAATTACTGTCCAGGAGGGAATTTTGAAAAATGAGCAAAATGTCCGGGGTTTTTTTACTGGAAGAGAAGAGCAAAGCAGCTCAGTGCTCTGCACATTTGGGACCATGTTTTCAGGAACAGTTACTTCAAAGTTCCACATCATGGAGAGAACCGATGCGTGTTCAGAAAGCTCCCAGCTATGTTGGGTCCCAAATTGTGAGTGACAGGTGGTGGTAGTGAGGACATGACTGTGGGGGCTGGACCAGAGGGGGTTTTAACTTTAGGTTACGAGATGTCCCCGTTTCCTGGGGACCGTCCCCAAATTTACAAATCAGTCCCCCGACAAAATCCATCTATTTAGTAGGAAGTTGAAAAGTGTCCCCAGATTCATTGAAAAAAAAATCTGGTAACTATGTGGCCAGCATGACTAAGCCGCTTCTGGCACAACAGAACACCGAAACCAGAGCAGTGTATGGAAACACCGTTTACCTTCCCGCCGGAGTGGTACCTACTTATCTACTTGCACTCTGATGTGCTGTCGAACTGCTGGTTGGCAGGAGCTGGGACCGAGCAATGGGAGCTCACCCCGTCGCGGGGATTCAAACCGCCGACCTTCTGATTGGTAAGCGCAAGAGGCTCAGTGATTTAGACCACACGCTACTTGTGTCCCTTAAATTTTTATACCACCCTTCAATTGCAGATCTCAGGGCAGTTCAAGAGAGAAGTGACATGGAAGCGTTGTCTCCACATTAATGACAAACTATGGTTTACCACAAGGTATAAACTGGGGTATTCTGTAAAACCACCTTTTCTAAGAACAAGCACTTGACATAAAATTACAATGGATGTTCCAGTCTAAACCTGCTGCTGTACAGGTTTACAGGGAACCTTCGAATTGTGGGATTTGAAGCTCATGAGATGTACTTTTTCAAAACTGATGAGGATGGATCTGATGTGTGTTATGTGAAAGGTAGTGACTTTTCTTTGAAAAGAGAGAATAAAACTGGATGTTCCTTAAATACAGAGTTGGAAGTCACTGAAAAGGAGTGGATTATCCCCCAGGTTTGCTTTTGTTGTGTTTCCCCAGCACACTGGTTAAGTCCTATGATTCCATCTGTATTCTCTGGCCGAACTTCCTAATCCTTGCATTACTGAGCTAGGTCAAGAGAGCTACGATTACATTGTGAGCAAATGCTGCACAAAGGCTACTGGAAATGTTAACATCAAGCAGTGCAGAGGAAACCAGGGCAAAAATGGAGGCATAATTAAAAATTAGAAGTTGGGCTTCAGAAAAGAAGATTAAGGTATTAGACCAAGTAGAAAGCTCCAGGAGCTGCACAACAACACTTAATTTTCATTCTTGGCTAGACAGCCAGGGGGCTTCGTGCATTCAATAATGTTCCACTGGTTGAAGTTTCATTCTGCATAGAAACGTGCTCCATCCAGCAGGATAGGTTCAATAGATAAAGCACAAAAGAAATGTGACTTTATTGTTCCTGGGGCGGGAAACGGGCAGTTTCTTCAGTTTGAAACAAAATTATCAGCACACACTTTCTTACGTAGTTGATCATTCTGTTTTGAATACATCAATGATGTGTGTTGTATCCAATGCTGGTCATACTCAGAGCAGATGCAGTAAAGTTAATGGGTATTACTAATGTAGGTCCATTTATTTTGGCAGGTCTGCTCTGAGCAGAACTGTGTTAGGTACAAACAAAAGTCTAAAAGATTTTTTGGGGGGGGCATGTATGCCACAAAACAGACCCAGTGTATGAGAGAGTGCTCTGAGATGTATTGCACCTTATTTAGTCATGGATGCCTTAGTTGAGATTCTTGCATTGCAGGGGGTTGCACTAGATGATGCTTGGGGTCCCTTCTAACTCTATGATTCTATACATGCAGGCCCCCTAACTTGTTTTCCTTTCCTTTTTATCTTTCCCACTGAGCCCAGGAAGAGGCATCAATGCCACACGTAAAGGGCAGGAGTATGGCTTTGATTCTCCACCACAGCAGTCAGTCTTAAGCTGGCTATATCAGAAAGCGATACTTTGAATGTGCAATTGGGGCATTGCAGAGATGGTCTGATGTCAGCTGAACATGGGAGACAAGCGACACATCCCACATCAAATGTTGAGTAATCAAGCCATGACAGATCCAGCGGTGTACACGCATGTGGGAAGTCTTCCTCTAATAAACATATACATACTCTGATGGTCTGGGCTCTGAAATGTTGAAGGCTGCAGATGGCAGTATCACCAAGGGGCAGTTAATGCTGTTGCCTTACTTGAAACTCACCAAGTCCCAGCAAGCATGGCCAAGAAATGATGCTGACTCCCTTCAGCTGCTTTGAGGAAACGTCTGATAGACAAGTGTTCTTCAACCTTGATTCCTCAGGTGCTGTTGGACTCCAACTCCAGCTCAGCCAATGGTCAGAGATGATGGGAGTTGTAGTCCAGGAACACCTGTGGTTGAAGAAGAACACTGTGATAGCCTAAAGGCAGAAGGAAGGAATAGTTCTCTTGAAGGCAGCCTCTTCTTGGTTCCTGTCACCTTCAGAACTGCATCTAGCAAGGAAGTTATTAATCCCACACTGCATAATAATGAATCTAATAGCAGGGACTGCCACAGATAATCAGTGACGACTGCTAATAATGACGGGTATAAGATGTGGGCAATGGAACAAAACCAGAACCAGCCCCTGGCCACCCCTCATTGCCTCTTCGTCGCAAGCCTGAAAGTGATAATTCTCCAGCTGGCATAAGAGCGAGATCTTCCTTCAGTGCCTCAAAGCCCCTCTAGCTTATATCTCCAGCAGAGAAAACAGCTGTGCCTGGTGAGGTGGCAGCGAGTGCTCTGCTACTCCCTCAGGGCCCAGATTAATCTTGCATGTTCTTACACCGAACAGCTGCAGTCTCTTAGCTACTTATCTCAATGCTCTTCTCCCTTTCTGGCCTCTAAGCATTTCCGTCACACTAGCCTAGACTACCTATCGATCAGACGCTCTCAGAACAGTCCGACCTAAGTGTTCTCTTGGATCCAGGTTCTCCTTCCTCTCCCCTGCAATCATTTTGAACACACAAATTGTGACCCCCATTCTGAACTCCATATAGAGCAGAGGTTGCCGACGTGGTGCCCATGGATGCCCGTACATCCACAGAGGACTTCCATGATGCCCACTGGGGGTCCCCCACCCCTGCTGAATTTAGACTTGAAAATTCTAGCCAATAGAAGTGTGTCCAATTCCCACAACAACTTTTCTGGTTTGCAAGGTTGGAGGCTCTGGCTATATAGAAACACCATAAAATAGTAATCTGTTGAATCCCCTTTCCTCCTCCTCCACCTGGCCCATAATATCACTGGCTGACTCCCCATTTCTGCACAGGAAGTTGTGTGACGAGAGGCTGGCATAAAAAAACTGGCAAGGAAGGGCAGGGCATAGCTGACATTTGATAAATGTGCTTTCCTATAGCCCCTGAGTTTCAAGGGCCAAAATCAGCATGCACTTAAATCCGTAGCAGGGCAGCAACATATCTTGTTTTTCATAATCATAGGGGCTGGGGAGCCAGATTTTTATGTGAAGGCAGCACAGGAAAGGGAGGCTTATCTTCTCACTCCCCTATCAAAATTGGAATGGAGATCCTCCCTTTGTAGGGTTAAGAGACTTGAGGGGGGGTCCCCATTTGTGCATTCATACTTCTGTCTTCCTCCCCAATATCTTCATGAAATTGTCTTCATGCAGTTTCCAGGGAGGGAAATGAGGTTCCTTTTCTACATGCAGAAAACCATGGGTTAGTCACCTGGTTTCCTTTTGTATATATTAGGAGGAAAATAAATACCTGAATGACTATTGCATTGCCTATGTTACATATTAAAAGTCACACTGGATGCTACAGTGTGGTATGGCATGCCCTTTTCCGGACACTCCATTCTGTTCTCCACCCTCTCTTGACTTTCCATTCCATGAGAGTAGTCAGTGTTCCATGTCCACTGAACAGTCCAAGTCCCCACTTTAAGGTTTCCCCCCTAAAGCTTAAAAAACGCATTGAGATTCCTCCAAGTATGCTGAAGTAATGTATTACCCTGAGCCCCTTTGGGAGGTAAAGTGGGGTGAGTATGCAATTAATCATAATACAGTACTTTCCTTTTGTGTGTGGATGGTGCTGTTTTGGCTACATAAAAGTCAGCATTCAGAGAACGGATTTTCTACTGATGCATACCAACATACCCATGAATGCCCAGACCAGTGGCTCTGCATCGCTCATTGTCATGAGTTGACTTTTGAATACTGCTACCACTGAGTGTAAACAGAGCTTTTACATTCTGGCTCTTCATTCACAGGCCAGCCAGTAGCACTAAGACTTCAATGGAGTCAGATATGCTTGTGTTCTAGAGCAGTTCACTCGCATCCTTTGAAATTTGGTAAAATTTTCACTGGAGCTGAATAATAGTTTGTAGACAGCATAGAATCAACATGATCTTTAAGAACCTTTTGAAAATAAACCAGAAGGAATCGTGTGGGTAAGCAAAAGCTTCAGTGTGCACTGACTGATAAGCAACTTGAGAGTTTTCCTATTAAATGAAAGAATTAGACGGGCTTTGAACAGAGAACAAACAGCGCAAAAATTCCTCCCATTATTTCCTGCTGGGACTTTGGAAGAAAAAAACCCGTATTTTCAGCACACCCTGTGAGAAGTGCTTGATTTACTCTATTTCAAATGGCAACATTGGAGTTAGCCAAGAGACACCCATGTTTGCTGTCATTGTAAAATAATGATTCTGCTAGGTGTTTGTTTTTTTTAAATGATAGCACTTTTTACAGAGTTCTTAGTATGGAAGATTATTATTTAGGAAAGACATTGATTTTGACTTTCTAAAACTAGATTCATGTTGATATAGGGAAATATTGTTTAATTTTTTTTTACCAAATGTAAATGAACTGTGAAAAAGACTATGAATTGAAAGTTGAGACGATAGATGTACCTTTCTGAAGTGTAGGTAGGTTCCCACAAGGCAAGACGCAGTGTTAACAGCAAGAACCTTTATTGAACAAACAAAACTGGACAACAGGAGCAAAGCAACTATTTATATTCATTTCTGGAGGCCTGGGCCATTCCCACTCCCAACCTGATTGGCTGTCTAAACATCCAAGCTGCAAAGTCAGAGTTTAAGTGCCAATGGCAGAGGCCCAAATACTGAAATGCTCTGTGATTGGATATCATGTATCAAATCAGAACACAGGGGCTCAAAATCCTTAGTCCAGACTCAAGCTCAGGCAAACACAGACCACAGAATACATAACACTTTCCCTGTTTATCTGTTTGCTTTGTAACACCAACAAAAAAAACCTTAATACAAGCAAAAAAATTATATATTTTTTAATTTAAAGAAATATTGGCATTTGTTCAGCTTGTCTCAATGCCCTTGAGATCTGGGTTCAGGGGCAGCCAAGATGCTGTCCTTCGGATTTTGTAGACTATAACTTCCATCAGCCCCAGGCAGCATGACCAGTGGTCAAGAATTATGGGAGTTGTAGTCCACATCTACATCTAATGGGCACCATGTTGGCTACCCTTGTCCTCACTGCTGAAAGCAACGCCACAATTTGCAATACTCATTCAACATGCCGCCAATTGTTTCCCAGAAATAAATTGGGAAGATGTATTTTTGGTCCTTTAGCTGCATATATAGCTGGATAGTTTAGTCAGAATCTCCAAGAAGGCCAGAAATTAGGACAGTGTGAATGACATATGAAAAGCTGAATTTCATGTCATGTTTGGATAAATGGCATGCATGCCGAGCAAAAATTAAGTCAGCTAAAGCACTGTGGTTCTTGCAAGAAATCTTATCTTTTTGTCCCTCAGGTGTTTCTGGAACTGTAAATGAATGTTAAACCTTTCCTTTTTGCATTTAAGGGAAGCATCCCTTGGGAAGTGGCACTTCTTTTACATGCACATTTAAATATTTGATTAGTTATTGTTTACACCTCTCTAGTTTGTTATGCAACAGAGATAGTTAACTTCCTATCCTATACCTCTTTTTTTCCTTCATATAATGAGATTCTATGTTGCAACTTCAAATCGCATAATAGCAGACACCTGGAAGAGCTTTGCCCACAGGAGTTTTACCTTCAAATGCTGGTGTCACTGACACACACGGAAATACTTTTGCTGGAATCCTAACTCCACTTACTCCTGAATGGACATGGCAAGAATTGCACTGGGTGTCAAGCAGGAAAGACTGGCACACCCAGGTCATGAAAGGATCCAGCAATTCGAAATGTGTTGTTTCCTTATTTCTTTGTACGTCTATTTATTCAAGGATCTCAAACCCGCTCTCCATTAAATTCAATCTCAAAGCAGGATACAATATAATAAACGTAACAAATAGAACATTATTAAACCAATTACTGTATATATGAAATGGATATAACCTTAACAGCAGCAAAGGAGCAAAGTCCAGCAAGGGCAGAGCCCATCTCCAACAATAACGATTGTACTGCACTTGCTTGAAGTCCCCTCTTCTGCACAGCTTGAAGCTCTTGATGAAATCCCTGTTGATGCAGACGTTCCCTTGTTCTCTTGACCCGAGGCTCCTGTTTTAATGAGACTGTTCTATTGCATATTTTAAACTATGGACATATTTTAATGTTTTAATTGGGATTCTTTTACGGTGTCTTTTAATTATTGTATTTTAATGGTGTTGTGAAATTGGTTTTTTAAAAATATTTGGTGAACTGCTTAGAAGCCTGTTTTGGCACTAAGCGGTATATAAAATAGTTTATAATGAACAAACAATAGCTAATGCTTATTTATTTATTTATTTATAATTAATTAATTCATGTATGCCCTTTTTTCCTTTTGGCCAGTTCACCACAATTCTGAGCACACATACTGGAGAGTAAGCTTCACTGAGCTCAGGGGGACTTACTTCAGAGTAAACATGCTTAGGCTTGCATCACGAGACATAGTTCTGTTACCTTAAACAATAACGAATGTTACCTTTGGCAAAACACTTTGGTAAGTCTCTCTCGAAATATACAGTTGCAATTGAAATGATTTACAATGGAGGTTAAATAATTTTGATTGCAACTATGTGTATGTGTATCTCTCTATCTATCTGTCTGTCTGTTTGTCCATGCACAACCAACAACATATTTTGGAAACAGTGTATGTGATTAGTGCGCAGAAACCCAAGAAGAAAATATTGCAGTTATTTTTTTAGTTAAAAGAGATGGGCAAGTTATCCACAACATGCTTGACTTCCTGAAGTCCATCCTGTGCACTTCTAAGACTGCCCTTTTAAAAAGAACATTGAGAAAACTATTATGGGTTTCCACCTGCCGACTGAACCGCTTTGTGGAAACAAGTCAAGAATTAAAGCCTGTCAATAATTGGCATTGCCATGAGCTGTTTAATTTCCTTTGAAATGAATTCATTATTATTCCCCAGACATCAATCAGATTCCTCATTCATGGCTGTGAAAGCTCTACAGCAACAAGCCTTAAAATATGAATGAAGTGTCAGGTGGCAATTATTGCCAATTATGAATCTGGCAAAGGAAGACATAAACCGGAAGTGTCGCAGCTGGGTGCCTAAAATTAGGTGCCCAACAGTGCCGCTCTGTGCATCTTTACTCAGAAGTCTCCCATTGTGTCCAACAGGTCTTACTCCCAAATAAATGAACACAAGAGTGTAGGAACTCAGAAGTAAGTGACATTGAGTTCAATGAGACTTACCTCCAAGTAAGTGTCCATGGTAGGGGTGGAGAAGCTTTTCCCCACTAAGGGTCCCCTTCCCTCAGAAGTAATGCTTCAGGGGCTGCATGTCTGTGGTTGGTGTAGTCAGAGATGCAATTCTATACATATGCCCTGGAGAACAGGTCTCATTGACCCATGTGGTACTTTGGAGTAGACAAGTATAGGAGAATTAGGTAGGTAGCCATGTTGGTTTGACGCAGTCGAAATAAATAAAAAAATTGTTCAGTAGCACCTTAGAGACCAACTAAGTTTGTTCCTGGTATAAGCTTTCGTTTGCATGCACATTTCTTCAGATACCATGCATGCACACAAAAGCTTATACCATGAACAAACTTAGTTGGTCTCTAAGGTGCTACTGGACAATTTTTTTATTTATTTATAGGAGAAGACATGTATACTTTGTCAGACAGTTCAGGTGTGCATGTGTTCAATAGAGAAAGAGCCTTTTCAAAGCCATATACCAACGAATCATTTATTATTTCAGGGCAATGACACATTTTGAGTTATGGTATGTTCTGTGTGTGATCACTAGTGTCAGATCACTGCCGAGTAGCAAAAATGAAAGAAAAGTCCTACATGTGTTCTAAGCTGCCTGTATGCAACAGTGGCCAAAGACAGGTAGTAGCTCAGGTCCCAACTTCACTTTCCATTTAAAGAAGTATCATACCACTTTAAACAGCCATAGTATTCACCCCAAAGAATCCTGGGAAGTGTAGTCAGGGAAATATGAGTCCTCTAACAACCCTTAACAAACTACACTTCCCAGGATTCCTTGGGGGATGCCATGACTGTTTCAAGTGCTATAGCACTGCTTTAAATGTATAGTTCAGGTGGGACCTCTGTTTATTGCCATGCAAGCACTATAAAGCAGTGCCTCTTCAAAGACCTCTGTTGGACTCAGGAGCAGTTAGGGGATTGGTTGTGCAGGCTGCAAGAAGCCACAGAGATTCCATTGTGCCCTGGGCTCTCTCCTGCTTATTTGTTTAGTGCCAGGGAGGCCAACTTGCTCCCTTGTTTCTGTGCTTTTAATGGCAGCTTAAATAGGAAGTGATACTGCTAGCACCACATCCACAAACTACTTTGTCAGCTTATTCCTGCAGATCAAGTTGCTGTTGCTGGTAAAGGATCTGGACAGGCTATTTTTCTGGCCAATTGGCAACTAGGTTATAAGTGATAGCAATGGGCTTCCTGTAATACTTAGCGGCTGATACTGCCTCAGAGGAACCGCACTTTCCTGTATGGTCTGTGATAGACAGCTATTAAAGTGAAAATCCTCCACGGTCATTAAAAAGACATCAGTAGAAATTTTAAAATGGAGGCTTAAATTACTTCTGGATTTTTCCCATTTTAGCATTGTTCACATGATAACTTACTATTGGATGTCAATTTGCCGTAACGCATTCTCACAGTGAATGCAATCCGAATGTGAACAATATTTAGGGTTGATTGCAATATTCTTAGCGAAATTAATTTCACCGCTGATTCAAATTGCCTACGTATGGGTCCAATGCCATTTTTAGTTTTGTAAGAAAGGCTTTTCTGGACAGCTGCAAACTATGAATGAAACGCACCAAGATATAAAATTGGAATTAATATGATTAGGTCATCATTTTAAGAGACATATCAAGGACATGAGCCAAAATAATTTCAAGAAAAGTTCTCATTTGAGCTGAGAAGTGTTATTCATTTATGCTTTAATTTAAAGTGAAGTAGGTAGCTGAATGATCTCCTGATTATAAAGCACATGCACTTAGAATAGGTTACCACTGGAAGTAATAGAGCATTATGTTTATTGCCTGTGTTAAGGCACCTAGCACTTAATTTTCATCTCTTCAGGCTGATGCCTTTGATGGCTTCCTCATTTCATATCTGTGGAAACTTCAGTAGTTATTCTAAAACATAATCTCACAATCTGCTCTTTGTGTGTGTCATAAATGCACACATTCCAGTCATCAGGTTGAAGGATGTGGGAAGAGTAGACTGTCCCACTTGGAGGGAATGGCTGGCCGGAACCTGAACAGGAATGCTCCTTTTATGAGGGAGGATATACTGCAATGTTTTGTTTCAGAGCTCACTTGTGATGTAAGAAGGGGGAGAATGACTCATTTAAAAAATACAGTAGGTCTGTCAGTGATTATGACTGCCTTGTCTGTGTTCTCTTTTCACTTCTAGAACATCATGTTCAACCTACCCCTTTCCCTGACATCATTGTGATGTGTGATTAGCCACTCTGGGTCCACATCACTGGCTGCCACTGGTGGGAAGTGGCCTCTTGTAGGCCAGCATAAGGTAGCAGACAGCAGGCTCTAACTGTGGGATTTAGTAGCAGATCGCATAAGCCCTTCTGGATCATTGGGATAGCTCATAGGCAAAGGGAACAGCGTGCATGTCTTCAATTGCTCTACAGCGCCACCCTGATATTGGTGGAGAAAGCATGTCACAGCTTGTCCGCCCAACCAGCAAGCACAATCTTGGTAGCCAATCTGGACCCTGGTGGCTGTTTCAGTTGCTTATCAGCCAAAGTAGCTGTTTTACCAGGTACTTTGTTTCCTCGCTGGTTGAGTCCTGTCCTGAGCTTTGTCTTACTTGGAAGCTGTACCTGAATTAAGCTCCAAGCCATCCATTCTCCAGCCATCCAGTCTGTTCCCCAGCTAGTCACCATCTCTGACACTTGATAAAATGGGTTCTATTTTTTTCCTTTTTATTAATACTTTTAAGTATTTGAGCTATACAGAATACAGTAAAGTGAAAAAAGAAAGAAGGTGCAATATATGCACGCGCGCACACACACACACACACACACAGTATTGCTAATACATATATGATTATTAATAACCTACTACATTCTGTATAAACTCGTTCCAAATATCAATATATTTATGCAAACAAAGTCTGCATCTATAAGTGATCTGTTCATATGTTGCAAGTGCTGTCATGTCTTCCATCCATTGATTAAATGGGACCATATTTTTATTTTTCCAGTTCATCGATACTAGTCTTTTGACCATAGTTAGGGGTGCATAGAATCCATTCCCACTGTCCAGTTGTCAACTTCCATATAATAGGTATATAATTCAAGAGAATATTTTCCTCTGAAATCTCAAGTTTTTCCATACAGCACAGTCAAATTGTTGCAGTTGGCTTCTTAATGAGCAAATATTTTTGGCTTTCTCTTTCTTAGTAAGGTAGTCGCTGTTTTTATGGATGGTTATATTGAATGGATTTTATTCTGTGCTTTGCCATGATACCAGTACTGATGAAAGGTAAGCTATGAATCTTTCAGAATAAACAAATGAATAAATAAATACAAGCTGGAATATGCAATCCCATATACAATATGATCTGACAGATAAGACGGAATAATTATTTGTTTAGTTTCTTACATTTATATCCTCCTGCTCTTCCATCATGGAAGTCAATGGAGCATATAGGTGATTCCTACATTGTCACCCATCCAAACACTGACCAGATTTAGACCTGCTTAGCCTTAGCAAGGTGGTGGCTTCATGTGCCTTCAGCCCATACCCTTGGTCCAAATATTACTAGTTCAGCTACTCACTAAAAAGAAAGGTAGGGTCTCACACATCAGGGAGAAATACAGAATGTATACTATAGGACAGGACTGGATGTTATTTTTATGCCTCTGTTTTATCACTGTTACAAAATTATCTACATAAGAATAGATGCAAGCATGGGGATGAGAGTAATGCTATTTTTTTCTCATCACCCACTGAGCAGAACGAATGGCAAATTCTGCAGGTGAATTTGAGGGGGCTAAACATACTTGCACATTTCCCCAGCTGCTCATTTCATATACTGTACAGTATAACAGAAAGATAGCTAGGGTGTAGAGGGGACTCACGAGGATACATTTCCATGTAATCCAAGTGCTAAATCTTTTAACCACCCTGAATATGTTGGACAGGAAGGCCCTGTAGCATTCTGCTTCTACTTCAACAATCTTTTTGTCCCCAAGGAACAGGTTTGTTTTGCTTTGTGTAACATGACATTTCACCAACACTGAGCTTAAGAGAGTTGTGAGATCGTGGCTGGCGATTTACATAAAATACAAAGGAGCATTTTGGTTGGCAATATTTACACTTCTTCTTCTTCTTTTTAATGCTTAGCCGAAGAAATTTGTTTTAATGCTGCCAAATGGGAGTTTTCCATTACTGTCAGTCACTTGCATGATATAGCTTCATTGAGAGCATTCATTGAAGTGGGGAGCAGGAATACTAAGTAAACAGTGGTGGAAAATGTTATTGCTTATTTTGGCCGGATATATTGGAAGCCATATTTTATTATTTTGTTTTAAATGGAGAAAAGGTGAAGCCCTCAGACTTAACTAATACAAATGTATATAAATCATCAAAATAAATGAATAAACCCTGTGGGAGAAACAAGACAAGAAGAATGATTATACTCTTTCTCTCTCTTTATATTAGGGAATCAATAAAACAATGGCCTTTTTATAGATATGGCAAAGGCCCTGGCTTTTGTACTGATTTTGCAGGTAGGAAATACTATTTTGTGCATGAATTTCAATTAATTGATTATGATTTTATGTAAACTGTGTTATTTTTACTGTTGTTAACCGTTCTGAGCCCGGCTTCGGCTGGGGAGGGCGGGATATAAATTTAAAAAATTATTGTTATTATTATTAAAACAACTATTCAAAGCTATTACATTACCATTGTGAAAGAGGGTCCCCCCAAGGCCTTAGGTTTTGGTGATTTTATTTTGGATTTCATTTGTCTTGGCAGGGCTAGCTAAAGTCTAAGGCAAAGTATACACTGGGGGGCTGAAATCAGCATATACACTGGATGCAGAATGAACTGACATGATGAAGCAAGTTCAAAGTAGGCCCTGAAGGGGAAGGCTGGGGAAACAGTAGGTGAGAATTACTCATGCTCCTTTCAAGAGAACAAGGAAAGCCTAAGAAGTCAAAGGAGGACCACACAGAGAACGGGAAGGATACATTTGTGTGTGAAGAAGTGTGCCGAGGAATCAGTTTCTTTTGTCAGCATGTCAAGCAATATTCTCCTTGACTGGGGACTCCCTAAGTATACAAGCAGGAATCCGCTCTGTGTTGAGAGGACCCTTTCCTTCTGAATAAAGACCCAGCAAGAGTATTTATTTATTGCATTTATACCTCACTTTTCCGCCAAAGAGTTGAAGGTGGCATTCATGGCTCTCACAACCCTGAGATGCTGAGAGCTGGTGACTGGCTCAAGGTCACCCAGTGGTTCCATGTCTCTCTGGGGATTTGAACCCTGGTCTTCCAGGGTCTTCTGGGGTTCAGATAGCCATCTTTGTGGTCCTGTAGATGAAGTCATGGTACATCACCGTTTCCTTTCCCGTCCTTTTGGCACAACGCACAGGGTCTAATGACTGATCAAAATCTGTTTCTTGAACTTAATTGCTTTGGAAATGCATTTGCAGAAAGTATTTGCCCCCTCGGTCTTCACTTCTGTCGCATTGCTTATAGGCTGAGGTTGCCTTCACCAGCAAAACATAACTCCTACAGTTCCAGCATCACTGCTTGTGCACTTGGCAGAGGATGAATTAGATAGTTGTCGCTTTTTTCCATCACACTGTGCAGAGACTCTTGTGTTGCAGAAGGCTCTCGCTTGTTAAATCTGTGTGAATATGTGAGGGAGGGTTTATATATGCCTTCCATGTTTGGGTTTAGAACTTGTGCTTGCAGAACTAGCCCCTCGGTTTTGGTTTTAGTTTTTTAATTGTAAAGTAATGCTCAGGTGCAGATCTTAAGGCTACTTAAGGCTACTAGATTTGAATCTGAGGTGTCAAAATGACCTCGGCCGGTCCAGCGCCGGCTGCAGATTTTGAGATGCCCTTGAGCAAGACGTCCTCAGTGGGCTCCACTCCTGAGTGGGCCCACCTCCTCCTTGCTGCTTGTCACCACTGCCTATTTGCTTGCACTTTTCCTCTGGGCTCAATCCAGGAGAGGGGAAGGGCCTGAGTGAGGCAAGCAGAGGCTCCTGTATTAAGTGAGAGAGTCAGGAAATCTGTCAGGAGGAGGAGGTCAGTGACACAGAGGAAAGACAGTTTGAAGGAATATACCCTTATCTGGGAAGTGACTCAGCACACACTCTAACGAGAACAGGAGAGAAGCAGGGCTGGAGAAAGCATATTAATTCTTCCTATAATAGCAAACACTTTTAGAAGCAGCTGTTTCTCATTTTCCTAGCTTCTGTCACTGCTCACTTGCTTTGAGGGGGTCTCTGGGGCCTGGGCCTGGACCCTCTGCTCAGGTGTGAGCGTAGGCGCATATCCAGTGATGCTGACCTACAATTTGCAGCAGATTAAATCTATAAATGAGAAGTGATGGATCCAAGGCTTGTTTTATATTATTTCTATCTTGTCACACTCCTCTAAAGAGGCTTTGGGGCACTTTGCAGAACAGCATGCATCAATAAAATGCATTATCTTAAACTTGAAGCAGCCGTAAAAAAAATAAAAAATCTATACACAGCAGCCGGCAGAACAGTTCAATAGCAAAGAAGCAAACCACAACCTCCAGGGAGCTGCATCCCCTCTCTTTCAGGTCCTTTAAACTGTGACAGGGCAGTCCCATTACACTTACAACAAATGTAATTCTAACTGGAGCAATGCTGCTTCAATTGGCACCTGACGTGGTGAATGAGTCTGTCGCCTTGTTTGCAAAGACACCTTTGTGAAATGAGGACAGTGGAGGTGAACTGGTGATGTCACTACATGAACACATCATGTCGTGTTTCAAGGTGTCAGAACGTTACTTGTGTGATGCTCCTTAAATCTGCTAGACTGGAGTTAAGAGCAAAGGAATCAAAGGCTTGATTTGAGATAAGGAGCAGAGCAATCCACACTTCTGATCGGCCCTGCTGGACGGGGGTTGGGTGTGGCAGAGGTGCACCTCTGACAGCAGGAGGCCACCACCGTAGAGGTCCCTACTGTACCTGCCAAAAGCACAGGCAGAAGCTGCCACCAGCAGTATCTCACAGGTAGTAGCCAGCACAAACTTCCAAAATGAGCATTTCTGGGGAGTAGGTGAAGCTGAGCTGGGCAAAGATTCACTAGATCTGAAGCCAGTCCAGTTGCTGGTGATGGGCTTGATCCAGGCATCTCTCCTAACCCAGCCTGGAGGTGGTCTTGTGGAACTGTCTACTTTACTGCTGTCTCACATCCCACCCTGGACAACATGAAGAGCTGGGCTCTGGATGCAGTCGTGGCTTCACTGTTCCATTCAGCCCTGCTGCTCCTGACTGGGAGTTAGGATTGATCTTCAAACTGGTTAAATGGTGGTTTGGGCAGGTGATAGTCCTTGGATTCCATAAAGAAGTACATTAAGGAGTCATGCGCTTTTTAAAATAGTGATAAGGCCTTTTTTTAAAAAAACACACCGCTCTGTGGCTGTCTGTGGTACAATTTTGTAACTTACAGTATGCATCATTGTATGTTGACACTAGTTACAATTATATCTGCATTTAACAATGCTTTGGGCTCTTTCTAATTAATCAGACAGGCTTTATACAGAAGGTGCTTAGCATTTGAAATGTTAATGTTCTCCAAGGTGTGGATGTTCCAGAGAAACTATGACACAATATCTCTCTGCTTGGCAAATGACACAGATGAAGCTGTGAAAAGGAATATATTGTAAGTGATAATAGATCAGATTTTTCAGTTCATTGTCAGCATCGGGGACCTGATATGCATAAAATGTAGGTCACAGCATTCCATTGAGCACCCATATCTAACTTTAATAGGAAAATAAACCGTGTTACTCTGAAACAATGGGCACCAGTGAGAAATAAAAACGTTTATGATACAGCATTGCTTTTTAAGCAACTTTCGGTAGTACCGAATTCCTATAGCACTCATTAAGTAATTTGTTTTCTTTACAATGCAGTTTAAATAGTTTATCTCTTCTATTTTTCCGGGGGGTTTTATAGTTGGAGAATAGGCACTGCAGACGAGATTTGCCTGCTGAACAGTCTGTCACTTACTTCATGCCTGCTAACAGCGAGGAATAACTGGGGGAACGAACAAAACGACAGTAGACAAGAGAGAACTGGCCAGCCACATTTCTTTTCAAAGTCCTCAATATTGCTGCTTTAGCCTCCATGAAATAGAGATGATGTGAACATTCTCAGTTTTGGGGGTTTGGGGACAATTCGATTTGCAATCAGATGTGAAACTAGACTTATCTCAAGTGAGTCTTTCATTAAGGCAGGGGCATCTAACTTGTGGCACTCTAAGATATTGCTGGACTCCAACTCCCATTATCTCTGAACGTTGCCTGTGTGGGTGAGATGATGGGCGTCGGAGTCCAACAACATCTGAAGGGTCTCAGGTGCTCCCCCTACTTGGCTTAAGGTTTTTCTAAAGCACTGAAAATTAAACTGGGGCATCCTGACTCAGTTTGGTAAAGCACCAAATCAGGGCCCTCCAAATCTTGTTGGAGCTGAAAGGATGGACACTGGAGGTATTGGGTTTGACCCAGTGGCGTAGCGTGGGGGGTGCAGGGGGGCCGGCCGCACCAGGCGCAACATCTGGGGGTTAGGGTTAGGGGGCGCAAATCCACGGGTTAGGGGGTGCAAATCCACGGGTTAGGGGGCGCAAATTACTTGCCTTGCCCCGGGTGCTAACAACCCATGCTACGCCACTGGTTTGACCAGCCACCAACCAGTAGTCTGACAGGTGAATTTCTCTAAGAGAACATAAACCTCATAGCTTCTGTATATCAACCTTTTACTGTGGCAGCACCTGCACTTTGGAACTCTGCCTACTGACATCAGACAGGCACCCTCACTGTACCCTTTTCAGCACCTACTAAAAACATTTTTTGTTTAGGCAAGCCTCTCCAGATATGCAGGATGTGGGCATGTGTTTTAATCCACCTCTGGCTCTTCCCTGATTTTAATTGCTTTTTGAATATTTTAAATTGCTATTTCTACTGATAATTGTATCGCTTTATTCTTTTTTGCAGTTCTTTGGGGGAGGGTTACAATCAATTTTTACAATAAATAGGATGAATTTATTTATCAATGTTTTGGTGCAGAGGGGGACTTGTCATGCTTTACAATCAAACAGCATATAAATTTTATGAAATAAAAACTAACTAAATAAACAAACAAATATTCTCTTGGGGCTGTCATTTTCGTTGTTTCGGGAGACAACTGGGAGTCAGAAATTCTTGCCAATTTACTTCAGATCACCCAGTAGATTGTGACCCACTTTCTCACCACCCCTACTTTATTGTGTTAGTGTGCCTCTCAGGATGCAGGCACTTAGCTGCACATGTGGTGGGACTGTGATGTTATGGCAGGATTCCAGTTACAAAGGTTCCAGGCAATCTCCAGAATTTTAACCATTAACACAGGACCTTTGCTTTCACTCCCCTCCATTTTTATTCTTAGAAACTTAGACTGATAGGCAAATTATGAACAAGGGCTGCTGCCAGCTATTGAACCAGTGTTCTCCAAATTACTATGTTACTAAATGGATGCAAAGAAAAAACAGAATTCAGATAATGCTGGAAGGTCCTCTTAGGAATGTGTCCAGAATGCAGATTTTCACCTGGAATCATGAATGAAACAAAAGAAAAGTAAGTAGAAAATAATTTTATATCAAACTCGAGGGCTCTTCTCCCTAATGTGAAATGTGAAAGCTTCCCCACCACTGCCACCAAGGACAATATGAGAATGTCATGTCTGCAAACATACATCTTTAAGGAGCTGATATTTGTCTAAATCAGAACACTGTGTGAGGCTGCAGCATGCAAGGATAAAGCATATTAAGAGAGATTCAACAAGACAGGAAGGCAGACTATTATAATAAAGGGGGAAGAACAATATTACACATACTGATAGTAATATCAGGCTTCAACAGCTGGGAACGTTTAGAGTAATGTGAAAAGAAAATTGTTGAAGAATGAAAACTTAGGCACTATTTATTGTTGTTTGATGGGTTCTGCCCTCCCCATCATAGCTTAGAGGCTCTTCAAAGAGATACAGCATATTTAAATGCAAAAGGTTAAAAAAAATGGTTAAAGAACACAGGCTATAAATGTGTATATCAGCTTCAAAGATGCCACAGGCACCTAGTCTTAAAATGCAATAACCAGAGCAGGGCTGCTCGTAACTCCCGTTTAAACAAATTTAAAGTGAAATTAAAAGAGCAGCTCTATTCAGTAGTCTTTCTCTGAGATCTGTGCAGCTGTGGGCCATATGGATGTTGGAAATTCCATTCCACCCTTTGCTGCAGATATGTAGGATTGTTACATGTCACATGTCTGTTTACATTCCAGCACAGATTGCTGGAGTCTCGTGAGCGCAACATCCGCTCTGTATTGCTTTTGTCATTCTTCTTGGAGAAGAACTTGGGGAAAGGGTCTCTATAGATGTACAGATGTGTGTGCATGTGAGGGTTTGCACATGATCCAGAAGAAACCTATTTGACCAGGGATCTTGATCACTTGGAATCCCTTACATGTGTACAGAAGGGGAGAAGTGGTTTTTATTTATTTTTTTGAACACAGAGGGGATAGAGGGATGGTCTGCAGGCATAGATTCATCACCCCTGTGTTGGGTATATAAAGTACAGTGGTACCTTGGGTTACATACACTTCAGGTTACATACACTTCAGGTTACAGACTCTGCTAACCCAGAAATAGTACCTCGGGTTAAGAACTTTGCTTCAGGATGAGAACAGAAATCGTGCTCCAGCGGCGCAGCAGAAGCAGGAGGCCCCATTAGCTAAAGTGGTGCTTCGGTGCTTCAGGTTAAGAACAGTTTCAGGTTAAGAATGGACCTCTGGAACGAATTATGTACTTAACCCAAGGTACCACTGTAGTGGGGTGCAACTAGACAAAACCCAGAGCCATTCTTCTAGGAAAAGACAGAGTTTAGAGGGGGCAATTTGGAAAAGGGAAGTTGTGAGGCTCAACTCCTTCCCTTCCTTTAGCTTTTTTTGTTCTAAGTTATCCTCCAAACAGCTCCCCTGCCCCCACCCAAGGATTGCAAACATACATTTGCAAGAATAAACACATGTCTAGATCCTATCAGGGATTTCACTTGGTAAGGAAACTGAAATTAAACCACAGTTTCCTGGTTCAGCTGTAAAAGGCAACTGTAGTTTAAGCAAACCACAATAGAAGCACCAAACCCACTTCAAAAGGGGAGGGATAGACAAGGCAGAGAGTAAAGAGACACAACTTTATTAAGCTGAAAAAGCATACACTCCAACATTTCTCTGATGAAAATAAGGAGATCCCATTCCATAATGGTAGTTTTACTATTTATACCCCACACATGTTATGGGGTTGCCCTAGCACTCTGGGAAGCTTCCAACATATATAAAAACATAACAAAACATTTAAAAAACCCCTCCTCTATACAGGATTGCCTTCAGATGGCTTGGGGGTTGATAATTCCATACTCTCCAACATTTCTCCAATGAAAATAGGGACATCCTAAAGAAAAGCAGGACATCCCGGGATCAAATCAGAAACCAGGATGGCTTCTCCAAATCAGGGACGTCCCTGGAAAATAGGGACACTTGGAAGGGTCTGAAATAGTTGCATGTGAACGGGACCAGTAAGTGCAACTTGAAATACTGAAATCTGTGTCAGATGTTATTTCAAAGCCAGGGATTTAGAAACTCTGCCTCTAAAATTTAAATATAAAGTAATACATGGATGAAAAAAGACATGGAACCCCACTAACAGTGAAACCAGTGTGTTGCAGTACCAGTTTCTAGCGTGTATTTCCTTGTTTGACAACAGTGGTAGCTTGTGACATGGTTCTTTGCTGATAACAACCCAGCATAGCAGATCGGCTGAGAGGGGAAAGGAATTCCATTTCAGCTATGTTGTAAACTAAAAGGACAAACAGTTGATTAAATCAAAATGTAAAGCTACCAGGAAGCCTAAAACTCCATAGTATCTACAGCTGTTATTTCTCTGACCACATGATAATGTGTATAAAGAATCAGGAGGAAATAATGCTTTATATTTAAACAGCATCCAGTTCACAGAAAATGTCTGAGGTGGCCCCATTAAATGTAGCATTTTGACAGAGGTGGAAAAGAGTTAAAGAACCACCGGGGCTCTTAGGTGAGCCTTCGGTTTAGGAAAAGTTTTTGAAAGTAGGTTAAGGACATCAAATGCAAGCACACCTAGCAAAGGGAAGTTTGATCAAGGACAGCCAGTGTGTGGTTAGGAAAAAGGAAGCTCTCCCTCTCTCGCTTGTCAGGCTATTCTTTATGGGCTGGACAAAGGTGACATTACAGAAGTACCATGTACCAATGTTTTCAGAGAGTCTAATAAAGCATCATGCCAGATCAAAGGCAAAGGAACTGAAGAAAAACTTGTCTGCTGGTTTCATGAGCCAAAATGGAGAAGGACAGCCCAAGTCCCTCTAGATTTAGATCCCCAAGGCTCCAGCACCAGCCTGATTTCCACATTTTTAAAAGGAGATGAAGCAGCAAACAGTGAAGATTAGTCATTAGATAAATGTGTGGAATTCTAATGCATTCAAACTGGAATGTAGTGGACAGTGCAGTTTGGGGCTAGTTGTGGTGACAAACATGGCAAGCAAGCAAACAAATAGAAATGATAATAACAGGCAATAATTGCTGAATATTAATATTGACAAATATGGTAGGTGATAAGGAAGCATCTGCTGGATGAGACTCTTGAGAGTCCCATGGACTGCAAGAAGATCAAACGCATCCATTCTTAAGGAAATCAGCCCTGAGTGCTCACTGGAAGAACAGATCGTGAAGCTGAGGCTCCAATACTTTGGCCATCTCATGAGAAGAGAAGACTCACTGGAAAAGACCCTGATGTTGGGAAAGATGGAGGGCACAAGGAGAAGGGGACGACAGAGGATGAGATGGTTAGACAGTGTTCTCGAAGCTACAAACATGAACCTGACCAAACTGCGGGTGGCAGTGGAAGACAGGAGTGCCTGGCGTGCTCTGGTCCATGGGGTCACGAAGAGTCGGACACGACTGAACGACTAAACAACAACAAGGAAGCATCTGCCCCACCCCCCACCACAAACACACTTCCACAGCTCATATTGGCTTGGATCAGAAATAAGTCAATTTCCCCCTGCAAAATCAGGAACTAGCGAATTTCCAGACCAACCAAAATTCACTCCTTTGAGCCTTGACACCCACTTCCAACCACCCCTCCATCCAGCCCTCTTCTCCCTCCTCCTTTTCCTTCCAGCCTGTTGACTGGACTGCAGTTGCTGTGACAGTCATGCTTTGGTGGTAGCAAACCTCAGGGAAAGAGAGTCATGAAGGGGCTGCTGCTGCTGCTTTCTTCCTCTGGGGCCTGGCACACTGCCAAACACTCCACTAGGCCTCTCTGAGTTTTCCCAAGGGCTACTGCAGTGCTAGCACCCCTTGGGGAACCACATCTCCCAGAGGCTACTTCAGCCAGGATCCTGCCATGCCTGTGGGCAAAATGATCTACGATCTAACTGAAACCCCACTGTGAGTTGCTGCCACTGCCATGCACTGGAAAAGGATAAATTAAGAAAGTATGGATGGAGGAGAAATTCCGTTCCATTTTCCTTTAGATATGCACCTTCCTGATTCAGACTTTCCAAAAGAGTACATAATTCGAAGCAGAGACATCCTTTGAAATTTGCACTTCTCTGAACTTTGCAATGTACTTCTCCAGCCAATTAATGTGCACAAAAATGCATATACTAGGTAAAGGGTGCATTAAAATGCACAAATTACTGAAAATAACATACAATTATTATTATTATTATTATTATTATTATTATTATATTATTATTATTATTATTATTTATATACCGCCCTATACCCGGAGGACTTAGGGCAGTTCACAGAATAAAATCAAAATATAAAACCACAAAACACATTATCAAAATTTAAAAACAACGACCCAATAACCCCCATCCCAAAAACCCACATTTTAAAAGGGCATAGGATCCTCACAACATTTAAAGTAAGACATAAAGTAATATTATGGAAAATTGCATTGTAAAAATTAGGCAAAATTATATTCCAGTGTGTATATTAGGAGACATTTGCTGAAGTGGGTTTTTTTTTTTTTTTAAGAATTGCAAAATGATGCAGAATTGCAGAGAACTGATTGGCAAAACGAGAAACTGTGAGAATCCAAATTAAACTGATTCACCCATTCCTATAAAAGAGACAATCTCAGACTCTGACATCTTCCAGGTCAAACCTGACATGGGCTTGAAAGGCATCAAATGTGTGTTTTCAAGTGCAGCATTATCACTTTATTCAGTTTCATAGCTGAGCAGGAATTTGAACCTAGGCTTTGCACATTTGAGCCTTTAGAAACTATATCACAATGGCTTCCTTTCTCTCTCTCTAGCCCTCGCCCCTTTTTTTAGAGCTGTCACGAAACAACTCTCCACCAAACTGATGTTCTACGGGAAACAGGAGCTCTTGACAACTGTCATGGAAACAAGTGCCAGATCTTAGTCACTGAGAAAGCCCATTAAATAGTGTGGGCCCCTCTTCTTCTGAAGTTAATTTAATGCTAGCTGTGAAGGCCAGCACTGTGGAGCATATGCTTCATTCAGCGCATGAAAAAGAACCAGCCATTCTATAGTCATGAATCTCTAAGTGTTAGCTTTGGCAAAAACCGCTCCTCGCTTTTTGGTCAGAAGGCTGAGCAATGAGAGGACTGTCTCCTACAAAGACCAGCATGGGATTATGGCAGCAGCATATAAATAAATGATTCCATATGGAGGAGGGATTTCCAAAGCTGACTGACTGCATCTCCATTGACAGGCCAGCATGCAATGTGTCAGATCGAGTCTCCAAGGGCTGTTGTGACCAGGCTTTCCAAGCTGTGCCTTAATAGTCTCAATTAAAGCTAAATGAAAAGTCATCTACAGCTCCTGAAATTGTGCCCAGCTTCTGCTGGTGTCATGCAGGAAGATGTCCTTTTACCAGTTCGCAGTCGCCAGCGTAGATTTCCAAAAGCTTAATAGGAAGAGCTGTGCCACATTCTGCTCGCAATTACCTTGTTGATGCGCTCTGCAGTGTGCACATTAATGTGGAAGACACTTTGAGCACACAAGGTGTAGCTGAGAGCAAGATAGGCGCAGGGCAGGGCACATTCAGACAGAGGAACCCTGACAAGTGTATGAGCATTACATTCCAGGAGATGATAGTATACATCCTGCTTTGCTCCCTTTTTTTCATTTGCTTATTTACATCCCGTCCATGCTTCAAGAAACTCTGGGAGGCCTACATGGTCATTATCTCAATTTATTCTTATAACCACCTTGGGAGGTAGATGAATACATTGATTGTCCCATGTCATTCAGTGAGTTTCATAGCAGAGTAGAATGCGAACTGGGATCTTTCTGATCCAACTCCAGGGCTTTAGCCATTATATGGCACTGGCTCTTGGATGATATATTTTCTCAGTGTATTTTCAGCAAACATATCTAAAGGAGCAAAAATATCTGAAGGAGTGTCTCCACCCCCATCATTCTACCCGGACATGGAGGTCCAGCACCGGGGGCCTTCTGGAGGTTCCCTCACTGCGAGAAGGAAAGTTACAGGGAACTAGGCAGAGGGCCTTCTCGGTGGTGGCACCTGCCCTGTGGAACACTCTCCCACCAGATGTCAAAGAGAAGAACAACTACCAGACTTTTAGAAGACATCTGAAGGCAGCCCTGTTTAGGCAAGCTTTTAATGTTTGATGCAATACTGCATTTTAATATTTTGTTGGAAGCCACCCAGAGTGGCTGGAATTTCTTTTCTCCTTCTGTAATAATTTTAAAATGCGCTGCAATGGAGACTTTAGAAACTCAACATCGTGTAATATTCCATTGTCTGCTGATAACTTTTAAACCCAACTTCTCTCAAGTTCAAATGAAATAATGAACTCATCGTCCCAATTTAAATGTTCCATGTGGTTAATTGATGGCTGGAAATTGGAAAGGCAAAGGAAGAAACTCTCCCATCAGCTGTTCATTAGCAGCTGTTATATGGGGAAAGTACCCAATTTCAATTAATAAGATACCTAATCACCTCCTGGAGCTTAAAAGACGCATGAACTCTATGCTCACCATGGCAATGAAGTATTTCCCTCTGAGAAATAATGCAACCAGGAGATGCCATAGAATTTCCTAGCATCAAGTTTCTATCTCCTGTTTTGAGAGCCTCAGCAGAAAGTCAGACTTTGAGACTCCAGAAAGCATGAAGACATGCTGTCCTAACTATGAGGACATGCTACACAACAGCCCTGCAGTGCAGTCAGTGGGTCTTACTCTCCAGTAGTTGCAGCCACCTCCTTCCCACTTACTCTTGGAGCCCATATGGGAGCGGATGCACCAAAACAATTCGTATGAACCAGTACGCCCAGCACACCTTGGTTCAACCTGTGCACAAAATGCTGGGGAAAGCAAGGCTAGTTTCCAGCTGCATTATCCTAGTCCAAGATCAAAGCAGGTAGCTTGTTTCCCTGGCAGACCCCACTAAACTTCCTAAAACCCAGGAGCTCTTAACCTAATGCACCCTGCATTTCCCAGAACACTTACAGGTTATTTGGAGTGTAAAGGCAGCCCACACTCTCTGAATCCCTCCCAGTCTCAGAAGAATGTGTCACTCTCTTTGAACTCCAATCCTAGATTTTCAGTAGCATGAATTCCAAGCATCTAGGCACGTGGGGATTCTAAAACTCTGAGGGTGGCAATCACACACACTTCAGGGGCAAGCTAGGAAACTTTATTAAAATTAATAGGTAGCAGAAGAGCAGGCAGAAGGTTGAAACAGAACACAAAATAAGCCAGAGCACTGTGGCTCCAAAACTGGACTAATCCAACCCTATTCACTACTATAGAGTTACTCTGGTTTACTCACAAGTAACCAGCGAAGATAGTCAGCTTTGTAGGAAGTCTGGTCTGAATCCCTGGTAGTGAAAGCGAACATAGCATCAGGGCAGCTGTTTTGAAAAAGGCTCCTCGTCTTTGGAGGAAGGGACTTCTGACCCTTGCTGACCAATGGGATGCCAGAGCCAGTTAAGTAGGCATCTTAGGTACCATTTTTGCGTTTGAAGAGATTGGGAGGAAGGTAAGTGACAACCTGACTTAGAGGAATGGTGAGGGCAGATCAGGGCCTTTCTTCACACTTCCTTTTTCTTGCATCCTTTCTTTCCAGCACACTTGTGAATCTATAAACTGATTAAAGGAACTTACTTGTGAGTCTTGGACGTACAATCCCTTAGTGAGAATTACAGCTTAATTTTCCTGGTTGTATCACATCTATCAAATATTCAAATATCCCTGTTAAATGATGCCAAAAGCAAATAGAGTGTGCCTTGGCAAACAGTGGCACTCATTCTCCATTCACTTACTTAGACAGATGGATTTCATGCTTAAAGCACTTTAGGTGACTCCAGGGGATCTTGATTATATTCCTCAGGCTGTCACTTGGTTATGGGAATCCTACTTAGGCCACATTGTTCCCCTTAACACACAGCAATGGGATGCTCCCGGATCAAACACGTCCGGGATCATTGTCTGCGTGCCAGATTTTAAAAGCCCTGTTGTGTTTCCAGCTTAACCCACCTGCCTCTCCTGGAAGATCTACACCTCAGTTTCAGTCTAAGTAATCTACTAGCTTTTAAAGAAATGGGATCCACAAGAGACTTAAATATAATTTAAATCTGCTTTTGTTATTTTTTCTTTTTTTTTTTACTGTTTTTGGTGTTTTAATGATTTTGTAATTGATCTTTTAAATTGTTAAATTAGGGTTTGATTTTGTGTTAAATGACATGAACGATCTGTGATCGTTGAGCTACATGTGTGAAATATACGGTATATCTTGTGCCATCATTATGCGCTGCAGGTGGACCATAATTTCCATCATTCTTGGCCATTGGTCATGGGGAGGCCATCGCATTGGCTTCCCCTGCATCAGTGCCTTTTAGTGGTCATTGCTTTCTCCCTGGGAAAGTTCATTTCATGATGACATGTAAGAAACATGTGCAGTAGTTAACAATAGGCAACGTACAGCTCACATGGTTGCATGGGAATCTAACATACGCCCAACCATTTCATTCAGCAGCTTTGTATGAATCTTGATTTTGATTCAAATAGTACATGTCTAGCTCGTATCTGCTAACAATACTATGGCAACGCTGCACATCAGGAGTCCGAAGACAAATATGCTATGGTTTATTCATCACATTGCTTTGAAGCCTATCTTGTATTATGGCAACATTGCAGCCCAGAGGTCTGGGGAGAAAAGTGTTAGGCTTCAAAGCAATGCGATTCAAAAACCATATCTCGTGATTGTGGAGATTGCAATGTAGAAGTGCTGAATTCACGAATAAGTTTGAGTCTCCTGTGGCTTGTCACACTGTACACCCTATCAATGCCAAGGTGTCTATGCTATCATCAACTGCTTTATGAGTAGCCACTGTTAATAACTTAATTATCACTGTTTGTACTCTCTGCATTTCATTTTTGCCTGACCACACTTTTACTATCTATCCAACAGTGTCTTTAAGCATCTGATGAAGTGGACTGCAGTCCATGAAAGCTCTTGTCGCAATAAATTTGTCCATCTTTTAATGTGTCACAAGTCTCTTGTTTGCTTTGGCAGCAACACGCTAACACAGCTAACCACCTGGAAATTCTCGTGAAGTTGAGTATTTGGAACTGACAGCACCAAGACTTCTGATTCTGATAGAAGAGCTACTCTGATGCAAGATCTTTTGTCAGATTTCCCAGGGATTGTTTCCAGAAAATGAATAATTATAATGCAAAGCACACAGCCCTGGAAACATCCCACACTAGGATAAATGTCAAACAGAAAAGTTAGAACAATTATCTCCCCAGAAACTAAGATCGATTCAAATGGTAGAGTATCTGTTGTTTACTGAACTTTTTGCCATGTCATCTGAGGATGCTGATCTGCCATTAGTCTCACACCAGAAATTGCACAGATGGCATCAAGAGGGAAGCGGAATAGATCCAAGAGCCAATGATCTGGTGTCCACTATATTTATGCAAATTATAAACACGTTCCATTATGCTAATTGGGGACAGACCACTAGCTGGTTATGCATTTAAAAGTTCATTGGTGACAAACAAGTCGCCGAACCTTGATTTGTCCCATAGCTCTTTGAGTACTTATCTTCAGAACTGCCTGTCTTTGACAGCAACTTAGCATTTCCTTAGAGCTATGGATTGTGAAATGAATTGAGTACACAACAGCTCAGTGTCCTTCCTCCCCACACCCCCATTTTTTTATCTTATGCCATCAATATAGCGAAAATAGCTCCTTAAATAATAAAACTGCTAATCTCTTATCAGAGGGTGGTTTTTACGGGACTGTAAAAGTTTTTACTGTAATGTTCTGTACACTAATAAAAGTTTTTTTTAAAAAAAACCCAAACCTTACCATAAAAAGTAAGGCCATAAACCTTTAAATAATCATTTATAAAAGGCAATAAACCTTTGAATATGAGCTTTTGAGAAAATGAGGGGCATTAATCATTAATTAGGAGTCATCGTTAATATACATTTGACTTGTAGAGTTGGTAACCCCCACAAATTATTTGCAGAATTTTCTAGCATGGCTGACCAGTTCTATGTAAAAGATTCATGCAAGTAATTCTCAAATACATCCTGGATCTATAGCATCAAAAGCCAAGTAGAAATTTCTAATTGTGCAACTAGAAATGATTGTGCAAATTATAGCTACTACCCTAAACACACGTGTTCACTAAAAAAACCCAATGTTTTGGGTTTTTATGGTTTGTTTGTTTTCCTGCAGCCTTGTACAAGTAAGGAATATTGAAAACTTGTAGTTCAAAAATAAAATTAAAGAAGTGCTTGCACACAAATTATTGCCCATATGCCCACAATGGACCTCAGGTTTCTAGAACTTATTATGGGTGGGGAAGTGCTATTTGAGAGAAGGCGACAACAACACACTGTGCCAATACATCCCATAAAGAACAAAAAGATGTAGCTGGAGGAGCCAGCAGTTGGCACTGGGCTTTATAGGCAGGGCAGGAGGAAGGCTTAATATTCCAGTAAATTTGAAGAACTGATTCTAACAAATAGCCAATCAGGTCTTAAAAAATGTATAAATTCCTTGATACTAATATCAAATTTGCAGGTGACCAAGCTATAGGGTGTTCCTCTTGTTTGCACAAGTGTGTGTGTGTGTGTAAATCCACAGTATTGCAGCACCTTTAAACTTATTAGCATGTATATCATAAAAGCAATTCATTTCCTGTCCCAAGAAGTAGATTTTTCTCCCATCGTTTGGAAAGGTTTCCATCATGTTTTGTGTTTTTTATGGTCTCCATGGTACTCAAAGAGGTTTTGTGATTATTGTCCCTGTTGCTGTGACAATAATCCCCATCTAACGAGCAGCATGAAAGCAAGAGCTCTTAGCCACCTACCATGATATATTTTAAGATCACTCACAATTATACCAATAGTGCCAAATGTAATTTGTAGGAGTACCAAAAGCCACAGTTTTTGAGTTGTCCTTCTTGCAGCATGCAAGACTCGGTACAGTGGTACTTCGCAAGACGAATGCCTCGCAAGACGAAAGAGTTTTTTGTTTTTTGAGTTGCTTCGCAAGATGAATTTCCCTATGGGTTTGCTTCGCAAGACGAAAACGTCTTGCGCCTTTTTCTTAAAACCGTCAATGCATTTCCTATGGGAAACCGTGCTTCAGAAGACGAAAAATTCACAAGACAAAAAAACTCGCAGAACAAATTAATTTCGTCTTGCAAGGCACCACTGTATTCAGTCGTTGTTGGGTTGTTTCATACTGGAAAGAGATACATTTGCCTTATACAATCCAGTTGTGATCACATCTCTGATTCTAACACTACCTGGGTTCTGACTACAATATTCTATTGAAATAAATTGGGTAATTTGCTTCTGCCTATCTACTGAAAGTACTTAATGACTCAATCTGGTTATGAATATTACTATGACCGTTAAGTTCCCAAAGCCACTAGGTACATTGCAAGCAGCTTTCATGTTCAACACCTTTTAGTAACTCAAACTGGATGTTACAAGAACTCAGCTGTGCCCAAGCTACTTCTGTTCCGGAGAAGTGGATATCAGGAATAACATGAAGATTTACAGATGTGTGCTGGTTTGTTTATTCATATAGAACAGGCACTCCCAAACTCGGCCCTCCAGATGTTTTGGGACTACAACTCCCATCATCCCTAGCTAACAGGACCAGTGGTCAGGGATGATGGGAATTGTAGTTCCAAAACATCTGGAGGGCTGAGTTTGGGGATGCTGGATATAGAATGCTCTGCTTCACCCTCTTAGTGCCTATATGCTACACAGAATGGCTTGCAACCATTTAAAATTAGGCTATTATGTTAAACAAATAGAAATATATTTAAAATGGAACAAAGACCGAGACTACAGATAGAACACAGGATGGAATCCACGAGTGTTGCTCCACTAGTGAAAGGCATCCATCAGCAGAATGGGGAGGGGGCAATTTTCAGTAATCTCCCCTGCCCTGGAGTCTCTTGCTCCCTAAATCTGCCCCAGGAAATCTCTTAACCCTCCACAGCAGATGTAGGGGGTCACAGGGCACTGCAGTGTAGGGGGAATCACTGAAAACTTGCCTCTCCCCATTCAGTTTCTGGGCTAGATCCAAGGGGAAACTGCATTGAGATACATCACATGCCGGAAGATTGCAGCCTGTTATTACTGCAGATCGTTGCATCACTAAGTGCGTTCGTGGGCTTGGGAAAAGGTGAAAGACACACCAACCTCATCCTCAGCTCATCTAAAACTTCTGGCTCCTTAATAAGAACGACAAGCATAAAACCTTCCCTAAAGCGTTTAGTTTATTGCAGGTTGAGAGAACCTTATCTTCAGAGAAATTATCTCACTTCTTATAATGTGTGGCAGCAATTAATGTGAGTTTGAAGAAACAACTTGCTCTGTAACTGAAGGGAGGGGGGTGGGATGAAATTTTGCCATGGCAACAAAAGAAACATGGTACTTCGTGTACTGCAGAATTGCCTCAAACGCAGAGGGTATTTATAACAAGCTACAAATGCCAGGATTAAATACTATACTTTGGGTCTTTGAAAGAAGCAAGGGAACGCTTGTATGATCACTTTATTTAACTACTTCCCATAGTTAATGTAGAAAAGCTTCCTCATAGCCACATCCCTATTTTAGCATTTTTTGTTTTCAAAAGAAAGGTCAAAACAAATGTGACTGAAAGAAAACAGGATAATGTGAAGCTAATAGGTCCAACATTTCTTCACCAGGAAGCATCCATGAGGCACAGGGGCTGCAGCAGAGCCACACAACTTCCTTGCTTTCTCTCGCCTAACACTAGAACCCAAGCTCATGCTCTGAAGTTGAGTGGTGAGAGATTTGGGAAGGACAAAAGGGAAGAGGACTCATTTGAACCAATGGACTTGGTCACCACAAGCTGTGGAGATGGCCACCAACTTAGGCAGCTTTAAAAGCGGATGGGGACAGTGTCATGGAGGCTGCAGCTACCAGTGCCTACTAGCCACAAGGGTGGAATGCCACCTCCAGGTTCCGAGGCAGCATGGATACTAGCCAGTAGGGGACAACAGCAAGAAAAGGCTAGCTCAGTTCCTGCTTGCAGGCTTCCTACAGGCATCCAAATTTGCCCTTTGGGAAACAGGATGCTGAACCAGATAGGCCTTTACCTGGAAGGACTCTTCTTATGTTATTCCAGGCCCCAAGACAGATGCCTTGCCTAACCAAGGGTGTACCAATTACTGCTCTTTGAAGATACATTCCCAATATGCTTTGCTGCTATAGCTAGCAATGACTACTTGGTGGCTATCATCTTCTTCATCTCAGGAGCTTTTGAAGGGGCTTGCTGACCCCTATTGCTGTCCTTGCCATGTGCAGGGAAGATGACCTAGGCTTTTTCAATGCCAGTGTATCCTTCTTCTTCACCTACCAGCTCTATGGGCAGCCATTCACCTTCATGCAGTCCTACATATTTTCAAAGCATTGGCCTATGCAGGATAAGAGGGGCTTATTTTGCTGGCTAACTCCTCCTTCCAAGCCTGATGGCTTCTGCTCCCTTGTCTCCTCATCTCCCTTCTTGTGCGCGTGCCAGGAGAACAAATGTCCCTAGAAAGGCACCACTACTTCCTCTGCCTTGTGCCCATGCTCCATTGGGCTCATGTAACGCTCCTTCTGCAAGAATTAGTGATTTACTCTCCTTATATCTCAGTTCATTCATTGTATCTTTCCTCTCTTGAGAAACCAAATGTGTTGGGTTTCAATTCTGACTAGCAAGGCTTAGCCTTGCCCCCACCCCCACCCCCACACAGAGCAGCAGCAGCTAAATGTCTCTGCTTTCTACAGCTGAAGCTCTCTCAATCGTAAAAGCAAACATTTAACAGCTGGTAGATTGTCTTAGGAGATAATGTACCCAAGCTTGTTCATAAAAATAACAAATCAAAAACCTATTGAGGCTTCACAGTGCTTTTAACATATGCACACAAATATAGGGAGAAATTATTATGCAGTAAAAGTCTTTTCTTACCCTTATGAGCACTCTAATTTTTTTTAAGGCAACCTTTCAAGAAAGGAAAATTCAAAAGCTAATCTTCCTGCCTCCCTCTCACAATATGTCAAAGTGAAGAGAGTTAGGAATACTTCCATAAATTAAGCAAGGAGGTGTATATGTGCATTCTCATACTATTATATTATAGTATTGTTGTTGTCGTTGTTATTTCTATACCACCCTATACCCAAAGGTCTCAGGGCAGTTCACATAAAAATATCAAATACATAAAATCAAAACAAAACCAACAACCCAATAACCCCCCCCCTTTTAAAAAGGCTATAGGATGCAAGTCAGGCAAAGGCCTGGTTGAAAAGGAATGTTTTTGCCTGGCGCCTAAAGGTGTATAGTGAAGGTGCCAGGCAAACTTCCCTGAGGAGAGCGTTCCACAGATGGGGAGCCACTCCAGAGAAGGCCCGTTCTCATGTTGCCACATGGATTGGCTAGGTGAAAGCAGAAGATGGTTCTGTATTACTTACAGGTTGTTGTCCAAAGGCATGTTTTGTCAAGACGCTTCACTGACTCAAGTTCCACCACAATGTATGAATCATGCACTTTGAGAACCAATCTGGAATGTTACAACTTATGCCAATAGTCAAAGAAGAAGAGATGCCAGGACGTACATGATCAGTTTCCTGACAGCTTTTTTTAAAAACCACAACCACCACCACCCTGAAATTCAGCAGGTGACTGCAAATCTCATCCAGGCAGTGACAGGGGACAGGTACTTATCTCGTTCCCTTCCTGCCACTAAAAATAAAACCACGCCCTATCTGCTTTCCCACCTGAAGGAAGAAGGTATTGGAACTCTGCATCTTCTCATCCTTGATGGATGGGAAAGTATCTGGGGAAGGCAATTTTGACCAGAAAAATGGATGGAAGAAATAGGTTTTCTACACACACACACACACACACACACACACACAGCATTTCAGTTAAAACAGCAACAACAGGCGGGTATTTCTCTTTCTAAGACTCTAATCCCAAGCATGCTTTCTTGTAAGAAGTTGGCCCCCGTTGAAATCCATGCAGCTTGAAGCCCAAGCTGCTCATGCGTTTACTCATAAGGAATATACAAAAATGTCTGGCAGTATTTTGTTCTCTTTAGAGCAGAGGGAAATGCTAATCCCCCAACTCCCCGCTGATTTGGGAGGTGGTGACAAAATTATAAGTAGATGGGGCAGAGAGGTATCCCGTGTGCATGTTCTCTGTAAACGGCTTAGAGGTTTTCTGTTGACTAGCGGTATATAAATTTTGTTAATTAAATCAACATGCATGAAGAGAGTGTGCAAGCAAGAGTGATGGGTGAGGTTCTAGCAGCAACAGCAACAAACATATTAGGTACCACATGCTTGAAGTCTGCCCACTCTGCCCTACCTCTCCAGTTCAAGAGATGTAGTCAAGAGTAGCCAGTTTCAAGGCAGAGAAGGTGTGGGGAACATTTGGCTCTCCAGATGTTGCTGAACTAGAACTTCCACCATCCCTACTGAAGTCAATGTGACCTGTTCCACATCTAAGCTGTTTTGGGACTGTGGATCGTTCTGTCTTTAAGAATGATGCTACAGAACGGACATCACTAGCTAGTCAAAAACCACTAGAAAAAATGCACCGCAGTTAACAGCAGCTTAGTTTGTTAAACAATAGATTATGCACTTGTTGAAAGCATCCTAGAACATTCATGATCACAGTGAGTCAGAATGTTGATTTTTCTAAAAACACTTTAGTCAACAAATGGGCACAGAAGAAGAAGAAAAAAGCACAGCGTGCAGGGAGTGGTTGACTCACTGCAGAAAGCTGAAAACTGCTGCTTCCTTTGATCAGTTCTTGCTGTGACCTGGCTTTTTCCTAGGGATTGCAGCATGAACAGAATAGATGAGCAGACACAGAGCAAATAATAATAATAAATGCATCTTACAGAATGCTTCTGTGGAAGGGTTTTAGCTCAGTGGCGGAACACATGGTTCGCATGCAAAGCGTCCCTGACTTCTCCAGGCAGTGGTGGGACAGGTTCCGCCCTGGAGAGCTACTCTCAGTCAATGCCGACACTACTGGGATGAATGGGCTATGGGTCTAACTCAGTCGAAGGCAGCTTCCCATGTTCTGCAGAACATTATATTCAGGCACTCTCAGTGGGAACACTTGGACTGATGCTGATGGGGTCAAAGGGTGAAGAAAATGCCCACAGCCTGTATTTCTTCACGATTGCTGCTCCAGGGTTGGCTGTCCTGGAGCAAACATCCTTCTTTAGCTGACACCAGAGAAATCACCCTTGAGATGGACGTACCCGAGGTTGATTTTTAGCTGCATGAGAATATGTAAACTAGCTACTTATCAAAGAGCAAGTTCTTTCAGACAACACATAATCATGTGTGATTAAAACAGGAGGTATCTAACTATCTAACAGGAGTTATCAGGGACTTGTGCAGCAATAGAATTAAAATGGTTGTCAGCAAAAATGACCAGGCTGTGTAGAACATGAAAGCTTGCATGAACCGTAACGTGTGACTTACTAGTTGGCTGAATAAACTAAGGTATTATTTTTTAATGCATCTTTTGAGATTCTCATAATTAATAAAACTAATATGCGGCTGCGGAATAAAACTAATTTTAGTGTTATATGTAAAGGAAGGACACCATTCTGTGGCTCTTGTGGGTTTGTAATTTTGCAGGTGAAGTTGTATTTATAAACTGAATGCGAAATATTTAGTGTTTAAATGTGTACCATCCTTCGTCCTGGAATCATGTGATGGTGGGCTAAAAATATATAAAAATATATAACCAACCAACCAAATGATGGACAAAACCACTGCCTCTTTCCCATCCACTCTGGAATGTCTTCCACCTACCTGGATCTTACTGTGCTGCTTGAACTTTTTAGTACACAAAGACATGATTGTTTATTATCACTTCCTCCAGTTGCAGTGGGAAAACTTGAGTTTGTCCGTTGTCACTCACTTTCAGGCTGTCAAGCTGATGAACCCAACAGACAAGAAGCTTTGCCTTCCAGCTGCTCCAGGCCGGGTTCTTCTTCACCTTAGCAAATATTCAGGGAAATCCACACCCATGACTAATAGCAGGCTCACTCCAACACAGTGCTCCCAAGCCAGAACTACTATAAGATGAAGATCAGTGTTCATTAGCAGCAAGCCTTGCACACTGAGTTTTATTGTGACTGAAAGAGGGGACAGCTCAGGAATAAATCTACCCATGGAAATATCAGCTGATAGAGAACAGTAATTAGGCTTGCCATGTGTCAGGAAAATTTCGGCAAAATGTGAGGGAAAACCCAGATGTATGGCAACGTGATGGAAACAGAAACAGTTCAAAAGCTTAAAATCACTATTTTGGGGGTTAGATTTCCCAAAAAAAAAGCTTAACAATTTGGGTGGTTTGAAACATGACAACCCTAACAGTAACACAAATACAAAGGATATAACACTGAAGTATGCAAGGGGTTGTTTTTGAAGGAGGGGTAGTTATTTCATTTGTTTTCTGTGTGTGTGGTGTGCGTTGCTTGTTCATTCATTAAATCACATTTTTCCCCCTTAATGTTCCATTTGTTTTGGTTGTTCTCAATTGTTTTCATTTCTCATTGTTTTCAATGGCAGCCCCAGCTGTTTGTTGATTGCCTGTAACTTCTGTGTTTTCTATCCAATTAGCATGAAGCTTTCAGCCATTTTACTATCCCTCCACGGAACTGAATTGTGTCAAACTTGAGACAGATTGGAGAGTAGGCTCCAATTTTACAGACAATTTAGAAAGGCACAAACTATTAAATATTTTATCTCTGTAAACTGCAAGCTACTAATAAGTGAGCGCAAAGGAATGAGAAAGATGAAGGGTGTGGGGAGTGGTGTGGAATAGATTGAATGAACCATTAGTTGAACCAGGGCTTCTTTTCAGCTGGGACTCACCAGACCTCAGCTCCGGCACCTCCCGGCCTTTGCCTCCCACTTTGATAGACTGCCACAAGTTCCTCCACTTATTGTGATGGAAGGACTCTGTGAAGAAATTAGACCTTTCAGATTGTTGGACATTTCTGCTAAAAATGTATTTGAGTTGAAGATTGGACAGTTTATACTGTCATACAGTAGCAGGTAACAGGCTAGCACAGGTGGGCCCGTGTAGTGGAGCCACTCTCTTGGCTTCCCAACACTGTGCATTGTGCCGTTATCAGAGCATGCAGTACTATGATCAAGTCATCTCTGTCCAAAAGAGGCCATAGTTGATGAACCAGAACCAGCCATAGCTAGAAACAGGCAGTGCTAGCCACTGAGGCCACCTGACCCTTCAGTGACGCTGCTAGATTCAGAAGTGCCCTTAAGCTATGAGCCTGTTGTCTTTTCAGGATCCAGTTTCAATCAAATAAGATATACATCAATGTGCTATGCCATACAAATATATACAAGAAAACATTAAAAAGGAGTGGAAATATAGTGCTAGATATCATACCAGATGTATATGCACCATAATTTAATCAATTCATGCCATTGGGATCATTTTAAACTTAAAATATTTAGGCTGGTTGTGGCTAAACATATGTAAACGCAGACCTTTAAATATGATCAGCATGAAAAGTTAAATGTTGTAATCACTGCAGATGCTTGAGTTTTGTAGCAGATGTGTAAATGGAGAGACCAGATGATGAAAGGAATCATCCCGTTAAAAATGGACATAAATGTTTTGTGATTATGTATTATGAAGTTAATTCTTTTCATGGTTACCCTTGTTCTGACTGGTGTTTTAAATAGTTATGTTTGAAAGGGAGTTGTGTGTAATTTGCTGCAGCAGTTGGACCTTTAAGAGAGTTGTTGACACGTAGTCATATCCATTGTGAAGATTACACTGGCTTGATTCACAGAGCAGCAAATTCATTGCTAAGTCTTAACTAAGCTTGACCTAAATTCCATGAGATACCCTCTAAAGCAGCACATTACAGAAACCACGGTGGTGTCAATCTATCAAAAGTGGAAGCCACTTTCTTGAATTATGTGTGAAAATGCAATCAATACTTCATTTAACCACATGTAGTTTATGTTGTCTTCTTTTTTAATTTAAAATTTGCTGCTAAGGAATGCCAAGTTAAAACTGCAAAAATACAGGGCAAAAGTTGGATTTTCTACCCATTCCATCTGAACTTCTTTTTTTTTAAAAAAGTCAAAGGTCACTATAATTAAACATGTAGTTTAATGTTACATGTATCTTTTTAAAGCAATAAATAGCTGGTGGGTGGTGAATCAGAATTCTGGTGCAAGGGGAGAAGAGTTAACTTCACCATCCCATGTCATAGTCCCAATAAAAATCTCACTGACCATTCAGTTGTTATTCATAAGAACCTAAGAACAGTGCTGCTGGATCAGGCCAGTTGCCCATCTAACCCAGCAGTGATCAAAGAGTTATCTATGAAAAGCCTGCAAGCAAGACCTGAGAGCAATAGCATTCTCCCTTTCTGCATACAGGTAGGTAGCCATGTCTACCATAGTAAAAAATAAAATAAAAAAAATCCTTCCAGTAGCACCTTAGGGACCAACTAAGTTTGAAGAAGTGTGCATACACACGAAAGCTCATACCAATAACAAACTTAGTTGGTCTCTAAGGTGCTACTGGAAGGATTTTTTAAAATTTTGTTCCCTTTCTGCAGTTTCCAGTATCTGGTATTCCAGTATTCATAAGCATACTGTCTCCAGTTGTGGAGACAGAGTATAGCTAGTGCAGCTAGTAGCTTTTAGTATTGTCCTCCATGAATTTGTCTAATCCCCCTTTAAAGCTATCCAAGATGGTGGCCATCACTGTGTCTTGTGGAAGCAAACTCCATAGTTATGGAATTCTCATGTTATGGATTATACACTAGCCCTCTTCACGTGTTACCTGGTCCTCCTTAGAGATGTCCATGTGTTGGAATGGTTATCAGCAGAGAAGAATACAGTGTGGCCTCGCAAGACGAAAATAATCCGTTCAGCGAGTCTTTTCGTCTTGCGGTTTTTTCGTCTTGCGAAGCAAGCCCATTAGTGGATTAGCGCTATTAGCGCTATTGGCAGTTTAAGGGCTATTAACGGCTTTTTAAGGCTTAAGGGATTAGCGGTTTAGCTACTAAAAGGCTATTAGCAGCTTAGCGCTTCAGAAAAAGGGGTTTTGGAGCGAAAAAAACCTCAAAAATTTTCGTCAATTTTCGTCTTGCGAAGCAAGCCCATAGGGAAATTCGTCCTGCGAAGCGCATTGAAAAACGGAAAACCCTTTCGTCTTGCGGGTTTTCCGTCTTGCGAGGCATTCGTCTTGCGGGGCACCACTGTAGCTGTTCACCTGTAGGTTCCCACAGAAGCAGGACACCACTAGAATCACTATGACCAGCTACTCTTGCATTTGTTAAGGATTGTGATCAGTGGCTTCCTTTATCCCTTTAGTGATTTTGTTGCATTGCTACATGTGCACCTGTGATGTTGTTGCCCATAGTTTTAACTTTATTCCCAAATAAAATTCCACAAGGAAAGCCAAAGAGAAGAAGAAAAGAGAGAAAGAGACAGATGTTTCCCCCTTAAAATCCTTCCTATGTCTCTCTCTTAAACCACTGGTTCCTGTTCTAACCTGCTGGTGCAAAATAGTCCCGCATCTTGCATCTGTGCTCCTTTATTTTCTCTCTGATGTCAAAGAGGTAAGGTCAATGAGTGGTTTGGACTGCAGCATGGATTCCACCCAAAAGTACTTCTTGACTGTGGTCTATATGAGGGCCAAGCTTCTTCTAATGATATGGGTGATCCTGACTGGGTAGAGAGTCTCTATGCCAGGGGAACATTGCCTTTTTCTGATGAAGACACTCATACAATCAAGCCTGATCCATTTGGTAAGCAGCTTACAAATATATTACAAGACCCGTCTGAGCCACAGCCTCACAGAAGCAGTTTTCCGCTGCCTCTGCATGACAGCGGCAGCATTTATACTATAACTTTGATGCCATAACCTGGATCGTTTTTATGTTGGATAAATAAAATGGCAGTCTTACACCACAAGATACACAGTAATGTTCTTAGGAATTAATCTTGCAAGCCAGAAAACATTTATGCTAAGGAGCCGAAGAATATTTCACACAGATCATGAATTGCGCTATGCATCAATCTGTTCGCCATCTTATCTGTTGTGTTAAAGAACTTTGGTAACCATGGAAACTTGCTAGAATTCGATCTGGGTATTTATTTTTTTTAATGCCACTTTTTTATTACTCCATTTGTCCTTTGCTACTAGTGAAGAAACTCTGTTTTCTTTCCGCTAAAACAGCTCATTATCCGTTGGATGAAATGTCAAACCATAGGATTTTATAACGATCCAATTCAAGGCTCTTGTAAGAAAGAGGATGACTCACTGGAGGAGTCTTTGCCTGTGCTCTTGCACAAGTAAACTCACACGTTTTCTGCTTGTTTCCCTGAAACAGGAAGGTGAGGAGGCACATTTCAGGCATTCCAACATTTCAATCGTTTGGGAGGAAGACAGAGGCAATGACATATTCTAGCTCCCTTGCCTTCATTGCAGAACTCTTACTTAACTGACAACCCATTATTAAAACATTGCACCTGAAAATCTCTGCAAATACTTTCCCGAAAGTCATGGGAAGGACAAGACACATGAGAACTGTTCTACATAGTAGATATAAGCAGTTATGTACCCATTAGCTTGACTGCAACTGTCAGTTTTTATAGAGCCATCCTGATTATTTTTGACACATCAATAGGGGGTCAATATCATGGAAAAAGATTTTGTTAAACTTAACAGGTAAGATCATCATATATTTGATGCAGCTTTAGTTACACCACCCTCAAAAAAAGTTTCAGTGACCCTTTCCATAAACATTAGCCAACATTTCAGAACTTAGTTAACACTTGTGTTAATTCTACTGGCTGAAGATGTAGAAATATGCCTTACACGATGTCAACTACTTGCCCCTCGGCCTAGGTGCAGGCATTCAGTTCATCCCTGGCCATTGGCCGTAGCTTGCTGGAGTTGATGGGAGCATCTGCCCTCCAGATGTTGTAGAATCACACCTCCCAGAATCCTGGACCTTGGGGCTGGGGTTTATGGGAGTTGGAATCCAACAGCAGTTGTACCACTGGATAGTCACCCCTGAATTAGGATACCACTTTATCACATTTCCAAAATGTAAAGTCAAGATAATATTGACCAAACCAATTAACTGTTGTAAATTTGTAACATTACTTAGCTGGCACACAATACAAGAACCCCTAAGGATTGTCCATTTTCCGATGCCTGTGTGTGTGTGTGTGTGTGTGTGTGTGTGCACGTTCTTGTGCCCACTGATTAGCAAGATAACAATTTCCTCTGAAAATGTGAAGGAGTCACTGATGGAGAAAATTGGCTTCTGGCAGTAGGCTGTGGAAAACATGTTTTTCAATAAAAGAGTAGCAAAGCAAAGAAAATAACTGTACCCATTTTGAAAATAGCTACCCTTATCTATGATGTCAGTTACCAGGGGCACAGGAGGGAAGGAAAAATCCAGGTATACTTGTACTTGCTTGCAATTAATGACCACCTCTAAATGTTCAGGCCACATAGAATACGATACACACACTTTAAGAGTGATGTTAGGACAAAAACATGGTAGGTAAGGACTTGGTTGAGCTTCCACGTTCTGCATTACAATCTTTGACACGGCATCTGTGTGAGACAAGAGCATTATTCATTGAGAGTATACTGAGATTTATGAAAATTGGAGTTTTCTAAAATGCAAAGCTCATGACGGTACATAGAGGGAAGCTTTGTTGTTTTATGATTCATGTTTCACTTTTTAGTGTGTGTAGTGGAATAAACATATGCTTTGTTTTGGTAGAGTGAGGATTAAAATAATGTGTAATGGCTTAAATTAGAGAGTGATCTGAAACTCTAAGTATCAAGTATTGGGGGTGGGTTGTCATCAGCACCACATTGCACATCGAGGCTAGGTTTAAGTTTCCCCCCAAAGCCATGTTAAAAATCACTCCCTTCTGAACAATAAAGATTATAGAAAAAAATCTACCATTGGCACTAGTGTGAAGTATTTTTATTAATTCTAATTGCTCCACAGGGAGCAATTTTTTTACCAGCATTATGGCTGAGGAAGGAAAAACTCAAGCCTCGCTTCCCTGCATGTTGTGAAGCTGATTGACAATTGCACATGATGTTCAATTGTTTAAAACTTGTGATTTCTAATCATGCTTGATTCAAAGTGTTATTAGGCCCTCTGCCCATAGTTTTATTGAGAGTGTGGGCAGTCTACAGGTAGTCTTATTTTTTGGCCCAGGTCCTTAAATCAATTTCTAGCCTGTACAGTTTATGGAAAATCCAGAGGAAAACCAAAGTGTTTAGGTCAAACTGACATTTGGCAAATCTGCACTTGGATAAATACCTAGTCTTATTAGTCAGCAATTCTTCTTGTGGTAGGAGAAGGTGGGTTAATTTGTGAACGGCCTAACTTGGAGGTCACGGGAAAAGAACAAATCTGCTCAAATAATGCAAAATTGCTAAGCTTCTTAGAATGCCAGCTAGAAAAGGGTTGTGGTAAAAGCCAGCAAGCATTGTTCATATAAGCTCCTGCATGAACTCTTAAGCAGAGCAAGCAAATGAGCAACAGACCTATGGCTCCAACAAGGAGGAGGCAAAATTAGTCACAAATAGAACTGCGCTTATGAAAAGTCTGGTGCATTTCTCCCAGCAGAGCCATAAGATTTAGAAAGACAATCTTTATCTATGCCCAACTTAAAGCTGCCATTGCAGCCGAATACTGGGGTCCTGAAATTTCTGAATCTTGCTCCCAATATTCAAGAGGCCTGGCTTTTGATAAATCCATCAGACGTTCAAGCTGGGCCAAGAAATGTTCTGTCGTGTTGCACTTAGGTTAACAAGCAGCATATAGTCCCACAAAATTTGGATTCTCAAACGTTTTGAACCTTTCACACTAAACCAGAGGGCAGTATTCAACTAAATAATTCTGTGAGTGCTATGCTCACAGGACCTCACCCCTCTCCCCTCTCCTCTGCCTGTGTGTGCTTACACCATCCCCAAATCTTCTTCAGAAGGTTGAGGGAGTCCCCAGAACAGATGTGTGTGTGCACAGGGGTGGGGGAGGGGGAGAATGTTCCATTGCACAAGGAGAAATCCTTGCACTGATGGAATCTGAGCCTTAGCGCTACACAGCCCATAGTCAGTAATAGCATGATATCACCCTTCACACCTTAGCCAAATATGTATCACAAGCACAGAGGAGCCACAACCCTATTTACCAACCACATGATACAGCGTGACATTAGCAAACTCTTCCCAGCACCTCTTGAAGTGACTCCAGGAAAGTGACTTCATTTCCCTAAACTGCATGGTCAGTTTCAACAACCTGCCTTGCGTGTATCTTTTATTATTCCTAATCCAGGGTTCAGCCATTTCCTGGGCCCTGATTAACCTTACCACTTCCTGTGTACCGAGCTAACTTGATATTAACAAAACAGCATCCTTCTTCCCAGTGCTGAAGATCATTTTTGGATCAGATTCAAAGACGAATATAGTTTGTATTAGGCATGCAGCTCTGGTAGCTAGCATGAGTTCACTGAGGTATTTTGCTGATGCATTTTCTGATTGAGGCACAGCAGATATTTAGCTCTTGAGATCTAAGGTTCATTTCCCAATAATAATTGTTTCACATTTTGCAAGCTGCAGGTGTTCACAGGAAATCTTTCAAGGAGGACAGTTCCCAAACTGGATGAGGAGCTGCACAGGCAAATGGATGCTCCCCACACAGTTTCTAGCCTCACGCAGCTCTGGCCAGATTTTATCAGTATCTCTAAAGGCAGAAGTTAGTCACCCCCTTGCGAACAAATATTGGAGAGCTGCTGCCAGTCAGTGTAATAATAATAATAATAATAATAATAATAATAATAATAACAACAATAATAATAATAATTTATTTATACCCCGCTCATCTGGCTGAGCTTCCCCAGCCACTCCAAAAAAACATATTAAAATACTGTAATACATCAAACATTAAAAGCTTCCCTAAACAGGGCTGCCTTCAGATGTCTTCTAAAAGTCTGGTAGTTGCTTTTCTCTTTGACATCTGGTGGGAGGGCGTTCCACAGGGCAGGTGCCGCTACCAAGAATGCCCTCTGCCTGGTTCCCTGTAACTTGGCTTCTCGCAGTGAGGGAACCGCCAGAAGGCCTTCGGTGCTGGACCTCAGTGTCCGGGTAGAACAATGGGGGTGGAGACGCTCCTTCAGATATACCGGACCGAGGCCATTTAGGGCTTTAAAGGTCAGCACCAACACTTTGAATTGTGCTTGGAAATGTACTGTAGACAATACTGACTTAATATCCCAGATCAAATAATCACCACAGGGTTTTTTTCTGTAAGATAGCTTCTTGTGTTATTTTTTTATTATTATTATTATTTTGTTGGTTTATTTTTAATTCAACTGGTATACTTTCTTTTCTTTTCTTTTTGGCCCAAATTATTTACACATCATGCAAACATGAAGCCATTCCAGGCTTGTACCTTCTCATAAATACATAGCAAGCCCACAGCAAGTTAGTACAGTCAAACCTCGGCTCTTGAACGCCTCCATTATTGTATTGGCTCATCGGATGAACTGACAGCCTTAAAGCTGAAAAAGTCATTTGTATTTCTTGAAGCCACAGCATCGAGGTTGCCCTGGATCTATAAAGCTAAGCCATCTTTGCCTTTTGAGGAATCAAAGTGCTTGCTTGTGAAGGAGGTATAGTGCCGCCACTTCCAGAACCACCATCCCCATGTCTTTTGAGACACCTGCCCCCCATCAATGTGAAACTCTTTCCACAAGAGACTGACCAAAAGCCAAGTATGTTTCAGAAGTATGGTGGTTTTAACTAACTTCCACTCCACTTGGGAGTGGTGTGGGGGTGGGGGAATAAGCTACTAAAGCTTTTTTGGTGTTCACATTTGCAATGTTCTAACTCATTTAGAGTTTGATCCAACTGCTTGATTCACCGTATTGAGGTGGTGGTGGGTGGGGCAAAGGTATCCTTATAACTAGCCCAGAACCGCTGTGCCATATCCTAAATGCATGGGGGATTCTGAAGAGGAGGGTGCTGAACCAACCTGTGATTCAGTGACTCCCAAGCTGGCCTCACTAATTTTGCCTGGCCAACAGGAGCAATGGAACTGAAGATGCTCTGTTACGCCTCACCACTGCACACCTGGGATATGGGTTGCCCTTTTATTGATATATAATTATCTAATAAATATATTGTGTCTACTTGACTTTTGTTGCATTCCCAAAACCTCTGAGATGGAATGTGCAATAAATTTTAATATATTCATTAGTTATCCTGTGAATCTTGAGCATATTAAAATATAGGCTGGCAACTCTCAAATGCTGCCAACCTCCGCTGAAAAATATGCAAACCCCATTTCCCAGTACATTTAACCTTGAGTACAATTAAAATGGATCTCGCATGACAATGCATGCTTGGAGAGTGAACTGGTCCCTGCACATGATTGGATGTTTTTCCCATTAAGGAAGAAGTAAGTCACAGTAACTTCTAGGATGGCTCTAATAATAATCACAAATATTCTGTTTGCAGTTTCTCTATGGAAAAGATGTAAGAAAATGCACTGAGAATCCCCCCTCCCAAAGCTCAGAACACCTTGACCCTGAATCTGTGTTGATATAGAAGTAAATAGAACTTGTATGAATTAAATGGGTTAACAATCAACCTTATTCTGTTTGACTTTCTGTAGAAATTCACACTGGTCTTGAATGCAATCGCTATGGTACTTCTAGAAAACAATTTTTCTAAAAGCCCATTCACGCTAGCCCTAGATTTGCCTTAGGACCTTTTAATAGAAGTAAAAAGGTTGAGGGCACAAAGTTCTTTAAGCATAAGCCTAGGTTCAAAAATGACCTACCTTTGAAACCCCACATTATCCATATTTACTTGCAGGGAAGTACAATTTATTTTGTTGGGAATTACTTTCAAATCGATATACTTAATATTATAGCCTTGAGGTGGTTTGTAATATTATAGCCTTAAGGTGGAAAACTGAACCAATTCAGAATGAAGGTGCAGGGATTGTGTTTGAAAGAACATGGAACTAAACGTCTTTAGGTTTCTACCTCAAAATGAACTTAGTTCCCCTGTTCACTACTTTTCAGGTGTAGTTCAGACATTTTGGAACTAATTTATTGGACTTCTTTCAGCTGAACAAATTAATTCAAAACACTGAGGGAAACAGACCTAAACCATCTACTAAACATGCTTCAGGAAAGCTTTTGTGTTGACATTCAAATGCCTGAACACTACATCCGGGCTAGTTTTAAATGTTATAATTTTAAATGTTAATGTTTAAATGACCAATAGTTATAAGATAGCACAACCTTTTCAAAAATGCCTCTGTTGAATATCTTCAATCTTCAATCTGTTTGTTATCTGTCACGAAGTTGGCATGTCCAGAATAAAACTCTGTTTGACATCTACAATGTCCATGTCTAGAACACCTGTCATCTTTCTTGATTTATGGTCTCTGCAACTCACTGTCCAGTTTCCTGTAGAAAAACTTGGAAGCAGATTAAAAATGGAGCAAGACATGCAACACCAGGTTGATGGTGACAAAAATAATAGGATTAATTTGTGTTTCACAGGCCACAGGGGCATCAGTATTACTCAGCTTGTTCCTTTTTAATGAAGTTGTACTTCTTGTTTTCTCTGTTCCAGAAAACTGAGTGCATTTACACATGAACGATGGCAATGATCGCATGTGTAAAAGAAACAAAAAAACACAAAACTAAGCTCAAAAGCAAACATTTTTCATTTCATTTAAAACTTCCCTTCCTGGTATGCTGAGTTAAAAATCTAGAGAGAAGTGTTCATTTCAGCTTCTTTGCTTAGATAACCTATATAATGTTTAAGATGTAATTATAGAGATCTCCAATGTACTTTTATGTGGTGCTGATTATTTCCTAATTCCCTCAAAAGACTAGTGTGATTTGCAAATGACTTTCAAAAAAAGGACAAGTTCCCATCTTGACGTGCTTTCGAACTGCTAGGTTGGCAGCAACGGGAGCTCACCCTGTTGCGGGGTTTCAAACCGCAGACCTTCCAATCGGCAAGCCCTAGGTTCAGTAATTTAACCCACAGTGCCACCCGCATCCCAACAAATAAATATTAAGAACCCTTCTATTGGCAAAGATGGAGATTAATTACTGGAAGATGCTAAAGAAGGAATGGGGAACTCATGGTCCTCCAGGTGTCATTGGACTTTCTTCCCATCCAAGCCACCCAGTATAGTCAATGGTGAGGGATGGTGGAAGCTGTGGTCCAGCAGCATTCCAGTTTCCCCATGCCTATTCTAAAGAGTACCCAATGTTTTCTTCAAAATACCTTTTGCTATATGCACAGTTACTCCCAGGTTCATGGTAGTACCATCAAGAACAAAATTCACTTGTAGAGCTTTGTATGCTTGCCTTAACATTTATACTTCTTAAAATGAAAATTAGGATACACACACACACACACACACACACTGGATTCATTGGGGGGCACTGGGATGTGATATATCCAATTTGACTGCCATAGCCACAATGGCAAAAATAAATGGGCTACTTTGCTCAACCTAGACAAACAATAAGCTTTTGACAAAATGAATTAGAATTTCTTCTTGTTTCCGTTAAAAATACAACATACATTCCAAAATTGTGAACTGGATTGCCATTATTTACAATTCTCCAGATCCAGAATTCCAACAAACATGTTATCTTTTGACCCATTCCTATTAAAGCTTGCACTAGGAAGAGTGGGTTCCTCTCCCCAGTTTTGTTCCATCTTGCCACTGAGCTTTGCCTATGCCTCCTCTTTGCAGCAAGCAGTTTATGTATCATAAAATATTAAGCTATTGAATGCAAAATTTTGTTACATGCCAATGGGACTCCTATATTGATGGAGAAACCTGATACATCTAATTTAAAATTTATAGAATTAATAGAAAAAATGTAGTAGGTAAAATCAGAAGCCCCGGGGCTTAGCATATTGGAATATCCTTCCAAAGCTGGGAATTACACCAACAACCTGAACAGTGCTTAGAGGCTATAAAGCTATGGACCTAACAAAAATCTTACAACTATGGGCACAGCGATTAGGGACATCGGCACTGATATAGAGATACGGCAATTGTAAATGGAGGGGTAGGATGGGCGAAGCTGGACAGTGAAAATTGTATTTAACCACATCTCATATATGTCTTCGGGAGCTCCCAGCCACAATTCCAATTGCCTATTTCTAAAAACTTAATAGATATATAATTTCCAATGGGAAATTGGCTAGACCATGATTCTCATTAAGTAAGCTACAATTACCTACAGAAGAGTGAACATTTAAACAGCTTATTTTAAAACATCATACAGTTTATCTCATCCTCCAGGCATGTTGGTAGTGAACGTTTCACAAAGATGTCACCCCAGACTGGGCAGTTCTTCAATCAAGCTTCTTTGGTGGTATAGTAAGTTTGCAAGCATTAGGAACTAACCATTTATAATATTCCAATGAAGTCACCAATCACAGCAACCAGACAAGAAGGGTTTGAACTAGGAAAGCACCTAAAATTTGACCCATATATTCATTGTGAATTAGCCTTATGGGCTAATCCAGCCTTGCAGACAGAAGATAAATGCTTTCTATAGAAAATCTCAGCCCACTAGCGGGCTTATTGCTTTAAATTAATTAATCTGGCCAGATGACAAATGTGTAAATTTCACCGAATTAATGCAACAATATGATCTCCTTGAGATGGTCCACTGGCAACACATCCAACTCAAATATCTCCTGACTTTCAAATGCATTGCTGATGCCTCAAATGGTTCTGGCCCTCCTTCTCTTACTTCTCTTATTATTCTTTTATTTTTTCCATACTACACTTTGTCCAGAGTGATCTCAGGGCAGTATTCAAAGCAACATAAAAAAGCACATGAAATCACAAAAAGAGAAAAACAAATCCAAACTACCATCCACAACCAAATGCCTGCATGAAAAGATGTCTCTTTCATTACCAAACCCTTTGCAGATGTACCAAATACATGAGAGGTGATTGTGGAAGATGAGGCCTTGCCAAGACAGCCAATAGACTCTTGACAGGGCAAACTGAATAGAAATAAACACCTGCCCTTGCATTCAGAGAAAGGTTTGTGTGTAATAACAGGATGAAAACTATATACCGTAAATTACTTTTCCACAAATGAACATTAATAATAATGGTGACCTAAAAGAAAAGCATAAATGGAGATACATCACCACACACCCTGGGAGCTACACTTCCCCTGCCCACTCCAACTCCCTTTCCCCTTCTACCTTGCAGACCCCATCTGCCATGGCCAATGGTTTCATCCTTGGGAGGCTGCTGACACCTTCGTGTTCCAGAATGGCCCACAGCCAAGTCCTACCCATTCCTACTGCTCCTGCTGCTTCCTCAATGCCAACACTACTCATTTGCTCACCTGTCAACACTCCGTGCGGTTTCTGCTACATTGTCTCTCAAAGCCAAGTGGCGTTTGCAAAGCCAGGAATAAATTAGTAAACCGAGTGGAATGCTGCAGATGGGAACAGGGTTAATTCAAAGGGCTGGAGTGCGCCACAAACCCAGGGATGATTTATAAAGCCCAAATGCACGAAATCAGGAGAACACAGAAGAACAGAATGCCTGAAGCCATCATGTGTAAGCTCAAGGACCAGAATGTACAAGTCTGGATAGCAAAGTATTTGACCAGTTCAAAGAAATGTCCAGAACTATAAGATAGCACAACCAGAGCCTCTGTCAGAGGGAGGCAATAGTAAAATTTAAAAAGAGCACTACTTCCTAGCCAGAAAACATGCCACCACCAAATTGATCCATATCATATTATCTCAGTATATTATTTCAGAAGCTATGGGTATATGCTATGGGCAAGATTTATGGCTAAACTTTGTCCTGGTCTTTCTCCATCAACATCATATTATTATAATGAACAAAGCAATCATAAAGGAATATTAGAAAACATGCCTTGTTGGGAAGCAAGGTTTGATTTTATTGAAGATAATATAATTATGTCCTTTGAATCCTTAATTAGTAGAATGACACTGTGTATTCCTAAATCATATCATTTTTTTTAAAAAAATGCACTATTACCGCTTTAATTAGAAAATATGGTTCAATCATAAAACTGTTCAAAGTAGAGGAATTCTTATTTGCATCTGTTAAATGGGTTAGTTGGGAGAATTTAATTCATATTAAAACCCAAACTTGACTCAGAAGGACTGGAGAGTTGTTTTCTTGGTATCTGAATTATATTCATAAAACCTGAAACCAACCAAAGCCTGTGATATTGTCTAAGGGGTAGGAGACCAGACCACCACTAGCTTGCTGGACACAACAGGGCTTGAGGTATTGACCTAAGCTTTGGGCAGACCAAAGTGTATAAGTTTTTACACTCACAAGAAGAGCAGATAATATAGTAATGTGGCAACTTAAGTTCTTAAAGCATAATTTTGTGATACTTTCAAGCCTGTTGATGGTTAATAGCAGACACACTGAAACAGTCATGGGGAGGGGGGGTTTAAATATTCTTTCTGTTCCTGTTTCTGAAAATGCAAAGAAAAAAAGAAAAGAGAAAAGCAATTGCTTCCTTCACAAAATGACATAATTAAATGAATAAGATCTGCAAGCAACTCTGTTAATCTTTTGGAACTATGAATCAAATGGGAATGGCTCATTGTTTATTTGGCAAAATTGTAGTGCAAAGTAAGCTGTTTAAAAAAGGATATGGATCCCATGGTGTAAACCGAAGAAAGAAAAACAAGTATAACTTTCTAGACAAAAGATTTTTTGTGTGTGTCTGACTCTGCATCAAATTCAGCAGAGTACTTGTGAGTCAAGTCCAGCTCAGATTTATAGAGCTGCCTGACCAGTGCAAGATAGCATATAGATCACTCACTTAGGATTGGGATGCATGTGGCCTTCTGATGTTTGGAAAATGAAATGAAGCTGGGGGAAATGTGCTTTTTCAAAGGAAATATGTAGTGTATCTGGGCAGGTTCCTATTTTTAGAATTTGATCCCCAGGGCATGGATGCTTGTATTAGAGCCCATCTGAGGAACCTTAGCTTTAGAACTCATCCTTCAAGGAATGTACTTTCAGAGCTGAAGATTTCTCTTTTTATTGCTAGTGTGGTTACAGATGCACCTCCCTCACACGGCTTCCTTCTAACACATATTTTATAGCAATATTGAAATTTTGTGTGCTCTATTTTGAGGAGCCAAGTTTGATGAAATTTCACAAACGCATTCCACTCCTTCATTCCCATTTCTGTTAGCACCGTGTTATTTGCCATCAGGTGCAAAGCACCAACCTGTTCCTGCTTTAACAATAGTTAACAATCGTTCATTCTGTCACACAGGAGCTTGTGTAACAGCTAAAACGGCATTCATACCATAACAAGCAGAATAGAGCTGCTAGTGGAGATTCTAGTGGAGCTGTCCATGGTACTCCTTAAGGCAGTTAGGTGTTTGCTGCGTGTAGTAGATCAGAAAGAAAATGGGCCCCTGGAACTGCTGGTAGCTTAAGGTCAGGCATAGGCAAACTCAGCCCTCCAGATGCTTTGGGACTACAACTCCCATCATTCCTAGCTAACAGGACCAGTGGTCAGGGGTGATGGGAGTTGTAGTCCCAAAACATTTGAGGGCCGAGTTTGCCTATGCCTGCTTAAGGTTCTGGACCATTACTGCTAATGCATAATTAAAAGCAAGTTTTTCATTTAAGATGTCCTTAGGAGTTTCAAGCTGTACTTCTGCCCAGAATACTAACTACAATAGAGCCAATCTGCCCACCCCCACTATTAATTCAAATGTAGGTGGACTGCAATGTTCCTCTTTGAGCTAGGTTTCCCCCTCCAAGTCATTTGTTTTATTAATTCTGTAAAAGAAAGGGAAGTAGAAAAGATGAGATCAGAGTGACCAGTGTGTGAACTATTCATCTTACTGTGCAGGACTCTCATCATTGACTCTTGCTCAACTGAATCTTCTGAATTATTGCTTTGTACAGAATAGAGCATGAAGCTATGTTCTCTGGCCTTACTGTGCAGACAACTTCAATTCCCAATTAGCAAAGCAAGCTGGAAACTTTTGATCTACTCTCAAGCCATGTAACTGAAATTAATGAAGACTGTAAAAATCTTATCAAACATTCTGAACCACTGGCTGAAGTTTCGCCTCTTTATTCTTACAGAAGTGGCGCAAGCATGGAAGTAATAAACCAAGGTCTCTATAATAGATTGGTATTATCTCTCTCAGCCCTCACCTGTTAGTAAATGGTATCCTAAATGAGAAAGTACTGCATACAGTGGTACCTTGCGTTAAGTACTTAATTCGTTCTGGAGGTCCGTTCTTAACCTGAAACTGTTCTTAACCTGAAGCACCACTTTAGCTAATGGGACCTCCTGCTGCCGCCGCGCCGCTGGAGCACGATTTCTGTTTTCATCCTGAAGTAAAGTTCTTAACCTGAGGTACTATTTCTGGGTTAGTGGAGTCTGTAACCTGAAGCATATGTAACCTGAAGCATATGTAACCTGAAGCATATGTAACCTGAGGTACCACTCTATACTCAAGTATAAGTTGACCTGAATATAAGCTGAGGCACCTACTTTTACCACAAAAAACCAGGAAAACTTATTGACTCGAGTATAAGCTGGTTCAGCACACCACAAACCTCTCCCCCAGCCCCTCCCATCCCCCGGCCTAACTAGGGTGCTGCCAAGAGGCAGAGGCTGGTGGCAGCAGCGGCGGAGGAAGAACAAGCAGCCCAAAATGGCTGCTTTCGGGCTGCTCGTTCCTCCTCCGCCGCTTTTGCTGCTGTCGGAAATGCACTCAGGTAGGACCCTCACTTGAGTATAAGCAGAGAGGGGCTTTTTCAGCATAAAAAAATGTGCTAAAAATGTCTGCTTATACACAAGTATATACAGTATTCTACTGACTCAATTATATAGTTAGCTGGCTCATTATCCGACCTAGCAAAATTGGCCCAACAGATCTGGTGTAAAAAATGAAGAGTGCTGGCACAAAACACAAGTTTAAAAGTAAGAGCTGAAGTGTTTGGGTGACTGATTCTACACTGTCTGAATGGCTAGTTTTCTAGTAGAAATGGAATGCTGCTTCCATATTGAAGGAGATAGAATTATCTCCCTTCCTGTCAGAGCTTTTGAGTATTTGGTATTCAGAAAGAGGCAGGACTTTAGGCTTGATTAAAGACAATATTAAAACAAAAAGTAGCTTACTTAGGCAGGGGATACAGAAAGTAAACCAAAAAATTAATAGTGGGAGAAAGGCAGAAGACAGAACTATGTTGCTGAAATATTTTGCATCTTAATCTAAGGAAGTTGATATCTTCTTGATTCTCACAGGCAATGTTGAGAGTTTTTCATAACTGTTCCTAGATACTGCAAAATCTAGAACATGCCTTACTACTAATTCTCAACACAACTCAGGTTGTGTTTTTTTTTATATAATCCACTTTCTTTCACACAGTATATACTGGAGAAATGCATTATTCAAGAACTCAGAAGTTTGACACCATTTTACACCCATTAACTCTAATCTTAAAACTTGGTTCCATAAGCCATTTTAACATTTTATGAATGCGTTCTTCAATCCCCTTTTATTAATTCACCCGTCATATATGCCAAGTCCCTGGACATTGCTCCCTGTTTGTATCCTGGAGCTCTGCATCCCAGCCATGCTGCATTGGGAGGAAGAGGGTTCATGGGAGTGTGACTCTTGGGCAGGAGCTACTGCAATTACTCCAATCAGCTGCAGCAGCTTTGGTGAGTCTCGCGCAGTTCCATAGGCCATGTGATATGGCAAATACAATGTAAATGTAAATGTCCCTGGGGTTACGTAAGGTCTGTATGTTTTGAAGTAAGGCAAAAGCAGGAAGCCCAGGCCAGGAAGCATATAATCAACTGCACATAGCTATAAGCTTATCTGCTGCTTTGCCCCTTATGTTCAATGCCCAGATAAAAATTTTTATCACCTGTTCTTGACTGTCTCTCTGGCCAATCAACCCAGGAGTTGACAGTCAAGCTCCTGGCTGATAAAGATCTACAGATTACATACCTGGTAGCCAAATTTGCTCTGGCAGCTAAGAACCACCAATGGCATGAGATAACTACTGTGGCTGCCCCACCTTCCCACCTTCCCTGGAATTACTTAAGACCCGTGGGCTAAGGAAACCCAAGCTAGGGAGCTAGTGCCATTAGTTCCTGAAGTCAGTTTGAGCATATTTTGTACTATGTACACAGACCAACTTGGCAGAGTGAGGTGTAGAAACTTGTGGTATCACTTCATAGGGGGCTCACTTGCTTAAAGTGACACGCAGGTGCCTTGGTACTGACTCTTACTGATGCTCAGTAAGAGTCCCGAGTATTTAGCTGCCCAAGTATTTAGCAGATGATGTGCTGAATCAGCATAGTATTGCTCCAGCAAATGCTGACACAGGGGTGCCGTGTAGATTCTATACTTCCTGGCACACTGGACAGAGGGGGATGGTCACATCAACACAGAGGAGTTTGCCAATCACGTCTTAATTATAAGAACTTGTTAATCCATTTCAAAAACTTATACGTATCCCCGCATTTGAGCGTGGATTAGATATTTCCATCTATGTTATCCGTCTTAAGGAAATGAGGATGTGAATCTTAACCACATGACCCTGGCCAGTGCCAGTTCAGCTATGCACCTTTCTTTAAGAAGTAATTGATCAGGTCTCCCTTATCTTAATGTATATCACAGTCTGTTGTCCTCCATTATTTTCGCCTCTACAAGTCAGCACTACATCAACTTTATATGCTATAAGAAATAGATATGAAGAGAGTGAGCCTGGCATATTTAAGTGATTAGGGATGCCACAAAATTTATGAGACCATCATCTTTCAGTGGCTATGCATGCTCTCTAGTCACAAAGTACTTGCAATTTATCAACAGCATCCTGGGCAATGCCTTGAAACACAGGTCCATTTTATACATGAAGGCCACAGATATAATCACTCGTGCTGTAATCCAATACCCAATTGTACTATATGCAAATGGTCTAGGAGTAGAGAGGGAGTTATTAGAGAGAACTAGGATTATCACTCTGTTTTTTCCATTTGCTTCTTAAGCCTTAAGGAAACTGAAATGTAGGTATCAGCTTGAATTGCATTTGAAAGACTCCTTAAACTGTAAAACAGAAAGCAAGTACTACTTATAGCAAGGCATTTCTTGAATTCTGACTCTAAAGTTGCCTTTATGTGGAACTTAAAAAGCCATTTCTGATTTGATAAGCATTTAATTAATGTGTTACAGATGCTGGTTTTTAGTTGCTGCTATTTCTATCTTATTTTTTGATTTTTAATAATATACATGCATAGGATTGTGCTATTAACCATGGGCTGCATGGGAGTGATGGTCCTACTCAGAGCAGACACATTGACATTAATGCACCTAACATTTCTGTTAATGTTAATGGGTCTACTCTGAGTAGGGCTAGCACTGAATACAACCCCACGTAAGCATTCTATGTGCACCTCATCATGTTTAATTGCATTTCCAAGTGTGCTGTTCTATCTAAATGTTGCATTTGCATTTCAGCAGCATTTCCATTAAGACTTCTGATTGCTGACACACTTGTGTTATATCTACAGGCTGGTGCATATGCAAAGTGCACACAGGGAATGTTTACACAAATAAACACATCAACCACGGGCCATTCCACACAGAAATCAGACCACCATAATGTCAGGTGGTCTAGCCTCAGGTTGCACAATATACCTGTTGCACCAGCAATAGCCCATCACAGCCAAGCCACACATAATCTTTGATGTGGCCCCAGTTGCTAATCAAATATGTGGATAACATGTTCATTATCATTATTTTTCTTTCCAGGGAATGTTATCACAGAGAACCACAGTAGAAGAATGTGGCTATGCAAATAAGCCATTTAAAAAATCATACATTATATATGGCAGTAATTTGTACACACTAATGGAACTTTGTAATTTTCTCCATCTTTTGTAACTGTGTATTTAATACAGTGTATTAGTGGATGTGTGATATTGGAGCTTAAAAGAGATTCATTTGTTTTTATGGTTGGTTAAATACCAGAGAAGAAGCAGAAGAGGGGGGGGGTTGGTAATGAAACTATTTACTGGCATATATGTCAAAGATATGAATATTTTTCTAATGGAAAACCACTGTAAAATAAATAGACAATTTGAATACAAATGGTGCCACTTCCTTCATTATGCCATCCAAACACTGTAAGTATAATTTGGAGTAATCTATAATTCAATGATTCTATAATAATCAAAGAGTAAATCTTTTTATTCTGTTTTGTAAATGTGCAACAGAGCTTGCTCAAGTTCCCTGGTTCTGTTTTCCTAACCCTTGCATTTAAGGCACATCCAAATTGCTCACTCCCAGCTTTTGTGCCCATGTAGGAGTGACCAGAGATTTTGAATCTAAAAGCCATGCACCAAAGCAACCATATGGCCAAAACTGACAGCAAAGGCTAGTATGTTTCAGCATCATATCCTGAGTCCCATCTCCCTTCCATCTCCCCGTCCTTTAGTTTTACCCTTCCATCTCTACCTTAACTGTCTCAAAGCACCTTCTGATGTTGGTCTGTCCATCCACAGCACCCCAAAGTCCTTACTGAAACCATTTTATATTTTACTCCAGCAGTCATCCTCCAAGAACTTCACTATCTATCAGACCTTCACTGACTCCTGACTCTAGAATTCTGAAGGTTGTGACCCCATTTCTGCCACCTCCTGGGGGCGAGTGTACAATCCTCTATCATGATCCAAGCACACATATGCTTCCCCTGCTCCTAACATACTTCAGTTGTGTTTCTATTAAACTATCTGGAAGAACATGATTTTCCAGAAATTACACATGATTCAGTAGTCATTGCCAACCCCCCCCCCTTCAATTGAGTAATATGGCTGATAGGGATAAAGCTATTAGTGATCCCACTGCAGTCAAACTCATCAGCAAATATGTTGCTTCTCTCTAATTCTTTACATTAGGGCTGTGAGCCTTTCAACTAGCAACTTGTACCCTGAAGAATGCCATAATCTGATATTAGCAGGTAAATTATATCTACAGTATGCTGATATCTACATTTTGCTGGGGACAGACTGTTACATATTGCCATGCAAAAGACCGTGGGATCAGTCCTTGACATCTGTAAGTAAGGATTGGAAAGATTCATATTTGAAATTTTTGAGGGTCACTGGTAAAAGCTGAGCTATATAGACCAATGGTGTGGCTCAGTATAAGGCAACGTAAAGGTACATAAGTGGGGCATGCTGGGTCCCCCCCCAGTATATTGGCCTCCACCCTTCCCCATCAGTATTTCACTAAATTCCCTTTATCTTGGGTTGGGTCATGCATGACATGCCTACCTCAGGAACCAATTTCAATACTTTCATGGCAATGTGGTAAACAAGCACTGTCAGATCAGCTTGAAGAGGCAACGTCATGTTTTCACGCAAGATGAAGAGGCATCATTTGTAAAACTAAAGTGCAGCCTCCCCAATTCAAGATGAAGTTGATGTCAGTAGGAAGCCAGAGGAAAAGATGGATGAAGTAGAAATTTCAGGAAGGTAATATACGCAGAGCTTTGTTCGGCAGGAACTCAAACACCACTTAATGACATTATAGGAGCAGAAAGGTTGACTCCAAGGATGGATGGCATGATTTAGAATGCTATAAGGCAGAGTGTAATGAAGAAACAAAACCCCAACCTAGGAGCCTTTAGGATAAGAAAAGATACAAGGGAAACAGGGGCGGGGAAAAAAGACCCACATTTTGATCATGCAGAGGTGGATCCAGGGAAGTGCAACTGAGACCTTCGAACAGCAGATTGCACAGTATGAGGGATAGACAGTGAGCCCTCCTCTGTAATACAATTACTTCTGGGCTGATCAGAGCAGCTCCTGCCTCAGCTTGTGAGGCATCAGGGCTTCTAGCCTCCACCCAGACCGGTAGGGTAGTGGGGGAGGGAATTCAGAAAGATCCCTCTGAATGTCTTTGAGATTATTATTATTTGCCTGGAAGAGAAAGTCAGGCTGGGGAAAAGGAGAGGGTAGGAGAAGAGAGGAGGAGAAAAGGGAGCGAGACAGCTTGGTTCTGTCTTCCTCAGCCAACCTCACTCTTTCTCAGACTTAAAGTAGTGAACCTACTCTTGCTCCGCCATCGCTGGGGGAGGAGGGCCCAGTGGCATAGCGTGGGGGTGCAGGGGGGGCCAGCCGCACCGGGCGCAACATCGGGGGGGGGCGCTCGTACTCGCAGCTCTCTGCCCCTACCTGGCTCACTCACTCTCTCTCACTGCAGTGCTGGCTGTGCGAATCCGATCCGAGCCGCCGGGTCGCCGCCCACTGTGGAGGGAGGGTGCCAGGCGTGCGGTGCGGTGAGGTGCGGAGAGAGAGCGAGGGACTATCTGGGGGAGGGACAGTGCAGCGGGGGGGGGGGGCGCAAATTACTTGCCTTGCCCCGGGTGCTGACAACCCACGCTACGCCACTGGGAGGGCCGCCAAATTTTGTCCTCGCACAGGGCGCCATATTGCCTAAATCCGCCCCTACATGAACATTCTGGTAAAGTAACAGATGTCCTATTAAAGATAGAATCGAAAACCAGTCATCTTCAACATATGCAAAATACAGAAAAATAGCTAGAGCTAATTAGCATGCATAAGCACTCCCGGATACTAAAGAGAAGGAGACAACATCTGCTTGAATAGATGTCCCCAGGACTTCATACGATCCTTGGATAGCCACCAACTTGACCTGCCTCACAGGGCTGTACCGCGTACATTGCCTTGAGCTCTTTTAAGGAAAGGCAAGCTATAAATGTGAAAAATAAAGGTGATCGTCAGATTGCTGGCAGTGGAAAACACCACTCACACCATTAATTTGAAGATGGTATCACAAAGAACTCCATTCACCATCCTCTCTGGAGGTAATAATAATAATACGTTTTATTTATACCCCACTCTCCCTGGCCAAGACCAGGCTCAGGGCCCCTAACATCAGGTATAAAAACAATTGATTAAAATACAACTTAAAAACATGTTTAAAATGCAACTTAAAATGCAGCCTCATTTCAGTGGAAGCCCAGATTTAAAACTGTTTGCGGGGAGAAAACGTCAAATCTTCACCAAGGCCAACTATCCAGACTGGTCCTACATGGGCCAGAAAAATGCTATTTGGAAGTCCCCAAATAGGGGTTCCATCACAGAAGGAAAAGGAAGGAAAAGGAAAGAGGGGGAGGGGATCAGACTGATTCCAATTCCAACACTCAGGAGAACACTCTGTAGACCTGTTCTAATTTTCTTGTTCTTGTGGCAGACTTGGTAATGGCCTTCATTCATTGGATAGTGATGTAGTGATGATTACCTTGAATAACTTATATGCACATATATATGTTTTACAAGCAATATTGTATATATAGATGCAACTGAAAAAAGCCAGGCATGAATCATAGAGAATTTAGAGCAAGTCACCAGTTTGTGAGTCATCAGTGGGTTAGTTTGCTAAATCCTGTGTCTGGCTGAGCAGCGGAGGTGGGGGACCAGAAACATGATTGCCGTACCTCTTTTGTCTGCAACGACAGCTATGAGTGAGTTGCAGCTTTTGGGGGACGGGTGCTGGCGTTGAACTATTCAAAAATGTCAATTGTTTTAGGCAAAGAAATGGATGGTGTGTGGTGGTAGGAAGCGAGAATTTGCATTATTAGAAATTATATTGTGTTGTAGTGGCTTTTAAAAGAGCAAACATTCTTAAAAGAATAAAAGCAATGGAAATTGCCAGCCAGGGGTACGCCTCTGAAAGGGGCTGAATTGTTAGCATCCTAATTCTTCAAAAGTTAGGTCAGGGCTGGTTTTCCAAACTAGGATGTAACTCATGAGTGCAAATGGACTGTCTCTTCTACTCACGTTCAGATTTTTGACACTACTCCCTGCCATATCTTATTAAATCATACAAACTTATCATGTTTACAGCTTGGCTTTTAGATCCTGTATGGAAGCAAGTATAGGCAGAATTTGCAGGATATTACTGACAGAGTTTACTGGCATTGACCTGATCCAAGTGTACTTCCACACTTTTAATTTCCATGTTCCTTTATTTTTTCCACTCATTTCTTTCTCATTCTTCTACTAGCTTGGTATTGTTGGCACCCATCAGTCTCGAGAGACAATGGAAGATGTTGCCAGCCTTCATGCCACGTTTGCAGATATATTTATAAAGCAGAGTTGGCATTATATATTATTTGTTTATTTGAAAGACATTGCCACTATCATAAGAAGAAGAAGTAATTAAGTCAGAGTGCTCTGAGATGAATAGGCAAACATAATTTTAGTGGACCAATGCTAGACTTTGGATCAAGATTGACTTTAAACAAACTCCCAGCTAGGAAGTATGCTCTGACACTTCCCCATGTATAATTTTCTGGACCTCCCCAAACCCCACCAACAGTGGCAAAACAAACCACACCCTGAAGTAGATACAATGAGTGGAGAGGGCCTTGATGTGGATGGAGATTGCTCCCTCCTTGGCCATCAGATCCATCATTTGTTGAGCGGAGGATCAGTTGAGGAAGGGCGCTGTGTCCCTGTGTTCGCATGCAAGAGTGTGGAATAACTGTACCTCTGTTTGGCCACACCCACTGCTGTCATGCAGCCCTCAGAAAGTTGGCCACGGGTGAATGTGACCCTTGCGCCAAAAGAGGTCAACTGCCCCTGCTTTAGGAGCACCAAGCACTTGGATATGCCCAGTGGTGCTGCCGATGGCAGTTCCCTGACATCCACCTCCCCTCCAGGGCCCCCTTCACCCCCTCCCGTCTCCTCCCCTACGGGTTGGGAGGAGGTAAAACCCCGGAAAGAACCTTCCTCATCGTCTGAAGTTTCGAACACCTTTCTCCACTTGTTGCGGTTCCTAGTCTCTCGGTACTCCTCGTCGTCTGAGTCCGTTCCTTCTTCCAACTCCGACTCCGCGAATCCTTCCAGTTCCTCTTCCTCGTCTGTGGTGCCGAAATACTCCCTCCTAAACCTTGCTGCCGGCTGTGGTTTCCTCGGGAATCTTTGGTGGAACGTTTCTGTTAAAACCTCGTCATTGACCTCCTCTGCTGTCACCCAAGTGTTTTCTGACTCCGGTTCCCCTTCCCACGCCACTAAATACTCCACCTGATTGCCCTTCCACCTGGAATCGAGGATTTCCGCTACATGGTTACTGCTCTCCCTCTCTTCCAAGACTGGTCCCCTGGTGTACTCCCCTTCACCTCCCCCCTTGTACGGTGACAGTAACGACCTGTGGAACACTGGGTGCAATTTCATGTGGTTGGGTAACCGGAGTTTGAAAGCCACTGGGTTGACCTGCTGAATGACCTCAAAGGGTCCCAATCTCTTGGGTCTTAATTTCTTACAACCCCCTTTGAACGGCAACCCTTGGGTGGACAACCACACCTGATCCCCCACCCGTACTGTTTCACCTTCCCTCCTGTTCTTGTCTGCCTGCTTCTTATATTGTGCCTTGGCCCTTTCTAAGTTGAGCTGAAGCTGACGATGGATCGCTTCCATCTCTTCTACAAAATGTTCGGCCGCTGGGACGCTCCATCTCTCGCCTCCCTCCCCCGGGAATGCCCTGGGGTGACACCCGTAATTGGCCAAAAAGGGGCTCATCCCTGTGGACACATGCTCCGCATTGTTGTAGGCAAATTCTGCCAGCGCCAGCTTTTCGACCCAATCATTCTCTCTGTCATTGACATAACACCTCAGATATTGTTGGAGGATGCTATTTGCTCTTTCCGCCTGCCCGTTGGTTTCAGGGTGCCGGGCCGTCGAGAAATTGACTTCCACGTGCAGCAAGCTCATGAGCTTCCTCCAGAACCTGGAAGTAAATTGTTTCCCGCGGTCTGAGATAACCCTCAAGGGGGCGCCATGCAGCCGGAAGATGTGTTCTACAAACAACTTCGCTGTTTCTTCCGCTGTGACTGCATGTGAACATGCTACAAAGTGGCACATCTTAGTTAACAGGTCCACTACTACCATGATGGCCGTTTTCCCTTTGGATTTGGGCAGATCCGTCATAAAATCTATTGATACCGCCTCCCAAGGCCGTTCTGGCGTGGGTAGTGGTTCTAATAACCCTGCCGGCGCCCTTCTTTCCCCCTTGGCCCTCTGGCATTGGTCACACCCTCTTACATACTCCTTTACATCTTCCCTCACCTTGGGCCACCAAAATTCCCTGGTGACCATCCACATGGTCTTGTGTTGTCCAAAATGTCCCGCCGTGGGACTATCATGCAACTGCTTGAGTACCCTCCCTCTCAATTCACCTTCTGGTATATACAGTGCCCCTTTGTAATACAATGCCCCATTTCTTTCTTCAAAACCCTCCGGGCTCTCACCCTCTCCCCTGAGACCTCTGAGCTTATTTTGGGCATATTCGTCATTTTCCGTTTCTTCTACCAGTTCTCGTCTCCCCACCAGCGCCGCCCCACACACCCAGCGGTCCTCAGGAATGACATGTCTTTCTTCGATTGCCCCCTCCCCCTCCAAGTACTCTGGTTTGCGTGAGAGAGCGTCCGCCCTGACGTTCTCTGGGCCTGGTACATAACAAATCTCGAAGTGGAATTTGGAAAATTCCTGTGCCCATCTCACTTGTCGTTGGTTGAGTACTCGAGCTGTTCTCCAATACTCCAAATTCTTGTGGTCGGTGCACACTTGCACCTTGTGTTGTGCCCCAATCAATAAATGTCTCCACCTCCGGAACGCTTCGTGAATGGCGAGTAGTTCCCTGTCATACACCGTGTAGTTCCGCTCGGACTTATTCAGCTTCCGCGAGAAAAAGGCACACGGTCTCCACTCCGCCGTATTTCTTCCCGGCTGAAGAAGCACCGCCCCCACCGCTCTGTCTGACGCGTCTGTCTCCACTCTCATGGGCTTCTGTAGGTCCACATGCAGAAGTTGTTCTTCCGAAGCGAAAGCCCTTTTCAGTTCTTCAAAAGCTCTCTCCGCCTCCGCCGTCCAAACAAATTTCTTCTTGCTACTGAGGCAGTCGGTGATGGGCGCCGTCAAGTGTGCAAAATTCTTGATGAACTTCCGATAAAAGTTCCCAAACCCCAGGAACCTTTGCACATCCTTCTTGGTCTTCGGTGTCTTCCATTCCAGCACCGCCTGGACCTTGCCTGGATCCATGGCCAATCCTTGGTCTGACAGGCGGTACCCCAGGAATTCCACCTCCTTGGCATGAAACTGGCACTTCTCCAGTTTCACCCACAGCTGATTGGCTTGCAGCCGGCCCAACACTTCTCTCACGTCCCTCACATGCTGCTCTTCATCTTCCGAATACACCAACACGTCATCCAAAAAGGCCACACAATTCTTGTAGAGCAAAGGTCCCAAGACGTGGTTGATAAAACTTTGAAAACATGCGGAGCCGGCTTGGAGACCGAAGGGCATTACGAGGTATTCAAATGCTCCCAAAGGGGTGAACATGGTGGTCTTCCATTCATCCCCCTTCCTTATTCGTATCAGATTGTACGCCCCCCGCAGGTCCAGTTTTGTAAAAATCTTCCCCTTCCTTACCCTGGTCAGAATGTCATCAATTCGGGGCATAGGAAAAGCCAGGGGTTCCGACACTGCATTTAGGGCCCTGAAGTCTACTACAAGTCTCGGCTTATCTGTGTTTTTTTTGTCCACAAAAAACACTGGGCTGCCCCCCACCGCTCGGGACTCTCTGATGAAACCCCTCTTCAGGTTTTTGTCAATGAACTCCCTCAGCTCTTGCATCTCCCTGTCTGACATGGCGTACAGCTTGCCCACTGGGAGTTGAGCCCCAGGGAGTAGGTTGATTTGACAGTCAAAGGGTCTATGCGGCGGCAGTTTGTCCGCTTCCCTTTCGCTAAATACGTTGCTCAGATCTGCATATTGCGGAGGCACCTCCCCTTGCTTCATTACCTCCATCCCAGCTAGGGTGAGCTTGGCTCCCCCTGGATCCTTTCCCTGCTTGCAGTGTTCTAGGCAATGCGCTGACCCAAAGGAGACCACCCTCTGGTGCCAGCCCACTAGAGGATCGTGTAGTGCCAGCCAGCTCATCCCCAAAATTATGGGAGCTCCTCCCAAGGTGGCCACATTAAACGCTATCCTCTCGGTGTGCCTTGCCACCCTCATTATCATGGGGACTGTCTGTTGGTTCACTTCTCCTCCCAACAACTCTCTGCCGTCAATCGTGGTTACCTGCAGGGGTTTACTTAAGGGGAGGGTTTGTATCTGGTGCTCAGCTGCGAACTCCTTACTCATGAAATTACAGGAGCTGCCTGAATCCAGCAGGGCCTTGATCTGTAGGGGATGTCCGTTTGGCAGCTCTAGCAACACCTCTATCACTAGAGCAGGTCTGGGAGGTTCTGGTGAGGGCACTTTCACTGCTTTTGAGCCTGGCTGCTGTGCCCCGACGGCAGCCAGGCGTTGGCTTTTACTTGCTCCGTGCTTTCCTCCTCCTCTCCCCCAACAGCTCCTGCCATGCCTTGCCATTCCTTTCTCCGTGGACAGACTCTGGCAAAGTGTCCTGGCTGTTGGCAGAGATAACATTTCTTCCCGCCCTTTCCCTCCTTCTTCCGCCCTTCACCGATGTTTGAAACTGCGCGCGCACGCGCTGTTCCCACTTCCATCGGCTCTGCCGGCGGGAAAGGCTGCTCTGGAATGTCTGGAATGCGGAGCTCCCTCCAACGTTCTCCTTTCCCCTCCCGCTTCTCCAAAGCCCTCGCTTCCTGGCGCGCTCCTATGGCCAGCGCGGCTTTAGTCAGCTGGTCCATAGACTCCGCTCTGGGGGTCCGGGAAAGTTCATCTTTCAAGGACGAAGACAGACCTTCTTCGAAAAGCATCTGAATGGGCTCAGCAGACAAGTCCAACCCCAATCTATGAATCAACATAGTGAACTCAGTCCAGTACTCACGGACAGTCCTGTTTCCCTGTCTGCAAGCCATTAACTGCCTTCGCACCCCTCCCTGCTCAATGTCGCTGGAAAACATCAGATCCATGGCACGAAAAAACTTCCTTGTGTCCTTTAGGATCTCATTATTTGCTGCCATCAAGGGTCTAACCCAGTCCTTCGCCCCTGATTCGAGATGGCTAATTACAAAAGCCACTCGCGATTCCTCATCAGGGAAGTCATCAAATTGCAGATTGAGAGCGTATTGCATCTCTGTCCTAAAGGCATGATAGTTTCTGGGGTCCCCCCCCAAATTTCTGCACCAATCCTGGCATCTTTCTGTTGAGTGGGGTGGCTTTCTCCTTCCCCCTTTCTGCATCCTGAGCCCTCCTCTCTTCCAGCCTCGCCGTCTGCAAGGCAAGCTGGATCTCCAACGTCCTGTACCTTTCTTCCAGGCTTGGACCTCCTCCAGCTGCCCCTCCAGTTCCGGCTGGTTCGCTCATGATGCCTCTCCCTGGCACAAGCTAGCTGTCGGTTACTTTCGGATTGCTGTGATGGGATGAAGAGCTGCTTGTGTGTAAACTGCAAATCCCTCAGAGTTTGAACAGTTTCTCAAACCTCTGCCTGTGACGGAGCCCCTCCAGCATGGCTGCGTCAGTCGCTAGCAGAATCCGAAAGTGGTTGCTTTCAGAAACGTTTCCAACATAAAAGCTCCTTAACGGAAACACGTCTTCTGGACTCTCTGCGTGACAGTTTCCGGCGAGGAACGGGTGTCCCTATAGGAGGACCTGAGACATCACCACTGTTTTCGCTGGAAACGTCTCTGAGCCATTCCTCCGACTCTCCTTCCCTTGACATTCCTGTTCGCCCCCTACTGGTTCCCTCTTCAGGTGTTACGTCTCTCTCTACCTCAGAGAGCCTTTGCACCTCTTGTGCTGCTGATGGCAGTTCCCTGACAATACCTACAAAAAAAGCTTCAGTAATATATATTTAACATGGTGAACCTAATGGATTGACACCGTGGGTGCAATATAAAATTATTTTCCACCCCTTCTGAACTTGATACCCCACATCACTCGTCTTTTGCAGACCTACTGTTTGCCATTCTTCAGTGGAGCATCTATTCTCTCCAGATTCCTATGGATACAGCAGGCAGCTATGGTGTGCTGGAGTCTTTGGCTCATTCCATTGTGCCTGCACCTTTCAGCTAGTCTTTGCATCCCAGGTCTTGATCAACCACAACCATACCTATTTTCCCTCCATAGGCCAATGTTAGAAGTTTAGAAGAGAGATCTTGTTATGTGCCGGCGTGATTGCTCGAGAGCGAACAGGCAAGACTCCCACCTGTCTTTTCCAGGCTTTATTATCTGTACAAAACCATTTACAGTGCAGAGCGTCTCAAGTCCATATCTGCTCAGTTGCTAACAGAATCTGGGAGTGGGCAGTCCTTAAACCTTTCCCAGCATAACAGTCTTTTGACCCCCACCCTTCTCCCCTCTCTGTGCGCAAACCGACTGCGCAGAGAGGGCGTTGGCAAAGGGGGACTTCCTTCCCCTCCGCTTTGCTCAGGCTCGGTGTTGCGGCTCTCTCTAACATCTTCTGGTCCCTGCATCCCTTCCCTACTGGAGACGGGGCTTCCCTCCTCGCCGGAGGAAGAGCTGCTTTGCACAATCTTCTTCTTCGGAGGCTCCCTGTAACCCAACTGCCCTTCCACCTCTCGCCTCTGAGCTGATGGCAGTTCCCTGACAGATCTTATTCTCCAATAGCAGAGTCAAGCACAATGGTGATTAAAACTCAGTTAGATTTGCATCTGCCTTCATTCACCTTCAAACATACACTCGCCACAAAAATACTTAAGCTAAAATAAATCACAGAGACTTAACTTTGCAAATAAGTGACGTTTTTACTCAGAGTTTCCAAAAGTTACTGCCAGTAAAAGGGGAGGGGAAGTTCTAAATAAGAAAATAGTTAGTTTCCTTACAAAAAGGATCATGCAATCTTTGGGTTAGCAAAGATGCAGGCTATTAAATTTCATTTTAGAGAGACTCTTCATTCATGTGCAGCATTTGCTGAGTGGGGAGCCAAGCTGCATGGCTCCTTCTACGCTCAATCACGAAGAGAAAAAAGAGAGGAGGGGAGCAGAGGTTGCTGTGAGCCTGCTGAGCAACACTCACTTTGGTAACTGGAGCTCAGGGCTCAGGTTAACCCTTTCATGGACACAAGTGTGTGTCAGTAACTGTATATGACAACAGCCAATTCCAATAAAAACTTCTTTTCTACTGCAGGAGATATTTGGATTGTTTCCTGTTATAGGAAATACCCAGTTGGAAAACATTATGCAGGTACAGGAAAAAGTAGGAATGATCCATGAGGCTGAAAGATGCTTACTGGTTGCTGCTCACAGTTATCTCCTACAAAATATACAGGGATGGATCAATGAGTCTAATGTAAAAGTTCTATGTGCATTCAGTCACAGAACTCATTCCAGCACTTTCACATGGAAGGAAAACATTACATAGAATCTGGGGCCATATTCCCTTCTGCCAGCTTCCCTTGTCAGCTGCTTTGCCCTTTCTGGGAGAAATACATCAAAGCAGAATGTGGCTTTGGACATTTTACTGAAGCATCAGCAGAAGAAGCATGAGTCACTCATGCTTCTTTCTTTGCTGCTTCAGTAGAACATCTAAGAGTGGGGAGGCCCTTCCATCTGCTACTGCAGCAAAAGTGCTGTCCTGTTAACATGCAACTTGAATGATCTATACACAATTACCTAGCATTAAGACTGGTTTCTGACATGTGTTCAGATTCCCCTCCACATATTTTCACATAATGATTCTAAGTGGAACTTCTTAAACAAGACAAAACATTTGAGGCCAAAATATGATATGATATATAGGGGCAGCAGCACCATTGACTACAAAATTATTTAAAGTACAAGGATAGGGCTATGCCATTTTCATGCAACATAAGTCAAGGATAGGGCTATGCCATTTTCATGCAACATAAGTCAAGAAGCACCTAAACCAATTTTTAGTCTTACAGAGAGTAATAAAGAGGCAGAAATAGTAATGCAATGTCATTAACTTTATAATGTTTCATGGCAATAATTTTTTATTAACAAAGACACTCTGATGTTTTCAACCTCTTCTTAGATGGACACTTGTCTCAGTCTTTCTGTATGCTAGTCCATTAATTATTTGCAAATAAAATAGATATATGTTAAGTGTAACTTTCTGACTAGTCAACATAAAATAATGCAGCAATCATTTCTGACACAGCAAAGTTTCGGCAATTTATTAGCCTGCAGCAAAGCACTCCTTCAGCCTGATCACATTTTTTACCCATTCATTTCAATGGAAGTTGCTTAGAAATAAGGGTGCTTAAAACTATAGTCTTTCTTATGTTAAGGGAGCTTGTCATGATAGCCCCTTAAGGCATAAACAGCACTGAAGGAAGATAACTTTAAATATTCTAATATTATCTCAGTTTGCCTTAAAAGCTGAAGACCTGAGAGTGTGCTATCTGAACATCCGTAAGAATCATGTTCTCTTATCCTAAATGGATTATATGCCAGGATTCTTGGCACTATATAACATCAGTGGCTGCTTGGCTGAGCATGTATAACTGACAAGATTCCCTGCCCTGAATACCATTTCCCAGTTTTTCTCTGTTTTGAGGGTGGTAACTTTTAATTTTTAATTATTGCATTAATTTAACAACATTCATAGTTCAGCTAGCTGCGTACACACTATTTCAATAAAGTGCATTTCCCCCTCAACAAATTGTGGGTGCTGTAATTTGCCACTCAGAGTTACAATTCCAAGTAACCTTGAACAAACTTCAGCGCCCATAACTCTTTGAAGGAAAGAATGTGCTTTAAAAGTATAGTGTGTACACAGCCGCACCGTTTATATGTAGTGGTTCTTGTCAGATTTTCCCTCTGCACAGATGCACAGGTTAGTCTGGCTGTAAAAAAACACAGTACAGTGGTACCTCGGGTTAAGTACTTAATTCATTCCAGAGGTCCGTTCTTAACCTGAAACTGTTCTTAACCTGAAGCACCATTTTAGCTAATGGGGCTCCTGCTACTGCGCTGCCGCCGGAGCACAATTTCTGTTCTCATCCTGAAGCAAAGTTCTTAACCCGAGGTAATATTTCTGGGTTAGCGGAGTCTGTAACCTGAAGCGTATGTAACCTAAAGCGTATGTAACCCGAGGTACCACTGTATTTTAAAAGCTATAGAGAATCTGCTTATGTCGGTCTGCTCAGTTCTTACATGTATGTAGCAACTACAGCACTAGCATACTCCATTTTCTCTGTTAACTATTTCACCATTGCAGATCATGGGCTGGTTTTAACTAGACATATACCAGTTGGGCAACAGGGCAGAACAGCACATCCAAAACAAAGTTAATTTGGGTCTTTCTTAGAGGAACATGACTTCTGTCGGCACAAGTAGTTGTGCTTGCATGTGGGTGATGCAATGGAAAATGCTCATTGTTTCCCAGAGCTGGTATTTACACAAGTGAAAACCTCAATGGGTCAGTTAATTTTGACTGGATATCCCAGTCTTCCCATCTTTTCTGTAGTGCAAAGCAAAGAAATCAAGCAACCCAGCAAAGGAAGCATAACAATCACAAGACGACAATGCACCCTAGCTTATTCAATATTGAAGTTGCTCAGATCTTTTCACAATGGAAATAATGCTTTCCTCTTCCACCGAATTGTCAAAATAAAGTGATGTATGATAAAAAATACAGTGATGTATGAATAAAGGCTAGTTCAATTTGTAATGTAATTGTGGTGTGCTCAAGGCTCAGCAGAACATCCAGCTGGATATGCAGCAGTGCGTACGGCAGCCAGTAACATTACACTGCTGTGAAAATGGAGGAATATGCTGTGTTCTTTCATGGGGTATGTTTTAAACACAGGGCAATACATTTCTGTGGTGCAATTTCTAGGATTAATCCGCAAAGTGTTACAGAAGACACAAGGGGAAATTGGGAAATGTGCCAGAACACGAACATGTGAAAGAAGGCTAGATGAAGTGCAGGTTGCACGACTGCTAACAAAGCTTTGAAAAAGAAAGACTTGTTACATTTTGAGATGGGTAACTAAAATTCGCATTACACACAGTTGTGTGTTTCTTTCCTGGGATATTTTGTTTGCTTTGTTTCTTTTCAATGAAAAGTGGGGATGGAGAGAAATTTGATTTAGTTTGCATTTAAAGGCAAACCTGCCTAATTTGTGCTTCCCAAAACACTGCATGAACTGAAACACAACCATCCTTTGTCCCTATTCAAATTCATTTTGTTAGTTTTGGCCCACTACTTCAATCTGTTAAGGTTATCTTGAATCCTGATTCTGTCTTCAGCAGCACTGGCCATCCCTCCCAGTTTGGTGTCATCTGCAAATTTGATGAGCATCCCCTCAATACTGTCATCCAAGTTGTTTATAAACACACTAAGAACTATAGGCACAGGACAGAAACCTGTAGCATCCCACTTGTCATTTTTCCCCAGGATGATGAGGAACCATTAGTGAGCACTCTTGGGTTGGGTCAGTCAGTCAGCTACAAAGCCACCTAACAGTTACATCCAGTCCACATTTTCCCAGCTTCTCTATAGGAATATCATTGGGGACTTCGTCAAAAGTCTTACTGAAGTCAAGGTACATTACATCCACAGCATTCCTGATCCACCAAGCTTGTATCTCTATCAAAGAAATGAGATTCATCCAACATGACTTATTTTTGAGAAACCCATGGGTCCTAGGAATTTTAAATATATGGACAACACAGAAGATAGCATAAGGGTTTATTAACCTGTCCTTGGAATTGTCCAAGAAATAAATTTTGCATTCAGAAATTAATAAGTCCTCATATTTTCCTGAAATATTTTATTTCAGATGGGCAGTCTAAAAATGATCTATAACAAAATCTAAATTATATTAAATGTGACACAGAAAAGGGGAAACCCTTTGGCCTTTTGCCGCTTAGCCTAGGATGCACAAAGAGACATATTTCGCTACAGAAATGCAAAATAGAAAAATGTCCATCAACAGGCCTGTAAGTGTTATGTTCTGTAGATTATCAATTCAACAAGTGATGACACAGCAGATAAACAGAGTTGGGCCTAGTGGGTTAAATAAATACATAACGAGGCAGACATATTAGACAGAAAGCAGATAAGACAATTAAAATGATATATTCAGCCTGCTATCCTGTGCACACTTACCTGGGAGTAAGTTCCATTGAACTCAATTAGACTTACTTCCAAGTGGGCATGCAGAGTATCGTGCTGTCAGGAGAATAAAACAAACAATCTGAGAAGTTATGAAACATTTACAACCATGAGAGTCAGGTGGCATTTTTAACAGACACTGCTTACAATAAAATTATTGTCAAGGTTGCAACAAGCACAAAAGATGGGAATGGAAAGTACTTTTGTCCTCAGTGAGGATCTTACTTTGACAGAAATGCAAGTAGGAAGCAGGGCAGCTGAATTGTTATTCTCTGTGCACTGCTGGGAATGAAAGAGGCACTGCATGCTAGATACATATTGCGTATTTGTATTTGGCTAAATCTGCACAACATATAACTATGTATTGCAGAATCTAGAAATAAATTTCAAGTCAGTGGCAGATTTTGCTACTACTTTAATAAAAGAAGAAGAAGAATGTACAAATTGATATAAATCTACTAGAAGAATTAGGAGTTACTGAAGGACATATTATATTTTGCTGCGTTTATGTGGGTGATTGTGAGCTGACAAAGGTAAACTAGTTGGATTAAGCATCCTGAATTCCCAAAACAATAGATTTGATCTGTATCTAAGATAAGCATTCAAGAATTTGAGGTATAACCTTGAGCAAATTATGCAGCTTAAATCCATCTAAATACGCCAGTAAATACCAAATACTTAAGAGCACACCTTTGTGTTGTTTCAGTTTGTTCAGGCTCTCCATTAACATAATTGCTTCTCTGTTCTATGCTCAACATCACTGAAATGTATTAGAATTCCCATTCCTCTCGCAAACATTTACTGGTAAGCCAGAAAGGGCCCATCCTGATGTATGACACAGTAATTAAAAGGTACTGAGGAGAAATTAATCTGTGTTAAGTGATCTTGTATGACATGATAATTAAATGGTGTTGAGTGGTAACTGATCTGTTTTAAGTGATTTTGTAGGTGTCCTTAAACAGAAGTGAAAAGGAACAGGTTTCCAGCATACAAACATGCAAAGCAACAGAGATATACAGTCGCACCTTGGCTCTCAAACGCCTTGGATCCCAAACAAATCGGCTCCCAAACGATCGAAATCTGGAAGTGTTCCGGTTTTCAAATGATTTTCGGAATCTGAACATCCAGCACGGCTTCCACATCTTCCAATTGGCTGCAGGACACTCCTGCAGCCAATTGGAAGCTGCATCTTGGTTTTTGAACAGTTTCAGGAGTCAAACGGACTCCCGAAACGCATTCTGTTCGAGAACCAAGGTACGACTGTATTAAGCGTCACCAATGTTACCACTGAAATTATTTCACCACCGAGTTCAATTTACTGATGAAAATCATTCAAGAATGATTTTATCCACCATTTTCAATATATGCATCTAACTGCTTTTATATATGCAAATAATTAACAACACTGACTAGTGTCATAAAATGCTAGTGGCTCAAATGTGTTTGTTAGCTTCACATATGAACACAAAGCCCTACATTGGATAAACATTCCTGCCTCCATAATCTCTTTTAAGTTGCTCTGACAACCTTATCTGAGCAGTGGCAGAAGTACTTTGGAACAGAGTTCTGCAAAGTATTTCGCAGGCATTCAGAAAAATATTTCAGTCTCTTTAAATGAGTGTAATACTGCTTCATACATTCCCCCTGCATAGAAATTACTTGTGAAGGAAAAGCGAGAGTGGGGAACCACATGTATATTAGCATGTCTGAAATTCAGTATAATTTTTGATGTTGACATAAAGCCACTGCATCCATGAGACTGTTTTTCAGGTGGCACAATGGGTCAGTGTGTTTGGCTGTTAACCAGAAGGTTGGTGGTTCAAGCCCACCCAGAGATGGTTGTGGGCAGGATATCCTGCATTGCAAGGGTTTTGACCAGATGACCTTCAGGTCCCTTCCAACTCTAGAATTTGAAAAAAATGTGATTCATCTACTTGTAGCAAAAGAAACAAGCACTAACTACAATAGATGGCATGTTTCCCCATCTGCTGAAATTATCTGTGTAGATAAAATGCTATGTGTGAAGACGTTCTTGAAGTTCTAATGCAAAGTTGAGAACATAAGAAGAACCTGCTGGATCAGGCTGGTGGCATCTTGTTCTACCAGTGGACAACCAGTTGCCTATGGGAAATCCGCAAGAAGGACCTGAGGACAACAGCACTCTCCCTTCCTGGGGTTTCTGGCAACTGCCATTCGGAAGCATACAGCCTCCCAACAGCGGAGGCAGAACACAAACAGCCACTGACAGCAAACATGTTATTCTGGAAACTGTAGAAAAACAGGTTATCCCTGACATTATTAATTACCCTGAAGGCAGGTTTCAAAACCTAATACTGTTATGTAGCCCTCTTCATGTGTTCTTTAATGGCAATAGGGGTGTCTTCACATTTTTTGACTGACCCTCCAAGGGCTACATGTCAAAATGGGTGTGGCTGAAGTATACAAGTACTGTAGCCAATTTTAATGATTTGAAAGGATACATTTTGGGGGGCCTTGTCACAGCAACCTTCTGGGGGCACAGAAGCACAGCAAAGGATGTGGAGGAGTGATCAGTACATATATTTATTATCTTCCAATGACCACAGTTTTTAAGGGAAATATTTGGGGGCCGCAGATCTTATTTTGGACTCATGCCATCACAGTAGGGGACAAATAGCAGCAGTCTATTTTTCAAAAATGCATCTTTTTTTGAGGGCATTGGGGGAACAAAACAACAATGTTGTGAACTGTTTGTGGATGGCAGGCCAAGGATTAGCCACCACAGTGTAGAGTTCACACATGGTGTGGGGAGGGAGGCACGGCAAAGAGTACACTGGCTCTGCCTCCCATCATGGTTCTCATTGTCCTCCACAAGTTAGAGCATGACTGTCTAAAGTAGGGGGCTCATAGGCTTGTGGTTCCCAATATATTTTATAACCCTAGTTCTCCAGGATTCTAAAACATGTGGGGAGCCTCCATGAGAACATGAGGCTCCCCACTTCAGATGGGCAATGGGAACCATGGGAGGGGGAGGCAGACCCAGGGGGTTCACTCCCACTATCCTACCCATGTGTTGACTGTACAGAGTTAGAGAAATAAGGGAACTTTTGTTTATGAATTATACTCCCACTGTCCCCAGTGAGGATTGCATCCGTAGCCCCACAGTTGTTTTTCGTTGCTATATAATTTAGTGTCTTTTGCAGCGGTGTCCAAGAACGCTAATTTTCCTGTTAAAAATACCCGCAAGTGCTTCATACCAAAGGCAATAAATCTACAGGGTCCACAATGCCCTGGCAGACATTACAGAAATGGTTATAGAAACCATTAAAACAGCTGGCATCAGCATTTTGAAAAAGCAAAGTTGAGGCAAGTTATCTTCTCCCTGACACTTCTAAAACACTGAATTCCCAATTCTCTCTCCCTTCTGACAAACTCTCTCTTGGCACCAGCACTGAAGTTTTTCAAGGATGGGATAAAACCAAAAGTTCCTCTTATTCAGTAGGATTCCTGGACAGTAGTTACTGACTTTCACAGTAAACGACAACTATAAATATAAAACAGCTACCATCGCTCTGTAGAATTTAGTGAATTCTGTTATTTTAGGAAAGCTTTTCTAACATCTCAGCCTTGGGGACCTTTCTAGATTACTAGTCTTGGCTGGGAATATTTTCCCACAGTTAGCAAACTTCTTGAAATAAAACAACATTTCCTTCTGCTATGCCAATGCTAAAATTTTGCAACTGGGAAAATACTATTTATTTATTTCAGCATTTATAATCACCTACCTATGATAAATCTTACTCAGGGCAGCTTACAAGTGTCCTCATCCCAAAAGAAAATAACCAAAAATGAGTAAAAATAAAGTACCAAATGTCATTAAAGAAGTTTTGTTGTATTTTTGTTTTAAAGATGTTTGTTTTTATATTGTACACTGCGTATTTAAAGATTTAAAAAAATAATAATAAGAGGGTTATAAATGTATTTAAATAACCAAATGATAAGAAAAAGGAAACAGCAGACATGACATATCTGGTATAATAATGCGTGTTTACAAGCAGCCAGTTCCACTGAATTTAATGGAGTTCCTTGTTTATTTAAAAACTCATGTAACCGACATAGGCTCTGACTGAAAAAACATCCACCAGAATAAAATGGTCCTTGCAGCAAGATTTTCCCCTTCAATAAGTCTCCCCATTCTATGTACTATGGGGAATGGGACAAGGCAGACAATCACACAACTGGCACTGAATCAGAGCCAATGCCAGTGCACTGCTAAGAATGCAGTCTGCGTTTACTTTTTTGGTCTTCAATAAAAGTTCTGAAAAAAACACAACCAGTGCTTTTTTCTTAACATTGCCATTTGACAACCCTGTTTCTGGTTGAGATCGGTGGTTATTCTTCACTTCAGAGAGGAAAAAAATTGTTAAAACATGCGAAGGGGGTTCATCCCTTGAACCACCAAAGTTGATATACTTTTTGGGTTGGGTTAAGAAGAATGGAAGGAGAAACACAGCAGCACAATGACAGAATTTGGGGAAATAAAAAGAAGGCAGGAAACAATAGCTCTACTTAGATGATTGGAAAGGCAATGGAAGCAAGTATGTCTGCAAAATTGCAAATAGGCAGGGGGAACAGGGAAAATAAGGTGGGACAGCAAAGAACAGAAGGGGTAAACAGCAGGATGAACTCATGGGGACTTTTCGGTTTAAATCAGCTTTCTTTTAAGTTGGCTCCAGGGACCACATTACGGTCTGTATTTGCTCAATTGCTCTTCCAAATTCTCTCTTGCCTTATCAGCATTTACATGACATAAAAACTGTGTTTGTGTGTGTGACTGAGAGAAAAGCTCAAATGTATTTTAATGTCATGTATGATAACACCCCTAGTCATACAGGGTCTTTAAAAATAAAAAAGAACAGGGATACGGCTGATTGTTCTTCAAAAACAGCGTACACATCTCAACATTTTGTATAGTACATAATGCAGAGAGAATGCAATCTTCAAATATTAACACAAAGTAACAGGGATGGGACGCGGGTGGCACTGTGGTCTAAACCACAGAGCCTAGGGCTTGCTGATCATAAGGTTGGCTGTTCGAATCCCCACGATGGGGTGAGCTCCCATTGCTCGGTTCCTGCTCCTGCCAACCTAGCAGTTTGAAAGCATGTCAAAGGGCAAGTAGATAAATAGGTACTGCTCCAGCACGAAGGTAAATGGCATTTCCATGTGCTGCTCTGGTTCTCCAGAAGTGGCTTCGTCATGCTGTCCACCTGACCCAGAAGCTGTCTGCGGACAAACGCCAGCTCCCTCGGCCAGTAAAGTGAGATGAGCGCAGCAACCCCAGAGTCATCTGCAACTGGACTTAACGGTCAGGGGTCCCTTTACCTTTAAGTAACAGGGATGCTTCTGGAATTTGAAAGGGAGGAACTGCAATATGTTTATGAAAACAGCAAATGCACCTATCAAACCGGCCTTTTAATTTCAATTGCAGACATAAGAAATGTTGCAGGTGTGGATGTATGGTATCTCAAATTTTCCTGGAAAGAGATTTCAGAAATCACTTCTTAAAAACCCTTCTGAAAAATCCTGGGAGCCGCTTCACATATTACAAAGTCCCTACACTGAAGCCATTCAGCATATACACACAAACACACCAGCTTCAATTGATAATGCAAAACTGTTTCACATTATTGTTTGTTTATTTCTTTAAGGATTTATACTTCCTTTTCCAATGTATCTCAAAGTGGCTTAGAGAGAAAAAACTGACACACAGTACACAAATATTGCAGTTTAAAACATCAGACAACAGCAACCTAAGAACAACATTCATGGTGCAAAGGCCTCCTGAAAGAAAAGTTTTAGCCTGGCATCTGAAACGTTCTGGGTTAACCACTTGTCCAGGTCTGCATATAAAACTAAGCAAAACCATGGCTTAGTTCTGGGTACCATGGCAGTAGCAGCACTGAGAGATGAACAAAGTGTCCACAATTTTTGCTCAGGGCACCCACACGCTTGCTCATTCTTGCTAAGCTTGCGCCAGTGAGTGATTATCCACAGGACTGACCAGAAGAATGGCGACTCTCACATCCCACACTATTTTTGTTGTTGTTGTTGCAAAATGTGTCCCTGAAAGGCAAAAGTAGGGTCAGTGATTGAGCAGGATTCTACGCAAACTCCTGTTTACTCTGCATCCAGGGGCCTCTCATCACTGGTTTGGGAAGTGGTGTACGCACAATGTTAGCCACAATCCATATGTTTCTTACGAAATACTGGATTTCCCCTCAAACCAGCCTTGATCCAAATGGACAAAAATAATGACCTAGCTGCATTTCAAGCCAGTAATGCATGTGTAGCCCAGGAAGCGGGGCAGCAAAACAGATAGAAGTACCCTCAATAGGTAGAGAGAGCATATGGACTTGGGGAGAGGCCATGCAGCATGGATGATGCAGCGTGCGGTGCATCATCACCCTGCCACACCCTCAGAAACCGCACAGCCTTCATTTGCAATGTCCTCTGCCACCCACCATACCCATGGGGTGACGCCAGATTTCTCCGGACGCCTCCTGCCCCTTCCAGAGAAGCAACGAGAACCCAGAAGCCACTACTTCTTCTCTGGTGATGGTGGACCTGCCACTGGAAGCTGGTGCCGCTTCTCTCCTCTGCTACTGAGGGGCAGGGGGTGCCCATTGCACACTGGCGCTGCTGCGCGTACCTCCCCATCACCACCTGAGAAGTGAGGGAAAGCAGCAGCAGGAGAGCCTACTAGAACCCCACCCTGCCTCTTCTCCTCGCTTCTCCTGTGGAAGCGCTGGGTGGGGAAGCAGGATCTGCCGCCTGAAGCAGCTTCCTCAATCTGCCGATGGTGAGGCCGGCTCTTCATCTTCAGCAGCTGCTAGTGCTGCTCAGTGGCTTGCGCCAGAGAGACCTCCAGCGCGAGGCTGCGGGTCTCCAGCAGCTACTAACTGACCGTCGAGGCGCTCTAGAAACCACGCTCCTTGACCACTGGGGGTGAGACTAGCGGGAAGGCGCGCGCTACTCCCACGTCCAGGCTCCGCGCGCGGCTTCTGCCGCTGCGAGAAGACGAGCAAAGGTGAAGCAGCCTTCCGAAGGGGCGTGTCCTTGGCTGCGGGACCACGGCGGCCACGTGCAGAGCGTGGGCCAGGGGGGCGGGGCGTTTGTACACGGGCCTCCTCCACCACGCCCACTCCACTTCTTCTTTCGGCGGGGCGGGGAGCGCGTGCGCGCGCGCGAGAAGAGGGGGCTGGGATTGGGGAGGGGGGGAGCGGCGGTTAGCGAGGAGCGCTGACGCGCGCGCCTTGTGGGGGCGGCCGTTGCCTCTCCTCCCCCTCCCTCTACCGCTCGGGAGGGCGAGCGCCGGCTTCTTGCCTCTGAGGCGAAGCTGAAGCCGGAGGCTCCTTCTCCTGCCGACCGCCCCCCTCCCCGCTTCCCCTTCGCTCGGGGTGTTGGGTTTGGAGCGGGCAGACACCTCAGCGCAGCGCCAGGCTGCCGCCCTCTCGGCCAGGGGTCGCTCTTTTCCCCGAGGGAGGGCGCCAGGCGGTTCCTCTTGCTTCGCTCCGTTGGCGCCGTCGGACGTGAGGGGCGCCCTCTTCTTCCTCCTCCTCCTCCTCGGGAGCTTTTCGCCGGCAGCGAAGGAGGTTCGGCCACATGTGGGCAGCGCCAGCCCTCCTCCCGCTTCCCTTTCTTTCCCTCCTCCTCCTCCTCTCTCCTCTGCAACCATTATTACACCTGTGAATGGAGGGAAGGAGCGAAGCCGTCGCCTGAAGCTGAGGAGGAGGAGGAGGCGGCCTTGACAGTCACACGCACACTCGGGTTATCTTTTTGTGTGTTTTTGCCCTCCGACCCTTTTCTCTTCGGCAGAGGGGCAGTCGGAGAGCTCCTCGTGGCCAGCCGCGGCAATGTGAGGCAGCCCTCCTGCGCGCGTGCCCTTGTGGAGTCTCGCTCCTGCGCGCCGCTTCGGCAGATGCGCCGGGGAAAGGGGCTGGTTCGAGGCGCCCCCCCCCCATCCCCACCGATTTATTTGCATCGCTGCCTCCGCGGCTGTAGTGGCGGCGCCGGCAGGACCCCCCCCCCCCACTTTCTTCGCACGCCGCCTCGGTCCTAAAGGATTGACTGGATGAAGAGCTTGCCTTTTGGGTGGTTGCCTTGGGGGACTGGCAAGCGGAGAGACTTCAGCTGACAAGGTACCTGTTCTCCAGACCTGGGTGGGGTGGGAGATGCAAGATGCTCACCTGAAGGGTATCCGCATCGTGGTCTAGTAAAGGGGGGGGGAGCAATTAAAAAAAAAAAAAGGGAGGGGAATCGCCATTCTTCTACCTTAACCTATCTTATCACTTTTTTCTTTAAACCCCATAACCTCCCGATTTCTTTATGGGAATCGCTGTCGCCACCGTTATCATTTGCTGGCAGCGGAAAGGCTCATGGGCAGATTCCCCTCCCTGCAATGTGCATGTTTGGAGCAGGGGGCTGCGTCCTTTTTCTTGGGGAAGGGGCTGCTGCTCCTACGGTTGCCTGCTGTAGGGGCGTGTTAGCAGTGCAAGCGCTGCACGCTCCGGCTCCCTGCACGGGCAAGCCGGGATTCAAGCTGGAGGAAGTAGCTCTTTGTGGCTTCATGCTCTTCCCCGTTCTCCCACCCGCCACCCCCTCCCCCCAAAAATTGCTGCTGGGTGTTGCCTCCGTTTGGGGGCGGATGGCGGTTCGGGGGCGGTGGGTGAGCCATGGAGTGATGGAAGCGCCCGAGGGTGCTGCTGCTGGTGGTAATCGGTTGAAATGCAGTGGTTGCTAAGGGGAGAAAGCAGAGCTGCAAAGAAGCTATATTCTCCTCCTACCTAGCTTTGTGATTCCCCTTCACCCCCCACCTCCGCTTAAAAGACGTGTAGATTTGGAGGGGGCGGGGTGGTATGGGGGACAGGATCAAGGTGGCTGAAGCTGTTTGCTGGTTAGAGCAGCAGAAGCTCCTACTTGGCATTTATGCACAGGAAAATTTGCAGCATGGAAAATTTGCAGCATGGTTGCAGGCTATGGAGGGCCCTTTTGTGGTGTGTGTGTGTGTGTGTGTGTGTGTGTGTTTCTCTCACCACGCTGTAAGTACAATACTCCCCATCTTGCCAGGAGAGGGTGTGAACAAGTAGGAAGATGTGACTGGTAGGGCATAGTTTCTCTCTGTGGAAAGGGACCCATGTTGCTACCTAATGTCTGCCACTATAGCTTCCAGAGGGAGAGGAGAGGTATGCAAGTGGAGAAGAGTGAATTGCTCATGCATTGAACCAGTCATCTCATATTCACATCCACTCACCTGCACTTTCCCTCTGGGTGGCACAAGCATAGCAGTGGAGATCAGGCAGCATTCTAGAGGGTTACCAAGTAAAGGTAGTAGTGACAGCTTCTGTTCATTCATTCTGGGAAGCTGTGCTGGGCCCAATATTCTCTGCCATGCTGCCTGCAGATGGAGGGCAAGTAAGTAAAAGGAGACCACAGGCAAGGAAAAGAGGACAAGCTGTTCCTTGTAGGATTGTGGAATCACTTATGTTCCCCTCAATCTTAAGAGCATGGCAGGAAGGACTAGGCAAGTGATGGCCGCAAGGGGTTGTTACCATTACTTCTGGTTGCTTAGCTGGCCTCTCTCAAACTCTGGGAGGCTCTGCCTACTCACTCTCTTTCTCTTTGGGTGCAACAATTGGAGTGATATGATGGGGAATGGTTGGACACAGCAGGACTTCGCAGAACAAGTGAATCAGCGAAAGTTGCTACTGCCTCTTCTTGGTTGCTCTCCACTCTGGACAGTGCAGAAATGAGTACTGGTTTCCTACATCCAATCACTACTTGCTGCACAGGTGAGCGAGCAGAAGGACAGGGGCAGAAATTATTGCTCCTTTCATGAGCAGTTGCTTCTGTCCAGTTGCACACCTACACTCTCCCTCTGGTTGCAGCGGTGGTGGGTATTGGACACAGTTGCACTGACCCAAGAGAGGGCAAGTTGGCTGGGAGAGACCTTTCTCTGTTGACAGTGCCTCAGGGCCCAGTCCTCCCTGAGAGAGAGAAGATGAACAAGTGAATGGAGGTAGCAGTCTTTTTTGGTTTGTACACTCTCTTTAGGCAGCCCTGCTAGTTCCAGTTTTTAGTGCTGTCCATGGAAAGAGAAGGTGCGTGAGCAGAGGCAACCACCACTGCTTTCACTTGCTTCCCCACAGTGTCCTCTGGCAGTGCAGTGAACAGAGCCCTAGTACCAAGCTAGTTCATGGTCAGTGTGAGCCATCCTGTGGTGCTGGGCCCTTGCAGCATATTACGTTTCTGCAAGATTTAGGCTTGTGTTAGTGCTGGAGAGGACAGGCTAACCTTATGGCTTCACAACATATTGTGAAGATTTTTAGATACATAAACAGATAAGGGGATTAGACTGTTAGATCTCATAATTTCAGGGGCAATTGAAACAAACACACACACACACCAGAACACTAATCTCTTTTTTCATTGTCTACAGATAATAGCACAATTGGGGCTTTCTCATTTGAGCCACCAAAAGAGTGTGGTGTGGCTACAAAATGGAAGGGTCGATAGCTAGAATTGCATTGATTTTAACACAGTTCAGACTGTCCTCAGTGGAAATTGCTCTGCAATTATGTGTGGGCATCATAGTTCTCTTTTAGTTTTAAAAATAGGGAAACTTAACTGGCGTTATTTTATGTCAATACTGTGGTGGTCCTGTTATTAAAAATATTCATATTCTTTGTTCGGTGTGACTAGAGACATTTAAAATACTCATCTATTTCAACCCACCAAGAGCCCGCTTCCTCCACCCTCTTCTTCCCCATGGTTGTGACTCAGAATGGCTTTCCTTTTTTGGTATCTATGTGAAAGAGATGTCTGTAACCCAACTTTACTTTGCTGTTCCTTCTTAGCCATGCCTATTCATTAAACGCCCACAGTGTGCCTGCCATTATGTAAAGTTTAGTTGAATTCTGCACACTGGGCATGCTCAGTTCTCATTAGGTTGCTTTGGGCTTGCTTTACCACCTCTTAGGATTTTTTAAATAAAGACTTTATAAATCTTGACATTCTCTCAGACCTCCCCACTCCCTCTTGTGCATGGTTGGCGCCATTTTTGCTACATAGACCACATTCAGTCTTGAATTTTGAAAATAGAAGAAATGATTCTCAATATAGTTTTTAACTCATGAAATATTTTTTCTAAATTAAAAAACGAATGAATGTGCACTACAAAGAGTATGGAAGATGGTACCTCAATTAGGGAAAATATTGGTAATTAGCATGTATTTGTTTTTAATTCAGACTTACTAAGGCTGTGTAACTTAAGTTCCAAATTCCAGCAGCTACTCATTTTAATAATTCTTGAAATTTAGTCATACCCATGTTGGATAAGAAAGAAACAATGGGTTGTATCCTGTGTTTCTACAAGTTGAAGCTATTTAACAACATAGTTGTTTCACCGGTGAAATGTTTTATTGTACAGGATAATTCATAAGCAGGTTGCTGATAACTTCATTGCACAATAGATTGCACACCTGTTATACAATGAGTTTCTGCTAGCACAGTTGTTGGAGTTTATTTCTTTGTTGTAAAACATTAAAACCCGAGAGTCCTTGCGCTAGCAAACAGAACATTGAATAGAGCCCAGTGTTCTTCCATTCAAATTTATTATCGCCTTGAAAGATAATATGAAAATATTTAAATATTTGCAACACTTAAAAAAAAAATCTTGAGGCCTTGAATTTTGCAAGTCTTCTGGGAAATTTGTTGTCCCCCCCTATGCTACCAACATCTTCACCATTTGTTTGACCAGAGAAACAGGAACAGTTTCTGTGTAATGTTTAGCGGTCAAATAAATGATTCCTCAACTGATTCCCTTGACTTGAAGATAGCACAACCATGTTTTGTAGTAATGTGTCATCTGTATGGCTAGCTTATAGACCAGAGATATCCAGTGTGGTGCCCTTCAGTTGTTACTCCAACTCCTGTCAACCCCATTCAGCATGGCTTATGGTCAGGGTGACGGGAGCTGTGGTCCAATAACATTTGGAGGGTACCATGTTGACTTTCCATTATATACCCATACCATTGAACTGCAGTTGGGTTCCTAAATATTGTGGTTAATCAGGCTGGTGTTGCATCTTGCTTGAAGGCAATCTGCATGAAAACACCAACACATGATAAAGATACGGGAATTGTAGTTATTGCAAGAAAACAAAGTTTAGATTTTCTTAACTTTGTTATAAAATACTCACTTTATAGGTATTTTAAAATCTATGTTAAAGCATGCTGTGTCATCATATACCGTATTTTTCGTTCTATAAGACGCACCAGACCACAGGACGCACCTAGTTTTTGGAGGAGGAAAACAAGAAAAAAAATAATCTGAATCTCGAAAGCCAGAATAGCAAGAGGGATCGCTGCGCAGTGAAAGCAGCAATCCCTCTTGCTGTTCTGGCTTCTGGGATAGCTGCGCAGCCTGCATTCACTCCATAAGACGCACACACATTTCCCCTCACTTTTTAGGAGTGAAAAAGTGAGTCTTATAGAGCAAAAAATACGGTATATCTATATCTATATCCCAACTTCTTTCTTGTTCCTCTCCCTCGGGACAAGTTTTAGTTTTGAAAGGGGTAGGGCCCTGTATGTCTTTTCTCCTAATCCTCTTCTTTCATTCTCTGTGGAAATACATTTCTTTCTTCTTTAGTCTTTCTAATTAGACATGAAGGTGGAAGTTAGTCCCTGCCTTAAATGGACACCTCTCAGTGCTTGATATGACAGGAAAACACATGAAATTCAAGCTGGAATCAACTCTTTGGGTCTGATTCCAGTGTAGATGTGTTGAAATCACTGATCAAATGCTAGGTTGATTCAACAGGAATGAATGGTATGCCTCTTATGCTTGCTCTCCTAGTGGTCACTAGCTAACAAAGTGTAACACGAGCCCCTTGAGATTTAGAAGATTTGTTTCCTTTTACTATTGGTGTGAGTTGAATCAGATTTTTCTCTTTTGGAAGAATGAGCCACATTGATAACTCGGGACCACTTATATTATAAAGTCATCTTAAAACATAACTTTCTGATATGAGGGAGATAAGAATAAACTTATCTTGGGTATTTATAATGTCACCATGGTAACATTTTCATGCTTTGTACTTGGCCTCTGACATTTTCACCTAAACAGAGCTCAACAGAAAATTCTATTCTTGTTTCTACTAGGTTAAAGTGTTGTGGGCATTTGAAATGCAAGGAAGGATGCACTTTGAATCACAGTTATATTTAACAATTTTTTGTTAGTGTTAAGTGTAGAAAAAAGCATAGTAACTTGTGCTGGCAAGTTAGATGGGTGTTGGTTCTATGCATCAATTTACTGTATTCCAGGATTCAACAAGAGATTCAGGCTTACCATGACAACACCCTCTCCTCTCTCTCTCTGTTCATCAAATATTGCAGTGGATATTTTTTTTAGCACAAAAGCAGCACCTTCTTAAAGAAATGACAACACTACAATATATACTACAGTGAGCAAACCTAACTGTACAGAATGCTTGCTCTGAATGGAATTATACCTGCTTTGGGGGGGAAAGCTGACCTATTTTTCCTGAATTTTAATGCAGCTTTTATATTAAGATGACTTCACACTTCTATTTTTAAAAAGTTTGATGAAAGCACATTGAGGAGAGTCATGCTTTTTAAAACTGTAGTTCTCTTCCACCAAAACTAGAGTGCATGCTTTAAAGTAAGTATGTGGTAGATCTGTATAAATTGGAAAGGACATAAGAGCCCTGCCGGATTGGATAAAAGACCCATCTAATCCCTCATCCTGTTTTCACCAAATGTCTGTGGGAAGTCTGCAAGGAGGACCTGAGTGCAACAGTGCTCTTCCTCATGCACGTTTCTCAGCAACTGGTATTCAGAGACAGAGACAGCTTCTGACAGTCAAGGTAGAACATAGCCATTGTGGCTAGTAGCCACTGATAGTTTTATCTTCCATGATTTTGACTAATCCTGTTTTAAAGCCATCCAAGTCTGGCCATCTTTTCATCTTGCTGGAGTGCCATACTTTAATTATGCACTGTGTGGGGAAGTACAGGTACTTTCTTTTGTCTGACCTGAAGCTTCTCTTCCAATATTCAGCTTCATTGGATGGTTCCAAGTTTTAGTATTGTGGGGGAAGCTAAAAACTTATCCATTTTCTCAATTCCATGAATAATCTTGTATACCTCTACCATGTACCCTTACTTGAATTTTGTCTAAACTAATCTCCCCCCTCCCAAGTCATATCTTTCCTCATAGAACAGTTGCTGCAGTCCCTTGATCATTTCAATTGCCCTTTTTGAAAGTTTTTCCAGCTCTATAACATCTTTTTAGGTGGGGCGACCAGAACTGTACACATAATCCAAAGTACAATCTCATCGTAGATTTGTATAGCACCATTATGATATTGACAGTTTTATTTTCAGTCCCTTTCCTTATGATTCCTAACATGTTACCCATTCCAGAGAGGAGAAGGCTGACAAAAGCAATAGCCATGCAGCAAATTTCCACATTCACAGAAAATAAGGCATTGAATAAGGGAGCCATGCTTATAGTGACCAAAGCACATTTCCCTATACAGACAAGAGATAAAATTAACACATTTTCAGTTATTTCAGATTAGATCTTATCTAACTCAGTGATTAAAGAAGAATGCAGATTTTGACAGTAAATTGATTTTTCATGTTATTTTCCAATAAGAGAATTCTAGTTTATGGAAAGACTGGTCAGAGTCTGATCTCTATCAATCCACAAGCGTCATGGCTCTTTGGTGCACAGAAGTTTCACAACACACATTCATTCTGCAATACTTGCATTTGTGATGTGATTTCGAGGTGGTGAGAATCAGTAAAGGTCTCCTACAAAACAACAGCAGACAGTTGTTCTATATTTTACCTTCTCAGAAGTGCAGTGTAAGTAAGTGAATACTCCATCTCTCAACCTGATGATCACAAATAATGGCTAGCCAGAAAGCCAAGCTGACATTTGTTTCCTCTCAAGTGACATCATGATTGAGGGCAGTTGATCTAGATTCTAGGTAGTACTTGGTTTCATCTCTGATTGAACTAGTAGTATTTTGGTGGTATAAAGTTAAATGATCATTACTTTGAAACCTTCATTTAGTGGCATCTAACACCAGCTAAAGAAAGGTTGTAATACTGACAGATTGGGAGTTGTTGATTAGTCAGTAACAAGGTGACCTTCAGTAATATATGTGGAGTTTTCGTGTTCATTCAGTCATGTCCTACTTCACAATATTTCATTCAGTTCCTCCTCCCACTTAGTTTTCTGTCCCCATCCCCAACAATCAATCAGCATTCTATGCACACTCAGGTTTTTTCTCATTAGGATTCCCCCACCCCTGCTAAAGATTTATTATATTTGTGCAAGCCTTTGGGTTCCCTCAAGCCTCTTGATTTTGTGTGTGTGTACTCAGTGAACATTAGCAATAGTGCAGGATGTGTATAACCTGTCTGAAGTTTTTTTGGTTTTTTGTTTTGTTTAATGAATATAATGTATGGTATGGATTCTTTGCTACAGAGGTCTGTTTTCTGGGAGAGGATCCCTTGTTGGGATCATGTAACACTTCCAGTGTGAGTGGGGAGGAGCAAAGCAGGTGTAATTTAGGCATGGAAAGCCGGGCTTTATGGCTCATCTTTCAAAGGAACTGTTAAGGGGGTTCCTTTTAAATCTAGAATTTGCCTTCATTTTTTTCGTTTCTAGATATAACACAATATGTTCTTCTTTATTACAGTTTTTCTAAATCTGTTTAACTCTGTATGTTATCCTTTTAATTGAAAAGCAATAAACCATGTAGATTCTCAGATCTTCAGTCAGCAGTCTTTCACAGCATCATGAGGCAAAGTATATATATGCATTAATTTGTAACAGTGGATATGTAGCAATCTCATTGCTTTCTAAACAGGAGCTTTCCATGGAAACTTGGTTCTGTAAAAGTAAATGACATCACAGCTGGCAACTGCTCCTAACTAACTTCTCCTGTTGATCAATGCCCTACATAGAAAAAAGTTCCCCAACACGGTGGTAAACCTTGATTTAGCATTATGTTCTAATGCAGTTAATTAACATGCAGAAGTTACCCATCAGTCATTTCAATAGAAGCACAGATCCACATATATGGTTATTTGCATTAATGAGTCAGTTTTATTGGCTGAAATGGGGACTTCTTGCAAATGCAGTAGTTCCATTTGTATGTTGGAGCACTAAAGAACTTTGGATCTGATTTTGTAAAGAAAAATTCCGCTCTCCACACACCTGTGGTAAGGAAAGACTCAATTCAGAAACAGGATTGCTGAAGCATCCCATGTATCTTTCATAGGAAAGTTGTGCACATGGTAAATAGTGTAGAAATCATGTCCTGAAAGAAATAAGTACTGAAAGAAAGTCTGAAAGTAATAAGTACTGTTAACCTTGAGAAAAGAAAAGAAAAAGTTATCAAAAAAATATTTAGATGACACCCAGGCATATAGAGGAAACAGTTGCTTGTTGTAAATATTCAGGAATGGCCCTGAAAGAAATTATTTAAATTGCAACAAAGATTATATAATTCTTGTGACAGGAGTATATGGTGGGCAGAAAAATCCTAAAGGAGAAAGTTCCAGCAACATACGTAATATGTTATTTAAAATGCGTTTGGACTCTTGTGTGAATGGTGCTTTAGATTTTGGACATGGTTTCTTAGCTCATATAGTATAGTGGCTCTAAAAGTATGAATTGTGGTTTATTATAAGATTATTAGGCAGTATCTCAGTGGCAAGAGTTAAATGGCTGTTAAACTTCCCCTAAACTGAGATTCCCCACCACTATCTGTTGTGCCTTACAATGTGTACTCTTAGTTTACAGAGGAAAACGGTGAAGCACAGCAGACTTGCCTAGTATCCCATGTGACCTGAGTGTGCAGAATCCTCTGCATAATGTTCACTGGTACTGTACTTTGGCAGCCAAGCTTCCAAGCTTCATGGAAGTTATGAAAATCATTGATAGACTCCAAACTCTCTGGAGTTCTTTTGTTTTCCAGAACATTAAAACTGGTGCACAGTAATAACTTATATTTTGAAATCAGCAAAATCTTTGATATTCACTACCATTCCATTCTACATTTCTCACTTTGACTGGATTTTTTTGGTGGTGATGTTCTGTGGATGGATTTAAGTATGTGCTATTTCATGCTTGTGAAATACAGTGTCGTGGTGATTGTCCTTCATTCATTCTCCTTCCATGAATTTTTGCCGATTCCCCCTGAAACCACTATGAAGAAGTAAGTAAATAATGAGTAGAATAAATAACTAGCAAGCTGCCTGTTATATTCTGCAACACTGTAGTCTGAAATACTGATTTACAGCTCAATCCTAACCATGCCTGCTGTAGTTAGGATTTGCAGTTTAAAAGAAACAAGTGAAAGGATGCCAGTGCTATAACTCTCAGTTTGAGCCTTTTAAGAAATATGACCATTTGACAGGGCGCTAAGAATTCCATATTCTGTCAGTAAGGGGACAGGGTGCTGTAACCTGTGCCTCACTGCTGATTGCAAAATCTTACAGGAAGGCACTTTACAGATGGGAAACATAGACTGATTAATAGCTTAATTCAAAGCTCTGTGAAGTAAATGGATGCCTTTCTGTTGACAAAATGCTCTTTATTTGTCCGTAAGCAGCTTGCTGAAAGGCAATATCTGGAAATGTCCACTAGAAGACAGAGATGTGCCTATAGTTCTAATGTTCCAATCTGTCACAGTTTGTCATAAGATATTGCATGTTTACCATCACAGTTTTCTGTTTTGTGTGTCCATTCTTTGTGATTTCCTTGTTTCTATAAAAGGCAGCATTCAAGGCTGATTTCTCTCAATTTATTTTGCCCTCTTCATCTAAAAATGTAAACAGGACCTTTAATAATAATAATAATAATAATAATAATTAATATAATAAATTTTTATTTATATCCCGCTTAGGGTGGCTAACAGCAAATATAAAACATTGATTAAAATGTGACTTAAAAACAGCATAAAATACAACATAAATGCAGTGTCAGTGTCAATAAAATTAAAAAATTCAGGGTCATTTGGAGAGGGACCTAGTCAGTAAACATCAAATGATTACCAGGGCTAACTGGCCAAGTTGGTCCTACAAAGGCCAGCAAGGAGACCAGGGAAGAGTTAAAATATGGGGTCTCGGAAGGGTTTCTTCATAAAAAAGGAAAGGGGAAGGGGAATGGAGGATCAGGCTAATTCAAATTGAAGCTTTCTTAACAATTATTATCAGCTCCAAAAATTTGGCAAACGTCTTAAATACATAAAAGGTGATAGATAAAAAGGTTTTATATATATATATATATATATATATATATATATATATATATGCAAAGAACCAATCTATTTGTGAAAAGGGTGAAAAAGCTCCCTTCACCACACCACAGGCTGAACTTTCATTGCAGTTGCAGCCTCCACTGTTGCGCTTTGTAAGAAAAGAAAACAACAGAGGAAAGACACATGCCACTTAACATCACATATAGCTTAGCCTGATAGATAGAATTCCAACACCACAATAAGAAAGAATCAAAATGTAAGCTTTCCTGGTTTTCTCAAAGCTTTAACCAAGTACAACAAGTAAAGTGATGTAAAGAGATGGGACTTCCCTGCACAGAAAATTCCCCATAAACGCTCTTAGAATGCACAGTTGATATATTTTATAATCAATAACTAGGCATACATGGAAGTCACATTTATTTAAAATTGTTGAGGTGGTGGCAAGTAACTTTTAATGTTGTAATTAAATACGTACTAAAAGAGGTTTCTTTTTTCTTTCCTTTTCTCTTTCTTTCTTTTCTATTTCTATAAAGGGTCATCTTGATTATGTTTTGTGTAGAGTGGTCCATAAAGTCCAGATTCAGAGTCAGTTAAAGTATCCTAGACAGAGGTAACATGCAGGAACAAAATTGCCTAAGATAATCAGTCTAAATTATGTTCATATATTTTTCCATGTTTCTCCTTCACTAATTGTTTCATGTTTTGGAATTTAAATTATTTTGTATGTTTAGTGGGTCAGTATAAAATGACATGCAACTCTTAGTATTTCAGTTTAGGCTATTACATTGGATTTTTCTTTGCAACTAGAAGCCATCTGATGATACGTGCATTTTCATATTAAAGTACTGCTCTCCACTGCAATGCAAAACTTTTAAAAAGACACCTCTGAATTGTTCAGTATTAAAACTCTTGACAACCTTGTGAATTTTCATATTTGACAAATGGTTCTTATTCATGCCAGCACTTCAGACTAATGTTCTGGGACTTGTGGGTGTTAGAGAACAGAACAAATTTCCATATCAACTAATTTGATCCCACACTAGAGTTTTAAATGGGATTATTTTTGACAGTCCTTATATGGTAGATTCACCCCCCAATAAACATGACTATCAAGTACACAGTGGCAATTATAAATTTTGAATTCAGTAGATATGAAAGCCTTGCTTCCAAAAATAGTAATTTTGCATGCTTCCTCAGAGTCTGCACTTTTAGATAATTAACTTCTGATCTGCAGCACTAGCAAGGTTTGGATAGCTATTTAGGAAATAGAATATATTCATATTACTACTTGTTACTTACTCCACATCCAGTTCACTCCCACTTCTAATTTTTGAAGCTGCATTCACATGACGTTAGTGACAATTCATATTGATCCTGTGGTTTCTTGACAAATACTGCTGTTTGGTGCATCCCCCCCCCCCCCAGCTTCAGACCGATGGGAAAGCAGGATGCTGAGTAAGCAGCAATGTGAACTTATCCAAACAGCTGTCTTGCAGGCATAGATAAGCATGCAAGCACAGATGACAGTGTAATAAATAGGAGTTCTAGTGGGATTGCAGGGGCAGGGAAACCAAAAAGGTTGTGTGTGCCGGGGGAAGACATCCCCACCCTCTCTCTAATGTGAACATCTCAGTGCACATGCAGCTTGAAACACAGTGTGGGGAAATTGGCCCTATGCTTAAAAAAATATCCTCACTAATGTGAGCATACTCTTAGATAGGAAATAAACTGCGGCAGAATCTGATTGTTTTGGGAGTTTTATGGCAATGAGTTTGTGCAAACTGTTAAATCTGCTCTGTAACCTGGGGGTATATAATGTTTCAGGGTTAGATCTTTTTGACATTTGAATTGTGTGTCTTTTAACCGTGCAAGCACTCGATGACAGTTTAAAGGTTTTATTTCTTCACAAGGTGATCCACTGTCTGTGCAAAGATTTAAGATCTATAAAGTTGTTCTTTAATGTTACACTGTGCAGCAAAGACTGAAGTAAATGGGCTAACATACTTCGTAATCTCATAATTTAAATTCCGTGGTTAGCTAAAATTTTGACAGTTAGTTGCAAAAAACAAAAAAGCTGAAGGGTAAGAAAGAAAAGGGATGAGGTCCAAATTTTAGAGGCAAATTATAAAACTGATAATGTGAAAAATGGAGCTGGATTTGTAGCAATAATGTACTGATGCTGTGTTGTACAGAATCAAAAATATTGTGGCATTTATTTGGGATATTACAACTGCACTGAGCCTGGGTTGGTCCATACTGTTCATTGTGCTTAAGTCCTGTTGAAATCAATGTGAATTAAGTCATTATTAAATTTTCATGGTGAGTTCATTGGGACCTAAGTGCTGGTAACTTAGTCTGAATCCAACCTATTATCTCCACCTACACATATTTTTGATGCAGGTCCAATACTGTTAGGATTGCATCATGATGATAATGAGAACTTGGGGATAGCCCCCAAAGGAGTCTGCTGTGCTGATGTATCTTTCCATCCCTTTCCTCTGTAACTCGCTCACATATGACTAGAATATGACTACAGTAGGCCATGGAATCTGCAACTGAGGCCGGTGTTGCCTCATTCATAACAGAGAGACTTTGCCTTCCCACCAGAAAGAAGACATGATATATCTATTGAATATAAAGGACATTTATTAATTAAGTGATCTTCAACAAGCAAGCAAACATGAATGTAGACAGAGTATGATTTGAAGCCATGGGGGAAAGCAAAGCATCCGTAAATTTTATCCTCGGGTGCCTCCAAATCCTTAACATGACTTTTGCCAAGGATCAGACATTTTGCCCAGACTCCAGTCTACATGACCGAAACATTCTATTAGTAGTATTAGCCAAACAACCAAATGCAAATCTGTTGAATCATCGGTCAAACTGATCGTTTGAATCAGCCAAAACCAATTTCCCAGTATGAAGTATGTGAAAAAACACAACACCCCCCCCCCTTTCAGCCAATAAAGCCATCAGCTACTCCCATACTGGTATCAAATAGCAGGACTAGCTGGGTGCCCCTGTGCAAGTGGAAGTGGAAAGTGCAGAGACTTAGGCTGCTATATACAGGCCAGCTCTTGCCTTTTGTTGATGGGCAGTGTATGGTGCCCCATGTGTCCGAATGCACACACATACTCCTAAACTGTATGTCTCTACCCCAGATGCAAGAAGCAGTGTGGCAAAATCAGCCTCGCTATAGCAGTATGGATCAGCATTTTCCCAAGGGTAAGACCATTCATAAAACTAGGCCACATCTAGCAGCAGTTCCTACTTACTTTAATGTTCAGTTTTTTCTCAGATGGACTTAAAAGAAGCAACGTAATAGTCCTATTGAGAAAAAGAAGCAACATAATAGTCGTGTTAAGAAAAAGAACTTTTGTTGATAGTTTTTCTCTTTTTGAAACTTGGGGCTTTAATCCTATAATAAATAAATCTCCTCACCTAAACTTCTGGGGCTTAACTGCTAGTGCTATGTTACTTCTTGGTATGAAAACATCAGTAAAGACAATAATAGTGCAGAGAGAGAGAGAGAGAGAGAAAATATATATCAGAAGTATCTGATATGCCAAAGGGCAACATTTATTAGATAGAATAGGTAAAGGTAAAGGGACCCCTGACCATTAGGTCCAGTCGTGGCCGACTCTGGGGTTGCGGCGCTCATCTCGCTTTATTGGTTGAGGGAGCCAGCGTACAGCTTCCGGATCATATGGCCAGCATGACTAAGCCGCTTCTGGCGAACCAGAGCAGCGCATGGAAACGCCATTTACCTTCCCGCTGGTGCGGTACCTATTTATCTACTTGCACTTTGAGGTGCTTTTGAACTGCTAGGTTGGCAGGAGCAGGGACCGAGCAACGGGCAGTCACCCCGTTGCGGGGATTCGAACCGCTGACCTTCTGATCGGCAAGTCCTAGGCTCTGTGGTTTAACCCACAGCGCCACCCGCATCCCTGAATAGCAGTAGGTAAACTAGTTCTTCTGGGATTATGTCCATTGCACAGTTTATGCAGTGGGAGTACTTCCTCCCTCCCCTCTCTCCCTGTACTCCCCTAAATCTGCTCCAGAGGATCCTGCAACCCTCTGGAGCAGATTTTTTAATGTGTGGGGGTTGCAGGGGAGAGGAGGGCGAAGTTCTGTTGTGCAAGCAGAAGTCTGTTGACTGAATGGAATAGCAGCAATGGATACAACCCAAAATTTGTAAATATTCTCTGTTTTAGAATAAACTATTCAGATTTCATGAGTTACTATATTGCATAGAAGTATAAATATAAACTAGTTAAAAATGTTGTAAAATCTTGCTCATACTGTAATAAGCAAACTGATAGCATGTATCAATTGGAAGTGCTATTTTTATTAGGCTTAAATTTAGGGTCAAAGGGACTTTCATATTTAGCTTTTTCCATGATATTTTAAGATGTCTGAGCTTTTAGAGTATTCCTGCTAACATACTAATAAACTAATTTAAAGTAGACTTTTTAAAAAATTGTGTTTTTTAAATATCCTTTACATCTCTATTAACATAATTTGTAAGCACAAACAGACACACCCCTCTTTGCTTAGTCAGCTTTCATGTCCCTTTTTAAAAATTCCTTATGTCCCTACTCCTTGCCTCACAGTAATTTACTGCAGGCCAAGACACTAAGAACAGAGACATGATTTTATTAATTAGATTCCTCTCTTTTTCCTTAAAGGAGGCAATATATCTGTGGTTTTTTTTCAAAACAGTTGTGATTTTTATCTTGCAAGCTATAAATTTTATCCTTTGTTTTGTTTTAGTTATTGTTACTGTTTATGAAAAATCTTAATCAACTACTGTTCTTAAAAATCTTGGAATTGATTGGATTACTAAACACTTGCCAGGTAGGACAGCTCACAGCTAAGTTTAGGCAGAATCTGATGGAATATTTCTTTTCTAAAATAGTGTATTAGGAAGACGATACCTGTTGTGACTAGGGTCATGGTACATGTAATTACAAGTGATATTTGTTCTGGGTGAAGTGGTCGTCTGTCACAGCTGCTGAAGCAAGTAAAGTAGGTCTATATTATCAATTATTAATAATTTAGTGCTCATCAGAGTTTATTTATGCATCCAGGAGTTTAATTACTGGAGAGGCATTTGTGTTTGTTTGGAACTTGTAGATTGGGCTGCATAGGAAGATGTAAGCTTCAGTCAAGTGGAGAAAAGGGTGTACCGTACTTCTTAAGTACAAAGTACAAAGAAATGTGCTGTTCTAGAGAATAGGCCATATGATTGCCCTAGAGAAATTGGTATAAGCTACCTGTTAGCTTATGTCCTTTTCCTTTGGACTTCTTACTGTTTTATGTTGATGCTGCTGGCAAATTCCTGGAGCTTGTGTCAACTTCTTTGGAAACTGTTGCATAGTAATTTACTTATTAAACTTTCTTCCCCTTTCACTTTATTATTTCCATTTTCTTTATGAATTTCATAAATACTTCTGATGCACATCGTATATACATGGTTTGGCATATGGGAAGGAGGAGAGCCTCAGAGTTCTCGTAAATAGACAGACAGTGCTGCATTTATTAACCAACATAGGGCTCTCAAAGGGGGTCCTAATATATATTATTTTAAAACTGTAAAACTCCTGCAGTATATTAAAATTCAGACTACTAACACAGCAGTTTGACTTCATCCACAGAGGTCCCCTCTTTACATTTTTCTTTAATGCATGACTTGACGGGTTCCTTTTGTTTCATTTGGAACAGTGCAAGGTAAAGGTTTCAGCATATCTAACCTTGTGCGGAAGATACAGCAGCAGTAAATTGATGTAGGTAGTTTTCAGGACTGTTCCAGATTGACATATGTCAGGGGTTCAGGAGCAGAGTCACAGGAGAGGGAAGAAACGGAGAGCGAGGGGGAGGAGTCGGAAGGAAATGTCAGCGGCGACAGTAGTCCGAGGTCTCTGAGTCTCTCCAGTGACTCGGAGGATTCACAGAAAGGGGCCCCCATGGTCAGGGCCAGGGGAGAGCCCAGGGGGACACCTCGGGAAGGAGGGGACTCAGGGAGTAGCAGCTGGAAATCCGGGCCAGCGTCCCCCCCAGAGTGCAGTAGGGGGGAGGAGTCCAAGGCATCGGGATCAGGGAGCGCGCAGGCAGAGGGAGAACGTGAGGCAGGACTGACCACACCCTCGTCAGGGAGCGAGGAAACGGTCATCCGGAAAGTAAAACGCGCGCGCGCGCCAAGTTCAAATGTACAGGAGGGCGGCAAGGTGGGCAGCCCGGGTAGGGAGCCAGGTCCTAAAGCCCGCCGAAGAGAGGGGGAGGAGTCAGAGGGGTCAAGCTCTGCGTCGGAAGAGTCCAGGAGGAATGAGACCCCGGGGGGTAGTAAGACCCAGAGGAAGAGAGAGAGAAGGAAGAGGTGGAGTAAGATTAGAGTATTAAACTGGTGCACAGGGGGCGGAGATCCAGACAGAGCTTCGCCGGTCTAAAGTCCAGACGTAGGGCTGGGACGCTAAGACTTGTAAATGGAGACTATTCTTCAATAAAGACTTTGTTACTGTACGATCGGCTAGCGTTGGTCCTTGGTGAGCTGGGACCCGGAGCCAGCTCTGACAACATCTAACCCACAAGGCTGAACATCAAAACACAAATTTATTTCCAAGTGGAACAAATGAGAGTAATACTCTTCACATCTTCTCAAGAGTCTACTTATACAACACAGGCAGCTGTTGCAGGTCAGAGAAAGCAAAAATAAATAAATATTCTGTTCAGATGATTGTTTCAATAGGATTTTTACAACTGAAAGAAACTAGGTCAATACAAAGGGAGTAGTCAGAAGTTCAGATTTGCATGTCATTCAAAGTGTCTTTTTATTTGAATGTTTTATCAACAATGTTTTATCTCTCAACTAGCTATCAAAACTATGAGTACAATCCGGACAAAATTAAATATTTAAGTGCTACTGAATTTCAGTGCAAGGCTTAAGCTTAATGTTCCTACCTTAAAAGGCTGCTATGGGCTATTTCACATTACATTAAATTCAGATGCTCAACCTTCAATATGATCATTTTACTTATGAATCATAGAGATAGTGGAAAGAGAAACAAGGGAGAAAATTACACAGGTTTATTGCACTTTCAGCCTAGGATCAGGTCAGTACTAGGACAAGTCATCTCCTAACACCTATAGCTTCCTCATATGTATGCTAATTCTTGAAAGCCACTGCAATTTAACCCAGTTCCTTAACATGCTTGCAATACTAGCCTTTCATGACTTCTTGAGAATTGGATCTGACAATGTTGTTTGTGTGTGTTAGGGAGGAGGGAGTACCACTGGTTGGTGACATGTCATGCTCCTTCTGGGGTAGTTTGTCTACCTTTGGTCTCCACCCTGCACTCAGCTCTCACTTGTAGCTCCTAGAAGCTGTCAGCATGCGACAGCACCCACATCCCAGGAAATGGCTTTGACTGGTCAGCTAAACCAGATGAGGGTAGCTGATAGGTCTTAAATCCTCAGTGAATTAGGCACTTCCCATGCATGTGAAGACAGGCTCTGGTAGATTGAGACTAATAATGGGTCCAGTGGTCAATAAGACTGTTTCTGCACATGCTGTAGAGGGAAGTGAGGGGTAGATGGGACTCATCAACCTGGGAAGGTAGCTCATCTAGGAGAAGGATAATGCTGAATCTAAACCTCCACTGCCTTGTGAGATATCCACTGCCTTGCAGTATATCTTCAGGAGAAGAAAAGGCTAAGGAGTAAACCCTACACAAACCTGCAGTGAAGTCCCTAAAATGGTTGGATGGTGCCTTGTATGCCTCCTCCTGGCAACTCCTGCAGCCAAGCTGGTGCCAAACGTATTGTTCTGCTTTCCTTCGGACCATATGCACGAGGCTGAAATGAGTCTTGTCATCTGGGCCTTATCCAGGACCTTCATACACAAGATTGTACCCCAGGGAGGTCACTTTGCTGCTACTAACACAGCTACGAACACAACTTCACCCACAGAGGCGCCCTTCATTGTCTTTTGAGATGCCAACGAAACAGAACAGAACACAGAATTCTGAAAATTAAGTTTGGCAGCTCTAATGTGTGGGAGCAGATAGATGAAATGTGGAAATATCTGTGGTTTAGGGAAATGTTTATCTTTACATTTTTCTTTAATGCATGACTTGACGGGTTCCTTTTGTTTCATTTGTTACAGTGCAAGGTAAAGGTTATTGTTGGGGAGGGGACAGCAAAACTGAGAGTCAGACCCGTTGGGAATGCTTCCTTGCTTTCTGTTTGCTATGTTTTAAGATAGGCCAAGGACTGCCTAAAAAAGAGAGGGTTTGTTTTACTGCTTGAATAAACAGTCCTCAAATGAACATACAATCCTAAGCATGTTTACTCAGAAGTAAGTACTAACACTTGGGAGGGTTTACTTCAACTCCCATATTCCCTAGCTATTGGCCCTGCTGGCTGGGGCTAGAGGGGCACAGATTTTCCTTCTCTGACTTAACGTGTATTTGTGTATAGAATTGCAGCATTGCCATACTTGCACGGGTAAAAGAAAACAAGGGAAAAGAGAACTGAAAGAGGCAAGAAATAAATTTTTATTTTTTTCAATCATAGAAACCTTCATTGTTTAGGACCAACATGAATGTAACTCTCTACTGTGAATTATCTGTCATTTAATATCTGCTTTATAAATCTGGATGGAATAGAGTTAACTTGTTTTACTTCTGCTAGGAAAGACTGAAAATCTTTTTAATTGGATTTCTTACATGCTTTAAGTGATGACATCCATGCTTTTATCCACAAAATAAGGGACTGTATTTTATGGCCTCATTCTCTCACTTTGATCAGAACACAGTCCCAAACTAATTAAGCACAGATAATAAAATACTCCCAGAATGTGCACCCTGGCTCAGTGCCACTAAAAGAACTTGCACTCATTTCTGTGGTTCGGTTTTCCAGGGCACTGTCTGATGTTAGTGCATTGGTATGTTTGTTTTTGTCTACAGGTTCACAACTTATTTCTACTCGATATTAGGAGCAAAAAATGATGGAATCTCTGGGTAAGAACAAGATGGTTTTCAACTATTTACATATATTGGTTTTGTAAGCAACATTGATATGTTTCTGTAGCACTTACCTAATTGTTAAGTAATATTGTGATAAGGATAATATTAGCACACCTTTTAGATTATTCATATTGTATCTCATTCCAGGCAACTCCCCTACTTGTTCTAAATTCTTCAAATTGAAATAATATCTGGTGCAACTCTGTTTCTCTTATCTGTACAGCTATGCATTTGAACAAGTATGTTCCTCACTCTCTGTGTTCAGATTATGTATAGTGAAGATGATGATACCAATATAGTTCTCTTTTTGTATCATGATTCACATGACTACTGAAGTCTTGAACTGGTATTTGTTCCCTAAAACTAGTTGAAGCAGCAGAGGTGGCAGCAGAGCATATGCATTTTAATCCTTTGATTTCATGTGCTTCTGGATTTGAGGGCTGCTTAACCCAATAAGGATTAAGAGCACGCACAACCATATGTAAATAGGAAATGAACTTTGTTGGTCACTTCATGATTGTCTACAGGAACTACACTGTGGCTCTGTTAAGAGCTGCTTCTAATTTGAGGGACAACGTTGAGTCTGTGCATATGACAGTTACTGTGCCTAACAATCAGCATGCATCATCGTACATTCACCATTTTCTAGTGCGGTGTTCATTTTTGCATTGTTCCCATGCGTGAGCAAGACTCAGAGCACAGTCCCTCCTATGAAGATTTTTATTGGCTTCAATAGTAGTAGTAGTTGTTTACCAAGCTCCTATGCATATCATAGGACGAAAGCATAATATCTGTGGCAGAGGGCCACATTCCAAGAAAGCAGGCATAGTTGCTATCACGGGGTGCTTCTATACTATGTGTTCACTTTGGAATTGCCATGCTTTGTTACTTATTTTTTTTAAAGAGCATCTCCATGACATCATCACCAAACTGTTATTTACTGTTCCCACTGTGATTCTTCTATTTTGTTTAAAATCACAGCAAATCCAGCCACATGCTACTATTCAGTTCTTTCCCCCCAACTCCAAGGTGCATTTTGCCTTAGTACCCCTTTTCTGTTGTCTTAAGAAGCATGGTTTTGACTTGTGCACCCATATGGATGGGTGAACTATACGTCTACTTAAGCACATCTTCACATTATTGTTCCCATGGATGCCATTTTATTAGCATGCTTTAAAATCAATCTAAATTTGTTGTAAATTTTAATTTCTACTAAACTCCCTTTAAAAGAACAACAAACAGTATTTTTACTTTTTGTAAGAAAAATGATTAAAACCCGCTTCACGTGATGCCTTTCTGGCCAGCACTGTTATAGTGACCTATACTATTTATTTTGTGGGGGGGGGGGGGTAGGGAGGCAATCTTCAAATTACAGTAATAGTAAAATAACTGTTGCCTACTTTTTTTAATAAAAGAAGAAGGTAACTCTGCAATTGCACCTTAGTAAAACTGTATTTTAGTGCAAATTATAGAACTTATAAACTGATTTTTAAAATGGCATCCTCAGAATTATTAAAATTGTCTTTCACACTAACCTTTACTCAAACTTGTCCATGTGATGATCAGGTAGCAGCAGTCCCTCTACTTGTTGTGTTGAAAAAGAAAATCATAGGATGTCTGAAATTTGATATGTTTTACATAGGAATGCTGAACACATACAGGATGTATTATTCATCCTTGCAGCAGTTTCATAGTTTTCTGAAGCCATATTTTGGCATAAGCAGCATAGATGGTTCTAGTGCCATCATTTTGTAAATTCCATCCGTTTTAAGCAGTTCTTTAACCAAATTTGGTTTCTCAGATTTTTTTTTGTTTAGTTATTTATATAAGGTATTTATATACTCCTTTTTAGGCAAATCCACAAAATGGTTTACTTCTTTTAAAGTAAAAACAACCCACAACCATCAATAGCAAGTACATAATAAAACAGCCAAGACAACTTAAAAAGAAAAAGAACCTTTTTTGAAAGCCAAATCTTACCTCCCCCTAAGGTCAAGATGATCCTTGAATGGCCCTGTGGTGGCAGTTACAGGGGGAGAGCTCAGCTAAATTACCAGAATCTAGAATCTCTTTTCTTCCCCAAGGGTTAGATGTTTCTTGAGTAACCCTATGATGGCCACTGGAGAAGGATATAGAGATAAAACAAATTCAGCAGTCCTATTCTGTGCAGCAGTTCTGATCACACTCTTTGCTGCAGATGTCTTTTCTTATTTGAAAGGAATACAGGCAGCAAGCATGAACAGTTCAAACAAAGCATATATTGTAGATTGAGCTAGCTCTGAAATTCATGCTTTAAAAACTGTTCATGCTTGCTGTATAGTCACTAAGATTTTCAGATATCTTGCTAAGATGGATAGATGAGTGAAGTTGCTGTTATTCCCAGATTGCAGCTCATAAAATTTGTATGAGGGAGATCGTAACTCTGTCGCTTATAAAAACTGCACACCCAGCAAAAGCATCGTCAAGACCTGTTTGTATCGGTACAGATGGAAAAAACTTGCAAGTGTCTCCAGTTATGCGATACCCATGGTTTAAGTTGCCTCGCAGTAATTTTCAGGATGCATTCTAAAATAGCCAAGGAATTCAAAGTGTTTGATTAACATAAACTTTGAAGGCTTGCTTTTCTATTTTCTCTAGGTATAAAACTGTGCATCTTATCCTATGCCTAATTCCTTAGAAATAAATCCAGTGGTTTAGTGGGGTTTACTTTCATACACAGCATTAAGGGTTGCAGTATTAATTTGCCTGCCACCATTGCACTATATTGCACTTGACTTCACAAGTAACTAGAGGTGTGGCTGTTTGCAGTTGTTTTAGCAGTGACCCATCATGCTAAAGGCACAGCCAATAAGACATTTGCTTTATCACAGCCTGAGAAAAAAAACAAGAGTAAGTGAATTATGGATAGTGGTGTAGTACAGCCAAAATATAGTCCATTTCAACATCCTTTTATAGCAAAGTATGTATAATACCTTTCTTGTGGCAGCACTTACCCTTTTGGAACTTCAGACAAATGCCTTATCTATTGCCTTTTTGGTCCTTTTGGTCTATTGGTCCTTTTTTGTACCTTCATTTTTCAGCAAGCCTTGTCCTTGTCTATATCTGTATTGGATCAGAAGTTGTTTTTATTGTTTAATCACCCTGGGATCTTTCATGGGAAGCAATTCATAAATGTAATGAAATAAAAATAAAACAAATAAATGAACAGACTTTGTTGGATGCCACCCCTACATCTCTGTCAAATATGGATAACATTCTAGTGATGGTAATCTCTGTCTTCCAATTCAGTGACAGGCCAGGTGCTAGCCATGGTTTGTACTGCTCCAATTTCCATCTTCAGTTTGGAATAAAGCCTATAAATGTGCTGGCATACAGACCCCATGATGTTTACAGGGGAGATGATAAAGTGGAACAATGATTAAATGCAAGAGTTGATCAGCAAGATGATGAGTGTGTGTGTGTGTGTGTGTGTGTGTGTCCATGTCAGTGTCTGAGAGTGAGAAATTGTGTTGTTACTCTCCCATTTTCCCAAGTGTCTGGTAGAATATAGTACTGTTATTTTAAAATTTTATTTAGCACTTTAGATTAACTTTTAGGAACAGAAGGCAGTGAATAAAGCCCTGGAACAAGAACCGTATGTCAACAAATTAAGCGTGATGTTCTCAAGCTGCTACTCGTAAGAAACTCAGTGTTAATGTGCTTAAATTTTAAACCAGAATCAGTTTTTTTGTTTGATTAAACATGAACTATCATTTGAGAGAACCTTGTTAAGAGACAAATTCATAACTATTTCAATGTATCTTAAACATACTTTTATAATTTTGAAGAAGCTGGCCCAATACATTTTGCTGCTTCAGGCAAAGAACAGGGCCACCCCTCCCAGTTCCACCTAGAGCAGTTGACCAAATTGGCAGTTAAATCTTATTTCAACACTGGCAATGGGACAGCATCCCCAACTGTACTTGAGAGCAGCTTCCCTAGTGGCAGCAGGTGTTATGTGAGAAAAACAATGCAAATGCATATATGATGCCCACTGAAATGTAAGTCCTTTGCATGCTGGCTACCTCTCAGCTTCCTCACTTGGTTGTAGGCCTTAATGGTGTTGTAGGTGGCACATTGATAGAAGGCAACAGCAAGATGAGGCTGCCAGCCAGTGTTGCTATCATTGCAGTGCTGACTTTGGACAATGGAAATGGTTACGGGGGGGGGGGGGGGGACTTGGGATGAATTGCTCCCCAACCTCAGCATCCAGTGCCGGAATAGCTACCTGCTAATCTTCCTAATGGTAGGACTGGTCCTGTGAAGAGGTGAATGTAGGGTGTATGAAAATAATACATGCTTACATGTGCTGAGAACTTCAGTACTGTATACAGATGTGTATGTTTCAGGCAAGGGAAGCTTTGAAAAAGTAAGAATCCTTGGAAGATAGAAGGGTTAGCCTATTAGCTCTTGCCAAAATATTGCTTGATTGGATACATTGCACATTGTTTGCATAGTAATGGGAGACAGAGCAACTAAATTATTAGGGGAATCTTTCATTTTAAAGTTAATAAAATATTGTATGCATCAGAGTGGGTAGGAAAAAGATGTTATTTCTAATTACATCACTAAGAGTATCCAGTAGGTGACTGTGGCACATTCCATCTGCTATTGTCACCTTCTCTGAGATACAAGCCGTTAAGTCAACATGTCTAAGACTACAATGTTTCCAAAATCAGCTGAAATTCAAGAGAAGATACATTGACAGCATGCAACTTAAACTTCTGCACAAAAGGATGTGTATATTTGTATACCCAAGAGGCAAATCTCAACTAAGGAAGAAAACCTTAACGTTACTTCCTTTGAAACAGAGTTCTTCCTTCAGGACTTTCTTGAACAACCAATTTCACACTGTTTCAAATGTTACCATGTTCAATTGTGATGCTCCTGTAATTGGTGTTCTGTAATTGCTGTTCTTCCCACCTTTCAAGTCCCAAGTAATATGTTTAATGTCAATGCCGTCAGCTTTTCAGCAGAAATTGAAGTTTGGTGCCAGATTGAAAACTCCAGAACAGTGTAAATTTGTGGTGATCATATTCAACAGGATGAAATGCTTGAGAAGTCTGTTTTTAGGACTTGATGAACTTATTTGCCTAGCTAAGATAACATGGCCAGATACTTACGGCATAAGAAGCTAGAATTGGTAGAGTTACCTCTAGGGGTTGGGGAAGTTATGCTTTGTTGTTTGTTTTGTTGAAGCCAAGTATGTTAATGGGAAGAATATGTTCAAAGCAATGTTCATACATAGCAGGATTTTTTTTTCAGGTTGCCTTTTCTAAAGAGTCAGTCAGTTAAAAATAAGTAAATCACTATGTTTTTATAAAGAGCATAATAATTGCTATTTTTCCACAGGGTTACTTGTTTGTCCATGGCTCTTACTAAGCCTCTGGGAGTGTAGTTAAAAGGGCAAGGTTCTCATTTGCATTTGTACCTCTGCCTTCACTTAGAATATATAGCATTCATCATATGTACATCTTTTCATAGCCTTGAGGCATTGGCAGAACTGCCTATTTTAAGGTTAATGTTTGTTGAGAGGCCAAGGGGCTACATTCTTAGTACAAAAGCTTCATGCCAGTTTCTATTTTTGGTGATCCAGGATCTCAGTTCTTTGTGTCATTTTGTTGTAATATCAGCATAAATGTGTATTAGTAGCCTAATCTTTTATTTGAAGTTCACATCTGAATGATTAGTGCCTTTATGCTTACATATTCAGTCAATATTTGTATTTTTACAGTTAGTAATGATATATTGCTAAAGGCTAGCTGTTCATTTTTTACTTTCTTGTTTTCCCCACCCATCCATCTATTATAATAGACCCTGTGGAACTTACAGTGTAGTTGAATCTATCTTTTTACTGTTGTCCTTTTCTGTTTCGGAGCCAAGATTGATTTGAAATTATCATAATTAGTGAAGTAATCATTTTTAAAGTCTTGAAAGATCTGAATAAATGGTTTCTTAATACATATTCCTCCTGCCAGTTGGCTATTTCTTATTGATTACTTTCATTTTCTGGCAGTCAGATATTTGTGAATGTGTAAGAACATTATAGCAAACATGAAATAGTGGCAGTTTTGTTTTTGTTATATATATCTATAATTTGTGTACTGACTTTTTATATTGAGGTGGTTCACAACAAAATGCAGTTGACAATAAGAAGATAATATATCAAATAAAACAATCCATTTTGGTTAAAAAGCAGCAGTAAGGTAGCAATGCTTAAAGGCTATAGCTTTAAGAATGCCTGCAGAAACTTAACTCATTTTGAAACCCTTTTTTAAAAAGTAGGAGCAACTCTTTGGGGAGGCCAGTCCACATTGTAGGCGCCAGCCAAACTTATATTGCTGGATTAGAACAATGTGTCATCAATTTAAAGAAATTAAGCCAACACTCACATAGGGTCTCTCTATGCTAGGTAGAGCAGCAAGGCAATTATGTGTCGAGAGGTATAAGGCTTCAGAGACATTTAAAGCAAAACAAACACAAATTTTACTTAAGGTCAACAGTTTTGAAAAGATGTTCCAGAAAAAACTCCTTATTTAAAAAAGTTATCCATAAGAACAAAAAATAACACTGCTACTAAAATCAATATTGGCTCAAATCAACCCTAAACCTAACCAAGCCAATACATGCTAACTTGTCTCCCTCAATTTAGCATCTCAGTCCTTTTGCAGCCTCTCCCTAGCTTCTTTCTTCTGTAGTACCACATTTGTGCTCTAGAAGCGTAAGAGTTATAGAGTCATAAGAGTTGGAAAGGACCCTGAGGATCATCTAGTCCAGCTCCCTGCAGTACAGGAATATGCAGCTGTCCCATATGGGGATCAAACCTGCAACCTTGGTGTTATCAGCGCCATGCTCTAACCAACTGAGCTATTTGACTTGCCCTCCCGCATCAGACCAAAGACTCATCTAACTTAGGGTCCTTTCTCACACTGTCCCACCAGAAACTTAAGGGAAGTCGGCAAGCAGGATATGAGCATAGCAGTACCCTTTCTACTTGTTTCTCTCCAACAACTAGTACTGAGAGGCAGGGGATCAGGTGGCGTTGTGCCTCTTGGGCTTGCTGATCAGAAGGTCAGTGGTTTGAATTTGCACAACAGGGTGAGCTCCTATTGCTCTGCCCCAGCTCCTGCCAACCTTAGCAGTTTGAAAGCATACCAGTGCAAGTAGATAAATAGGTACCACTGCGGCTGGAAGGTAAACAGTGTTTCTTTGCACTCTGGCACTCATCACGGTGCCTGTTGTGCCGGAAGTGGTTTAGTCATGCTGGCAACATGGCCTGGAAAGCTGTCTGTGGACAAACACTGGCTCCCTTGGCCTAAAATGCTAGATGAGTGCAGGACCCCATAGTCGTCTTTGACTGGACTTAACCGTCCAGGAGTCCTTTACCTTTACCTTTTTACTGAGAGGCATTTCTGCCTCAGATGATATAGGTAGTACACAGCCATCATAACCATTTTATATAGTAGCCATTGATGGCTCATTCTTTCATTAATTTGTCCTTTTAAAGGCAACCAAGTTTCCTAATGAGCCCTAAGATAGAATTGGACTTTTTCAGATGTGCCACACACTGCATTGAAATTTTCATCCAGCTATCCACTGCAACTCCAAGGTCTGTTTCTTGGTCAGACACTGCCCACTTAGACTCCATAAGTTAGCACTCCCCCATCCCAAGTGAATCACTTTATGCTAGGATTAAGGTGACAAGAAGCCTTGTTGAAGAGTTGTAATATTATTACGGTAACTTTCCATTGTATAAATACCTTCATATAACATTTTCTATATTTTTATTTTATATTGTGCATGTGAGTAAAAGACCCTGACCTTAAAAGGTATGGCGTACTCAAATGTGAGTGTATTATAGAAATCTATGAAATTAAAATATATACAGTATCCTCACTTTTTTCTTTATCTCTAATGTGAGTTAATTCTTCCTTTTGTAGTATGTAGCATATCTAAGGGATATGCAAAACAGCCTTTGTGTCAGATACCCTGCTATTATATCTTGCTTTTTCTTCATATAGCCTAGTCATCCGTAGTATATAGAAAACATTTAGTTGAATATCTAACTGCCAATTTTTTTTAGTCACTTCTGTTGAGCAGGTAATCTGTTCACTGTAGTTGTCTATTTTTACACCCGGGGCAAACACTGGGTGCAGACTGTTTTTTACTCCCTACTTGTCTAATCTGGTTATTTTAAGGTAACAGCCTATTTCTTTTTTTCTTCACTCAACCATCTCAAATTAAAATTATGATGGCCAAAATAAGGATGTGGAATGTTAAAACATTCTCATAACAGAGGCTTGTTCTGATTGTCACCCTGTAGTGTTAGATTATACAAGTAGATTCCCATGTCATAGTTGTAAACACACAGACAGAAAAAATGTCCTGTGTTTTTCTACAAACAAAGCATAATACTGCATGTTGCAGAGGCTTGATCCTTGAATTATGAAATCCAACCAGTCCTTTAAGTGGATAATATTGTAAGTGGAAGATTTGCCCTGAGGCTGATCACTAAACATTCAAAGTTCTTTTTGTGCCAAATACAGCAGCATGGAAACTAAAGCAATCCTCCTGCTACCTAAATCCTAGGGCTTGTGCCAGAGCAACATTTAATATATAATATGCATTGAAGCTCTAGGATAAAAATGTGTCTTTTATCGTTAACGTATAATGGAAATTTTTAGAATGTAAAAGTGCTCATGACGGAATGGCTATTTCCTTTTTCCAGTGTGATGTTGTGAAATCGTTACTGCTAAGTGGGTTGTCATCATAGTCAATAGGCCTGCTTCATAGCTTTATTAAATAAGAAAAAGCTGTTTTTGTCTCATTTTATTGCATTAAAAGAACAAAACATGTGTGGCTGTTTGCTAATATATGCTGATGAGCTCAAGTGTTGCTGCTTTAATATGCTGGATGCAGGTTTTAGTTCTTGAACAGTGCATCCACGCTAGATTGTGAACTTTATGTGTATACCAGGGTTGATTATGCCTGAGACACACAGCATGGAAACTCTTCTTTGCAAAAGGAGAATGCAAGGATATCAGGATAAACAACTAGACCAAAAATGAAAGTTCAAAGCTTTATCTCCTAATCAAGTATTAAACAGCTTAGGACTTTCTCTTCTTTGTGAATAGAAGTCTTGGAAACAGAGATTTGAGTGAAATAATTATCCTACTAGCACAGTAACCCTAATCCTCCCCCACACACCAAGGAAGGGATACTCACACATGCAAAGGACCTGGGTTAGGGATCATTATAACAAGCAAGAATAGGAAAAAGGGTGATGCCTGAGAAAAGGAGGTGCCTCTTTGGATTTCTGCTGTTTAAATCTTTTCTGAATTGCCATCTTTTCTTCTAATTGTAATGCTTTGCCCATTTGGTCTTCTGAGTTCTTCTAGGCCTTCTCTGCAGTTGACTTCTACACCCCAAATTGCCTTCTCTTTTGCTTCTCCACCAAACTGCCTTTTCCCTCTTGGCACTGAGACAGTACACATGGGGTGTTGAAGCAGTCATATTCCACAGGAGCTAGAATGACATTGGATTGCGATAGTAGCATCTCTGAAATCCAAGTTTGTCTCAATAGTGTCCTCTTCACGTGCATGGGAACATTTCCTGTTTGCATAGGCCCAAAATTGAAGCTAGCAAAAGTCCAAATTGCCTACATCAAAAATCCAACTTCACACCCATCATAGTAGCAGATGCCCAGATTGCCAACTTGATAACCTTCTAGGCCAAACCTGCAGATTGAATACTATTCATTATACCTCAGAAGACAGCTGAAACATTTCTTTGCTGATCTGCCCTATCTAGAGAAAGCGGCCCATGCCTCAGTTACATATGTCCTGCTATATATATATACATATATATATATCCCAGCAAGTTCACACTCTTGTCTCAACAACATCTACACTGGCTTGGTCATGTCCACAGAGCTGGCTCCTGGCACCACGCCAATTGGCAGACAAACTCTGAGTTACAAAGATGTCTGCAAACGTTACATGAAGGCTGGCAACATCAACCCTGCCATGTGGGAATCCCTTGCAGACAACCGCAGTGCCTGGAGACAGTCAAGTTGTGTTTTCATACCAGAGGAGAAATGACCGCTGGGAGGAGCACAGAGAGAAGAAATGCCATGGTGCATCTGCAGCAGTACAACTAGACTCCTTCATCTGCCCCAGATGCAAGAAAGCTTGTCCTCTCCCACATCAATCTCAACAGCCACAGAAGGAGCTACAACAATGGGCATAGGCAGGATTTTTGTTAGGGCGGGGGCAGAATCTCAGATTTGTATTCATTTAGGAAAGAGCAGCTGTCCCTTCCTGTCCTCTCTTGGCTATGCCCATGGCTACAACCATCTAACATCTTGACCTCACCCCCAAAGGCGCACTCCTCCATTGTCTCCCAAGACAGATGCCAACAGACAATGGTTACATCTAGAATATTGTGACATGCCCTACATGGGCTGCCTTGGAAAATGGGTTGGAACCTACAACTCGTACATGATACAGCCACCTGATTCTTGCTGGTGTTAAGCATTTGGAACACATGCAAGTTGTCTGCCTTGTTTCTGAGCCGAATATAAAGTATGGTAGTGACCTTTTAAAGCCCTAAGGAGTTTGGAACCAGGCCATCTGAAGGATTGGTTACGGGCCTGCCTAGCCTTTAGGATTGGTGTCAGAGTCCCTGCTCATAGACCTGCCATCGATAGATTGGCAGGCACTAAAGATGGGGACATGGTCCATGTTTTATTATGTTTTAAATGGGCTTTGTAAAGAGCTGTGCTGGGATTCTATTACTTTATATCACTTATTGTTTCAATTACATTTGTTATTTATTTAAAGTGTTGTACTGGATTTTATTTTTAACAGCTGCTGTTTGCTTTTGTAATTACTGCTTGATAAGGGCATTAATATCAACAAATGGAACCTAGTTAGTGTTCCCATGCCCTGATGATGGTTGCCTTGGGGTAATGCAGAGGTGGGCTTTTTCACTCATAGCACCAGTATTTGGGAACTCTAGAATACAAGAGGCCTCATCAGTATTGGCTGTCTGCTGGCTTTTGAAGACACTCCTATTTACAGTAGTAGTTATTGCCTAAGCTCTGTAGTCCTGAACAATTTCTTAAAACGGTGGTGGCTCAGGTATCAAACTCTCTGCTTTATCTTTCCGGCATGATAGTCAGTGAGTCATGCCAGATTCTTCTGTTTCCTATATCTTGGGGTATATTTTGTGTGCCCCTTAAATCATCTGACTTCCTACCTCCCATCCTTTTCATTGACTGAATTTCAGCTAATGACCATAGATTTGAAAACTGCTTCTGTAAAAATAATCTCTGTTACTAAGCCTGGTACACCTGTTGACTAGTTGCAAGTACTGTGCCATTTTGGCACATGTGAATATCAGAGCTGAACTGGAAAGTTTAGATTTGTAGTATTTTCCACTTTGCTGTCAGCCGGCTAAGATAGCTTGCCGCCTTTGGGTACAGTGGAGGATCCTGTTCCATCAACAATGTTGAAGTAAGGTTCAACTGGTATTCCATTTGTTTTACATAATGTGGGGAGGGTATCTTGCCATTTACCTGAGACAGAAAATGCCTTGGCCTGGCTCCAGAAGGTAGACTACTCATTGAATAAATTGTTCCAAGGCTACTTTTTCTTGTAATATGCTGATTTATCAAAGCAAAGGAACAGAATATGTTTAGTTTTTTATGGCAAACAAGTAAGAGCTTTCTCTTTAAAACTGCTTAATTTTGTTTGCTGCTGAACATGTTACTTGCTTCATTATATACTGACCTTGGTCTAGGCCACTGTATTTATGAATAAAATTAACACAGAACTTGAGAGCGCTTGTCAGTACTACAGTGCAGATTAGCATTAAAAGCAGATTTTGAAAAAAGAGATAGCTCAGCAGGTTTCAGGATTAAACCACTGTAGCAATCAGGAACTAATTGGAAATTGGGATAGGAAAAGACTAATGTTAAAAAGGAGATCTTTAACACCTCTGAGTCAGCACTTATAGTTAATCAGGCTCATCTCCTGGCAGAATACCTTGACAAGTTACTGGCTCAGCTCCTCTTTTCTGACAGACTTTGAAGGTCTGCTAGCCACACAACTGAAGATTTGTAAACGGATAGATTCAGATTTTGAAGTAACCAGATTTTCCAAGGTGTTTCATCCCCTTTAATTAACATTGATTCTGGGAGTTGCGGAACAATGTGAAAGGAAGATATATCTTTGTCCAACTTTACTTTCATCGGCTGCTCCCAAACTTTGAAACCCCCTTCCTAGAGAGATTAGTCTGGCTTCCCCCGTTGTCCTTCCATCAGCGGGTGAAGACTTCTTGTTCCAACAGATGTGTGCGAATTGACTCTTTTTAAGGAATGGGCTGGTGTTGTGATGTTTTTATTGTAGTATTCTGTGTGTTTTAATAGATCTATGTTATGTTTAATCATTTTTTAATGATTGATTTTCCCCATGATTATAGCTGCTTCTATTTTAACTGTAAGCTGCCTTACAGTGAATAGTGAAATGTTTTATAGTTCTTCATCTTGTATGTAATGATATTGCAGAATAAATAAGAGCTCTTCAGACAAGGTTACTTTGATTTAAAATGCATGTGAAGAGGGTTTTTTTTTACGTATACTGTGTGATATCTGATTGTTAATGAGCTGTGTGTAATTACAAGATAATTTTTGTTCAAATTTTAATTAAAGGAAAGCAATAAAGAAACCAATAATCACCTGGTTTTAATGGAACCAGTATATGACTGTGTAAACCAGCATATGTTTACTAAGCATGTATGGCCCATTTGGGGCCATAGAATTTATGTAAATATTCTAAAATTGATATTTTATTGCGCATAAGTGTTGCATGGTGGCATGAGTTGCTACGAGTTCAAGAATTGGAAATGGACTTTGTTATAAGGTGGGCCCAAATGGATGTTGGCACTAAATCACTGGGCCAAGTAATCCTTTTCTTGTCAGAAGATTATTTTGGTGGCAGTTTCAGTAATGAGATTTCCATTAAGGTATGTTGTGTAGAAATGGTTCAAGCAGAGAAGTGACACAGAAATATTATCAGGAATGTAAATTCTTTGGAAGCTTGACTTTCTCAGGAACGTGAAAGTCCAATGCCTTTACCACAATATATGTTTTCCCTCTGTGGTGGGAATTAATTAAACGTGTGTGTGTGTGTGTGTGTGCGCGTGTGTGTAAATCAGTTATCCAACACTTCATTCATTCTGCTGGTTAAATGCAAGCTTAAACAAAGTGTTACTGGAAGCTTTTATGTTTGAACTTTAACAGACCTATAGGACAAGGCTGTTCAGTCATAGTACTCTGCTGGTACAGTGAAGTAAATAGAATCAAGTTAATTCATGAGACAGATTACACACCCTACTATACAAGTTTGCTCATGGCCATGCTAACAAAATTTCAGCACTTTTCTGTTTCTAAGGTTCCATTGTCAAATAGTTTCCTATTCACAGGTTGAATAGAAGGAATAATAAAAATATCTTACAGGATGAATTATAATCAAGGGCACTAAGGAATGGTAGGTTCCTCTTTTCCTTACATTTTGGGTAATGGTCAAAGTAAGTACAAATCTTCAGGCAATGTAGGAAATCTGGTAGCATCAAATCATTCTGATTGTAGACTGATCTAAGTCCCTTGTGCAAAGAATCTGGCCTGAGAGCATTAAACACAATTAACTGAAATAAGCCCTTTTTCTGTATTGAGCATGACAAGATCAATGTAACCTTACTGGTTCTCATTAACCTGAATTAAATTAGATCTAGAGCAAGTGTTTGACCTGTCCTGGATAAATTCAAATTAATCAAAAACACTGATTTAGGATAATAGTGTTTTTAAGACTTTCATAGAGCCTTATCTTCTCGGCTTGGTAGTGTAGCTTTCCTTATGTCTTACATAAAGCGGGATGAGTAGATGGAAAGATGAATCAAACTGTCTCCCTCTTTCAGTGGCTGCCCCAGTTATATAAAAGCTTAGACGTCTACTCATCTCCCAATCTGATTAAAACATGGTTACAAACTCATAGTAATAATAGTAACAATAATGTTAAACATTTTAAGTTCATGTTGTCATTTTAAATTTCATATCAGCTGCTCCATTTTATATAATGAGGCAGCAATCCTGGACACTCTTACTAAGAAGTAAACCAAGTTGGACACAGTGGGACTTACTTCTGAAGATAGATGGATAAGATTGCATTGTTAATCATTAAACACTGTTCAGAACAGTTTGTAGTAAGGTCCAAGTACAGAAAATTTTAAAAATACTCAAATTAAAACGTTTAAAAATATCACAATAACAAATACTTTCTTGGCAATAGCTAAACATTTCTTTGGCAAACTGATAAGTCTGCTCATTTGATTTTGTCTCAGCATGTTAGGTAGTCATTTTCAAGCTCAGTATCTGAGGAGTGGTTCATTCTTAGCTGCTTTGTTTTGTTTTAAAAACTTAGTAAACTTAATAGTTTAGTTAACTTTCAAGCAAAACTTCAGCATGCCTTATTTTTCTATCTCTTCCCCTTTCCCCAATTTTAAATGTACTGGTATGTAGGATACAAGTTAAAATGTTCCACCTCATGCAGGAATAATATTGGGTATTGGCAGATCTCCCTCTTTTTCCTGCCTCGCTGTCTTTTAGTAATATATATTTGTGACTTACTTGGATGATGGAGTGGTAATGAAGTGTATTTTTCTGCTATACTTTCCTGGTGAGAAATGATCTAACAATGCCAAAGTGGTATTGTTGGATGTAACACCAAACGATAGTTTAGCACTACATGAATGAACCTAGCTTTTTCTTGGGCTCATGCACTTTCCATACCACCTCTAACATGCCAGAGCGTTTTGTTTCTGCATTTAGTTAACTACACTCTCCCATGTCATCCAAATTGGGCATTGTGGTATAACAATAAATAATCATTTAACTGTAGTTAAATGAAAGTGGCAGCTTCCAGTCTTTCCACCTTGGCCTCAAAAGGGTGGGGAAAGAAAGAGTATTCAAGGCTAGACATACTCATGTCTTCTGTATGCTGTCTCCTGTAATGTAGCTTGTGCCTTAGCTGACTCTTCTACGTCTTCTTAATTGTCCTGATTTTGCTAATTTTAGTTCTTGGTCTTACCAACTATCCTGCTTGTGTTAACTCCATATATAATGTGAGAATTATTTTTGCAGTCTTCCCACATCTTCTTTGAAATAAAATAGCTCTTGGGTTCCTTTTTGGTTTCAGTTTCAAATATTCACTGTGTTAACATGAAGCTAAGTGAATGTTAGGGACATGGGTAGCGCTGTGGATTAAACCACAGAGCCTCGGGCTTGCCGATCAGAAGGTCAGCGGTTCGAATCCCCGCGACGGAGTGAGCTCCCATTGCTCGGTCCCTGCTCCTGCCAACCTAGCAGTTCAAAAGCACCTCAAAGTGCAAGTAGATAAATAGGTACCGCTCCGGCAGGAAGGTAAACGGCTTTTCTGTGCACTGCTCTGGTTTAGTCATGCTGGCCACGTGACTTGGAAGCTGTACGCCGGCTTCCTCGGCCAATAAAGCGAGATGAGTGCCGCAACCCCAGAGTCGGCCACGACTGGACCTAATGGTCTGGGGTCCCTTTACCTTTAAGTGAATGTTACATTTCCCCCCTACAAATTATCTCATGGTTCCAAATAAAAAGGTAAAGGTAAAGGTACCCCTGCCCATACGGGCCAGTCTTGACAGACTCTAGGGTTCTGCGCCCATCTCACTCAAGAGGCCAAGGGCCAGCGCTGTCCGAAGACACTTCCGGGTCACGTGGCCAGCGTGACATCGCTGCTCTGGCGAGCCAGAGCCGCACACGGAAACGCCGTTTACCTTCCCGCTAGTAAGCGGTCCCTATTTATCTACTTGCACCCGAGAGTGCTTTCGAACTGCTAGGTTGACAGGCGCTGGGACCGAACAGCGGGAGCGCACCCCGCCGCGGGGATTCGAACCGCCGACCTTTCGATCGGCAAGCCCTAGGCGCTGAGGCTTTAACCCACAGCGCCACCCGCGTCCCATTGATGGTTCCAAATACATGCATGCAAATTCCAAATACATGCATGCAAATTCCATGGTTCCAAATACATCCATGGTTCCAAATAAATTCCATGGTTCCAAATACATGCATGCAAATTCCAGAGAAACATTTACCACTTAAACTTTCAGAACAAGACAGTTGCTATCTTGTGTGGAGTTCCCACTTATATACAGTCCCCCTGTTTTAGATAAGCCTGTTAATCAAATTTGCAAAAATCTAGTGGCCACATCACCCAGAAGCCCTGTTATGAGCTGAAAGGGAAGATTAGAAGTAAAAAGGCTCTAAAGAGCCAAAGCGGTAAAGTGGATAATAATGATGTGAATGTATAATATTAAATGGAAAATAAATAAAAATTATATATTTTTTAAAAAGTAAAAAGGCTTCTCCTGTTTGAATTTTATCCACATATGTGGATGAAAGGGAATTCCTATGTGAAAAGGGATATTTATTTAATGCAAGAACCATCACACATAATAAGAAACCTTTTCCTGCAGCTTTGCCTTTGCTGTCATGTCAGCAACATGAAATTCTTCATGCAATGAGTATTTCATTTTTTGCTTTTATACAGTCTTTCTAATATACTTAACACAATGCAAAGTGGTACAGCACTTCTCTATCCGCAGTGGCTGTCTCTGAGTACTGCATTTCTTGGAAAAACATGTGTGCAGCTTGTATTATTTCCCTTTTAAAAGATATACTTGTCTCTTAAGGACAGAGCTTCAGAAAGTGTATTAATATTTTATCAGTCTTTTAGCTGAATTCAAGGCTACTTGTCCTTTATATATGCTGTGCATACAATTTTTAAACAAATGCATTTTATCTATCTCTCTCCCCCTGCCTCCCCTCAGTTTTGTTATGCCACCATTTCCTCCTGATTCCTTAAGTGTTCACTTTCTGTTACAGGCACTTTTAATGCACTCGCCATAACTTGCTACTTGGGAAACTTTGATAGTGTGGTTTTCTGTGCTTTCTTCTTCTTCACTATCTGTCCAGATGCTTAACAATATTTATTGTTTGAACTTTGTTTTTATAAGTGGTTTTGTACTTTCACATCTTGCGGCACCAGTTCACACAAGCAGCTTTTCTTCTGAATAAGCTGGTTTCTTTGATTACCTATGTCCCAGGTGGGCATATTCCATATTGCTTCCTTCCTTTTCTGGTTTGCAGAGTGAGATCATATGAAGGAATAATCCATGATAACTGTTCTGCTGCACACAACAAAATGACACTTATCAGTTTACGGCATGTAGAAGTGGTGTCATGGAAACTAATTGAAGCATTGAATTGCTTGACATTTCCCGGCAGCCTGTTTGGTGCATGCTTCTACAATTCTGCATCCTTCGCCACACTTCCCTGGGACTGTCTGTTGCCCTTTGACTGAAATTAGACTTTTGCATTTCTGCCAGATTTCACACAGGAATTTCCTGGTTGACTTATCACAAAATTTCTAGACCTTCCTATTGACGTAAGACGTAAGACAAGGATTCAGTCCATGCTATCATTATTTTCCATTTGTCTTCCAAATATTACAGTCTCTGTCCAGCATCTCACCTTTTGTGACCTCTCAAAAAGCCCATAGGCAAATGCATGCATGCTATCCAATATTTACTGACATTTTATTCTGATGTATCACATAACTGTGTAATGGATATGAGCTCTTTATAAATGACTTTGACCTTTGACTTTGACCTTTTGTGTACTCTCTTAGTTTATTGCAGTTTAATTCATGGAAAGAGGGTTTATTTTATTTTATTTTAAAGGTTTTGCACTATATACAGAGGATCCAAACCTCTTGGGTCAAAAGATTGTGGTCCTGGATCTTTAAAGTTCCAGGCCTTTTTGGAGATGTAGTCTGGCCAAGAAACAAAGCCAAAGCTTTGTTTTCAAGCTGGTTTTGTATGTGCACTATGTGGCTCCAATGTAGGTATTCTACTCTTCTGTGCTTGCTCTCACAGTGCCCACATTAAGAGGGGAACAGCCACTCTTGATGTAAACCCCCCCCCCCCATGTTTAGAATTAACTTATCTAGTCACACTTCACAAATTCTTTGAGACCATCTTCACCATAGCTTAGCTGTACTGAACTGAGGATCAGGAATAATTTTGTTTTTTAAGTTCAGGGAGGCTGTGCTTAACTGATGTTTCATACCTGGGTTTATTATGTATCTGTTTGCCTTGAGTATATTCTGTTGCCTTGAATATATTCTTTTTATAAAAAGATAAATAGGAATAGATAGGAATGAAATATAGATAGGAATGAAATATAGATAGGAATGAAATACCAATAATAAATAATAATTCATTCCAATAATAATAATAATAATAATAATAATAATAATAATAATAATAATAATACAGGTTGAGCCTTGCTTCTACCAGGCACTTACTAGTTGGTCCTGGACAATCTATTATTTCTGTCTTAGCCACCCATGCGTAATACAGACATGAATGTTGTTTTGCATTACAGGATGGCTGTAAGAATCACACACATGGGATTATGTGAATCAAGTTGAACTGCAAAAAAATCAAGTGCTATATAAATGCAAAGTATTCCTTATTCTAACTGAAGTAGAAAGGGATAATTTGTGGTTGAGGCTTTGAATCCATGCGTTATTCCTTAGCTAAGTGATACATATGGGTGCAATGTTTGAACTAGAAGTTCTGGGACTCCATAATGTTTTCAGTTCCTCTCTTTCTGCTCACATTTTCACCACTTCTAATATGCAAATTACAAACACTCTGTACAAATAATATCTTTACAGATAAACAAGCTCTCCATGCAAACATTTTACAGTAGTTAAGTATGGTATTTACTAACTTTTTAAGGCATGATAGTCACATGTATGACTGACTGACTGCTGGATAGAAATTATGGGTGTGTGCTTGGGGCAGTGAGCTCCTAGCTCTTAGGAAACAGGTTAATTCCTTTTGAGGCCAAAATAGTTGACCTGGAGATGCTGATACAGGCAGGGAAATCGGTTGGCAAGGCCTGCAGGGACATATTAGCAGTAAAATGGCAAATGCAGTTCAGTATAAAGGAGTGTAAAGTAATGCACATATATACCGGTAATTTCACATATACAGTCATGGTGTCTGAATTGACAGTGACTGACCAGGACTGACTTTTGGGATGTGGTGGATAATTTGATTAAGGTGTCAACACAGTGTGCAGTGGATGTGAAAAAATGGGAATTCTGTGTTAGGGATCACTAGGAAAGAACAAATCTATGATGCAACCATATTCAGACTACTGTTTGTGGTGGTGTAGAGCTGGAAAAGGTTCAGGAAAAGGCAACCAAAAGAGGGGGTCAGAGCAGCTGGGTAGAGTTTTTCTCCCTCTGTCATAATACAAGATATTGGGGACATCCAATACAGCCAAATGTTGCAAGGTTCAGAGCAGACAAAACAAAGTTCTTCTTCACACAGTGTATGGTTAAAGTATAGAATTTGCTTCCACAAGAAGTGATGATGGCTGTCACCTTGGAGGGTTTAAAAGAGAGTTAGACAAATTCATAGAAGATAAGGCTCTCAGTGGCTAGTAGTAAGGATGCCAATGTTCAGTCTCTACGGTTGAAGGCAATAGGAACACAGGAAGCTGCCTTACCCTGAAACTGACCATTGGTCTGTCTAGCTGAGTATTGTCTACACTTACTGACAGCAGCTGCTCAGGGTTTCAGATCACAACCCTACCTGAAGATGTCAGGGGTTGAAGCTAGAACTTTCTGCATGCAAAGCAGATGCTCTGCCACTGAGCTATAGCTCTTCTTGCATTATATCTCTGAATACCAGTTGCTGAGAATCACAGGTGGGGAAGAGTGCTGTTGCACTCACATTCTCCATGTGGAGTTTTCTGTGGGTCTCTGGTTTGCTACTTTGAAAACAATAGACTAGACAAGATGGCTCTTCTTATGCTCTTATGACTTTCCAAAATCTTCCCAACATGCCTATATCTTTTTTCTTTTAAAGAACAGCAACCCAAATTTACTGAAAACATGATCAAATCCTTCTATTTCATCATTCATACTTAGGTGCGAAATACAATAAAGATACCTAGCCGAGAGCACAGAGACTAGCTTTTCAAAGAATATTGTTACTGCATGAATATGCATTTTTCTAAAAAATATTTTTTTAAGCCTTTTTAAAAGAGCAGCTTTCCCCTGGAGGTGTTGTTTTAGTTAACATAATAAAAGGACGATATATTTTGAAACCTTTTAAGTTTGCTGAACACCCCCCCCCCCCAAATGGGTTCTCTTGAAATAAAAATCATTTTCCTTGATGCTACACGTGGCACAATTTTGTGGCAGAGAGAGTACATTTAATTCCACCAAGTTAAGATAAGTTACAGGATTGGCCCTACCACTGAGAGATTGAGATGGCTGCCTTGGACAGTAGATGCTGGGGACAGGGAATAGCAATGATGTGTTGGCAGAGAAAAGCAGCCCACACTACTCACATGCTAAACTTGACTCCAGCAGTGGTTGTGGCTTTATAGTCCAGCCTGCAGCCAATTACATAATTCCTCCAAGTTGGAAGGGGGACACTACAGTCTTTCCAGGCTTGTTCAAGCAGATCTACTCAAATGTCAGCTGCTCTCCTGAGAAGTAATAAGAGGGGGTGGGGGAGAGATGACACACTTCTACTGTTCAGGAAAAACATCAACAAGATAGAAATCAGTTGCAAGGGTTTTTTAAAAATGCTGTCAACACTCATGTGGATTATTGGTTTATGCTTTCTGGCCAAACTTGTGGTTCTCTGCTGTTTAATAAAACCCAGTGACTCCATGTCACATGCATGCAATGATATGACAAAGTTTATAGCCAAACACTAAGGCTGCCGTCCTGTGCTTATTTAGATTAAGTTGTATTCAGATGTGTAAATATAGAGAAAATTTAGTTACATAGTGTTTATGTGCAAGTATGTAAGTTTATGGTGTGTGGAAATCTTCCCTAATACAAGACTCACCTACCATAATCACCACTGTCTGCATACAAATTCAAGATATCTCATGTAATAGGTAAATCAGGTGCAGTTTCCTTCATATCATGGATTTGACCCTGGAGATAAATATATTTTCTTGTTCACACACACTCATGAAAATAGTATTTTAAAGAAACTGGTATTTGTGTTGCGTTTTCTGAATGAAATATTTCACTGTTATGCTATTTAGATATTATTAAAGACTGTTGCATGTTGCATGAATGACTGTTTGAATTGTACATTAATTTTGTTTTGAAGCATGAGCACTTTAATATCTGTCATAATTTGGAATTTAAAAGATTAGAAATCTAACATTCATTTGTGCTAGGTGACTAATTTCTTTTCTACCATAAAATTGAGCTGCAAATGAAAAGAAATTTTACATATATTGTACCTCTTCTTGCCTTAGAAACATAGGAAGCTACCTTAATTCAAGTCAGGCCCATCAGTCTATCTAATTCAGTATCATCTAAATTATGTGGTAGCAGCTCTCCAGGGTTTCAGACGGAGTCTTTTCCAGTCCTTCCTGGAGGTGCCAGCGATTGAAACTGGGACCTTCTATATGGAAGACAGATGCTCCAGCACTGAGCTATGGTCCTTCTTTAGAAAAGAGGACCTCCTGGAACATTTCCTGAATGTCTTGCATCATTATCCTGTTCTCAGAAGTAAGTCCTATTGAGTTCATTGAGAACTACTCTCAAATAAATGGATAAAAGACTGGTGCCTTAGACTATTAGGCTATTCAGTTTTATTTATGCTGAATATGTAGTCCTTGCCTATTTTGTTTCCTCAATCTGCTGAGCTAAAAAAATTCCACTATAGATGCTATGCAAGTACAATAACATTCTTTGCAGACTTGGAAAAAATAGTTTTGAGCACTGTTTACCTCTTTGGTCCTATAAAAAGTCTAAAAGAAAAATGTGATGAAAAATTCAACACCTTAGGCACTTTAAATAAACATCTGAAATTTTCAAAATAAACATGTCAGACATTCATTCCTTCTCTAAGAAAACCAGATATATCTTTATTCCACTTCACTAGTTAACCCTTGCTTAGTTCTTTGAAGCAAGATGTTTATGTCTGCAACCAAAGCAGCCATTCATTTACCTCAAGACAAGATTTCTATAGAACATTAACTTTACTACATCAGACATTGCTCCTAGAACAGAATCATCATACAAGAGAAGCTGAAGGAATGGCACAGAATCCAGCCACAAAAAAGGCAATTTGGATGAGCATCCAACTTGGATGATCATACCAGTCTCATATGAATAATTAATATAAAATGTAAAGTTAGCCCTGTGATGACAGAAGGTGGAGCACACAGTCAGAGCAAACCCTGATGTCTTTGCCTATCTGTGTGGCTCTCTCGTTCCCACTGGCCATTGGCCCTGTGTTGGTGTGAGAAAGCCAACTGGAGCAGGCCTTTGTGTTGTATTTGCTCCCCTCCTTTTTTCTTTCCCACAGGACAGATGCAAATTAGCCATACTGAACACCAGTGGAAACATGCTTAGGCTCATGTTTAGCATAATAAGCATGTCATTCACCTGTATAGCTGATCCATGGCACATATTGAAAAGGGTAGCTTTTTCTGCTCAAGGATTATTTCTGAGGAGTGGTTTAGAAAAGTCAAACTCAGGTTGATGTGATGGGAAGTGCAAAGTTTGAAAGATATGTTGAATGACTTTATTCCTTTGTTCAACTGAAACTAGGGTTTATTTTCTGCTGTTTGTCTCAAGCAGAGAATCCTTCAAGTGGTTAAATGTCTGGTAGAATTTCTCTCTCTACCCTGTTTCCTTTTACTGATATTCAGGGAATGAGATCTGGACTACCAGCCTCAAGTCACACTTTTGAGTGGAAGAGTCCTAGGCATATAGTGTTTGCTGGACCCATCATAATCCTTTATTTCAATATTTGTTAAAATATAGTTCTGAAAGAGTAATGCATGACCACATCCTTCTGAAGAGGGTGCATGGGTGACCTAAATTCTTTGGGCAATACTAATGTGTTCCCCAATCTACCCTCCCTCCTGCTTTTTACATTGTGAGTTATTTGTCTGGAATTAAAAATTGCTTTCAACACTGAAATGATTCTGATTTAATTCACCCAGTTCATATGATCACACCTCATTTCATTGGGATAGAGTTCACTTTGCCTATGCTCAAAACAGAAGAATCCTTCTGCACAGGGAAGATAAAGTTAATTAATTCAGTCATTCAACCGTACTATTGCTAGGTTGCAGATGTGGCAAATGCAGAAAAGCATTTAAAAATATCTACTGCATAAACTTGATATAGAACACTAATGATCTCACACCCAAGTCTTTCCTACCCTTAAAATTAGAAGCCTGGATGTTCTGTTTAAATAAATAATTGCCTGAAAAATTATACTTTCCCATTTGTCCTCTGCTATAATTGATGTCAACCTACAAATTAAGTGCCCATTAAGTAAATTGAATAAAAACCAATACTATGGAACTACTTTATGCTTTTCCTTTTCTTCTGGAATTAGCAGAGTAGTAAAATGGCATGGACCAGAGGAAGTAGGTAATGCTAAAACTTAAAGAAATTCCAGGTTTGTTGTTGCATGTTTTAAAAGCATGGGGCGACCTATCGTGCTGTATTAGGGCATTTATTTGTACCACAATTTGTATGGCTCAGATGAATTATTGAATGGTGGGGAACACAATATTTTTGAAGTAGCAAAATGGGAACCAAGCAAGAAGAACAATTTCTTTTTATCCTAGTGCCCCATCTGCCAAAGCTAAGCAATAATAAAGGAACTGGCTTTCATTGTTTCCATATAGTGAAGGTAGACAACATTGCCCCTGACACTTACGGAAGGAAGCATGGCACTCTGGAAGCCTCAAACTTGGCCAAAACTCAAGCATCCCCAAAGCAACCTGTTTTGAGAGGTGAGGCATGGGAAAGAAACATAGGGAATGAACTTTCCCTTCTCTCCCATCTCCTGTTTGCTGCAGCTACAGATCTTGATGTGTATTTCTATAAAAACCATAGAAAGTAGGGGATGTGCCACATTTTCACCCAATAGTCATGCTCAGATAAATTCCTTATAGTTTTCAGGCTCACTGACTGACTACCCCAGATTACTTTCAGTTCTGTCAAATAGAAACCTGGCAGCTAATATTAATTTGCAGACTAGTGTAATATCACGTGTCCTCAGAAAATGAAGAGGTGGCTTGGGCCTGGAGGTTGTGGAGGCTATCGACAGAGAAGGTACAATTATTTTAAGAGCTATATGTATGTGTGTGAGAGATAGGGGTGGGATGGGGAGGAGGACTGCGGAGCACTGAAGCAATTAAAATCTCATAGACTAAGAAATTCCTTGTGCCTGCATAATTTATAGGGTAGCTCAGCACATGGATCTAGCTTTTCGTATAATTCTACAGATTGTGATTTCATGCATCACATTTTATGGTCATACCCATCAATCTTTTATGTAGTCAAGCAAGAGGATGCAAGACAGACAGACTTCACATCCAGTCTTCCAAACTACCCTACCTCCTGTAGGTTCTCCCTGTTTTAGAATAGTTTCATCATGTGTTTGTGTTTCCTTAGGGAAATTGCTATTACAATTCTATCGACTGTTTAATAGGGCGAACTGCTACACCCGCCGCAATTTGCTTGCAGTTTTGGAGTGAAATAAACTTACTTGTATTTAAGTTAATTGATCACCTGCAATATCTGATGAAAGTCCCATTTGTATGTTTTTTATATGAAAGCCCTTTAGTATATATTGATTTTAGTACAATTTTAGATGTGATTTACAGATATGACAATAACTGAATTCTACTGACATTAGTTCTGGCATTGGTGAAGGGGTAGGGGCATATGTTAATGCTGCAGGGGTGGGAACTTCTAGAGGGAATGGCCAGTGCTGACTGACTTTCTGTCTCAATGGCTGTGTCATGGATATAGCTCTTCTTTTCTGAATGACATATGTGAAATAGAAGCAATATGCATCTTCAGGTGCGGTTCAGAATCCTGGGCTCTTTAAATTGACAGCTGTTAAGTGGTTTATGATGTGAGATTCCTAGTTATCTGCTGTGTTTGAGTCTCTGTGGAAACTAATCAGGGAGCAAATTACAGGTCAACCTTTCTCCCCCAAATACGTAAGCTTTCAGTGGGCTCTTTCAAATGGCCTGTTTATTGAGTTCACAAACCTTATGCAGAGGTGTCTGCTCAGTATTGAACATTCTGATTTGTTTCTGGGGTAGTTATGACAATGAGCAGTCGTCCTGATTGTTTATGTAGTGGTTGTACATCTTCCCATCAATAATTATCTCATAGTTTTTAGTGCATTTCCCTGTCATTTTTCTAACTGCAAGAAGTCCATTTCTTGCATCAGGGGACTTTAATCCACTTTAATTGCACAAAGCTAAATTTACAGTATGCATTTGAATCCCTCCCACAAAACCTGATAGTGTTGAGATGCCCAAGATTTCACAGGTTTAGCATGTAAATCCAGTTGACAAATCATACTGTTCAGATATGACCATGACATTTCCCTCCAAATGTTGTCTAACCGCTCTCTTCAAAAATGTTAACCCCCCCTTTGTTTTGCAGCTGTCCTTTCAACAATAGTCTCTAAATCTAAAATGTAGCCTCAGACTTCAAGCCACATGGAATTTAAAATGTTGCATGACTAGATAGCACAAAGGTGATATGCCAGAGAGGTTTAAAATATTAAGATGTTCATAAATGCTTTTACATAAATAAATACTTCATTGGGGAACACTGTTCAGCACCATATGATCTCTCTCTCTCTCTCTCTCTCTCTCTCTCTCTCTCTCTCTCTCTACATCTCCATTTCCTTTAGACAATAACATAAACTAAAAGGTGAACAGTAAGAAAAAGCAAGGGGAGAGAGGGCAGGTAAGGTGTGTGTGGGTCTGACACCATGTCTAGTCAAACTAAATAACCCTTTGTGTATCTAGAAACTTCATCAAGCAGGATTTTGTATATATACCCCTATATGCTAACCAAATGCCCATGTAATCCAAATATCATGTTACAGTGCGTTATGTTAAAGCTAAGCCAAAATATAGCTCACAAGAAACTTGTAGCATCTACAATTATTCTTTTCTTTCCCATCCCGCCCCCAAACCAAATATGCCTTAAATTCATTTCTTTTGTGGCTGTTCACAGCTCTATTAATTAGCACTTTTTTGTTCTCGCTTGCTGTGCTGGAAGATAGCTAGATTCATTTGGTTTCCTAGGCAATATAGAGATGCTGCTTGTTCAGTAAGACTGGGGGAGTTACCCGGTTGCCTAGCATCCAGGTGGTTCTTCCTATCTTTTGGTGCTAAGCTGCAACAGAGTGCTAGAAGACTGGTAAGTGCCCTTGTATTGTTTAGGTTACCGAAGAACTCTCCTTGCAATCTGGCACAGTACTGGAAGATAGGAAGGTACTGCTTAGACTGTGAGCCCATTTTTTTTGTCCTCCTTGGGAGCAGTGATAAAAAGCTTTCTTCACATCCTGCAAACAAGGTTGCAGAGTTAGTAGGTCTGTTTCAACTCAGCTCTGTTTTATTTCTAATGTAAACATTGCTTATGTATCATTGTGTCAGCATAAGTTACAGTAAAGGAATATTATGAGTCTAACCAAACAAGCCTCTGAATAACACTTGCTGTGAATCATAGGTGGGGAGAGTGTTGTTGTGCTCAGGTCCTGCTCGTTCTTACCAGAGGAATTTGGTTGATCACTGTGAGAACAGGATGCTGAACTAGACAGGTCACTGGCCTGATCCAGAAGGCTGCTCTCATATTATGTTTCAATGGAAATGGTGTTATGGGGTGTTAGGGGAGGGTTAGTACCTCTGGTGGGGGACACGTCATTCTCCTTTTGGGGGTGGTTTGTCCACGTTTGGTTCCCACCCTGTACAGTAGTACCTCTGGTTATGTATTTAATTCGTTCTGGAGGTCTGTTCTTAACCTGAAGCACCACTTTAGCTAATGGGGCCTCCCATTGCTGCCGCACTGCCACTGCACAATTTCTGTTCTCATTCTGAAGCAAAGTTATTAACCCAAGGTACTATTTCTGGGTTAGCGGAGTCTGTAACCTGAAGCGTATGTAACCCGAGGTACCACTGTACTCAGCTCTCTCACCTTTGGCTCTTAGTAGCTGTCAGAAGTGCCCACACCCCAGGAAACAGCTTTGACTGGCCAAATAAACCAGATGAGGATAGCCGATGGGTCTCAAATCCTCAGTGAGTTAGGGACTTGCCCTGCATGTGAAGATGCTGAGCACATGTGTAAATTACCCTGAACATTCGGAAGAGTCTCTTTCTTAACAGTAGACTTGTTTATATGGTGTCATGAACTAATTTTAAAACTTTCCAGTTCCATACAGGGCCACCATCCAAATTCTGCTGTAATAGGAGGCTGCAGAATCTAATAAACTCATTTTGTCTTATTTTAAAAATGGGAGCAGTTTCTTTTTTATATGCAGCATATAATCTAGAAAAACTTTCCAGTTCCATACGGGGCCACCATCCAAATTCTGCTGTAATAGGAGGCTGCAGAATCTAATAAACTCATTTTGTCTTATTTTAAAAATGGGAGCAGTTTCTTTTTTATATGCAGCATATAATCTAGAAAAACAATTAAATGTGGCAGAAGTTGCATTTTCTACTGTTGTTTTTTCTCTTAATTTTAACTTTCGTTTTTCCTCTTGGTCCCCCCCCCCCCCCCCAAATGTTCTATTCGAAGTTGGCATATGTTGAATCAGTAGAATGGCAATATCTAATAAGCAGCCACTTTAGCTATAATAAATAATTTGGAAAATTGTTCCATATTTTTAAACAAACAAATAAGCTAGTTTTGAAAGTAGAAAACAAAAGCTTCCCACTTTTCCATGCTTCACACTTTCTTGCAAGTTATTTACAGCTTTTGCCAAATGCAATTTTTATTGAACCTGTCCTACAAATTGCAAATAAATATCATTACTAATTGGTGTGAAGCTTATGCATAGATTTGGAAAGCTAGCAACAAAGAGAGGCCTAAATCATAAAGCAAAATACTGGAACATCTCAAGCTGAAAGACTAATATTTGGAAATGGATATGCCAATATTTTTCTCATCTGCAATTTTCATTTAATTATGCCCAGGGGTTGCTGAATTATTCTTATGTAAATGTGTACCTGGAACCTAACATTTGTTTATTTGCTTACCATACCGTATAATACCATGTTTTGATTTTGTGCTAGAGTAAAAGTCAGTTTACCCTTTCTGGAACTCCTGCTGTTTCAGCAAGTCTGGAGGTTATGTTTTTTGGTTATGTTTTACACTCAAGTATAACATTTGAGTAGAAATCATACACAATGCTGTCAACTGTTTTTGTGCACAAACGTGTGTGCATATCTGTCTGTGTCCCTTTTGGAAACAGGGTCCTGCCCTTTCTCTTTCTGCTACATTAGAAAGACATGCATTAAAATTTATGAATGCACTCCTCACTTGGTGAGAGATTCATGCATTTTATGCTTATATAACAGTAAAGGGACCCTTGACCATTAGGTCCAGTCATGACCGACTCTGGGGTTGCGTGCTCATCTCGCTCTATAGGCCGAGGGAGCCGGCGTTTGTCCGCAGACAGCTTCTGGGCATGACTAAGCTGCTTCTGGCGAACCAAAGCAGCACACGGAAACACCGTTTACCTTTCCACCGGAGCGGTACCTATTTATCTACTTGCACTTTGACATGCTTTCGAACTGCTAGGTTGGCAGGAGCAGGGACCAAACAACTGGCGCTCACCCCGTCGCAGGGATTCAAACCGCCGACCTTCTGATCAGCAAGTCCTAGGCTCTGTGGTTTAACCCACAATATAGCTGTACCCAAATATAAAGAGTTGTGACTAACAAAGTTCTACTCAGACTAGACCCACTGAAATGCATGGCCTTACATTGGTCATGTCCATTAACTTCAATGGATCTACTGTGAGTATGGCTAATACTGGATACAATCTAAAATGCCATGTGTGTGAACTAATCCAGAGTTTATGAATCTGCAGTGTTTGCTGCCTGTGTGAAGTGTGAAGGGCAAAGTTGCTTGTCCAAGTGCTAAGTTAGTCCCATGCTGGGGAGAAGTGATTGACTGAGGTCTTGCCTCTAGTCATGTACCGCATGTGTTTGCCCTTTGTCTTTACCACATCAATTGTGGTCATCTCTGAGAATTGGCCTTTTTGAAAAGAGCACAACATGCAAACTAGTTTACATCAATTAGCATCATTGCATTTTATATTTTCTATGCACCATTTTCCAATTATTAATCTAGAAAACTGAGTGGATGCAGAAATCAACTTTGCATGCTAATCAACTTTTTATATTTGGGGAATTTAAATACACTTCTAAGATTCCATGCCGGAGAGCTGCCTAAAGGGAAGCTCCTATAAATTTTTTAAAAATGTTTTCTGGAATTGCAGGTCTGTTTTTATCAGTATAGATAATATATTTTCTAATGCAGAGCTTCAGAAAGGGAAGAAGAGCTGATATAGAACAAAAACAGAAAAAGTTGTACTAAAACCTTGGAAGGAAAATACTGGTAGGTATAGAAAGGAAATAAGCATGGGGTGACTAAACACCTTTGTTGTGTACTTGATCCCCTGCAATAGATAATAGTACTTTAACACCCTCCAGGCATTTTACTGCCATTGAAATGCAGTTAATATTTCTGGGAAATTCTGCAGTCCTCATGCTAAAGTCAAACTGACTGGTATAATAGGAAAGGCCAGCCCCAATCAGCCTCCACAGCAGGTTGATGATTGGGGTTGCATGCAAATAAGGGACTTTGCAATTTCCATAAAAGAATGAGATGATGCTATAGTGGCCAGAAATCACTTTTTCAATTTATTCCAAGATTGCTGCAAAGATTAAGTGTGACTAGGAAAAAATAGTAGAATGTTAGTACATGGAATGTAGGGAGATTAGAATGTATATTCTTCAGACCAGATTGCACAGGACTACAGAGATTCAAATCAGGATACCAAAACTGTACTATAGTAATAATCATGCAGATAATGGCATAATTTGTAATTGCTTTCATGAAAGTTTGCATTTTGACAGTAAAAAAAAAACCAACTGTGTTTTTACATGCAAAACCAAGAGTCTGCTTTAGGCCCGAGTAGTTAAAATCATCCATCCACAGTTGTAGAAGAGAGGGCCAGAATTTCCCTAACCCATAAAATTAAACCCTATTGGAATATTTTCTTCACTTTTAGATGCTTTTCTGTGTTTTTCTATTACTGCCCTTAGTCTGGATCTGGGTTGCTCAAACAGTGGGCCTGGAACCTACCAGTGGGGCTTGTGCTACTTTGAAGTGTGCCTCGGTGCCACAGCCTGTCCAGTGACTCATGACTTGCCTGCTCCACCCGCTACCCATGCCACAGCTAGTTGCACCGGTGCTGGCACCTACAACTCCTTGCATGCTGAGTAAAGATGACTGGCAGACAGAGGGGAGCAGGGAGGGAGAGAGGAAGGTTCCTCTGCTCAGTTGGGCAAGTGACATAGGATGTGTTGGCGGGGGCGGGGGCAGAAAATGCTATTAAAAAGTCAGTATTCATTATCAAAGTACACAAACTCCAATAGAAAGGAAGGGGAGAGGAAAGGTGTGATAAGATGAAGCAGAGAATGTAAGAGTACCAGCTAGAAAATATGAAATAAACCATCAGTTTGGGTGGGTGGGTGGGCTAAGGTACAAGTTGAATGTGTAAGGGGAAGTGGGAGAAGAAATTATAGGAGATTGGTAAAAAGTGCTTTGAGAGGCATGTGTGGGTGGGAAGAGAAACTATAAAAGAAAAAGCCTTTCCTAGTCAGAAAATTCGGCATGAAATGTGGAAATATCTCCAGAACAAATGTCTGTACTTATGTTCAGGAAAGCTGAGCTTTGGAACTCTGTATTGCAAGGAAAATGCTGTGGCAATTAATTTAGTTATTTCCAAAGATGAATCTTGGATACCAGTAGAAAATTCTGTCAGTGACTTGAAGCTGATTATGCTAGACTCCACCTCCATCTGCCACCATTTTCTGCCCCTGCACAACACGTTTATGACTGGTGGGTCTTAATAATTTTCTAGTAGGCCCTAATGGTAGAAAATGTGAGAACTCTTGATGCAGATGTTAATGACCAAAATCAAGATCTTGTGCCAACTGCTCAATATTCTTAGTGGAAAGGTTACATAAAGTAATATGTTTGAGTGTTGAATGCTGGATAAGTGTTTAATAGTAATTGTATTTGTATTTGCTTTAAAAAATGAATATTCAGATCTGGATGAGTTTAAATTATCTTGCATTAGAATAGCAATCTGAGTGTGCTACAAATAATGAAGTGCAGTTTTCTTTTGCTGGATATCTGCTTCTAATAGTAATAATAATTCATGGTTGTCTGTGTAATTAAAAAATGTCTTTTCCAATCTAAAAGTGCTTCGTATTATCAATGGAACTTTCATATTGCTGACCTAAGCAGCATGAACACAGTTTTCTTTTATTAAGCTCTTGCTGAGCTGATCAACATGTCAGAAATTATACAGAGGAAACTGTGGCCAAAAACACTGTAAAAAAGTTGAATGGTTAATAAAATCCCGTTAGTGCAATAGCATGAAATCTGCATTTGTTTAAAACTACATAGTAGTTGTAGATTTGTTTTTTGCTCAGTTAATGTGTACATTATTATAGTGCTTTTCAAACTGTGCACTAGCTTCATTGGGACCTATATGGGAGGAGAGGGATCCCCATAGTGAGGGTATGATTAATAGCACAACACATCTCTAAAATACAGATTTTCCATCATTTTTTTATTCCCTCCTGGGAATTTTTTATGTGCTTGTGTAGAGCAACAGTGAGTCCTTACCGACCTGGGAAGCACTCTGTGTGCACATTATCTGTGTCCTAGCACAGGGTGTTCTGCAGTACCCTGGTGCTCTAGAAAGAAATATGTCAGTTTCACAAGAAGCAGGCTTATGTGGAAGGGTTTCTTGAAAGCAGAAGATCTGAAAAATACTGTGTGGCATCACATATAATCCAGATCACAAAGGTCTGTATGTTCACCATCAGTATGCCCAGGAATTAATGCCGAGTTTTGAAGGTCCCAGCTTAGGTATTAGGGTTCAGAGGGCCCCCTGTCCATTGCTAATTTTGATCTGAAGGGCTGTTGCCACACTATTTTTAGCCAACATGAAACTGGGGTTAGTTGCATTAGGGAGGGGAGTATGGTTAACCCCAGCTTCATGTGTTTGCTTCAGATGACCCTCAAATTAGGAAACATTAAATAATAAAATGTACCTACAGTGGTACCTTGTGTTACGTACCGTCCCACTTACGAATGCTGCAGGTTATGTGCTCCGCTAACTCAGAAGCAGATACCCCTTGTTGCGACCTTTGCCCCGAGATGCGAGCAGAAGTCGTTCTCTGGCGGCACGGCAGCAACGGGAGGCGCCATTAGAGAAAGTGCGCCTCATGTTACGAGTGGTTTCCTGTTACGAACGGACCTCTGGAATGGATTAAGCACGTAACATGAGGTACCACTGTACTTACATTTGTGAGGATATTCTTATTTTACTTCTGATAATGATTTCCCTCCCCAGTCCAGTACACTCTAGAAGAGGAAGTAAAGATTTGCTTCTATACATGTGGATCAGGTTGAAAGGGGACAGCCATTACTTTATAAAATTTGTGGAAATTATATTATGAAATTTCAGCATGATAAGTCACTCTGAGCTTCTGTGGTTTTTCTGCTACTGTGTCTAGCTTCTGTGGTTTTATTGCAGGATCAAATTAGTAGTATATTAAGAAATATCATACAGTGATGTTTTAATGAAAATATAATTGTTGAATGAAACTTTCATTTCTCTGTCTAATGTCTTGGTGTGTGAGGCTAATCATAAGTGCCCCTATGTACTGAAAACCCAGTTGAGTAATATTCCATTGTTTTGTTCAGATTATTTTCAATATCGGGGCATTCTGTTCTGCTGAGTACATTGTAATTATTCTGCTATAATGATACTCCATTTGGAAACTAATGACATATTTTCACAACATTTTGGACTGTAGTGCATTTAAATGTTGACAATCTGATATGAACAAAAAATCAAGAATGTGAGCTTCCAATTACAATATAGCTTAAAGCCATGCCATTATCATCTGGTCTTTGCAGTTCCTCCCCCCAATATGGGACCAAGAAGGAAAAATGTAATGATGACCTTCCTCCACACAAAAATCCTTTGTAGACACCATAGTAGTGACCTCTGCTACTAGGATCCAGAGGGTAGCAACACGAGAATGGGCCCTCTCTGTGGTGGCTCCCTATTTGTGGAATGCTCTTCCCAGGGAGGCTCGCCTGGTTGCCTTCATTACATATCTTTAGGCACCAGGTGAAAACGTTCAGCCCGGCCATTGGTTGATTAAACAATCTATGGCCTTGTAAATGTTTTGTGGGAAGGGTGACTGGTGATGTTATGCTATGCTATGTATTTTGTGTGTTCATTTTGTATTTTTATGTTGTAAACTACCCTGTGGTCTTCAGATGAAAGGGCTGTACTTAAACTTAATAAATTAGTAATCTTTGTTTTTATACTCTCCATTCTCTATTTCAAGATTAGATTTTCCATAGGCACTGAAAATGCATTTCAACACAATTTCTATTCACTACAACTTTTTAAAAACTTTCTAACATTTTGGGTGGGTGGCAGATTTCAAAATCTCCACTGCTCTGTGATTCCTAATGGTAGTCCATATGCTCTGGCAGACATGTAATCAACCATGTAATTGTCTACTGTTCCATTTATCTGAAGCATGTATCTCCATAAACCCTGTAAGGTTGTGCATTACCCTAGTATCCATGTGGCCATGAATGTTTGAAGAGCAACTTGAGGTGGATATTTTTGCAGCCATTAATCTCATGGAAGCTTCTGAAACATTTTTATGTTTCACTTCCTTAAAAACGTTCCTAGGTGGTATCCTACTCCTAGGGCTTACGGACACTTCCTTTTCCTCTGCACTTTCCAGGCACAGTCCACACTTTAAGGCCAAGCACACTTTTTTTTCTGCTTTCCCTACAAAAACCCGCTTTTAAAAGCCCAGTTGGAGCAAACATCAGTCCGCTTAAAACCCGATTGACGTTTGCTCCAGTTGAGCAATGAAGAGCAGGTTTTCGCAGGGAAGGCTTGGATGCGGAGCCTTTAAGTGTGAACCTGTGCCTGGAGAGAACAGGACAAAAGCTAACTTGCTTTTCTTCAGTCATTTGCAGTTTTCTCTAAACCTCAATTATACTTTTACTCAAAACATTGCAGGATGGACTTAAAAGAATACAAGTACCCAACACTCCAAAGTTTAGGGTTTGAGGTTTTGTTAACAGCTTATTGGTGCTGGTGGTGGGCAATTGTACAGGTTCAGAATGACACAGAACTTTGCTTTTTATTGGTTTGTGTCAGTTAACAAGGCAGATAAGATGTCACTTTTCTAACAGCCTCCACTAAACTCTGGAACTGCACATATGAGTTTGCAAAAAAAGGAGAAAACAACCCGTGCAGGTAATGGCTTACAAATTACTGCAATAAGATTTGTTTCAATGAAATGTTATCCTGTTATTTTTCAGGAGCTTTTCATGTTACAAAACTTGCTTTTCTGTTAATAAAACTTTTCCTTGTCATTTTCACCAGAAAAGGTGCAAATGTGCAGGCTTAACCCTTTCTCTACCCACCACTTTTGCTGTAACTACCCACTGCTTTCCCTAACAATAGAATTAAAGAAGTGTGTTTGCTCTTGAAAAGGGTCAAAAAAGTAAGTTGCGGTAGAATATGCTGTTAGATGATACCAATATAATATATAGCTTATGGCAATTAGAAAAGGAAAGATCTACTGAAAAATGCACTTAAAAACAATGTAAATAGTTGACAATAGCTCACAATGTACCAAGTAACTGCTGGACAGAATAATGTTATATGGATGTTTGGTGATCATCTCATTTATTAATTCTATAGGTACACATTCAAAAACAGTTTCTTGATGGCAGGCTCAAAATTCCTTTTGAAGGCCCATTGTTCCATTGTTTCTCTAGAGCCTGGAGCCCCATGACTACTTTGAATGAAAAGTAGAGAGAATTTCTTGAAAAGCAGCAGGAACAAAGGAAATGTTTCTACATAGTTGTTATTTTCCTCGATTATTTTATTTTACATCCATTTTGTTTCTGTTTAAGCCATCTAATTGTGTTCAGGATTGCAGCTCTTTGAACATCATTTATGTATAGTACGGGAAAGGACTCACAATAAGTATAGCAAAAATGTATTATACCTGAAACCATCTGTGACACACTATTATCAGGCGTAAAAGAACCTTGGGTTATAGCCAATGGTTTTATGCAGCTGATGATAAGACTTCTGTCAGTGGAACAATGAAGGAAGCCATTTTCAGTGAGTTCCCCCTCCCCACTCCTCAATCTGCTCCAGAGGATTGGGAGGAGGACTCTTCAGAGCAAATTTAGGAAGATGGGGAGGGGAATCAGTGAAAGGTGCCTCCATTTCTATTCTGCTGTTGAAAGCCTTACCACCAACTGATACATTCCTTTTTCAATTACATACATAGCTTTAAATAATTTTGCAAATGCAGAGATATCTGTAGGGTTAATAAAATCCAAATTTCAGTTTTGCTACATTCTTACAATTTCTTTACCCAACCTTTGGCAGTACATGGCATTTATCAAACCTGTATTGAAAATAAAATGCTAATAAGATCAAGTAAAACCTTTTATTATTTTGATGTTGTTTTTACTTGGTTTTGAACAGGAGGGAAAGCTTCCACGTCTCCTGATTAGTGAGAAATAAGGATTAGTTATTTTGCTGCACAAAAGATCCTCTAATTGAAGAGAGATTAGATTTTATTTTAATTAATTTCTTTACAACCAATGGTTTTATGCTAGATTAAACGTGGTCCTTCTAAGAGGATAAGCCTTACAGATAATTATAAAGGCAGAGCAGACACCATGGCATTGTTTACATTTGCTTTTTTACTGTAGATTCTTTTTTCCCTTTAACCCAGAAGAGAAAGAAAGGAGTTCATAATATCGTTTGTATCTCAGCTTTCTAGGCTTTATTAAAAAGGGCAATGTGTATATGCTTAGCACTGAATTAAAGTGTATTGTGGACTGTAAATGTATTTACGGAACCCCCTGCCCAGGCTTGTGCCTGGAAAGGTCACTTTGGTGCTGCTAATGCAGCCGTTTGACTTCACCCCCAAAGGTGCACTCCACGGATGCCAAGAACAAATAAAAAGTAATGCATTAAATGTGGAGATTCACATAGTATGGTATGGCCAAAGAATGGTACCAAGCATGCTACCACCACATTCAGAAACTATTTTCATTTTCCATTCTAAATGTGGGTAGATTGTCATGGTGGGTCCCCCCCCCCCCCAAGTACATGGACAAGCACTATAGACCACCAAATTAATTCTGTTTATCCTGAAAGCCAGACTTCTGCACTGAGCAGCTTCTTTGACTTTTAACTAGTAAATAAACTCTTCTGCTTCTTTGTTTAGCTACATTTTTCAGAAACATATTTCAATAAGATGTTTTTCAGTGAAAAAAATTGTGAATGATATTTGGGAATAGCATTAGAAATGCATAGTTTTTGCGTGTTTGACATTTTAAAACTATAATGTTGTTTCTCTATATTACACAGCATTAAAAGTAACCTCATTTCCCATTTCTTCTGCTGTGTGTATTCCTGGTTTCCATCAAAATGGCATTTGAGATTTATCTTAAGCACTAAATTTACTGCTGAATAAATATATGCAATGTTAATGCGGCTTTTGGAATGCCTGTGGGAAAGTATGTTTTCTAAAGACGTCTCCAAATACATGTCATTGTTCAATTATTTGTTAACCTTAGATGATGTGAAAAGCTACAAAAGCTGTGATATCCTAAGGGCATTTATTTGTACAATACCAAGCTCAGAAAAACACTAAGATGGAGCTGCTTTGCATGCAAGGGGCCAGAAAGTTCAGGACATAAGGTCAGAAACTCTCTAAAAATATATAAAAAGCAACACAGAAGTCTTCTGGATAGAAGTGTGTACAACATCTTCTTTCGATGGAGACCTAGTGATAAGTAAGCAATGTAAGAGCAAAGTAAGAGATAATGCACTTTCCCACAATATAGCTCCTACTCCATGAGAAAACACAGTTGTAATGGACAAATATATTTTTCTACATAAGAACAAAATAATACTCATTTCTGGAAATCATAAATCTCAGAGTTAATCTTGATCTTGAGAAGATGACACTATTAAGGGTAAGGCATGTGTGCTATAGTCTTGCAATGTATCCCTTTTCAGGTCCCTCTAATAAAATACATGGCCAATTAGATCGGCCTTAAGCCTATGACCAATTGCTCCATCCCCTGTGTTAGTAAAATCAGTTGAATGTTGTTTTTATTATGGGTTGGGTTATCATGGCTCCCTCCTCTACATATGGTTTGGTGTTCTGTGGAGAGAACCTAAACTGATTTGTAAATATCTAATTCTTCTCCTTTTCTCACCCAATTTTGAGGGAACTGAATGATTCAGAAGGTTCAGACTGAGTTACATGCACTGTAAACATGCTTAAACTTTGATAGCTTTTCCTAATTAAAATGTAATTACTGTATGCTACATCAAAAGTCAGCATCTGGCCAAGCTAAATTATAAAATTGCTTTATTCCGTGAACTCTGTTTTAACTTATACCCGTGGGCCAAAGGCAGTCAGACAGAAAGATTGTTATTGGCACTGATAAACATGAAACCAGGTGCACTTCGGTCTCACTGATGCTCATTTCTGCCTCTTTCACTTGTTCTTCATATTTTGAGAAAATGTGATGGAGAAAAGGGGATTTGTCCTGACAGCATTCATATGTTAATCTCCTTGTAATTGCTAGGGGCTGACAGAACTCTCACTTGATTGAGACAATGAAACATCTGAGAGTGATTCTTGGAGCAGAGAAAGGTTCCTTTAGCACAGGATATCATATGAGCTAAATAAGCTACTTACAGCTATTTGAGTAGTTTTGTGCTTTGAGGAAACTTGGTATCTATCTATCTATCTATCTATCTATCTATCTATCTATCTATCTATCTATCCATCTATCTGTTTAGATATTACCTATCACCAAGAGGCCACAGGGCAGTATTATTTATAACATAAGTAGCATAATAATGCAACACAGGAACTTAAAAACAATTACGACTCATATACTGTACATACAACTTATAATAAAAGCAGGAGTGTCAAACTCAGCCACACTCTTCCAGCCACAATTCCCCTCATCCAAAAGAAAATAAAAGGGAAATAAAATTAGAAACATAGAAACATACCATGAATTTTTATTTTCTTTCAGCTTTATTTCAAAGGGAATGCAATCCTATATTTATTTATTGCATTTACTGTATTTCACAACTTTTAAAGAGCAAAAGGTAGCATACATGCCCCCTCTCCCTGCCTCACAATAATCCTGTGCAATAGGCAAGACTGAAAGATACTATCTGCCCCAACATTACCCAGTGAGCTTCATAGCTGAGTGCAGATTTCAGCCTAGGTTGCCCAAGTCGTAATTTGATATTATAGTTGAGAGTGGCTAACCTATGACCCTCCATATGTTCCTTGTCTGCAACTCCCATCATCCCTGATTTGCCCATGTTGCTGATGGGAGTTAGAGTCCCAATAATGTCTGGAAGTCTACAGATTAGCAATTTATGCTCTAACCACTACCCTACTCTGGCTCTTACTGTACCTGTCTACATCACCTGCAAAGGTCAAATACAAAGGTTCCAGCTCTGGTGATTCTCTCATTCTGTGAGAGAATGCGGCTGTCAGATTGGTAAGTAGGGCAGCCTGAAGGGACTGTGTGTCACCAGTTCTTAGAGCATTACACCAGCCATCATTGAGCTTCCAGGCCCATTTCAAGGCATTAATACTAGCAGTAGTAGCTGGTCAGATGGGGCACTATTGTCCTCCTGGCTTCCCAACACAGCTGGTTGCTGCTGGTTACCAAGAGAGGAGAGAGAAGGTGGTAGGGCCAAGTACCTAACAGAGCACCATCTCCAGTACAAACAATTTCTGGTTGGTGTTGACCCATGACAGAACCTTATCAGTGGTGGCCCCTCATTTGTGCAATGCTGACCCCAACAAGGTGTGTCAGTCTCCTTCACTATTGACTTTTATGATGAATTTTAAAACATTCCTATTTACCTAGACATCTGATGGTTGAAAGGTCTGTCCCTGGCAACCCTGAAATAATTAGTTTTAGAGTAGGTGATTTTTTTAGAAGTTTTAATTTGTGATAGTTCTGCATTGACATATTTGCTTCCCTGGGCTCCTTTAGAGGAAGGTGCTGGATATAAATGTAATAAATAATAAATTCTGCCCGGAGGCAATGGCAGTATAACTTGCACTCCAATGTTACGGATTTTAAAGTTGTTTTCAGCTTTTCCAGGAAGAATGAAAATAAATATACTAAATAATACAATATATGATGCTTTGTTGTTACAGGTGGCTGAAGGGAATAGAGTTCTTAAATAATAAAAAAATGTTTTTATTATTATCAGTTGACTACTGATTGTATTATTATATTCCTGATGAATCTTGCACCTCACTGAGGATTTTTCAATTGCTCATTTTATGTTGTTTTCCTTGGTTTATTTCTTAGTGAATTGTCTTTATTCGTGATTATAATAACCAGAGAGATTCTTATTGTGCTAAAGGCACCTTTAATACAGGACTCTCTGCAGATGTGGTTAAAGTAGGATTAGGGTATGAAATTGCAGGACATTAGGTTCTAGCATCACCCAAACCTTGGTTAGGTTCTAGCCAGGAACAGAGGACTAGTTGGAAATGTTAAATATATTGTGTAAATATATAAAGCTATTGTGTAAATATATAAAGAAGTAATGTGGGAATGATGACTGGAATACAGCAAAGAGGCTGATGAATGCCCAGAATACAGGGAAATGGCAAAAGACCTAAGGGCACTGTTAGCAAGGGGGTGGGGGCACAAGGTAAACTGGAATCTACTGGCAAATCCCTGAGTGAGTTTTGAGGTTTCTGACTCTCAGTTTTTTACAATAGCGAAAATGAGGCTTTTCCAATGAGGCTGTTGAAACTATGAAAACCAAAAGTGGGTTTTTGTGTGAAAGAACAGCGAAACCACTTCCAGTATCGAAAATAAATTATTTAACTCAATCAATGCTTAGTGGGGGAAGCCTGTTCTTTATTTCTAAGTGTTTCACTGCTCATAATAATGAGACACCATTTTGCACCTTACACTGGTTGGTAAATTTCAGGGTTCTAGTGATAAATAAATATTTAGTAGTTTATGCAAATACTGTAATAATAATAATAATAATAATAATATAATTTATTATTTATACCCCGCTCATCTGGCTGAGTTTCCCCAGCCACTCTGGGGAATCAAGTGTTAAAAACAATACAGTGTTACATATTAAAAACGTATGTGAACAGGGCTGCCTTAAGATGTCTTCTGAATGTCAGGTAGTTGTTTATCTCTTTGACATCTGATGGGAAGGCGTTCCACAGGGCGGGTGCCACTACCGAGAAGGCCCTCTGTCTGGTTCCCTGTAGCCTCACTTCTCGCAATGAGGGAACCGTCAGAAGGCCCTCGGCGCTGGATCTCAGTGTCCGGGCTGAACGATGGGGGTGGAGACCCTCCTATACCCATCCATGCCTGATGGATCCCCCCCCCCTTTTGAACTCTCTTCTATGTTATAGCTATTTTGTCTAAAAGGTAGATTATGAGATGTGGTGGAGAAGAAGACTCATAAGTACAATGTACCTTTTGTTCATGTGGCTCAAATGTTACAAAATTAAATTATCATGATAACTTTATATGGAGAGAGAGAAATCAGAGTTCATTTATACTCTGAATGGTGCCAACTGAGCATTCTCTTTTCCAATAGCGTACACAAATATTTAAGATTTTTTGTGTGTGTGCTATCATATGCTTCTGTGTCATCATATGCTTCCTTGCACTTATGTTTTCCCATTGGAAACCATGGTCCTTGTTAGGGAAATTAAAAGCTTTTCCAGCTTTTCTGTTCAAATCCCTTTTCCCTAAGAGTTTGAATATTAAATTATGTATTTATTTTTTGACTTAAATATTTAGAGATGAATGCAAAGTAGCCACTGGAAGTAGGGTCCTTACAGTTCTGCAAATAATTGTTGAATGAGCCTGATATAATGAATAGAGTTTGTGTGTTTGCTTACTCTGATCAGTTTAGACTAAAAGTAGGTAACAACCAAAAAAACCTCCAAATATATAATTGTGCAATGCATATTTTGGGTTTAGTTCAGGGCACACAGTGGATGTAATTCAGTGTTGCACTAAGGCTAGATTGAACAATCTCCCTTCTGCTCTCCCCTCCCCCCATGCTATTTTGGACTCTCCTCCACAGGAGGGGGGAGGGTGTGGGCTGCATTGGGAGAAGGAGATGGGGGAAAGTCCCATTGCCTTAGTGGGCTTTCTTTGATGATTATTTGTTTATTCATAAAAGTATTAATATACTGCTAGATCACAAAGCATAGCAAAGCAGTCAACAACACTAAAAGCAATTTAAAAGCATTGTGTGTAAACTGTATTTGCGTTTGTGAGCTAGAACAGAGGACCTAAATTGTAGTGTTGACTGATTTACTGTTATATAGCAGCGTTCCCTACCCCCCCCCCCTTCATCCTTTCGCCTTGAGGTATCTGGTGTTCTTCACCAGAATGAACAATTAGGTGGTGGTTTGGGGCTTTAGGGGTTTTGATCTGCAAGACTTTAAAACAGATTCCCATGGTAAGAAAATGTAGTGACCTATAACCAGCAACCAGATTATAATTTTAAGCCAAGTTAAAATTATTGATGTTTTATAGAATAATGGAAAGTGGGGCAGATAATGTTTATCAAGTTCAGTCAATATAACTGCTTAGGTGTGGGTGCTTCCTTAAATGCAAGAAAAAAATTGCATGGATTAAACATATTATTGTGGGCACGGGGAGGATTCTGACAAAATATACTGTATAAAAAACTAACCTAGTTAGAAAACACTTTAACATTAAATATAGAAACATGATATTGATACTATGTGCTAAGCATTTATATGGTAAATACTATAAATACTTTATGGATTTTATATTATATATCAGCTATAGCATTAATAATATTTAATTATAAAAACCTAATTGTATTTATACCAATAATTTCTAGCATTTACCAATTATATATAAACATGCTATTAAAGGAATGTTCACTAGCTATTTTTCTAACAACAGAAACAATGATTTTGGAAATCAATTTCTCTTCTATATTTTATCTTTTAGTTCAGTGTTTGGAGATGACAACCAAAAGGAAAATTATTGGTCGCCTGGTGCCATGCCGATGTTTTCGAGGGGAAGAAGAAATTATCTCAGTGCTCGATTACTCCCACTGCAGCCTTCAGCAGGTGCCAAAGGAAGTTTTTAACTTTGAACGGACATTGGAGGAGCTTTATCTAGATGCCAATCAAATTGAAGAGCTACCTAAGGTAAACTCTGTTCTTTCTCTAATACACAAATGCAGTTGCCTTGCTGAATGAACATTTAAGGTCTGCTTGGAACTCTCGGTATAAAAAAGGAAATTGGCATAAACAAACTGCTGAGTTCAAGTATTTAGAGTTCTAAATATTCTCACTGTGTCAACTAATTACACATTTTCCTACTTTTAGAAAATACTGCTTTCAGCTCTGCAAACAGACAAAGAGGTCTGTGGATTTGGTCCTTCCAAGTGTATGAATTGAAATTCCTTTATTAATGCCATGTTATTCAAGAAATATGCATTGGGAATTATCTAGAATGTGCTAGAATTAAGTCACAACAAATTCTAAGCTCATGGGTATATTAATGATGTGTCATTTGCTTAAAATGAAGAAAATGTTTATTTTTTTGTAGGCTAGAGACCTAGACATGGTGAACCCTATTTAACATTTTCACATCTCTTCCTGTAATGTATAAATGAGAAAAATTGTGGCATGGCACTATTATACAGTATTGTGCATTCCTTGCCTGTATCCCATGTTGTTTGCTGCTGCTGCTGGGGTACACAGATCAAGTAACTTCAGGTTTCATTTCTAGCCGGGGTTAGAGGGAATAGAAGGGGAATGTGGTGGCTGTCTACCTGAGAAGGCCTTGCTTACCCAGACTGACAGTCATAGCAGCAAGAGAGTAAAAGTCTCCTTTCTGTTACAATATCTACTTCACAGTTGCTTTCTTCCATCAGTAGATGTGAAAACTCAGATCTGGCATAAGCTTGCACTCCTCATTACCAGCCCACAGTACTGCTCACTGCTTTGATCATTACATAGGAAGTGTGAGTAAAGGAATTTGCCCTTTCTCTTTCCTTTCCCTTCCGTCTCAAAACATAACATTTGAAGCCATTCACTGACTAGATTCCCACAACTTCACCTTTCCTCTAGTGTGAAGGATGGCTAACACACACACATCCCTCCCCCACCAAGTCATTTGTACTGCAGAAACAGCAAGAAACAAGATATTTCCTTTCTGTCTGTCTTTTCCCTTTTCCATGCAGTGCAAATGACAGAGGTGCCTGCCTATCTCCCAAGCCTCTGCGTTTACCTGTGGGCTTGGAGAGATGCAGTTCCTTCTGTCACTTGTTTTGAGAAGAAGCCTCTTGCTATTTCTTATCTTCTCCAAACTGCAGTGCAAACAGAATAGCACCTTGCCAAGGCCTTGGAAGCAGGCAGAGGGTTTAGGAGAGAGCAAAATATCCCCCAACTCTTAACACAAGTGAGTTAAGAGAAGAAATAGTACAAGAACAGCTGCGGTTCCTTATCTGCTCCAAGTCACAGTGCAAATGAGAAAAATTCTTGCTTCTTTCTGCAAATACTGAAGGACTTGAGGAAGGGGACAGGTTTGCGGAAAGCACAAGTGGAAGCTGGATAGCAAATGGATATTTTGTTGACGCGTACAGCTCACCTGTATATTCATATCACCATAGTGCCTCAAATCTCTTAACATTTGAGATTTGCTCTCCATGTCCTTTTCATAGCTTTAGAGAAATTTTGCAAGAGAATGAATGGGAGGAAAACACAGACACATCCTCACTGGGAAACATAGCACAAATCAACTTCCATTTTTGAGGACTGGATGAGCTTTGGAAAGTTTACACGTGCGTGAAAAGCACTTCTTTTTGTGGCATCGTTATTGCATATTGCTGCTGTAGTGCTTAGTGCCCCAGTATCACATTACCAAATGCCAGTTTGTTAGTTCTTACCATGTACCGTAAGTAGCATCTGTTTGGGAGGGAACAACCTCTGCAGTGGCCCTTGCTTTATATGGAGCCAAATCTTTAAATTTACACTCTAGCAAAAGCTACACAATATCCTTCATTCCAAATTATTAAGTCTCATTGACTTCAGTGGAGGAACTTAAACCTGCTTGACTTGGGTAGATGTTGCCAACTATGTATTGTTCTGTTGCTAAACTATCTCCCCTTTTCTTGCCTCTTTAGCCAAATTTGGATGCTCAGTGCAGTGGTTTATTCACTCCACCGGGCAATTGTTTATAACTGGAGAAGCAATTTAGTTATACTCTCCAGGGGGTTGGAGGAAAAGTGATATAGAGAAGTGAGTCATTTACTCAGCTGTATGTATCTGTTGATAGAGAAGACTCCAGATACCAAATCATATTTTTCTGCCTCATAGAGATGAAATGGTGTGTGATAGAGGTCAATTTGTCGGTAGATAGTTCAGAGTTATTGCTTCATTTTAATCATAATGTATGGTTACTATTTAATAATAATTTAAAGAGACTTTTTTAAAAAAGGGATTCCACTTTCTAGATGCGTGTGTGTGTAGAACACAAAATGTGTCATCTCGACTATCACATTTTAAAAAGAGATTCTAGCATGGAATTTTAACATGTGGCCACAAATACATCACAATATAATTTTGTGCGTAATAGATAGTTGAGTGAGAAGTACAGCACCTCATTAAAATATGTGATAATCTATGAAGTCTTTATAGAAAATGCTGTTGAATATGCTGACACCTTCCATTTAATAATGAACCTGAGAACATTACATTACATTTTTTCCTGTAAGATATGAATGCACCATCTTAGCTTCACAATGAAAGGTACTTGAGGGCTATAATATAACTTTGGCAGTGCTGTAATATAGCTTGTTTATCTGTAGATAGTAGACAGATTAGACCCTCTCCTCACTTGATCCAGGACAGCAACTGTGGTAAAATTGCCAGGATGTTACAATGCAGGTTAAAAGGTATTCCCTGCCCCCAGGATTCATGCTACAATAATGTTGCCTTTTTCTTAATTCATCTAGCTGAGATTTGCATTGATATCAATAAAAATAACTTTTCAAGCTCATCGCCTCTCCGTTTTGAACACTTATGCTAAGAGCATGTAGTTTGAAAACTTGGAACTTTTAGTTACCTTAGCTGTACCCATAAAAATGTACATGAACTTAATTCTATGCTTCTCATTCTGTGGAACCACTACACTGATTATAAAATATGTTTTCTTATGCCAGTGAGGTCATTTACATAGTCCATACACCAAATCTCAACAAGCTATAACATAGTTTGTCCATTGAGCTATTTCTTTTTATTAAAGCAGAGAGCATAATCTTAAATTCTAGATCCAAATGCTTCTTCTATTGTAGGCTTCCTCAACCTTGGCCCTCCAGATGTTTTGAGACTACAATTCCCATCATACCTGAGCACTAGTCCTGCTATCTAGGGATCATGGTAGTTGTAGTCCAAGGTTGAGGAAGCCTGTTCTATAGTCTATGAGCCCTTGGGAACTTTTTTTTTTTTTTGTGCAGCTAGGATTCTGAAAAACTACAAAATAGATGGGTGACCTAAAGCTCAGCAGTTAGCAGCATATGAATTCCTGTGTAAAAGAAATAAGTACATATTGCATGTTGGTTATGCCCATTAGAGCCTTAATGTTCAATGCCATCATAATTTCTTAGAGTTAAATAAGATTTCCTGAGAAAATGTATATCTTAAAAGGCTCTTCAAAGTAATTTGATTCCTTTGTGAGTGCATTTCTCACTCTGCCTCATTGTTGCCATTACTTGCCATTTCTTTCAAAGTGAAAAGCAGATGACAGAATTATTCCAAAAGGAACTCTTTTCTTAGCGTAAATTGGCTTGCATTAAGCTACTTCATTCACCAGCCCAAATTAATGGTCTCTGTATAGTAGCTCTCAGACTTTCTGGAGCAATATTTTTATTTTGTCCTTTGCTAATAGATGACCGGGCCCATCATAAAATATGAGGTAGCTATGCTAATTCACACTGAATGCTTTTTAAAAGTGAGTTTTGTTAGTCCATAGTTTGTTCACCAGCATTTTAGCACTAGTATTAATTACACATTGTTTGCATTTTAACATTGTGGACTATGGTCACATTGAATTATAGTTCTGCTCCCTTTTTAGTTTTATAAACATATCAGAAAAAGTGAAGAGATGGTTTCAAAATCTTACAAGGAGAACAGATTTATTGCCTCCTAAGTTTCATAGTATACCAGCACAATATCTTATTCTTAGGTCTCTAAGATCATTCACTCCTCTAATCATTTGTGTGCCAGTTTTTCTGTAATTGGTAGGCCTGTTGTTTCTAATCACTCCCATTAAGAAGTCTGTATCTCTAATCTGCAACTGAACGTATGAAGCTGTCTTATACTGAGCTGCCTATAGCTCAGTTCTACACTACTTTGCAGCAGTTCTCCAAGGTTTCAGACAGCAAGCCCATCTGGAAATGCTAGGGATTGAACATGGGACTTCTGTGTACAAAACAGGTGTTCTGTCACTGAGTTTCCCTGGGAGCTGAAGGATTCACTCTTGGGAGGGACATGTAAAGGGAGCATGTTCTGCTGCTCTTTAGAGATCAACCTCATGTACACTGGGTCTTACTGGCCATGAGCAAATGTGCTTTATTTTATTGCCTCTAAATGTTAACACTAGACCAAAATTTAAAGCAAGGACCATAACCAATTTTCTCTCGTTTTTGCAGCAATTATTCAACTGTCAAGCTCTGCGTAAACTGAGTATCCCAGACAATGACCTTTCAAGCCTGCCAACCAGCATTGCCAGTTTAGTGAATCTCAAAGAACTTGACATCAGTAAAAATGGTAAGGAAAAATGTCTGTCCATTCCTTTTCATTTATCATAGAATCACAAACTTAAACCAATGGAAAGGTTGAAGTAAGAGTTACCTTTACCATGCTTATTTATAAAGTAATTTATCAGTTACCTTTTGCCCCCAGCCCACTCAAGGCAGCTTTTGGAGCATACAAACATAATAATAAAAGACTTAAAATAGCAGCAGCACTAACAACAGTTTTTTTTTAAAAAATGGAGCGTAATAACAAGTAAAGCAACAATGTAAAAAAATTTCAGATAATGAAAAGCTGTTCATCTTAAAATACCTCTTTATCAACCAAGGCCTTGTTTAGAAGAAGGCTACCTGATATGAATGAGTTTCTATAATCCACTTAAAAATTTAAAGCACAGGGGCCCAATTGGGCAGTTGCATAATGTGGGAGTCACCATTTTAGATTAACTGAAGCTTGCTGAGTCATGTGAACCAGGACCATGTACATGGAGAGCAGTGTGTGTATCAATAGTAGGATGGATTGATAATGAACATCTATGTCTATTTCTAATTATAAAGTAAAATCAGCACATGGGGAAATGCCACATTTTTATCATTTGTTAAACCAGGGTTTGAGATGGAAAGAATGCTAAAAATATTAATTTCTTTTCAGACCCTTTTTCTCATGTATTGTTTTTGACAGCATTAAAAGAATTCTCAGTTACCCTGAAGAACAGTTTATTCCTAATATTATTATTAGAATTTCTTGTGCACCTTTCACCATTAGGTCTGGGTTACAGCAGTATAAAAAGACAGCATTAAAATCAGCAGTGATTGGAAGTACAGTATATGCCTCTTGGTTTAAACCAGCTAGAGTTTGTGCCTGAGATGGAAACTTTGGTTAGCTTAAATAATTCTACTCAATGCTGTCCGACAAACATTTTGCATTACAGTGAGACAAATAATGAGTGGTAATCAAGGTTTGTTCTTGAGTGTGTCTGGACAAGACATTTAGGATAGCACACAAAGTAAAGCTATGACTTAGTTCGTAGCACCCAGCAGCAGGAAAATTAGGGGAGTAACACAAGCCATGATCATGTTCTTGAAACATCCATGCTCATGTGTTTTGCATTATGTGTGAAAGGTCAAAACAAACAAACAAAAAACAGGTAAAGGATCACTGGACAGTTAAGTCCAGTCAAAGGTGACTGTGGGCTTGCAACGCTCATGTCGCTTTCAGGCCGAGGGAGCCGGCGTTTGTCCACAACAGCTCTCCGGGTCATGTGACCAGCATGACTAAACTGCTTCTGGTGCAACGGAACACCGAGACAGAAGCCAGAGCACATGGAAACGCTGTTTACCTTCCTGCTGCAGCCGTACCTATTTGTCTACTTGCACTGGCATGCTTTCGAACTGCAAGCTTGGCAGCAGCTGGGACAGAGCAACAGGAGCTCACCCCATCGTGCAGATACGAACCGCCAACCTTCTGATCAGCAAGACCAAGAGGCTCAGTGGTTTAGACCACGGTGCCACCCGCTCCCTCCAGAGAAACAAGCACTCTGACCTTTATACCAACCAGAAGGAGAGGGAATATTTCCTCCAGTCTTGTTAAAGTGGTTTTTTTTTGGGGGGGGGGGAGGGAGAGAGATGAGAACATCTGTAAGCATTAGCCAGTTTATTAAATGTCCTTGCCTATATATCCTTGCTGATACTGTATATCCAGTATTTAAGATGCCAGGAAACAATGTTTCGTTCTGTACAAACTGTTAATTACAGAATTCTATATCTTTTCTAGAATTATAAAACATAGCTACCATAATGCTTCATATGCTTACTTTAGATCACGACTGTACTTTTTTTCCACCTCACAATAGGTGTAATTTGGAAACATGTGAGGAACTTCCAGGTGTTTCCATGCTCAGTGCCTTCCTGCAGAATATGACTAGTTCTGCAATGTCCATCAGGCATGATTGGTATCCAAGAGGAAGGAAGAACTGTGTGCTGTGTAGACTTTAGCTTAATATAGTCTTCAAAATAGGACTTGACTAAAGCTAAGCAATTTCTAAGTGCCCAGGGGAGTTTCATGAGCAGAACAAAACCTCAAAGGGATATATTCTGACACCAAAGCACATAATTGATTCTCTTTAATTTTTGCTGCTACCTATTTGGGCACTCTGCTTGTCTAATGGTGTCAGAATAGAAGTGTTACATAATGCACAGGATGTATCATTACAATGAACATTATGTTATGTTCAGTTCACCTTTAGGGCTGCAGCTATTTTTATTTTTGTAAAATCGTCTCTCTTCTGCAACGATCAATGCTTGCTTTATTTTAGAGCCAGTTTAATGTAAACTTTCTCAGCTTATTTCACTTGCCAGTGTATCATCACTGCATTGGGCTTACTTGAGCCTCTAGTGGACAATGGCACCAGTAGCTTTTACAGGAAATAGACTGGCCCCTCTTCATTTTTTTTGCTCCATGTTTGCTTAATCCTTTTTTTCATCTGTCAATACAGAGATGACTCCATGCATGCCAAAACCTCCCAGCCCACGGTTTTATATCCGTTCACCTTGACAGAACCAGTTGATGATGAATGGAGTAAAGGGTCCGTAATTAAAGAACCTCAACCAGACAAGATGTTTCAAGATGCTCACTACATGCCACTGTTACGCTGTGCCCTAGCCACTCTAGGCTTGTTTTCAAAATCAGCAGAAAACAGACACTGTGCAGACCCTTCCTGCCACTGTAGACCCTCAGCCAACTTGTCCCCACTCCAGTGGTTATCAAAAAAGTCACTAAATTGAAGTGGAATGCTCCCATGCAATTCAGGAAGTCAGCACAGCTTTGCCAATAAGCATTACACACTGGATACAGATTTCATGGACCTCTTAAAGACCCTATCAAAGGACAAATCAGAACTTGTTACCAAAGGATGGAGATGCTTAGTTAAATGATACCTCTGACAGGTGACTGGATTTTGCCCTTAGGCCTATTCATGATGCAATAGCACTGTCTATCCATGCATCTTCTGCAGCATCTATGTTTGCTAAACCATCTCAAGTAATGGGTGAAGGATCTTCTCACTACTCCATAACAGGATCCTGCATGCATCCGCAACACCTTACTGAAGATATCTAGGACGGCAGCGGAAGCCACCATGAATGCACCACAGTTTTCAGCATGCTCCATGGCAGGAAGTGTTGTAGCATACAAAGTGTTATGGCTTCAACAGTGGGAAGCAGGTGCTGCTTTCAAAGTCAACCTCTCCACAGCATCTTTCCTTGAACCAGTGCTCCCCGCCCCCCAAGAACCCCGGAAACTCCCCTCAACCTTGGTTCATCCCATCACCCCTCTCTGCTTCACCCTCCAGTTGCTAGATTGTGAGAGACTGTGTCTAGCTGTTACACATGTATCATGAACACTCACATGTATTCATACACACAACAATGAAAGTTTTGAGATATTTTGCTAGACTTACAAGGTCTAGCAAAATTATGAATATGTGCTTGCCCACTCTCACTTTGCCCATCTTTCAAATCAAGAGTTTGGAAGAACTCTTAATTTCCTAGTGAGAAAATGACTAAAATTGGCTATCCTGTTTGCTCCCCCTCTGTGTTTTGCTTTAACAAAAGGTGAAAGAAAAACTGTAATCATAGTAAGTGATTAACTGAACCAGACTATCTCTTTGTCTGCCTCCTGTACCACCATTAGCGTGAAAGCATCCATTCAGAATGTTAAGTAGATTTTAATGGTAGCTAGTTTTACATGTACGGTCTTTACAGGGTATGATATATTTTCAGGACACTTGAGATCAGGGTGGTACCAGGGTCAAGCAAGGTTCATGATGGAGAACCTCATGTCATATTTTAGTTATTTCAATTGTATGGTTATGACATGCTAAACCGTAGAAATAAGCTCAAATTCACACACCTGTTCACACAACATCTCATCAAGATGGCAGCAATAGAACCACCAAAGAATACTCATTAGACATTTACTTGATCATGTTTGTAGTTCCCCCAAAAGACCACAAAGTCTGGAGAGCAGTTCTCAGTCTGAAATATCTCTATTGCTGGGTGATCTACAAAAAATTCTGACCGGAATCCTTAGCCTCCTTCATTTCAATGACTTCATGACATCCAAAGTACCAGGAATGTCTTCTATTCTTCATTGGCCCATACCATTACCAATTCAGAGCCCTCCCATTCAGATTGGCCTCATCTCCAGGACTCTCCACAAAGGTAATGGTTGCACTGGTATCTCACCTCTGCCTCCAGGGCTTCTACATCTACTCATATTTAGACAACCTCCACCTTCTACAGATTTTTATAAAAACATGTTTTATAAAAGATAATAGTGAAGGTTAGTCCATGAGGACAAGTGGGCAGTGCCCCACTAACCTTACTCAGCCCACCTCTGCCTTCTTATGTCCATTCAGTCCAGGGGTTGATATTGGCTGTCAGCTTTCTCCTCTTGCCTCTTGGTGTTGCCCATTATAGAACTTACTTCCGAGCCAGCCACTCCCTTCAGCACTCAGGATCACCTCAAGGAATCATGAAAATCATGATTGGGACCCACATCTATAACAGGGAAAGAGCTTGCTCAGCATCAGGGCGGCAGCAGCAAAATGAAAAGAAAAAAATTATCCCAAGGTAGATGTTGGTGCTGTGATGGATTGCTGCCGCCTCATGGGCGCCACCATTTTAGCACAGCAGCTGTTTTGAACACAAGCCATAGGAGCGGAGGCAAGAGCGCCATCTGGTTACGTCCGGCCAACCTTCAGCCATATTTCTGATAATTGCCAACATGAAGCCAATTTGTCAGCTGTGACTTGTTTGTATCTGCCCATCATTACACCTCTGTGCTGCACTTTTAATATGAACGCTACAGGAAGAAATCCAGCATGTGAATAAGCTCTCATGACAAAGACTTGTAAACAGAGGCGTTTAGCAGAGGAGTCTGAGGGGAAAGCCTGGAGTGCTGACTCACAATGTATGTAGGACCAAGAGACATGGACTGTGAGGGAGCTACCGCAGTGACCTGCAACAATTGTGCCATGTTTGTCTTCCTGCCTGATAATGTGCAAAATACACCTGCAGCAAGAGTAATATGGTTGCTTTACCGGAAGAGAAGGTGGGGATAAGGTGGTGCTATATATTCAAGCTGTCCTATGTACCTAAAGGTGTTTGCTAGGAGATTTTTTTAAAAAAAAAAACATTGCTAGAAAAGTTTGTTCCTTTTCAAAGACAAGGAGTCCTTGAATAAGGACAGTCTCCTAGTCCTTGGGTGATAAATTCAGCTTTGATACTTTGTTTTTCTTTGTCATTGCTTGGTGACTTCCTTTGCATTTTATCCACCTCTCAGATGATTTACTCTATTTCATTTTCAGAATAAACATCCACAGGCTATAACCTTGACATGCGTAATAAAAAAATTAACATAAGTAAGTTCCAGTGATGAGTCATGGGCTAAGAAGAAAGACAATATTAATACAAGTACAAGCAAAGGCAGTAGCACCCGCCAGAGCACTCTTCTTCCTTTACTAACGTCTTAAGAACAGCAGGGATCTTTCTGTTATTGGCACATAATTTGCAGTTGTAGGTAGTTATGTATTAACACCAGCTGATCCTGTAACATTGCAGTGTGCTTTCAATTAGCTCTCTTCTTCATTTTTCAATCATATATTGCTTTTTCAGTCCTCATTCAGCTTCTCATGGCCAAGAAGGCCACAGTCTTGCAACCACCCAGTCAAGAGCCGTTTGACTGAAGTTCCTTGGATTATTAGACTTTAGAAAGTTTCTTCATTATTACATCATTAAATAATCTAGCTAAATTCTAGATTAAAGCAATTTATTAATTGCTGGGTAAAATGGATGCTGTTTAGGGTGTGTTATTGGCTAATAGCACATCCCTGTATTTCCACAGCAGAGGTTTTGGTACTGACTGTTTGTGGTAGTGTATTTGTTTACCAGCAACAAGATGTTATAGCCCTCACCCAGAAGAAGCAAGGATGAGGCATGTTTAAAACAAAACAGGAACTTTATTTGCTCGTGCTCAAAGGCATTATAGCTTAGTAGTTACTTTTGCAAGGCACAATACTTTATTTCAAACAGACTTCCAATGAAGTATAAAGGATGGCATTTAGAGGTGGAAATGGTTAGATATGATCCCTCTACAGAAGTTCTTCCACATGCTGATAGAGTTCTTTCAATCCTAGCCATACCCATAATTTTTAAAAAGCTCAGATATAATTACTACAATGTGTGGAATTGTGATCTGCTTAGGACTAAAATGAGAGTTTAGGTACTTTAAAGACCAATCATTTGTTGTATTCCTTCCCTGATAACATACATCTTTGTTCTCTTTTTAGGGATCCAAGATTTCCCAGAAAATATAAAGTGCTGTAAGTGTTTAACAATAATTGAAGCCAGTGTCAATCCTATTTCTAAGTGAGTATCTGTCAATGAAGTTAAATGTTTCCTCTTATATATGTTTAGTGGTTTGCATATTAATGTATGTAATGTAAAGTGAAGGTATAACACATGGATGGAATTGTCATTTGGTTATAATGAAGCTATGTAAGAAATTTTTGTGGAAGACAGGAGTGCCTGGCGTGCTCTGGTCCATGGGGTCACAAAGAGTCGGACACGACTAAACAACTAAACAACTAAACAACAACAATAAATTGAGTGAAGTGTAAAATAGCCTTACAGCAAATTCTGCAGTGACTGCTAGGAAAAAAGGTGGACACATTTTAAGAGTTGTACTGATTTAGTTTTCTATATTGTATTTTTATTTTCAATTAGGATTTATTTCTATAAAAACATACACAAACAAAATTTCAATATTGTAAGTTTTTAGGGTTATTGAAGAGGGTATTAAGGCTGATGGCATGGAGAACCCAATATGAGGAAGAAGATAAGCTCCCAGTTTATAAAAACCATTTTCCAGCACTTTTTAGGAACATGGATAAGTTTCTTTTACCAAGTCAGACCATTGATTTATCTTGCTCAAAATTTTGAGAAAGATAAACTCTGCCTTAGGAATCCACATGGGTGTGAACCGAAAGAGGCCTAGCAATCCCTGGGGCTTGTAGTGGTTTAAGGAGAATTATATTTATTTACTTTTATTTTTAAAAAGTATTTTCATGCTGCTACTCATATACAAATCAAACAAATATATGTATAATAAAAAACATATAAAAATTAAAAATCAGAGATCAACTCGTACAGAGAGATATTTTCTTAATTGCCTGCATGAGCTTGGAAACAGAGAAAAGTTATTAGCAAATGTTTAAAGATTAAAACAGAAGAAGCCTGCTGAATCTCTTCCCTGTTTCCCAGGCACAGGAGCCACCCACCAAAAAAGGCTCAACCTTCCCAGGATTCAAGCAAAGTTTATTAGTCCCCATGGGGGCAACCACTGCATTCAGAGTTTTTGCATCCTTTCCTGATTTCAGATGTCATGCAGAAATAGAGCTGTGTGTCATCAGCATAGTGACACCTTACTCCAAAACTCCTAATGACCATTCCCAGTGGCTTTATATAGATGTTAAATAGTACTGGGGAGAGAATAATACCTTGCGGAACCCTGTAGCACAAGTGCTAGGGGACCATGGAGTACTCATCCAGTGCTGCTCTTGGAACACAGTCCTGAAAGTGAGAATGGAGCTATAATAATATGGTGCCTCCAATACCCATCTCACTCGAGGATATCATAGTCAACAATATCAATAGCCGCTGAGATACTGAGCAGAATTAACAGGGTTGCATTTCCCTGTCTCTCACACAATAAGGGAATCCATTAGGGTGAAAAGGGCTAAAGTTTGGTTCTGAAATGGACTCTGAGTCCAGATTGTAATGGATCAGATAAGCAGTCTCATCCTTGAACTTGATTTCAGTGGGAATGGAAATCAGTATGCCAGCTCCAAAGCTGGCATGTTGAGAGACCTTCCTTTTCCCCTCTCTGCTATTAGAGCACCAGTGTTGGAGGAGTGAGAACCGTAAAAAGGAGGCCTTCATGGGTTGGCCTGCTCCACTAGCAAATCTCTCTTTCCACACAGAGAGGGTGATCTGCAAAATCTTACAGCCCTTGGAATGCCTTGGTAGGAACCATAGAATTGTGCCCTTCAAAACTTGAATTGATCCATGTGGTAGCCTATTTGCCAGCCAGTGCTGTCCATGTGGATCATAGTAAGCCAGTGCTGAAAGAGCTGCATTGGCTGCATTTTTTTCATAGATCAATTCACGTTGCTGATTGTGATGGCCACCTCCCAGCCACCATGGGTCCCTTTCTGTCTGAGGGCAGGGTGTTCCCTGATAATACAGAGTGTACCCCTCTGTTCAGTCCAGTCTCCCACTTTAAATAACAGCTGTCGCCAGACAAGGGATAAATTAATTAGCTTCCAAATTTTCTTGGGATCTCTTAGGACAGCAATGTATTAAAGCTTCTAAGTGCAAGGGTGTTATAATTAAGAGAGAGAGAGTACACCATGGCAAAGTAAGGCCTGATCTGGCCCAATCGCCTTCTAAATCCGGCCCATGGACGGTCCAGGAATCACTGTGTTTTTACATGAGTAGAATGTGTGCTTTTATTTAAAATGCATCTCTGGATTATTTGTGGGGCATAGGAATTCGTTCATTTTCCCCAAAAAATATAGTCTGGCCCCCACAAGGTCTGAGGGACAGTGGACTGCCCACCTGCTGAAAAAGTTTGCTGACCTCTGGAGTACACCATGTTTATGAAGCAGGTTCTAAAGTTTACCAAAACATAAAAAATGGACTTTTGGGGAGGTGGGGAAGATATGCCATGCAAAAGTTACACAAACCCACTATACTCCCTTCGGAGCAAAATAAAGCTGTTTAAAACACCATCCACTTTCCCAGGACTAAACTGTCTCCGAACTCATCTGATTCGCAGAAGAATCTTAATCTGCTTTGTGTTCCTCTTTCATGGGTCTTGTCACAGGATGCCTGGGGTTGCCAAGGGAGGAGCATAGGTAACAATAAATGACATGACAATTGGATCAACCACTGTATGGGAAGCAGTACTAACTTGTTCTTTCCAGGGAGGGTGTCAGGAGCCCTGTGAAGGTATCACGGAGTGGGTGGTTAAGTCTGGAGGAGCAATGGGAGGAGCTCAGAGAGTGAGTCACAGTAGGTTGTAAGCTGCCCCCTCTGAGCCTCAAAAGGTATCTGATCTCTGGAAGAACCCAGTGTTCTGGGGTTGGAGAGTTAGACTATGGGAAATGCCCAGGTGGGATAATAGAGAAGTGTCCCACCCCTCTCTCACTCCTCAGTGGCCTGACAGCCAGAGGTGACACAGCTGACTTGTAACTTGCCTTATGTACCGATGTGAACTACACCTTGAGAACTGACAGAAATGGAGTTGTGAGTTAAAGTTCTTAACTGAAGGGGGAGAGTTTCCCTCAGGCCTAGAGTACCGGTCTTGCACGTACTTCCCATCCAGCATGGAAACTCCTTCAGCATCAGCGGAGGAGCTCATGCAGATTGTAGAGGCACAGCCCATGCTGACAGAGGATAATGAAGAGCAAAGACCACTGTGGAAAGATGGGTCATTATTTGACGGCATGTCCCGTCAAAGTGGTTGTCAAGACACTAGCACCGGAAAACTCCCAATTCTAGCTCTTGTACAAGTCTGGGAGCTGGGTCCAAAGAAGAAATGTGGACCTCCCATGGAGTCCCTAAGATGCCACTGCTGCCCAAACCAGCTATCTTACCCGATGTTCTGCATATCCTGTTGAGGGAAAGGGATACCCACTTGAGTCGTGATCAACTCAGAGCAGCCAGCGACTTTATGGACTGAGACTCTGTCAAACAGCTTGAGATATAGTTGTGGAAGCTCAACAAGCTGCTCACTATGGAGACCATTGTCCCAAGGGAGGCGGTGCTGGTGTCAGGTGTTGTCACCCATGCAGTCACTTCACTTCTTTTTGGAATTAATTGCTGGGCCACCAGAAGAACTTGAAATTTCATCTAGCAACCCTGTTGGGTTTTCTCATTGTCTTAGTGTTGACCTGGCTCACTTTGCATGATCCATGCATCTTCTTGGGGCAGATATCACTGGCCTTCTCCTCAGACTACTGTCGGCATTGCGAGGGGATCCCAGCTGTTCTGCCCATGATAGCCCTGTCACAAGACTCTGGGGAGACCTTGCCACCTCTCACAGGCAAGAAGTGCTCCGTCATTCAATTACACAAATTCAAAGAAGATGTAACACACAACCCAAAAAAGAATTATTATTTGTGGGTGGGGGTGGGGTGGGGATGGCAGCACATTTCATAGATAGAGCATGGTACTCATTCTGCATAAAATGGTATGTTCTCTTGGTAACAGTAAAAATAATGTTTAATTCCAGAGGTTGTAAAAAGTGTCATTGATATAATTTGCTTGTAATTTCAAAATTAAATCCACTACCAGAAAGCTTACACAGACAAATTAATGGGATGATGTAATATTAAATAGTTAGGTGCATAAATATCAACCTAAAAGAGCAAGATAGTGTATCATTTGCTGCAATAGATGGCAAAATGTTAGATCTAAGAAGCAGCTCAATATATTTTATCTATTCACTGTATAGCAATGAAGGTGTGAGTTAGGATATGTATCTGCAGGGACTTATATTGTTCCCATAGTAACAACAGTATGAAAGCTAAAGCTTTAACTTGTTTTTTAGGCTCCCAGATGGCTTTACGCAGCTTTTAAACCTGACCCAGCTCTACCTAAATGATGCCTTTCTGGAATTTCTTCCAGCTAACTTTGGAAGGTAAGCACAAATTGTGACACTTCCCTTTTATGAAAAAGCATGTGGATTTTAATTTTTTGAATGAGGGAGTTGGGTGTTTTTATCCAAGGAGGAGGAGGAGACTAAGAGGAAATATGGTAGCCATCATCAAATATCTGAAGGACTGTCGCATGGAAGATCAAGCGAGCTTGTTTTCTCCTGCTACAAGAGGGTAGGACGTGAACCAAAGGATTCAAGTTACAAGAAAAGAGATTCTGACTAAACATTAGGGAGAACTGGAGGTTTTTAAACAGAGATTGGATGACCACCTGTCATGGATGATTTAGCGGAGATTCCTACATTATAGGGGCTTGGACTAGATGACCCTTGGGGTCACTTCCAGCTCTACAGTTCTATGATTCTTTGATAGTTTACAAACTGTCATTCTAGTTTTTACTTTTTGATAACTATGATAACACTTTCTTTCTGAATTAGAAGTGCAATCATGTCTACTCAGAAGTAAATCCAGTTGTATACCCTATATGATTGAAGACTTCATTGGTGTTTCTTAGGGTAACCTGACCTGGAGAAAGAGATCCTACTACTATTGTAATGAGAGATTGATAGAGATGGAAGAGGGATAATTCTGAGCTGAATGACATCAGAGCTTAAATCCCCACACCAACAGGCTATACAGTAGACTGCTGAGGCCCAGTCTTTAATCAACAACACCAGGAGTGGGGCAGTACCGCTACTTAACTGTGCAGTGAGGGGGACACACCAGTACTGCTACAACAGTCAACATAAAGATGGAATAAAATTTGCCAGTAAATGTATTTCAGTGTGGTTTGGACACTGAGGTCTGTTGAAATGTGATGGGGCATTTTTTTCCTGGGGATGAGAAGAAACAGCAGTGTTTCCTGACTTGTAAAATAAATATATGTGAGAACAAATAGGCAACTTGCTGCCTATTGCTTTTAAACTGTTAACATTCGTTAACAATTGCTTTTGCATGTAACTGCAAACCATGGTTTGACACAATGGGAACAAGCCCTTTGATTGCAGATTTTCCACTTTAACTCATTTCAGGTGAGATACTCAGGTTCCGCTTAAATATTACAGCAAAAGTAACAAACGACAATTTGAAAGTTGCTCACACTTCTGTTTTGCTTTAATGTATGGATCAGCTCTGACTCATAGCATCTAATATAATTTGCTTTCTCAATGTACTTTCTACATTTTTTATCTGCCAGTGGAGTTATTTGAGGGTGTGTTTCTAGCTTTTAGACGCCTTAGTTACCTAAACTAATGTAGTAGCATTCTTTTAGCATACCACCTGGATCTTGCAATAATAAAAGTTAGACTAATGTGGAGTGGGATTTTGACATTGCCACATTATTATTTTTGTTGTTTCCTGTTCTATTTCAGGGGAGGCATTAACCCATAAAGCCATAGAAACTTCTAAAGTATATTGGCTTGTTCGTCAGGGGAAAAATAATAACGTGGTGCGAATTTGCTTGAATTGTTCAAGTTATATGAATGTTAAAATAATATGAGCAAACGAAAGCTCTTCTAGCTCTTCCAGATAATAATGCATTACATAGCTTTAATAGCTTTCCAAATTGTAGTTTAGCTTCTTTAAGCAGATCAGTTTATTTTGCTTTAGATACATAGTGAGAGCCTTAGGCTGTCAGTGGTTATGTGAGAATCAACTGTGTGTGATTCACACAGGAAGTATTTGCATATTTCATATGAAATTACATTGTTTGCTCTCTAGAGGATGACAAGTGTATTTATCCTTATCAAAAATGACAAACATTGTGGGAATATGTTTTGCTGGGATCCTTGAGAGAGTATTAGAATAGTTTCTCTTTTCTTGTGTCCCATAGGAGGACTCTTCTTAATTTTCTCTTTTAATAGAATCATAGAATTATAGAGTTGGAAGAGACAATGAGGGTCAGCTAGTCCAACCCTCTACAATTCAGGAATCTCCACTAGATCATACATGACAAATGGCCATCCAAGCTCTGCTTAAAAACCTCTAAGGAAGGAGATAGTACCACCTCTCATTGAAGTCCGTTCTACTGCCTAACAGCTCTTCCTGTCAGAAAGTTCTTCCTGATGTTTAGTCGGAATCCTTTCTTGTAGATTTCATTATTTTAGCTGACAGAAACAAAATTCATTGATTGATTTTCTACAATTCTCTAAAATATATGATGTCTTGAATCATGTGTAAGATGTTCTTTTATTTTTCTGTTTGCTATGAAATGAATAAACCTTATAAACCGTCATTTATAGCAACATTTATTTCAACATTCTGCATTTATGCTTGTTAATTGGTTCTCTGTGGTTTGTCAGGATCTTCCAGAAGAGCACAGCCGGCAATCACAGCTGATGTACACTGTCATGAAGTTAGATAAAATTCTAGAACCGCAAATATCTACTGAATATTAAGAGTCAGCATATTTGTCTTAAGTAAATAATCTGCAAAAAATAATTTCAGCTACTGATATATGGCTATGATTCTCATTAGAGGTTGGCCAGGTGAATTGGATAAATTTTATGCAAATATATGGCTAGCATAATTTATTTTAAAACAAATAGCTTATTAGCAATTCTTGTATATGTTTAATGACTTTCTAATTTGAACTTATACTTTTAAATTTTGATACTTTTAGACTTGTTAAATTACGAATATTGGAATTACGAGAGAATCACTTGAAAACTCTACCAAAGTAAGTGCTTATATATTTTAGTTACCTCAAATATTCAAAGAATTGTCCCGTCCCCCCCCTTCTGTTATGAATTGTGCTGTTTTGTTGTGGGATTCCCACTGCTGTTTCTATTTTGGAACATTGTACCACTGGGGGATATATTAATGGCTATAAATATAAGCAGAAATGAGTAAAAGGTAGATAAGAATGAAAAAGCATACACATTCTAACAAACTTTAATCAAAATTTGATAAATTATGGGTAAGACCCAACCATTGGTAAACACATCCGTTACACAAATATGTTTTCCTAGTATTCTAGATAATAGTTTTGCTTGTATGTACCAGCTGCCTTCAACTGGCTGATGAAAACCAATCTTACTTCCCAATCTTGGTAACTGTCCATCTACTTAGGATGGACTTCCTATCATGCTCAGGCAGGATCGTGATTAAACCAGCAAGCTTAATAAGTGTTTGTAAACCAACTTCAAACTCTTGTTACTAAAGCTGGTTATGATGAAAAACCTTTTTTTTTTTTTGCATTTATGACAAGTATTCAACTTGTTTGTAATACTTGGCAGCTCTGATTATATTTGCATAATATCTGTATTTCAGAGCTCAGGATATATGAGTCAGAGAGCATATAACATAGATTACATTTGTGTTTGAACCCTTTAAAAAAAAAACGTTTTTTTAAATTATGCAGCAGAGTCATTTTAATAACTATCAAGCAATTACCAAGACTGAGCACCATTATGAAAGGTAATGCTAGGAGAGGCTTTGTATGTGAATAAGGGGAGTTTTAATCTCTCTGGCAGTATTTTTTCTGAGTTCGAAATAAGGCTAGTTCAGAAATATCAGTTTGTGCATAAACACATGGGAAGGCTATGTTGAAACACATGCAATCCCTGCCTCCAGTGTCCCCATCCTTTCCAACTGCAGCCTTGGGCCTTTGCATATTGGGTAGAAGGTTTGAAATGTGATCTTTTCCACACGCCTATAATGTTACAGGTGAGGGATGCAGGTGGCGCTGTGGGTTAAACCACTGAGCCTACGACTTGCCAATCAGAAGGTCGGCGGTTTGAATCCCTGCGACGAGGTGAGCTCCCATTGCTCGGTCCCTGCTCCTGCCAACCTAGCAGTTCAAAATCACGTCAGAGTACAAGTAGATAAATAGGTACCACTCCGGCGGGAAGGTAAACAGCGTTTCCATGCGCTGCTCTGGTTCACCAGAAGCGGCTTAGTCATGCTGGCCACATGACCCGGAAGCTGTATGCCGGCCCCCTCGGCCAATAAAGCGAGATGAGCACCGCAACCCCAGAGTTGGTCACGACTGGACCTAATGGTCAGGGGTCCCTTTACCTTTATAATGTTACAGCATTAGGAAACCCAGGTTATGCTTCTGATCGTAAGCATATTCAGATTAGAATATGCCTTCAGTCCTTCCTGCTCAAAGCAAGAAGGTTGATGCTGGAACTAATCAGGTCAGTAGGGGATATTGGGTGATGTTATGCACAGCCCTGCACTCTCTGGCCACTTTAGCTCCCCTCACCATATGTTCTTTGAATGGCTGTAATAGGACCGCTGTGCATCCTCCTTGAATCTGTAGGCCAAAACAGTTAAAAACCCTCACTGATCCAATTTTTTTTCACTCACCAAGCAAATGAACAAATGAAGCTGTCCCAATATGGGAGTGTCCATACATCAGAGTAAACCTTTGTTAATGGTAAATGGTTTACTTTAAACATGCGTATGGCTCCCATTTTGCACCTCCTGTAATGAGAGCAGGAGCAACAAACCATGATCTTGGCTTAGCAATTAGTCTGAATGAGGACTTCTGATTTGTTTCACACCAAACAAACCATGAAGGTTTGTTCTTGGGTTACTAAATGTGGTTTGTTATGAGTGGAACAAACCATGATCCTCAGTTCGGATGTAACACTAAGCCAGGGATCATAGTTAATTCTCCACACTAGCAGTGGAGTAAATCACAGGAGCCATAGAAACATTCCTAGTAAATCATAAACTATGGATTACCATGACATTTGATCCATTTTTCCTGTTATTATCTACTCTGACTAGTGAAAGATGCTGAATAGGATCTTTACCCAACCTGCTGTATTGTGCTAAATAAATAAAAATAAAGCAAGTTAAATAAAAAGGTTTCTGGGATGGGAAAGTTTAACAGTGAAAACATTCTCTCTGCATTCTGTTACAACAGAAGGCTTTGATATGCACTGCTATAAATAAAAAATGAAACTTTATTTGATTTTGGATGTAAATGTGATTGAGATGAAATAAGGCAATTTGTGCTGTACACATATTCCCCTTTGAAATTTTCTGTGCAGAAATTGATTTGGACACTGATGTTGGTGGGTTGTAGATGGCCTATCTGAGGCCTATTGGAGATTTATTAAACCTTCGGGGGTTTTTTGCAGTTAGTAGCAAAGGACTGAAAAAAGTATTTTATTAATATACATACTAGTTATAAAACACCACTTTGGCTTTCACCTTTGGAGGCCATAGCTGTAAAAAAGAAAAATATGACGGAAAGTTAGGTAACTTATAGAAATTTAATTAAAGATGAGGGTGGAGAATTTAACTTAAAAGAGTTTAAGAATCTACCTGGAATGTTAATAACATGATTACAATATCATCATTTGAACGAAATATTTAAAAAGGATATGAAGTAGGGGTTTGGGGAACAACTATCCCAATTACAAAGAGACCTGTTAAATTGTAGTGTTAAAGTGATGTCTGAAATGTACAAGATGTTATTGGAATGGGAGACTAAAGGATGAACAAGTGAAATTTTCAATGATACACTGGGCAATAGATGTTGGTCATAATATAGAAATGGAAGCATGGGAACGATTGTGGAACACGGATATAATATTTACAGCATGTTATAATTTAAGAGAAAATTATATGAAAATGCTATATAAATGGTACCTAACTCCCAGTAGATTGGCAAAAATGTACAAATCATGTGGCGGTCTTGTAATAAAGTTAAAGCTTACTGGGAAATTATATATAATGAATTGAAAAATATGTTTAAGATGACCGTAAGACCCCCCCCAGAAGCTTTTCTCTTTGGAATTATAGGATTAGAACTACTCAAACAATATAGAAATTTATTTATGTATGCAACTACAACTGCAAGAATGGAAAGATGAAGAGGTGCTGACGAAAGAAGATTGGATACAGAAACTAATGGAGTGTGCAGAAATGGCAAAACTTACTGGAAGAATAAGAAATCAAGGCAACAATTTTTTTAGAAAGGAATGGAAGTGGTTTATTGAATATTTACAAACAAACTGTAAACAGATTAAGACACTGGCAGGATTATTGTAAAAACCTGCAGTTAAAAAAAAAAGAGAGAGAGATATTAGAATAGATAAATAAAAGAATAAGTTCAGACAATTTGGAGTATGCAGGAAAGGACAAAAATAAATGTAAGGAACTGCAGAAAGAGGGGGGAAAGGGAGTTGAAATTGATAATGTTAAAACTTGGCAAAATAATTGATGTAATGCATATAAATAAGAATATAAATTACACACACACACACGTTACATTCTCCAGCTCCCCAATATATGCTGTGCAGATGTCATATTTTCCCTCTTGCCGGTGTCCTATAAACACGGTTAGAAACTCTATTTAAATATAAATCTTGTTTATTTTATTTTTAAAAACCCTGCTTTTGAATATAAGTCTTTAAAAAGCAGTTATTTTTAAAAAGTAGCCAACTACAACATTATATACCCCCTTTATCTCTAGCGTCCCTTATCTCTCTCCCCGATCAGCAAACGATCAGAAGCTTTGTTTCAACAACCACTTCCCTCTCCCCCCCCCCAAAAAAAAGCATGATCTGCTTTTTGCCCCTGGGCCATTCAGCTCCAGGGACCACACATTCGCTCCATAAGACGCACAAACATCTCCCCTTACTTTTTAGGAAGGAAAAAGTGCGTCTTGTGGAGCGAAAAATACGGTATGTGAGCAGTCATTCTGGGCGTAGGCCTCTGGGGAGTAATTTGAGACATCCTTTCCCAACACATTGGCACTGTGATAATATTATAGACTCCTGTTGAGTATTCTGATTAAGAGTACAGCAGGATCTAACAGGTACTGGGCACATTTACGGGGGAAAGAGCACTGCAATTTAGTCAGGTGACCTCTCCTTGCCTGAAATGTCAATGCTGTGGCTGCAGTGATGCTACAGTTATATTATGGTGCTGACCTTCTGCTAGGCAGTTTGGAAAGCTTCCTGCCCTTTCCACACTACCTGACAGATGACAGGATCATTTGCTGGGCAAGAAAAGAGTGCCGGGATGCAGTCCAGATGCTCTTCAACAGTGCAGTCATATATTTTGCAATCTATGGAGGAAAGAGTCACCAAAACCTTTCCCCAATAGATCAATGCCTATTTGGATGAAGAGGTTGGATAGAATGCTTACAAAGGTATTCAAAATGCATAAGATTGTGCTGAAAGTGACTGTTGCTACTCCTATGTAAAATTCTGAGAGCAGCAGTGACCGTGTCATTTGAAGAGGGGAAATGAGGGGGAAAGATTGCAAAGCGTGCGTGTGGTGGATTTATCTCCTACTACAAATGTTTCTATTAGTACCCTAGTTAGTATATTTTTCAAAACAAATTCGCTTCCATACTGCATGTATCCCCAGAAGATAGTACTTAAAGGGCAATAGGGTATAGGAGCCACCCCTTTCCATGAATTTTGAGGCATCCTTATTATCATCTTCATCATCCATTCACTATATACAATGCCAAGTTTCTATTTGTACTTGAATTTTTTTCTGTTCATTTTGTCCCATTTATAGAGAGATGCAAGTACTGTAGCTAAAAATCCAGTAGTTTACATTAAGCAGGGAAAGGCGATCGTCTTAACCTAGGTCAGGGGTAATGTGAACAGTTGGCTAAAGGACATTGCTAATTCACTGAAAATGCAATTCCCAAATTATTCTGTTGGGGACATGTCTCTGAGGACTGTGTTGCTTGGTTGCAGCTCAGCATTGATTGAAGATAATGCAACTGTCTGAATTAATGATTAGATGTTTATAAATTGTCATGATTACTTATGGTGTGTGCTGGCATGAAAAAAAAGTTGGCTGAAAAGGGACAGTTAAAAATACTGTCTTTGGGATTTCCAATCAAAGTAAGCAGAATATAAAAGCACACCCTTATAATACGAAATTTTCAGTTCCCTAGATGGGAACTTGCTGGAATAGAAATATACCTTCACTCCTGTAGAACTATTCCTATATTTTAATTAAGTATTTTAATTTCATAATGAAATTGAAAGTTGAGCTTGCTGTAAGATGCAGTTAGGCAGTATCATGAAAGGCGTGTGGTTGTGGGTGTGCCTGCTTGTGGCCTACATCCTCCTAGTAACATTGGGAAATGAAACACATAAAGCCGTGTTCTGTATTGCTAGCAAGGTACACATGGCAGCTAATGAAATGGAATGAGGCATGGAAAAACTGAATGCAATTATGACATGTCTTGTGCTTTTTTTGCTGAGATGTGCGAGTGGCTTCACGGAAGTCTCACATTTCCTGTAACACGTACTTAGGTCAGCTTTTGGCTTGATCCTGTCGGATTCTTATGTTTGTATGTGTTTTAACCTACAAAGACGAGTCTCTGTTTCATGTATCCTTGGAACAGCGTCCTGTGAGATGACCTACTATTCAGATAATGAGAATAACACTTTCTAAAAGAATGAGATCACATTATGAGAGGTGGAAGGAGGTTTATTTTTGGATATCTGCCTTCAAAATTATTTTTAAGATGTTCTGGGAAGACAATATTCTTTGTAATAAGAATTCAGTAGCACTGGGATGGAACATAGAATGACTCTCTTTCTTTTCTTGTAGTTTGATATAAGGTTATTAGACAATTTGCAAAACATAACTTTATATCCTTGCAACCATCATTTGTGGTACTTTCAAGCAAGCATTTTGCTTTTTGGTGTAAATAATTATTGAGCACCTAAATATTATTGGTCCATCTTGTAAACAGCATACAAGTTCAAAGATTTCTAGTTTGTACTGAGCAGTTTGTATCCAAGGTGTCTTTCTACAAGAAGATGGAGGTACTTGCAGTGCATATAGTTTAAACAAATGTGAACAACAAAAATGGCTTTTTATGCCAGAAATATATTGCCATGCTCATTGTTTAAAATAAGTTTTAGTAGTTCCAAACATTATTTGCAGATTAAATGTGTATTTTTAAAAGTATTTTAAGTGGAACGTCTCAGACTGCATATTCAGTGCTGCTACAAGCTTAGTTCTTCCTTCAGAAAGTCGTTCCAATTAAGTTATTTATTTTAGGAATGTTGGTTGGGGACATTGCTGTGGCTGCCCATCATCTTCTTTCCCCTAGAATGCCTATGGGGTTGGCTGAGCATAATGCTTGGTTTGCTTACGTTCTTCTCAATCTCTCCCCCCCCCCCAATCACTTGCCTCCTCCAAAGGTCTGAATTAAATGCTCGTTTCACTTGAATATTATTCAGTGTAACCCGTTTCCACATCTGCCCAATTTCTCTTCCTTCCACCTGTACATACCCCTTCCAAGTACTGTTGCTTATCTTTAGAATTTTCTTAACTGAGCATGTGCAGCCTTATTACTTTCCCTGCCTCTTGCACATGCTTCTTCTTCTTCTTCTTTTTTAAACACTAATGGAAATTCATGGTTTTCTGCATACTTTCAGAGTTACTTTGCTAAACTGCCACCTAGTCATCAGTGATCTGCTCGTGTCTGTGCATGGAATGCCCATTAGGGGCATGATTATACATCTGCATTTCTTTAAATATAGTTTTTTGAAGGACAATTATACAGAGTTTTTCTGCTTTCTACAGATAACAATTTTACCAGAAAATAATTGCATTAAAAAGTGAAGTGTTTGCCTTGCATTTATTATTTAAGTCATAGCACAGTAAGCTATACTTAGTTGCATATGCTTTGTGTGTAGAAAAAAAACCCCTGTTTTCATTTCCAGCAGTTCTAGTTAAAAGATCTTGAGTCATAAACCTGAATAAAGACTTATGATTGAAGCCTTGTAGAAATGTTATCAGAATATATTGTAACTAAGTTGTGTATATCACAATTCTGTCTTTAATAATTGACAGTTATCTTGCTTATTATTGATAAAGTCATTAGGCAATTATGCATTTGGTGTAAGTAACTCATTTTACATTGTATTTGCTGAAGATCAGGTATATCATAGCAAATATTATTATAACATAGAATTTATACATATCATATTACACATAGATATGTGCAGAAAACCATCATGCTACTTACTATGTGCATCAAAAAGATAGAAGAGGTGGGAAGAGTGTGGCACCATCTTTGCATGAAGGCTGCACCTGCATATTGAAAAACTTGTCTCCAGTTTTTTAATCCAAAGCACCTGTTCATATTTTACTTTAAATAATTATTGATCAGACATATAATGTTTTCTTTTTCCTTGATGCATCATTTTATTTGACTGTACTTTCAGTTATAGTTTTTGGAGTTGTTTAGATAAAGGTAGTAATTAGATTACTAGTTACACTAGCAGTCTATTGAACACTTTTACAGTCATCCTGAAAGGTTGTAGAAGAAGTTAATTAGAAGTCAGTACCAGGGCATCTCCCTGAAAAGTCCTACTAAAACTTTTAAAACAATTCCTGTGTTACAATTGAATTTGGAATTTGAAATGACTCTTGTGTAGGTACAATTAATGATCCTCCACATTCTGTTATAGAATCATTCTGACTTTCATTGTCTTTGTTCATCAGTTCTCATTTATTTATATCTTAACTGTTTTCAGTTTGAATTAATCCTACGTGAACATGATTGACTAAACTGAACAGTTCGTATCAAGTTGCCTGTTCCCTTTGTAAACAAGACACTTGTTTTTCCAGTGACTTGGGAGAGTATAACGTCTGGTTGCAGACAGTCTGTTTGAATTAACTATCGCCTACCAGTGATGTCAGCACCTTCCCACGCACTAAGATACTTTGTTCTATACTTTAGTCCTAAGATATTTTATTCCGCTTGAAGAAGTTAGGTGTCCTGGGAAAAGTAAATTCCCTAGAGTACCTCTGCTGCTGCTGTTGCAGGATCTGAGATGCTAGGAAATGAGTAAAGGAGATCTTCCACTAGAGAGACCTCACTTCTTTAGTGGCTGTCCACATAAGGACAGGTAAGTGGGAAAAGAAGAAGAAGAAGAAGAAGAAGAAGAAGAAGAAGAAGAGAAGAGTTTGGATTTGATATCCCACTTTATCACTACCCGAAGGAGTCTCAAAGCGGCTAACATTCTCCTTTCCCTTCCTCCCCCACAACAAACACTCTGTGAGGTGAGTGGGGCTGAGAGACTTCAGAGAAGTGTGACTGGCCCAAGGTCACCCAGCAGCTGCATGTGGAAGAGCAGACACGTGAACCCGGTTCCCTAGAGTCTATTGCTCTTAACCACTACACCACACTGAAGAGAATGGAGAGTAGGGCAGAGAAGCTCACAGCGTAGCAATTTGTTGGGAGGTATCTGAACCCTGTTATAACCCCAGTTAGGTCATCAGGTATATTATGGCATCTGAATTTCAAAACAGGATTTTTGAAATTCAGATCCCATCATATACCTGTTTCCTGATTTTACAAAACCTGCTTAGTTTGCTCAGCCCAGTTTGAATTGACCTGAGGGATGTTTTCCCAGCACCATCTGCAACTTGCATTTGCAATCTGTGCTTGTTCATCTTGCAGGATTTTTTTGCTGATAGTCATTTCCCCCTATTTTATAACATTTTGTTGTATCACAGTACCAAGCAGTTGACCAACATAACATTTCTAATTATTTACTTGTCTATATAAGTAGATATTTTCTAAAAACAAATTATAGCTTATATTCCTAAAATTATTTCAGTGCACTAAGCATAAAATTGTATTTGCACACCTAAAAAGCAGTTCTTAAACACAAAGCTATGGCAATCCCCCCCCCCCATTTTTATTTTTTAGGTCTAACTGATACAGGGTTCTGCTTCACTGCTGAAATGCCTGTACTGTTTAACAAAATGTTTAAAAAAATAATATTCCAAAATTAGTTATACATGTTCTCAATTTCCATTCAATTTCCTGCCTGTTGACATCTCAGATTAATTCATTTCCTATAACATTTTTAATTAAATATAAATTAGATTGGCTAGGACATTTTTCACTATAACATGACATCTCTTAATCGCCAGTGTTATGTTAATACTACTCAAGGTTGAATTTCCCTTGAAATGAGACACAATACTTGATTAGGAGTTAAGACTATAAGAAGAGCCCTGCTAGATCAGACTGCCATGCTGTTGTCACACTGGCCAACCAGATTGCTATGAGAAGTCTGCAAGCGATACAGACACAACAGACCTGCTCAGCAACTGGTATTCAGAAGCATACTCTCTCTGGTAGTGCACATCCTAATAACCATTGATAACCTCCATGAATTTGTCTACCCACCTTTTAAAACATCCAAGTTGGTGGCCATTACTTTATATACATTACGATCTATACATTATCTGTACTCTGTCTGAAGTACTTGTGTCTTTCTTGACTCTTACAACATTCAGCTGCATTGGATGTCCTTGGATTCTAGTATATTCAGAGAGAGATAAAAACTTACTGATTTCCATTTTCTGCATTTCTTGCATAATCTCATACAGCGCTATCATGTCCCGCCCCCCCCCCCCCAAATCTCCAAACCCTTTCTCATTGAGGAGTAGTTCCTAGCCACATTATCATTTTGGTTGCCATTTTCTTAACCTGCTCCAGTTCTGTAACATTCTATTTGAGGTGCAGCAACCATTGGAGGCTGGTAGAACCTACACTTGTTGGGACATCTAGGAGGTCCCGTGGGTGGGGTTTAGGTCCCAATCCTCCCCCCTTGTGAGGAGGAGGTACTACTAAGTCAACCATTCTGTGGCTTCCCCCTCCTCTGGTTCAACTAAGAAAGGATCTTAATGCAACTTATTCTCAGGAAAGTGGACAAAGATTGCGGGCAGCATACATCATCCACCGAAACAAAACTGTAGCAGTTACCCCAGTGTCATATTGTGAGCTTCATGGCTCCATAATTCTCTCTCCTGTCCCATCAAAGAAATAGTTTCCTTTTGCAAGTTCTTGCATTAATTTCTCTCACCTATTTCTTTCATACTAGTCTTACAGTAGAAGCAAAAGGGGGGATTTTTCCTACTTACCTCAGTCAAGGAAATGGCATGCATCTGCAAAAGTCCCGCCTCTCTGCTCTTTCATGCATGCACACACTAGGGACCGAGGGAGGAACTGATGAAGGGAATTACATGCTGCGCATTAAAAAGAGCAAATTTTTTTGCATTCAGTGCATTTCTATTACTGGAATAACCTCATGTTGAGAAATTACTAACGAATATATCTTTATTCATTTTTTCTGCTAATAGAACTGATCAGAGATTTATTTCACAGGTTACAATACACAGTCTTAAGATTCCACTTTGTGTTAAGACAATATAGGCTTTAATTATTCTATCATCCACTTTAGCCTTGCGGGCTCTCAGTTGGAAACTCCATAATCTACTTTCCAAGGTCTGTGTTTCTTTTGGTAAAACTCCTGCTCTGAATATTTATAGTTTATCAAAGCTTCAAATTTTAATGAAACTGCCACTTCAAACTGAAAGTTTTAGGACATGAATAACCTTTTGATTTTCTAAATAAGATTAACTGCATTTCAACTGAACTAATCCTCAACTGTCTGATGGTTCTCTGTGGACTGTCAGCAGTTTTAACACCTTTTAAGAAATCTTTACATGCATTTGAAAAAATACACTGGCCTGGAAATCACTACTGCATGTGCTTGAGATCATTATTTCTGGCATCAGCTCCTTGTGTTTCACCCTAAGTCCCCACCCACAATAAAGGGGACCTTTTGAAGGGATCCTTGAGATGGCCACTGGAAGAGGGAGCTAAAAAGTTCCCATGTGCTATCCAAGGCTGCTCCTATCATTAAACAGAGGAAGGTACCCGCCTCAGGCTAGGGAACAAGGAGGTGAAGAACAGAGCTTTTTTGCACCCTAAACTATCTTGACGCCTCTGGGTATGGTGGAAGACAATGTCCTGTCATCACTGATAAATTAAAATGCAACTGAGTCCTCTTGGATTCTACTTGTGGAGTGGAGGAACAAGATTTTGTCCTTCATCTCAGGTCGCCCTGATCTAGACTAAAGCAGCATTTTAACATATCGTGGGAGTCTTGGAAATTGATGACTTAACCTTCATTTTCAGTTGTGAAGACCTTTGTTATTCACTAACATTTGAGAAAAAATATATATCAATGTGTGTGAAACTATTGTTCATCTTACACCTCACAGTGATACACTACTTCTGATATGAAGCAGAACCTTCTATAGGGCTGCTTGTCATAGGAGAATATTGTTAGTCATAGAAGAAGGCTATATATACAGATTGGGTGCTCACACTTTTGTCTCTGTATCTTATGTAGCAACCTGGGCAAATCACTTTCTACAAGCTTAACAATAGTTGGCTTCATTGCCGTAGTAAAAATATTGAGAGAAAGCCTTGATGACACATGTTGTTCCTACGTAGATTAAAAAAGAATGGCCAGCAGTAGAGATCTAGTGTGTATTCAGATGTGGTATGTATGTGTTAAAATCATTTTTTCTTTACCTCCTTTTACATATATTTTGCTGAAGTATTTTTCACAGATATAATTGATGTAAATGTTTAGATGGAATAACTTATTTTATCTTGTATCTGACAAATTTAATTTAGTTTTATACGACATTTGTTGTTATTATTAAAATTTGTATACCACCCTTCATCTGTAGATCTTAGGGCAGATGACAACTTAAAAATACAAGATAAAAACTGCAAAATACATACTAAAATAAGAACAAATACAAACCAATAACCCCCCATCCCCTCCCACAACACATTTAAAAGGGTATCAGTTGTTAATTAGCCAAAGGCCAAATGTAGTTTATTGGGAATTGTTTACCATGGCATAACTCTAATCGATTGGCAATAAATAGAAAATGAAAAGTAATGCAATATATTTTAAGATCAGAGAAATTAAATAACAAATCATTTATTAGTGTATCTAGCTGCAGCTCAGCAAGTAGTTTTCTACCGCTTGACAGATTTGAGTAATTTCATGCACAGTTGAACTTTTAAAAAGCAGAGAAGTACAATTATGAATTCTATTTCTCATTTAGTATAACTTCTTTATTTTACATGATCTTGCACAGTGGAAACTGCAAATATTTCTGTCCAGAATGATGACCTTGATATTTCCTGTTGAAATAAAAATCAGTATTGGGATTTAATACTCTTGCAGAAGATTTTGTACTCTGGCATTTTACCATCAATATGTTGTTGCCAATATATTAATAAGCAGTGTGAACAAAAAGAATTAAAAACTCCTGAAATTTATGATAGATTGTAATTGATCCTATGTCGTATGGATGTGGAACCAGTGGCATAGCTTGCTTTCTAGTTAAATGTGTGTTGGGAAAAGGTTTACCTGTTGATCATTTATTATGATTGTTGGGTGCTATCCACGTAAATAGATCCATTACTGCAAGGACTTTTGGCTATGCAAAGGAACTTCTCTCCCTCTCCTTGTGCACCCCTATGTCTTCCAAAATCTGGAGCAGATTTCAAGAGGACGTCGAGAGTGCTCAGAGAGAGGAGAGGGAGAGAAAGTTTGTTGCACAAGCAGAAATCCTTGCCGATAGCAAATCTATTTTGTTGGATATTATTTATATTATTATTTATGTAACAATAAAAAGGTAGCAACTCTGAGTGCTGTAAAGTTGTAGCCGAATGCACATACCACTTTTGCCAGGTTATTTGGATTTAGGATTATTTTTAAATACAGTAATTTTAGCAAGATTAAAGCCAGTTTCTTAAACATTTAATGAGAATTGACTATCTTTGTGCACATTAAACTGACTAAAAATGAGTTTGCAAGAAATTGGACATCACTAAAAGAGATTTTGATGATTAATGCAATGTAGGGCCACTAATTTAACACTTAGGAAAGGGATGGTGAACCTACAGGCTACCAGGATCTCTGTACATTCCCTGGCATTCACACGCCTTCATTTAGGCACCACCTGACCTTCTTCAAGCCCTCTATTTAAGACTCTCATTATAACAGCAGCCAAAGCATAACAAAGTGCCCCTTTGCAGTATTTCTGTGATATTTGGCAACACTTTGGAGGTGTTCTGCTCACCTTTCTGCTGCTGCTATAAAGAAGCAGCACTGCATGTCTAAAGCAGATAATCTGAATGGTAAGGATTCAAATGTCGGCAAGCTGAAGAAGTGACAGTGTTGTGTTCCGTTCTGCCTATTTCCATGAGCAGATTTAAATGACAATGGAAAGGTGAATATTGTTTGTTTCTTGGGGTGCATGTGTTAAAGTGAAGGATAGGTGAGAATAACTGGTGTGTGTGGTGGCAGTAGTGGGAGGGATGTGCTGAAACGGTACAGAAAGGAAACATTTTTCTTTTCCCTACTGGCAGTGGGGTAACCCCCCACAGTTGATCTAGCCTGAAAAAATAAGAGCTATGCCAACCACTTTTTGGTCCAGCCCCACCCATTGCTGAAATGGATCTCCTGACAGCTTTTCACCAAGATAGTGTAGTTCTTCCTGGTGTAGGAAGGAGAAACTGAAATTTGAATGAGAAGGGCACCTAACTACAAAAACAAAGAAAAAGAACCACAAGCAAGAAGTGTAAAACCTTTTACAGTGCAGATGGCAAGGTTCCCTTCAAGGAATCATGAAGGTTTAGCACTTGCATAGATGAATCACTTGGATAATATTACAGAAATTATGTAATTGCAATTTTATACTGCAGTGTTTGACATTTTCTCAGAATAATTTTAAGGTCATATTAGCTTTGTCTTTAGTCAATTATGAAGAAAACCACCTTGTCTCTATTTCCGTAGCATGTTCTCTCAGCTTCTACTTTATGCACCATTATGACAATATTATGTTAATAGAGAAGGACATTCATTCTGGATTCTTGGTTTCTGCTCCTGAAATTCATACTTCCTGGCTACAGTCATTTAATCTTTTTATATTTAGGTTTTTCCATTTGTAAGAACAGATATTATTTCAGAGAGTGAGCAGACATGCATAGGGAAAAGTAGTTATTTGGGTAATTTGCTCCAATACACTTAGGCTTTTAAAGGGAACCAGCATTTTGAATTGTGTTCAGAAATGGGCTGATGGCCTGCGCAGGTGGTACTGCAAGTGGGTGACCTGATCCTGACATTTAGCAAGAGTCGGGAGCTTTAGCGGCAGAATCCTGTTTTTGAATAGTCTTTGAGGGCAATGGCAGCCCGATGTACAGCACAGTACTGTAACTCTGTTCAGACGTAACAAGTATATGTGTGACTTCTGTCAGGTCAGCTACCCCAAACACAAGCTCAAATCATGATCACTGGTTAGGTGTTTTTGACAATGTTGTGTAATTGTTTAAAAAACAAAAACAAAACAGAATGAGTTTCACATGTGTTATACAAAATAGTTTCCTGTGTGAGTTTAATTAAAACTAGACATGCATTAATAAAGATAGAGCATGAGTTCAGAAAAAAGGGTGAAAATTAAGGAGGACGTCAACTCTATACCAACTCAATGGTATTTCCAAGTGGACTTGTATAGGATAGTCCTGTTATAGACAGAATGAAATGGTATGGCTATGAGAATATGCAAGTGAACCTGTTTACTATGTTATTGATACTCATTGTGGGCAAGTGAAAAAGATAAGGGTCTCAAATAAAATGTAGACACTTCCTGTAGGCGATGGGACAAGCGGAGGAAAATATGCCTAACGTGTTTTCACACATTAGACTTGTCTAATAGTAGAATCCCTGTTCTTGTAATGTTTGTATTTAGAACTTATTTGCTTAATATTTCTTTATGATGAAATCTGATATTTAAAGCATTAGGAAGATTTTAAGTTTTCCTTGGGCATCCCTTTCAGTTTAGATAATAGATTTCACCATGTAAGGGTTCATTCTTAAGGAAGATTAGCCACATGTTAATCACATAGTGGTGAAGTCACAAAATCAAACATTATATATAAGGGTCTGGGCTAAAAACTAAGATTTTACTTTAGTGCTCTAGGTTACTTTCCTTCATGATATTATACAATATTTGGAAGAATATTTTCACTAAGTTGAGGTATTCAGAAAGCATTTCCCTTCAAGGAATACTATTTTTCTCCTTTCTTTGCCCTTGAACTTGGGCCTAAATGACTTTAATCAAGCAGGAGACACCAAAATATATTTTCATCACTCTCCAAATTAATTTTAAGTTGATTAAGTAAGAAGTGCAGAAAATTTAATTTCAAATTATTTCCTAATGTTATAAGTTAGTGCTCTCTTAAGTGCCATAAGCCATTTGGTAGTTTTAGACACCTCTTCTACTCCAGCAGTTCCATCTTTTGGGCATTGAAATTGATTTTTCTCATCTTAGCATTTGAAGATCCAGAGTGTGCCCCTTGCCCCATCGCCTGGGAGAGTACAATGGCACCAACAGCAGAGGATGTGAAGGCAGCAGCTTTTCGAGCACCTGAAATGGCAGCATCAGGAGCATCAGCACGAATAGACTGTGTTGAGGTAGTTCTCCCACACTATACTATGAAACCAAAACAGTTTGGGGATACTACATGCTGATGAAGGCTGCCTTTTACTATATTGACCTTTATGCAAATGTTTGCTGTGTTTTAGAATATTCAGATTTTCTTTGCATGGTCATGAGAAGAGAATCTGCCCATGCTTGAACTTCTGCTTAGACATACACTGGGCCATTTCCCAGGAATTTTATCAATTCACAGCCATACATTTTGAAGATCAATATTACCAATTTGTAATGTAGCCGATGCAGCCACTGAAATAATAGTAGTATAATCATTAACAGAACCAACAAATTTAAAGTTGTGTTAGTTTAAATGTAGGAAAACTATAGGTAAGATGTTAAGTTTCTATTAAAGCCTTTAGTCCTGTCACTTAAAATTGCTTCTGAAAATACTTCTTTTCTCATAGCCAATTAATAACAATCATTAATGACAGAATATCAGAAGGTCTTCTGCTAATGCTTACTTCCAAGTCAGGCACAGGCATGTGTCTGAAAGGACACTTCAGACATTCCGGGGAAGAAGCATGAGTGATTTGCGCTGTTTAATCAAATGTTTCCAGTCTTATTTGAAGGAAACATAAATGCATATCCTGTTTGCCATAGGGCTGGTGGGGAAATGCATTGTGCCTCTGAATCAGGAGAAGGTACATCTCCCTCAGGGAATATATGCATCTCCTTTCAGTAAGACATGGAAGATGGAGAAAAGAAGCCAAAGTCACTCAATTTTATTCTCGACACTATTCTAGACTGTCTAAAATAGCTCTGATTTGTACAGAGACAGCGGGATAAGTCCTTTTGATGTTGTTTTCCAACACAGGAGTGACTTTTAGATGTTTTTCTATATCTCTAAAGTAACTAATGATTTAAGTACGTTGTTGATGTTTGGATGATCTGTACAGAAACTGCACTATTTTTATAAAATTTTAAATAGGCTCTATTTTTTAGTTTGTATTAGTCATAATGTCTTGCTAGAAATTTCTATATAGTATTGCAACAGAGATATGATTCATTAGTTATGTGCATCTGTAGATGTGTTCACATGTATGTTTTTGTTTTTTTTACTGATTGGTGTATACTTTCATTGGCACCATTTGAAGTGTGAGTTCCAATATTGAGAATGTTAGATGTGTATGTGAATATAAAGTGTAGCAGCTTTTATATTTAAAGGCAGGAATGGAGTTCATATAGCTATTGCAGTGGGTGCATGTCATTAACATAGAGAACTGTAAGCTGGTTATATGTCAAATGATATGAACAACTTTTATTTTTAAAAATTGTAGAATTCCCAGTAACAAATGGACCCATGTTAAAAAAAATCACAAATAGAAATGACAAGCTAAATCAGGTTTGAACTATCTGCACAATAACGAAATGGTACTAGTCAAAACTGAAATGTGAACAGCATTTCAGATGTCTTCTAAGGGACCTTTTCCGCCCTCCTGCATCCCTGCACAATTGCCTTTCTATGTTGGGAAGCGTATCAGAAATGGGATATGACATATTTTCTTCAACTATGCTTCCAGTCCATTACCAAAGAGAAAGTCCCTGCTCTCAAGAAGGGACTTCAGTTTTATGACATTTCCCCCCAGATAGACACTAACTGCAATATATTCTTGGAATATACAGTCCTTGCCCCTGGCTAAATAGGCTATTGTGATTTGAGGTGCCTCTCCAGAGAATGGTTATACCTGAGAATTAAATGTACGTACTAAAATGATAAAGTGTGAACACAGCAAATGGATGCTTAAAATATCTGCGTCATTCAGGTGCACTAAACCAGAGAGCCAAGATTCTATGCAATTTCCTCAGCAGGATTCAGCTAACATGTCTCTCTAGTAAAAGCAAGTATAAGGGTGCCTGCTAGCACACTGGGGCTTCCTCCCTATTGCACACCCTTTCCTTGAAATTTGCTGGAGACGGAGGCCAGGAGAATCCCAGAACAGCACACAGGGGAGAAGATTGTTCAATCCAGCAAGTTGAAAAGCTTGAGCTGATGGGATGATTGCCATAGTGCTACATTGAATTCCTCCCCCTGTCAAGTATAAACTAATTGGCAAGCCAATGTCTGATCTTGTGTAATTTGTTTAGAGGCCGTCACATGGGAGATGAAACTGATGAGCTTCAAGGTGAAATGTGAAGAAGCTCCTTGTCGGTTTTACCTTTAGCAATTGTTCTATTGCATACATCTTCATCAAAAATAATAATTTTGATAGCACTTTATTCTGGTGTTGGATCAAACTGCAAATCAAATATGTCATTTGTAGTGTACCATTAAAGTGAGACTATTTTCACTAATTTAAAGAATGCCTAGTATACAACTTTGTAATATGTTTATTTTTCCATATGGATATTTTGATGCTTGTAACATCTTATACTAATGAGTACATAGGATCTACTGACTTAAATAGCTCAAAATTAATATATAATGCATATATAAGGATTCAAAAAATATTCTGTTGCAGACTCTGTTGTATTTTTATTGAATTCTGCTGTGATTATTGTGTTTTGGAAAACCAGTAAGTTTCTAACAATGGATCACTCTTTCATATGTGTGATATTCCAGGGGGGAAATGTGTTCCAATCATTGAATTGTGGGAAGCAATCTGCTTTCTCTGTGACCTCCTTTTAAATTTATTATAATTATAAGTTTCTCTTAGTATCTGTGCAGTCACACATATATGGGATCCTCACTTCCAAATACATCATTTTTAAAAAATCTAGAACTAGACATGCCATCACCCACACCACTCCTCTCAAGGGCATTCTCAAGGGTATGTGGCTCCTGCCTTCCCAATCATTTTCTTTTCTACAGGTAGCGCTGCAACATAATGAAAATATTTCTCCTGGCTATTTCTTCATCCTCACATGGCAAAATAAATATATGTTTGCCAATAATTCTTTCTTCTCTTCTTGTGATTTTATTTTGTATTTATTCTCTTTTTACATTGTGTGTTTTAATTTGGTTTGGTTTACTCATATGTCTTGTGGCATCTCTCTCAACATTTTTGCTGAATGGCTCTTTTCCTGCAAAGTTGCCCCATAAAGTGGTCCTTGGGCTGAAGAAGGTTCCCCAGCTCTGCTTTATCAGGTCTAAGAAAAGGATTGAGAATTCCTCTTCAAGTATCCTTCACCTAACTTGGTCATTGGTGAAACTTACATATTACATCTCACACTGCACATACAGATAATGGAGGTAGGAGACAGGTTATCATAGACAGTAAATTGTGTTCCATAGTGGCACTGTCATTGTGCATTGCCAGCTACATGGTGTGCATATCTCAATATCAACATTTTTTGTGGGACAAGGCATCCTCCTTTTCCGGAAGTGAACACATCTCAGTTTTGTAACAGGAAGCAAACAGCAAATCCACATTCCTGACTGTATGTCAGAAACATTGACAAAAGCATCCGTGGACATGCTTATGCGCACTCCTCTGGTCTGAGATAGGATACTAGAACTATGGTTCAAAACCTACCAGGGCTTAGGCCTTGGATAGAGGACGAAAACTCTGCAATACAGCTTGCGATATGGATTTGACAACACAACAGTATACAAGATTTGCTTTGGTCAAGGTTTGCTTTGGCACAGGACCTCTTCCAGTCATCCTACCTCCCTAGCTACAGAGGCTTCCCAGCAGACCTCTTTGTACTCTGTGAAGGAAAGCTTCTTAGTTGGGAAGTCATTCAAGTGACATAAAACATCAGACTCTTCCAAATATCAGCTTTGACTTTCTCTTCATCATTTTTCAGGACATCTACCTGCCAGTGTTTAGCAAGTAGCTAAGGGTGTTTTTTTGGTTGTGTGGTCTTCCCTCATTACTGACCAGTGGCTGCTTGCACTAGTGTTTGACTTTCTTCCTCAAGACAGAGTCTTTCACTTTTCCCCCACCTCTCCTCCTTTAGAGGTATTGGTACTCATCTAAATGGCAGCAGTGGAACAAGTACCCAGACATCAAAGATTGTACTAAATGTTCTTAGGGGAGATGGGGAATCTCTGTCTGAAATTTCAAAGAGATAGGTACATTCATTTGACATTCCTTCCTTGCATTCATTGATCCATTGCATCCCCTGAAACGTGTGCAGAGGAGGGTGATTAAGAAGATGAAGGGTCTGGAAACCAAGCCTTCTGAGGAGCAGTTGAAGGAGCTGGGTATGTTTAGCCCATGGATAAGAGAATTCTGAGAGATATGATAGCCATCTTAAAATATTTGAAGGGCTGTTACATGGAAGATGGAGCAAGCTTGACCACTCCAACTTCAGACCAATTGGCCAACTATCTTGCCACAATGCTGAGTCTTCTTGACGTCTTGGAACTCTGTGTAAATGTGGGGAAATCCTGTTTGGTATTAATGCACTGGCCTGAATTCATCCGAGCACTTTGCATCAACATACATTCTTATCTTTAGCATGGACGAGAAAGAATATTCTTATGTTTTCAACTATGGCTGACCATAGTACTGAACAGCTTGCAGTCCAAATTCAGTTTTTCAGTTATTTTGCTTCAACTCAGGGCTAGCCCATTTGCATTGAGCTTCTTACTACTTTTGATTATGGCACTTCATATTTAAGCTTCCTTTCCTGGTTACTATTGCTTCAGCTCAAAGGGTTACTACATCAGCTTTCTATGTTCATCTGGTACTACAGACTTGATGTTTGATCCAGAATGGATGCTCCTCTGGTAGGGCTGTGCTGAACCCAGAGCTTTCTAGGCAGCTCCCCAGCCTTTGGTAAGTTTGCTATTCATATAGCCTGCTCTTGCTCACTTTTTTTGTATAGCCGCTGCGCGCAATCCATTAGGAATTGAGCAGGAAAGTGGGGGCCATGCCCTTTTGAGTGTGCACACACTGGGATAAGCAGCCTGCCAATACACGAACCAAGTTCAAGAAATCTGAAAAACAAGCCTGCACAGTCACAAAACCTATATGTCTCTGCACAGATCACTCATTGAAGAGCTACAGTTACAGATAAGCAAACTTTCTGAGTACCTCCTGGCTGTGTGTGTGCTTGTGTGTTAATGTCAATTTTTAACAAACTCTTTGCCTCCTAATATCCTTCTCTACCTGATGTGGGATTGTTCTTCTTGAGTTGAAATCAAGATACATTACATCTCCCTGATCCACTGAGTTTGAAACTCTTTCAAAAATGGAAATAAGATTAGGCTGGCATGACTTGTTTTTGAGAAAGATGTGCTAGTTCTTAGTAATCACAGCATCCTTTTTTGAGTGTACACCTTTCCTTGCATCAGTGTCAAGCTGACTAGTTGGTAGTTGCCTGGGTTTCCCCCTTTTTAAAGTTGGGGACCACATTTGCCTGCCTCCCATCCCCAGGGACCTCACCTATTCTCAAAGAATTCTCAAAGATTATAGACAGAGGCTCTGATATTACACCTGCAAGTTCCTTTAGTATCCCCAGATGTATTTCATCAGACCCCGGAGATTTGAATTCATTTAAAGTAGCTAGGTGTTCCTTACTGCCTCTTCTCTTTTCTTGGGCTGAAGCTCCCTCTCTGCATGATTTATTAGATTATCACCAGGTTGGGCACTGTTTTCTTGTTATTTTCACGCTTTGTCATCACTACTGCTACCAACATCTCACCATTCAACAATATGTTATTTCTTCTCTACACATATGTATGAGAGAAACTTACTTACTTTCAGCAACTTCCACCTTGCTTTCTGCCTTCAGCAGAAGCCAGCTGTCATACTATCCCCACTCCTGTGAACTATCCCCACTCCTGTGCAACCGTGATCATCTTCCCATGAAGTCTTGCGATCCCTGAATCCATACATATGCATGCTCATTACTGCCTCTTCTATGGCACTGATTCTATATCCCATTTCAAAGAGCAAGACCAGCATTTGGTTGCATTAGTATAGTGGTAGTTATTACTTAGATGCATGCCTTATGTAAGGCTGTTCCATAGTGTTCCTCAATTTCTATAACATAAAAATGCTTAGAAGGTTCGAAAGGTTGTAAGTCGAGGAGAAAGCAGTTACCAAACCATTTTGCAATAATAAATGACAAATGGAGTATAAACCCCAGATTAATTATTTAAGGCAAAGAAATGCCTAGCTCAAGCCATGCTACCATTGAATTTAAGTCTCAACTTGACAGCAACACACAAGGCTTTCAAAATAATGAAACGAAATGGCAGAAGTAGAAAGAGAAATAGCACTCATATAACAAATTTCAGTTGATATATTGCAGGCACAAATCCAAAATTGTTAATAATGAAGCATCTTATTTCAGGTTTTATTCATTCTGTAGGTTATAACAGAGGAAGCTGACAAGATACTTGGAGAAATTTGACTGACAGTTTGCTTGTTACGTGCCTGCCCCTCATGCTTAGTTAAGGCTAGCCATAAGAATCTTGTTGGTCTGTTTTTAGCTGTGGTAATTGCCTCAGAGAAGGAACTTAACATTTAAGGAGCAGAACTTTTTTTATTTTTCTAAGCTTTCGAAGAAATAAAAAATATTGTTCTGCACTGTCCCTTGAACAATGGAAAGTTCAAGACTCTTTTTTACAGCATCAGTTTCCTTTTTGAAGAAGGTACCCAAGAGGCATATGATATTTTTGTTTTCTGTTTGTTATTTACAAGTATGGGCAGATTATACATTACTCTGGAAATGAACTTGGGCAAGCAGAACTGGATTCATTAAATGTATCAGTCTTATATAAAAAACAGTACCCTTGAAACTCAAAAATATTCCCCCCCCCCACCTCAAGCCAGTCATTGTCTGTTAATTAGTATCCGTTGTTAATGATGAAACTACTACTAAACAAAAGACAGTATGGCTCACAAATTCCTTCATGATTTATTTTTAGTATTCACAAAGGGGGAAGTATTAAGGCTGCAACATTATTTGTGTCTCTTATTTGTACTATTTATAAATACTGAATAATTTGCAAAATATGTTTTCAAAATATAATGACTATATAAGTTGAGTACAGAGGGATCAACGTGATATCATAGCTAACAATAGATTTTTCAACTCATTAAGGATGAAACTAAATTTGGGGGCAACCCATAAATGCAATGTTCCAAAAGAAAAGAAAAGAAAAGCTAATCCTGTGAAAATGTATTTTATAAGGTGTAGCTTATTCCTTTAAGGGAGGCATACATCTACAATGCTTGGTTAATAAGAATTATAAACAAACTGAGATTACTCAGTCAAACCCAATTAGTAAATTTTTAGATGGTTGCTTACAGACAAGCATTTGTTGTGGGATTGTTATCACTCATACATGCAAATTTTTCACAGTACCCATATGAAACTTGCTACTAGCTTTCTGTTGTTTTTATGCTTTTATTTTCTGTGCAGTGTGCATTACATTGCTTATAAACTTTGGGTATTTTAATGCTAGGTACTTGGGTTTAACTGGCTTATCATTGTTATCTTTAATGAATGCCTAATGTCTGATTTGTTGTTGTTGTTTTTCATCTTACCTGACAGTTGATTGACTGGCTGGGTCAAAGCAATATGTGAAATTGTGCCTCCCTGCCTCTTTACTCCAAATCGCACAGTGCCAGGTCACTGAAGGGTGGTGACAAAGATAACTTTCACTTGGCAGAATTCTTTTTATAAGAATGCCAGGCTGGATCAGACCAAAGGCCCATCTAGTCCAGCATTCCTATTTTCACATAGGCCATATAAGATGAGAAACTTGCAAAGAGAGCCTGAGTACAACATCATTCTCCACTCTTAGGATTTCCACCAAGTAGTAATAGAACATGGCCTTTATTGGACTCTTAAATAAAAGCTAATATACTGTTCATTTGAGAAACTTACTCCATTTGCAGATGTTTTGCAACATGCAATCTGATCCAGCATTTCCTTGTAAGTGCTGGAGCTAGATTGTGCATATGAACCCTCCTATCCACAAGGGCTTTCCATCTTCAGAACTGAATCTTCCATTTAAATAAATTGGGACCATCCTGTATGCCTTGGAATGCTAATCAGGCTCCTAACTGTAACTATGGAGACTTCTTGCTTACGTTATGTAAGTAAGCTGATAATTATGCAATTTTTAGAAGACGTCTGAAGACAGCCCTCTATAAGTTTTTAATGTTTGATGTTTCATTGTGTTCTTATATCTGTTGGAAGCCGCCAAAGTGGCTAGAACAGTCACATGGGTGGGGAACAAATAAGAACATTAAAACTGATTAAAATCAGCTTTAGGGGGATTCATTTATCACAGTTTATTGTAGACGTTGCTGTTCATATATTGAAATAAAAATGAATTTCTTCATTAATTATAAACAATGTGACAAAAATGTTTGTTGTCCTGTCTGATACGTTCTTTATTCTATCCAATATGTGCTGTCTACCTCTAAAATTTAATGTAACAGCACATGCAACCTTTGCCACCGTGTATAGTATAATTGCAGTAAAATTGTAACATTCTCATTACTGTAATATCTTTTGTTTTTTACAGGTCAATGCACAAACTGACACAGCTAGAGAGGCTTGACCTAGGCAATAATGAATTTTCTGAGTTGGTAAGAAAAACCTGTTTTAAAAAGCATAACAAAACATGTATGTTCAGTAGTGTTCAGTATATCAATGCTATTTTCCTCAATTCCCACTATGAGAATCCTGCTGCATGCAGAAACGAGTAACTCTACTATTTTGCTTTCCATACATGTAAAAGCTGCATAGGATCCTGCTTTGCATTGATAATCAAAGGAATTCATGATGAAATATTTTATGTCCACAGACAAGGGATAATAATGAGGGTATACAAATAGTAAGTCTCTTATTTATGGCACATGATACTCTGGATTGTGTGACATTATGGGGAAGGGTTGATAGATATGTAGGATCTTGCTTCAGAAACCAGCAGCATCACAGAAGCTATGAGAATAAAAGCCTTAACTCCTAATACCTGACAGTTCAGAGTTTCTGAAATACTAAATCAGCCATTGCTTCTCTGTGCTGCTTCTTCTCAGTTGATCCATCCTGGTAGATGGATTTAGACCAAACCACACTCAGAAATGTGACTTGTAATATTTAACATAATAATAGCTTGTAAGTACAACCTTAAAGAAAATGATGAAGTAATCAGATTAAAGAACTATAGTTCTATTCTGATTTTGTTTGCAAAAGGTAATCACTTGGAAATAATTAAAATATCATTTGGTTTGCATAAATGTTATATTTATAAAATATACTTTTTTGCAGCCTGAGGTTCTGGAACAAGTTCAAAATCTAAAGGAATTATGGATGGACAGTAATTCACTTCAAACACTGCCTGGGGTATGGATATTGTATACAGTCATGTGTTGTTTAGTTTCATTTCTTGTTAATATAGGCAAATGCAACACTGAACATGTTTTTGGACAAGGATACTAACATAATGTTGCATAGTAATGTATAAATAATAAACTTAAATTGATTTGTTCTGACACTACACAACTCTGCAAAATTTCATCTACGTATGTATTTCTGTTATATTGAAACATATTTGAAAGATGTTATTTCTTTAACAGGTGATGGGTTTTCAATTGATCTAAGTAGCATAAGGCCCTCAGAGAGCCTTATTGCTGCTCATAAATGAACAATTTTTAAAAAATATTTCTGTAGCATGCCTCATGCATTTCACTACTGAAGGATGTCTAGCTAACAAAGCATCTGCTAATCTGACTCTCATTGCTGCTATTTCTGAACATCTCGATCTGATACAAATAACTTAGATACCATATAATAATATTTCTAATCATTCTTCTGTGTGGAACAAGAGAATGCACTCCAGCAGCTTGTGAGACACCATCTCAACAAGAGATGAATGCTGCTTATAGACATGCTAGTTGCAGATCACACACATCTAGAGTGGTTCTGGGGATGATAGCCAGATGAGTATATGATAACTTCTGCGTTCATATGGTAACACAGGATCATGATGTCTAAAGAGTGAAGTTGTTCTAGGAAATAGTACAGTGAGAATGTGTAAAGCATGCACACACACAGGGGCCCTGCCCATTGAACTCATGGTTTATTTCTATTTTGCCTCTTTTTTTAATATAGTTTTTCCTATCTTCAGCTGTCAGTGTATTGAGTTTGGCATGAAATAAATCATTATTGTGTGAATCCAGCAGCACCTAACCCCAGAAGAAAGGCACTTCTGCTTATGTCAATTCTCCCCTTGAGCTTCAGCCCCCTCCCGAACATATCCAGTGCTGTTCTGGAGGGGCCCCTTTTTTGTAAGCTGAAGCAGATCTGTTTAACAGGACTAAAATGTTCATGCTAATTTGATGAGATTGTATTATGATAATGATCACTATCATGTCAGCTGCTGAAAGCTTCCCAAGAAGGAAGTAGGGAAGCTATATCTGTGAATGGAACTCTGATCAGTGTTCTTAGGCTCCAACTCAATGATTTTAAGAGAATTTTAATATAAGAATTCTAGTTCAAGCACACAGAGTAAATCATCTTAAGGCAAATTTCTGTGCTGTGACTTGAACAGAGGGTAGTGTTTTCTGTACAGCTTTTGCCTAGCCTATAGCATGTAGAAGTCCATTTTCAATTTAAATACTACAGTATATGCTACAAAAATGCCTTTGGGTAACAACATTGCTACTTCAGCTCAATATAAGAGCACTCTAGTTCAATTGGCAATGTGATTTAGTGCTTGTAGAACATTTTCAAACCATCTAAATGTATTTATACATATCCAAAGTAAGTGTTGGATTCTGTTTCACATATTCATATCTGTTTGATGATTAGCAGTGTCAGAGTCGACAGCGCTTACCATCTGTTGTGTAGTGCTCAGGTAATTCCAATCCAACAACTGAAATTCATGAAAGGATCACGCGCAGGAATGGTGCAATTTAGTAAAGGATCCGTATGCAACATCCTTATTTTCTGCATTAAGACACTGAAATATTCTTACATTTAAGAACTATTCAGATGTATCTTTATAAATAGCACTAATGATTTTCACTGATATTTTGAGAGCCGCCTAAAGTCTGTGAAATAGGTGAGACAAGTATCTGAGTTGCCTTTAAGGGCAGCTCTATGTAGAGCACATTGCAGTAATCCAATCTGGAAGTTATGGGGTTGAGAAATAATGGGGATGAGGGGTCTGTGTGTATCTTCCATATCCCTGTCTAGATACCCCTTTCGGTTTGTTAGCTCACTGCTCTGAACTCACATTTATTGGTTAAGCAAAGGTAGTAGGGTGAATTGGAATGTGGGAGGTATGTATAGGCCTTCCAATTCCTTGCAACAATCTGTGCCACAGACTCTGTGGATGCACTTATACCAAAAATTACTCTTTTAGGATCCTATCTTGTGTGAGTCATTGGGAAGAATCAAACCTCACCATTTAAGTAGTGAGCATTGGTGCAGTATCTTTAGATACAAATTTAGAACAGTGGTTTTTCTAGCGTACTTGACCAATGAAACATCAGACCAGATCACTTTTGCTTCTATAATCACCATTACCTTTCTGTTAACTTTAATTTCTAAATATTATTGCTGTTAACCATTGGTGCTTGCTACAAAATGTAAATCTAACCAACAACCTATTCTTATGTGATGTCATCAAGCCTATAGGAAGGTTAAAGCAGCTGGTGTACTTGGATATGTCAAAAAATAGGATAGAAAGTATAGATATGGACATATCAGGATGTGAAGCCCTGGAAGATCTACTGTTGTCATCCAACATGCTACAACAACTGCCAGATTCTATAGGTAAAGAAAGAAATGTTGGCTAAATGTGTGGTATGTGTGAGAGGTTTTTGCTAAGAAAATGGGTTTGTGGTAATAGATGCTGGTTTGGATTCAAGGGTCCGTTTCTTCTGAATCAAGATTAGGATTTATCTGCCTCCCCTATCATTCATTATCCTGTAATTATTATTAGCAACTTTATCTCTAAAATAACACACTTTTTTATGTTAAGAGTTAAGAATTATATGAAGAATACAGGTATAACGTTTTGAAGTTTTACTTCATAATACAGAAAAGCGTTCCTGGTCACATTCCCTTGCATCACAGTTTTATGTGTAGAAACTCATATTTGAATATGAGGTGCAATTATTTTTTAATGCTAGAATCTGTCCACAGGTTTATTTTTAACTATAATACAAGTGTTAGGGAGGTGTGTCTGTAATTTAGCTTCCTGCTATGAAGAAATACTCTGGAATGGCTTTTCTCACATTACCTAAAATTCATGTCCTCAGGCACAAGTGTGAAACTTCATGTACAAAAATACAAAATAGCAATCCACTGTTAAACTGCGTGACTTGTATCTAGTGCTAGTTCTACTCAGAATAGAACCACTGAAATTAACAAACATGGCTGACTTGGGCACATTAATTTCAGTGGTCCATATTCAACTAAAGTAGCCTTAGCTACTGATGCAATAGGTCAACGAAGAGTAGAACTTGGTTAAATTCAACCCTGTGGTTTTTGCAATTAGAAGATACTGTGTTTGCAAATTTAGGGATCACATGAGAAAATATGTTTGAAACAACTGCGTAGCCACCTCTGGAAGAGGATTCTTTTGAACTAACCCGGAATCCTTTATTTCAAAAATACTATTCATTATTCCATTTGTTTTGTTACTTCTGCTGAAACTGGCCTCAGAATAGGCACTATGACCACTAGTATTGAGAGTTGAAAAAGGGGTGTACTTCACAGTAAAAAAAATAGTTATAGAGGGAAAATATGCTGTTTTCAATATCTAACACATCTCTGTCTCTCTGTCTCTCTCTTTCTCTTTCAGGGCTCTTGAAAAGGCTTACAACTCTAAAAGTAGATGACAATCAACTCACAATTCTCCCCAATGCCATTGGAAAGTAAGTGGTGGAAGTTTATAGATTTGATGTACTTAGCAATAAGGTTGTTTTCAAGACAAATGTGTATTTTCTGTCTAAGGGGGAAATGGACGCTTAACCCTTCCTGGGTGGGCGCCTGCTGCAGTCTCTCTTGCTTGGCCGCCATATGTCCAGGTGGCCGTTAGGGGAGTTCCCTCTGGCAACCTGGACATCTGGCTTGAGTTCCCGCTGGCTGCTGCATCTCAAATGGGCCAATCAGTGGCCTCCCATGGGGGGGGGGTGCCTCGCCAACTGGTAACGCGTTGGCTGTACATGTGCCCTCACAGCTGGTGAGTCATAAAAGCTGGGGGCACTGAGGAAATAGCTTTTAGCTTATACCAGGATGTTGCCTTGCCTGAGTTTTATCTGAACATCTCAGAATGATCTTTCCACATCCTGCACATTCATCATGACCTAGCCTTCTACATTGATAGGACAGCTGTGTTTCAACATGATCCTTTTCTTTCCCATGTGTTCTGAGGGCTCTAGAAAGACTCTACCTGCATTGATCCAAGGCCTCTCATGTTGTTTTCTGTAAGCTTTAATTTTGCTATGGACTGGCATAGCTCCCCAGTACTAATGGGAGTCCACATCTACTTTTACAAGAGCCACAGCCTTTCAAAGAGTATTTCCAGCTTCTTTTGCAGGCATCTTTGTTTGTCAGGCATGATGCTATGGATATTTAGGCTTGGGCAGGTACCTCTTTATGATGGGCTGTGTTGAGCTCAGCAATTACTAGTCAGTACTTGCCCCACCTTGGGGTAAATTAGTTTGCTATTCTACCATGTGTGAAACTGCACAAAGACCCCAAAGAAAAGCAGGTGGTTTTCCTTCAACTTTAGTTCATGTGGTCATATGTTCACTCAAACAACCCGCCCCTTTTCACACCTCCTGTCACTCAAGTGTTTCCTTATATAACTGCCATCCGTTAGTATCTGAGAGGGAATGTAGGAACTACACCCCTTGAACATGTGCTTTGGGCAGATTTCCTGCCAAAATGTTTATCAGAAGGTTTCAGACTTCGCACAGGTACAGAACTCCATGTATGTGCCTGCACAAATGACTGCTCAAAGAGCTACAGTTTAAGATAAGCAACCTGTTTTTCTTTAAGTATCATTGATTTCATTTGAAGAACTGAGCACATGCTTAAATCTCTTCTGTTAAGATCGATGGGAATTACAAGTGCTTAACTTGAGCTGTGCTGTGTTCATGGTGTTCTTTTCTGTTATACAAAATTTTGAAATGCTTTACAAATACAATGCCTGCTTTTTGTGGGACATGTGGGGGATAACTTAACAGCCTACTCCTTACAGCTTCATTGCCTTGTGTAGTGAGAAATAAACAGACAAGGGCATAACAGCAGCTACATGTTCTGGTACATAAACTGTTACTTTCTTGATCTAGTTCCATTGCAGCATAGGGAAGGAATCACTGTAGCACTCTTAAACCTTAACTCTGCTCCTTAATTATAAAGTTGGGTCAGTTTTTTAAAATTGGAAGTGTAAAAATAATATAAAATTCAAAGACTATCAAGATTCTTTTAAATTTCCCTTACTAAGTGGAGTTACAGAATAATTTTAACAACTAAGTATAAAACAATAAGTGTTTTGTAGAATCATATTTATTTATAAATAATAGCTTTGGTAGCATTTTCCAGATGTTTAGCAAGAGCTTGATGAGCGGTAATAAAAAACAGATACATAAATTACTACTCTATTGAGATGATAGCTTTGGCAGACAATGTTTTGTTCTATTTTTATCATTTGTTTAGCTGGTGAGAGTTTTGTGAGAACTCCAGTAAATGTATGTTGCATCATGTAAAGTGTCATATATGAATATTTTTTATATATGATTCAGTTTGGACTGTGCAGAAATTGTTGCAAGAAGAACCTTGCTTTTCAGTGATGTGCAAGCTAAAACTATGTTAAAGATTTTTGTTGTTGTTTGATTTAAATTTGCAATGGAAATTTTTCCATAAGGTTTCTCTTTTATGAAATGATTATTTAAATTCACGGAAGGATGGGACAATTTAAATAAAGGGGGTGGAGGGAGCTCTCAATGAGTCACAGGTGTAAGCTCATGAGTGCCACCATCCACAACTGTCTTCCACACATTTGCAAACCAGTTTTTTTTAGAATTTTTAGGTATTTTCTAAAGCTTTGCTCTGTTAGCTGTTACTGCAGCAGCATTGGATCCAGCCACAGGAAAGTGGCAACCAGGCTACATAAATCATGTATAATGGGATCTAATAGGCTTTTTTCCTTCTCTCTCTTTTATTATCTATATTTATTGATACTTGTCAATAAATATACTGCACTTGATCATTAGTAGGACACGCTGTGTTTCCTTCCTTGCAAATGTGCTCATCTTCAAAGTATCTTAACTAGACCTAAAGCTTCTTAACATTTTGAAATGATGCTTGTATATTTTTGTCTTTATACTGAATATTTCAGATGAGATCCACATAATTTTAGAATCTTGATGACCATGGCTGGCATGAATATAGCAATTATCATTTACATCTCATAATTTGTCAATTTACAATGACCAATTTGTTTCATTCTCATTTTGCACTTGAGAGGTTATTATATCATCATAAGTCCTTATAACATTTTTCATATTTGAGAGACATATTCAGCTGTGCAAATAGGATTTTCCTCCCCTTTAGCCCCGCAGTTCTCAGTGCGGGACGGGCAGGTGAAGCGGGTGAAGGAGGAAGCGAATGCTGTTGCATCCACAGACACGATATTAGATTGCTGCCTTAATGCTTACGTAATGAATGGTTTTGTGATAGCACTTTGCTTCAATCCTGAATGCCTTTGCTCTGAGCAGTACATGTTTCTTCATTTACACCTAAGCACATACAAAGTTGCTTTATACTGAGTTATACCATTGGTCCATCTATCCCAGTATTGTCTACTCTGATTGTTGATGGGTTTCACAGCGGTCTTTCTCAGTCCTGCTACCTGAGATCCTTGAACTGAAGGTGCCAGGGATTGAATTAGTGTGGATATGTTTGAAACTCAACATTTCCCCTCTTCCATATATTCTGTATTGCCATTCTAGGGACTGGTGGCAGCTGAAAGGGAATTGCAATAAATGATAATGTTTCTTGTCTGGCTGTAGCATCACTGAAGGTGCAGCATGATCATTTTGCCAGGTGGTCTACTAAAGCACAGTCACCTATGTCTACATCTTCTGTCAGCGCAAGCCTAAAGTGGATCTGGGCCAAGTTGTCTGAATGCTGCCTTTAGAAATGATCACTTCCTCTGGCTTGAATTACAGCTTGGCAGCCGCAAGCATATAATGAAAAGCCTAACAAAGCTTTCAGCTGTTCTCTTTCCAACCCACTTCATGAATCACTGTGCAGTTCTCAAGAGGATGACACACTTCAGTCCTCCAGGCTAGTGTGGTCTAGTAGCTAGTTGCAGGGGAGATGTGTGGGGAACCAGATGGGCTGTGGGTTGTGGAGCAGCTGCTTTTAGATTTGTTCGTCTGAGGAATGTCAAAGTAAATAACTGAAGGCCATATTGGGCACTTGCTATTTTACTGTTGCCAATAAATTTATGGGGGAAAGCTTTGATCTTGGTCATTTGTAAAATATAATACTTCTGTTAATGAGAAGTCAGTGTGTACCCCCTTCCCTCCTGTCCTGCGTAGTTGGTAGCCAGTATTATACCTGCTACATAACCATAACATTATGGTAGTTCAGGATTTATTGAAACAGTTTCTTTTTAATTCAGTCAAGCTTTCAATAGAGAGTGCCACTTATCAGGCTGTTTTAGCAGTTAAATTCACAGAATTGTTGCAGAATTATTTTGTAGGATTATGGAAACTTATTTATTTATTTTGATGTTTATCTTACCCTGCATCAAATCAAGTGACCACAAGAGTGGGACATCAATTATTAAAAACAACATCAATAAAAAATTGAGAACAGTATACAATTCATAAATATTATAACTGCTCTCTCTAAGTATCAGTGGCTGAGTACCTCACATCATTAAAAATCTGAATAAAGAGGTAAGTTTTAACTTGGTGCTGAAATCCAACCAGTGTAGACACCAACCTGAATTCAAGGTGGAGGGCATTCCACAACTTTCCACAGGTCTCTTCACAAGTCTCAGGTGTATGAACCCCACTTGGTGATGGAATACTGAGTATAGCATCTCCAGCAGGCAGGATAATATAGGATGAGGTGCTCCTTCAGGTAACTTAACCCTAAAATTTTCAGATCATTATAAGTCAACAATAAACCTTGAAATAAGCACAGTAGCATATTGGCAAACTGTACAAACTCTTCAGAACTGGTGTTATATGAACTAAACTGGCTGAACCACTCAATACTCTTGCCATGGTGGTCTTTCCCAACTTCTGAACCATTTTCAAGGGCAGAGCCCCACATAGAGTATATTAGAGTAATCTAACTTGGAAGTTACCAGACTGCAAGAGCCTGCTGCCAGGCTATCACCGTCTAAGAATGGCTGTAGCTGGCAAGCAAACTGCAGCTACTAATAGGTGTTCCAAGACATGTGAATCCAAGGGCACCTCCAGATTCCATCAGAAGGAGCGCAGCTCCCTCCAGAATATGCCATCTATCCAGCTCTTGAACACAAGAATCTCCTGTCAACAGGATCTCTATTGTGTCAGGATTCAGCTTCAGTTTTGGCTGTCATCCAACCCATTACTGCTTCCAGACATCGGTCCAACAACTGCACAACCTCTCCTGACTCAGATGATATGTAAAGACAGTGATTGGTATCAGTGTATTTATGGAATAATACTCCAAGCGCAGTGGGCCTCAACTTATGCTCACTTTACTGATACAATCGCAACCTTAGGTGCATGGCTGATAAATAAGTAGATAAATGGTGAGCTGGGAAAACCCACCATGGAAAGCGTTTTTAAGCCCTCCACCTCACTTACCAGGCTTTGGGAGGGAGCTTGAAGGGCCATGAGATGCTTTCAGAGCCCTCCTGCCTCCTTCCCAGATACCTTGCTTACTGGGCATTGAGAATGAGGTGTAAAAGTTCTGGGAAAGTCCCAAGAGCATGGTAAGTGAGGCGGAGGGCAAGGCCAACTCTGGACAGGTGGGGTGGGGGGGTGCACCAGGGGTGGGTGGGTTCCTGGCTTTACGCAATGGCAAGAGCTTTTTGATTCATCTGTCTCGCTTACCTGGCTCTGGGAGCATCCCAAGGCTTGTGCAGTAAGTGAGGCAGAGGGCAAGGCCTGCTCCAGACAAGTTGAGAGTGGTTCCTGGGGATCCTGGCTTCACACAATTTTGCCTTTGCATGTGGACTTTTAGAACTGAACCCTCATGTAAGTGGCAGGTCCACTGTACCTTGAAGAACTCTTGGAATGGTTGTAACATCTATTTAAATAGCGTGGGGGACAGTATGGAATTGTCTTGGTGACATTCTCTGGAAACAGCCCTGTAGGTAGAAGTTGAACCTCTGTTTCACCATGTTTCTGACTTCCAGCTACAGAACTGATTCAGAAGGAAACAGTGGTCAGTGCTATCAAAAGCCACCAATAAGTCTAGGAGACTTAGCAGGGTTGTATTCCCCTAGTACAGGTCAGTCAGATCAACCAAGGTTATTTCAGTACTAAAACTGGGCCTGAAGCCAGACTGAAATTGGTCTAGACAATCCCTTGTAAAATATGTATTACTTAAGTAATACTGGTAAGTGTTTCTGCCGTTTTATTACAGCACATTTCTTGTCAGTATAAGACTCAGTTGCTAGCATTTCTACTTAAAGGATTCATGGTTAATATATCTCTTGATGGGGCCTGTTTATGCATGATAAAATTGCATATGTCTATTTTGCTTCATATGCAAATGGGAGGAGACCAATACACACATCTGCCATAATTACATGTGGTAGGAACTTTCTGCCAATCATATACACGTGAGAAAATATACATGGGTTTGCCATATACTACTGCATAAATGCTTTTCCTGTGGCTTTATTATTAGTTGGTGTTGACAGTAGTGCCCTAGATGGACCATTTCTCTGCTTCAACTAGAAAGCATTTCCAAATATAATTCCATTATGTCCTTCAAATACATATTTTGTACTGCAGCTCAAAAATGTGTAAGATACTTATATTTTTGTCATTTGAAAGTCTTATGTCTATTTGCATAGTTTGCAGATCTGGAATGTTAAGATTTAGATATTAAAAAACCCCAATGATTGATGGCTTTGTGACATAGACTAACAAATGTACTTAACGTTTCAGTTTATCTTTATTAGAGGAATTCGACTGCAGCTGTAATGAACTAGAGTCTCTACCTCCCACCATTGGCTACTTGCACAGTCTGCGGACACTAGCTGTAGATGAAAATTTCCTGCCTGAACTGCCTAGAGAAGTAAGGATATATTATGAAATATGATTACTTGAAAATTTCCCTGTCTTTATCCAGAATAAATTTACACTGAAGGCACTATTACCAAATCAGAGTTTGGTCTCAATACAAAAGGGCAATATTTACATAAAAATGATGAATTTCAAACATTTTTAATTTCTAAAGTTTTGTATCAGCTTGTAAATGTTACATCATACTTTGAAAATAGGGCAATTTGGAAGTTAACAATCCAGTACAACCATAAGGTAACAATTTATTTCTTCAGGGAGCAGTACCCACAAGGAGGAGTCAATATGCTGGCCACTCCTTTGCCGCAATGCTTTCTGTACACATTTCTACTCTTTCTTACTGAGGATGCTTCCAACACATTCAGGAGCTTCAGGCTGATGTCATTCTTGGTGCACCATCTTCATTCTCAGAACTGTTGTATGAAGACATGACAAACCAAGTAGACTGGGACCCTATGGTTACAATTTTTCATCTTCATGCGACTCTTTCCTAACTGAGAGCTTGGAAATGGAACAGCAGTGGTTTTATCAGTTTGGTGCAGCTGAGGTTGTTAGACATAATGCCCAAAATTGATTAACTTGTCTGCAAGATGGTATCTAGTAACTAGTTCTACTAGAGTACACAGTTGATTTCCTTACACAGTGTAATGGTGTGGGAACAGACCTTCTAAAGGCAAGCCTTTCAGTGTTTCAGTTTATTCAAACTGGGGTTAAAAAACTCCCAGACATTTTTGGAAATTGCCTTGTCTTCAAGGGTGTTTGGTTTCTAAAGTGTTGATTCACTTAACGCTATAGTGGGTCAAAGTTTTCCAACTTGGAATCATATGCAGTTCTCATTGGTCAATATGTTGAGCATATGCTTTTTCCACTCAAGAGTTTGAGATTATCAGTATTGGGATTCATTCCGATATAAAGGGTTGAGGACATTCTAAAAGAATAAAAGGCATATCCACTCCCAATTGGTGGCAACTTGTTACCCTTAGGTTAGGATTCAAATGATTCTTGCATGTTTATGAGTCTGTTCCTCTTTGGCTTTCTGATTATTGATTGAATATTGTTTTTGTATTTATTTGTTTTGATTTTGCATTGGTTTAAGTCTTTATACCTTGTATGTGAATAGAAATACATTTTATAAATAAATAAAATAAATTATGTTATGCTAGATTTGAAACACTACCTTCACTCAGTTTGTTGCACATTGTCTTCTATCCCTCTGAATAAATTGTCTGTTAGTGTTGTATAAGTTGTGGACAAAATATGCAGGAACAGAGAAATAGTTCCAAAGGGCGCTCTCCATGCAAATATCAAATCTGGGCAAAAGCTGCAAAGTGAAAACGTTCCATCCTAGGGAGAGATGAAGTCAATTTCTCAACCTGTGTTATAATCCAGAGCAGCTGACACTAACGAATCTGGTTTCTAAAAGCATAATTCCAACTCCTGTCAGTCAAAAGTATGGGTTTTGCAGCCAAGGCCAGTGTTCTTTGTCACAATCTTTGCCAGGTTCTTGGTTAAAGCTTTGGTATGATGGTGATAAAGAACCATTCAATCTAAGCAACAGCAGTTTCTGTAGCTTGCATGCAGGAATACTCATTCAAGGCATTTGCAAAGCAGTGACATGAGTTCAAGCCACACATCTGTTAAACACTATAGATCATTTTTACATTCTTCTCCCACATCACATCACTTCATCAGAAAATGTCTAAAATATACAAGACTCAAGCCTAGCTTCAGCTCACATCCACATTGCATATCTTGAGAAATGGGTGATATTGGCATGGGAATAAACTGTATCATGTACCTTGTGGCCTGTATCTTGTCTTGTGACATATATGCTGGAGTGGTTTTCAAGTAGCTTATACTGCATTACATCATAGCTTAGGTGATGTCAAGGGAGGCCTTAAGGTGCCACATCTCTGTCCCGACAGACATTTCTGCGAGGCAGTTACTTAGAAAGGCTTGGTATTAAGGGAGTAGGTTTCATATAACATAGAGGGAGTAGCATCTAGATGATAAGTGGTGGGTGGGATTTACGTGCACTTAACATTGGGAAGTTTTTCATGGGTAATGAATGCAAAGGTATGTGGTTTGTAAAAGAGGGTTCCATGTGTGCTTGCAAGGCTCTATACTTTATGCATTGCTAATGCATGATAATGTGACTACCATGGAGCATGGAGTTTCTTCCATAAATGATCTAAATAGGTCAAATTAGGATGTGTTTAAAAAGGTAAAGGTACCCCTGACCGTTAGGTCCAGTTGTGGATGAGGTTTAGGATGACTTAATTAGGCTAGAGGTCAGACAAAGAGAAAAACATTCATATTTTCTGGAATTTTTATACCGCTTGGTGCTTTTCTCTTATTGATAAGGATCAAGATCAGCACCAAACAACATGTAAAAAATCATATATAATTAAGTTATTTTAAAGATATAACTAAGCTACCTATATAGATGGCAATTCTGGTGACATAGCCCATGCCTTAACAATTGTTTTTGACGCCTACAGATTGGAAGTTGTAAGAATGTAACAGTTATGTCTCTGCGCTCTAACAAACTGGAATTTCTTCCTGATGAGATTGGACAAATGCAGAAACTCAGAGTCTTAAACTTGAGTGACAACAGGTAATGTTTCTATTATTTTAGATTTCTTGCATAATCAGTGCTCTTTTGAACCGAGAACTGTTCAAAACGTATCCTAACATTTTTCTCTTGAAGCATTGCCAGATTATCAGCTGACAGAACAACGTATGTGCAGATATGTTAATTTGTTTCATGGGATCCAGACAGCTTTTCTCAAGGAAGCATTTCTCTTTTTCATTAGTTGAACAGCAGCAGTGACATTATTGTTGGCATAAAGTTATTTAGGTGCTGCACAAAGTTTATTAAATAGCACAATATCTTCCACAGGTTTACAAACTAATGGATGTATGAGGACTGGGGAAAGTTAGTTGCGTATTGGGAATGTATAAGTGATAATGAAATAACGTTAGTGGCATTTAAAGAAGCTCTGTAACAAAATAAGAAATATTGTAAAAAAGGAAAATAGAAGTGGGGGGTAGGCATAAAGGCAATAGCAAAATTTGGAAATGTGTAATTAAAGAAGATATAATTTGGATCATTGGTAGAAAGGCTGAAGGAAGTCTAAAAATGGAAAAAATTATAGAAGTTGTAATGTGGTGTGATTTGTATTTTCTTTTGATGGAAAATTAATAAAATATAATTATAAAAAACAAACAAACTAATGGATGTAATTAAAAAGGAGAAGGAACAAGGACACAGTTGCTCTAAACCATGTAGCGTAGAGAGAAAAGAGAAATGTCAAAAACGTTTCTGGTTTAGAAAGCCACAAGAGGCTTCTTCATCAAAGGAGGAAGGCAGAGCTAAAACTGGGTTCCTCCCAGTGGAGGTTCTACAAACCTCTGGTGTCCAACTTGCAGAACAGGATGACCTTCTCCTCTGAATGAGAATTACATTTAATTCATAAAGAAGAACGCAAACATTTGATAAATGTTGCAGATAGTCTCTTTTTTTTTTTTTTGCTTAAATATTTCAGGTCATTTTATGAATAATATGTCATCAACTGACATTTTCCAGAGGCTGCAGTAATTAAAGCCGAAATCCTATGATTCATTTAACTGAAAAGGGTAGCAAAAAAAATTCAACTTCAACTAATTTAAACATCCCTGTTCTTCTTGTTGGAACTAATTAGAGTTTTCTATATAGCACTTGTTTCCCCCCACATGCAGTCATTTAAAGCACAAAAGTGGGAATAATTTCACAGAATCAGCAAGCTGATATTGTGATTTAATTTTCATTTAGCATGAACCATGTTTGTAAATGTAGTGCCCTAATAGGGTTACGGGGTCTTGAAATCAAACATTCTGGTACTTGGATGGGGCCTGTGTTACATGGAATGTAAAGGGTTAAAAGGTAAGTGGCTGCAACCATTGCTCCTCCTGTGATTCAGTGAGTAGGATTTATGGTATGTTTGTGTGTGTTTTTAGCTCTCTACCTGTTCAATTCTATGTAAGCTGGACTCAGAACTAGTCCTGTTTATTGTTCGCTTCATAAAGTGACTGTCTTTCTGTCCCCTTGGAGTCTGTTGTAGTGCATGGTTAACAGGAAGGTATGCAACTGCATGAGTAGATACAGTGGTGCCCCGCAAGACGAATGCCTCGCAAGACGGAAAACCCGCTAGACGAAAGGGTTTTCCGTTTTTCAATGCGCTTCGCAGGACGAATTTCTCTATGGGCTTGCTTCGCAAGACGAAAATGTCTTGCGATTCTTGGGATTTTTTTTCGCTCCCCACCCCCTTTTTCTAAGGCACTAAGCTGCTAATAGCCTTTTAGCAGCTAATCCGCTAATCCCTTAAGCCTTTAATAGCCGCTAATAGCTGCTAAACCTCTAATAGTGCTAATCCGCTAATAGGGTTGCTTCGCAAGATGAAAAAACCGCTAGACGAAGAGACTCGCGGAACGGATTCTTTTCGTCTTGCGAGGCACCACTGTACATAAAGAGGGACCCAGTTAAGAATATTTCGTGGTGCCTGTTCTCTACTGAAATCCCAGCTCAAGAGTTATGCCAGAAATACAGTTTCCAAGAAGCTGGTGTGTCAGGACAATGTGCACCACAACTGGAGAAAATAGAAGCTGAGCTCTGAAGTATAAAGCTTTTCTGGTGGAACAGATATAAAGGACAGCAGGTTCCAAACTGCCCTATTTCTGCATGTTGTTAGAGAAGAGGCTAGGGAGGGTGTCAGAATGAGATTTATGATGGACACAAAGGAAAAGCATTAATCCCAGTGTCACAGATTTAAAGATGCTTGCCCTGCGGTGAGAGGGCACTTTCATAGGAGACTGCTAAGCTTGCCCTCATGTTTGAGCACATATCCAGCATAATAATGAAAGCTATTCCTAAAAAAAGCACAAGCCTTTATTAACTCTTTTGTAAATGCATGCTAGCGTGAAAGTGATTCATAAGGATTTTATTCTGGTAGCAGTCGAAAGTGAGACATTTAGCAGCTGGAAGACATTTGCAGGGTTTCCTTGCAGCAATGGTGTTCTTGAGTTTGGAATACTGCCTTGGCTAAAACCTTAACACATAACAATAGATTAGGTAGGGGGTACACACACACACACACACACACGTGTGTGTGTGTGAGAGAGAGAGAGAGAGAGAGAATCTTCTCTGAGTATTTAGGAAATTAAATTATGTATACATTTTTAGCTGGGAAAATATTATTTGAAAAAGAATCAAGTATTTCCATAAAGATGTCTTTTAAAAGCAATGCAAGAGGATGACCAAAGTTGAAATTGCTGTCATCTGACTGTTAAAATGCTGCATAAATATCCTGACAATGTTTAAGTAAATACTCAAGTTGTCCCAATTTTGTTATTTTTACAGATTGAAAAATTTGCCTATCACTTTTACAAAACTTAAAGAACTTGCAGCTTTGTGGCTTTCAGACAACCAGGTAAAAATTTTAATGTCTGCTCTCATTTTAACAGCTAAATAAAAGGGCAGCAAGCTCAGCTGTATTTGTATTTGTAAAATATTTATGGTGAACTTAAAAGTGTTTAAACCTGTTAAAGTAGATAATGCTTTCTGGCGGGGTGTGTGTGTGTGTGTAAAAATTATGAGTATAATGCAAAATTGTTCATAGCATCTCAAGTTCTGCTTCCTTCAAGTTCATCTGTATCATCAGATCTCCCAGCAAACCCCCAAATATTTTGAAGCACCAAGCAGTGCTAGCCCTACTGTTAGGCAGAGTGCAGTGACATGGGGAAGCAGTGAGATGTTGGGCGGCAAGAATTTACTAGTTCAAATAGCAACCTTTTTATGTATTTATTTCCTTCTGTACAATGTGATGGGTGTTTCACAAGGGAGGGTGCTTAAGCCCAAGACCTGTTGAGTCTAACCATCTGTCGGTGATGGGGAACCTCTGATCCACAGGCCTAATTTTGGTCTAGCCATACCCACCTGCCATCACATACAATGTGGGGTATTTGGCAGTTAAAGATATGCCTGGGCTGAAAGGGATTTTGCAGACAGTGACTCTCAGCTGATCACCGGTGCCAACAAAGCCCTATATGTTGTAAGCGACAAACATCAGTAGAGTATCAAGGCTTGCAAAGTACTATGCTTTTCCCTGCAGAGTTTGATTTCATTCTGACACCAGGTGTTTCAGAGGTTGGCAGCACTTTCCAACTGTCAGACGTGGCCCATAGAAGCTTTGGGAAAGTAAGGTTCTGCCCCACTGGCTGGATCCAGTTCTCCATCCTTGTCATATAAAAGGAGGGTGGAGTCTTCTATCTATGATAGAACTGTGGCATTGTAGAGATGTTACAGGAAGGACAGTGTTTATGTAAATGTAAAACAGATAATCAGTATACAGGCTTCTGGATCATACTCTTAGTTTTAAGGATACCACAATTTCTTCTTTAGGACAAAAGGGTGGTAGCATATAGAACAGTATCTAAGTAATAAGAAAACAACACAGCACCATCTGTTGGTTGGAGCTGCTATTTCCTAATCATTACAATGCAATTTAATACCTAGAAATTATGTAGTTAGTATTGTTTTGATCAAGAATGTTAATTACAATGCTCATTGTAATGGGACACTATTTGTTACTGTGCATGATAATTTTAGATGCCATCATTTTGGCGTTATTGTAATGTTGTTTTCTTTGAATTTGCAGTCCAAGGCCCTTATCCCTCTTCAGACTGAGGCACATCCAGAAACAAAGCAAAGAGTGCTGACCAACTACATGTTTCCTCAGCAACCTCGTGGTGATGAAGGTACTTATCAAAAAATAGGAAAGCTATTCATTAAATAATCAATGTCGACTTAAGTATTCTAAACAATTATTCTATAGATGGTTGTTGTTTTACAATACAAACCACTCCCTTCCCCACTTTTAACTTTCATTTTTGATAAACCATAGCAATGAAAGCTAGTGACCTGATTTGGCAGGGCTGCTAGGAATCCATGGGGGCATGGCCAATGAGTGGTCACTGGACTGTGGCCAAGTTATTCTGGTTTTCTCACCAACCTCCTCCCTTGCTGTGGATACTTAGGCATTGCAGTTTTACAAACAGCACCTAATACAATTGAAAAGCGTCAGAAGGCATCCCTGCTGTCACAGTTGCTTTCTTCTTAAAGATAGGTTGTGTGGTCCCCACCTGTTCTGGTTGTCTCCCTATCCTCCCATGAAAAAGGACTGTTAACAATATATTTACAAACTGTGGGAAAAGATTGTTCCCCTTCCCCAGTTTATTAAGTTCTACATCTTTTCCCGCCAGAATGTGAAATAAGGTAAAGGGATATTAAGTAGACTAGGACCTGGGAGACCAGGATTAAACTCAGCCACAAAACTCACTGTGTGACCTTGGGCCAGTCACTGTATCTCAACCTAACCCATCTCACAGGGTTGTACTGAGGGTAACATGGGGAAAAGAAGACCCATGAATACCACCTTGAGCTTCAAATAAAAATGCTACCTCCTGCCTGCCTATCCCTGATTTTGAATTTGGGAGATAGGCTTCGAATAATGAACACAATTCAGGCCTACAAACATTTGACTTGTAGGTCCTGAGCAAATCCAATATGTGACAACTGTCTGTTAGAACTGTGCTCCTGTACTACATATAGACTCTGCACACTGAGTTCTCATCTGCAGCGTCCTACTTTTTAAATAGCATTTTAAATTTGTTTTACAGTCTTTTTATCCTCACAACGACATGGTTACTTTGATCATAGTTCAACAAAAAGAACAGTACTAGCCCCTTCAAGACTAACACATTTATTATGCCACAGGTTTTCATGTCAGTTTCATCATTATTGGTAATCCATGAAAGTAATAATACATTTGCTAGCCTTTAAAGTGCTACTGAATTGTTGTTTTGTTTCTGCTGGCCCTTTGTTTGAAAGTGTACCAGAGTAATATTCCCCATGCCATACAATGAGCCTGTGACAGATAATGGGTGGTGGTCTTCTGGTGGGCTAGCTTTAAAAAAAATGGTAAAGAAAAGGCTAATAATTCTTGGTAATCAATGAAAGTTTCATTTCTGCTGTAAACCATTGTGGTTAGAAGATAGAAACTGGCTCTGGATTGCCAGAACATCATATCAAATGAATTTGCTGAACTTTAGGCAAGTTGGTAGCTGGGAAAGGATGTATGTTTGCATCGACAAAAATCAAGAGTGACCTTAGCTCACAGCCCCAAGCATGCTCATACTGGGCTAACTTGAGGCCTACATGCTTTTGACTATTTGCACCCACAGATGTTATTTATTTAAAATAAATAATTTAAGATTTGCACAGCGCAATGTTTCCAGTTCAGAGTTATTTGGTTGTTTAAGTTGATATTGTGGGTAAAGTTTTATTACTAGGTATCTTTTGATTATTACGTTAATTTCTACTCTAATTAGATTTCCAGTCTGACAGCGATAGTTTTAATCCTACTCTATGGGAGGAGCAAAGACAGCAACGTATGACTGTTGCCTTTGAATTCGAAGAAAAAAAGGAAGAGGAGGAAAATGCAGGAAAAGTTAAGGTAACTAGGATTATCATCCTTGGTTTTTTTGTAGTAAATAAGTAGGTGGTTGTTAAGTGTGTGTTTGACCAATCTAGACATGAGTAAGGTTGCAATCCTATACTCACCTATCTGAAAATAAGTCCCATTGAACTCAGTGGTGCTTACTTCGACATGCAATGGATTGCACTGCAAATCTCTTTAAAAATTTGACTGTGTTTCCTACTACCGTGATTGCACCTTCAATTGCTGGCTAGGGCACATGAAATTTCCAGATGCACTGTTAAAATCTCATATTCCGCAGTTGTCAATTAGAAAGTCCTCTTTGATGGGCTGCCTCATTTAAGTGCGGTCCAGAAGTTTGCTCTTGCCTTTAAAAGTCAACCTGCTGATACGCATATTTTCTTGATGTCCTTCTCTTGATATTTCCCATAATGTCCCCTTAAAGCATGTGACATTTAGAACTAAAGGGATTGGCACTTTTACAAATATATAGAGAGAGTAAGAATTAGATATTGCCTCACTGCAAATCTTGTTTTGCAGAACAGAAATGAAACTGATAGAAGTGAATCTTGCTGTGCTGTTTATGAGACACAATTACCAAAAGGATAACAATGTGTGATCAATAGAAACTGATGGCTTAGGTTCACAAAGACCATTTCTAATTCGCTAACTCAGAACTGTCACATCAGATGAAACAAACAGCCTTTTAAGCAGATAATTCTGTTCTGTATAAAATTGAGGGAGGGAAATAGGTTAGATTCTTTTATAAAAGCCAAGTGTAATGTGAAATGGCAGTTGCACAGGGAAAAAATATTGTAGGAGTCAAGTTAATTAACAAGTCCTGACGTAAATATCTTCTTTCAGAAGTTTAAACAAGGCACAAAAGACTTTATAAGACACAAAAATGGCTGATCTATTGCTCATCAGATTGCTATATTTAGCCCCAAGTAATCATTCCACAGCCACCAAAATTTCAACACCTTGAATATTACATTTCAGTGACAGCTGAAATTGTCACCTTAGTACAAGAGATGTTTTTTCTTGAATTTCTGTCTCTTGCACAAAAAAACTTTGCAGTCTCAGTGTTCATATGCATTTGTTCTCTCAAAACCAATGAAAGGATTCATAAGCCCATAATATAACAAACATGAAGACCACTTAGTGGGCATTCAGCTCTGTCTTTTCAATAGTATCTTCAGTGTTCACTAGAAGTATTACTTAGATTTCCAGCCAACAAAGACAGCCCATATAGCATGCATTTTACACAATATTCTATAACACAGAAATTGTTTTCTATCTTTATATTAAAAATATGCCCAATCTGCTCTGCATTCAGAATCGGGGGTGGCCTTGACATGATGATTATATTGTAGCAAGCAAGTGCCTCTGATGTGTATCAAAACCAAGTACTTCCAGCAGGTGTTTTGTAAAAGCATTGCCTTGATGTTTGGGGGCAAATATGTTTTACTTTAAAATGAGATTAAATGAGGTCAAGAGTCACATCTATCAGTCAAATCATTTGTTTTTGGAACAAGACTTGAAATTGATGTTAGTTGCCAGGAATAAAGGAAAATCACACCTTTCTTTCTTGAGCTCTTACTCTATTTCCCTCTTTTATCCTACAGATATCTGAGAGGGGGGGGGACTGCCTTACTCTTCATATAATCCTCAAACAAAAATAATACTTTATTAAAATGAAAAGTAAGATTGGGTTGTATCCAGCGACGTCCCTCTGCTGAAAGAAGGTTCTTTGATCCAGTGGAGGTGTCTGTGAGCCAAAGGGAAGGAAGTGTTTTCCATAGACTCCCCCTTTCTTCTGCAGTCCCCTTAACTACTTACATAACTGTTCTAAAGGAATTCCTGTTGAACAAATTTGGGGGAGCTGCACAGAGAAGGGAACGAGCTAAAATTGCCTTTGCCACTTTCCACTAACATGAGCTTCTGCTGAATCAAAAAGCATACTGTCGCAAAAATGAGCAATGTATGTATGGACGCAGTGGGATATTAATCCAGACTTTTTGTGGATATCCCTTTAAAAAGTAAAACATATAAAACTTTTTTTAGCAAATAGAAAGCAACACGAAAACTGTATTGGTAGCTCTCTGGGACACACACACTTATGAGGGTACTAAGAGTACATTTTTGTACAGGAGAATGGCAAAAGATGTTTTAAAGCAGCGAAGAAGCTAAGTAGTTCCATGTTAAGCCCTAGCCTGTGTTATTTCACTTCCCATATATCTTCACATGACAATCAACATTTCCTATACTTCTAATGTTATATAATTGAAAATCAAAACACAGTCATTTCCATTAATGTTGCCTTTATGCCTGAAAGGTTTGAACCTTGTACAATGAGACTCTACAATTAAATGACATCTGTATAAATGTCAGTAAATAATGCTTTTTAATGGCTTTGTTCATTTCAGCTTCCGTTTTCATTTTAGTAAACAATTAAAAAAAGAAACCTTTATATAAAAATATGGTTCTGTCTAATGCTGAGTGAGCAGAAAACAGCTCATACAATGGCTCTTTCCTGCAGCCCTGTACTCCTTCACAATGTTTCGCTAGTAGGTCCTGAGCAGCGTGGTCTGTATCAAGTGGGGCTATAGTAGTAGGGGGAAATCACACAAAACCAGGAAGAAGAATCTTGTACCAACAGCATGCAAGATTCCTCTGCCTGATTTGGCATGTTTTCCTGCTTCTACTGTACTCTCTTGCAACACACAGTGCAGGAGGGCTCTTGACCTTTTCAAGGGGCTTTTGTGTCAAGGTTCCAGGTAGCTGCAGTGGCCAATTTCGCCAGGTATCCTTTTGCTTAAAAATAAGATAAACAGGGTTTCAAAACTTTTGATGTCATGGTAGACAGGTGAACTTATGTTCAGCTCATCACAGTTTTTTGATTCATAGGATAAAGATAAGCGTGTTTCTGAATGGTGGTAAAAAATTTAATTTTATCATTTTTTGTTAATTCACAAACTAGAAAAGTGATCTATTTGCCTGCGTCAGGGGTAGATAATCTTTTGCACTCAAGAGTTGCATGTGGCAGTGATCAGGGGATGCGTAGCAGTAATAAGTGGGCCTGAAAGTGGTAGCTGTGGGCAGGATCTGGGCTCCTTTCTTTCTTTCTTTCTTTCTTTCTTTCTTTCTTTCTCTCTCTCTCTCTCTCTCTCTCTCTCTCTCTTTCTCTTTCTCTCACTTACTCACACACACACACACACACACACACACAAATGTACATACGTACAGGTGCATATTCAATACCCACTTTCCCCTCAAAATAAAGATGAAAATCCACAGGAGTGCTGTCAGTAATATCCGTGTAAAGCCAATTTTAATGTATTAAATAGATTTTAAAAAGTCACACTGGTGCTAGACCTTTACAGTACTAAACATATTAAAAAGAAATCATGTTAAATGTTTCTGTTACATTATTCTGCTTTATTAATTCTATTTATTCTATCTTAAAACATAATCAAATGGTTACAGATCAGTTCAATACCTGGGTGTTTGGAGATGATTCTCATATGTTTATCCAGTAAACATGCAAGTAATATTGGGACTCACAGTGTTTAAAGTGCATACAAAATTTCTTTGACATCATGGCTATCTGTGCATTGCAATATCAACTGCAGGCACCTGTCTGTTTGGCTGATATGAAGACATTTCCAGAGTGGTGAAATAATCCTTAATATTAAGGGCACAGTTCTCAATGAAATGTGTGCCCTGTGATTGGTTGGTTGCATATTCATCTACGTTTCATAGGATTTGGTTTGTAATTTTATGTTATTTAAAATTATACATTTGGTAATAGTTCTAAATATTCATAATAACTTTATTCTGATGAGTCTTGTGAAATTTGATTTTGGTCAAGTGTATCATTGTTTGCTGAAATGAATTTGACAGTAGAAATTAAAAAAGAAATTCTTCTATCCAGGAATATTGCACTTTGGAAGGTTTTTATCCCCAGCGGCATGCTACTTCTGAGGTAACTTTAAATGTGAAACATAAAAGACCATGAATAGAAAGGGAGTCTAGACTTCATTGGTAATTATCATTTTTAATATCAACTATGGGATTTTCTTCACCCTAATTCTATCTAGCACATCTGCGAGTATGTTTAATAGTGAAAGTTAATATTTACCTAAGATAAATTAACTTTACTCAAATTTCCTTACATAGTTAATTAGTTACACTGTATTCTTAGCAACCTTTGCAGTGCATGTAGTATTTGATTTACATCCCAGTTATTGTTAAGGTTATGTGTAAATCTTACGTATACCATGGCCCAGGTCATGTAGAAAAGCACGTGATTAAGTTAGACCAGCAGCAATTACATTCTTTCAACTGTAAGGCAATTAGAACAATAGCAGTACTTTATTCCACACATCACTTAGTTAGTTTTCTTACTGGAGCTGTACATTTCCTTGTAACATAATATTTCACATTTGCTATTGAGATCCATGTTTGGATGTGCTTGTCTGTAATGCATACTTTATTATATTTCAACGCTCAGTGCAAGTTGCTGCCATAGTTTGTTCTCTTCACATCAGTCAAGCTTTTTGAATGGTTGCCTATTAACTTGTGTCTGCATTTGAACCTTGGCTTTACATGCAATTTTTTCCTTTGTAGTAAAAATTATATCACACTTTTGTACAAATACACATCCATTAAATGAGGTGGGGAGCCCTCAATTTTTATTGAATGCAATCCGTTAAAATTGAAGTGTACTCAAGTCCTATTGATTTCCGAAGGATTTAGGAACATCTAATCTTTTTTGGATTGCTCACAGTCTTTTCAAATAAGCTATCCCAGTGTTGTTTTATAAATCTAGAATGACTTCCCATATGCAAGTGAAGTTCTAGATTCTACCTGAGCCATTAAAGTGATGTTTAGCAGTCTGAACATCAAGGTGTAATTTCAGTCCAAGTATTATTGCATTATACAGTTCTAGGCAAGTGGGAAAGAAATTACATTCAGTCACCAATGGATTTTATTCTGCATTCACCATGTTGTAAATGACATAGGCTTTAGCATTTCAAAGGCACAGTTTTATGTTAACATTGTCTCAAATGCCTAAATTCACTGTCTCTGTGTTTTCTGTTTTGTATAGCCTTGATAATCAAAACTAGAAGTGTAATAATTGTTTTTGTTTCCTATTTGTGGTTTTAATTTGTTTTGTTAAACGACTGCTCAGGTTGAAATAAACTTAAAGCGCTATCCAACTCCATACCCAGAAGATTTAAAGAATATGGTGAAATCTGTTCAAAATCTGGTGGGTAAACCTAGCCATGGAATGAGGCCTGAGAATGCAACACCAACCGTCAGTGCAGAACAAGCTGTGAAAGACAAATATGAGCACAAGTGGCCAATGACAGCAAAGGATATATCCGTGGAGGTAACATGACAGTGTTATTTAAACAATCGGGAGCTTATTTTAAGATCAGTACAATATAGATCTCTTTATTCAGAGGGTTGTATGTAAGCAGAAGTAGGCTGATCTATAACCCCTTTCCTTCCCTCTTACCCCCCTTAGATATAATTTGCTTCACCTTTCAGTGCTGCCCTTCTGATTTTCTTTTTTATTATTATTAATGGGCCAAATATCATGTAGTTCTCATACTACATAAAACAAAACGGGTATTGCCAGCATTGCATGACACAGAAATTGTCAGGCCTCAGCAGGGTCTGCTGTTGATTGTCAGGTACCAAGGCTGGGGCACGGCCCAAACAGGCAAGGCGGAGGTCAGAGCAATCAAATGTCTGCTACTCCTTGCTGTAGCGCACTCTAAATGCAAATACAGCAGATTCCCCTGGGAGCAATGAGAACTGATGACATCCTATCTCAGGGGGAATTGTACAGGAAGAACATGGCTTCCTGCCTGTAAACATCAAGTCCTCTCACTCTTAGGTAAACTGGCTGTATTTGCATTCAAAGCACGCAGTGGCAAGAAGCTGCTTGCACTAGCAGCTCCAGGCTGTGGGCAGGTAGATGCCTTATTTTTAAAAGTCTACAATACTTTAAAAACTTTTTTGTTATTTTTTTAAAAATGCACATTTCCATGCGGATTTTTAGGCATTTCTCAGGAATAGGGCAGAGCAGCCTTAGTTCCCTCCCCATGCACAATTGGGACAGACCAGACTGTAATGGGTCCATCCATGGATGCCCACAGGATTTCCTCGACCCGATACACTGTGTGCTTTGGGTCCCCTGAATCTCCCCACAATCTCTTGATAAGAACTGCTGTTTATGTGCCTATATTAACTTTACCGAGCCTACCACACGGAACTGTTTCAGATATAAAAGGGGAAGGGGAGGCCTGAAATTGGTAGCAGAGTAAGGTGGCAGAAAACTATCAAGAAAAGCAGGTAGTGATCGGTTAAAAAAAAAACCTCTACCACCAACAGTACATTTGTCCAAGGCAAAATAGCTGTGAGCACAAAGCACAAAATTAAGCCTCTTCCCACCTAAGATCAGACAGGCGTCTGTCTATTAGTTCAAGCAGAACTCATCTCACAGGCCGTGGTGTTTCTAGATTATTAGGAAAGTAGGCACCATTTGTTATTTTACCCTGCTCAGGGTGTGTGATTCCAAGCTTGGTGAGTCTACAAAACAGGCTTAAGAGCCACACCTTGAGAGTTTCTTCTGCCTTCATCCGCAAGGTGGAGCCCAAGCCACTGACCCTATGCAGGCAGTGTCAATATGAGTACCAATTGTACTTTTTTAAACAGCATTCTATGACATTTAGTCACATTTGCCTGGTCAGCATTTGTGCTTGGACGTTTTATAATTCCATGCTCCTGATAAAATTTCATCATTAAAGTATCACTTGCTGGGCTATCTTTTTATAATATTCCACAATATTATTGCATTTTACAGGACCCATATGTACATGCTGTGAATGATATGAGGATAGGGGAACTTCGTCCCTCCATGACTGAAGCACCATTGTACCAACCTAAACTTGTCCTATTGGGTAAAGAGAAAAAAGGTACTAAGTCACGTTATAGATATTGAATGTGTCAAACAATGAAAAATGCAGCAGAAAAAATGTGCTCAACACTGTATTCTCTTTTTTACACTTAGCCAGAATCAAATTGGAAATTATGTTTAATATGCAAAGCCAGTCGATTTAGATACACAGCTATCTATATTTCTCTCCTACCCCCTTTCCTTAGACTAATAGCAACTTCAAATGGCATGAAAAGGTCGGGCCCCAGGTTCCTGGGGGCCTTGGACACAGGGTACCACTGGGCCTCTTGTCCCCTCCCTTACCTCCTCAAAACTACTCTCCCTTCCATTCTTGGTCCCACCCCATACCTTTTCTGTCTGCCTGCTTACATTCACATATTGCAATATTTCTGTCACCCTCCTTTTTGCCTCAGCTTCTATTTCCTTACACTGGCTGGTATTGCTTTTTTGTCTCCCTCTCATCTTCATTTTCGTTTTGATCACTTTCTTCTCCCATGTATCACTTTCTCTGCCACTTTAATGCACCTCTCTGTGACTGTGCCTGGGGAACTGAATCTCTTCTCCCTTCCCTGCATCCCCCCCCCCAACCCTCTGTGGATGCCTTTCCCCCCCTCCCTTAAAACTGCCTATCTGCCTTCTCTTCTCCTGGGTCAACTTGGCGCATATGTAATGTACAGAAAAGAAATCTAAAGTAGTTTCAGTACTCTCAGAACGTAATATAGCAGCTGTTCTAAGCCCTCTTAATTTGGATAAAACCCCATTTAAATGAATGGCTCTTCCTTCTATGCAAGAATTATGAGCAAATGGTGGGCAGGTTAGCAGCCTACTAAGTGAACAATCCCCTCAGACCATCTGGACTGTGGGTCAGTGCCTCACTTGGGCCACCCCTAGTATTGGGCATGGGTATGAAGGTGATTAAATCCTTCCTAATCACTGCTGCCCTGACAAAACTCCCTGTGCCTGTTTTTTTTTAAATAAATATTGGGAAATCTCCCATGTCACATTTGGTTTGGCCCTGACTGTTGGATATAGTGTATAAAGAAGGCTATATATGTCATTAAAAATAAATACTAATTATTATGTTCAGCAGTAGCCAAAAATGGGGGTGGGGCGTTCAAGACAGTAGCAGTTTGGTCAGGTTTGTAAGTGTAGGAAAGGTGAAAATGGATCTTTTAAAAATACAAAAAAATAAAATAAATGTTCCATCTCACAAGGCACAATGTTTATAAGGATAATAGTAAAGTAATACACCGACCAATAATTGTAGATTGATACAGTCAGATGATACAGCATCTTGGCTGAAGATGGATGGGAAAGGGAGGTGGTACTGCTGTACAAATGTCTTAGGTGTTTTTGAACATCCCAGGGATAAGTTCATGGCTGGCTATATTTGTATGATATAGAAGTGGAAATCACATTTCCAAGCTAATTACAGTAGTTGTTGTATATATGTCTCTGTGTTCAATCTTCTGTTCAACTATTAATTTCATATTTCTTTCTGTGCTTGTTTTAGAATCAACAGATGAATCTGAAGCAGATAAAGTTCACTGCATGAATAACAGTGTTTCTTCAGGCACCTATTCAGACTATTCACCTTCACAGGCATCTTCAGGGTCTTCTAACGCTCGTGTTAAAATGGGGTCCTTGCAGACTACAGCTAAAGATGCAGTGAATAATTCTTTGTGGGGTAACAGGTGTGTTTACTTTGTAGACCCCACTTGAAACACTGAATCTGACCATAAAGGCATCTCAGACAGCTAAAAGTACAAAGAGCTTAAATAAAAGATGATGATGATGATATGAACCCTCGTATTAAAACAAAAACAGACAGGAACGTCACTAGGGCCAGACTAGCAGGAGTAGCACCATGATTGAGATGCCTTTGTTTTTTCTTTGAACTAGCAGTGCTTCCTAGGACACCTATGTGACTATGTGACATTATGTCTCAGGAAGTACTGCTAGGCTGGGAGCTGGTATACTACAAGTGTACACAAGACTTCTAAGAAGTCTGGCATTGCATACAGTTGGAGAAAACCTGCTGCACTTGGAACAACATCACACTGGCACTACTGCAAATAAGTGAAGCGTTGTGCAAAAAAAGGTAAGTGTTGCAGCATCCCTGCCCCCTCAACAGCAGGAGAGGGAGAAGAGCAGAGCATCCAGAGCAGAGTATGTTCCCCCCCACAACTAGGCACCTCTGCAGAAAGGCCCATGTTTGCAGGTGAGAGGAAGGGCACCTTTTCCCATGTCAAGGCCCAGAGGAATTATGCCTTAGGGGTGGAAATTACTCTGGCAACTTCTACCCAAAATTCAGGTCTATCTGCAAACTTTCAGAGTAGGTTACAATAGTTGAATAGCAGATCACCCATCTTACCCATTTTTCAGCTGACGAGAATGAAAGAGGTCCAAAATGATTACGTGTCATCAAGGTTTTCTGTACTATCTACATTTACTCCATTGCATACAAAATCCTATATAAGCAACTTTGTCCCACCATAGATACAGACTCAGTTTTCAAAGAGACTTTCACTTTGCTTGCAGGCTCAATGCTATGTGCTTATTGTCTGTCACTAGCATAGAGATTTTTATATCAGAGGTTTTTTTGGAGGCAGATTTTTAGATTTATGCAAAGCTGTTTTCATATACATATAAATTGTGATATTTCTCTTTTTGTGTGCTTTCTCTTTGTTCCCACTCCAAACAAGCTAAAGCTTCCATTCGTTCACGGGTTAAACAAAGCATGCAATAATAGTAAGATATTTATTAGCATTTTATTCTGCTGTGATAGCTTCCTTATCTAATACCAGTCTTTCTTCTTGTTTTCTCCAGGCTTGTCCAATCTTTTCCTCAACCTCTTGAAACAAAGCCATTGCTCAGTCAACGGGAGTCTGCTCCAGCAGGAAACTTACAACAACATAACGAGAGGCGTCCAATGAGCGACACCTTTGCTGACAGCTGGAATGATGGCTCTCACTATGATAACACGGGATTTGTAGCAGAAGAGAGCACGGTCGAGAATCCAAGCGCTAACCCCCTCTTAAGCTCTAAATCGAGAAGCACATCTGCTCACGGACGCAGGCCTTTAATTAGGCAAGACAGGATAGTTGGTATCCCCCTAGAACTTGAACAGCCTACTCTCAGAAATACACCTGAATCAGAAGTGCCTCCATCAAACCCTTGGCAGAACTGGACAAGAACCCCTAGCCCTTTTGAAGATAGGACAGCCTTTCCTTCTAAGCTGGAGAGCACCCCTACCACCAGCCCTTTACCTGAAAGGAAGGATCTTGTTAAAGATTCCGCAGAAATAGCTAGCACTTTTCCTCCAGGAACAGCGTGGGAGTATCATGAGTCAAATGCTAACAGAAGTCTTGGTAATGTGTTTTCGCATATTCACTGTCGCCCGGATCCTTCTAAAAACGTCATTTCTATCAGCAAGAGCACAGAGAGGCTTTCGCCAATGATGAGGGACTTGAAAACGAATAGGTTTAAGAAGTCACAAAGTATAGATGAGATAGACATTGGCGCATATAAAGTTTATAATATACCGCTAGAGAACTATGCAGCTACTACTGACAATGCCGGTATGCATGAGAGGCCAGATAAAATGATGGGTCCAGAACATGGAATGTCTAGCATGTCCCGTAGCCAGTCTGTGCCAATGCTTGATGATGAGCTGCTGACCTATGGAAGTGTTAAGGTGCAGCAGCAGCAAAAGCCTTCTGTAACTAAAAAAGTGTACCAGTTTGACCAAAGTTTTAATCCTCAAGGATCAGTGGAAGTGAAAGCAGAAAAGAGGATTCCGCCACCTTTTCAACACACTCCAGAGTACATTCCCCAGCAGACTAAAACTGTCTCAAAGGATTTGGTTAGCCCAAGAGCCTACCGAGGGTATCCACCCATGGAGCACATGTTTTCATTCTCCCAGCCTTCTGTTAATGAGGAGACTGTCAACACTCAGTACTCAAGTCAGGGATCAAGGGCTGGGTTTTTGCGAAGAGCAGATTCATTGGCCAGTTCCACAGATATGTCAATGTATAGAAGAGTCAGTGAACCACACGAACTGCCTCAGAGTGATAGGTATAACAGACACCAGTATAGAGGACCCATGGAACGCCAAAGCAGCATGCAAGTGTCTGAATCCCAATTCCTCAAAAGAAATGGCAGGTATGAAGATGAACACCCTTCATATCAAGAAGTGAAAGCCCAATCTGGAAGTTTTCCAGTTAAAAACCTTACTCAAAGGAGGCCATTGTCTGCAAGAAGCTACAGTACAGAGAGTTATGGTACCTCCCAAACCAGGCCAGTTTCAGCTAGGCCTACAATGGCAGCTCTGTTGGAAAAGATACCATCAGACTATAACTTGGGTAACTATGGTGACAAGCCGTCAGATAACACTGATTTAAAGACAAGGCCTACCCCTGTGAAGGGAAATGAGAGCTGTGGTAAAATGCCCGCTGACTGGAGACAACAGCTACTTAGACATATAGAAGCTAGAAGGTTAGACAGGGTATGTTTGGCATTTCTCTGCAATTAATGCCTTTTAGTTTTTATATTTCTATATATCAAAAAAATCTGCTTGCAGTGATTAATATGTTATCCAGTAATAATTCCTGGATTTGTGTTCTGAATTAATAAACCATGAAATGTATTTTGTTACAGTTTATACATAATGAGTTAGAATTAGGGTTGCTTTGGGGAGCATTGGAAAAGTTCTTCCCTGATATACTGTTGTTTTTTAAAATGCAAAAATGATAATCTCATCTTCTAGTAGTGGGTAATTTATGAAGCTTAAAGGAAATCACAAAAATAGTTTATAATTTAAATATTCGTTTTATTTGCTAGCCTTTACAGTGCATAGGAAAAATATTAAAGACAAATTCCAAAGCAAAAGTATTGGAAATATTGACTTTGGCAGGCTTATAGTTAATGGGGATACTCCAAAACTCTACAGAACTCAATAGCACAATCTTCAGTGGCTGTGTTATGAATCAGTCCATGCCCTTGTGTGCACAATGTCAGATATGCATGTGTGAACCATCTTCATGTACCAGAACTATTGGATCATGGCAGATATAATTAAGGATTTCTTTTAGAAAATTTAGCCATTGATTAACAAATAAGCTACAATTACTTTTGTTCTGGTACCTCATGTCTTAAATCTATGTACTTGGAAGTAAGTCAGTTGATTTACATTTAACTTATTTCCAAGTGTGTTTAGGATAACGGGTTGAAATATGTAAAGCCCCAACAGAGACCAACTATAACTTATATTTTCTATGTTAGGAAGTGTTTGTCAATTAACATTTGGTAAATGTGCAGAGTAATTCATTGACATGAGACACAGTTTCCACAGCGTGAAGAATTAAGAATGAGGTATTGTTTGAAATGGTGATAAGAAGTAAATGAATAAAACATCTTATAACTGATATACCCAGAAAGCATTTGGAAGGAATTCTGAGAAAAACTACATACTACATGTAGTTCCATTATTTTCTTTTGAAAAAAGTCTAATATACTGTGCAGCCATTGAGGCTACAGTTTGAAGTGGAAGACTAGTACAGGAGGAAAGGAGCTTCTTAACCTTTCCACTTTATTCCATTTGCACATCTGTCTCACACACACACACTCCAAAATGCAGGCACTCATGTTTTCCTCAGTCAAGTTAAAAGCAACTGGAGAGGGAACTTTTCAGTGGGAGAATAGTTTGAAGGGAGAAGGATTATGAAGCTGGTCTTCCATCTTAAATTGTAACCTTACTGCTGCCTTGTATAAATGGCGGGGGGGGGGGGGGGCTTAACAAGGGACTTTAACATTCACCCTGTTGGCTGTTTTTCGATTTGCATCACCTTGTACTCGTTAAATGCTGTGTGTCTCATACAGCCTTCCTCAGCCTCAGGAACCTGTTTGCCTTCAGTCAACTAGTATTGGAAATAAGATGAATTACGAAAGACCAATTCATGTATAATTTTAGTCCTACAGTTCACCAGATGCTTTCATAAAATAAGTGAAAATTGAGATTGCCAAATGTGGCTGTCAAAAATGCTGAAATCATCCTGGAAAATTGGAAGCCTACAGACCTCGTTCTCAGATTTGCTTTCACAAAATTACCCCTCCTTATTCTCCCAGATACATATTGGTTTGTCATTCAGTGACTGCAATAAGTGATTATAACTCAGAAATAACCATAATGGAGCCAAAATTGTAGACTGTTTCATATCTTTTGATATCATCATGTGTTTTTCAAAGAAGGTAATTCACAATTTAGCTGTGGCTCACTGAGAGCTGAACTATCCATTCAGTAATACAATTTATTTGTTTTTATTTATTTAAAGGGGTTTGGAGAGCAGGCCAAATCAGTCTGCCAAGCGCCAATAATGAACTGATTGTCAGGTCTTGCAAAGCATTCTTGTATAGATTTTTACAAGGTGCTTTGCAAGATCTGCTGATCAGATTATCATTGGGCCTTATGAAGTCCTGTACACAGGGCTTTGTAGGTGCCACCAGTCAGCTGATCAGCAGTACCTGCAGACTCCCTTTCGGCTGAGACCTTGCCTGCCCCACACCTGATGTCATATAGAACAGTGAACCACTTAAAGAAAAGACAATTTCTTGGGCTTAGACCTGGCGTTCTCAGATTTCACCACCCTGCTGTCGCCAGAGCCCACATAAACTTGTTGAAAATTACCGAGGCCTACAAGTTGTAGAATAGTGGCCTGTGGAAGTGGAGTTTGGCATGATTGGCTGGCTGACATCACTTTTCTGTTGATAGCTAAACCATCTTTGGAAATTGTTTAATTATTTACCATAGCATTTTCATTGTAGCAAGGAGTTCAATACCTCAGCTTCCCTCAAGCAAAATATAGACATTCGCTCTGGAAGTATTGCAGCTCATCCTCTCCACTTTAGGCAGAGTTTGCCAATCAATCCAGAGGCTTTAAGTCTGACTCTAAATGGAGGAGGGTTTTTATTTTATATTTTTCCTTTCCCACTTCTAAATGCCTCTCAGAGTATTTTTACTAATCTATTGTAATTTCTTCCATTCTTCTGTCACACAAATCTATTCACCTTCCCTTGAACATGCCAGTTTCCTTCTACCTTTCACCCTGGTCCTTTTATCTTCACTTCCTTCCATAACAACTTTATTCTCTTGTCCCTATCCTTTCCATTATCAGTTGGTTTATTTTTCATAATGAGTGTAAATATTAATCTTTTATCTCCCTTTCTAATTTCCTTCAGGACCTCCTCTGGCTGCTTCCCCTCAGAGGAGTGAGACCTCCCTTCTCTCTTCCCCACCCTCCCCAAACTTCTCCAACTCCTGGTCACCATTATTTAGCATGCAAGGAGTTGCTAGGGTTGGCATTGGTTCAATCAAAAGACAATGGCATGGCTGGGGGGTGGGGCCAGCAAGTGAGAAGGCGCTGGGCAGGCTGTGACACTGAGGTTCTCCTGAAAATGACCCATGGCCGTCTCTTGGGTCCCAGCCCCCTGTTTAAGAAAAACTGACTAGAGGCTACAAAATCACAGCAAGATAGATTTTAAAGCAAAGCTATTAGAATGAATGAATAAAAATTGCAGAAACACTAGATGAATTATAAACCAATTTATATTTATTCTGGTGTATCAGTTAAGATCTACAGAAATTTATTTAATTGGTTCAGTTTTGGAAATCAGACATCATAAAAAAATATGTATGAAAATTTTAGCCTGGCTTTCAGATACACTGATTACTAAGAAAAATACAACAATAAGCCTTCAGATCAAGAACAAAGCATTGCAAGGCATTCTCATCTCCTAAGGGGTGGTCCTGTTCAGGCTCTAACAAGCCTGGAACAAGAGTTTTGTGTTGCTGTTTGGAGTTCACAGGGGAAAGACAAGCGAAAAGGGTTACTTTATTTCTTCCTCATGTTTGTTAAAATCCTCTTTTGCTGCGCTTGGGTTTGGTGCTGGTTTCTAGCTCTGAACCTGAATCCTTTAATGCTGTACAGTGGGCAGAGGGGTTTCTAGAATTTGGAAAAGGAAAAGGAAACTTAAGGTCTCCTTACACAAGCATACACATTTCTTTATTTAAAAAAAACCAGAATTACTTCTTAAATACAAGTTTTCTGATATCCCAGATTTGTACAAAACAGCATTTTTTCAAAAAGTGTGCCACTCCCAAGTCGTGTGACAATTTGGAGTCTCTGGCATGAAAGGCTGCTCCTCTTCCTCACATTTTCTTTCCCAGCCTCCTGTGCCTGCAAAGGCAAATTTTATAATTTATTTTTAATGCAACTGTTTTGTGCATGATTTCCCCTGTACAAAAGAGCTGTTTCAATATATATATATTTTTAAAAATTACTGGGAACCAACATCCTTTCCTGTCGGCTGACAGAAGCAAAATAGGAGTAGGGGGAATGGCAAAAGAGGGCATCACAGAAACATCGTGGAAACCTGCCCATGCAGTGGGCTCCCATAAATCACTGAGCATTCATAAGAGTCAAGCTTATTCCATTGATAATTGTGATTGCTTTCAGGCTGACACTTTAGAGATCCGTGTACTACTTCATTTGCATGGACAGGTGAAGCACAGATGTTTCAGCTGTACTTCCACAGCTATGCTCACTATGGGTGGAATTCAACATTGCACCAAGGGAAGTGTCCCATCAGCACTGTTCTGTGACCAACCCAGAGCCAATTTCAGGGGGTGCAGGGAGAGGAGATGGGGGACAGCCCCATGGCACAAGCGGAAGCCCTCATACAGGCTTGCACTGATGGGACATGTTGGGTGAATACTGCCCAATGCATTTTACTTTTTATATTGCTGTTTTTTTTGTATATATATAATCCAGAATAATTTATTCATGAAGATCATTTACTGACTGATCTTTTTAATCACACTGTATATAGTGCGGGTAGTTCTTTTGAAGTGTAAATTCAAAATAGGTATACATCCACTACAATATATTGGAGCAGCTCTTGATAGCAGTTATTTTGATTGGTTCTTTGTGAAACTAACCATAGCAAGCCAGATGTTTCTATCGTTCAGCAACTAACAGATGTGGAAAAACTCTTTTTTTACCATTTTCTTTGACTCTTTAAAATCTTATTCTCTCCAGAAATGTCTTACATTTTTCAGAAGCCTATTATATAGAGTAGAACCACTTCTACCCAATTTATTACTTGCAGAAAAGAAATGCATATTTTATCATAGGTTTGTAGAAAATCTCTGGATAATACCCACTTCTGCATGAAATAAATTACTACAGCTTTGTATTTCAAACAGTGGCTCAGTTAGTAGAGCATGAAACTTTTCATTTCCGAGTCGTGGGTTCAAGCCCCACCTTGGGCAAAAGATTCCTGCATTGCAGGGAGTTGGGCCAGGTGACCCTCACGGTCCCTTCCAACTCTACAATTCTATGATTCTGTGAATATGAAAATATATCTTGTTTGATTTTTTTGTCAATGTCTTTTTATGGTAATCATTTTATGTACAACTAGCACTCTATGTGCTTCTGTCTGACTCAGTGCATGCATAAAAAGCTACTTCTTTCTTGGTATTGTTTGTTTGCTTAAAATGAGACCATGTGAAGTTAGTCATATATGTGCAGTACTTTCTCTTAATGAGCATGCGTGTTCATATCCTGTCACGTGGTTGTTATTTCCTCTACTCAGACTGCTGCTTATAAGCACAACACTGTTAACCTTGGCATGCTGCGCTCTGGAGGTTTGTCAGCAATGCATGCGGGCAGAAGCATGACATTAAACTTGCAGACTAAATCTAAATTTGAAAACCAAATGCATCAAGAGCTACCTCTACCGAAAGTAAGTATGAGATAGCCTGCATATATCAGACAAAACACAGTAATATTTTTTCATGCCCTCCTTCCTCTTCCTTTTTAGCATTTGCATTACTATTCATGCTTGTGTCCTATAAGCAATTCAAACACCAAAGTTGCTAACACAACTTGCCGACTTTATATCTTTGCTTCTTCAAGTAATTGGCTCACCACGTGACAGTCATGCTGCTTTCTGCTCTTTTGTTGCAGACTAATGTAGTCGATTTTATGTGAACCAGAGAAATCTGAGGGCCATGTTTCATGTTGTAGTTGGTTAATGATGTTGATGGTGTCAGAATGGTGTAGATGTTTAATGTCAACCAAGTTCGGTCACAAACTATGTTATCAATTAGGATGATCTCTTAGGAGCCAGGACCTACTGGTCATGTAGTTCAGTGGTCTCGTTAAAGACTGGATTATAATCAAAATAGCTCAAATGAAAATTTCAGAATGTATGTCCTGTTTACATCTTTTATTAGCACATTTCTGTATGTAGACCATTGTGAAATCAGATATATGTTGTATGTAAATATGTTTTGTATTTTAAGCCTTTAAGGTGGGGACATATCTCAATAACATTTTGAAAAATATTTGTGAATCAAGATTGAATTCATCATGACCACGAACCATTAGGCCTGTTTATAGATTGTGTAGGTGAGATACATATGATGGTGGAAAACCTAAGTGTGTGAAAATTAATTATAAACTGTTCTTTTAAATGTTATTGAGAGAAGGGAATGAAAAAGTGGATCTAAATTGAAACAGTCTAGATTAAACATCAAGTAATAAGTCATAGTTGCCAGTCATCAATGCAGTCATTTTATCTGATGAAGATTAGACAGTGAAAACAGTAGCCAAGGAAAGGTGTAAGATTGCTTCCTTTGATTATACAGCTACCTAAGCATTGTGGGGGAAGGGATTAGTCAAGGAAATTTTTGGCTAACGTAGAGGCTGTGAGATTTCCTCTAGTCTAAATTAAATGATTCCATGATTTACCCTCCTTTGATGGAGAAGGGAAGTACTGTATCAATCGTCAAACTGCCATAAATGTCTGGAAGAAGGTTTTTCCAAGTTTTTTAAAAATGCATTTGTTGATGTTTTTCCAGTAAAGCAATACAGAGGTCCCCACCCCAGTAAAAGAATATAGAGGTTCCCCCCCCCAGTAAGACAATATAGCTACAAATAAATTATTGGGGTCAACAGCACCTCACAATGTAGAGTGTATTAACCTACAAAACACTCTTTTCACCACATAGTTTTTAAAATACAGGCATTGACCATTTTGCCCAGGGGTTCCATTTCCAATCCCTGCCTGCATCAACAGAGCATACATAAGGGCACCCTGTCCCATTACAGCCTACCCTGCCCCGCTACATCTGCCCCACTCCACCCTTGGTCTTTCCTCTTCTGGATCTGAAAGGACCCACACTTTGCTGATCCCACGTTATTTGGACGCGCCTAAAATGCTTCCACCTGTACAAAACATATTGTGATATTAAAATACATAGACATATAACAGTTACATAACTATAGCAGTGCAGCAACCGTGAGCTGAGAAGTATTTGTAACAAAACCAAATCTCACAGACCTTGCAACAATAGCATGTGCTATTTGAACAGCAGATGCACGATTGCCACATTTCCCAACTACGTATATGAGAAGGACATAGTTACTGTGACTTTCTGTTACTGTGTTGACAACCGAACTTATATATACCCCTTTTACGAGTGTCAGCAATGGTAGCTTCTACCCATTCTGAGGCTGCTTCTTTTGGACGTTTCAGGCCAATAAGCTTTGTTTTTAGTCTCTCGGGGTTCTATCAAATCCAGACCCAGATCTAATAGGATGAGTTTGGGATGTTCAGTTGCTCAGTTTCCAAATAATATAGACATTTAAGCAGGCAATATTACTGCATGAGGGGGACACACACCAATAGGCATTTTTTTTTATTATAAGAAGAAGAATATCAGGCTTGGGTTTGTGGTCTGCCCTTCCTTTCTTTGGCATAATTACTTCCAATATCACAAGGCACTCAAGGTGGCATACTATCCTCACAACAACTCTGTGAGGTAGACTAGATTGAGAGACTGTTAGTGGCCCAAGGTCACCCAGTGAGTTTCTGGGCTGAGCAGGGATTTGAACCCTGATCTTCCAGGTCCTTTTCCAGCACTCTAACCACTACACCACGCTTTGTGCTGTCTAGGGGCGATTCTGAATCATCAACTTGGATTCTTTATGGTTGTGTATGGAGGTCTTCAATTCTCTCTGGTGTTCTGAAATAGTTTACTATGAACATGCCTTTCTTGGACTGTTTGGCTCCTCCCTGTGAGCGCACAAAGAAAACAAATCATGGTCCCTGTCTTAGCATTACATTTGAACCGGAGATTGAGGTTTGTTTCATTCAAACAACCACGATCAGTCAGAAAGCCAAGAACAAAACTTGGCTGTCAGTTGTAGTTGGGAGCAAAACTCTTGCTTTTTAGGATGTAACATTAAGCCTAGCGGTTGTGTTTTGTATCTCCACAGTGCTATCAGACAGGCATAAAATTCCAGGAATGGTCTTGCGCACAGTAAGCCATGGTTTATGGGTTACTATGACATGTGAATGCACTCTTTGTGCAAATTGAAGGCCTCTTCTCCATTGAGGCTTCCTGCCCACTCCCCACTGCTAGTGTATGTGCTCAGCTCCAAAGCCTCTTGAAACTCAAGGACCTCTTGAGAGAGAGGCCACAGGTCCAGCAGTTGGAGGGAAGATTGAGGTCCCCTGGGCAGCAGCTGCAAGATAAACAAGAACATCAAATTGAATGTCTGCAGAATAGAACTATTTTCCTTTTGTTAACTAAAAATGAGCATTTGTATTTAATTTCCATAACTAATACGAACACTCACCAATAGCCTAATATTTTCTGTGATACTTTGAGAGTTCCATTAACTGTAGCAGCCTATTAACCTTTTTAAAGCCAAATACTCTGGCTTATGGATCAGACTCTTTCTTGATTAAAAGAATCGTAAGTGCTTTCCTGAGCTGGAGCTTTTAAAAATGCATATTAATATGCATTAATATTAATATGGAACAGAAAACGTCGTTGTTAACTCTGACATTTAGAGCAATTTTCATACTGATTTCAATATCTGAGATGGGATAAAAAATATGGTTCTTTGCCATGGGATTTCCACTCTCATAGTACAATTGTCTACTAATAAGTTGACACTTTCTAAAAAGCAGAAGCATGAAGATTGTATTACTATGTACATTAAAAATGTTCCTTCTGATAGATATGTTTAGTGTGTATTTAAATTTATGGTGTTGCCAGTTTCTTACTAAGCACTTTTTGTGTGCATCAAAGTCTTATCCAAATATGTGATCAGTTATAAAAGAGCATTGATGCTTTTCTATATATTGATAAAATGCAATAATATGTACTGTGTGGATATTTCCCCATCAAAAATAAAACAAAAACAATGTTTATCAAAAAGGCTAATTTGGGGCAAATGAACTGTTGATCGTTCCTCTCACTAAATAATCTCTTACCTAACATTTTAAAAATAGACCCCATCACAACAGAGCAGCATTCTAGACAATGGACAGGAAGATGTTTCTGCTGGCGGCCAATGGAATCCATATCCCCTTGGAAGGCGAGATGTGCCACCAGAAACTGTTGCTAAAAAGGTAACAACTACCACACACAATGAGTACTGTATATGCGTAAATACTGCCACTCTAATCTGGTAGTGATGTATGCCAGTGATCTCCTATAGTAAAAAGATTGGGAATGAGTGATGGATTTGTGAACTCGCTTCATTGCAAATTTTCCTACTGTCTTTAATCATGATTGTTACATTGATACTAATGTAAACATGGTTCCCTCTTGACCGTGAAGTGAAACTACGGCTTCAAGTTAGTTAGGAAACCCAATGACTCTTGGCCAGACAATGCCAAAGTTAAATGACTGGAACAATTTAGCTTTGAGGATGGTGGAAGCTCACAGACATTCCCTAATCTTCTTACTACTATTAATTGACTGCCAGCATTGCATTTGTGCCATTGTTTCATCCATTGTGATGTGTTTTAGCATCACTAACTTGTATGGATGGAAGGGCAGAAACAGGCTTACTTCACCTGTCAACATTTTCCTCCAATTTTTGTTTGAGAATATGGTGGTTTTTTAAAGGCCTTTTTCCTAGACACCTCAGTATCCTTCCTCAATGATTCTGTATGCTAAATGATTACCCTACATGCCAGAATCTGATTAATTCCCTGGCACTATCCATTGTTGCATTCTTTGCCAACAATTTGTATTGCGCTGTCAGTCGAGCATTCCCAGCTTGAAATAATTAACTTTTTGTGAAGGATGGTAAAAGAATATATAAAATACAAATGAAATCATGGGAAACAGGCCTACACAATGGAGATTATTTCCCTAATCAGAATAAGTAATTTTGTTTTTCTACAAAAAAGATTTATTTTCAGTTCATCCATATACATTAGGAGCTGTGTTATGAATGCCTAAGCTGTGACAATATGAGGCTTTGCAAACAAAAAATCTATTAAAATGGATGAGAATTATTTACCTTTCATTCTCAGTTTTTGAGCATGCTGCTCTAGCAATACTGATTTTCTTTCAAAGAATTTGACCTCAGGAGATTCATGTCCGCTATAGTTGCTGATGGTTTAAACATTGTGAGTCATTTGAAACCAACTTCACAGTAATTTTTTGTAATAGTTAGACTTTAACTACTGATGTTATTTATGACTATAGATTGCTTTTATATGATTATTTTAATATTTTATTATTTGCCTCTGGTGTGTGTATTTTCCTTGATTATTTTATAAACCACCCAGGGATCTAAACAGATGGTGGATGGTTTAAAAATACAATTATTAATAATGATGATGATAATACCTTTAAAAATGTAAAATAGGGGAGGGCTCTTTGCTGACAGGGGAGGCACTGGCAGCCGGTGATGTAGCACCTGAAGTTTCCAGTATAACAGAAATGAGCCAACCTCCAACAGACAACTAGACCATCCCTAGAATTCAGACCTCCTCTTCCTACTCTGGTGAGATCCTCCTCCAGAACAGATTCCTCTAGGGCAGGCATAGGCAAACCCGGCCCTCCAGATGTTTTGGGACTACAACTCCCATCATCCCTAGCTAACAGGACCAGTGGTCAGGGATGATGTTTGAGTTTGCCTATGCCTGCTCTAGGGGTCCCAAGTTTTCATTCCTCAACCCACTGCAACCTTCCCCTAGGTCAGCTTCCTTGAGCTCTCTGAGCTTCTTCCTCTTCCTCATCTGACCACCATGGGACTCACGACAGGCATGATCCAACAGAAGTTATGTGTGATCCAGACTTGGCTTCCACAGCCAGAGGGGCAGGAGATGACTTTTACAAATTCAGCCTCTTCCTAGTACTTCCTCCCATGGGGTTCTTGAACATTCAGAGCCCTTTGGAACAATGTGGGTGGTAGCCTGGAGATAGCAGAGAGAAGGGAATCTGCAAAAGTCATCTCCCTGCTCTGCCGGCAAGATCCCCCCCCCCCACACACACACATCTGAAGCCTTCCATGGATGGAAGGAGGATATTGTCACTCAGCTGAAGGTACTAATATAAATAACAAATACGTTTTTCCACTTTTCTGTTTTACAATTGATTTTCTACGCCTTACAGTTCAAATATAGCTGAAGGAGGGACTTTTTCACTATGCTGCTTTGGAAAAAAAGTCAGAACTTCATATGTTTATACTCAAGAACTTTGTTGTGTGTGTGACTGTACGTGACTGTACAAGTTTCAAGAAAAGTGCTTTTTTCAGTTTTCTAAATTCCTGGCCTAATGAGTTAATGTTACCCACAGGCAGGTAGCCATATCCAGACGCTGATGGGATCGCAAAGTCTACAACATCGAAGCCGAGAGCAGCCATATGAGAGCAACATGAATAAAGTGACCATCCAGCAGTATCAGCCACCACTGCCGATCCAGATCCCTTCTCAGAGCACTCGGGCACCACAAGCAGGGAGATGTGTCATTCAAACTAAAGGGCAGAGGAGTATGGATGGTTATCCAGAACAGGTGAGCATGCAGCAGAACGGCATGAGGATGAGAGATGTGAATGGAATTGTGTGCAAGATGTCTCAAAGAGGTAGGCTTATTTTTCAAGTCTGTGAAAAAGTTTTCCTATTTACCGTTATTTGAAATTGCTAAATAAAAAGGCATGTATGTGTAGATTATAAATTTCAGTTCTCATGCATACCTGCGAATTCAGAGTGATGAAGTCACTATGAGGGATTTTTATTGTAGTAGTAGTGAGATTGGTGTGCTCCAAATTGTAACTCACTATAGGAAACCTTAATAATGTTGTAGAAACCTAGAAGGTATTCATCCCAATGTGTCCTAAGCATTCGCAAAACCAAACATTAGGACAACATTATGACTTCAGCATGTAACGATAACCATATTTTAAAAGGCCACATGAGTCATCCCAATGAAGTTAAGCAATTTATTTGATTTGGCTGCTATTATGTTTGGATTCTAGTTATATTTATAGTTCCATAAAGACATATGGAAATGTGATGTCCTCTTTCTATAGCCTATGTAGAATTTCAATCCAAATAATATGTATTTGCCAAAGTTACGTTTTAACTATATCTAACTACATTTTGATGGGGGGGGGGGAGAGTTTGAAGATTTTCCAAAACATTTCTTCTGCAGTCTTACTATATCTTAAAATTATCTTTTAATGTATTATGTTTCTAATTGTCATGAAACAAATATGATTGTATCAGCTTTTTTAAGTAAGAAAAGCAACTTAAAGAGAATACATCATTGATGATCGTATCACAGTTGACATTTTACATTGTATCACATAGTACATCCACAAATAACCTTCTTAAATTAAAAAAAAATCATCCTACAGTAGCCTCATGGACATTTGTCAGAAAATAACAAATTTGTGACAATTAAATGCATGCATTTAAGCATCCCTTTGTGTCTTTTACATCTAGTTTTGTGTAAGGATAGAAAAGAATCCAGGCCTTGGATTTAGTATCAGTGGAGGAATAAGTGGACAAGGAAATCCATTCAAACCTTCTGACAAGGTAAGGTAGTAATTTCTTGCTTGAATTAGTTGACCAGATAATGCAGTTTGAACATTTAGGGTAGTTAAAGTTCAGATATTCATGACATCTGTTCCTTTGCTTGCAATTAAAATGTAATCAAGATAAGGAGCTGAAGAAAACAGGTTGCCCTACTGTGTATTATGATCCCAAAACATCCTTTGGCTAGGGATACATGTCACTGAATGTCTGCAAAAACGTGTTGCCAGCAAATTCTGGGATTGTAGAGACATTTTACACTTTTACAACTACCCTGGTTAGTCAGTAAATGAGAATGGGACATTCAGAAAGGCATTCAGCAAACACTTATCCCACTTCTGCAGTGGTGATAAAAAATGCCTAGGGTCTCAAGTGCTGATCTGAACTACCCAAAGGCCATCAGGTTTGGTGAGTGGGGACGCAGGAAGTGAAAAGTATGAGCAGTTCCCTTCCTGGCCTCAGTTCTCCTTTCCTACTTTCTGCCCTTCATTGAGATTATGGCCTTAGACCAGCCTTGCCCAGCTTGGTGCCCTTCAAATGGTTGAGGCTACAATTCCCATCATCCCAACCATTGGCCATACTGCCTGGGGCTGATCCAAAACATTTGATTGTGGAAAGCTGCCTTAGATAAAGCAAGGGGTGGGGCCAGCCCTCCTCTTCCAAAGTTAGTTCTATCTACTGTTCACTAAACAGGGCACACTTCAGTCTTCCCATACCAGAAGCGTTGCTTTTTTTCTTCCTTCCCTCTCAAATCCAGCTTTTGGTTTAGAGGTGGGACAGGAAGTGTCCGTTTCCAACTTGTCACATCCTGTGGTTATAGAAACAGAACTCAGGACAGGGTTATATAAACAGGAACTGGCTTGCTTCTCATTGACTTCTACTAAGTGGTCTGGGACAAAATAAACAACTGCAATCTGGAATGCAGTCAAGAAGGGCAAAACCTGTTTCACTCTCTTCACACTGGCATCATCAGGGCAGGTGTAGCTCACACATGATGGTACTTCTGATTACATACCTTTATGCTATCAAATTTAAGTAAATAGCTGTCATCCATTCCTACCATATTTGAGACCTATCACCACTGATAGGGACCCTACAGAGGAAATATTCCTGAACCCTGAAGAAATTTGTAGTTATAGGAGAATCACAATAACTTCTGAACATTTATATATAGATGAAATTTTAGATGTTTTCAGAACCATTATAAAAAAAAAATTCTATGGATTTTGAACTCAAATAAGCAGGCATGAATAAGCAATATGAGATATTTTGGAATGTATTCACTGTCAAGAACAGTTTGCTAGGCTGTTAGTTTATGAATTCTGAGTAAGATGTATTCCACTAGCTCTACACTAAGCAAGATCTCATACTATTTTAGCAAAAATGTTAATAGGAGCAATCATTTAGCATATAAAAATCATCAATCAGTGCTAAAGCATTGATAAATGTACTGATTTTTACCTTATTTCTAAAGTAGCTAAAATGCCATACTGCCTATTTTTAATTTGTCTTACGGTAGCATAGTTAAATTCTTTATCAGTTGTTTTGACATTTCATATATCTACAAATTATGGTTGCACCGTTTCTATCTAACTCCTCTGGTAGAACTAGATGTTATGATAAACATGAGGCAGCCTTGTTTCAAGTTTTCTCCTCTACAATTACTGGTTTGCCTGTAACACTAAACCAGGCATAGGCAAACTCAGCCCTCCAGATGTTTTGGGATTACAACTCCCATCATCCCTGACCACTGGTCCTGTTAGCTAGGGATGGTGGGAGTTGTAGTCCCAAAACATCTGGAGGCCAAGTTTGCCTATGCCTGCACTGCACCATGGCTTAAAGTCATCCTACATCACTTTCTTCAGAGGAATGAGCTGTAAACCTTTCGTGGAAGCAGATTCAGTGCAGATCCATAGCTCTTCATTCTTAAAGACTCTTTTGTAAAAACAGTTGATGTTATGGAGGCAGATAGGCAAGATAAGGCCATAGGCAAGATAAGGCAGGAGGTCGTGTTTTGTGGCAGAGATCCAAATCACTACAGGGAGAACATACATATGTGCAGTAGGGATTCAGAGGTCCTGCTTTCTGATCCATAACACTGAAAATAAGAATGCACCATGACATATATTTAATTCAGCAATGAACTGTTGGTTTGATCACAGCCTTCTTTTTCTAAATTATAAGTAGATGTTGTCTAGTACAGAACTTGTAATATTCAGCAAGTAGGCTGGATTCCAGCTAGTGTAGCACATAGGCATATTAATTATTGCAGTCCACTTAGTTCATATACAAACCTTTAGCCTAGTTCTTGGTTATAGTTTCCTAACCTCTGTTACTTCTGACTTATAGGGTATCTTTGTTACTAGGGTTCAGCCTGATGGACCAGCATCCAACCTGCTCCAGCCTGGTGATAAGATTATTCAAGTAAGCAAAATCTTTTAATTAACAAAAGCATGGATTCAGTGCAAATATTCCTTTACATGTGCATGCTACGGTATTGTGCTTTTCCCTGCCTTCCCCTAGTAACCTTTAGATGACCTCAGGTGGGGATTCAGGTTTGGTAGGAACGGCAATGTGCACTGGTGAAAACAACCCCCTCGTGAGTAGGTGTGAGCCCAGTGGTGGAAAGGGTGGCTTAAGTAGTCTTTGGGGCACATGAAGGAGCAAAATGGCTAGTGTGCCAGAGACGAATTAGTTGCTTCCTTTGCAGGTTTAGGTACTTGTTACATCTCTGACCCAGTTGTGGACTGGATTCTGCAAGTTGGAGAATGACCCTTTTTTTAACTTGATTTCCATGAAACAATGTAAAGTTTGCCCAGTCTGAAGTTTTCCTGAATATATATTGCTAATATACAGAACTTTGTGTTTTACTCCTTCATGTGTGTTTTTTTGCATTGGCTCCATTGAAACTGAAGCCACCTGGGGAGATGCCTGTGTGCAACTGGTGTCAGAAACAGTGGTGAGATCAGGGCAACGATCCACATCATTCTCCCCCTCCTCCCTTAACTATGATTTTGTGGTAATAAAATTGAAAAGAACACAAAAGAGCCAAATATTTTTGAGGAAGGGATTTTGTTTGATTTTTAGGTTATAATGAAATGTAGTGCGACTAGATTGCAACCTCTGGGATTTTTGAATTATTTACAAAACGTTCATGCTAACACAGGGACACATCCAGTTTACTTTTCTTCATGCTCAAAACAAAACTGAAAATGTAGCTTAGACCATTGCTAATGACAGGGACGGTGCTGGGCAAGTTTCCCTTTTACAGTTATTTTTTTATTTCTTTTTTTATTTGTTTACACTTTTTCCATGCTTTTCACTATTTGTTGCTGTTCTTCAATATTAAAATTAGAGCATGGAAGAGATACTGTTAAAGCATTTGTTCAAAACAGATCTTAGCAAAAATAATTTAGATACCTTGTGCTATGGTTTGCTCAGGCTTGACACTTCCTGTCCGAGTCAGTTGCTTCTGCAATAATGAAAGGCAAGCCTGCAGCCAACTTTTTCCAGTGGTCATATCCATATCAGAAGGACTCTGAAGCACCTCCTGCTTTCTGCTGATTTCTCCTGTGCAAGCCCCTCATCTGTCTGCACTGCAGAACAGGACAGTTGCAGAAGGATATTGGGCCTCAATATCTTTCCAATTCCTAGGGCACAATGTTATGTCCACAACAGGGAAAGAGTTAGGGAGCATCCATCTGAATGTGCCTATTTTATTTATGGATCTTGCTGAGATAACAGTTATCATGGTGGTCACCTACTGAATCATAATTCACAATGGTCGCCTGACACCAGTTTTGCCATTGCAACGCATTCCATTATAAAGGGCATACAAGAAAAATAGTGTCAATTAAATAATAATTATTTTAAAGGGTTTTTTGTTACAATGTTTGGTTTGGCAGCATGGTTTACAGTTAGGTGATCAATAAGCTTGCCTACCTATACGCAACTGTTTAACCACCAGCAGGACATGAAGCAGGGAGTTGTATGGGAGAGGGGAGTCCTTAACTTGATAATTTGCTAGGTCCCACAACAGATACGTTTTGTGAACTGGCCCATGGAATGGCATTCGAATCCATAAGTACAACAACTCACTAAGTTTATATCAAATATATGATCATTGTGCAGCATTTCTTTCACTTTTATAAATGGCTTGTCTCTTTGAGAATGGAACTTTTGTTAATGAAATAAGAAAAAACAAGCTCCTCTTGTGCTTGTTCCCCCACTCCCGTAGGTGCCTGTCATGCATCCTGCATTCATTCTCCTACTTTCTCACTTATTCATTTATCTGTACAAATATTGCGCATCTCTTCTTCCTTCTCTCTTGTTCACTGTAGGCCCATCTCCTTTTCTCTGTATATTAAAAGAGCACATGTTCTTGGTTTCTATAGAGAAAAAGAAGGAAATCCACAAATGCTTAAAAAAAATAAACTTAACATCTAAATTTGCAAACAAAGGATATTTTCTACATTTGTTTCAGGTGTTATTTACTGCCAGCTTTATCTGATGATAGTATACTGTAACTAGTTTGATTACTGAAGTAACTTGTAGAGCATGTAATTTCCCTGGTGTTCTGTGAATCTGTGGATAACCTTAAGAGGGGAGCAAGAATTTACTGGCAGACCTGGATGGAACTCTGGCCACTTCAAAACAACTTCAGAGGGGGTGCAATTTTCAGGGCAGAGAAGTTGCCGGAGAGAAGAGGTAGGTGATGTAAGTTTAGCAGCTTTTCCCTCCTTCCTCCGCTGCAGCCCCAGCCCCAGTGTATTTGGCAACCCCAGTTTGAGGAAGAGGGGGAAGTGGAGGACAGGAAAAGGGTTGAATACCCGCACCTACTTGACACTTCTCCCTTGCAAATTGTACCCTCCTTGTTTTTGTTTTCACCTTTTAAGTAGCAACTGGCTGTCCAGACCTTTATCTGCTGTTGAACCCTAAGAGAGTTATTTGAAGCTCCTGAATATAATTCACCTTCCCCATTACATTCCCTTTATATGGTGGAAAAATGAGTTCCATGTTCCATTATTCTAATCACCAAAGGGACTTCCTACAAGTATTATTGTGCAGAGAGCTGGCCCGCCTATAAGGCAGGGTAAGTCAGTCACTCGAGAAGACACCCTTATGGAGTTTGCCTGCTCCTCATCATGGGGGCAGCAGCAGGGTATTTTGCCTCAGGTGCCAAAAGGCTTCATGCTGCCCCTGGCGGTACAAGCTTGAAATAGGGCACAGGAGGTTGAGCAGCCTACAGTGGCTCAAGTCAATGTGATTTGGTATGTTCTAAGATGCTGAGAGACTGGACACCTCTGAGGTAGTAGTTGGCTCCTACCTGGTGGGAATGAGGTTTGTAAGACATCTGGTGGAGCACAAAACAGAGGTGCAAAGTGTGCACTGGGCCCTGGAGGCTGCAGGGTTCACTGGCGCAGCACTTCAGTGTACAAGGATGAGTTTGATATTTGTGTTCTCGCCACAAAAACCTGCCAGAATGTACTCAAGTGGCACACAGTCGCTTGAAGAGGATGAGTGAACTCCAGAGAAACTCCTTTGTCAGTTTAACAGAGCCTGTATGACGCTTAAGGAATTTGAGTTGCCACCTAAGATAGCAGTCTGAAAATAATTTTGCATAAAAATGTTAATCAAATTAGTTGTGACAACTTCAGGCTTTACTAAATCATATGGTAAGTCAGAAAGCTGAAGCAACACCATCTTATTGCCTTAGGTAATATATATTAAACAGATAATAATGATGGGAATAATTCAACTTACTGAATATTTCAGCATCAGCAAATCTCTGAAACAGTATTTCATTCCAGCGTAAAAGTAATAAGTAAGGGAATTGCATACTTGGCATGAATTCTCGTGATACAGTTTTTCAGTAGCCATTCACTTACTGTAAGTCCTAAATTTTATTGGAGTATTTTGCTCACTAGAAATATCAACAAGAAAAAATATTCTGAGGTCATATGCAGTGTTTTAACCACTGTTAGAGAGCTAAGGTTAAAGGCAAAACTACAAGTGACATGGGAGGAGGAGGAGGAGGAGGAGGAGGAGGAGGAGAAGAAGAAGAAGAAGAAGAAGAAGAAGAAGAAGAAGAAGAAGAAGAAGAAGAAGAAGAAATAATTAGAATTGGATGGGAGCAGAAACATAAAGTATAGATGTATCTTTCTCATTTCTGGGCTAATTTTAGCTGGCAGAAGGGCTGCTGTAATTGGGAAAATGACATTGCAAGGAAATGTCACTGCCTCCCCCCCCCCCCAAAAAAAATGCCCCAACTGCCCACATTCTTCAAGAAGGGCAGAAACAAAAAGAAATGCATCAAATTTGAAATGTGACCTACTTTTCCACTGATACCTGGTCACCTTTGCTTTTTCTACATTGTGGTTTTATGTTGTGAACTGACCTACGATCGAAAGGTATAGGGTGGTGTACAAATTGAATAAATACAATAAATAAAAACATAATATGCCACTACAGCAAAAATCAGTGACTGAAATGTTATCCCAAAAGTGCAGAAAAACTATTAAGCCAATTGCATCTATAGTACACGGCAATACTAACAAATTTAAGACACTGAAACAGAAATGCAAATGAAACAACTTATACTGTTTTTAAGTGTTGTGATTGGCACAGACAATTAAACATAAACATGTATTAATGATAATACATTTTAAAATAATAATTTTATTTATTAAATTTCTAAACCATCATTTATCCAAGCGCAAAAAGGTTTCCAGTAGAAAAATACAAAAATACATAACAAAACCCCACCACAGTTGAAAAGGCCTGCAAGTAGAATAATATTTTTGCCTGGCACCGAAGTATATTTAATGATGGCACCAGGCAATCCTCCCTGGAAAGAACATTCCAGAAGTGGGGAGCCACTGCAGAAAAGGCCTGTTTTCATGTTGCCACCGTCTGGACCTCTCCTTTAGGAGACACACAAAGAAGGGCCTCTAAGGAGGATTGCAGCATCCGGGTCAGTTCACAGGGGGAAAGGCAATCCCATGAAAGGGATTGCAGCTTACCCCCCTCAAGCTTGTGTAGTGAATACCGCAATCTAGAAAACACCAGGGAAGCACACGGTATGTCCAATGCCGTCTAAATTTGTTTATCTGTTTTCAGGGTTTTTTGTTTTATTTATTAAAATTGATTATAGCTAGCATCCAAAATGATCAGCTGATGCATAAAAGGTAAAGGGACCCCTGACCATTAGGTCCAATCGCGGACTACTCTGGGGTAGCGGCACTCAACTCGCTTTATTGGCCGAGGGAGCCGGCGTACAGCTTCTGGGTCATGTGGCCAGCATGACTAAGCCGCTTCTGGCGAACCAGAGCAGCGCATGGAAACGCCGATTACCTTCCCACTGGAGTGGTACCTACCGTATTTATCTACTTGCACTTTGACGTGCTTCCAAACTGCTAGGTTGGCAGGAGCAGGGACTGAGTAACGGAAGCTCACCCTGTTGCGGGGATTCGAACCGCAGACCTTCTGATCGGCAAGCCCTAGGCTCTGTGGTTTAACCCACAGCGCCACCCACGTCCCTAAGCTGATACATAAACCCTGCAAAAATAAGTAGAATTTACAATAGAGCTGAGCTCTTCTCACAGTTGTGCTAGAGTTCTATTAATTTCAGTGGTGAAAGCTCCCAGTAGATTGTGTGCATAATCAAATCCACTCCATCATAATCCAGTGTAATTAGATTGAATGTTAACTTTTCCAAAATCCGAGGCAATAATTCAATCTTTTACTAAGTCAGAAAACACTGGTGATGTATATTGACTACATAGCAAATCAATGTAAAGTTGATGAATGTAGCTCATTCATGTTTCCCTTTATCTGGAACTACTTTATAGCAGTGCTTGCAGTGTCAGATTTACTGAACTTTTCAGCAAAGGAATATGGAATTGAGTCAAAGTGGTCAATTTTTCTTAATTTCCTTATGGACATTGAGCTGCTTAATCTGGATAATTCATGACATAAGAAGTAACAGTTAACAAGGAGAAAGTCGCAAATAAAAATCCTTGTACTGCTTAATGCAAACTTTACATGTTCCAAAGTATCAGCAGTCCTTTTGCAGTACTATGCCTTCTTCATGAGGGGAAGAGGGATGGATAAACTGCAAAATGGCCGCCGACATATGCTCCCTTCTTCTACATCACATTGGCTGAATTTTCTGGTTTGTTACTTTAGACCTGGTTCTCAGGTTCATGTTTGAGGTGTCATCACAAGATTTTTACCCTGCAAGTTTCACATGCTGAGCATTAGACGTATGTTCCTTTGCCAGGAATACTTGGTAGTATTGCTGCTGAAATCCGTCAGTTGCAGAAAAAACCTGAATACCGCAGAAAGATCTGCTGAGGAATAGACTAAACCAGAGCATAGAAAGAAGAGGAGCTTTTATCCACCCCCTATCCCAGGGGTCTGCAACCTTTAAGACAAAAAGAGCCACTTGGACCCGTTTCCGAAGGGAAAAAAACTGGGAACTGCAAAACCATTGCAACATTTAAAACAAATATAGACCTGCATGCGCGCCGCTTCCCTCCGATCTGACAGCGGGCGGGAAGGTGACGTCGGGACGGTGCGTGACTAACGCACGCACCGCCCCCATGCGACGTCACAGCTAGTACAGCGCCCGCCACAGTGGGGAGTGTCGGGGCACACAATGCGCGTCCTCCCCTCGCTAGTATCCGCCCCAGAGCCGCGGCAAAGGTGTAAAAGAGCCACATGCGGCTCCGGAGCCGCGGGTTGCAGACCCCTGCCCTATCCTATCTAGGAGATGATTGGGTCCCAGGAGTGCCTTGCTCATGATACTTTTGCCTCCGAGATCAGGTTGGCAGTCCGAGAACAAGGGTAGTTTCTTATGTAATTCATATGTGAGTACATTTCAAAAGCATATTTGCAGTGTGGAATAGATATGGTAAACACTTCCTCAGGACTTGACCACACCAAGATGAACATAGGAATTGGGTCTTCACAGTACTATAGAGAGTGGAAAGGAAAGTCTTAAACTTCTGTTGATATGAATCCTTTACCTTTCTGCTTCAAAATTTCTTCCATGACTTCCCAACTTGTTATCCAAGTTTAGCTTGTAATAGTTAAAGCTGGCCAGACTTAAGTATTTATTTAAATCCCACCTTTCTTCCAATGAACTCAAGGATGCATGCATAGTTCTTTGTCTCCCCATTTTATCCTCACAACAACCCTGTGAATTAGGTTAGGCTGACAGTGACTTGCCCAAGGTCTCCAACACTCCTGCCATTACATCTCTGCTTGGCTGAATATGGGAAATGCCTCAGTTGAAAAGCACTGTGTTTAAGGTGTGGTGGAATGATAGTTATGTTTGTAATGATTAATCTTGGATAGCTCATTCAGCAAGTCATAGCTGAATGCAAGTGATGAACATGTATTTGTAAACATGTCCTTATTCTAGGATCATAGTAAGCCATCAAGTCAAACAACCAATAGTCACCACTCAGCAAACCTTTTTGTGAAATAGCTCCTATTCCAATTTGTGAAATAGCACTTTAAAATCCCCCCAACAATCTTGATATTTATTATTGATTGATTATTTAAAATTAATGTAAACAAGTTTTAATAATTATTACTATAATTGATGTCTTGTATATTTTTATCCAGTATGTAGCTTCCTAGACACTCTAATTTGTAAATATCATTACTAATAAGCAATATCGTTAGACATTCTATCACTTTTTGGTTTTCTAGGTAGATAGAATAGTTGCAAATATATCATTATTTGTGAAATCCTTCTTGAGAAAGAATGGTTGGATTCAAAAATACACTGGATTAGCAATGAAACCTCCTCTGCACTTGTTGAGTTCCACCTTCTACATCACTTCTGTTCTCTCTAATCCATTTTCCATGAGCTTGCTTGTTGTTCATCAACAGCTATATTTATTTATTTATTGTTTTGCATTAATGCTATTTCCAAGAAAGATCTTTTTCAAACTTCAGTCGTATTGAAGAGTGATATGAAAGCCAAACTAAACATCATGTGGCAGTTCCAGATGTGGGTTAAACCCTTGCCTGCCCCAGTTACGTATAACGTGAGGACATCTTACCTTTAGAGCAGCAACCTGCCGCCTCGCCATCACTCCCCTCCGCTGTGTTTACCCTCAGCTGAGTTTCAGAGCTAGAAGTTAACTCAGCTGTGAGAGAAGTGCTTGAGTAAGTGGCTGGGGGAGGTACACTGCAGTCACAGCAAAAGTTCAGCTTCCCTTACCCACACACCAGTACAGCTCCAACTCAAACCTGCCATTTATATGACTGGGGCCAAGTTGAGATTTTACAAATGGGTCTGTCACCATCACATCTAGTGCTGAAAAAACTTTTCCCATGGGAACTCACCTCTGGCATGAAACCAACGCAGAATTATTAATGCTAAACTATCAAGCACATCCGTGTCATGTGAACTAAACCATTACGTGTGTTCCTTAGCATATGGATTATGTCATGGGTTTTCAGTATAAACTGCTGGCATTCAGGTACCAAGAAAGCAGGCAGTGGCAAAGTAGCCATACCACAGCCACAATACTTTCCTTTTTCAGATTTCAGAACCTGGTTATTACCCTGACTACTGGTCAACAAACCTGGGGTGGTTTCATGGTAAGTCTCACAATGAGTATAAACTTGAAGTATTTTTTTTTGTAAACCAAAGTTAGCAAATGAGGTTCTGAAATATATTTGTTCTTATTGCAGATGGCACTGAGTACACATGAAGCACTGGATATCTCTTAAACCCAGTTTCAAAATCCAGGGTCTTGCTCCCTGAACAAAACAATGCCTCACTCAATCTGCTATAATGCATCATCAAACGTCTGAGTTAAGGAACTTGAGATATAAATATATATTGTTTGCCTGCCTCATGTATTGATATAGATCATCAGCAAAGAACTTTTTTTCATCACAGGACTACCTTCTGATTTTTTTTTAATGACAAATATGTCAATAACTCCCACGGTAGAAAGTAATTGAAGCTGTTTCAAGTAAACCCATATCTCAAGGCCAGACCATAGGAAAATGGAACATGTATTCCCAACCCCAGAAGTCCAGCATGCAGTCCTTATGAAAGGCAACTACTCTTTAGGTTTATGTTGGAAAGGAATCATATATGATCTGTTGGTTCATTATCAGAGCTCTGTTTAAATTACCATCTTTCACTACAGTGGAAAAATAATACTTTTGACATCAAATACTGCTATCAATATCCAAGGCATACATTGGTATCTGTAAGGAAACAACCTTGTGAGCTTAAAGTGTAATGGTGCCCCTTCAAGGTGGAACCAAGTAGGCTAGGATGCACTGACTACATCTCACCTTTGAAAGTTGAATGGGTCTATGTTTCACTGTAATTCTAATTTGGATTTCTATGCTTTCGATAGAATTATACTTTATGTGCCCTTTAATTCTGCCCTAAATAATCCATTTGATTGAGGATTCCTTTTTGTTTTTCTGCCCCAGTTTGTGCCACCACCTTATAGCATGTGCTATTATACCAGTGAATCCTTAAGAACTCATGTTCGTATACTTTTTGTAGCCAACTGCATCTAATTATCAGGTAAAGGTTGTAAAAGGAGGAAGGCTGAAAGCTTGCTTATAAGGTAAATCACTCCTGCCGACGTACCATGTGTCAGATGATCCACGCTGCATGTTTAGGAATCATGTTCTGATCTTTTGATGTACCCCTTGGATAAAAAAACATGTTATTGGCCCTTTGCACTGCATCATGTTCAGGTAAATAGAACCAAAAATAATAATGGGTTCACTCATTTTCAGTCAGCAATCCATCTGAAATCCTCCCCCCGCCCCTAAGACCAGTAGGATTACTCTGGAGGTAACTGGATGGAGAAATGTGCCCTGTTAAGAGTTTTTCAGTCCTTCAGTTGGAAGCCAAAATTAGGCCATCAGGATACGAGAAAGGGACATGCAGACAGATGTTTTGCACTTAAGGCCATTTACTGCAACACGACAGACTATCAGCCTTTACAGAAAACAAACCTAAAATCTAAATGGAGTCCAGCTTCAGGCTGGCTCTCAGAAAATATTCCTCTGAGGTTTTGCACACTAAATCCAAGGCTTTGTTGAATGTCTTTGATCTGTCTGGAATTTGTACTCTTTCTCTTAAATTATTTTCCTGCTATTTGTTAAAACATTTAAATTAATAAAAGAATTTTCTCTTTAGTGTGTGGGCTCTCTGTTCATTCTGTTCATTTTAATTTTTCTTATTCCTTGCCTACCTGATTATGCTTATACTTTCAACACTGTGTTGCAACTTTTACAAGTCCCCCCCCCCCCCAGTACCACTCTGTACACACAGACCTAATTAAAGACCCTAAACTGGTCATCTCCTTGGAAGCATGGAAAGATCTCGCACACATCCTGCGTTTCACCATCTACAGGTGCTTCTCTGGCGGTTAAATACGGGGGGGCAGCTCTCTGCATAATGAAGGAAGTAAATGTGGAAGTCTGGACCTGCAGTTCTGTGTACATAACTCTGAATATGAATTACAGCGATCGTATCTGTTGGGAATCAAAAAGTGCCTTAGGGACGCAAATCGGCTCATTCGGATTTTTTGAGTGGCTGCCCTTCACATTACTGAGTTACTGTGGCTCAGTGCCTAGTGTGTTAGACTTTGGTTGGGTAAGATCTAAACTGAAATCCTCACTGATTATCTTGGGTTTCTGTCTGTCTGTGTTTTGGGGGGTGCGGTGCAGAAGGAGAAGCATGCATGCAGCAATGAGGTCTTTGGAGGAAAAGGTGGGATAAAGCATGTAGTATCATAAATACCTTTTAAAACAGCTCTATTTTAATTGCAGTTTGCCAAGGCAGATGATCTTGGACTCCTTTGGGAGGTGGGCAGGATAAAACTGAATAAATGTGGGTTGTGCTATTCAGTAACACAGATTCAAATACACTAGATCGCAGCCACCGACATATTGTTATAAACTGTTTTTCCAGGACAGCATTTCTACATACATTCTGACATACATTTCTAGCTTTCCTTGTCAAAACTTTTGACTAAAGTATCTGTAAATGAGTGAGCATTTCTACAATGCTGGTCACCAGACTTGAGTTTAAAAGAAGGAATAGGGAAATGAATAAGACCCTCCTATGAAAATAATACTGGGGCTGTTCAGATATGGTTTGACCATCATTTGGCTTGTTTCAATCTCACCCGTATGCTCTGATTTATTTCCTTATTTTCCTGGCTTGAGTAAACCAGTTTTCATCCAAGCCAGAATTAGAATTTACAGATTGTGAAGTAAATAATGGTGTGTGCAAACCAAGAAGGATGGAAATTTGAACATGAGAGGGAAAGCTCCATCAGCCAGACCATGATTTGGCCATTATCTCCCAACTCTGGTACTAAAGAAATGTCAAGGACCTTGGGGAAAGGACTGGCATTTGTGATGTCTCTTGGAAAACACTGGATTTGCTCTTACAGGCATATAAAATGAACTGAAATATCTGATAAGGGCTTGTTGCATTACTTTTTACCAAAGTTGTTTAACTTCTGCAGATGATGGTTTGAACTATGGCACAGGATGCAGAATGCAATAAATATGCTTAATTCGTGCATACAATGGAATGAAAATCAGTAACTGGTAAATTATATTAATATGCAAGAAATAAACATGTCAACAGTTTCAACTATTTTAGAATGTTAAGAATGAAAAATGAAGGTGGTAATAAAAAATCCTAAAATAAACATACAAATTCTGAATCTGTTATGATTTCATTTTGCTGAATCTAATATAGATATAATGAGTATGATGCACAATGAACGGCCATTCTGAAAGAACTCAAAAAGATATTTCAGTGCCTGAATTCCTATTATTAGAAAGAAACCTAAATATATTCTGAAGCTCAGGCATATTAATAACTAGTGAAGACTGTGAGGGCACTTTAGTGGTACCTCCCCCAAAGCATGTGACATCTCTCCCTAAAATTATGTTCTGCAGACATCTTGGTCAGTTCTGACACCATTGTGTTAGCTTCTATTTACTGCATATGAAATGCTAATCTGGATTAAGGAGGCTCTATGGGGGTGGGGAAACTGGTTATATGGCAAATACTTGGGTCAAGATGTTGAAGTCAAGATCTCCAGGTTTCTTCTAACTCAGATGCTTTGAAAGCAATTATCATCCCAAGCCAAGCATCAGTTTTTCCTTAACAGACCCTTGAATTTCCACAAATGCTATATACCAAATCTTCTCACCTTCACAGAACATTTTGAAGTCTTAACTGAAGTCTTATATAAACTGCATTGCAGTCTCACTTTGATGAAATCTTCAGGGTGTGAGACCTTGAAGAATGAAAAATATTTTATTTTGATGTGATGAACACAAGAGTTTTGCTAATCTGGACTGGCATTGTATTTGATGACTTGTAGAACAGAGCATATTACACATGTGTACAATTGTATCCATTAACAAGTAATCTTAACAGGGAATTTGGATCCCTGACAAAGTTGGTTTTCATTTTCTAAGCTTTTATGTTACAGATAAAATCATGGAAATAGGCAAACCATGTTTGTTCTGAAATCCATGGCCGGTGTACCTGCTTGGCACTTCAAAACTATTTCTGCAGTATCTTACCCTTCTACTTCAATACTGGCACTTCTTTTTTTCATTCTCTGGTCCTGCTGCCTTTGCTTTGAAAAACAAACAAAGTCAATTATCAAATACAGTGGTACCTTGGGTTAAGTACTTAATTCGTTCCGGAGGTCTGTTCTTAACCTGAAACTGTTCTTAACCTGAAGCACTACTTTAGCTAATGAGGCCTCCTGCTGCCTCTGCACCGCCGGAGCACAATTTCTGTTCTCGTCCTGAAGCAAAGTTCTTAACCTGAGGTACTATTTCTGGGTTAGCAGAGTCTGTAACCTGAGTCATATGTAACCTGAAGCGTATATAACCCGAGGTACCACTGTAAAGCAAAATGGGTTAATTTTACATGGAGTACATGGGTATTCTCAGCATGCTCAAACATGCCCAGCTTATAAATTATAGTTGTTGTCACTGAATAGTTGTTCTTTTCACAAACCCCGACCTAAACCTCACACAGCAGCAACAGTGTGCACTTAAGGATGGATCTCTTTGGCTAACAGATCACCAGCATCAGGGCCGATGTGGAAGGCAGGACTGACCAAACTCAAGCGCTCTGAACTCATGCTTGCAACTCTCTTTACCACACTAATACACTTTAGGTAATGTGGATTAGTCCAACAAGGATAACACTCATCCAAGTAGAGTTGCGGGTTGTAGTTATTTATTCTTATGAGACACTTGCATACACAGAAACCAATGTGATCAGGATTGAAACCTGAGTAGCTTCTTTCCGAGAGCAAGTCCCCTTGCTGAATGGAGACAGATCCCTGGAAACTGAAAATTATAAACCCAAATAAATTGGTATAAGGTGGAAATAAACAAGAGAGCAATAGATGACTACACCAATATGGGGTTGCATAGACTTTTGAAAAACCAAAATTTAAATGGAGCTTTTACTGGGATAACTTCTCAGCTGATTTTTATACACTTGTAGGATTTCAGTTGATTTTACAGCTGTATTTCCCATGTAGCCACAATGGATATCTAGTTATAATTTTTTCTCTTTTGTCTGTTACAGGCAAATGGACACAGTTTTGTACATATGGAACATGAAAAAGCTGTACTACTACTGAAGAGTTTCCAGAATACAGTAGACCTAGTTATTCAACGTGAGCTTACTGTCTAAATATTTTTTATAAATAGTAAAATATGTCTAGCCAGATCTAATGTTTAATTAAATAAAAATTTATATGCATATATATATAAATAAATGAATATATATATATATATATATGGGGGGAAATTGCCAATTGCTGGACCAATGGCAAACATAGTGCCAAATGTATAATATATGTTAGTACTGATCATTGGGAGGGATATCTATATAAATGTAACTTCCATGGGATTACATATTAGTTCTCATTGTAAGCCTCTGTGTGTTGGTACCAGCTTTTTTTCAAGATGATTTTTAATTATTTCTAGATGTCATGTAATTTCAGAACACAGAAGCACACACAAGCTATTTACAAATTATTCCGTCCATCAAAAAACAGACAGCATGCACACCACACCTTTAAAAGACATGACACCCATCTACCGCAATAGCCTTGTGAAGGATGAACTACAATTCCCAGGATACTCTGGGGGAAGCCATGCCCTTTTAAGGTAGTGTGTGTACCCAGCCACAGCCTCAAAGTTCTTCATGGCTTTAGAAATAAAACTATTTAAAACTATAATTCCCACAAAGTCTAAAGTCAAATATAAAGGATTATTAAATAGTATTTTTATAGACACTTAAAATGAAATCTATATATAAATTAAACCTGTAGTCCTATATCCACTTACCTGAGAATGAATTCCATTGCAGTTAATGGGGATTTCTTCTGAGGAGACATTTATAGAATTGCACTTTAAAACTTTTGGGCCTGATACAACTAAATATTTGTGCTAGCGGGAGACAGTGCAATGAGCTCTGCTAGTGCAACAGGGCTCTCCCCTACTTCTGGCCACCCAACAGCTGGGGGGGGGCAGAGGAAAGGGAGATCTTTCTGACTGGCAAGCAAAAATGCTTGCGCTGACAGAACAAACGCAATGGTGAGACACTGAATTCCTCCCTTTGCCTTTTTAAATTTCATGGGTAGTGTTCAACTCTTTTGCTCAGAGTAGTAATGTCTAAGTTCATCATTTTCATTGATTTCAATGCATCTATTCTGAGTAAAACTTAACCGAATAGCACCCAATGCCTTACAGGATTAATTTAAGGTACTCCCTGAGCTGGGAGAGGGTGTCGCACACGCAAAACTGAGCTTCAGTGTGTATACTATTATTTGAAAAGCTCATCTCCTGCCCTTCATATGTATTTGCATCACTCAGGGTAGCTTGAAATAATACAACCATATAAACCAATACAACAAAGACAGGCGCAGCCGAAGATGATGATGATAAGATGCACCACACAGCAGGCGTAAGATATACAGTGAGATATGATATAATGAGGTAATATAATGTGGGTATGACCACAGAGGTGGCTTTTTTTGCCACTTCCCATCCAATATTCAATGTTCAGCCTGGAACATGACATGGAAGGAAGCCTTCAAAGCAAATCTTAGGCAGCAGGCAACCTAGGAGGGGGAGAGATGGTCCCTCAGGTATCCTTTAGGGCAGGGATGAGGAGGAACCTCTTTGTCAGGCCCTCAGATTCTCCCCAGGCCACACACTGCCCAACTAGAACGTGTCTCTGAGCTGGGCTAAGGCACAGGCACAGAGGAAAAGGTGGGTGGGTGAGTGGGTGCCTGCCTGGGTAAACCTCTGCCTTTCTCATGGGTTTGCATGGCTGGAATGTAGTCCAATGTACAAAAGTCTCACATCCTTTGTTCAGCCCACTTGTCCTCTGGCCCCACCCGCCACTAACATGTGGCCCCTGGAAGGTTCCCCATGAGGTAATGCAGCCCTCAGTTTGAAAAAGGTGCACCATGTTTGCTGTTAGGGCTTCAAAGATAATTACCAGAACTTTGAATTGTGTCCAGAAAGGAATTAGCAGGAAGGGGATTTGCTCTTTCTTACTACAATCATAGGGACACGGGTGGCGCTATGGTCTAAACAACTGAGCCTAGGGCTTGCCGATCAGAAGGTCGGCAGTTTGAATCCCCATGACGGGGTGAGCTCCCAGCTCCTGCCCACCTAGCAGTTCGAAAGCACGTCAAAGTACCTAAGGGTCAGGGGTACCTTTACCTTTACCACAATCATGGGACGTGGTTTAGGGTTATACAAAGAATAGTCACAGCTAATCTGAATATTTGTAACCTGCAGTGCACTCCTTCCATGCCATTTCCCATGTTCCAAGCTCAGACCCTCCTATTGCAAAAACATGCTCAGCTCAAATTCTTAATGAACAACATGCTTTATTAGATGAAATATGTGTAGGAGTTTATCCACAAGGTGACAGTTAATGAAGGGGAACAGTGTGCAAATCACTTAATATTGCTTATCAATAGAAGAACCATTACTGTAGCTAATTAAAAGTGGTTTAGCCCTAATGTAATTCAGTTCTCTTAGCACTTTACACAAGCAATAATGTTTCTGAATATACATTATAATTAAACTATTTAAAATATTTATATGACACCTTCTCCTAGGTTCAAGACAGTTGGCAATGATTAAATATAAAACCATAAAATAACTCAGGATAGCCTTACGACTAAACAGAATGTGGTTTCAGCTCAACTGTTTTATTAAATCAGATAATGATTGCTTAAGGTTGCTTAATTAACAAGTGGGGATAAAGTTGATCTACCTGCCATGGAAGCCAGGGAGATGGCCTGGGAATCATATGTTCTTGCTTTTGTTTTGTAGCAAGAATGGAGAATAAGATGTTATTGCTTTTGCATGCTGTGGGCCTGTAGTGATCTTTGAATCCCAGATCAATGATCTAAAACTTCAAATGCTATGGAACTTACTAGTCCTCCTATCCAGATGGGGATCCTATGTTTTAAAATTCATTTGTTTTCATTTTTGATAATGATTTAAAAATACAGTGAAATCCAAAAGTTGACATTTATTCTACACTTCTTTAGAATTTGACTCTGCTGCATTGGTTGCCATGGCACCAGTTCTGTTAGCAACAGTTCTTAAAGGTTTATTTACCAACTCTCACATTAGAGCTACACTGTAAGTAAAATAAAGGGAAAGGCTGACATTCCTTTAATTCAGCACAACAGCTGTTCAGGAAAACATAATGTGTATGGAGCATCACTACATGGAGGCAGTGACACAAGCTTGTTATGTATCTATGCAGGCAGGCAGGACATACACTTGTGGGGAAAAACTCAAAGTATTTGTTTAAAAACGGTAGATGGCAAGTACTCTTAAGAATCATGTGCTTTTCTCCCATGCCTCTTGCAGTATAGACGTCTGCTCATACAATTGCATGCATTAATAAATTCAAAAGCTTCTTGGTTTGGAACCATTGTTCTTGCCTATATGCAAATTTTAATTTATATATGAGCTATAACATACGACCACCAGATAACTCAGGCAACCACCATAATTAAGATTCAAAGTCATGTGTTCTGCTTATAGCCACCTGCTGCAGCAATTGCAGAAGCCCTATGACTACAAATATAGGTAGTCAAAATGTAACAACTTCTGCCGTTACTGGTTTTGCCACTACACTAATCTCTTTCTTCCCTCATGGAACTCAAGTCAGCATACATCTTATTTCCATGTGATCTCCCATCTAAGCATCACACGCTTTCTCAGTGATGATGCTTCCATTTTGGAACCAACACCACCCCTCCATGATACCTAAATCTTGTTAAGTTTTAGATACCTGGTAATTCACACAGGCACATAGCAAGATCTGATGCCAGTATTGTTATTTTTAGGTGGCTGGCTCTATGCCTCATTTTAGTAACTGTATTGTGAATTTGAAACTGTTTTGTTGTAACTCACCCAGAAATTAGTGTGCAATGAGACTAGATGAGAAATGTTTCCCAAAAAAGGGCAGACTTCTTAGCTATATTGGTTGCATCAAGTCCCTCTGGATGGTGCCCTGTGTGACCGGTGCCGTTTTTTCTAGAAAAAGAGATACTGGAACTTACCATGAATGCCTCCCTTCTTCTCTTATGATGGCAATGGCACCCACCTGAGAGGTGCCAGAACTGAGTTCCAGTGAGTTCTGGCTGGGGAAAAAAGCCCTGCTTGTGACCAATTTATAAATAAAAGATGGAACAGTAGTTAATTTAAAAACAAAAACCTATTACAAACCTTGTGCCTAGGATATCTGGAATGAAAGCTATGTTCCACAAATGATAGTGTTCTTTACCCTACCACTCTCTGCTTCCCTTTCTTGCAGCAGCAGTGCCTACTCATTTACCAAACTAAAACCAGTAGTTTCAGCATTGTACAGAGCTAACTTGTGAGTGTACTGAGTTCTGTGTCTGACTGCAATACATGCCTCTCTAAGAAATAATCATGCAAATCACAGAAATATAAGCAAAATGCTAATCTGCTCACCTCCCTGCTAATGTTCAGAATGTATCATTGTCAACAGCAACAGTGTTAGTAACATTGATTCGGGTTTTCCATGTTTACAGCTTTCATGTACTTTTGGGGCAAAATTAAGATGGAACTCAAATAGTGACTTACACTTTCACAAAACATTTTTTCTTCCTTTAGGAATTGCTGTTGAATATTTTCAGTTCCATTTTTTCCTTTGCTCATGGTCTTCATTATTGCATTGTGTTCCAAGTATGAGATAAGAATAAAATCTATTTCTAAACCAGTAATTTGGATTGGATTCACATGTAGTGAAGGTGGGTTAATGAACAACAAGGGCAGTTTTTGCTATGCCCAACAACAATGGTAGTCATATTTGCGCAGCCCAATACTGACACCCAAAGGCAAAGCCTAGTTTTCCTCAGCACACACATTTTTAATAGCCAGATTTCTAACGCTCTATACAATAGCAGAATTTTAACTCAGACTTTTAGAATGAGTCGTCCTTACTAGTCTTTTTGAACTTTTCAGATGCGCATTAAGTCAAACACAAAACATGTATAATACACACCATTTTACTCCATCTAGAATTTTCATGCCCTCTTGTAAAAGCTTTTATTCTTAACATCAAGAAGCCACACCAGTTCAGCACAAGAGGCTGAATTTTTATAAACTGGGGCCTTTCCTGCCTCTTTGCTAGCTTAGGTGGCTTAACACTGGGCAAGACAAAGACTTATTAAGTTACATTTTTCTACTTGTGAGTACTGTAATCAAGTCAAAAACAACTTACTTTATTACAAATTTTACCATTTTATAAAACACATGTTTAATTATAGAGATAGCTGTATTGTAATTAATATTTTGAGAAAATTGTGATTTTGAGCTTAAATTATATACAGAACTGTCATTTTTGTATGTGTTACAAAGATTGCTATATGAAGAACTGTACTTTTCAGTTTAATTACAATATCATTGTAAATATGGCTGAATGAAGAACCACTTACTACTCTATGAACATAGATTGTGAATGTATTTCAATGTCTTTGCAGTATACAAACTTGGAACTTGGAAGCTGCTTCATTTTACGTGCAAAAAGGTACTTTAAAGCTATATTTTAAATCTATTGATTCAGTGAAATCAATTATCTTTCATTTGCACATGCAGGTGGTATCGCTCCCATTTTAATTTGTGTATTGACACTAACTGGTAAGGTGCATATTGTGTCTAGAATGCATTTTGCAGATGCTTTCTGTACATAAAAAGAATACAGGGACTCAAACAATGCTGTGCAGCGTATAGCAGAGCCATTTTCGGCTTTGATGTACTCAACCTTTTTCAGTATTTAAAAAAAGTGTTTTGAATAATATATTAAAAAGTCTATTGTATAAATAAAGGCACCTTATTGTAAGTACTTTGTGCGGGAGTCTTGCAATCACTTTTTTTTTTTAAGACAACTATTTCACTTTTGCTAATTCATAGAAACAACACCAAGCTTTTTGCCAGGCCTCTTATTATTATTTTACTTCCTCAATCCAAGTGCATCAGAAGTACAGAACTAGAAATGCATTCGCCAACATAGAAAGACGCTGTCAGCTTTTCAGGTAGTTCTCACTACCTAGGAGTTTCGACTTGCAGAGAATGGTTTAGTACAATGGTTGCTAGTACTGGATGGCTGTCAGCATGTTATTAGGCCAGTTGGCAGCATAAAGCTCTACAATCTTTAGAAGAACCCACTGCCACCATCCAACAGATACATATGCTTCAGTGCACCTAACGCTATGCTGGATTGGGGTTAACATGTAGAACCAACTGGGGGGGGGCTGAAGGATTGCCACTGACATATTTAGAAAGATCCAAGTATGCAAGAATTGTTGCTAGTACTGCACCATCCTCACCTTCAGTCTCAAAGTATTCACCTTTGTAATTTGCTTCAAAATATCAAGGACAATCAGCGCCTAAATTGCACTACAGCCAGCATACTCCCTTCTGGAAATGTTTTAAGTAAGGGAAGGTGGCACATGGGCAGTTGCTAGATCACAACAGCAACGAGACCAGGGGCAGCTAACTGGTGGCCTTCTAGATGATGCTGGACTCCAGCTCCTATTAGCCCCAAACAGCATGGCTAATGGTCAGAAGTGATGGGAGTTGTGTTCCAAAAACAGGTTAATCACCCCTGCACTAGTCTCTCATTGGGTGCAGACTATGGCTTTCATAATTGTACCCAAAGTTTGGGGAAAAGGAAAGTATCTTATGGGCAATAGTGTATATATGCTTCTAATTATACATAACACAGGGGCTACTATAATAATAATAATAATTTATTATTTAGACCCCGCCTATCTGGCTGGGTTTCCCCAGCCACTCTGGGTGGTTCCCAACAGATTATTAAAAACACAAAAGCAAGACCAGGACAACACATTTAAGGGTGTAGGCATGGCTGTCCCAAATTAAGAACAGATCAGGGAAATTCACATCAATAACCCTCTTGCAAAAAGATTCCAGTTTCTACAAGTCTTAAAAATTTAATCTGAAAGTGGGGTTGCATGGTTGAACAGTTTTAGAGTTAAAAGAATTTCATATACTAGATCATACTCTGGTGCAGCTACATACCTCCTCCTTTCCAACTCCCAGTTTCACAGTTTTTTGCAAAGAAAGGAGAAAATTCATGTGTGTGGTGTTCACAGCTGACACAGGCCATGTGTCTTCATACTAAGCTATCCTTGTACAAGTAGGGCATCTCCTAAAAGAAGCAGTTCTTAATAGCAATAACATTTAAAAAAGGAAAGTAAATGGAAACTGCTAATTTTGGCAAACTAGCATCTTGAATAATTGCAAGGCGCACACACAACCAAGTATTAATTGTAAAAAAACAGAAAAAAATATTCCAACATTTGTGATGTTCCACACAGCAGAGTTTTTCTAAACATTTCTGGCATTTGTAAACAGTTGCACTAAGTCATTTGGTTAAATTTATGAAACTGATCATTTGATATATAATTTGAGTTTTATTTTCAAATAATAATTTGATAAATGTGCCAATTCATTAGTGATTAAGTCAGCACCATAATTCTTCAGCAGGCAATTGCTTGGTGCAAATGCTTCATATTATGCAAATCAAGATCTGGATTTATTTTATTTGGGGGGCAGCCCTTTTTTGGTGACCTTAAAATTAGCTAAAAGAAAAGGAAGTTTAAAACAGGATTTAAAAAAATTAACACAATAGCACAATTCTAACCATATCCAATTTTGGATAACGTACAGCACCTGTTCATATAGAATATGTGGGTTAAGAGGAGATCAGATGGGTACATGGATACAGCTATCAATAATTCCTAGATGGTAGCAGTATTTTTACAATCATGTCATGGTCAGGGGAATTGCTGCTGGACGAATAGAACCATCTATCAATAACCTACCCATACACCATACAAGTATGTACGCAAGCATAGTTTGAACTGGAGGCATGCAAGGTAAGAGTCCTTTGTGAAATAGCTCTTAAAAAGTGACCCCAGCATATGCACTCAGCTTATGCTAAACGAAGCAAATAGTTCTCATGTATAAGGACTTCGATCTTCATGCTTCAGAAGGTAAGATCTTGCACACATTTCAGTTCAAACCAAGCACAACAGATCAAGTAGGAATTCTGCTTCTTAGGTATTCAAGCACAGCAGCTGTCCCCTTGGCAAGAATAGCAGCTCGAGGAGTCCGGAAAGGATTGCCTTCCAGCAAAAGTGTCCTAACAGAAGGACCAAAAACCAGTTAAGACTACTGTATGTGTGTGCACGCATGTACATGCATACACACAATCGCCATTCATAAATGAGAAAATCTTAAGACTTTTATTGTGTCATTTATTTAAAAATGGCAGTCAGCAATGTCTCTACTCCAGCCTAGTGCCCTCCAACTGTTTTAGACCAACTCCCATCAGCCTCAAGCAGCATGGCTAATTGTCAGGAATTATGGGAATTGTGTCCCACACATCTGGAGGGCATGAGGCTGAGGAAGCCTTCTCTACTCATTTACCGTATTGGCCCAAATATAAGAGGCACTTCCCTGCCCCCCAAATTCCGACTGTGAAAGTTAAAGTGCAGCTTATATTCACGACCTTACAAAAATTGGCTTTTACGATACTGCTGCTGAAACAGACATACGGTAAAACGCAACAAAAAAAATGTTTTATTGCCGATTTGAGAGCTTGAGTCGCTGTGGAATTGTAGCAATTGAATAGCGATTTGCGATTTTAGCGATTGTACGGTAACTTTTGCGGGCTTGCAAGATCAAAGACTTAAATTGGCTTGGAGTTACAATTCTACCAACTGCAGCAATTTTCAGCCTGTAACCCAGTTTTAAGGGAGCGGCTTATATTAGAGTATTGTCTTTGTGAGAGATTGAATAGAAACACTAGTCTAGTGTGCTGTTGAACTTTTAAGCAGATGAAGCGATAATAATATTTTGCCCTGAATAAGTCCAGTTGTGGTTGAAAGATGGCAAATAAACCATATTGGCCTGAATATAAGCTGCACCCGCAGATAAGCCGCACCTTTAAAATTCAAGGGGGAAAAGACAACACTCTTTCTTAAACAGTCACTTGGGAAATGTTTTTCTTACATTTCTACATTTTTCTTATTCAGACCTTTGTAGATGGAATTCATTGAATTTGAAACCAGCTTAAAATTCTAGTGTTATTGTAAATCCTGAACCTGGTTGGGGGAATGCATGCTGCAGATATACATGATCCCCTGACTCAATATTGATCCCTTAATTGGGACCGAGGGATCAGGAGAATACATCTCAATCAATTCTCCCTGTCTGCATCAGACCACATTATTATTTTATTCAACAGTTGAGCCACTTCACCACTCACTGATTTATGCATAAAATTCCAGCATTGCACCATGAAAAGAAAACTGCATCACCATCTATTTAGGACCATCAGTTAGGATGAGCAGTTTTGCAAACAGGGTTCTCCTGTGCTCCTTACATGTTGACTGAGCTTATTTGAACATGGGCTTTCTAACAAATCTCGTTTGTGGAATTCTATCCCATACAGGGTTAGGAAAACTATCCATTCAAATATTCAGTTATATTCTACCCATGCTTACTGAGTATATACAATCCTGGGAAGCAGAATCTTGTTCAATTCAACCAATGTCTGAAAAGATCCAAAGAGTACACATTTTCAAAATTGTAACCTAATCTATTCAAATAGTCAGATGACACAAAAATGAGATTGATTTCATTATGAACATTTGTACTGCTTTGTTTAGTCTTTCCTAGAATAAATATGAACATTTTCAACTAGAATATGCTGTATAGGAAAAAGTTATCCAAAATTCACGAAGTTAATCACCTGAGATTGACGCAGTTCCCAAGTTCTGGTGGTACTTGTAGGAGGTCATTATTTTGAAGATCTAGGGTACCAAGCCTGTCCAACTTCTTTATTTGCAGAGGGTCCAGGGATCCAACCTGATTATTAGCAAGGAGGATTGTTTCAAGAGTTGGAATGTGATACAGCACATTTGGAAATATTTTAAATCTATGAAGAAAACCAGAGACACTTCATTAATATAATTATGAATAACCTACCCAAGAATATAATTTGTAAATACAACCAATGCACAAGTGACTTGAGTTTATTAGAAGCCTTTAGAGAACTAATTTACAAAACCAAGTGTTGGATTCAGATTAAGTTCTATTCTAGGCTTCATCAACAGGAGTATAGCATCCATATCAAGGGAAGTAATACCACTCTATTCTGCCTTGGTCAGACCACACCTGGAATACTGTGTGCACTTCTGGGCACCATAATCTAAGAAGGATGTTGACAAGCTAGAACATGTGCAGAGGGCAACCAAGATGATTAAGGGTCTGCAAATTAAGCCTTACAATGAGCGCTTGAAGGAGCTGGATATGTTTAGCCTGGAAAAGAGGAGACATAGATATGATAGCCATCTTAAAATATTTCATGAGCTGTCACATGGAGGAGGGAGCATGCTTGTTTTCTCCTGCTCTGGAGAGTAGGACTCAAACCAATGGCTTCAAGTTGCAAGAAAGGAGATTCTGACTAATACATTTGGGAAAACTTTCTGACAGTAAAAGCTGTTTGGCAGTGGAACAGACTACCATGAAAGGTGGTGGATTCTTCTTCCTTGGAGGTTTTTAAGCAGAGATTGGATGGTCACCTGCCATGGATGCTTTAGCTGAGATTTCTGCATTGCAGGGGGTTGGACTAGATGACCCATGGGTCCCCTCCAACCTAAAAGATTCTATAATTCTAAGCTAGCCACTACTTAATCCTATTGCTTTCAATGAAACTATGTGCAACCAACTAAAGTCTAGAACCAAGCCAATATTTGGAGCTTCTAATTTTTCAGCTAATAATGGCTGACGTTCTGCATAGAGATGCTTCCTACTGAAGGTAACATGGTCCGCTCAAGCCTTTTGCAGCCTTCTCCATGAGTCATCCCTCTCACCAGACAACCTGCCCGAAGTTGGTGACAGTTGGCTCCTTTTGTTCTCTGCTCAAGTACTTTCCTTTACTTGATCTTGTGTTTTTCCTATTGTGTATTTTGTGAGTTGGTGGGGGTTCTTAAACTGTGTTTCTTCCTCTCTATCCCTTTTGGTGTTGCTAAACTGAGGAGTTTTCCTGCCTTTTTCATTCCCTGCCTTCATGACAGTGCTAGAATTTCAGGCTCAAAATGTTTCTCTTTAGAGAGCTGACTCTCCCAAGGCATAAAAGGTCAGGGGAATGTTTCCAAGGCAACAGCACCCAGAGGGGCACAGTCAAATAAATGTATAAACACTAATTCCCTCAGCAACTTTTTCGTAAGGATTCAAAAGCATGCTTTTTCTTTCACTTTAGGTATTTTCCCCTAGATGCATATATGTGGAAGGATTTACAAGGGTAACTGGTCCTTTTAAACAGTTACAGTTTTGAAATGAATGAATGAATTAGTTACCTAATGAGTCCATGAGGAGTTGGATGTGTCCTTGCAGAGGGTGGATTGGAATTACACTGCTGTATGAAATTACAAGATGGGCTTGTCCTTCTTCTAATTTCATGAGGCTTCACCCATAGCTATTGAAAATGCATAGATGCCTCTCTTTTTTCACCATTTTCAATTAACTGGCTTAAAGAACTCCAGTTTTCTGCACAATTATGTGCAACTTGGCTATGGCTTAGAATCATAGAATTGTAGAGTTGGAAGGGACCCTGAGGATCATCTAGTCCAACTCCCTGCAATGCAGGAATACGCAGCTGTCCCATATGGGGATCAAACCTGCTACCTTGGTGTTATCAGCACAATGCTCTAACCAACTGAGCCATCTGGGCTTGCACATGGGACAATCTCAGATGCTCATCTGTTTTTTCTGCCATCATCTTGACAGTTCAGGGTTGTTGGGAAAATAAAATGAGTGGGGAAATCACATACACCACTCCTTGGAGGAAGGAGGGGTATATGTAATAATAAATAAAACGCAAAATAAACACCCAACTGAATACTGAGCTCTGCAAAATACGGTCTCTGTCAGAAACCATTTCTGTTTTCTTCCATATGATGTAGGAGTCAGGCCTTTAGTGTGGCAGTGCCTACCCTTTGAAATTCCTTCCGTTAAATAACAGACAGGAACTATCACCAGTGGGGTTTTTTCAGGGGGTATTCAAGGGTACGCAGTACCGACAACTCTCTTTTTGTTGTTGTTAAAAAGTGAAGCACTTACTGCAACAACTTCATGGTGAGTACCAGCACCTCTTTTTCTAGAAAAAAAGCATTGGCCATCGCTATTGTCTCTCTGGCACCTGTTGAAGACCTTCCTTTTAAGGGGATTTTTATTCCAATCTATATTTGTATTTGCTTTGACATGGTTTTCATTGTTGATGTTTTAATTGTTAAAATCACTTCAGGAAGCAGTTCATTCATAAGAAAACAACATCTGGAAGCCCACAGGTTCCCCACACAAGACTTAAGCTAAAGTGTCACAGAAGTTTCTTCTTCCAACAGGACACTGCTAAGGCAAGCAGACTTTTTGAGTGAAGTTCTAAAAGCAGGAGCCTGCTGTAGATCCTAGGAATAGGGATGTCCTGTAATACTATAAAGCTAAGACAAAAGACCAACCTTGTATTTAGCAATTTTGGTAAAGTTATCTACAAGACCACTTACCTGTTAAAGGCAAGATTAATTATTTGCAGTTTTGTCAGTGCTTCCATTTCATCAGGCAGAGATGTCAAAATGTTATTTCTAAGTTGAAAAAAGCAACCAAATACACCAACTATTAATTTTTATTAAAAGTTGGTATTTTAACTGAACCATTTTCAAATACAAGATTTATATTCATTTGCCTCAATAAGCAAGCAGAACTGTTGGTACCTATTCTATTGTGAATTCCCATGACAAAGTATCACTTGTGTATAGGAAATTATGTACCCTACATATAAAGCAACATACATGATGAGTGCACATTAGTACCAGTAGAACCACCATGTTCAGGAACAATATGCTTTTGACTACCAGTTGCTGAGATCAGAGAAAATGGAGGGTTAAGACCCACTTGTGAGCTTCTGAGAAGCATCAGACTAAGCATCTGGAAAAAGAGTTATATGCATATTATAGGTACCTCACAACTTAATGTGTAACTTAACTTACACAACTGCAACTTTGTGCAGGGGGGGGATAAATAAATGGAGAAGACCATTCACCATTTATTTATCCTCCCTCAAGCTGCACAAAGCTGCTACTGTGTGCTTACTTGGCTTTGGGAAGGCAGTATGAGGGCTCTGGGCCAGAGCCTTCACACTGCCTTCCCAAAGCCTCACCGTGAGGCAGAACTTTCCAAACTGCGTCACGACACATTAGTGTGTCAGCTGCAGTGTGTCATGCGAACACTTCCTGTGCTCTTCCAGGGGCTGGAAAGGGGTTAGTTTAACCTCTGGTTTGTTAGTAAAACTTAATTACTGGATTGCAAAATGATGCATGTCTAAAAAGTGTGTCACCAATATAAAAAGTTTGGAAAGCTCTGCCGTAAGGGCTCATATTATGCAAGTTACCTGTACTGAATGGAAGAAGTAGGGTATGGGTGAATGTAAAAAAGGTTTAGCCTAATTTTTATCTGCTGTTTTATTAACATTGCTTTATAGATTACAATAAATTATTATATATTGTATTATTTGGTAGCAGACCCATTCAGGGGGCGGGCAGCAGATACACTTGCCCCAGGCCTCAGAGGGTTAAGCGAGCTGGGGGCCCCTGTCAGGGACCAGCTGCTTTTTCTTTTTCGAGTTTATAACTTTATTCTAACAAGACTCTGGTCCGGGCCTCAGACAAGCTCCGCATAGGCCTGCTTGGTAGGGTAAGCTTTAATAGCTCCGGCACTGAAATGGTTGTGTTTGTGTTGTAACTGGGATGTTCTACTGTTATGTTCATTGCTGTTTGCAAGCTGCTCTGGGATTCACTTGAATACAAATACAGTGCAATTTTTTTTTTAAAAAAAATACCTACCTACATTGGCTAACATTCAACTGTCAACTGTCAGCATTAATCAAGTGGAAAATCTTTAAGGGAATCTACAAATTCCCTTCAAAAATGTCGTATAAACAAAGGCTTAAGTAATCACCTACCTAACATCCAAATGTGTCAGTCTGTGAAGCATACAGAGCTCCAGAGAAATAGACGAGAGCTTGTTGAAACCAAAATTGATATCAGAGACTGATTCTTTTAGTTCCACAATTCTGCAGCCCAGTTGTAAAAAAAGAAAAGGAAAAATAAAGCAATTGATCTCATCAATTGTTTCATGCTATTTCAAAAGATCAGATTAAACCGGATTGTATTCACCACTGTGTAACTTTCTATTAGTTTCTCTCAAACACTGGGGCAGGACCAACCAATGGGCCCTAGGTCAGCTTTAGATAGGCCACAGCCACAATATGAAAATACCTGCTTCCTGGTTCAAACTAACTCATTAAGTCTGAATTGGGAACTCTGCTTACTTTAAACCAGCGGTAGCTGATGTTGTGGGCCACAAGTCCCATCACCTCCAGCCAGCATGGCCAATAGTCAAGGATAATAAGAGTTCTAGTCCACAACATCTGTTGGGCATCATGTTGGATTCCTCTTGTTTAAACTATGGTTTGTTAGAAGAAGCCAGTATCAGAAATCTTGGGGCACATTCACATGCAACTCTCAACCATGGTTTAAAAAAATGTGGACACACCTGCACTCTACTCTTCACATCCTGTGTGCCTAGGAGGATAATTTTGCCAAAGTATACAGTAGTTTACTTTTACGGAACCATGGCTTAGTTTTTATATATACAGTGCAGTATATACATAGATATACACACATGAATATATATATATATATATATATTTGCTTTCGTAGATTTTCACGGGTACAGGAATGCAGGTTTTGGTGTCCTCGGGTGTCTTCCCGTGTAAAAGTTGGGGTGTCTAGGCGACGTTTCGACGAGGTCTCACTCGTCATCTTCAGGCTGGTGCTTTCGGCTTCTTGTTACTGGAACAGAGCAGGATCTCAGTGTTTGAGTTCCTATAAATACTGTTGAGGAGGTGTGGTGTATAGCCTCCAATGTTCTGGGCAGAGAGGAGGTTCCCAGGCTAGTGTGCCTTTTCTTCTTTTGTTCCTTAATTACTTGAGGGATATCTTGAGTGATTTCTTGAGTGATTTCCTGAATCCCACTTAGGTGGGTCATTAGGTGTGGATTAGTTGCTAAAGCCTTCGTGTCTTGAACTCTTGAACTTTGTGAAGAGTTTTTCTGAGAAGATGGCTGTACTGCACTTGGTTGTGCTCTGGCTTGGCTTCGTGTATAGGGGCGAGCTGTGGTTTTGTGGCCTGTGCCAGCCAGATCTGTGTAGGGATTGCAGGGGGGTGCTTTGGCTCAGATATGTTGACGACACCTTTGTAATTTGGCCACACGGGAAGGAAAAACTGGATAGCTTCCTCACACATCTCAACAGCCTACACCCCAAAATACAATTCACTATGGAAATAGAAGCCAACAACCAACTTCCCTTCCTTGACGTCCTAATCTACAAAAAACCTGATGGCTCCCTAGGACACACTATCTACCGGAAAAAAACACACACCAACCGCTACTTACATGCACAATCACACCACCACCCTGCACAAATAAACTCCGTAGCCAAGACTCTCATCTCCAGAACCAAACGCCTGGCTGACGAAGACCACTTGACAACTGAGTTACAGAATCTCTCAAATGTGTTAATTGCCAATGGATACCAGCAAAACAGGGTTACGAAGCTAATCCAAAAAGAAACACCCCCCAAAAACCAAGACACAGAAGAAAACAATGGCATAGCCCTCCTTCCTTATATCAAGGGCACTACAGATAAAATTAGCAAAATCCTCCATAAACACAATATCAAAACAGCCTTTTGCACCAACCAAAAAATAGCCAATATCCTCAGAAACCCCAAGGATAAAATTCAGTTGGAAAACCAAGGGGTCTATGAAATACCCTGCAAAGTCTGCCCAGCCACGTACATTGGACAAACAAACAGACGAATAAATGCACGGATCGCAGAACACAAGAATGCCGTCAAAAAAGAAGAAAAAACTTCCTCTCTTTTCCAACACATGAAAGAAACAGGACACGAAATTAATTTTGCAGATTCCAAATTGCTCTTTAACATGGAACATCACCACAAGAGAATAATCATGGAAGCCATCGAGATAGAGAAACACCCTCACAACATGAACAAGCGTGACGACACATCCCGCTTGCCAGACATCTGGAAATTAGCCCTCCCCACAAAATCTGACACCAGATCCAGAGGCACACAGAACGCCATCACCAATCAACCACACCAGACCCAAACCCAGACCCTCTCCACAGATAAATTACAGACACCATCCAGTAGCCAAACCAGGGTGGCACCTCCGGATGCTGCACCCCCCTGCAATCCCTACACAGATCTGGCTGGCACAGGCCACAAAACCACAGCTCGCCCCTATACACGAAGCCAAGCCAGAGCACAACCAAGTGCAGTACAGCCATCTTCTCAGAAAAACTCTTCACAAAGTTCAAGAGTTCAAGACACGAAGGCTTTAGCAACTAATCCACACCTAATGACCCACCTAAGTGGGATTCAGGAAATCACTCAAGAAATCACTCAAGATATCCCTCAAGTAATTAAGGAACAAAAGAAGAAAAGGCACACTAGCCTGGGAACCTCCTCTCTGCCCAGAACATTGGAGGCTATACACCACACCTCCTCAACAGTATTTATAGGAACTCAAACACTGAGATCCTGCTCTGTTCCAGTAACAAGAAGCCGAAAGCACCAGCCTGAAGATGACGAGTGAGACCTCGTCGAAACGTCGCCTAGACACCCCAACTTTTACACGGGAAGACACCCGAGGACACCAAAACCATATATATATATATATATATATATATATATATGGCTTGTTATAAAACTTAACAGTTTGTTTCAAATCAGACCCCTAGGCACTGGCAGAGGAAGAGGAATGTGGGGGGAGCGCCCCGCCCCCAGAAGTGCAATCCCAGTGGGGTGCCATCATGGCTGCCCTCCCCGCGCTGCGCACCCCGCCCCCAGGACGCTCATCACACCCCCGCCTACTCTCCGCTCCGATGCCAGAGCCTGAAGCTCCGCCACTGCCCCTAGGTTCATATGTAGAGTTAAACTGGGATTCTTTAACAGTAACTCTTCTCCCTTCACGTAACACTCAACTATGGTTTAGTGTTGTGTAGAAATCAGGTCACTTGTCTCTGTATCTATTGCGATGATTTCCTAAATTCTGCTGTAGGCCAAACCTTGGTTTATTTGCTTTTAAGTTAACACCACTCTGCCCTCCTCCACCCCAATGAAAGGTCTTACAATTATTATTATGGATTACTAAAATTTATATACTGCCCTTCATCTGAAGATCACAGGGTGGTTTACAACATAAAAACAAATCCATATCATAATAAGAACAAAAAACTTACCCCAATAATCCCCTCATAAGTACATTTAAAAGGCCATAGATTGCTTAATCAGTGAAAGGCCTCATTATAGAGGAATGTTTTTGCCTGGTGCCTAAAGATATGTAGTGAAGGTGCCAGGCCAGCCTCCCTGAGGAGAACATTCCACAAACAGGGAGCCATTGCAAAAAAGACCCATTCTCATGTTTCCATCCTCAAGACATCTTGAGGAGAGGGCACATGAAGAAGGGCCTCACTACCAAAAAGTACAGTCATGCATGTGATTTCACTCCAGTCCCCCCCCCCCCGCCATACCCTCTCAAAATGGACTTCAGCCCAGGTTTAATCAATATTTCTATAGGAGAAACAGTACCTTATTGGAATTTCAGTCAGCTGATTCTTGCTGAAATTTACAGTAGTGACTGGATTGGTTCCAACTGCATTCAGCACTTCATTTGGAATTACAGCTGCCTGTTTTTCACTGGAAAATATTTATTTAAAAAGTCATATTATTTAATAGAAAGATAACAACATTATCAATTGGCCAGAACTCCAATAGGAAAGGCACTGTACTTTTAAGAGTCATGTTGCAAAATGAATTATATTGTACTCAAATATCAAAATAAAACATGGTTAGAAAGCCAGATCCCAGTATCCTAAGGAGACAGCATTTTTAAAAAAGGAAAGATGCATTAGAGTTTTTATAATCTTTGCAACTCCAGCTAAAAAGCCTCAACAATACTAATCCAAAGACACTTTTTAGAATGAAATCCTGTGCATAGGTAGCACTGTCTGGTTCGTTACTGATCTTACATAAGCCATTCTGAGAGCATTTTAAATTTAATAGTGCAGTACCTGATTGGGGATGTTTGGGTGCATCTGTGAAGCCAATCTCTCCTCCACCTAGATACCCCTGGAAAGTGCTGCTGCTGCTGCTGGGAAGCTAGCACTGTGGCTCCACCCCACTAAGTGAGCCACTTCTGACTTATTTATTTAGCAAAATTTATATACTGCCTATTTGTAAGGAAACATCTAAGCTGTTTACAAGACTATAAAATATTAGAAGTTTCAACAAAGAAGTTAAAAACAGGTATTTTTTGTGGAGCTTTCTTTCACTCATGATTAAGGGGTGGCCTCATTAAAACTGCACCAGTGCCATTTCCTCTATCAAGGATGCATCACATGGTATCCAACAAGGTAGTTCTCTAAGCACAAGGACTTCTGTCTGCACAATGTAAGTTCCCCTCCCTCTCCCCAGGCACCCTCTAAACCTGTTCTGGAGGTTCCCCAAAAGCTTTTGGAGCAGATCTGGAGAGGGCACAGAGGGGGAGAGAGGGAAGTTCCATTGTGTAAATGAAAACAGAACAACTTTGTTGGATTCTGCCCATTATATTTGTTTTTATTTACTGTATTGGCTTGAATATAAGCTGCAAACGAGTATAAGGCGCACCTTTAAAATTCATGGGGGGGGGGGGGAACAATACCCAAATATAAGCTGTTCCCTTAAAATTCCACAGGCACTCACACCTGTTCCATTTTACCATATGTCTGTTTCAGCAGTGATATCGTAAAAGCCAATTTTTGTAAGGTCGTGAATTTAAGCCACACTTTAACTTTTCACAGTCGGAATTTGGGGGGAAAGTGAAGCTTATATTCAGGCCAATACGGTATATATGTCTAGAGCTGATAAGCTTAAAATTCTCTTACCTATAGTCCAATGTTTTTAATGCAGTTATAGCATGCAGGTTAATTTTTGACTGACTTGGCAGAGTCATTGCTGTCACAGGAAATTCTCCATTTGGACCAATTATGTCATCATCTAAAGAAAGCAAAAGTAAGTATATATGTTTAATATTTTACAAACATGAGAATCTGCAAAAATCTGAAGAAGATTTTTAAAAATGTAGCCAAGTAGTTAGGATGATTTTTCATTTCAATTTTACCCACTTTGGAGTCTGAACATCATCAAAGTAAGAGTTTTTACAGCAGATGAAGTTTGCTTCGTTCAGACACAATGATAATTAATGAAGACTCTGTTCAAAATATTTCATACAACGGATCTAGTGGACTCTCAGGCTTGTTCTTTGGAAAGTCTGAAAAGGCTGGGAATATCAATATTTCTTCCAAGTGTAAGAAGGTATTTTGGACTGCAGTTTTATCCAGTTCTATCTATATCAGTGACTTAGGGCATAGAACTTTGTATTCCTTAACTATATCAAGACCAATGGAGCAAGTGGCTTTAAGTGAACCATTTTTGGACTCCATTTGTAAGTATCTTGTGGTCAATCTGTTCAAGCGTTGCCAAATTTCAAATAATTGTACAGGGTGTTACAGGAAAATAACTTTGTGACTGTATAGCCTAAAAACTTGGCTGCAATACATAATTTATTTAAGAGGAAGCTATACAAATCACACAAAGAAAATGCTCTGATCACATGTGGCTGATACAGTTCCTGATCAATTTTGGAACATGTCTTAAAAAACCTGACTATGAAATATATTGGCAGTTAAGTCTGTATAGTAACCCAAGTTCATTAGTTTTACCATCTAACTTTTACAGTGGTACCTTGGGTTAAGTACTTAATTCGTTCCATAGGTCCGTTCTTAACCTGAAACTGTTCTTAACCTGAAGCACCACTTTAGCTAATGGGGCCTCCTGCCGCCGCCGGAGCACAATTTCTGTTCTCATCCTGAAGCAAAGTTCTTAACCTGAGGTACTATTTCTGGATTAGTGGCGTCTGTAACCTGAAGTGTATGTAACCTGGGGTACCACTGTATGCATACAAAATATAGCTAAGGAATTATTTTCAAATTATATCAGAGCCAGACCTTTCAAGTGCCATCACCAGCTAGTTATTACACACTAGTCTCGAAATCCTCTGGCACAAACAGTTAAGATTCATTCTCTCTTTCTCAGTGTATTTATGTTTAGATACATAAATTTAAATTTAAATACAGCACCAAGGGAGAAAGCAGCCTTAGTGCTCAGACATGAACACATTTACTTGTAAGTATGTCCTTCATCTGAAATCAATAAAACATTTTCAAATGCTTTTAAGCATGCTTGTAAGCATGTGTACAAAATTAAGTATGTGGCTATTTCCTTATTAAGTAAAGGAACACAAGGAGGTTATCACCTTCAGTCAGAAATGTCATTTTTAATTCCAAGTTACCCAGTCATCTAAGCCTACTTATTGGGGCTTAATATCATTTGGATTATAAATCTTAGTAATACAAAAAATATTGGTGAATGTATTTTGGGAGGGTACAATTTATAAATTCCCAGTGTTCTTCAATACTGAAGTCACATGTGACAATCCAGAGAGTGACCTTAAGCATATCCACAACTTATATTTTTGCCTTTTTTCCTTGGAAAAGCAAACTATTGTATCACAAACTGCTGCAAAAATTTCATCTAGATTGTAAGGCAGTTTGCTATGTAGTGCAGGGGACTGTCATGCTCAACATTCAGAGCTAGCTGTAGGAAATGTAGCAATTGCTATCTTTGCATCTTCCACCTCCATGTTCATTTTAAAGAAATACAGTGGTACCTTGGCTTACAAACTTAATCTATTCCGGAAGTCCATTCTTAAACCAAAGCGTTCTTAAACCAAGGCATGCTTTCCCATAGCAGTGGGGGACTCAATTTACAAATGGAACACACTCAACAGGAAGCAGAAAATGTTCTGCTTCCAAGGCAAAGTTCACAAACCAAAACACCTACTTCTGAGTTTGCAGCTTAATCCAACTTGTTCATAAACTAAGCAGTTCTTAAATCAAGGTACCACTGTAGTAAACTATTAAGCTGGTATCTAGTCAACAAGTGATTCCTCTGGACATTGCTTCCCACTGTTCCATTAACACTGAGCAAGAGTTTTCAATTTATTTATGTAAGAATTTATTTATATAAGAATTTATATAACAAGGGATGTACTTCATTCTGATACATACTAGAAACCATCTCTTATGTGGGACTTGGAAAAGAGAAAAGATATGCAAGCAACCAGGTGTGAACAAATAGATTTCTAGACATAACAAGATTGTGGAGAGTTAATCTAGCTAGTCCCAGAGTTGATTTAACTGTAACCTTATGCTCACAAAGAAAACTTTTACCTTGTATTTTACTTCTAAGGTATTTCAGAATTTCTTGTGTCCCTTTCTGAAATGGAAGAATAAAAGCACAAAAAACTTGTCAACCACTTGCATCTTTTGAATCTTAAGGGGTAGAAACAACTCACGACAGTATGTAAATTATGCTCTTACTTGTACAACATCTCTTCGGATTGCTCTTAAAGGGTTTCCTTCCAGCCCCAAGAACTTCAGTTGAGACAGGTTTCCTAGCTTGTAAGGAAGGCTGCAGAGAGAAGATTTCTCTTTATAAACAAAGCCAGAAGATGGAAGCAATGCTCAGTTCAGTTATTCAGGCTTGGATTCAAACTACCAGTAAGTGCAAACAGTCACCAGCTCCTTCTGTTCACTGATAAGGAAATATCCAGTTGAGAATCCCCCTGAGAGAAGGGATGGGAAAGGCAATTTTCACAGTTACCTCCATGCCACTTCTCCTGCTGGTCTGAATGATTTCCCCAATCATCCAGAGCAGAATTTCATGTGGACACTGCTCTTGTGGGTATGCGGAAATCAGTGAAAGATGCCTCCCCCCACTTTTGCTGACGGGAGCACTCTATTAGTGGAACTTTCACCACTGGTTAAGATCCAAGCCCCTGCATTCTGAACCTCGTTAATTAGAGCATTATTCATGGTTCAATATTACTTTACCAATTAATAATAATGTATTTCAAAAAACAGTATGGTCTCAGCATTTGCTTTTAAATTCAGTAACAGTGTAAACTTGCTCCAAACGAAGGAAGACAAGTAATTATTATTATTTCTACCTTGCCCATTTGGCTGGGTTTCCCCAGTCACTCTAAATAATGCCCATAGTCTTACCTACTAATATCATTGTTGGATAGGTCTAGTCGCTCTAACCCCTGTAACAGGGTTATTTCATCAGGCAGCGATTTTAGCTTATTATCTCTTAGTTCCAATACACACAAAGAATTCAGATGTTTCAGATGGTCAGGTTTTAACACTTCAATCTGATTTTCACCAACATGCAACTCCTAGAAGAATTTTTAAAGTGAATAAATTGCATAATCTATCAATTCTGTATCAAGGTTAATCTATTACATAGGAGGCAAGAGTCATATTTTTACATATTTATTGAATTTAGAGTTTTTTAAGCAGATAGTCTTATAGCACGCACATCCAACTCCCTAGAGACTGTGATCTACTCCCAGTATAAAACAAATGACAGTGATCTACCCATTGTCACTGGGGGGAGGGACCAAATTTGTTGAGATTTTTTTAGGTGAGATTACAGTTGCTCCGCTAATAACAAGCAGGAACAGCAATACTTTCTAACAAAAGCGGGGGCAGAGCCAGCGATCGTAAGGGAGCCCACGGTCGACCACAATCAACAGCGATCATTCAGGTAACTGTCAATCGCAATCAACCTGTTGGACATATAGCTGGTCTACAGTTACCTCGTAGAAACTTAAGTCATTAGAGCTGCTATATTATTCGCTTACTAAGCTGCACGGAACTCAGCCAGAGTGACTTCTGCATTGGATTGGCCCTCACCAGCCTTATTAAAATCTGGATAGAATTAGTTTTCATTTGAAAAATGTTCCATCCACACTTGAACAAAAGTTTTATGTGCATGTGTCACTGGGATGCCCCTCTCTTTGAAGAAAATGCTGCCTGAAAGCACCATGTTAATTGTTAAATGCAATGTAACCCTAGCATCACAAAACAAAACAAAGCTTAGAATCCAGTTTTAGAAGCTAGCTGCATTAACTTGACCACTTGTATTTCAGTTTCACCAACATAAAGATTAACTTATCCTTAATTGCAACAGGCTTCAGAAAAGAAAATATTCAATACCACAATCTATACACACACAAGCATCAAACGTACTGAGAATAAATCTGTTTTAAAAGATGTTTTTATTGGAGTTTACATATTTTAGGTAATATGTACTAAGAGTAAACCTTACCTTTAAACATTTACATGAAGGAAGGTCTGGCAGGTAACACAATTTATTTCTCCTTAGATAAAGCTGCTCTAATGATACCATATTGGCCACTTCAGGAGGTATTGTTTCCAGATAGTTTTTTGAGCAATCAAGCTGTCTCAGACCTATAGAAAGGAACATAAGAATAGCTCTGCTGGATCAGGCCTTAGGCCCATTTCATCTAACATCTTGTCCTCACAACAGCCTACCAAAATGCCAAATGGAGAAACAAGTGGAAACATTAGAATTAAAAAATAGGGTTGCTTTACAAGCACCACACAAGAATATATTTTTTTATTATACTTCTGAAAGAGTCTTCAAATATTTGCCAGCCAAGCCAAATATTAATTAATGCAAAGGCTGTAGAATATGTTGCTGGATTTTTAAGTTATACCTACATTAGAATCTTCAGAATTCTTAGTTAAGAGCTATGCCACTTGGGAATAAAAGACAATGACTCACAGCTGAGGAAAACCCTCTTGTGTAGGCAAGAAGGCACTTCCACTTACAAGGCAGAGTTGCCCCTTTTCCCTCTGCGAGTTTTCACACTGTTTCACACACTGTCTCAGAGGGTCCCAACAATAAGGAATGACTTTTCAGAGGGCTTGGTAGTCTGCAGTGTGAATGGCAAGTGGGAAAGCCCTGTTACATGAGCAGAACTCTGCTCATGATTCTTTCAGTCCAGACCATTATTTCTAGCTGTACAAAGACACATAGCTGTTAACACATTTCTGAATACATGCTGCCCCACATTTGCCAAGGAAAACTATTGCTTTCTGCTGTGAATAGCTTACATTGAATGCAGATTACAATGCAGAAGCACTTTACATATAAGCGTCTTCTCATAACTTGTCACAGGAAAGTCTTACTGCACCGTGAAGACCAGTTCTGCTGGACTACCAAGTTCTGGTTAAAACTGAGTGCCACACTTTCTCAACTACATCAGTGGTTCTCAATCTCTTTCCCCCATGGACCACTTGAAAACTGTTGAGGGTCTTTGCCGACCACTTAATGATTTATCTGCCTATTGTAGCAATGGTATGCACAGTGCTAGATGTTGTGTGGTTGTTGTAGTTTTGATGTTTTATATATATATTTACTCTATTTTTATAGGCACACTATGGGCCACCTGAATGAAACTAGTGATCCACAAACCAGTTTGGGAACCACTGATGTAAATGAACATAAAATAGTAATGTACTTTTAAAATGAAGTTTCATTAAACCCCTACTACCAGGAAAATAAGACAACAAAAAGATTCCAGTCAAGTCATAATTCAAGGCTTCCTTACTTTTCATTGCACTGATTTCTGCTGGCAGGCTCTTCAAATGATTACAAGTCAAATTGAGCAGCACCAAATTTGTCAGAAAACGAAAACTTGTTGGGATACTAGAAATATGGTTGTTGGAAATATCCTAAAGAAAGCGGAAAATAAAAATTGATGTTATGGTTTAGAATGGCTATGTAAGAAAATTGTGGTGATGTATAAATAAGCCAAGTAGTATCGGTTCAGCACTAAGTATGAAGACATGGCACAGTTATTAGTCAACACTTGCAGTATTTCCACCCTGGTTCTTTTTCAAATGAAGTCTCAGAATTTCTTGTTTGGCATGGCCAGAATGCAATAGTTCCAATGTCAAAGGGATTATAAAATAGCAATATGAATAGCTAGCAGCAATGAATGGAATATTCACTTAGGTAGACTGAAGGCAGTCATAAGCCTCATCATAGAAATACATTGTTTGAAATAAATATGATTACTGTGTGTGAGCAGCCTTCTCAAATATGATGGACAATTTTTACACCTGCTTACAAGGTGTAATATTGATAGCTTCTCGGTTTAGGAAAAAGACAACAGGGGAAGGGACAGAAAAATGATAAACTGGAAATAGTATGAAAAAAATGGATTACATTTTCTCCCTCTCTAATTATGCTAGAACTAGTGGTCTTACCCAAGAAAACTGACCAGCTGAAGATTCTGGGCAGACAGAATAAAGTACTTTGCAAAACATGCATCATGATTTGGTATTCACTGCTACACAATAAGGTGACTGCCACACTCTGGTATCTTTAAAAGAGGGTAAGTCTATTATTGGCTATTAACTGCGATAGCTATATGGATCCTTGATGTTCTCAGGTAACAAATCTAATAATAAAGCTGCAAGGTGTGGGGAGATGAGGACAAAAGAGGAAGGCTACTGCCTTTCTAGTGAACTTCTGGGAAGCATCCCATTGGCCAGAGTTGAAAACAGAATTGTTGGCCTTATGAAAGAGAAGTCAAATTTTCAACACATCCCATGAGAGTTCTGAAGGAGATAATTGATTTTTTTAATTAAAAAAACCCCACACATAATTAATCAGCTTACTTTTAAATGAATCAGATACAGTAAAATAAAAGATTTGACAAATCATACAATTTTTGCAATCAGTGTCATACATAGAATTTAAATGCTTTCATAGCAAAACTGTGAAACAAGCACCAAATGACTTAATATGGGGCTGGTAAATCAAAGGTAAGAACTTTAAAGAACAGTACCCATTCAAGAGTTATGCAAGTAATGAACTAATATTAGTAACCAAAACATCACCAGAATCATCATAAAAGCCTTCTCTACTTACCAACTCTTCCAAACTAATAAGCTGTCCAAATTCATCAGGCAACTGATTTAATTCATTGTGCTGCAGAAGCAGACTTCTTAAATGTTTTAGTTTGGTAAGCTCCTCCGGTATATCTGTTAGTCTATTATGGCTGTTGATAAAATAAAAATTATGAAGAAATGCATTAGTAAAGAGGTAAAGGGACCCCTGACCATTAGGTCCAGTCGTGGCCGACTCTGGGGTTGCGGCGCTCATCTCGCTTTATTGGCCGAGGGAGCCGGTGTACAGCTTCCGGGTCATGTGGCCAGCATGACTAAGCTACTTCTGGCGAACCAGAGCAGCGCACAGAAACGCCGTTCACCTTCCCACCAGAGCGGTACCTATTTATCTACTTGCACTTTGACATGCTTTCGAACTGCTAGGTTGGCAGGAGCAGAGACCGAGCAACGGGAGCTCACCCCGTCGCGGGGATTCGAAACGCCGACCTTCTGATCGGCAAGTCCTAGGCTCTGTGGTTTAGCAACCCACAGTGCCACCCACATTCCCAATGCATTAGTACTTTGTTCTAAAACAATATTGCCTGTTAGCCTACAAATGTTACACGTCCACAAGAACCTACTATCTACACATAACTAAAAACTAATGTACTTAAACTTTCCTCACCTCAATCTTCACTTTAAAGATCTTTAAACTTTTTCCATTCCTTAAATGTGTTCTGTGTACAAAGTTTTTACAATATATTTACCTCACATTAAGTTTCTGGAGATTTTCCAGTGTTCCTATAGCAGAAGGAAGAGATGTCAGTTGATTATCATGCACCTAAAAATAAAAAGAAATTGTCAGCACTTTTACTTACTTCAAAAAAGTAAGAAATCAATTGCTCCGTGTTACCATCAGCCACCGCATTATATTCTGAACTATGTCTGAAAATATGGTGATAAATGACGAAGCTCTTTAAATCTTTCCAGTTTTTATTTAACACGTTGTTAAAGTGTGTTTATTTATTTTACTTATTTTGTAAAAAAATTTTTTGCATGAAGAACACAAAAATGTATCTTTAACATAAGATCTATGCATATCCCTGAAGATTACAAAACACAACAAAGCTCTTACAGAATGAAAGAGGCCTATTTCCCCCACTTTTCATCATCATCAATATGAATATGAAAGCAACATTAATCAAAAATATTGTACTTACATCCAATACAGTGAGAGCAGGCAACAGTCTTAGATCATCAGAAAGACACTGCAATTTATTCGAAGATAATATTAGTTTGGTGAGATCGGTTTGCTCCCACCACCGTTCATCAGCACTAAAGGAGAGGTTTTGCTTCGCCTCTTCTGGAGTATCCAAGTTTATTCGCCATACATGTGGAGGGACTGGAGACAGAAAAATAAACACAAGAAAAGCCCTTCTGGATTAGACCTAAGGCTCACCTAGTGCAGCATCCTGTTCTCTGTGATCGACCAGCAACCTATGGGAATCCCACAAGAAGTCACCATTTGCAACTTCCAGGAACTGCCTCTGGAGGTAAGTAGGCAGTCACCAGAGCTAGTAGCCACTGACAGTCCATGAATTTGCCCAACCATCTTTTAAGACAACCTGAGATGAAGCAGAAATGGTTGTATTCACCCCCCCCAAATGAAACCCACCGAAATCAATCAACCTCGTGTTAATTAACTTCAGTGCTCCTACTCCAAGTAGGGGTGGCGCTGGATGCAACCCAAGCTCTCCTCTTCCCTTCGCCCAGGCTTAAGAAATAATAAGCGGGTTCTTCCCCCAGTTGCCGACCTCCATCCAGCCCCCCACAGGAAAGGCACATTATAAAACTTCAGAGGGATAATAAAATGATGGCCAATGCCCATTCAAATGCCCCCAAACTGTGGTAGACAAGAGGGAGTGGAGCAAAAAATAAAGAGACCAAAGATACAGAATGTCTGTGGAAGAGGGGAGACCCTTTTCGGACTGTCTGAGAAAATATTATGGTCAAATGAAATCGCAGGCAGGATTTGAAATATAAGCAAAGGAAGGAGAATAATAGTAAGAGTCATCATTATTATTTATTTGTACCCCATACAAATACTATAGACAAATGAAATCTCAGGCTGGATTTGAAATATAAAAAGGAGAATAATATTTATTTGTACCCCGTACAAATATCTGACTAGATAAAATGAATGTAATACAAATTATATGTTTTAGGGGTGAGAAGTATTGTATTTAAGGCAGTAGGTAAAAGATTTGAATGGAAACCTCACAAAGGTAGGGAGTCAGAATGTCAAGAGAACGCTGTATTGAAACTGAACTGCATTTGTTAAATTGTGTGGATTTTTTTTTAAAAAAGTTAATAATTATTATTATTACTATTATTATTACTATTATTATTATTAATAATAATAATAGAGGGAATGAAGCCGCCCTCAGCTCAGCACACGCCCCTGGAGTGCTCGGGCCCCAACCAGCGCTCTTTCCTCAGGAATAAAGCGGGAAGCAGCCGGGCGCGACCTGAGGGGAAGACGCGGCCTCCGCGGCCGACAGGTGGGGACCGCCCGGTCCCCTCAGGAAAGGCAGCGCAGCGGAGGCAGCCGCGGCCTCGGCCCGTGGAGACGGGGGAATCCAAGCGGCGGCCCCGCTCACCTTCGGTCAGCCCGCGGCCAGAGAGGTTCAACTGGCCGCTTTTCCGCGCCGTCCGAATCAGCCCCTGGGGCACCGCCGCAGCGCCGTCGCCCGCGCCCCGCCTGAAGCCCGCGAGAGAATCTCCCGCGCCTCTTCTTCGCGCCCTGGACATGGTCTCCGCCGACCCGCTCGGCTGCCCGCACCGGCTAAGCCCCTCGGAGCGCGGCGCAACGCCGGGTTGAAACTCGGGCCCGCCCGCCTTTGCTCGCGTCGTAGGCGGTTGGCGCCTCCTCTTCCGCGCGGGGAGGGGAGCGGCCCCAGAGGAAAGGCCTGACTGAGCTCCCGTCGGAGCTTCAGCTGAGCCGGGACTTGCCTTTTTATTTTAACCGGGAAGCACAGCAAGATGGCTATAGAGTATATGTCGGCGGCTTTTCTCCCTGAAAGTATGCACGCTGAAGTCATAAATAAGAAGAGCCTGTGTAGTTGGTGGACTGAGTGGCAGAACTCACTGAGCCGCCCCATTGAATGGACCTTGGGCAAAATGAAGAGTGTGTGCAAGATGCAAATTTAGTATCTAGAGGCGAAGGTCTCCCAAGCCTAAGGTGCGACTCCTAGGCAGGCATCGCCTCAGCTTTTTACAAATGAAACGCTGTTTATTCCGCTCACCATTTCCTAAGAGACTGTTCTGAGCCTGTGGAAGAGTTCTGATATACTAGTCGTGTTATAAACGAAATTCCGACTTTAGGAATAACTTTATACATGAGTCACTAAGGCTAGCATCTGAAGAAGTAAGACTGTAGTCCATAATGTGCGAACATTGGGTTGCACCATTGTTTATTTCCACTTTCGATAAGCATCGGATGTTTTTTTACAATCCCAGTGTGGGAAACAAAGTAATAACAATCAAGGGAGCAAAACGAGATACAAACTTTGCAAAAATGATATAAACAGGTCCGACGAACAACTCAACATTTCTATTATGAGGTTAAACAAGCAAGCTATAGCAACAAAATTGCTATTGCCAATTTAACCAAACACCCAGGTACTGTATAAAGAAACAAATCATTCAAACTGAATAAACAACCAATGGTCTTAGCAAACCCCTCTGCTACCTCTCACACCGAGGGCGTGCAAAGAGATTCTCTCACTCTGTTGCTTTTGAGTTAACTTAACATGCATCTTCCCCCTACCCTTAATAAATACTTAGTCCAACTTTCTGTCTAATGGCTGCTAAACAACCCAAGGAGCTTGTAATGCGAATGGACCCTGCTGCAAATTAAACACACAGAGAGATAAACAGATAGAGATAAGACTTGTTCACTCCAGTTAGTCCTGTCCAAAGCCAGGCAACCCTGCAGCTTACAACCCCAGCGCTAAGTAGCTGCCTTAGCAAATAGCAAAGCGTTCAACGCGACACGCCTCCGCAGAAAACCTAAGCGCGATTACCGCTTCGAAACCAAAGGCACATCCGAGGCATGCGCAACAAAGTGTTCTAAGGAACCCACACACGCGCGCGCGCCGCGCAAAGAATCAGCGGGAGTGGGCATGCGCAGGACGCTAGCTCTGCGTGTCTACCGCGGCTGGGCGGCTTGCTTTGAGCAGGCGCAGGACTGAAAAGGCTCTTGCGCCGAGGAGGCGCGGGGTAGGGCCGCGGAGGATTGTGGGATATTGCGGCCCAGGCTGGTTGGCGGCGAAACGATCGCTCGGCGGCGGTTAGTTGCGTGCGTGACGGGACTGCGATAGCTCGACGGGAAGCGCTGAGGGACACAAGGAGGAGGCCACCGTCCGGTTCTCCAGGGTCGTGGCGACCCCCTTTCCCCTCGATGTGTTTGTAGTGACGGGGGCAGGAGGAGGAGGTAGCGCGATGGCTTCAAGCAGCGGCACCGACGTGATCCAGGTCACCAACGTCTCCCCGAGCGCCAGCTCCGAACAGATGCGGACTCTCTTCGGCTTCCTGGGCAAGATCGAGGAGCTGCGCCTCTTCCCTCCCGAGTGAGTCCCGCGCGGACGCCCCCTCAGGGGCCGCTTATGGCCGCCGCAGTCGCGCCTCATACAGGCCTAGGCCGCAGGGTGGCCTAGTGGAGGCCGCGGAGCCTCGCGCTCGGCTGCTTCCGAGCGCGGCGCGCCTACCAGGCCCAAATTGGTGGGGGCGACGACGGAGGAGGAGGAGCAGCTGGGCGCGAGGTTGCGAAGGCCGCCATTCTCAAAGCCATGGTCTCGCCTCACCATCTTGCGCTGGCGGAACTACAGTTGTTCCCCCCCGCCATTACACTTCTCTTCAGGGGGCGAAAGCGACGCCATTAGTCGCTTCGCGTTCCTTTCCCCAGCCGCCTCTTTGAGACGTAATTTAAAGCCGGGTTTGAAGCAGGTAGAAGAGGGTATCGTGGCGAGTACTTCGCCGTGGACCTGCAAGGGTTTCTTAACTCCCAAGTTGTTTAAAAGGAAAGGAACAATGGAGTGACTTCTGCCACCACAGTTAAGCTGGCGAAATGAAGAGAAGTTAATCTATAGTGGACTTTGCTGTGTGTAAGGACCGTGCGCTCAACTTCGTTCAGTTGAGGATGTGCTCAAAGAGGGTCGCCCCCACCCCGTTTGTAATTGTGCCCAAGCTCCGTGTTTTTGGTTTTTTTCCTAAGCCTAGTGACTGAAAATGCTGAAATCAGCCCAATCAGCTGAAATCAGCTGAGCGTAATTTATGGAAACAGTAACACATTGATTGATTTATTAAATACACGTGCCGCTCTTCCAGAGGAGCCCAAATTTATATTTTCACCAACAAATGTTCACAATATGTTATATGAACTGTACTGTGAACACCCCTTGAACTTGATACGGGTATTTATTGTATAAAAGGCGCCTTTATTTACACTTCTGGCAAGTGATTTCCCTTCCTGGCAATATTTCACTGATGATTTTTGTTACCTGGTTTAGCATGGCCGTATAGTGCAAGTTGCAACGTTACATAAACACACTAGCAAGAGGTTTGTGTGACTCCAGTCCCAAATTATGCTATCTACAAACCATACAGTTTAATTTTTAAAGTTAACATGCACTGATAATGCTGAAAAGCAGTAACCTATACTGTCTGCAAATTTTTCAAAAAATAAGGTTATGTTGGTTCTGCTGGTTTGTAAATGAAACCTGGGAGCAGGAGAACATTGGTAAGGCCTCCCCCCTCTAGCGCCTCCATATTATTGCTTTTAGAGTTCTCCAGGAGTTTGAGGGAACCTCCTCAATAAGTGCCCTGCAATGTGCAGTCCTGATTAAATTCCCAAGTACTTTATACACTTTGGTTTTGCAAATGTTAGTCATGTGGAAGTTTAGTTTTTAAAAATACAGTAGACAATGGAAGATTGACTTCAGCCAACCTTCCTTGCTTTAGAGCTCTATTATTTGTCTGATAGGGTGTAAAAACCATGTGTAAATCATTTATACCTGCTGTGACTAAACAAGGTCTGTTGTCTTGTCACCACCTGCCACAGTTCATTTCTGTGAGCCACATCTGTACATAATGTTAAATAAATATTCTCAGCCTCATCAATTAGTGTTTTCTGTGAATTAAACTAAGGCTGCAATCCTATATACTCACTTACCTGAGAGCAAGTCCTAGTGAACTCAGTAGGACTTACAAAATAATCTTTTAATATCTACTTAAAGTAAGACTGTAATATACGTACATTTATGAGGGAGTATATTTTAGAGTGAGATGGGCGCACAACCCTAGAGTATGTCAAGACTGGCCCGTACGGGCAGGGGTACCTTTACCTTTACCTTTATATTTTAGAAATAGGCAGTAGAATGTTTTTCTGGAAAATATAATAATACTATAAATTGATTGATATCTTGATTTGACATGTTTGAGTTACAGTTAGTAAATACAACTTTTTAAAAGTATGGATTGTTTCCAAGGCTGCATCAGTTGAGTATCCCCCAACCCTGGAGGGGTGATTAGATTCTGTTGCATGCATGGAAGTCCCTTGCTTCAGCAGAGCTAAGGTGTTGGATCTGGCCCTAGGTCATATTAATCTTACATGCTGAAATACTCTGTTGGGGAAACATTAAGCAAAATGCAGTTATGCTGCAATCCTAAGCACACTTATCAGGGAGTAAGCACCGTTAGCTAGAATGGAAATTCCTTCAAAATAAGTAAGTACAAGTTCAAACACATTCAAAATTTTACTTGGAAATTGTTTTTATTGGATTCAATTACTCATAAATGTTTTAGGATAGGACTTGGGAACTCAATAGCATGTACTTCACTTGTTTAAATGTTAAGGAAAGTAATATAGGTTTCACACTTCTCAGTATTTAGGACAACAGTATGTTCCATTGAAAATAAGTGTATCTATGAATTTAAAACTATGAGTGGTATATAATGATATAATTATTTGTTTATTTAAAACACTACTATACCACCCTTCATCAATAGTACTGGAGTATTTTAACAGGATAATACTATTCCAATAAGAGCAATACAATAAAATACATTACAGTCCACAGTGGACCAGCCAGATCATGCCCAGGCTCCATATTAACAGCCCACAAATAGGCATTTATTGAAGAGTGAAGAGATAGGTCTCTAGACAACATTGAAAGCCCATCAGAATTAATGCTTGTTTTATTTTGGGGGGTGGGGAGGCACATACTTAGAAGCTTGGCACAACGATGGAAAAAGCCTTCTTGATAGTCACAAGATGCAGTTCAGATTACAACACAAGTGGGAGGGCTTTATAAAAGTTCTTAGCACTCAGACAAGTCTATGATATCCAACTCCAAAGCTGTTTATATTTAATGTGCTTCTTGTGGATAGTAACCTAGACAAAGTTCATTAAAACTTTAAAATTGCCCAGTTTGACTGATACTAGGTCCATTATTTTACTAATTAATTTCAGGAAGCAGAAGGTGTATTGTTAGAAGTGTTCTGCTACATTTCATCCAGGATAAACCTTCTAGCAACCTCTGTGGGTTGAAAAATATGTTTGTTCCAAATTAGCCCAGACTAGGTGCATGACAGAATCCCATGTCAGTCACCTATTCCTGCTTTTGAAATCTATCTGCAACTAATTTTAGATGGTGAAGGAAATTGAAATGATGAATTTTCAACCTTTACCACTAGATGTCTCTTCCTCCAGAGATAAAGGTATTGTGCTGCTGCCCAAATGATGCCCTAGTATGGTATACACACTGTGTGTGTATGACCTTATTTTGTAATAGCATCTCTTGATTATTATTTTTTTGCATGTAGTGACAGCCAGCAAACCACAATGGTAGTAGAGAAGGCTAATACCCATCAGATCTCTTGCCTCTTGTGGCTGCTTCATTTAATGACAATGTAGTATAATATGAAAATAAAATACCATTACAACTCACTTTCAGTTTCATCTTCAGTCAAGTAATTCACTGATTTTGTTGGTCTTGCATTTAATATTCTTCCAATTTTTTTCCTTTCTAGTGACTCCCCTTTGCCTGTTTCTTCCCGTGTGTGTTTTGTAAAGTTCCAAGAACCTGACTCCGCAGTTGTGGCTCAGCATCTGACAAATACTGTATTCGTTGACAGAGCGTTGATAGTCGTACCATATGCAGAAGGTTTGTGAATTGTTTAATGATCTATGAAGCCATAGAATAATGGTACTAAATCCTGATGTAGCTTAATAGCATGAAGTTTAGCACGTAAAACATTGAAGCTATTTACCTATTTAAAACCCTTGGTATACTGACACTGCTTGCTTTTATCCAAAAGTGAAACAATGAATTATTCAAGCAAAAGCTGGAACTTGCCTGTCAGTCTTTTTGCAAAGGCATTTAGAATATTGATATGTCTAAGCAGCATTATTTGAATTTTTGTTTCATCAGGCCCCTTCAAGATAAGCAGTCTTTTAAAACTGATACATTTAAACAAGATAACTTGCATTAAGTAACTTGGCATGTGTTGTCGAATGATTCATTCTCATAGAGAGTGAGTGGAAATGTGCTGCCAGTTACAAGGCAAAGTTCTGTTTACCGTAGTTGACAATAATACTAAAAAAATACCCTCAGTACAAATTCTGGTACACCAAGGGTTTGATCTCAATTAGACAGAAAATATATCCAAAGGTGCTAAATGAGCACTGGGTGTTAGATCTTATTCCGCATTTTCTTGTTCAGCCTTGCTATATTATCTAGAATTTCACTAAATAATAAACTCTTCTCTCTGTTATTTGTGTGTGTGATTTTTGTAGTGGAGAAGGCAAATGCAAAGGCCCTTCCAGATGACTGAAACAGTGGGGTCCTCTGCAGCTACAGGGGATTCTAGACATTAACTAAAGGCCAGCAAGCACTCAAGTCCCCAAGTGTTTTCCTGGTGTAATCACTTGTTAACAACATTTTTTTCTCTTCTTTTTCTTACATTTTTAGGGTGTTACAGTAATTTGAAAACAATGAGCAGGGTTTGGGAACATAATTCAATAATTCAGTACCAAGAAGACTGCTCTTCTAACGAGTTCTATTAAACTTCTGTAGATTTCATCACAACTATTTCAAAGGCACCATTAATTGATAAACTAGCTAAATCGCTTGATTACAGTAAAATATGTGTAGTCTTGCACTTAATTCCTGCACTCACAGGCAGCTGGATCTCATGGAGGTCAGTGGGATTTAAGCAGCCTAACTATGCAAGATTGTAGTGCAAGTCTTACCATTACCTGTTTTTATAAAAAATATGTTTACACATTAACAAGGCAGAGGAATATGCAGTGTGCAGACCTGGCAAAGACCTAGTTGTAGGATATTCCTCACTGACGCTATAAGTAGTGTAAACAACTTTTAATCCTGATCAGTCTTAAATTTCAGAGTAGAATATTTTTAGAATGTAATTGCTTCTGCTTTAGTTTGGACAAAATAACAATTGAGATATAATTGTTCTTGCATGAACATCTACATATCAGGGCCAAACTAGATATGACAGTCTTTGCGTTTAAACATAGACTTTCCCCAGTCACATAGAAAGAGCAGTTTGGAAGTTGATCTTCAACAGTTAAAGAACTGAAGTGCACAGAATCCTTCCTGTGCCTGCAGCTTAACTTCCTTGCAATCTGTCCCTCTGTGTTTTTATCCTTATCTGAGCTCTGATGCTGAAAATATGCTCAATGTTTGCAGAAAGGGGCTGTGGGGAGGTAAGAGCAGGTTGGGGTAGGTTTCAGGGGCTCTCACAGTTTTGCTTTTATTATTAAAAATGGACCCGGACACCCTTTTTATGTGATTGGGGGAGGACTGCTGCACTCATATCTAGTTTGGCTCTAATAGCAGCAGTCCTGCCCTGAGAATTTTGTTAAGACTTAATTTGGCTCCTACAGAATCACCATGTTTTAAGCGTTTAATATTTGTATCTTTGAATATACAATGTTCGTTGTGCTAGAAAGATAAATCTGGCACTAAGAAATCAACCAAATATATCACTTGAGAATCTCCTGAAATTTGTTTAATGCAACTTAAGTAGCTATTATTGTCAGGGCCTCAATTTGGTGGTGTAGGATATGTGTACAGCTGTGTAGTTTGTTGTGCGAGAACTATAATTGTGGACACAGTACTGTATAAGAATACTAGGGGTTTTTCGTGAACTACTTTGTTCTTGCAGTTCTTCCATGTCTATGGAATCAAACAAACTACTCATCAGTGGTTCATATTGTAAGAACCCCATTTCTGCTAGGTACTTAAGCATCATTCAGTGAAGTATTTCAAATTGAGTGGGATTGTTCATATGCATTGAACCACATGCTTAAGTACTCTGCTGAATTTAGATCTTGATTTTTAACTAGTGGTGATGGGTTTAACATTACCTAACTGGAAGTATTAAAATACTGCACTGTGCTAATCACAGCTCCCTGTATCACTTACATTCCTGTTCTTTGTGTGTTCATATATCTTGGTGTTGGCTATTGCTTTGTGTTCTAGACTTACACAAAGTTCACGGTAAGGCATAGTACTATAAACTTCACTATGAAATTCAAGGATTTGGAAGGAACTCAGGTATTAACAGTGCCTTTGGGTGGGGTTGTGTAGGTTCTTTGGTTAATGTTTGTTTATTTTGTCTGTTTCTTTTTCTTCATTTCTACACATTCATGCAGTATTTCATGGTTCTAACAAAGCAGCAGTAAAAAACACTTGACGCATGAAAATTAACTGGTGAGGGGCCTCATTGCTTTTTTAAAAATTGTAGTTTTATTTCTGAATAACTTTTTTCCTAAAAATGAGAGGATCAGATGCATGACTACTTAATGGATGCAGATCTTCTATGAGGTGTCTCAGGATAAGAGGATTTTTAGTTAGATGCCAGAAATGTTATAGTTGCACTATTTGTGTGTAAACATAAATAATATCCTCTGAGACATAATTTTGCATGCAAAATTATCCCATAATCTCTATAGATAATGTTTATATTGATGCATTAATGCCCTGTATCTAAATGACCTTCCCCCCTTTTCCCACCATAACTTTTGGTATTGAAATTATGACAGCTCAGTGACAGAAGAAAGATAACAGTGCTGTGTATTATACATTTGTTTATATTATCGGCACTTCTCAGTATAGGTGGAAGGAACCATTACCTTTATTTAACAGTGGTTTTTCTTTTTTGTTGTTGTGTTTTACAGTTCTTTTCCCTGGTTCAGCCTGAACTATATACCAGGCCCTGCTGAAAATACCACCCAACAGTTTTCTTCTGCAGCTTATCCAGTTTCTCTTAAGTGCCCTGTACATATTGTATGTTTTATGATGAGATGCAGTCTTTTTAATATGTATTTCAGAAACGCTACTGGTATTTGCAAATATATAGTACAGTTGTCTTATTGAACTCTCATATTGGGGGCTTGGGCACATTAACAGATTAAGCCATACGTATAGGGCTTTTGCTGTTGGATAAAATTACAACGATCAACATTACTCTTTGTCCCACATTGGACCTCTTTAGTAAGGTTATTCTCTATTCAGGTTAGGCCGTAAAACTAGTCCCTTGCAGGCTACAAGGCTGCAGAGCAGAAATTTCTTCTGAAATGGCAATATGCAGCAGCATTCTTGGTATAGTAAGCATGACAAACAGTGGAGCATGTACTTTACTGCACAGGTAAGGAATGTGCCACATTTTAGGCATTTACATAAACACATACACATGGACACATATGCAGAACCTTTATTTGAAGCTCTGTGGAGACCTTCATATCCATGTGACATGTCAGCAAAAGCCCTACATTTTTTCTTACCTTCGCTTAAGATTTACAAAATTGTATGGTAGGTGTAAAAGAAATCATAGTGAACTGTACCATATTATTAACCCCTAAATCAAACTTTTTTTGTCTTGTGTATCTTGATTTTTCTGTGTGCTTTATAGTGAAGCAGCCGACACGAGTCGTTGTTCATAAAACAGCTTTTGAAAGTTGAGAGCACACCCCTGGAGAACCGACTGTGCTTGCTTACGTTTGGTTCATGACTTAAAAATCGAGTACAGGTGATGAAATCTTGGCAGTGTTAACAAACAAGTAGTGTGTATTGTGCTATTTTTTTATTCTAGAACTTAACCTTTTGTAGAGAAAAAGGAACAGTCAAATTTTCACACATTGAAGTTTCATTCTGGCATACAAATTAATGATAAATTATTAAGAGATCAAACATTGTATTATAGCCAACATAAGTACTTGCAGCAAACTCAGGTGGTGTTTCAGGGAGACATTTTCTGGGTGTATTTGTGTGTGTGGTTTTTTAAAAAATCAGTGATGAGTGTCTTCTAATGCAAAGCTGTCTCTCTGCAGGAGTTATTCCTGATGAGACTAAGGCTTTGTCTCTCCTGGCACCAGCTAACGCTGTGGCAGGTCTTCTGCCGGGGGGTGGACTCCTGCCTACACCCAACCCACTTTCTCAGGTAAGTATACATCTTACGAGATGTATACTAGAATGTACAACTGTATATATCTGTATTTTCTGAGATAACACCCATTGCACCAAAACAAATAGAAAAAATGTATAACAGGATTGTGGCAGGTAAGAATCCAGATAACCATGCCTCTCGCTTTAAAGAACTCTCTGGTTTGAAACTTGATTCATGGTTATGCTTTCAAAGATGTCCCATTTATTCATTAAAATATAAAGTGGGAAGACATGCCAGGGGTGGGGAGACTAGCAGTTTTTGTAGTTGCAGAAGAGACTTTTGCAGTCTTCTGGGGTGTCCCCACTTCCAGTATAACAGTGCTTCTTCATGAGCAGTTAGTTGAGAGGATTAGCTGGCTGCATAACAAGGTTGAAGAAAGACAGTTTTCAGGCAGGCAACAAGAACTATCACACTAACACACAGAGTGATACTAGTAATGCTATTCTTATTTCTCACACAGCCTCCACAATACTTTCCCTGGACTAGGGCTGTACTGTGGAGGCTGGAGTTAATGAAAAAAGCTCTCTAGCTTCAGAAGTCCCGGGAGAGGAGTATTCTAAAAGCTAACTGTAGAAATTTTCATCAAAGCTGTACAGAAGAAACCTCTGCTGTAGGTTTCAGAAAACTGCTTTCTTGGGGCTTCCAAAAGTCAATCTAGTCCTGCCCATGTTTTCTTGGATAAAACCCCTAAAATAGGTCTGTATCAATAAGTTTAGCAGCGCTAGATCCTGTCCATAATGGCATCTTGTTAAAAGTGTACAAGTAGTTTTAGTAGCAAGGCCAGCATTGAGCATAGGCTTGACCCTGTGCCATATGGTAGTCCGTCTGTTGCAGGCTAGAATGCCACAGAACCCAGCAACTTAATCACAGCTGCCTCTTAAACTTATTTTAAACTTGTTAGTGTGCTGTTGGTTAGACATCCATGAACTAGGACTGTCACCTGATCAAGTGATTAAACTTTCTTTAATTGTACAAGTTGCTGTTAGCTAATCAATTGATTAAATCTGCACCTGCCTAGATCAGTCGTTCTTAAGAAGCAGAGCATGTTTTATGGATCAGGTTACTTGGAAGTAAGTCCCAATGATACAGACAATTAGTCTGCTTGGAAGTGCACATTGTGACACCTTGCCTTTGTGGCAGGGTGGTTTGCTCGTCCTCTTTCCTTTCAAAGACAACAATTTCAACGGGTGAGGTGAAGACTAGAAATTGCACCAGTGCACAAGAGTTATGAGTCGCATGCATGCATCTTTCCTTCTATCACCTGCGGATTGGAGAGGAGGGAAATGTCAGAGCATTAATTTCTAAAGTCAATCAGGGACTTCACTAATTTGAAAATCTTAAATCAATTAATTGGGTTAATTAATCAAACTTTGCATTCCTATCTAGGACACACATGCTAGATAACAGGGAGTGATAGTATATATGCTTTGCAGAAAGCTCAGATTCAATCCCGAGAATCACTATTCAGGTAGCAGATAACCGGAAATACTTTTTCATATGCTGGAGAGCTGCTATGATTTAGCGTAGAAAATGCTAGGTTAGAATTATAGTAGTCTTACCCCTGTATAAGTCTGCTTCCTATGTTGCTTCATATTAATGTGCTGCAAGTCATTTTACAGCAGTATTTGAAAGTTATGCAGAACTGTTCAAAACTATACCTTTCCTTGTGCAGATGGTGGAAGCTGTTTTCTTGATTGTACATTCTGGTATAATATGCTGTCTACTTCTATTGATTCTCTTTATTATAGATTGGTGCTGTTCCCTTGGCTGCTTTAGGAGCTCCAACTCTTGACCCGGCCCTGGCTGCTCTAGGGCTTCCTGGAGCAAATTTAAACTCACAGGTATATTGCCTTTGTTACATTCACATTCACTTAAGTTTATTTTTAATTTGTGAATTTAACAAGGGGGGGAGGAAAAAATAAAAAAAATAAGCATACTTTTTTGAAAATGAAAAATATTATTAATGTATACCACCATCAGTGCACCTTAAGAGTACAGTAGCCATCAGTACAGCCACCTTGTATCAATAATCCAAATAGGTACCCACACGAAATTGGTGTCTGTAAGACATATGTTCAGATATAGCCAGGGCAGCAAGGTCCTCAGACCATTGCATGCAGATAGCAGGTGTTTATCCTTTAAGACTTGCAATATAAGTCTTTCAGCAACTAAGGGCTCACAGTATCCATTTTTTGGTTGTGCCTTTAATTTCTGTCCTGTGGGAATATAATTTCAAAGTACATGAGCATCTGCAAATATAAAGTATTTTGCCATTACAACATTGATATGGACAGCAACTTCAGACTATTGGAGAAGTTCATACCATATGTCTCAGTTAGGTATTTTCAGCATTACACCTCCATCCAGCATTATCTGTAATAGACAGTGCCTTTCTTTACAGTTGCTGTAGAGTGCAGCATACCTGAAACATTAATATTTGCTGTATCTATCTCAATTTCAAATCTAAAGAAACATTTCATATTGATTTTGAAGCATTTTTTATTTGTTTAGGCTCTACTATATACTGCTTTGGATATTATATACTGTTTTGATCTAGAATTTAATGAAACTGATACTTAACCAAGAACATTCAGTAATGAGTTAAACATGATTTTACATCAAGCATTACACCTCCAGTATAAAAATTACAATAATTAGTCTTTCTATTATTTCTATAGATTTGTAGCTATCTCCCCAAGCCCCATTTGTTTAGAGACTCCATGGAATTTACATTTGTTTAGTCCTGCAGGGTTTAAACTGTGCTTTTTAACATCATGAAAATGCAATATTTGAGATACAGTGTCATTGATACCCAACACTATTCCTCCATTTCATATAAATCATGTGAAGCAGTTGATTTGTTAAATCTTTATCTCAGCCCAGTAATGGATCAGGGCCTGTGAAGCTAAATCCGGACAAAACATTTGGTGAAACTTTGGTCTTTATCATTACTCATGTTCATATGACCCATTTGATATATAAAACACAGGGTAGCACTACCTACTGGCAGAGCTTGTTGTTGTATATATTTTATTTTGCTTTAAAAGTTTTATTTGATTGAGATTTTCTTAAATAAATGAAATGGATTGTGTGTTTAAAATCGTACAGTCATACCTCAGGTTACGAACACTGTGGGTTGCGCATTTTCAGGTTGCAGACTGCGCCAAACCCGGAAGTACCGGAACAGGTTACTTCTGGGTTTCAACGCATGTGCAGAAGCGCCGAATTGTGTCACGTGTGTGCAGATGCAGCACTGCGGGTTGCGAACGTGCCTCCCGCACGGATCGCGTTCACAACCCGAGGTATTCATGTGGCCTGTCCTCAAAGCCAAAGTTTTGCAAGAGTTAGTTATTGTTACTTCATCAGCATATTCTGTATTATGAACTCTTACTCATTCTCTTTAGGGGTTCTCTCTACTCAAACAGGGCATCACGCAGGCAAGCTCTCTATTTATATCTATGGTCAATTGACCCCCACTATCCTATTTCCTAGTGTGGCTAGATTTGATTAGATTTGCTTACCTTTAAAAATTTTGCAGATGAAAATTGCTGGAATCTTTAGAGCCGCATACCTATCTATTATAAAGGTTATGTAGAAAACTTGTAATCCGGAGCAAAATTTCTAAAGTGTGAGTCTCAGTAAACTCTGCAGCTGACTTCACACTAAACAGATTAGGATTATGTTGCACTGGCTAACTTTAAAAGCCCATAGTTATCCACCATTGGAATTCACACTTGGGGGTAACACAACTTCTAAGCAACTATCCATCTTGGAGACTAGCTATATAAGAACTTTTGACCCGTAGTCAAGCTTAATATATAATTTAGCTTGTAAAATAAACCTATAGGCACAATTGAGAATTAAATGTGCATTGCAACTTTAAAATCTAACATTACTGACAAGAACCACATCTGTCAATTAGATTAAAGTACCATTAATGTTTAGAAAACAGTTGCTACAATCATAGTACAAGTTTAGCCTCACTCTTTTTACTCAGCAGCTTAACTGTTAAACCTTTGGCATTTTAAACAAACAGTAAAATAAAGACCAGTTCTTCAGCAAACTGGATGCCCTCAATCAATGCAGTTGAGAATTAAGTGCTGACATTAACCACTACAGGTCAGAAAGAAAATTGCTGTTCTTTGCCTGGAACACTGTGACCCTATCAGAGAACATTAGGTGACTACTTTCATGAGGCAGAGATTTATTTATTTTTTGCATATTCGCTTCTTTAATCTGCAAATGTCTGCTCATTTGGGTTAGATTTAGGGGCTGTTTGGATATTCTTTCCTTCCCTTCTGCAAATTTTCAATTTCTTTCAATGTTAAAAGCAATTTTTTGATTAATTTTCTTTACAGTCTCTTGCAGCAGATCAACTACTAAAGCTTATGAGCACAGTGGATCCAAAGTAAGTTTGAATTTTGATGTTTAAACTGTATCATATTATAAAATAAATTTATAGGACACTTCTTAAGCTTAAAGCCATTGAAGCAGTGTAAAAGATAAAAAGAGAGTAAAACACACCTGGAGAATGGCAGTGCATGCACATCATGAAAAACCATAGTTAATGGTTTACTGCGTACATACGATTTTCCCTCTGCTTCTCTCACAGTCTGAGTGGGAGCAGCAAACCATAATCCCTGGTTTAGCATTACATCCAAATAAAGGATCATGGTTTATTTGGGTAAAGCAAACCATGATTCTCAGTTCAGATGTAGCGCTAAGCCAGGGATCATGCTTTGCTGTTCCATTCACACTACAGGAGAGCGGAGCAAATTGGGAGCTATCTTGGCATTCATGATAAACCATTAACTATGGGGCAGTGTGATCCATGCTCATAGGAAATGGAGGTCAGTTTGTAGAGAGCCTCTAGAGTATTTTTATTGTGGAAACCAACATCTTTTATTACAGAGGAAGCAACATTTTTTAATGCTGTTGTGGATCCAAGGCCTATTACGTTGCCAGTTCTTAACTTGCCTTTTTGCTTTTAATGGTTATATTGAAGTTTTGATTTTGTATTTTTGGTCAATTGAGTTAAATATATGTACTAGCTACCTATTAATCCAGTTTTGGATAAACAGAGATGGGGAGCAGGACCACTCTATTGGTTCTACTAAGAGGCTTCTCTCCCTTTGGTTTTTTTCTCTCCTGCCACGATTTTAATCCCAACTGCATACAAACTTTGAAACTTTTAGAATTAGTGCCCATGTTTTATTGAGTCATCAATCAAATGTTTTCTTACCATCACTTTTTCCTTTTGTGTTGTGTCTGTTATGAGCCTATGGGTGGGGACTCCTGTTTTAGTAATCATCTGTCAGTTCCTTTGTTACCTTTTTCAAAAGAAGGGAGTAAAAATAAATGATTTATTTTTGGTTTCTAGGCTGAACCATGTAGCTGCAGGTCTCGTTTCACCAAGTCTGAAAACAGATACCTCCAGTAAAGAAATAGAAGAAGCCATGAAACGAGTACGAGAAGCACAATCCCTGATTTCTGCTGCTATAGAGCCAGGTAAACTGATCTTGACTGTCTTTCTTGTATTACAAAAACTACTTGTTGTTAGAATGCCAATGACATAAAATTCTGCAGGATGGTAAGAATGGGGGCATGGGATTGAGAAGAGCTCCAAGAGTCAACGATATCCCCTTATCCTCCAATGTCAACGAATGGGCAATGAATTGTCAAATGCTGTTCAGTGGGGAAAAAGTATAAAGTGAGGCAAATTGGTGCTATCTTTGTCCATACGCTGGTTTCTGAACTGGCAATGGCTGACCCAAAGAGATACTATGTAGTTGTGGTGAGCAGCTCCATGAAAAAGATCAACTCAGCTGTCAACAGTTGTGAAAGGCAAATTCTGTGTTACGAATAGTTAGGAAAGCATTTAGAAAAAGAAACTGCAGAGACCATAATGATTTCATACATCTGTAGTGTGACCACACTTAGAAGACTGTGCAGCCCTAGTTTCAAAAAAGGATATCATAGAGCAGAAAAACACAATGCCCATCGAAATGGGCAGTTCTTCTACAGAGAAATATGTATGGAGCTATCTGGTTTATCAAAAACGATGAATAAGGAAGAATGTGATAGAGGTGTATAACATTTATGCATGAAGTAGAGTTTTCTTCATTGTGGGGTCATCCAGCAAAACTGAATGCTGGGAGATTCAGGACTGACAAAAGGCTACCGGTGATGGCTAGCTACTAACTTAGAGGGCTTAAAAGGGCAAATAAATTCATGGAGGATAAGGATATCAGTGGCTACTTGTCATGATGGATGTATGCTACTTCCTAGATCAGCAGCAGTATGCTCTTGAAAACACCACTTGCTAAGTAACACCACCAGGAAGCCTTTTGTTCACATGCTCTGCTTATGGGCCCCTCATAGGAAGCAAATAGACTTCTGCAGATGATCGGATCCTGCGCTAAATAAACCTTTGATGTGATCCAGCAGGGCAGCTCTTAAGATCTCAGCGTTGAACAAAACTTTGGCCTGCTCGTAGATTTTAGGCACTTTGGCTTTTAAAAAAAATCTTTTGAAAGTTCCTCATCTCTTAATGAATGTAAACTTGCAATTTCATAGAATGGTTGTGTTAAAGAATTCAGATGTAGGAATTGATGGTTTTTCTCTCTTGAGTAAAAAAAACCAAACTCATTCACTTTCAGCTTTTTGTACAGAGTGCCCCCCTAAGGTGGGCAGCCAAACATAGATGTCATATGATAATGAAAGGATTCCAACTTTTTAATATTTTAATTCCAGATAAAAAAGATGACAAGAGAAGGCATTCAAGATCCAGATCACGTTCAAGAAGGAGGAGAACTCCATCTTCTTCTAGACACAGGTAAAATTTAGTGAGGTGGGATCATTGACAGTCCAAAATCAAAGTGCTTTAGGATATTTCTCTTGTTAGGCTCCTATATAAATATATGACAGTAGAAAAGAGTTTTGTGTATCTAGGATTTGAAAGTGAGTAAAAGGGCAAACTTTTACCAGGTTATGGGTGAAATTACGTTGCACAGAACATGTTCTCAAACCCTGATTATATCCTTGATTCAACATATTAAGCTGCATTTCTTAAATATTAAAACTAACAATTTAGCATGGTTGGTGCTGGAAAGAGTTGCATCAAAAGATGGCCACAATTATTGTGAAGGTAACTTTTCTAACTTTTAAGAATAATTTTTTATTAACCGACCAATCACATCAAATCAAACCAAATTACATAAATTCCAAATTACACAGCCGAATTTTAAATTTTTGTTGGGGGTACCCATATTTCAAGTTCCGAAGGGGATCCAATCAACTTCTTGCTTCTTACTGCTGTTTTAATGTCCACAAATCTAACCTTATGATGTTCACAGTACTATCCAGTCCTTTCTTATTGTTTTTCCACATCTCTTGTTGTTATTTTCATATATTTTTCCTTTCTCTTTGTGACCTCTGATAATCTCCGCAAGCTGGTTAGAACAGTTTGTAATCCTGCGTGGATATTATTTTTTTTATCCAGTAGCCATATCCAGACGTTTTCCATATAACATCACTTCCATACATCAAAACAGTCTTAGCGTCATTAATCTTCATCAATCTGCCTCCTTTCTCAAAACCTCTGAGGATATTCACTAGGAATGCAGTCTGAAAACAAGTCCGTTCTTCCTCCCGGCTATAAATCCTTTGGCAAGATGGCGACTCCGAATTAATTGCTGCGCCATTCCCAAAAGCTCTTATTGCTTCTCGATCTCCATAAAGCATACTTTTGGTTAAAGTTTATCTCCACATAGACCTTAATCATCCTGCTTGGGTCAGTTCAACCGACGATTCTAATGAGGATGGGTTCTTGTAAATCACATAGAAGGAAAGTAAAAAAGGTTCCCCCCCCCCACTCAGTCCCGTTGTCAACATACCCAGCCTTTGGTGTATCTTCATCGTAAAATATTCCTGTTTCTCCAATCCGTTGTCGTCTTTCGCAGAGGTCACTTAAATTAGCAGACTTCACTCCCCTTCTTCACTTGAAATATGTGCATTTGCTTCTTTTGTAATTAATTATTCCAAATTCTTGCAACTAGTGCGCGATCAGAGACAGCATCCAGGAGAGCCGAGGTCCACACGGGGGCATTCTGCCTAGGGCCCTCACCCCCTTCTTTCGAATTAGGGGGTGATTTATGGGCACAGCAGGCAAGGGCAGTGTTCCTCATTTCCTTGGGGCAACAAGGGAGGCTGCCTACTCCCATAACAGCCTCTTAATTACCCCGTGTGGGTCGGAGAGATGGTATTGTCGGCCATCTTCCAATGTGCCCCCTAGTGGCCCCAACTTTTCTAACTTTTAAGGTAACTTTTAAGGTCAACTTCGTTGAGATAAATTGAGAAGTTGGTTATGGGACAACTCAATCACAGTAAGTAAAGTACGGTACAATACAGTAAGATGAATATTAAATATTGTTCTGTTCAATAGACGGTCAAGAAGCCGATCAAGGAGACGATCTCACTCAAAATCAAGAAGCAGGAGACGATCTAAAAGTCCTCGGCGACGGAGGTCGCATTCCAGAGAGCGTGTCCGAAGGTCCCGGAGCACATCCAAACCCAGGTAATCCCTACATCCTTCAGTACGAAAAGTATCAGAATTACAATCTTGGCTATTAGAAAGTCAGAGCTATAGCTACCGGAGTTTGATAAATTTATTATGCAAGGACAGTGAGAGAGCTAATCTGCTTGTACTTTTTTTTATCTAATTGGTTTTTTAGAGACAAAAAGAAAGAAGAGAAAGAGAAGAAACGGTCTAAAACTCCACCAAAGAGTTACAGCACAGCCAGACGATCCAGAAGCACAAGCAGGTGCCGTATAATCTATAAACTTGTATTTACTTTGCAAAAGTAATTGTGCATATCCTGCTGCATCGGACTGACGAAAAGAGGGTTATATAATATCAAAGAAAAGCATTTTCTTTGAACTACAGGGCTTCACATAACAAAGATAATGTAAAACAAACTTAATGAGTTCATTTATGTAAGTTTTCAAAGTTTTGAGAGCCAGCAGACCCATTTCATGCAGGCATCTTGCAGTCTGAACTGTAGGTAAGCAGGTTGCTCTTTCCTATACACATAGCCCCCTTTTACTTTCCATTTCTAAGGAGTAATAAATCCACAGGGTTTGCGTGAGCAGAAAGCAAGCTGATGTGAGAGATCTTTACCTTCCCTTCCTCACCCCTTATCTTCTCCCCCAAAAGCCTGTCCAAAGGTCAGCTGTCCCCCCCACACCCAACCAAGGAAGGCGATAGTTAATTCTTTATTGACAAAAGCTCACACTTGCAGCAGCTCCTAAGGTGCACCAGAAGCATACAAAGGCTTCTAGTGTTTACGTAGCTGGCATTAACTTTCCCATGTTTGTGCCCCAGTGGAGCAGTTGAAGCAACAGTGGGACCATGCGCCCTCCCCCCAGGCTTATGTATCCTCATTTGACGGAGTACACACGCGCAACCTGAGACTTCTCTTGCACAGAAGTCGTTACTGTACCTCCCTCTTCAAGACCCTCCTGGTTCTGTATAGACAACATGGGTATGATGGGAATGTTAAAGTGATACTAAAAAACAATGGAGATGTTTATTTGAAGGCATCTTGACTTCTGTTATTAATTACAGAGAAAGACGGCGGAGAAGAAGCAGAAGTGGATCTAGGTCACCTAAAAAGCCCAGGTCTCCCAAGAGAAAGCCGTCCAGGTCTCCTTCACCAAAAAGGTTTGTTTGTTTAACAAATCCATAAACTGTAGACTTACGCTTTGGGAAGGACACAGTGAGAAGGCAGCTGTCTCATTGTTGCAAGGAAATCCTTGGAGCATGTTATTTTGTTAATAAGTGTACTTAGATTACCATGATTATGGCCATTTGAGCAAACTGGTATATACTGGGATATGTTAAAAGGATTATAGCTTTTATTATGTTATTTTTTAAATGTTCTTTGCTATATAACATCATGTCAAAAGTGGTGACCATATAAGTTGTAGAATTTCCTCTTTTTTATATCTGTACACATCTTGGTTTACTTAGTGTCTCCACTGTTGTCCTACTTTATGGTTAATTAGCGGCTAGTGCCTGATGCTGCCTGTGATTTTTTAGAAACAAAAAATACTGTGTTTTTGAAAGGAACAGTAGTTTGTGAGTTGGACCTATCACGCCCAAAACTGAGTGAAATAATTTCTTAGTCCACCACCTTGATTCACAACGGTGCCAAGTAGCAACAAAGTCTGCTGTCCCTTCAAAGGAACCCTCATGCTAAGTTTGGTGATGATATTGCGAGAAGCAACCAAACCTGTGCCAAAAATTGAAGAAGTGACATTTCTCTCTGCTGCCTTGATTTAAAATGTCAGCCAGCATCCAAACATTTACAAAGATCACTATCCCCATTTTGTGGGGCGATGATATCTCAAGAGGCAGCTGCACCTATAGAGAACAGACAGACAGACAAATCCCTTTCCAAAACATATAATAGTTTAAAATTTTGGGCTGAGAAGGTATTTTAAAAACTAAAATCAGATTGATAGGAGGGCTTGTTACATTCATTTTAGTGCTTGTAGCCAATACGGTTGATATTTTTGTGTGAATAATTTTATATACTTCTAAGGAGAGTGGAATTGTTTGGATGGTTTTTAGTAAACTAGCTTTTATAGAATTATAGGCAAGAGTAAATTTCTTTGGCTTGAATCTGAGTATTACCAACAGATCAGTCCAGCAAAAATCTCACCCCTCGGCAGAACCAGTTTTGGATGTACAGCTTGCCATAACCATACTTTTTGCTCAAATTTGGCTTCTGGCTACTTGAAGGGGGGCGGGGAGGAGAACTGAAATATTTCACTGATCCTACAAAATGCCTATATTTCTCAGTTTCTTGAATTATCTTACTTCCTTAGGCACAAAAAAGAGAAGAAAAAGGATAAAGACAAGGAGAGAACCAGGGATGAACGTGAGAGGTCAACAAGCAAGAAGAAAAAGAGTAAAGACAAAGAGAAGGATCGAGAGAGAAAGTCAGAGAGTGACAAGGATGTCAAAGTATGCTTTAAAAATCTTTTTGTTTGTTTGTGCAATGCCCTACTTACTCCTAGAATCCCAAGAGCCTTTAAGCATGTCTTACATATTTTGCTTTGTGTTTTATCTTGGCAAAGCAGGTCACAAGGGATTATGATGAAGAAGAACAAGGCTATGATAGTGAAAAAGAGAAAAAGGAGGAGAAGGCAGCAGATTCTACTTCCCCAAAACATAGGGAGTCACCAGCCGAAAAAGGGAGCGGAGATACAACAAGGGAGTCCAAAGTCAATGGGGATGATCATCATGAAGAGGATATGGATATGAGTGACTGAATATTGCCTTGGCAGTGAAAACAGTTGCCGACATGCATCAGTGTCATTCCTGTGTGATTCCTTTATGCTGTACTTGTTTAACCTTTTAAGCTAGATGTACACAGCTGTAACTATAACTGGTTGTAAAGCTCCTGATATTAAATAATTACATCAAAAGCTTTAGAGAAAGTGATGTCTGGGTTTCCATTCTTGTTATTGGCCAAACTGAATTGAGTAGCCCAGCAGTTCTTATTAAACTTGGTGCTGCTTTTTTCATTTTTGAGCAAAAAGCTGCATGCATCTTTGGCAGGCATGGACTGTTTGTGTTGTATGATCTTTTTAGTAAACCAGCTCACCTACAATAGTGTTTCTAGAGTTTGATTCATTTGCGGTAATAGAGCAAAATAGGGAATGCACTGGCTGCATGTTAACTGTGGCAAGAACATCCTCATCTCCTACAACATGGTGGATCTACTAAGGGTCTTAAATGTAGACAAAGAAACTAACATTAGCTTCATCTGGAAACAAACGTTCTGATAGAGATAGATAACCTTTTTAGCCTTGTGGCTAAATCTTTTTGTTGTGGATTTGTTTGGCTTTGGCAAGGTTGAAATGCACTAGCCTTTTTTGATGCCCAATGTAAGGTGAACTTCGAGTCTAAATCCTTCTCAGGTGGTGTGTTTGATTTTTGACAACTTGGACTTCTTGAGATAGTAATGCAAAACTTCTGTAAGACAGGAGGGAGTGAACCTTGTGTAGTTAGTTCTTCATAACCTGCGTTTATTTCATTTTGTTTGTATGTGTAAAAACCCTGCAAAAAAGGATAGTGCATTTAAAAAAATTGAACTTCATGATAATTTTAAAACATGATGATTTTAAAACAAGTCTACTTGATAATGTACTTGATCGCAAGTTGTATAAACTAATAAATTTGTGTTACAGTCACTGAAGTAGTAACCTTTTGCACACAGTGATTTCCTGTTATTATGCAAAGTAGTTGGGCAACCTCTTTTAGTTCTGGACGTTTTTGGAGCATTTACTTTTGTGCTGGTAAAAACAAAAGTAGGCTACAGTCTGTGCCATGTTGATGTACAGTTTCTGAAATTGTTTTACAAGACTTTGATAATAAAACCCTTAAATATACACTTGTATTTGTACTACAGTGTACATGTATCTATTTATGCTATTGACTTGTATGGCATTACCTCACTTGTCTCCTATTCACGTTTCCACTTAGGACCAGGCATAAACTGATGCATAACTCTGCTTCCAGGCATTTCCCACATTACTTTGGGAATGGGAGAACAGAAAAAAAAGTGTTACAGCAAGTCCTTAAAAGAGGAAATATACAATGTAGTCTAAAGCTTTCGTCATCACTGGAATGTCAACTCCCTGACCTGTATTTCTATTTTTTAAAAGTGGGAAAATGAGGTAACATCCAAGTGCCATTCATTCTGAATGCCAATCTGTCAAAGAAAACTTGCTCTGATAACCAGTGAAGGCTGATAGAAGTTACATGTTAGTAACCATATTGGGTGGGTAACCTGTGGCCCTCTAAATGCTGTTGCACTCTCATCAACTCCCAGCTGTATGGCTGGGGGTTAGGATGATGGAAATTGTAGTCCAGCATCATGTGGAGAGTCACGGGTTAGCCATGCCTGACCTACATTATTTGTTTGAATTTTATAAATTTAACACAAGTAGCATATGAAAATGACATTTTTCCACAGGTGTTTTACAGTGAAAATTGCTATTTAGAATAACTTCTTAGAATTTATGGATATGTAACTTTCTAAATAACTGTGAGGTATTTTCTCAATATAGTGAAGTATATAAAGAATGTCTCCCAGCCTTTTTTTTCCTAGAAAAAATGTAACGTGCCCTCAGAAGATAATGAAGCGCTCTGTCTTCAGATAGCTCCACTGATGAGTATGTGCTAGAAGTCTCGGTTAATTGTTGTGGTTATTTGTGACTATACAAAGCAATTCAAAAGCAATCCGTTTATGCTGAGGTCTCAAAAGTAAATTGAAACTGTTTTGGCATTCCTAAGGGCCAAACTAGATGATGCATTAAATGTGATTGTAGTTTCATACCTTCCCAAGTTTTGTTTTTTGAAAAATAGCTATATGATGGGGAACTAGCCTAGGAATGCAGAGGAGAGCCATAACATTTTCCCCAAACTGCTTCTTTTCTCTGTCAAACAGCTTGGGGGGTCTCCAATGCCTTTATTTATTTAGACATGCAAATATGATTGTTTTTTAACATCTATTTTGGCCCCTTAGCGAGCTTCTGAAAAATGCATTAATAAAAAAAGCAAGTGACTCAAAACCTGGATGTAGAAATAAGTGTGGCTCAGATGTAGACTGACTATATACTGATGCAGCATTCCTGAAGCTGTTGCATCCTGAGCAAAGTTGTCTGCAAAACAGGATTCTGGTACAGTGGTGCCTCGCAAGAGTCTCTTCGTCTAGCGTTTTTTTCGTCTTGCGAAGCAAGCCCATTAGCGGTTTAGCGGCTATTAAAGGCTTAAGGGATTAGCGGATTAGCTACTAAAAGGCTATTAGCAGCTTAGTGCCTTAGAAAAGGGGTGGGGAGCGGAAAAAAACCCCCAGGAATCGCAAGACATTTTCGTCTTGCGAAGCAAGCCCATAGCAAATTCGTCCTGCGAATCACCTCCAAAACAGAAAACCCTTTCGTCTAGCGGGTTTTCCGTCTTGCGAGGCATTCGTCTTGCGGGGCACCACTGTATAGGTCAAAGCTGACCTTCAATCCCGTATAAACCATGACCTCAAGTTATGACAGCAGTTATGATACAATCTCCTGAAACGCATGGTAGCTGCTAATCCAGCACCATTCCACACACGTGCTGTGAGGGAGGTCCTGGCGTATGCGGCTTGTCACCTCTTGGGCAACGTGAAAAGGGTGGCCATCACTGATCAACTTTTAGCCAGGTAAACGGTATGTGGAGATACTACCGTTTAACAAATAGGGCCTCCACATTTGTGCTGTAAGCTTGGAGGCAACACCACGAACTGAGCAATCTGCTACTGTTCACAAACGAGCATTCTGTATCTAGGGGAATGCTTTGGAGGGATCTTTTACTTCGTAGGTCTGCTGAGGAGATCTTGTTGAAATGAACTGGTTGGCTGTGCGATTTGAATTTCCTTGGCTCCCACATTCTGTGCCAAAAGAGATCTTTCGTACCCATTTTTGAAGCTGACTTGAGTAGAATCCTGCTGAGGAGGGGGAAAAAAGCTCACTCTCCTTTACAAAGTCTCTCCTTGACTAGTCTCAAAAGGAAAGACTCAAGTGTCAATATAGTGTGCTGCTCAGCTGATTTCATCTTGATGAATATAAGGCTCACCCCATAAAGTTAGAGACTGAAAACAACAAAGATGCACTGAAAATTGAGGATTTTATTGAAAAATTGACCAATAAAATGTCCTTGTGAAAGTGATACACTGTAACATCCTTTTTCTTTAGCCTTCCTCTAATAAGGAGGAAGTGTCCACACATGGTAGAATATAGATTTCTGAAAATGTCCATATGTTCAGTCTCAAAAGCAAACAGCATCTTTTGGTCTTTATTCTAAGTGGTACAACCAAAAACACTATTAGTGAAGGTGAGTTTAGATTAGACAAAGAACACATGAAATATACCAAAAAAAAAAAAAAAATGACATTAGGTTTTCACAATTATAAACTGTCAAAAGAAAAATTGCAGCATTATAGGAAGTTTGTTAATAAAGTTTAAATAATGTAATTAACTTTTAATGAATCAAAATCAACAAGTATATATTTAAAAAATGAACTTTTTGAATATATTATGCTTCAACTTAAGGTAGGTTTCCAGCACAGATTTATATCCACAGTTGTACTATCTGATAAAAATTGCTAGGTATCCAACTGCAGTTTAAAACTTAAATAAGGAGACAAACATCAGCTGCTTGGAAAGAAAGATTATTCCCTTTGCCACAAGTTAAAGCAATAATTTGGAAGACCAGTAAAACTGAGTTTGGTTAAGGAAGAGCTCAGGGGTTTCTTTTTAAAAGGATTCCATAGTTATGCCTACCAATACACTTTGCTTGGTTTCTAAGAGGACATATGGTACTTCAGAGAAGCTTCAAAAGCCTCAAAGAAAAGTCAAGTTCATGTATACTTTTGCATCAGTCTAAAATATTTAGAATGCTACTTCCTTTACACTCTTGCTTCCCAAAGATGTTAATATCCAACAATGACCTATAAGCATGCAAGAGGCACTTAACCTATAATCTGGCCTCTTTCTGGTTCTTCTATTGCGATACTTTAGCACAGTTTGCATGAATGCTGCTTCACAATTTACCCCCCCCCCCCCCGCTTTCCCAATACCCTTGTGAGATAAAAAAAAATCCTTGAGAAAGATTCAAATGTTCTCCAGGACACAGTAATAATGCCCAACTGAAGTTCCTAGCTGTGACACTGCTATGTCAGAAAATATAAGTGCTTAACTACTAAGTGCCAAATAATTTTGATTCATTTATGTCTACTCTTCTTTAATAACCAAGCATCAAAATCTCAGATCCAAGACTTCCTAATCCAGCGGTTAACCTTTGGGAATATTACTGCGGGCATGGAGCTCCCTTTACAGAGGTGTTTATTTTCCAGAGTCAATGTACAACATTCCTATTGCATGGGTGGCTAAACTACCTGAATTGACATACCAGAGATCTGCTTATATATGCATCTGCTTGCAGACGTTTTGCCAGCAACAACGGGTGCTGCTTTTTCCTGAAAATCCACTACTGGAACAAAACTAAACTCCCTTTATGTAGCTACAAATTTTTTTAATGGGATGAAATACAACATAAACTGAAATCTTTAAAGTAGGGGTGTAACAGAATAACATTGCTCTGAAATCACTTCTGTCCTCCAAAAGCACCTCCACCCGGTTTAAGCCCTTCTTCACAGAAGGACACAAGGTTGTGACTTGAATAGCACAAAGTTCATTGTTTTTTGTTACCGTGAAAGGAGACCCACTCGTTAGACATTAGTCTAACAGTTCATGGGCTAACATTTATTTTTGTAGAACTCGATGAAAAACAACTTTGGCATTATTTATCCAGTCATTTTACATATGTAGGAGATGACCAATTGCATATTTCCACAGCTTAGTGGCCATCACCTATCAAGCCCATACCACACACCATTCATTGGTGTGAGAACAGCATTGTAAATATCATTTTAAGCATCTCAGTTGTTTTATGAAATACTCCCAGGATAGGTAACATGAAGTGTCAAGCACCTTCAAATCCAATGTCTCCTACAGAAATTATCTGGCAGGGGAAACACCATGATTTTTTTTAGATAAAAAAAAATATTGACAAAACAGCTCTGCCTTCAAAGTTCATTTTCTATTTACAGGCAGACAATATCCTCTGACAGTGGATACTGGTAGTGAAATGGAACTTTCCACAATATGGCAGCTACACTGATATACTAAGCCAGCAGAACTGTCAGTCTTCACTGTCAACATCACTCAGGATTGAAGCTTTAAACAAATTTACAGTATTTGTGGAATTGGGCCCAACATTTGGGCCCCTATTTTAGGTCATGAAGATTTTTTTTCTCGTGAGTTTCCTCTCTGCACACTGCAACAGTACAAAGCTATAGGACTTGGGAATATGCTTGAAACCTTTTTCCTGGCAAAGCTTATGTGGCTCATGAGTCTGGTTTTACTGTGCACTGTGACTCACCTCGGCCCATTTGACATTCCAAGTTATCACCAGCACTGGGTGTGTTAACTAGCATGGTGGCTTAAGTCTGAAAGTGACTTGAGCAGTTTCCAAAAGAAGAAGAAAAAAATGACTAGACTGCACAAAGAATATACCTTTGAAAATATTTACATTTCTGTACATTTACACATCACTGGAAGCTAATAAGCCTTGGAATACAAATGAACATAGTACTGACAATTCTGGACACATTCTTTCCAGTTTCTCTTCAAGTTTCATACAGTGGAACCATATGAAGATTCTAATTTTTTTTATTAAAAAAAAAAACCCTTCTGAATAAAAACAAACATTCTTTTTTCTGTAGCTACCCATGCTGGAAATACCTTAATTATTCTTGTACTTTCATTTTTGTACTCTCCATCCCCAATCTATTGCAATCCCTATTCACATCTAGGTTTACACTTTGGGAAATTAAAGTGTAAACCAAGATTATTGTAGTAATATATTCAATATATTCCCAAATACTACTGGAGAACAAATACAAGTTTAGTAGGTTTGATGGGCAGCTTTTATGGCTCTGAGGAACCCAAAAGAATGTCAGCGATTCAACCTGTGGGCTGTTTAATAATCTCCAAGCATGCTCTCCAACGAACATAGCAAGGACATTTCCAACCAGCTTGGGTGGGGAGGGCAGAGGGGATATCTGCAGATTTAGATAAGATTAGTAACAACTTTCATTGGAGAAATGATAGGTTGGCGGGGGGGGGGGAGGGGAGAGAATATGAATAGCACCACTATGAATTGCACTAAGGTGCTAAAGGAGGTACCTTATTCCCTGCAGAGTGAAGGCTCTAATTCTGACACGTATTGCAGTAAATGAATGCAACTGTTTAAATGCTTACCATTTGGTTCATTCATCTGCAGAAAATCAATTCCTTCTACTATATACTCAATTTACTGAACAAATATTACAGAATTTACAATATATGAAAACAAAGCTCCAAGGAAGGTTATAAGAGCAGCTTAAGTAAGATGGGTATTTTAAAGGGCTAATAGCCAGGTAAGACATTTTAGTTCTTTATGCTAATGGTCCAAGGGTGCTTTTATTACCGAGAAACGTAAAAAAATTAAGAACAAATTACAGTCCTTATAGCTGTTATGTAAGTTTTTTTTTTGGGGGGGGGGGGACTTACTGAGGTGCCAGGCTATCATGCTTGCAGGTCTGGATGTATAAATGCATGTGACACAGCAGGAGACCAGCTTTCGTTTAGACACTAGGTGGATGCTTGCTATATGGTACAACTGACTGAGATTCACGGTGTGTTCCCTTTCTGGTTTCATTTTAGCGAGTTCTGTCCCTTCGTACTTCACCCACTTTTAGACAGATGTCTGTGGGCTGCCTGCATCCTCTCTCTCCTGTCTCCTTGTGGCATGCTGGTATTTTCTTTTTATTTACTGCTAACTTTCCAGTTAAGTTAGAGATCAGGAAAGCGGCTAGGGTCCTCTTTGTAGTCATCAGGAATTGTGAAGATTGATTCATCAAACTCATCATAGCGAAACTCCTGAAAAGTCACAGTGGCTGTGATGGTTGGAAATACAGGTATATCTAGGAAGAACAGAGCAAAGGATTGGGAGGTTAGAAAAGGCACAATGCACAATGGAAAAGGGCATTTCTGTGGCATAAAAGGATTCACCAGCCCACTTGCTCAACTTCCTGGTAATCTGTCTGGAACAGCGTGTCAGAGGAGGGGTTGGAGACAGAGTTTACAGTGGTTCTGGTACTTTCTGGAGGAATATGTGTAAATTGTTTTTAACTTATTGTAAAGTAGCTTGAGATTGCCCTAAAGGGCCCAGTGAAAATATATTTTAAAAAATCTTCATTGTCCAACTCTGTTCACACTTCTAGCAAATACTTGCACTCCTCACTGTTCTCATTTGTTAAGAAAAGAGCACAATATTAGCCTCCAACCATGTTAAAGCACTGACAAACTCGGTGTAACTCTGTACCTTCACAACACAGCAAATCCCTGGGCACTGACTGTGTGACTTCTGTGTTTTCTATGACACCCAGTAAGCTTCTGAAGAAACTTTGGGTAGCAGGCAGATGAATTTTGTTCACGAGGGCTGACGTCTTGAAAACTGAATCATTGCTTGTCATGTATACCGTATTTTTCGCCCCATAGGGCGCACCGCCCCATCGGACGCACCTAGTTTTTTTTGGGGGGGGGAATAAAGGGGGGGGGAATTATCCCCCCCCCGGGCACGGGACTGGCACGGGGGAAGCCCGAGCTTCCCCCGACCCCAGCCCCCAGAACAGCCTGCTATCCGCAAGCCTAGGGAGCCGCGCCGGTCTCCCTAGGCTTGCGGAGAGCTGCGCAAAGCCCGGGCGCGCTCTTCAGCGCTCCGCAGGCTTCAGAATGCAGGCAGCTCTGCGCAACCTTTGGGAGCCTGGCGCGGCTTCCTGCATTCGCCCCACAGGACGCACACACATTTCCCCTTCATTTTTGTAGGGGGAAAAGTGCGTCCTATAGGGCAAAAAATATGGTACTCATCCCGTTTTTGGATGTTGGATAAATAGTACTGCAAGTTTTTGTATATTTGGGAAAACCTACTAGCCTGCTTTATCAGAGGGGACAAGGCCCTAAGATATTAAACCATGTTTGCCTCTCTTGTGAAATGCTGTCTCCAGCCTTACTCTATTGCCGCACTTCTCACTGGCCAAAATTCACTAGTTTTGAAGTAAGACTATGATGGAAACAAGCGATTTTCATCAGAGACTATGGGCATACAGAAAAGGGTTAATCTCCCTTCCATACACACTGTATCTCCAAATGCTAAATGTGTTTCCTAAGTTGCCTACTCAAGCAATAACTTCACTTTCTATTACTGTGTACTTTCCACTCAGTACACTATGAAATGGCATGCTAGTTTCACTCCAGGATCTGACTATCTTCCTGCTAAAGCCTGAGTGACAGCCCACTGCATTTCTCACCACAAAGTTGAAAAGGCTTTTAAATACAATCCATGTTCTTGGCAGGGCAGACAGTCCCTTTTAATTGATGAAATACACTTCGACAGCTCACCTAACTTTACAGGAAAACCCGGTGGTAGTTTCATCTGCACAAACTCCCGCAGTTTGTTAAAGTGCTTGAAGGGTGCAATTACTTCTAAAACATTCAATAACCTGGGGGGGGAAACACACACATGTAACAAGTTCATCTCTTAGCAGCTTTAGGATTTACCCACACACTCCTAATCAGTGCACTGTAAGAAAAAGAGAGGTGTCATCTCAGCAAATCACTGCAAACTGAGCCAAGACACATGCCGAGGGAAAGACGCTATTGTTCATGGCCACTGAATCAAATCAAGTAATTACACTGAACCATTTTTGTTAGCACAATGTAGGTTAAGCAAGAGTAAGCTAAATAGTCCCACATAACTTTGGTCCAATGCAGCTCAGAGACAGTCACAACTGAGCATTCAAACTGCAGCGAGCTTCACATGACTTGGTAGGAGGATTTCCAGATTGTTTCTCCTTTGGGTAAAACTGAGTTTTAGCACTCATTTATTTTATGTTAGGTGAGTTTTAAATCTCAGGATTTCAATAGGTTTCGAAATTTAAACTTATTAAGAACTCCGTTAGTAAAGCGTCAAGCTTAAAACAAGCTTCCTTTTGAATCGTAACAGGAAGAATCTTCCAAAATTCCAGTTTAGGAACTTTTCTTTATAGATGTCGGAAAACTTCCCATCAGGGCACACAAATAATAAAGATCTAGAAAAGCATCACACTTCAAAAACTAGACATTTCCAAGTCACTATATATTCCGAATATCTCTCATTAATTTTTTCCACATCTCCTCCACAGCATCTATGTAAGTGGCTAACTTATTCAGATCATAAGTAGAGCGAATGTACTAGTATGGGTACACTGCTGAAAGGATTCAGAACCCAACATGTTGCTTACAAGACCTCCAGTGCCATTCTTGCAGGGGTTCATTAACTTCCATAACTTCAACCCCACCCTTACGATTCCTATTCCTTGTCCCACAATCCTCCTAGCCAAAGTTCAACCTCCTTCACCCCAGATTTTTCTTCTACTTGAAAAAGTTGCCAAAACATGGAAAGCTCATTGGCTCTTAGATGCAGAATAAATCATACACACTTCATTTTATATATATATATTTGAGAACAGAATACAGAGGACTTGAGACATCTGGATAAAATCTGAGAACTTTACATTTAAGAATATTGGAGAAACTACAAAAGAATTGGATCATTGTAGAGGTGAACCTATGGCAGGCAACATGTTTTCCCATTTATTCTATGACAATGTATTATACTGCAGTCTTTGGAACAAGCAAAATTTTATACATATCAGCGTATTTTAGCTAAATCACATGCCCTTTCACAAACTTTTGTAGTGGACAGTTTGAGACTTACGATTCAATTCCTAGAGGAAATTCTTGGCTCATGGCTATTGTGGCTTTAAATGTTTTCTTGCTTTCTTTGCAGACCAGTTCCCTACCCAAATGAGGTGCTCTAAGTTAAAGAAAATAAAAATTAAAACCTCCCTAGAGACATAATTTATAAAAACAATAAGAAATTGGAATGCATTTCTCTTGTGCAGGAAAACAAGTTGACAGAAGTTGTTTAATGGTGCCTGGAAGAGTTCAGATAGCAAAAACTGCCCAAGCGGGCAAGCTGCCCAGGCACTAACAGATTAAAGCAACTGAACAGAAGTCTGTAGAAAAGAGAAAAATATAAATACACATACACACTTTGGCCATATGATTTCACACAGTTAAGAATCTAGGACTAGGATCTAAAAAGCTATTCAGATGAACCCAATGGTAATTTGTCTCTTGACTTTGAAGAGCAAACCCTCATACCGTTTCAAAAACATTTTGCAAGTGTGGCATGGAGCCCAATGGTCATGATAACTAGTTTAACAGTTCTTTCCATACTGGCCATTGGACACTAAAATGGAAATAGTGTGGAAGCCTTTAAAAATGGGGGAAAAGAAGGAATAGATGTTACTTTCTAATTTCTGTGATCAAACAACTTCTGCTGGACCAATGTGTAAGTATGAAAGAAATTCATACTGAAACAGACTGTCTTTATTGAGTGCAATTTTGTTTAGAAACTTAGAACTGTTCTTTAATATTTACATTTAAACTTGTACATTTGGGATTGGATCCAGAGTTATCTTTCCACAAAGAGAAGGGCTACCTCAAATCTTGGAAGGAAGTGAGATCCAGCAAAAAGTCTCATTAGACTTCACTCTTCCTCATGAAGCCCACAGTGCCCTGTCCCATGGTGGGATAATGTTTGGGTGTCTCCCACTCTCCACAGCATCTTCCCATGGGGCTGTGGGAGGGTGGGAGGAATTGGCAAAAATGCCTCCCCCGTCCTCTCCAGTTGGAGATGCTGCTGGAAAGCTGGAGCTAACCCTCTGAATAGTGTTAAGAAAGATATCACATTCCAAAATTTACAAGTAAGGACATGCTGAGGCACCTGAAAAATATCCAGAGTCATCCAAAGCTCTCCAAGTCCATCAATATTAGAGACTTGTCATCTTGTGTTTAGTCAAGCCTTCATGACCATTTCACCCCAAACCCATTGAAGTCCAAAATGAAGAGACCACTTCTGATTTGGTCAAGCATGTGAAAAAGTAAAAACTACGAGGCATATATAATCAGTTTAAGATGTCATTAAAACAAAGACAATATCATGAGTTGAGGGTTAAACAGCAGTGTTGTCACAGTTAAAATCTAGGATGAAAAAGCCTTTGATTTGATGCCACTAATACTGACCAAATTTGAGATAGCTGCTTTAGCTCTAGTAATGACAATAAGATTATGTGCATGGAATAGGAGTTTCATTCAACAGCATTCTGACATGCACATCCCAGTCTACACACATTATCAAATCATCCTTCAAAAGCTGTTTGCTATAGGGTGCGGAATGCTGCTTTTCACGAAACCATTTGGAGCTCAGGAGTAGTTTCACGGATCTCTGGATGAGTAGATCTTATCATACTACTTTTCTTCAAGATAAATCACACCAAATACAAAGGACATATCTGATTCCCATGAGAAAGGGACTGATTTTACACCATTGGAACAATGGGACCTAAACGTATTGGGGTCAGTCAATACAATCTAAAACCTGTGTGTGCAACTTTAAGCAGACATTTCTATTTTCAAATTAATAAGGCTTTACTGCAGCAATAGGAAGAATGGTTTCATATATTCATCTTTGTTCTCAATTCTATACTAAACGTTTCAAATGACTACCTATGAGGTGAGCCAAGGACAGCACCTTATGCAATAAATTTGGATGTCATGGCTGGTTTCATAGATAATTAAATTTCACAGATGTGCACTTTTAAACCCCAATAAAGGCCCGGCGCAGATGATATTTGAGTCCTTCATGCATTCTGATTGAAAATATACTCTCATTGCAGAAATTGCTTGTATGCTTCCAGAGAAAATAAACTAATATATAAAACTAAATATATTGAAACACACAATTTTAAATAAAAAAGCTTGAAGAATAGAAGGTTTCAATTCCCTGTAATTATTATTTTATTATCGTATTTATATGGCTGGCATCTGTCTTTCTCAGGAGACAATGGAAAAGTGCGCCTTTGGGGTGAAGGCATATTTATATAATGCTTATATCTTGCCTTTTCCCCAGACCAAGACTCAAGGCAGTTTGCAGATAATATAGGAAAAGCTAAAAACACAGAAGAGTACAGTGGTACCTCGGGTTAAGTACTTAATTCGTTCTGGAGGTCCGTTCTTAACCTGAAACTGTTCTTAACCTGAAGCACCACTTTAGCTAATGGGGCCTCCTGCTGCCGCTGCGCCGCCGGAGCACGATTTCTGTTCTCATCCTGAAGCAAAGTTCTTAACCTGAAGCAATATTTCTGGGTTAACGGAGTCTGTAACCTGAAGCGTATGTAACCCGAGGTACCACTGTAATGCCAAATAAAATGCACATGTAGGATTTAACCCAGGAATTACAGACACTATGGGCTTCTGCTCATGGAAGGGACCCTGATTCAGTCAAAACTCATGCCTGGCGAAAAGAAAATGTAACATTCACCAGTTCTTCCTTCCCACTGAAGCCTGCAGCGCCGCCTCCTAGAACAGGGGTCAGCAAACTAAGGCCCCTGAGCCAGATCAGGCCCACTTGGGTCCTAAATCCGGCCCGCTCCGCAAAGCCAGAACCCGCCACGAAGCCAAGACTCCCGGCGATGGCGGCAGCTCCTCTGCCTCTCAAATGCCTGGTTTACCTCACTGGTGTTTGATTGGCAGAGACGTCCCTGTGTCGCACTGAGGTAAACCAGGCACAGCGTTTGATTGGTAGAGCCTCCACCACTTGGCCTCTTCCTCCCATCGCCAGGAGTCTCGGCTTCGTGGTGGGTTCTGGCTTCATGGCACGGCCTCTTCCTCCCGCCCCCGCCGCCCTGGTGCTCCTGTGGGCCAGAGAGCGGAGCGGACGAGCTCGCTCTGCCTACCCACGAGAAGCGATGGCGGGGAGGAGGATTACTTGCCCCCTCGCCTCTTCTTCCAGCTCCTCCGCCCCAGGTGCTGCTTCTCCAGCCCGCCACAAGGTCTGAGGGACAGTGGACCAGCCCACAGCTAAGGTCCTCCTGGGCGACATTTCACAGGGCACAGGGAAAGGAGGAATCGGTGAAAAATAATCTCCCTCCCAGTGGAGTGTCTCGTGAAAAGAACTCAATTCATGTGAAACCCTGATCCAAGCCATTATGTTTTGAAAACGACATTAAGTATATACGTAGCAGCGGCTATATACACAGACTATATGTATTTAATACTCACTTTCCATTTTCAGCAGATATGTACTCCTCCCATGTAATTGTGTTTGGTGGAGGTGGAGTAAGAGACTGCCTCCTGACAGGCTGTTAAAGAAAACAAATGGGAATTATTTGTAAATCAAAGCACTTTACTACTTAGTAGGCTACCATCATCTCGTCTAAAAGAACATCTGTGTCTCATGCTTCATCCAACATTTGCCAATCTGAAGAAGAGTAAATTGGGGCTAATCCAACATTAGAACACTGCACTCCTGACAAATGAACAGCAACCAATCATTTAGACATGAAACAGAAATGTACACTTGTTAGCATGTACTGAAGAGCTGCGTAAAAAAATGTAAGCATTTCTTAAGGATAGCCACCTGCAAAAGAAATACTTTTTGTCTCCCCCAGATAAATCACAAGCATCAAGACAAGAGCAAACCTTGGCTATAACTCCTGGACTGTCTGGAACAAGACAAACCATGTGCCTAGTTTTGGCTGTAACGCTAAGCCAGACCATGGCTTAAGCTCTAGCTGGTGTGGCAGCCAGAGGACTGGGAGTGGACCGAAGTGGTCATGATTTCTGCTGTGAGTACCTGCACATATGCACATTCACACTCAGCAATGGCTTGGCTTAGCATTACATGTGAACTAGGCCAGCAAAAGGTCATCTGTTGTTAAATGTTCAATTTAAACAGAATTTTTAACTGTACCTCAAAATTTTGTTCCATCAAGTTTCCACCTTTACTCAAGCTTTCCATAATAGCCTTGTTTCGAAGAATATCTTCCTCACTGAGATGTTCCCGTCTTTTCCTTGATTCTAAGACAAGTCCATTAACCAGGTAGAAGTCTGCCAAAAAGTTTCCTACCCTTTCCTGCAAACACACAAAAATAAAACACATGAAGTATTTGAGCCAAAATGCAAAACTTCTACTGAAGCTCACCTAGTCTTTTCATTTATTGTCTACCTGCCAACTGCTTATGTTCTTGCCCCTAATGTCACATTTTTATATATTTCACTCACTTTTCTTATAACCCTAACTTTTAATATCCTCCCTTCTCCCAATCCGGATGACTGGGAAAGCAAAACTGACAACCTATATGTTTGTCCCACATTTCACCTGCCTTACAGACGTCTTCCCTGGGGCACACTAGCACAGGATGGATGGATGTCTTAAAATAGTTATTAAAAAGTCTTACTGTTTTATCTTCTCGAAAAAGCCATCCTGTTTGGGCACGTGTGAAGGTGATTGATTTGGTTGATAATGTTGCTGAATAAATATCGCTGCTCATCAAAATGTCAACTTCCTCCTCTGTTTCCATCTCAGATTCCTGAAAAAAAGGAAGAATATTAATTGTGGTTTGGTTGTTTTTTTAAAAAAAACAACAACCCAAATTATTTAAACAGATTTGGTATCCTCTCCCTGTCCAATTTCTGCCTGAAATAAATAGAAGCCTTCCAGTAATAATTCCATTAGGTAGCAGTCTTAACCACTGCAAGTATGAGTACACCATATCTCCCATTGATGTACATTCTCAGGTACAAGATTACTCTCCATTTCAGCTTCTTTCTAAAGCTACACATTCACGTGTTGCCTTTGGAAACCTTCTGCGTAAAGTAGTCTTCTGCAGCCTTCTGATTTCTCAGACCCTAGATGTACATCGTATTACTGTCACTGCTACGTAAGTAATAAATATATTTTGGGAGGACATTAGCAATCTATATGGGAAAGGAGTTTAATATTGTTTGCAGCAGAACTGTTAAGCAACTAGGTATCCTGCAAAGCAATACTAAACATAAGAGAAAAAACGGCAGTGGAATTATAGCCCTCCTCCATACATATCTACTGTGTTCAATGGAAGAGCTCCCAAGTAAGGGCACAGAGGACTGCAGCCTTACATGTCTGGTACTGGAATGACAATATCTTGCAACTACCTTGTACATTTTTAAAACAAGTCATTTATTTGGGGCACAAAACAGCAGGAAACATATTTTGCTTTGTTTTTGAGTAGCATTGTGAAAGATTTTACTAGCGGTGCTGCAGCTTACCTCGTGATGTATTCGCTGGTAAACTTTTTGTTCGTTGTCTAAAACTACAAAGGATTCGGAGGGTGCAGCATCACCGTTGAAAATGAAGCTCAAGTCCCCTCGTTGGCACTTCATGTCAGTAAAATCTATGAGTGTTGTGTCAAGCCTGGGGGAGGGGGGAACATTCCAATACTTCAGCTGATCCAGAATATTAGTTCACAAAATTGTACCAATGAGATTTGATTATTTTTTTTAGAAGCAAGATTTGAAACAGAGATCAGCCCTGTTTGGGTGTGCTATCTGTGTGCAAAGGCAACATACAAGCAGGGATGAGTGTGCTAAGATCTGCCCCCTGCATTACTCTGCCCATCACCCTCCAAAAGAAGAGGGTAAGGTATGAAGCAGGGAGCCTCCTCTACTCATGGAGTAAACTTACTACTCATGGAGTAGACTTACTACTCATGGAGTAATTTAGAACCCTGCACAACTGGGGTCGCCTACAACCCTCGAAATGACTTTTAACCATCCGCTGAATGGGGTGGGCTAAAATGTGACAGAAGGCAGCAAAAACTGTGTGGCCACCTTCAGCGAGAAGAGCTTCTGCTCACAGAAGATGCCTCTAACCGATTTTTAGCGATCATTTCTCTTGCCCACTTTCCCCACAGCATCCTGTGCTACAGCCCAGCGAGGTCTCCTGAATGCTGGGAGAGGCAGGGATGAGGCAGCTCACTCCCTTCCATGCGGATTTCATTGCATACAACCCAAAATATACAACAAGATCTTGTCCTATCAAATCTTTTGAGTCTCCACCAAGAGAAAATATTCCTACAACAGAGAACTTCTGCCACCACTACTATGCAAGTTCTGTTCAAAGAATTCTAGTAAATTCACAAGATCAGAGCAGGTAAGTCTGAGAAGTTTAGCTTTAGCAGAAGAACAAACTTGCTGATGGTACATGTCTGAATAGGGAATTCCTGTATATGAAATTCTCCACACACAGTACAATAAGGTGAATTTTAACAGCTAACAGTAGTGCTGAAATCTCACTCAGATAAGAAGGTAGTGCACAATTTCCATTGGATTAAGCATGTAGCCAGACCAAAAAGTTTATTTTGCTTCTTTCAGTATTACACAAAATATATATTCCATTTATTTTAAAAGTTAGCAAGACGTGGAAATTTCTCTTTCACAAAAACCTGCTTAAATAGCAACATCTTTAGTTAAAAAGAAACCCAAAGTCATCTTGACTTGTTTAGAATCATCCAATCACCTAACAGGCAGCTATGCCAATATTTGGCTACAGGTGTTTGTTTTAGAAGCAGCCATGCAATATTCACAGGATTTAAGGAGACTGTGCTGAAGATGGTCCCTAAGCAAGCACTAGCCTTAAAAAAGTCAAATACGTAATTCACAAAGGGGTAGAGCGAGCCACTTTACAGAATAAATCTTATTCATCATTAGTCCAGTTGAGAGCTAAGAACATTAATTGTGAGAGAATCATGACTCTCAATAAAAGGCATTTCAATAATGAGTTAATAGTCAGCTCACACTAACATCACATCACAGCACCTGGGATAAAGCGGCAAAACATGCACAACTCCATTTATCTGGAGATTCCCAATTATGAGCAGGCCAACAATGTAAACACAGCTATGCAGACCACTGGTAACTCTTGTACAGTTATCGTCTTTAAATATTTTTTTTTTTGTAATAAACTCCAATACTTGTAGAGTTTCTTTAAAGAGTTCAAGCTCATGAGCCCAACTCCACACCAGCAGGGAGCTGTGCAATTTCCCCTCTTAGTTGCAACTCCTTACACCATGTTAAATGCCACTCTGCAGGGCAACGTTTTGGAACATTAAGGTGACTGCAAAGGAAACACAGATCAAAAGGCTCTGTGAATGTGCAGTGCGCGGCGTCTACATCTTATCCTCCTCACCCACATCACAACAGGGTATGAAATTTGGAAATGCATGAAGACATTAGCAACAGAATTAAAACTCAATATTTTAAAATCATTACATTTAGTACAGTCCAGGGATGGGTAATTTGTAGTCCTACAGATGTTGTTAACTACAACTCACATCAACCCCAGTAGGCATGGTTACTGGTAAAGGATCATGGGAGTCGAATTCCAGTAGCATCTGGAGGGCCACGGGTTCCCCATCCCCGGTGTAACCCTTCAAAGGTGAAGACTATTCTTACCTGATATTTATACCTTGTTTGTATATTTTACATGCATCAGAAGGCAGGATTCGGGAAAGTAAAGGCACTGCATTTAGGGTAAAAACGACACCCTGTTACCATTAATGTCCTTCTAATGTATCCATTCAGCATACAACACACAAAATAAAAAACTATCAACCAAATCATATATAAACACATCCAACAAAGCAACTAAAACAGAGCCATATGTAAAGCTATTAATCATGATAGTTGTATAGTACACCCAATGCCCACAGGCACCTTTCCTCCAAATACCAGTCACTGCAGATTAACAACACGAGAGGCCTATTGCTCCATGCCCTGCTTATAGGGTTCCTAGAGGTATCTGGCTGACCACTGTGGAAAGCAGGATGCTGGATTAGACAGGCCTTCAGTCTGATCCAGCAGCTCCACTAGAATTGAAGCCGATAGAACTGTAACTAATTTAAAGAACGTAATCTCTTCCACCAAAAAGTGGCAAAACACATTTCAGTTGTTTGAATTATGACAAGTAGGATAGCGCTTTTGATATTTTATGCTCAGCTGTCCACGGAGGCACAGGTCAATTCTGTGTCCAGGGCGGCTGTCTACCAGCTCCATCTGGTACACTGGCCGAGACCCTACCTGCCTAAACACTGTCTCGCCAGAGTGGTGCATGTTCTGGTTATCTCCCGCTTGGACTACTGCAATGCACTCCACATGGGGCTACCCAGAAACTACAACGAATCCAGAATGTGACTGCCAGAATGGTGACTCAGAGCAGCCGCTGAGACCATTTAACACCGGTTCTAAAAGATCTATATTGGCTCCCGGTACATTTCCGAGCACAATTCCAAGTGTTGGTGCTGACCTTTAAAACCCTTAACGGCCTTGGCCCTCAAGGAGTGTCTCCACCCCCATCATTCAGCCCAGACACTGAGATCTAGCTCCAAGGGCCTTCTGGTGATTCCCTCACTGCGGGGAGGGAGGTTACAGGGAATCTAGAGAATGCTCCCAATCTCTTAAGGGATCAAGAAATATTACATCACCATCAAGCACTACCAAAATTAACAAACACAAAGGGGCTGGATCCAGATGTCTTCAGTGGAACTCAAAGTACTTGATGGTCCTGTGGGGAGGAGACTCTTCTTTTCCTCTACAGCACCCTATGCCCCCTGAAAATATGATCCAAAGGGTTGGGTGACCTTCTGGAACCGTGTAGGAAGTGGCACTGGGCATGTAGGGGAAATCAACAAAAATTACGTTTTTCTTTCATCTGCAGGAATAACCCAGCCACAAGTCCCCACGGGATCAGAGTCCCATCTGTGAACAGAAAGAACCTTTCGATTTGTGGAAGATGTCTGGATCAAACTCCAACTATGTTTGTGCTTTTGCATAACTATCTACAACAAGTTTAGTACAGAAAATCCAATCATTTCAAATAACAAGTCTGTTCTGGAGAAATAAGTATTTAGACTGGATAGCTCAGTTGGCAGAGCACAATACTCTTAATCTCAGGGTCATGGACAAAAAGATTCCTGTACTGCAGGGAGTTGGACTAGATGACGCTCGTGACCCCTTCCAACTCTACAACTATGATTTCCATAAATATCTTTAAAATCTTACCCCAACTTTGAAAATCCCAGTGAAGTTCAAGATAGAAGTCACCTAGCTGGAGAGAAAGAGAATTTCTGTTAAATGTTAAGAAACTGATGACTACTTTCATGTCCACCCACCCAGGAAATGCTAGCAACCATAACTTTCATTTGGACATGCTAAACTTTGGGGTAAGTGTGTATTAATTGAAGATTTGATTTGCACACTTTTCACATTAACAGCTTTTTAAAAGAAGAAGAAGAAAAAAGTGCAAATTAGTCTTACTTGTTTTATCTACGGAAGTACAGAAGTAACACGATCAAAATAACAGCCCAAACTATACAATATCTGAATCAAGCTAATCTTGCAATCAAATATAATGTATAAATTATTTTACTACAACAGCTTGGCTTCTTAAAAGTTATTTTTCAAAGAGTAGCTATTTTTTTAGCAATACATTTCTCCTTTGAAAGCAGTCAGTGTAGGTGACAATTTTTGATAGCTGCTCCTTAACCAAGAGCTTATGTTTGTAGAAAACGTCCTTCTGTGCAAGATAATAATCGCTATACGAAGCCATTCTTCTGAAGAGCTAGTTATTTCTGAAGCAAGGGAATCAAATGCTAGCTAAGCTAAACAACTTTGACCCAGATCAACAAAATGAGGAACCTGTGGTACCTCTTAAAGTACATGGGTGAGGGATACCTAGAAGCAGCTAATGTAGCTGGAGAACGCATGATATAACAGAAAAACTTGCTTTGAATTGGAGCCACTGAGTTTATGTACCCAGTTTATGTACAAAGTTCTAAAACAGGCCTTCTCTGTCCATGGGAATTAGCATGACAAATGGAAACTGTCAAATGCAGTTTTTCTTTCCCTCAAATGGAAACTGTCTCTCTCCTTATATCAATAATTATGGTATGTTAGGAACTGATCTCTGGCTCACAGTTTAAATGCTATTCAAATATTTTAACATATTTACATCAGCTTCCAATTTCACTGCAACTTCAAAATGCAGAAGCTACATGTAAACGACGCGTTATTAACTTGTCTTTAAAACCAAAATAGAAACATATTTTTTTCCACAGTGAAACTTAATTTTTAAAATCACAATTACGATCCATAGCAGAGACTTAACACTAAAACTCCACACCCGGAATTTAGAACATACAACCCATAGGCCATATCCAGTCACCAAGCCCTTTCTCTAAGTAGGGAAGAGGTCACTTACAGGTCAGTCATTCTAAGACGCAGACAAGCAAGCAATATGCAATTCAGCCAGCAATCCCCAGAAATAGAGGCCTGTGTTGAGTTGTTTGCACTTAATGAAGACACAATGGCAATCACACACAAATTGTTTGAAAAGTAATGACTCCATACTCTCCAATGTGGGTGGGAAAATCCTTACAAACTTACCTCTTTCAGAGCTTTTAATAACCGAGGTCGCTTTTCCTCAACACTTTCCCTAGACTGTTGTTTCAGTTTCCTTAGAAGTGCTGTAACTAAATAAACACACTGTAAGTCCAATGTAAAGGCAATCATGTTAAGCATCCACTAAGCTGGGAGTTGCCTTTACCTTTTGTAATGGCTGGTGGCAAAAGAGAAATCAGCATCAATTGCAGGGCCACCTCTACTGCCGGCAGAGAAGCAGCGTTGGCATCAGCACCAATTGCAGGTGAGATCTTGCTGGAATCGCACAAGATCTTGCACCCTCCACAAGATTTCACATAATTTTGGATGATACTGGTGCCGCTTCTGCAGCATGGGCAAGGTGCCCATGGGGCTGCCACACTGGGGGCTTCTGCCACCTGAGACAGCCGCCATAGTCTGCCTAATGGCAGAAGCGGCTCTGGTCAATTAGTAGTTTGCCTTTTGGAAATGAAGCAGTTACAGCAATGTTGTTTCCTCTTCAAAACCTCTGGCATACAATTCCCAGACTGTTTTCTGAAGGAATTTAAACAGCAATTTGGGGTTTCTGTAGGGGAGTTTTCATTAAGACATTTCCAAATTCAGGTACAAACATGCTCCTCCCAGCTTTGACCATAATGCTAATGCTCCTTATGCTTAAAATAACCCCTCATTTAAGTTCTGGAGCTGTACATCAACACACCATTGATCAGGCACACTCAACTGCTAACCTACAGCATAACATTTGATATGCTGTATTCTATTGCACTTGTATATAATTAAATGAATAAATCACCCATCCTGAACATTCTATGTAAGTAGCAATGCAAAAGTTGTAAATACAGCTTTGGAACGTTACATGTAATAAATAAAAAAATGATACGTACGTTATATTAAGCAAGAGTAGCTTGCATTTTAAATCAAACTCTCAGTAATTTGTGCCAAATAAAACTAAAAGTTTACATTTGAACTGAAAATGATATTCATTAGTCATGAAAGACTTTATCTTTACAAAAGCTCGAGAAGCAACGTAAATCAAGCAAGTCAGGTTTTTATAATTTGGGAACATTTCAGTTGAGAAGCAGGATAATGTAGCACCACCACACTGCCTTCTTAAAGAATGAGAACTCCGAACAGCATGGATTTCAACACTTGCTGGTTGACTAACTCCTACCTAACAACAACAAAGGTGCAATGCTGCTCTTGATATAGTCATAATTATTGCTAGTACCAGTGTAAACCTTAAACTATGATTATGACCAGGGATAATAGATGAATGAGGAGAGCTCCTGTGAGCAATTCCTGATCTAATATGCATAGTTAAGTGGTAGACAGCTTTATCTCTGCATCTATCCTAGTATTGGCATTGTTGTTGTTGCAATTTATTAACTGCCTTTCACTATGAGGTTCCAGGGTAGGCTACAGCAATTTAAAATACAGTAATAAAAACAGAAAATTGTGGCTTAAATAATTTAAGGCTTGAATCAGTAATATGAGGAGTTTTGAGCTGGACCTGGAATTATCCTGGACAATCTGCAGAAATGCCTAACATGAGCACTTGCCTTTACAAATTATCTCAAGATTAGGTGTTCATGATCTACAGTGGTACCTCTGGATGCGAACGGGGTCCATTCCAGAGCCCCGTTCTCATCCTGAAGCGAATGCAACCCGCATCCGCACGGGTCGCGATTTGCCGCTTCCGCGCATGCACGTGACGTCACTTTGTGCGTGACGTCATTTTGAGCATCTGCACATGCGCGAGCGGCAAAACCTGGAAGTAACGCACTTTGTTACTTCCAGGTCACCACGGAGCGCAACCCAAAAATATTCATCCTGAAGCATATCTAACCCGAGGTATGACTGTACACATTTCAGACACAATTTGCAGTAAGCTGATCTTAATGACTAAATGGATTTCATGTATTTATGTCCAGACAACCAGAGCAATAGTTTCTTACTCATTTGTCTATCTCCATAGCTGATGGCTTCTGCGAGAGGACTCCATCCCTGAGCATTTTTCACTTTCACAGGAGCATTGTGGGCCAAAAGCAGGTGGGCACATTCTATAACAAAGTATGAGACAATAATTATTTTCCAAATAAGACCATCAGATTGCTTCTCTGTGAAGAGCCACTTGCCATTTGAAAATAATACTGACGTAAACAAGTTTTGAACTTACTGAAGTTTGAGCAGCACATAAAATCAAGCTAACCAATGACCTATTTTGCATATGAAACCATTTATGTAGCATTTGGTGCAAAGCAAAATCTATTGGGTGGTATCTGACTAAGTCATACTCATGGTTATTGTTAAGTGAACGTGATTTCAATAGATCTGTTCTATGACTTAGGCTGCATTCTTAACTATGTCTACTCCTATTGAATTTAATGGTGGTTAAAGGTAAAGGTAAAGGTACCCCTGCCTGTATGGGCCAGTCGTGTCCGACTCTAGGGTTGTGCGCCTATCTCACTTAAGAGGCCGAGGGCCAGCGCTGTCCGGAGACACTTCCGGGTCACATGGCCAGCGTGACGAAGCTGCTCTGGCGAGCAGGCACCAGCACAGCACACGGAAACGCCGTTTACCTTCCCGCTAGTAAGCGGTCCCTATTTATCTACTTGCACTTAAGGGTGCTTTCGAACTGCTAGGTGGGCAGGAGCTGGGACCGAAAGACAGGAGCTCACCCCGCCGCGGGGATTCGAACCGCCGACCATGCGATCGGCAAGCCCTAGGCGCTGAGGTTTTACCCACAGCGCCACCCACTCACAGGTTAAGTGGGGTTAGTCTTGCAGCCACAGCTAGGTACAACCTAGTGTCTGAATTGTATCCAAATGATGTCTTTCTACTGACAGAAGTCTCTGATCCAATAGAGGCTTCCATCAGCAGGACAGGGAGGTAGACAGACTTTCAACAATTCCCAGAGTCCCCTGAGCAGTGCTCCCATCGCACAATCTATTCCTGGGGGTTGGGAGAAAAAGATAGAACCTGTGGTACTATGATGATTTAGTGATATATACCTTTAGGAACTATTTTGATTGAGCAAGTCAATCAAAAATATTTAAGAGCAGTTTCACTCCCTATGTATACACAAATAACAGCAACAGGAGATTAACAGGAAATGCTTCAACAGTCTTGACTGCCATAGAGGAAACCTAACCTGAATCCACCGTGCCTAATTAAACAAAGTATACTGAGCTGATGGGATTGTTTGGTGCTGTATCTTAACTAGGCAAGTAAACCAAGGAGTCCAGTGGAAAATGAGGAATGGAGACAACACTTATGGCTAACAGTTTTAAATTTATTGGGAATTACAAAGAACTTTATATCCTACGCTACACTGCTATTCTACCTGAACAAGAAATAAAAGCTGCCTTTTTAAACAAAAAAAGGAAACTCAAAACAACTTAAAATGAAACGAATATAAACCTAAAACAAAATGAAAGCCATGGTACACCTGCATCAGCACAACCAGGCACTTTCAACTACCCAAACTAAAACAAAACATGCCTCTCCCATATTGATTTCCAATGGTTTGACTTCATGGCATACTCTTCCAGTGCCTCCTGAGACAGGTGGAGGCCAAACAACATACAAGGCAGTCAAACACATCCCACCCACCAAAGGAAGCCACAGTATCTTAAAATAAGATGCTTTGGTGCCAAGACCAAATATGGGTGCAAAGGAGAGGAAGGAATCAAATAAACCTGAGCAGCACAAAAATCAACAAGAGGGTGAGGTAGTGACATTGGCAAAAAAAAAAAAAAAAAAAAAAAAAAAAAAAAAAGAACACACAATGCAAATCAGAGGAAAGATAACAGAGCATGTAGTATGAATCTTAAGGAGCAGACTGAGAGGGTGAAAGCAGAAAGTGAGAGCTCCTTCCCAGCGGAAATGCCGAAAGAGTGATTAGATTAGTGGGAAGAGTCAGAGAAACCTCAGGCATGAAGAGTGCCAGGCACAAGAGGGTAATCAACAGTATCAAAAGCAGTAAAGTCAAGGATAAGTAGAAAAGGGAAGACAAAGCAATTTTGCTGAGGTCATTTGACAATAGGGAACTAAGTGCAGAATACAGATTGTAGTGGCAGAGCCTCATAGAGTAACCAGTTTGATCCTGGAGTCTGAGGGTAAAGGGTGGAAAGGAAATTAATGGAGAACAACCGATTTCACAGTAAGGGAACAGCAGACGTTAAGTGGGAAAGCACCTGCAGTGTTCTTGTTTCTAGGATCTACTTATCCAAGAATCAATTCCCAGAGAATATCTGCTTTCAGTGTCGATGGTTATGACAGCACTGCCTTCATGATAACAAATGAACTTTCCACTAAAATTACTTAACTGGCAAATGCAGGAATCTTTTTGCCCAATGTTCTTCTGACTGAGCTATCCCACAGGGTCTGAGTTACAAATTTCTAATAACCTGAGAATCTTCTATCCAACACCTATTTAATACTGAAAAGGCATTTCAGTAACTGGAGAGGCAGAGGGTTAGAAGCTTCCACATCTGCCAGCAATGTACACTGCATTATGTTGCACTGGTAGGACCTGAACAGAGAATGAAGGCGCTTGTGCACCTGCTAGCAGCTATTTTATCCTCTCTGGAAAAGCCTCTCTCAGAGTCCACAGTCCCCTGTTCTACAAAAACTCTGAAATGGCCTTTGTTGAATTCCTTTAATTTTAAAAGAGGGAACAGTCTTATTCCATTATTAATATTATAGCTTTTAGGACCAATTATTATGACTAGCCTTCATTATGACAGCAGCCTTCATTAATTTTTCTGAACTTTTGCAGATAGCTCTGAACAGCGTCTCATAGCTTCTCTGCCTACCATACTTTGTTCCAATTTATTTGGAATTTTCTCTTAAGTCACTGCAAGACAAGCAAGGGGTAATACAGACCCTTTTCTCTGTGCCCCTTCTTATCCCTCACAATAAAGTAATAATGGTAAGGATTCAGGACTGGGCAAGGTAGATATGGGCAAGGTAGATATGTCCCTCTCCATAACCTTCTGAGCAGCTCTTGCCATTCAGAAGCAAAGGGCACTGAAAAGCACAAGCGTGACCATGACCCCAGCTCACAGTAAAACAGCACTGGCTGCATTTTCACAATGGGCTCTGTGAAAGAGATGTGCTTCTTCTTCACCCAACTGCAGTTCCCAACAGCCACGACCACCACCACCACCATGATCTAGGGAAAACTATGAGAAGGTGATTTCTCTCCTTGTTTGCTCTGTTATTCCCTTTTCCATGTTATGAGAAATATGATCTGGAGACTCTAGTTGCTACGTTTGATGCTGCATACATATTTTAAAAAGCAAATATAAATGAAGTCTTACCAACCTTTATGCCCCAGCATCACAGCCAGATGTAAAGGAGTGTTTCCTATTTAAATGAATAAACAAACAAAAAAGATTTTAAATCAGTAATCAGACTGAATAAAACATCAAGTTTCACGCTGATAAATGGTCCTAATATCAATTATGAGTTAAATATAGCAAACCTACTATTGTCAATTTGACAATAAAGAATAAGCAGTGTTAAATCACATGACAATTCACTTTGATACATTATCTGTATTGGGTCAATCTTCAGTTTTACTCCTGGGCAATTAAGAGGACAGGAATAATTAAAGAATATTGGAAAGAAAAAGAAAGAAATCAAGTGACATTCCGTCACTCTAAATTAATTAAGGGCTGTAAAGTCTCCAATGTTATTAAAACTGACGGATGTAGGTCACTACACATAAGGGATATATTCTAATAAAAAATTAAACAGCATGTTTTATTTATTCATTGCATAGATCCAGTTTTACAGACAAGGTATGTTATTAAAAGTACCTTAATGAAAACCAGAGAGCTTGAAGTCACTCAAAATACATAATTACTATAAAATATTACAGTAACAGCTTACAGTTATGTAAAAACAGAATTATGAGTATTGTATTGTTGCAATATACTTGAACAGAATTCACACTGGACAGAGAAATCAGCTGCTTCAGAACCTTAACTTTTATTTTTATGGCAGTTAAGAAATGCAATCAAAGAAGAATGAAAAGGTAAGCAGAACGCTTATACCACCCTAAGGGTGGTATCCAACACTGCACTATGATGAACATACCATCTGCACAAGCATTGTAGATTGCCAGACAGAATTGTCTCCCCAATCCTTCTCTGCATGCCGTTCTTGGGTTTCTGCTGAGCCCCCCCACCCCCCGGTTGCACTGGGGGAGGAGAGGCGGGAAATCTCTCTTTTACAAGTGATAGTCCTTGAGCAGGGATTCCACCAATGATCACATAAAATAACCTGCCCCCAGTTAATTATATCCATAATAATTGCTGACAGCTTGTATTTGGGTTGCAAAGAGAGCTCTACCTCTCTTTCAAATCAGAACCAGTGAAGATGGTGAAGGTCCTATGTGAGTATCTGGAGGGTGGATGGCGGCTAACAGATTGAAGTTGAATCCTGACAAGACAGAAGTACTGTTTTGGGGTGACAGGAGGCAGGCAGGTGTGGAGGACTTCCTGGTCCTGAATAGGGTAACTGTGCCCCTGAAGGACCAGGTGCAGAGCCTGGGAGTCATTTTGGACTCACAGCTGTCCATGGAGGCGCAGGTCAATTCTGTGTCCAGGGCAGCTGTTTATCAGCTCCATCTGGTACGCAGGCTGAGACCCTATCTGCTCGCAGACTGTCTCGCCAGAGTGGTGCATGCTCTAGTTATCTCTTGCTTGGACAACTGCAATGTGCTCTATATGGGGCTACTTTTGAAGGTAACCAACTAATCCAGAATGCAGCATCTAGACTGGTGACTGGGAGTGGCCACTGAGACCACATAACACTGGTATTGAAAGACCTACATTGGCTCCCAGTACGTTTCCAGGCACAATTCAAAACGTTGGTGTTGACCTTTAAAGCCCTAAACAGCCTTGGTCCAGTATACCTGAAGGAGCGTCTGCACCCCCATCGCTCTACCCGGACACTGAGGTCCAGTGCCAAGGGCCTTCTGGCAGTTCCCTCGCTGCGAGAATCCAAGTTACAGGAAACCAGGCAGAGGGCCTTCTCGGTGGTGGCACCCGCCCTGTGGAACGACCACCCACCAGATGTCAAAGAGAAGAACAACTACCAGACTTTTAGAAGACATCTGAAGGCAGCCATGTTTAGAGAAGCTTTTAATGTTTAATAGACAATATTTTGTTGGAAGCCGCCCCGAGTGGCTGGGGAAACCCAGGTGGGCGGGGTATAAGTAATATATTATTATTATTATTATTATTATTATTATTATTATTATTATTGCAACACTTAATCAGAGCAATGGGTTAAAAAACCTTTTGATCACTTTAAAAAGTGCTGCTGATCAACCAGCAGTTTATTAAAATATTGTCTAATTGTTCATACAAGTTATAAATGACAAGCAACATCTTAGAAGCTGCATTTCCCCTTCTCTCGCATAGGGCGGAATGTCTCTTCTGAAGTGAAACTCACTACAATAGTCATTTGCAACTGTCACATTTAACTTACAGGATTTTGATTTTACGCAGTTGACAGAGAGCCAGTTGAATTTGCACAAATTAAATGCATGGAAGGCGGAGAGCTTAAACTTTTAAGTTCTCCACCTTGCTTACCAGGTTCTGGGAGGCTCTGGGAAGATTTCACAGGAACACAGGTGACTACATGTGATCTTGCAAGAGCCACCCAGAGCCCAGTAAGCAAAGAGCTTAAAAGCTTTCTGCCTTGTTGAGGGGGGCAGAGTTTAAGACCCATTTGATACACCAACTCTGGAAAGTAAGAGTGCTAGCACGGGGGTGGTTCCAAGGGAGTGGTTCAACTACACATTTTTGCACATACACACCACCCCTGGAATATAACCCTCTGTCTCTCTCTCTATTATAATCCTTGCACAAGACGTGAGATGCTGTATATAAATAAGAACATATAAACACTTTTCTTGAAGACTATTTTTAGTAATACAGAAACATGCAGATTTAATTACTTGATGAAAATGTACAATAGACTAAAAATCAGGAGCCAGTTTTTGCTGGAATATCATTGTGCACACAGCCTCAGCAGTGCTGATTTGTTTTAACCTAGGGCAGTGTTATAAACATTGCACATGCAGCTCTCTCTCTCTGTGGCTGTCAGATGCTCTAACACACACTAGTACAACAAGGCAGGTCAGATTCAACCCCATTAAGCCTGATCTAACCAAAAGGCTAGTCTATCTGATTATCAAGCTTCCTGGACTACAATCCAGTCTTTCTTTTGTTCTGAAACTGTTTTTATTGTGAAGCTTTTGTTCTGAAGGGCAGGTTGAAGTTCATTACAACTCCAACCAATTATTTTTTGGCATCCTAGGGCATAATTTTCTGGGGGAAAACTCTAAACAAGAAAATGCATACTGCCTGGTCTTCATTGTAATACCAATTTGAGCTTTTTACCCAACAGAAAATCACCTTTGTGCATACAACACTAATGCCTCACAACAAATGAAACTGATCTGTAGAAAACATAACTTGAAAAAAAGAGACAATGCACGTATTTTTGTAAACTAGGATTTTTTTTTATAAAAAGAAAGAAAGAAAATCACCTTTGTTTCCCTAGTCCAGGCATAGGCAAACTCGCCCCTCCAGATGTTTTGGGACTACAACTCCCATCATCCCTAGCTAACAGGACCAGTGGTCAGTGATGATGGTAGTCCCAAAACATCTGAAGGGCCGAGTTTGCATATGCCTGCCCTAGTCCCTGTGAGAAATGAGATATGACTGACCAAAGACCTCAAAATGCCAGGGTGCTTGGCAGGGGGTTGGACTCGATGACCCTTGTGGTCTCTTCCAACTCTATGATTCTATGATTCTATGTAAAGGAATAGTTTCTAATCTATGTACTTTGTCCTCAGCTACAATTCAGCTGACTGGATAACCATCCACAGCAGTGTAATTGGATGCTGCTAGTCAGACACAGAATTAAGTGTGTTCTAATGAGGTTCCAATATTATTCTTGGAAATGGATCAAAGCTGTAGTTAATCACACAAAACCTATGCCTACCTTACCATCATGGTGTAAGAAAATGTGCCCATGAATGTGTCACTGCACTGATCTCGCTGGCAGTCTTAAAATGGCAAGGAGACAACCTATAACAGTGACAGAAGATAAGCCACCACAATACCAGTATTTGCCCTACTGAAGTAAATTGGGCTGGAACAGCAAGCAATCAAGAGGTTATATTAATACAATCAAGAGGTTATAATCAATCAAGAGATTATAATATTGTATTACTAAACTAATATTGTGGATTTAAACTCAAAATTTGAGATAAATGATAGCTAGTTTCCAATCTTAAATTTAGCTTAGCTCCACGACACACACTTTGCATTATGACAACTTTTCAACAGAAATGTGTTATTTAGCCACAAACTGAAATAAACAAATACAGAAAATGGTAGCTATGCCCGTTTTTAAAATTAGTTTACAACTTAGTTCTTGCTCACTGGAAATCTTATAATTATTTGGACCAGTTTGAATTAATAATGCTCTATAATAAAAGGCTAATACCTCAATCCTACATCTACTCAGATGTAAATCCCATTGAATTTAGTGAGGCTTACTTTCAGGTAAGTGGATCTAGGACTGAACAATAAATATAACTCTTTCCATTAAGAAAATTCCAGTGGATTGATATGACATTTAGTAAATTACACAAAGTTCTACCAGATAAAAAGATCAAAGTAAAAATAACAAGAAGAATCTCAAAGACTCATAGCAACTTCTCATAGAAATAAATGCAACTAAAATTAAGCATACCCTTTAGATCTAGTAGGTATTAAAAACTGGCTGAAGTACAAATTCATGGCTGTAGGTAAAACTGTAGGTGGCATAACAATTATTCTCCTGGAAAATCAAACCACTGAGTAATAGTGACTAATTTCCAGAAAGGCAGTTTTCTATCTTCAGAAGAGAGATGTTCCTACCACGTGTGGGGAACCTCTGGCTTTCCAGATATTGCTGAACTATGTCCCATCATCTCTGGCCACTGGCCATGCTTGCTGGGGTTGGTGGGAGTTGTAGTTCAGAAACATTTAGAGAGCCAAAAGTTCCTCAACCTTGTTTTATATTAAGGTCCTTCCAATGGGCAGAGAGAGAAGAGATTGCATGTACTCCAATATAACTCAGAATACACTGAATTCAACAGGTAGTACTTCCAAGGGTGCATCTAATCGCAGCAGAAGAGCCTCCCCAAATAACACTATTTGCACATTGGGCATCTCTTAGTAAAGGAAGCATTTCTGCTAACAACTATGGTTGACTACAACTGTTTCAGATCAGAAAGTGTTCATTCCTACTTCAGAACTAACATGATACTACAAAGTATATTATTAGAGTCACACAGGCCTGTACAAGAATCAGAAGCATCACAAATAGGGGGAAAATAACCATGTCTGCACTTTTGATTGGTACATCCACTCTGAGAGAAAGGAGAGATCTTATACACATTAGCTGTTTTGTTTACATGAAAAATGAAGGCGGTTCCGCCTTCAAAGGCAGGAAAATTGTATTCATTTGGCTAGCCAATGACTAAGTGAGTCGTCAACCTTTACTCTAATTTCCACTGGATAAAATAAAAGCATAATATGTTTTTCAAGTTCAGGAAGTACACTGCCCCATCAGCATTCCTGTAGGCAATTTAGAAATCAGCACAGGAGCCAATTCCTCTCTAAAGTGTGTTACACAAGCATACGTGTGCATATACACATACACAGGTCTCATCAGTGTTTCTTATCACAATCCAAAACTGGGATAGCAGTAGTTCTGTCACTTACTTCCTGCTTTTTAAAACACGCTTATTAACATCCCCACCCGTCCCTCATTAGACAAGACGCTCCAGAAGCCTTTCTGAACTAAAGCTTCTTTACTGGGTCAGGATCGGTTTAGGGCATGAGATGCCCAAGCGTAAAAGCAGACACAGATGCCAAGGGAGGTGAAGAGAGATCTCAGGTCGACCCGCATCTAGGTTAAGGTGATCACGGATAGAGAGATTTAACCGGTAGCATGCCGGTGCGCAGCCGTCCCCCGCCACTGCAGAAAAGATCGGGTGGGGAGATGCAGTGCCGAAAAACACGTAATAAGGGCAATGACCAGCGGAGGGGGAAACACAAGGCGCCTATAACGGGGGCGTTAGACACATAGCGCGCTGGGGACAAAACGGAGCTCGAGAGACCGGGCAGCAGGATGTCCTTAACTCCGGGGAGGCCCAGGGATGCTCGACCTTCTCCCAGGGTGGCCGGGCGAGCCCCGCCGCTTACCGTGGCTGTCCTTCTGGCCGATGCCCTGCGTGCGGATCAGAGCCGACAGCCGCCTGACGTCCCCCTTGAAGACGCACTCGTGCACGGGGAACTGCGCCGACGGGCCCTTGTCCGGCTCGGCGGCGGCGGACCCGCCGGTTCCCCCCTTGAGCGGCAGCCGGTGGTGGTTGGTGGTGAAGATGCGGTGGCTCCCGGCGCGGCCGCTTTTGCCGGCCCCCGGCCGGCCCCCGGTGAAGGCTCCCCCGCCGCCGCTGCCTGGCGCGGCCGCCGCCTCTTCCTCTCCGGGCGCCAGCAGGTCCCCGTCCTCCTTGCTGGGCTTGTGGTCCCTGCGCAGCGAGCGCAGCTTCTCTCCGGTCATCGCCAGCGGCGGCCCCGGGCGCTGGGGGGCCCCGGCGGGGAGAAGCGGCGCCGCAGTCGCTGCCGCGGGGGGCTCGGCGAGCTCAGAGCCGCGGCGGAGGGCCTCTTCCGGGCTGCAGCATCCCCCCTTCCCGCCGCACACACTCGCCGCCCGCCGCCCAGGGACTCCCCGCAGGCCGAGGGGGCTTCGCGCTCCTTCCGAACCGCCTTCCACCTGCCGCTCCTCTCAGCGGCTAGACCGCGCCGCCATCTTGTCGGAGGGGTCTCGCGAGAGCGGAGCGGCTCCGCCGGGCGAGATCGAGGCGCTCTCGCGAGATGGTGACCTCCGGCGCCTGCCGTGGGAAGGAGGCGAGAGTCCCGGCGGGACTGTTCCGAAGGCGGGGTCGCTGCTCTGAGCGGCAAGGTGGGACGGGGGGGGCAGCCCTACTGAGTTTATTGGGGAGACGCCTGTCCCCCCCCCCCCGTTGAGTCCCGACAATTTACCGGCCGTCTTGCGGTTCTGGCTGGCTCACCTGTGGCCGCCCAGGTGCTGCCAGACTCCCAGTCTCCGCCACGTGTATGCACGTGGGGTGCTGGTGGGAGCCGGAGCCCAGGAACAGCTGGGGGCCTTACAGGATGGCAGCCGAGGTCCCTTTGCCCCGCCCCTAAAATATTTCCCAAATATCCCCTCTCCCAAAATTAATAGCCATTGCTAATCAAATGATGTTCGTGTGTGCCGCATGTTGTGATCGATTATTCAAGTTGGCACCCCTGATCTTGCAGATGAGTCTCTCCCAGGAGAGGAAGGGACGAAGGTTTCATCTGCCTGCTTTTTTCCGTGGCACAATTTTCATGGGAGTGGGAGACGTGCACATGGCCGGTGGCAGTGGAAATGGGTGCAGAGTGGGGCTGCGGAATAGAAGACAGGAAAGGCTTCAGAGTTGGGGTAGGGGATAGTGAGCTTAGTAGTCGCATGGGGTGGGAAGGGAGAAGCTCTGGCGGTTAGTGTTGGCGAGTGGAGCGAGCCTCCTAGTTAATTCATAATTTCTTCTTTTCTTTATGACTGCAATACGAAACATACTGGGAAGAAAGCCTCATTATTTATTTATTTTTTACACCACCGTTTATCCGAGGATCACAGGGCGGTTTACAATATAAAAACACAGAAATGCATAACATTGGAACAAACAAAAACAACAACACCCTCACCCCCATTTAAAAGTCCTGGGAGAAGAGGAATGATCTCAATTATTATTTACTAGTAAATATGTAGATGTTAAGATTTCAAATGCTGTTATTCCTTGGGTTCCAAGAATCGTCCTTCAGTAAAACTTAATCCTGGTTTTGTTCATTTCTAATACATTTCAACTTTCCATTGTGTTTGAAATGATCTATTCTTACTTGAAAAATGAAGGTGGTTTATTTTATCCATGCTAACCTGGAAGTGGGACGCGGGTGACGCTGTGGGTTAAACCACAAAGCCTAGGACTTGCTGATTAGAAGGTCAGCGGTTCAAATCCCCGCAACAGCAGCTCGAAAGCACATCAAAGTGCAAGTAGATAAATAGGTACCGCTCCGGACTGGAAGGTAAACGGCGTTTCCGTGCGCTGCTCTGGTTTGCCAGAAGCAGCTTAGTCATGCTGGCCACATAACCTGTACGCCGGCTCCCTCAGCCGGTAAAGCGAGATGAGCGCGGCAACCCCAGAGTCGGTCACGACTGGACCTATGGTCAGGGGTCCCTTTACCTTTACTTTAACCTGGAAGCACCACTTGTTTCAATGTAATTTCTTCCATCAGGTTTGTAGCATCAGGTTGCAGTCTATACAAACTTACTTTCAATAAAGTCCACTGAAATAAATTGGACTTTTTGAGTATATATGTATCAAATTTGGTGGTTATATTTTTATGTAAAAATCAATCAACAAAAAATAGTATTGGATTGACATTTTCAAATTTCTCATTGCATTACTCAAAATGAGTTTTGAAACTACTACAATGCTGCATTTCCAGTTTATTATAGTGGGTCACAGGCAATATGAGTTCTGCAGTTTCCTGAGTCATACAAACACCAGGAGATTTAGAATGCTGACTCTGTGGCAGGTTGATGCATCCACTAGAAATATGAGTCAGCTGAGATAAAGAAGTTCACCTCAGAATAGTCAGAAACAAAACTTCACTTAGCACCTTGTCTGTAATTCATGGGTGCTCATAATGCATTAAAGTATTTATTAATATCCCCCCATGCACATGGGAAGCAAATATTGTATTCAGATATACAGAAGCATAAGAAACTGCCTTATACAATTTCAAACCATTGATCCATCTACTATTGTCTACACCAGGCACCCCCAAACTTGGCCCTCCAGATGTTTTGGGACTAGAGTTCCCATCATCCCTGACCACTGGTCCTGTTAGCTAAGGATGAAGGGAGTTGTAGTCCCAAAACATCTGGAGGGCCAAGTATGGGGATGCCTGGTCTACACTGACTGGCAGCAGCTCTCCAGGGTTTCAGATGGGGTCTCTCTCAGCCCTGCCTAAAGATGTCAGGAATTGAACCTTGGCCCTTCTGCATGCACAGGAGATGATATACTACTCAGCTATCCTGTTTACTGGTTTATGGAATCAAAGAGATGGAATCATTATGCCTGCTTTATATTTTCTTCCAATTCTTCACCATGCTAAGAGCATAGGCCATGTGATACTTGGGGACTTAAGGGCTTCAAAGGCCTAAAGGTTTTTAGGATCATTCCAGAAAGCCAAATACGGTTTTAGGATCATTCCAGAAAGCCAAATACAGTAACTCAACACAGATACCTAAGGATTGCCACTTAAAAAAAAAACACCAGAAAACTCTACAGTGTTGTAAACCTTAGCTTCAGCTTCAAGCATTAGCAGGAGGCAATACTTCGCTCTGTGCTGCGAAAGCCGACCAAGCTGCTGTTAAATGCACAGGAACAGGCCAGAGTTCTTTTCTGGTTAGTTGACAGCCTTACAGATGTTGAATCTCAGAGAAGTAGATTTGTTAAAAGGGTATGTTATTAATAGAATAAGAATTAATACAGCAAACAAACAAAAAAGCCTAGCAGCTCTTAAGTCATTTTCAATTAGAACACACTTTGAATTCAGCTCAACAATGCTGAACCTCTGCATCTTTTTTTTCAGTATCAAGGTTAGATAAGTAGTAATTAATAAAAGCATACCTAAACACGTGCATAATGCCTTTCTCTTAGCACTTAGTAACCACAGCCATTCCTAACACATCTGAGGTTAGAGGAAAGGGATTTAATATCAGAGGCTGTTGCTTAAAGATGAAAAGTTTTCCAGCACTGCTCATTGTCATTTTAGAAATGAAGTAGTGAGCTGGACAGCACCCAATAGAGAACAGCTTGATCATGAACAAAGCCACTTTTTAGAACAACCCTGAAGCAAACTCACCTTATTCACTAAAGCTGCATCCATGTAACCAGGTCTACAGGATTTGAGTCCCTGTTTATAATACAAATATTGTTAATACGGTGGTACCTCAGGTTAAGTACTTAATTCGTTCCGGAGGTCCGTTCTTAACCTGAAACTGTTCTTAACCTGAAGCACCACTTTAGCTAATGGGGCCGCCGCGCCGCCGGAGCACAATTTCTGTTCTCATCCTGAAGCAAAGTTCTTAACCTGAAGCACTATTTCTGGGTTAGTGGAGTCTGTAACCTGAAGCATTTGTAACCTGAGGTACCACTGTAGAAACAAGCTGGCTGAATTTGCCTCATGACGACGTACTTAAATGCATGTAACTGCTTGAAAACAATGTAATCCCATTCTTTCTATCTTTTATAACTTTGTACTCCAAATGGCAAAATTGTACAGAGAAACAGCCCCACCCTAATCATGTTTACTTGGAAGTGAGTCACACGGGGGGGGGGGGTGATTCACTTCCAAGTAAGTTTGGTTAGTATGAGAGCCAAAACAATTTAAAGCACAATTCTATACATGTGTTCTTAACAGCATAAATGAGTACAGTGGGGTGCACCCCCAGGGAAGTGGGTATAAGATTGCAGTATGAAGGTTGTGTGTGTGTGGTAAATTGTCTTGTCATCATCAAATGACTGGCGTGATTAGTGGTTGTGGGCATTGAACTCCCATGGTTCCTGCATTGCTGAAAAGCTCTAGAAAAGGGATGGGAAAGTTTTTTAAAACCAAGGGTTGCATTGCCTAAACTTTCCACTCTCCTGTGTTAATATGTACATGAATCTTCTGGGCATGGGCATTCTGGGATTTGGTGTGGATTATCAGTATTATATCCACTTCTCTTTTCCATGTGAACCACATGAACCAATCTTGCTATGAAGCACCTTCTAAGGATCTTTAGAGTTTAGGGTTGGAAATGAACTGGCTGATGGTGAATAAACTGAAACTTGGTCCAAGCAAGAAGTTTTTCTTAGATTGCAGCCCTGGAGTGGTGAAAATGTCTGTCTCAGATGGGCACAAACTGTTCCCCAAAATATGGGATTTGTAGATTGGGATCCACTCATCCTTGATGGCTGGGCTAAGGCTTTGCCCAAGACCATGTTCTATCAACTTATCTGCAATAATAAACATGACTGCCATTTTAAGCATGCTTGTAAGTGATCCCCACCAAGTTGCTAGTGGGCTTCCTTTAACCCCCTGGCTGGCCACTATGACAACATAATGCTGGACTTTACAGGCCTTTTGTGTAATGCAGCGGGACTCCTCTTATGATGATTGCTAGATTGTTTACTGCCCCTGGTTCATATTCCTTTTATCAGTAGATTACTCACATGCTGATTCCTGCAGTTCAGCCTCGTGTTAAGAACACAGGAGCAGGAGAGCAATTTTCCTCCCTATCTCTTGATATTTCGAAACCTTGCTACTGGGTAGTGAGTGCCATTGAACACATTTTGGAGCTATGATTAGAGGGGAAGTTGCCATTTTAAAGGAACTGAGACTTTAAAGCCTTGGAAAATGTGGCTGTAGGGCACTATAGTAAAAAATAAGTAAATCCCCATCTCCCCCCCCAACAACCAACACCACATCATTAGGCAATTTCCAGAGGGGTAGCCATGTTCATCTGTTGCAGCATAACCAGGCCCCCAAATAGGCTTGGATAGATCCACCAAATTCAGTGGATATGCTAGGGTTGCCATATGTCCAGAAATTTCCAGACACAACTGGTATTCAGCCACCTAAAGCAGTGTCTGTGTGGAAATCACTGAAATGTCCAGGAAAATCCAGATGTATGGCAAACCATGTCTGAAGTATAGATTTTGCCGAATTTCCTTGAAAGCAGCTCAAAAACTTCATTTTTTTCCAGATTTTGCAAAAAAAAAACCAAACACACAGACAAAGCTCAATAACTTTTGGCAAAAAGAAAAGTGCTCCACAACTTTTGTGTCCAGATTTTCACTTTTTGAAATATGGCAACACTAGGATATGACCAACGTAGGTCAGTGGGTCTGCTCTAAGCTACCTGGATACAACTAATATGAACAAACTGATCATAGCAGAAGCTTTTGAGAACTACAGTCTACATACATACATACATAAATACAAGAGTGGTGGTGGTGGTGGCTAATTGTAAGCAGTGGGCTCAGAAGCAAAGGAAATGCAGAAAAATACATGGCGAGAAAAACAGTTTATTTCCTTTGTTTTTAAGTCAAGTTTAAGAGTTAGCTACCGTCAGGCCTGGTCCCAGATTGGGGGTGTGGGGCTTAGCTGCTCCCCCAGCACTCTCCCTCGGCCACTGTGGCAGGTGCCGCTGCTACAGCCGCCAACTCCCCGCCTCTGGGCACCCTGGAACCGCTTGCAGCTTGTGAACTTGATTGGTGTCAGTGGCGATTTCAAAATAGAAAATGCCAGCACTGCATTTGCCTTTTTCTTTTTTTTTGGGGGGGGGGGGGAGAGACACGTGTTCAGAGAATTCAGGGAGGCAAAGGAGCCAACTCCTAGGGTCCGAGATCTCAATAAAATATTTGAGGGCAGCGCCCCCCCCCGCAAAGTTGATGGGCAATGCCATTCAAATAGTGTGCGTCTTGTGATCGCCCACCAAATCTTTTATTCAAGTGGGGGTGTGCTGCAGGGAGGACGGGCTGTTGTTATCTTTCGTCGAAGCTGCTTGGCTCGCTGCCGATCGCAGGCAGTGCACCTTCGCCCCAGGCCCCAGCCGACGGCCCCACGCCGCCCTCTCCGCTCCCCGACCCCGAGTCCACCCCGGTCGCGGCGCGACGCGCCTCCGCCGCGCGCCAATGAGGGGCCCCGGCCGGGCCAGCGCGTGGCGGGATAGGGCTGCCCCATCTCCACCCACCGCCAGGCGAGGCGACTCACTGGCCGGGCGGCTCGCCGGGGTGGAGCTTCGCCCGCCTTAAGGCAGCTGCCCCTGCCAGCTACAGGGAAGCCGGCGAGCCGCGCAGGAGAGAAAAGGCAAGCCTGACCCGAGATTGCACCAGCGCTCCTCCTCGCCCTCGCCGTCGGACGTGCTCGAGCCAGCGGCATCCGCACAGCGACCCCAGCTCACCCCGCAGAGCCAAGATCCCAGCGCCGCCGCTCCTCCGACACCCAGGAAGGAAGGATCGCTTGCCGCCGAAATGGAGAACGCGAAGCAGAGGCACGCCGGTTTCCTGCCGCCCTTCAGGCACTTCGCCACGCAGGCCATCCACGCGGGGCAAGAGCCCGAACAATGGAAGTCCCTGGCCGTGGTGCCCCCCATCTCCCTCGCCACCACCTTCAAGCAGCAGGCGCCGGGGAAGCACAGCGTGAGTGAGGCGGATGGGGCAAGCAAGGCTTCAGAGCCGGGCATGGGGGGGAAAGGGCAGGACTTGGAGGGAGGGGGTCCTTCTCTGTCTTCACAGAATCGTAGAATTGGAAGGGACCTCTAGGGTCATCTAGTCCAACCCCCTGCGATGCAGGAATCTTTTTGCGCCACGTGGGGCTCGAACCCAGGACCTTGAGGCCAAGAGTCCCATGCGTCTACCGACTGAGCTGTTTGCTTTAGTTAGGGGCTCTCAGAAAACAGCCCCCCCCTCCCCATCTAGTCAATCGACTCTTTCTGTCTGCCCCAAGCCACACACCTGTCTGTTCTGCTCAGGCGGCTCTTCAAGTTACCCATAACTCCTTTCCTTCTCGCTCAATGCGCCTAACCAAGGCTGCAGCCCAAGCTATGTTTCCTCAGGAGTTAACTCCACAGACTACAACAGGGTAAGTGAGGTTAGGATTGTAGGCAGAGGCTGCGATCCTAAGGTTTTATGGCAAGTGGTAGAAAGAGGTCTGCACAGAGGTAAATCCTGTGAGTTCAGTGGCACTTACTCTCTAGTAACTGTGTACATGATTGCAGCCTCTCTCTGTGTTCTAATTATCAAAACCACACACACACACTTTATATATCGATATATCTATAGATATATCTCGAGATCCTAGCTTGCAGTTTATGAAGATTTTCAGTATATGTCTGTTACTGATTCCTACATCAAAAAGGCTAACCCGTATTGGCTAAATTGTACATTTCATTATGATAATCCTCACTGAATTGTGAAAGTCCAGCCGAAGCACCTGTTGCCTATTTATGAGGCAAGAGGATGACATCGCCTCCTTTTTGATCATTTTGCCTTACCGCTTTGCATTTTGAGGGCCAAACAAGACAATCCTGTCTCTTGTTTTTCCGCAGAGCAACTGCAGGTGTGTGATCATGATAAGGACTTTGGCTTGTGGGGAGGACTTTGTACCACAGCCCTGGTGAAAATTGCTCTCCTCCACCTTCCTTCAAAGCTGTTGTGCTTTGTTGCATGGTTGGCACCAGTGGCAGCTTCCCTTCCAGGGCAAAGAGCGGTTCAAGAGGGAGAGATTTTAATTGGGACGGTAATATCGGGGGTGAGGTTAACCCCAGTCCTAACCAGGCAAACTCTGCTGCTAGTTTGAAACGCAAGAGACGCGTCCATTTCAGTGTGAAATTAACAGACCTAACTTTGATTCCTTTCCATCAGTTAAAGTCATTTCTATGCTTGGAAGGAGCTCTTTCATTAACTAAAGGCCAGCTCAGGATCCAAGCCAAAGTCTTCAGAAGTTGGCCTATGTCTTGCTATCCCAGAAAGCCAACCTAAGGTGGCTTGTACACCTATGGAATTGATAGTGTTTGTTCACTTCGTTATTATAGAGAATCTAGATAGCATCTTTGCATTCTAGTGTTTTCCCTATTCTATCTTTTAAAAAAACCCCATTCTGTAGCAATGCATGTCCAAACATGGACTGGTACAGATAGTATTGTTGACACAACTGGCAGGAGAAGTGACCTGTGCTATTCCACTTGTCTGAATTACCTGTCCCACACCTGTCTCATAAAGGTCGAAATTCTGTAATTTAGCTATTCAGAAGAGGCAGCAGTGAACTGAAGAGGACTGGATTCACCCCCTTCTTTTCCATTTCCCCACCATGGTTGATGGACCGAATCTTAATCTCGCCCTGTTGGATGGTTCCTTCCTTCCACACCTTTTTTCTTAATTTGACTCCTCCAAGTACAAGCGAGCAAATGTTTAACCTTTTTAAAAACAACTTGGAATTGCTGGCAAAATTATGCACTGTCTGTTTTTGCCTTTGTCATGTAGACAGACATGCTAGAATTCAAATGGGTAGTATATTATTAAGTGTCATGTGGAACCTCAGATATACTTTGGCTTTATATGATTATGGAAGAGCAAGATGCTCATGTGGAGGGGGCTACAAAGGGGGGGGGGCGCGCGCGTGTGCAAGCAATGGAACTCCAGATAGGAAATTGTTGCATCTGTTCTATTTCAGTCACCAAATGACATTTCTGTGCATAAAGTACATACTGATTTCCTCTTTCTTTCTTTTTTGCCATTTAGGGTTTTATTTGCTTTCTTTCAAGCCCATTTTGTTCTTCTAGGTACGGCAAATTTGTCATGCTATTTGAAAACGTTTTAAAAGCAGATCCCTGATTTAGTTTTGCCCAACACATTCAATCCATGTTGAATTTCTGGATTATCATCCTAGTTGGGTAGCAAGAAAAAGCTGACTCATTTTTAACTCTGCAGATTCTTGTGGGCAGGGCCGAACAAACTCGCCTTGCTACCCTGTCCTCTGCATGACACAAGACGATATGGAAATTGCATAAGCAAGCCGGCAGCTTTCCAGAGTATTGCATTACTCATTATGTATCTTGGGTTGAAAAAAACCTGTGTGTTTTAAAAGCAATGAAATGCCACGTTTCATAAAACCAACGAAGAGTCTCATGACATCTTAAAAGACTAAGTGGTTTATTTTAGCATAGTCTTTAATATGCTACAGAACTCTTAGCCCATTGTAGCAAAAACAGGTATTCTTCTGTATATTCAGTAAGATACTTAATACTTTACTAGTTGACGTACAAGAGTTTAGCCAGGCAGGAAGAGTTAAAGTACAAAACCACAGGCGGAAAATATGTACATGGTGTTCTGTTCAGAATAATTTGTTTCACTAGAAAGCATTGTTTTCTCCCCCACTCCAAGGCTGGCCAGCTTGGATTCCTAATTTGTCATTTTCCCATATATTCAGACTTTCAAGTAATCAATGCTAAGTCAAGAAGGCACTGTAACTATAATACAGTCTTACCTCTGTCTAAGAAGAGTCCTTTTAACGATCAATTGGGGCAATGCAGGAAGCTGGCTGTGGTGGAAAACTCTGAAGATGATTCAGTTGCCTGTGGTTTTGGTCTGCTCTTGCAGTTCTCACCTACCTGCATTTCATGACCCTGCCAAGGAAACAAATTTGTACGAAATTCATAAGCCATTTTAGTTTTATGATTAGTGGACAGAAAAGGAGGCAATTGAACATTAAGGTCATTGGTTCTGCTCCTATGCTAAAGTTCTCCAGATGTTAGTCTACATATCCCATTATCAGCTAGAGGTGATGGAAGCTGGAATCCCAACAACATCTGGAGTTCCTCATCCATGCTCCGAAGAGAATGGATCTGCTTGGCTTGTGTGATAACCTGGAGGACAAACTGCTTCCCTAGCAGTTTCACTTCTGCCGCATTTAGAAAGCTTCCCCTTACTCCCGTCTTGGCCCTGAGCTCCATACATCTGGATTATCCCCCCTACCAGTCACATAACTCTGACTTGCAGTCTAGGTCTTGTTTCAGTTCCCCATTCCAAGACCTCCTGTCCACTCTAGGAACACGGAAAGCTGCCTTCTACTGGGTCAGTCTGTCTAGCTCAGTTTTGCCTACCCTGACTGGCAAGCTCTCTGGGATTTCAGACGGAGACCATTCCCAGCCTATGCTGGAAATCGAACCTTGGACTTTTGTGCAATGCAAAGTCCAAGGCTACAGTTATTATAGCATTAATTGCAGGGCATGCAAGGTGCCTTACAAAACACAGGAGATGCAGCCTTGGGCCATGTTTTTGCATCAAGGTGTGTTTTCTGCATCCTCTTCCTCCTGTATCCTCATCCTCCTTTCTCTGGTCCCTCCGCCCCCCCCCCCCATTTTGTACCTGCAACAGAATTGTACTAGGAATGTGTGCTTTTTGAAATAAATCCTCCATTAGCTCTGCTAATGTTCCAAAGAGCAAACATTTCAAATGAGCCTTGCCATGGTAAATGCAGGTCTCATAAATTGTCAGACTGTCAGGTGCTGCTTCCACAACCTGTCTTTGAGCCAAATGATTGTTTGATTTTGCTTTCATCCCAGCTGTCTGCCAACAGTATGGAAATTTCTTTCAGGAGAAAACTCAAGTGGCTGCCATAGGAAGCCTAGCTGCAAAGAAGGATTGGGGGCTTCTGTACCTTTAGCTGTTGTTTAGAACTGTTAAAGGTGCAGGAGCCCTGGGACTTGTGACTTGACTGTGTTGAAACATTAGATTGCAAGATTTAATCTGTTTTCATGATTTGAGTTTCATATAACATGTTTTTTTCCAAGGAGGATGGTAATAAAGGCAAATGGAAGGAAATATATAGAAACATTTTCAGGATTTTACAACAAAGAAATCTAAGAGGCCGCTTCCTTTCTCTTTTGAATTATTATTTTTTTTAAAGTGGAAACAGAATTCCTAATTTCATCCACAGTAGGAGATTCAGTATTTGTTTGGCCAAACTGCCGGTGCACATTATAAATAATTTGATCTCTAATAATTTCATCAACTATTGATGTATATTTACCTTATTTTATTTTATTTTTGTTCTCTTTCATAGGGCTTTGAATATAGCCGCTGTGGAAATCCAACCCGCGATTCCATGGAAAAGGCTGTGGCAGCACTGGATGGTGCCAAGTATTGTAAGCTGTCAATATTTTCATTACAAAAAAATGATGATTGTCTTTGGCTAACAGTACACATAAGGTGCAACAATAGTGTCTTGGAAAAGAGACAAAAAGGGAAGCTATTGGTTTTTGGTTAGCTCTGATTCTGGTATCATGCTATGCAACAATGCAGCTATATCTTTGTATTTTATCTATTTCATCAAACCTGGATAAATTACTTTTGGCCACGTTGTTAAGGCATTTCCTAATCCACATTTTCAGGTGTGGAATGCTTGGAGTTTGACACAGCTCATAACATAAATGTCCACAATCATCTCCATAATGTAGTGGTTTTTTTCTAGATTCTTGGAATTATGGGTAACTTTAATGGTTATAGATAAAATTGTTGTTACCTATTGTGTCAAAGCCCCATATCTAATCCTACGTAGTGTGTGTGTGTGTACACACACACACACATATTAAGGTATTCACAGTAAGCTCTCCTTTGAAAGCGAGTTAAGTGTTCAGAGACACACACCTGCCACAAAGTTGAAATATATTGAAGAATTCATTTGTTCACTTGTCAGATGTTATTTGTTTATTTCCTTTTCCCGTTAGGTTTATCCTATGCGTCTGGTTTAGCAGCTACGGTGAACATTGCACACTTGCTGAAGGCAGGAGATACTGTTGTTTGCACAGACGATGTCTATGGGGGTGAGTGCTGTACTTGCATATGGCAGGTCTTAACAGTCCTAGATGTAATCTCAGGGTTGTAATCCAGAAGCGTTTCAAAGATCATTAACCTGAGCCTGCACACTTAGGTCTTTCATTTCAGCACTGACGATGGCTTGAAAGTCAGCAGTTATAACAGGTCAGACACCACAGGTGTGACTTATTATCTTAATTAATACTTCTTAGACAGAGCCAGTTGACACATCCGGCAGTGAGGCACTAACTGGTGTTCACACATTTGTGATTTAGCCCTCAGTCACATGCCAAATAAAACTTCCATTATGGACCCATCATAAGCCTTGCTACTGTTTCCTGGGCATAATAATAGTTTTATTCCTGGGCATAATAATAGCACTAACTAGTCCTCTGTTACACATGGATTTAATGCACCTATCCTGCCCTTGAAATTAATAGATTTTTGTGCTCTTTCTTTAGTTTTCCAAAATCTTTAGATTGGTGTTCTTTCATGCAATACTTTGGTTCATCATTAGTTGATCTGAACATGCTAAGAAGCTTTTTGCTTTTTTAAAAACACTTCTTAAAAATTCAAACCTATGCCCTATTTGATTTTATTTTCTACATTGTCCATTTTGCAAAGTATGGCTTGCACCATCCTTTCCCAAACTAGTACCCTTCATATGTTTTTGGACTGCAGTTCCCATCATCCCTGACCATTGCCAGTGCTGGCTGGGGCTGATGGGAACTGGAGTCCAAAATATCTAGAAGCCACCAAGTTGGGTTTGGCTGACTTTAGATGCTATTGTAGCATACAACCCTGAATCTGTCTCTCTTCCTTCAGCTTCCAATACCAGGTTCCTTGACTTTCACCTGACGAGGAGTTCTCAACCCCAGTTGTCCTGGGACACAGTGGGCTACATTACACTCTCTAGATGTTGTCCCATGGAGGTGTGTCCAGGAATTGGATCAGCTCTAGCGAGTTGCCTACCATTATTTGCATTATGAGTTATAAACCACTGATAATTACTGATTTTCACCTATGACAGTGTTTTCCCTTTGAAATAAAGTGGTGTCACTGATGTGTGTTAGGGTAATGTGAATAATGCTTTAATGTGGCTAAGGTAAAGGTAAAGGGACCCCTGACCATTAGGCCCAGTTGCGGATGACTCTGGGGTTGCGGCGCTCATCTCGCTCTATAGGCCGAGGGAGCTGGGGTTTGTCCGCAGACAGCTTCCAGGTCATGTGGCCAGCATGACTAAGGCTGCTTCTGGCGAACCAGAGCAGCGCACGGAAACGCCGTTTACCTTCCCGCCAGAGCGGTGCCTATTTATCTACTTGCACTTTGACGGGCTTTCAAACTGCTAGGTGGGCAGGAGTAACAGGAGCTCACCCCGTCACGGGGATTTGAACCACCGACCTTCTGCTTGGCAAGCCCTAGGCTCAGTGGTTGTCACGAGGTTTTCCTCTGCTGAACTTTAACACATACTCTTGGACTAACTGGGGGGGGGGGGGCGAGGAAGATGGCGCCGGGTCAAGTCTCAACTGAGTCTCTGCTGCATGAGTAGGAGCTCTAATGATCAAATTACCCTGATAAAAAGGCTCAACTTATGAAAATATCTGCCGATGTTTATCAGTAAAAGACTCCGGGAGCTGTCGGGTGGACTTTTAAACCTCCCTTCCCTTTCAAAACTACTTCCATCAACTTTGAACCACCTCCCTTGAAAAGCCCATAAAGCTGTGGGCTGGATAAAATAGCCCTATTTATTTCCGAGTATGAAGATGGTACTTACAAGACACATACTCTTTAAAAAACAAATACCTTGTAGGCAATAAATAGGAGTTGCAGACGTTTACTGTATGATTTCACTGGGTGAAAGGTGGAAATTCCTTACCCAGAATCTCTCTGCTGTTGACTGTGCAGCTACTGGTGCATCAGCTTTCTGGGAGGACAGCCAAAGATAGCTTTAGGGGTAAGCAAAACAGGTATCCATTTACCATAACTAAAAGCGAGGGGTAATCTAGGAATGATTCTCCTTGTGACTGGGCCTCTCACATAGCAGTACAAGCAGAGAAACATGTTTTCCACAAAAGCGGAAGAGGGCATGGCTAGATCAACACCACCAGCCAAATGTTTCCTTCTGTCATTTGATATCAGTGATTGTGCCAGTTTTATTCCTAGGAGCAATTAGAAGTCAAATAGGGTAGGATCTAGCGTGATAACAGGAAGGGGGATTTATGTAACCTCTACCACTTCGAAATTATCTGTTAAGCAAATTTGCTAGCTTGGGAAACAAATATTCTTTCTAGGAATACTTAATGAAATCTAGAAGACAGGCAAAGTAGAGAAGCCGACATTCTTTGTTTAGACCAGTGTGGCTTGATAAAAGGATTCCATCCACGTTTGTAATGTTTACTGAACTTTCAGAAAAGAAGAGGTGTGGGTTGCAACCCTAAGCATTTCACCAAGGAATTGATCCTAGCAAGGATTTATTTGATGAAGAGGCCATCTTAGAACAGAAAATGCTATTTACACATCTATTTTGAGACCAAAAGGCAGGCTGCAGACATATTAATAACAAAAATATTTAGGATTGGGCTGCAAATCTGCTTACCTTGGAAGTGAGACCCCTGGAAACCAGTGGGGCTTGCTGTCAATGCTACTCTGGACACAGCTGTCGTTAAATGTCCTACCTTGTGTTGCTCCTTTCTTTGTTCTGGTTTCCATTGCTTTCACCTTTAATTAATTAAATGTGGGTCTTTTCAAATCCTAGGTACCAATAGGTATTTCCGGAGCATAGCATCAGAGATGGGCCTGAAAACTATTTTTGTTGACTGCACCAAACTGGAAAACCTCAAGGCTGCAATTACACCAGAGACCAAGGTAACAGAGGAATGCTCATAAAACAGTGTTTGCAACATGCTTGGGATGAATTTATTATATCAAGCCTCCTCGGTTTACAAGGGCCTGGGAGTGACTGCAGATGTGTAGGAGAGGGAAATATTAAAGTGATAATACTACAGATCACTTATATACTGACAGTGTTGGAGCAAACTCTTCTTTGCTTTAAGAGGCAAACACAACGATATATCATGTAGCTGTCACTCCTGATCTCTGGCAAGTGCCTGGTGGGCATTTGCCAATGTAAGCAGGAATGGTGTAAGTAATATGAAGATTATTTTTTGAAAACATTATTGGGTATGATAGGAATTGGAGCAGGATCACTTGGATCTTGTCTATCCCCTCATGACAGCTTGGGTGATTGCCATTGGAATTCATCTGATGAACAAAACATGCATGATTGGATCCTCAATTCTGGCAACAACAAGATGGTCATTGGATAGAACCCAGGGAGTTTTCTGGGTTCCTTCCAGACACTTGAGGCTAGCACAGCTCACATCCAAATGGCTGCAGGTGAAATTGGAAAGCAGGTTTGATGCCCAGGATTTAAAATCTGGCAGTTATTTCCATGGAGCCAATTGCGATTAATCAATATGGAATAGTGAATGTGCCACAACAACAGAAAAATCTGTTCAGTGGCGGGGTGGGTGGGTGTGCACACACACATGGGTGTGTAAGCAAAAGACAAGCTCAGATTCTAACATATGTGATAGCCTTTCCGTTCAGTGTTTCCTTGAAACATAGAAGAGAAAGGCAAGTTATTGGTGATCATATACACATGTGTATCATTTCATAACCTTTACCATCTGTCTTCTCAAAATTAACAGCTTGTCTGGATTGAAACTCCTACAAATCCAACGCTGAAAGTTGTTGATATTCAAGGTTGCGCTGACATTGTCCATAAGCATAAAGGCGTTATTCTTGCAGTAGACAATACTTTCATGTCTGCATATTTCCAGGTAAGTTGATTACCCAGTGCTGTCCCAGAACTGCTTCATGCATATAGTAATTTTTTCCTTCTCAAATGGTGTCACAGGAGGGAACTAGCAGTGATGAACTCTTCTGTGTTAAAATGACTCTGGTGCTGAATTTTGGATATGTGGTTGACTTTTCCAGGGTGTGTAGGCACTTAATGGCTCTTCCACATAACATGAAACGGCATGAGACCACATTTTCTGGCACGTAAACCTGCTCAACAGGGGACACAAAGTTAATCTGGTAGATAGAGGGATATGTTTCTTGTTTTCTAGAGCAAGCTGCAGCATAGTTCTGTGCATGTTTACTCAGACGTAAGCCCCACTGTGTTCAGTGAGATTTACACCCAAGCAAATGTATTCTGGATTGCAGCCCTTCCATTCCCTTGTCACTGATCTGGTAAGAAGATGTGTGGATGGTGGGATGGAAATTCCGTAATTTTATGTGGAGTATTGGCTTTTTATTGATGATCCACTGATCTTTCATTTCTTTAACGGAATAACATATTTTTCCTATTCTTAGTAGATGAATACTCCTTTCAAAGCGATAACAAATTTTATATTTTATCTGTTAATACAGATAAATAGCTAAACCTTCAAGGAGCTCCAGTTAGGCTTACATGGTTCTCTGCCTCTCTTGCTTAGTTTCACAACAACCCTGTGAATTAGCTTAGTAAGAGACTGTGGTTAGACCTGAGTGCACTTAGTAGCTAAGTGGGGACTTTAAACCTGGTTTTCCAGGTCCTAGTCAAGAACTCTAACCACAACACCACACTAGCAGCCCTTGAAGTTATCTTCAAATGAGCCATGTGCTGGAGTTCTTGTCTCCCATCTGAATCAGATCTCCCTCCCCCTCTTGCTATATATAAGAATCTATTGAGGAAGTGAAGGTGTCCAGTTACCAGCCTAGCTAACATTTCTTCTGTGGCTATACTGAGAGGAGCTGCATTGCATTGGTAACTCTGTAGTGTTATATGGCAGGTATTAATAAGTAATGGCTTTAGCAATTCAATGGACCCCAGAGTTGCTGTGTCAACAACTAGACCTGTGGTGTGGAATATTCAACATACTAGGCCAACCGCATAGTGAAATGCTGGAGACTGCTGCCATACGCACTGCAAGGACTTCACAGCACAAAGAGAAAATGTTTCAGCTCACTAGCTTCAAAAGCAACAGAAAGGTCATTGCTAGTACATTACGCCAAGTTCATGCAGTGTTTCTGTTACTGGTTTTGAGAAGTTGCAAAGCGTTCCTAGTTCAACAAGTATTGGACTAACATGTTCCTTTTAAAATTTAATTTATACCTTGTGCATGAAGTCCAGCAACCACGACCAAAAGATAAATAAAACAACAATAACCTAGATATTGACCTAGCCATCTAACCATATATTTTAGCACCACTAATGTAAAGCCACCAATAACACAAAATTATCCACAAGAAAGGAGAAACTGGTATGATAGAGTAAGAAGGAGAAAACGTTATCGATTTAAGAAAAAAATGAAGCAAACATCTCTTTGATTCATTAACTTAACAGTAATGTTCATACTGGTTTTTTTAAACAGTTGCATATGGTTGCATGTGATTGTGTACTTTTAATTCCAATTTATGCCAATACATGCACCATATTTCTGTAAAGGTATCAACCATCTGTCTTCCTTCCCTTACCTAAGTTAGTGAACCCGATCACACACAGGATGCTCCAAATTCCTGATAGCCGTTGAAAACCTATTTGTATTTTCAGGCCTGCTTCCAGGTTGGTTGAGGGCCTCAGGGTTGGAAGGGCCCTTGAGCTGCATTAGAGGCAATGGCACTTACTTCTGAGTAAGCATGCCCAGGAATTGCACTGGGAAGAAAGAAAATACAGGGTTTAACTATGAAGGCACAGAGTCTGTAATTTAGTAACCTATTTGAAAACAGGAAGAGCTGTCATGGTTAATAATAATAAAGCTACACTGAGACAGTGCTTGGGGAAAATACAAGGGTGGTAAAATTGAAGGCCTTTATTCTATGGAATTAGAAGCCTGATGATGACGTGGGTCTATAATCTAGCCCCATTCTCCTTTACTAATCCTCCATGACCAAACATTCCAAATAGATTAGCTGATATAATAGAGGGAAACATTGTCCAATTGTCCAATTTCCAGTGTGCCAGAAGCAGAGGATAGAAAAGAAGAGATGCTATGACAGTTACAGTATTTCTTGGGGAAGAATGCAATTTATTATTATTATTATTTATTTAGGTCAGACCCTAATGGTTGGCTAAAACCAGTTGTTCCACATTCATTCCCTATGAGAATTAGGGCAAAGAAAGAAAGAATACTTGCAAGAAGGTACTTTAGCATTAGTCATCTTGCTTAAGAAACCCATATCCAGTTATGTAGTTCCCAATGAACAGGGATATGCAGCGTAAAATTCCTACAGCTTCTGTTTACAGATAATAAAGCAGTACTTTTTAATTCTGAATTCATGTGTTTATTTTGTTGTTTCAGCGTCCTTTATCTTTAGGAGCAGATATCTGTATGTACTCAGCAACCAAGTACATGAATGGTAAGTGCCTGAGTGTTGTTGCAGAAAACTTCCATGTTATAATGATATTTACCAATCCGACATTACAAACAGTCAAGGCTACCAGACCTAAAAGGCATTCTATTGTTTCTTTCTACTTTCAGGTTTTTATTTTCTTCATGCCACTTTGAGGGGGGTGGGGGTGGGAAGGTTGATTTATAGTGGTGCCCATAATGCATCTGCCCATCTTCCAAACACAGTAGATGTACACAATGGTTATTGTCTAGACTGGTTTCCCTTCTGAGGACTTTGTTTGATGTTAGTTTAACAACAACTCCACAAGGCAGTATTGTATTGAATATATACTTGCTGAACAAGGAGCTCTTTCGTTTGAGTCTTTCTGCATTTTCATTCTTGCCCCGGGGTAGAAAATCTTCCTCAAATGTTTGAAAAACTCATTGTGTCCAACTAAAAATTGCACTGTACAGGACTGAAAGGAATTGTTTTGAGGTGCTGAGTGGCTTTGCCACTGAGCATTAGGGTCCTATCTGGTGCAACCCTCTTTCCAAAGTACTCACCATCAAGGTTGCAAAGGCAGCAGAGGGATAATCAGTTTTTGGCTTCAAAATAAGCCACTCAAGGAAGATGGTACTATTAAGAAGAAATAGGGTGTCATACTTTGCAACAGAAATGCCCTCTCAAGGAAAGGCTGCCTGGAACCCTCACCTCTGCCATTTAGGTTTCAGAAAAAGGCATTTCCTCACTTTTAAGAACAAACTGGTAATCTAAGCATTTTTAAAGCTTAGGCCATTTTCATTTGAATGGGCTGTTGTTTTTTAGTTTCTTTTTTGTGTTTGCTTTATGGTTTTTTATCATTTAAAAGGTGCTGTAGTTTCTAACCATGTGGTTAAATGCCTAGTGGGCATAGATCTATGTTGACATGAAGGCTATAAATTGGGTATAATTAATTAGACAGGAAGCACGTAGAATGAAAGCAGAGGAAACAGCTACAATTTTATGTCTGACTTCTCTACTTAAAGAGGGCTAATTTGCCATTTTTCTTCTGCCTCCTTGTTTCTTCAGGTCACAGTGATGTTGTAATGGGACTGGTTTCTGTCAATGACGAAAATCTCCATGAGAGGCTCAGATTTTTACAATATTGTGAGTACACAAAAAGATGTGATGAATGCAGGTTTCTGATACCTGCTTACTTAAATTCAGAACTGCATTTCTGCAGTAGTCATTTGTTTTACGCACGTTTATCTGACTTATTGTCAAAAAGCCTCCCACAAAAAAAGATTTTGTGCAGCCTTTTCTACCATCCCACTTTCCTTGGGAGCAAAGAGATTCATTCTGACACCATAAACCAGTTGGCTCTCATGGGAAATTTGAAACTGCAGTGCTGGAGTCATGTTTCTGGCCTTACTAAGGCCTTCAGTGGCCATACATGAATTAAGACTGAGCTGGTGTGTTTCCTCACTTGAGGCCTCTGACTAAAATCTACAGGTTGAGCTGGAACAGTTGGTGCCTGAGATGCAAGTGGTGCTGCTGTCTAGTCCATTATCTATCAGGCCTGCCCAAACCTGAAGGTTCATGCTTCCTGTTAAATGGAGGGCCTGTAGTTATATATCACTCAGTGTAGTGGATGGATTGTTTAATTTGGGCCCTGGAAATCTAGATCAAAATCTCACAAAATCTTAAAGCTCACTGGATACCTCTCAATTTAACCTTTCTCAGAGTTGCTGTAAGGATGCATACATTACCTCAAGGGCCTTGGGAAAGCAATGTGATAAAAAATATAATATCATTGTTTCCTTCTTTGCTTGGAGAGGATTCAAAGACCTAAATTAAAAACCACATCATTTTGCTAGGCTATGTCTCAGTTCCTGAATTTGAGGTTCCTGTTTCAAAACTCAGAAGCCTGAATAGGTGCAATGCCACCTGAATGCTATATTTTAACTTTTTGATTAAAACTCTGCTGGGGTTTGGGCTTCTGTTCTGAACATATGTCTATACTTTGATGAGCCAGCAGTATTGTCTTGCTGAGTTCCTCCTTATACTTTTCCCCAATGGGGCTGAAAAGCCTATTCAGCAATAAAGCCATTAGCAAAGAGGGTTATCTCTGTGTTTCTTTTTTCCCTTTTCCAGCTCTTGGAGCAGTTCCATCACCTTTTGACTGCTACCTTTGCAACCGGGGTTTAAAGACATTGCAAATCCGCATGAAACAACATTTCCACAATGCGCTGACGATTGCCAAATACCTTGAGTCAGATCCAAGAGTTGAGAAAGTCCTCTTCCCTGGTAAGTTGGCTTTGCAGAACCTGGCAGGGGATATAAGCTCTTGCAAAAAAGTGCCGCTGGCTGTAATTGGAGCGTGGAGAGAAGCAAAAGAATCTGCATGACTAAGTGGACTCTTCCAGCTCAGTAACTCTGAAGACTCAAATGACTGATAAAGGGTGGAAACAATAAGTGCTTGTGAATGACTTGTTCCATATCTGCCTAGGGCACAGTTTGTTATTTGAATTTCCCTGCCATGCTCTCACTTTCTTCCTTTCTCACATATGTTCACCACACATTCACAATCTTTACATAGTTCAGCTTATTTCTTTACACACGCTCATCCCAGGCAAGCCATTCAAAATCCGAGTCTTCTCATGCATTATCCTTTTGTAAAGCTTAAACACATGTAGAAGATGGAGAGGTATTGAACTGTTGGCTCAGCCCCTGGTGTCCCTTGCAGCTCCCACGACCTCTGTGGACACCTTGAAAGGGGTGGCAGCTGTCCCTTGGAATATGTAGTCATCATGGGATCAGGGGTTGTAACAGCAGGTCCTTGCTCCACCTTATGGAAGTGAACCTTGCAGAGAGACTTGCATAATGCAGTTTATATAACTTTTGTAACCACAATTCTTTTATTTTTGACAAACAGCATTTTCAAACTTAACTCGCTTGGAACCATAGCAATGATCAAAGTACATTTTATGCCTTGGACTAGCGACTTCATATTTTAATAGATTGTGTGTGTTTTAAAGCAACAATAACCTAAATCCGGATGCTCTGAATAATGCATGACTCGTTTCAGGATTGCCGTCACACCCGCAGTATGAGCTGATGCAACGCCAGTGCACAGGCTGCCCAGGAATGATCTCCTTTTACATTAAAGGAAACCTTGAAAATGCCTCCACATTTCTCAAAAACTTAAAGGTAAGAAAGAGGCCTGATTTGCATTGGTTTTGAAAGAGGAGCACTTCCTGCCCCTCCCTTGTCAGGATATGGATGCTGTAAAAGACTTTGCAATATGCTTCTTCCCTTAAAGGAAGCTTTAAAGAGAGCCAGTGTGGTGTAGTGGTTAAGAGCGGTAGACTCGTAATCTGGTGAACCGGGTTCGCGTCTCCGCTCCTCCACATGCAGCTGCTGGGTGACCTTGGGCCAGTCACACTTCTCTGAAGTCTCTCAGCCCCACTCAGAGTGTTTGTTGTGGGGGAGGAAGGGAAAGGAGAATGTTAGCCGCTTTGAGACTCCTTCGGGTAGTGATAAAGCGGGATATCAAATCCAAACTCTTCTTCTTTTTCTTTAAAGGACGGGCTGTCCCCAAATGTAAATAACCAACCTTGTTATGCAAAGTGGCACTAATGACAGGGAAGGAAAAGGAGTATTTTAGAAATGATTCAGGCAACTGCTGCTTGCCTAAGATATCACGTAGTGCCACCCAAGGCCAGCCAACCCTCCTGTCTGGAATTCTGGAAGCAGGGGAGCCCTTGCTTATGTAACACTGGCCTGGTGTTTTGAAATGCCTGGCATTAGTGCTGAGTCCTCAGAAGACGCTTGTCAAATCAATGCCTCATCCACATGTATCACTGTAAAAGTATGCTCCTGCAAAGACTGCTGTGCAGTCATTTCTCCTGAATTTCTGCCAGCGGCGTATCGTTCATCTTGGCTTGCGCCCGCTGGCTGCAAACAGGCATACTTTGGTTTCACCAAAAGTTGGCACCTAAATTAACAACAAGGAATGAGCCAAGAGCTTTACTGTACTTCAACAACAACTGAAGATATAAACATCCCACAAACTTAGGGCTGGCTAACTTTCCCCTCCCTGCTCATAAAATGATCAATCTGATGACCAGGGAGGGCGCGCAGTTTGTATCCCCATAAGGCACTTGGCTGGGCAGATAGGTTTAAATTACTACCCTGCAGTGCTATGCCTAATTAATACCTTTTTGCAGCTTCTACAAAAATTATTGGGGTCTTGCTGAGGAGGGCAGATTGGGCACCCCAAACCAGGAGGTAGCCACGCAGTCCATAAACAACTAACAAGAAAGTCCTAATCCACCTTCTGGGGGCAGATGGTAATATGTTTATCACAGTCATTTACCCCCATATTGCTGTAATTCTATCCCTGGCTGCTATAAACCAAGCAAGCAAGAGGAGAATCGTATATCACTCCCAGAAAATGCCCAAACACAGGTTTTTGGAGAGTCTCTAGGGAACGGAAATTTCACAGAAGCTCCTGAGAATGCCTGTTGTTCCCCTGATTTTTTTATTTATTTATATTTGCTCCTAGGTGGAAAACCTGAAAAGCTTTTCCTGGCCTGTATCTGAGATTGCCATGGCACAAAGAGACAAATGTGGTCTCTGGTGCTGATAGGAGTTGTAGTCACCAGCTTGGCCAAGGCTGCTTATGCAATTACTATTAGTTAACTAGCGGGTAGGGAGTTGTGCTCTCCCCCTTTGGAATCCTGGGAGCTCAGGGGCCCATAGGATAGGGCAGGGCTGCTGAATACAGTGCTGCCTTCTCTTCTTGCCATCCTTCCATAGGGCAGCAATTCAGTGCAGGCTTGGCAGCTACAGTCTCTTTCCCATGCCCTAGTACAGGCTTGCGGGAGAAGCCATATTTTGCCACAAAGATCTCTATGGTATGCAGAAAGGAAGGCACATTCTGGCATCTGCCATTGGCCAGGGGACGAAGGCCACTAGGAAGCTGCTCCCCTTTGCTCCCAGGAACAAGTTTGCTTCTGCTCCTCTCAGCCCCAGCTGACTAGACAGCTGACAGCAACAGACTCTGCCCTTATTTGTAAAGGGACCGAGTTTCAAGTGAAAAGTTGAGTGAATGAATGCTGAAATATAATGCTCTGTATTCTTCTTCTCTGTTTTAGCTTTTTACGCTGGCTGAAAGTCTAGGAGGATATGAAAGCCTGGCAGAGCATCCGTAAGTGAAGTTAATCTGAAATCTCTGTTGGAATCAACTATAACCTTATTTTATTTTAAATCTGTCTAATACTTAATACGATTCAAACTAACGAACACAATAATAATTTAGCCACAATGTCCAAATACTGTACTTTATCCCACCTTTCTTTCAGTGAAGGGAGATTTATTTTATGTAGTAAATAAATATTACTTATGAATTCTTTATCTGAAGGGCTGATCCTTCAATGTAGTTGAAAACAAAAACTTTTTGTTAAGGTTAAACTTAAGTTTAGGTTAAACTTAATTTTAAAGGCCTAAAATTTATTCTTGAATAAATTATATTCCTCCCAGTATCTTTTAGCCACCAAGCATTACTGACATAAGCTATAGTGGTCTCATTTCTCTTTTTTGCGCTCCCAACACGTGGATAACTAATTTTAATTTTACCTTATTTATTTTTTACTACCATCATATAATTTTGCCCTCAACTTTTGTTGTTGTTACCTATAAAATATCCCACTAGCAAATTTGTCCTTTGAAAATACTAAAACCAGTGAGAATTCTTATTACCTTGGAGGATGGCAGTATTTTACTACAGTAAACAAGATAATTACATGAGAAGTATTTCTTAATTTCTTTTGCTATTTTAAAGTCCTTATTAGTATCCGATTTCAAGCCACCTGCCACTACTCATCCCATAATATATCTATCCCGGATCCTTAACCAGTTAGATGTTTAAAGAAAATCATCTTGGCATGAACAGTTCTACTGTTTTTATTCCTCTATAATATGCCGTGTAGCGGTACTCTAATCAATGCTTTCTCAAATAATGAACTGGCAATCTGCTGTTTTAAGCTGTGTACAGAGGAGGGCATGCTTGGTACAGGAAACTCTGCTGAAGAGTGTGTATTTTAACGATAGACATGGTACAGATTGGAAGCGTCACTTTATCCCTTCTAAATTACTGCACCTTTCAAATTACAGGAGTTTGGTGCTAGCATTTCTTTCCCTCTTAGGAAGATTTATAGTCAGGAAAAATGACAAGGGTAGTGAACACAATCTTTCTCCTGGATGTCATCCTGTGGCTATATCGAACCCTCTGGTTAACAAGACTGGCCTGTCCAAATTGGATAGAATCACTCCAGGTTCTGCTGCCACTGTAGATATAATTGTGTGTTTTAATTTTGGAAGTCCCTGTGAGACCTAGATGTGATGGAAAACAAGGTACATTTAAAAAATAAAGTAACACTGCAAGCTGGACATAGCTAGGTCCGAATCTCTTGGCAGGGCCTCTCATTTATCAGGGAAATCCACATTTGTTTCTGGGTCTTTCTAGACCACCACAAAAGCCAATAAGATGCCACACAGTGGAGCGGCAAAGGTTCCACCTCTCTGCTGACAAGACACACCAGTAACTTTTAGGGTCTCGGTAGGATTGAATATGTTTACTGTTGTCCTTGGAAGCTTTCTTGCTGTGTTCTGTCCAAATGTAACTTCTCCTGTCCAGGGCTGAGCTCTGGGAAAAACTGAGCTTTGCTAAACAAGAACTTTATGGCAAAAGGGAATACATTGGCATTTTGCCCATGGGTTGATAGCTGCCTCTCTGCTGCCTCTGTGCAATTCTTTTTAATTGTTGCATCTGGAATGACAGACCAACCCTCCAACATTGCTGGGTTGCCCCAGCCAATCTGGGCAGCTTCCAACATATATAAAAACACAGTAAAACTGTAAAAAAAACACCTTCCTTATTCAGGATTGCTTGGGAGTCAGATATTTCCATACCCTCCAACATTTCTGCAGTGAAAATAGATATATCCTAAGGAAAAGCAGGACATTCCGGGATCAAATCAGAAACCATGATGGCTTCTCTAAATCAGGTACATCCCTGGAAAACAGGGACACTTGGAGGGTCTGACAGACTATCTGTTCTTGTTTAGTGCCATCATGACTCATGCCTCAGTCCCAAAGGCAGACAGAGAAGTCCTTGGGATCTCGGATACGTTGATCCGCATGTCTGTCGGTTTAGAAGACTCGGAAGACTTGTTAGAAGATCTGGACCAAGCTTTGAAGGCCGCGGTAAGTGATTTCAGTTACGGAGAAATGTAGGGGTATGTTTTTGCTTTTTAGCTCCCCCCATTGCTTTAGAAGTCAATAGTAATTCTGATGAACCCTCAAGTTACATTTGTCAGATAACTTGACAGAACACAGCTAGTAGCAAGAAGTGAAATGTTTTTGCAGTAAGCTCCTGTACTATATCTTACTATACATACCATATAGGTCCATGATTACTGAGCAGGCTAGCTGAACATATTAGTGAGGTGTTGGGGCTAGGTTCCTGCCCCCCTCCATGCCATGTGCACACCCCAATTTATATTCACACGTAGCCCATACACTCCTATAAATACACATAAAGGTAAAGTAAAGGGACCCCTGACCATTAGGTCCCATCGTGGCCGACTCTGCGGTTGCGGCGCTCATCTTGCTTTATTGGCCGAGGGAGCTGGCATACAGCTTCTGAGTCATGTGGCCAGCATGACTAAGCCGCTTCTGGGGAACCAGAGCAGCGCACGGAAACGCCATTTACCTTCCCGCCGGAGCTGTACCTATTTATCTACTTGCATTTTGACGTGCTTTCGAACTGCTAGGTTGGCAGGAGCAGGGACCGAGCAATGGGAGCTCACCCCGTCACGGGGATTCGAACCGCTGACCTTCTGATCGGCAAGTCCTAGGCTCTGTGGTTTAACCCACAGAGCCACCCATGTCCCCATAAATACATAAAAACACAAATACACATACAGGCACACTATTCCAGGGGCTACCAGCCTTCTGAGGCCAGCAGCCCATTTTGAATTTGGGTATAACCCAAAATGGCTGCCACGGGAGCCATGATATAATGGCAGATGTGTTGAAAAGAACAACAGACGAGGCACAACCACAAAGAGGTGTGGGTATGCAGATGGGGGCCGGGGAGGCATCTACATCAGTCACCACTGAGGTTACTTCTAGAGGGAAGCTCTTTTGCACTTCTGTTCTGCTCAGAATAGGAGGAATGTTGGTGTCCAGTCCTGGAAGTCAATGAAATTTGGTCATGTTTAAGGAGGCACCCTCAGTGTAAGAGAGACTGAGTCAGTGCAAACAAGGAACTGAGCAGGAAGAGCAAATCATTTCTAGTACAACTGTGGATTTCTGAGGGGATATTTACTAGACCTGTTGCAGGTGCCATAGGACTCGTGCCTACCAAGCATGAGAACTTGACAAAAAGGGATTACCTGAGTGGTAATGGCACTGAAGATTAGCCTTAGGCTAAATGACTGACAAAAAGCATGCTGAATTTTTACTGACAACTACACGTCTTTTGCAAAGTGACCAAGATGCCTTTCTCTGCTGACTTCCTCATTTTTCTGCCAGATTCTTTTTCCTTTAACATAGCAGAAAAAGGCAGCTGGGAGTTTGGATGAGTAGCATAGTGTGTTCCAATATGAATCTGGTCTGCAATTAAGTTGAGTCATTTAAAGAACAATAGTGATAAAATTTCTCTTGCTTTCTCTTGCCACAGATTCCCGATTACAGAATCTATAACTAGGAGTCTTGACATCACATTTTATTCCTGCACATCTGTAATACAAATGAACTGGATGATCAGCTGCTCATGAACTTCCATTGGATTAGATTTCCTGCTGAAAATGAAAAAGTTGATGTTTTTGACGCCCGGAAATGAAGCCTAGAATACTTGTTGACTCCACAACCCCCCTTTTTCCAAGAAGTGTCTTCCGAGGTCATCTCTTCATTGTCTGGTTCCTTTGATTTAAAAACAAAAAGAAAGCCATATTTCTTGACAGCAGTAGTTCCCAGGTGACCGTGGTCCACACTCAGCAAGATTGTGCCCAATCACACATATTTATATTTAAATATAAATATATTTAAATTAGTGTGGCATAATAGCTAAAAGACTGTGCTGTAAATCAGGAAGTCCCTGGTCTGAATCTTGCCTTAGGGTAGGGTTACCAGACTTCCCCGGTTCCCGGGGACAGTCCCCGGATTTGCAAATCTGTTCCCAGGAAACATGGCAGCCGCAGCCTCAGCAGCCCAGAGCCAGCCTGGTAGCACAGTTGGCTCTGGCTGGCTTCAGGAGCTGCTCGCTGCCATAGTGCCTGCCATTTTTCCTCGCTGAAAGTCCCCATATGATGTATCTTGTGCGCAACAGTTTTTAAAAACTGTGCATTTATGTTTCACAGGGTGCAAAAATAGGGCTTTGCACCTTTATACAATATGCATGTGTGCTTGGGCCCATGGTCTTTTGCCACAATATCCCCATTACTGACTCCCGGTTGCTACTCAGCTTCAAAAAAAATAAGTGTCCCCGGTAACCATACCTTAGGGAAGCCAATCTCTCTCAGCCTCAGTTTCCCCCCATCCACAATACTGGGTTATTGTAGGGATCACAACAAGCTAATGTTTATGAAGTGCTCTGAAGTCTTGAAATGGCTATGCCAATATTATTATACTTGATTATTTTGATAGAAAATTGCCATTATGCCAGCATACTTGGTTGTTTCTTGTCACTGTTATACATGCTGCTGATTTATTTTATTGTTTTTAAACGTTAATAACCGACTTGGAAAAAAGACTGCTGCATATACCAAGTGTGGATTTTAGATTGGTTCCCACTGTATTTCTCCTGTGCAATATTGGAAAATGAAGCAAAAAATCAATTGCATGGCACCCTATGCATTAGGTTTTTATCTAAAATAAATTAATATTGAATTTGCTTTGGATTCTGCTTTTAATTTTTGTTAATATAGATCTAATCAAACTTTACAATCTTATGATTATCTAACCATCTTTTAGTTACATTTTTGTTGTTGGTGGTTCTAGTTGTTTTTTACAACATTCAAGATTTTTTTCCACAAAAGACACGAATTTCATCGTCATTTGCACTGTTTTTATCAGTTTTATAAAGTTAATTATTGCGTGGGCCAATTTCTCTGAAGAAACTAATAGGAGGAATGCTTGGTTAAAAGCTCAATATTATACAGTGGTACTTCGGGTTAAGTACTTAATTTGTTCCAGAGGTCCGTTCTTAACCTGAAACTGTTCTTAACCTGAAGCACCACTTTAGCTAATGGGGTCTCCTGCTGCTGCCGCACCGCCAGAGCATGATTTCTGTTCTCATCCTGAAGCAAAGTTCTTAACCCAAGGTACTATTTCTGGGTTAGCGGAGTCGTATGTAACCTGAAGCGTATGTAACCCAAGGTACCACTGTATCGGCAGAATATTTTTCTGTGGGTGTGGCTGCATCAGATTCATTTGCAACTGACCTTACATGTGGGTTTGCTTTAACTAAGCCCAGTGTTTTTTTCCCCCCTGGGGGTATGCAGGGGTACGCATACCCCTAAACATTTTGTGAATCTAAGTTTGGCCTCATTGAGGGGCAGTATTTCGATATGAGTAGGAAAATGAGAGTACCCCTAAACACATTTTTATAGGAAAAGAGCACCGACTAAGCCTATGGTTTGTCCAGTAGTCACACTTGCTTTTCTGGGAACTGGTTCCTTTGCATGCCTTAGGCTGTTTTGCTGTCTTTAATAGTATACCATAGCCTAGGTGTTATAAGTAGGGACAATATTTGATGTCTGTGGGATGAAATTTTGGAGCCATCCTAATCCTTAATACTCTCAGTGTGGAAGAGTTCCTAGCTAGGAACATATGCACACATCTGTTCCCCCACCCCATGGATGCTTTCTATGCTTGCAGTTTTACACTGCAAGAGTCAAACCACAAAAATATCCTCTGGACAGAGTGACTGGACTGCAAGAAAGCTGATCTGATACTGCGCAAGCCACCTAGGAACAACTGAGAGGTATGTTACTCACCTCAAATCAGGCGCCCCCTTTTGGAATTCCTGAGAAGTGAAGATAATTGCGCAAGTGAAATTCTGGGGGGGGGGGGGGTTATCCAAGGGAGATGTGGATAATACCACTTATCTTTTGCCAGATGGCATGCGGGTATTTGGGCGATGCCTCTACATCCCAAGCGCAGCAAACTGAAACTTCAATAACGAACCAACCCCCCCCCCTCTGTTGCAATAAGAACCAATCACAACAATACAAACATAACACGTTAGTAGAGAATATATAATAGAATAATGATATCATTCAAATTCTAGGAAAAAGCCAATCAAAGTTCATATGTACAATATAACAGTGGTAGTGAGGACTGTCAAGCCGTGTGTTCAAAATAGATGTCTAAGGACAGTCTCACAACAGTCTTTCAAAAGTTTCAACAAGAAGACGTCTCAAAAGTTTCAAAAGTAAAGCCTATCAATAGTCTTTCAAAAGTTGCAATGGAAGTTTTTATTACGTCTGCTGTGGAGGACTTGCCAAACACAAAACTGCTTTACAGCAGCATTGTGAGGTTGTATAAACAAACCAGTGATTATAGTACAGTGGCACCTCTGGTTAATAACTTAATTTGTTCTGGAGGTCCGTTCTTAACCTGAAACTGTTCTTAACCTGAGGTACCACTTCAGCTAATGGAGCCTCCTCCTCCTGCTGCGTCGCTGGAGCCATGTCCTCCTTCTCCTTGCATGCAGAAGGTCTCAATTTCAATTCCTGGCATCTCCAGGTAGGCCTGGGAGAGACTTCTGTTGGAAACTTGGGAGAGTCACTGCCAGTCGCTGTACAGCAGTACCTCAGGTTAAGTACTTATTTCGTTCCGGAGGTCCGTTCTTAACCTGAAACTGTTCTTAACCTGAAGCACCACTTTAGCTAATGGGGCCTCCTGCTGCTGCTGCCGCGCCGCCGCCGGAGCACGATTTCTGTTCTCATCCTGAAGCAAAGTTCTTAACCTGAAGCACTATTTCTGGGTTAGTGGAGTCTGTAACCTGAAGCATTTGTAACCGGAAGTACCACTGTAGAAACAAGCTGGCTGAATTTGCCTCATGACGACGTACTTAAATGCATGTAACTGCTTGAAAACATATAACCTGAAGCGTATGTAACCTGAGGTACCACTGTATATAATACTGAGCTAGATAGACCAGCCATCTGACTCGCTATAAGGCAGTTTCCTATGTTTCTATGCCCCACTTGCTCAAATGGGCCAGCCTCCATTGTGCCTTGATCTGAAATAGTCCACTTTGGAGAGAGAGGAAGTATTAGGACTGAATCTTCCAGATTAGTTGGGGGGAAATTACATTATGGAGTAGGGTCCAGATGAGAAACTGTGAGCCTCCAGATGTAGGAAGGCAAGATAAGCAAAGTGAGAACGAAACTCTAGATGTAAAGGTAAGGTAAAGGACCCTATGGTTAAGTCCCATCAAAGGCGACTATGGGGTTGTGGTGTTCATCTCGTTTTCAGGTCAAGGGAGCCGGCGTTTGTCCACAGCTAGCTTTCCGGGTCGTGCTGCAAGCCAGGGCCATCTTTACCTGGGGGTGCAAGGGGTGCAGGGCACCCGGGCGCTGAATTCTGGGGGGTGCCAGGAACCCGCTGCTGTAGCCGCCTAAGATCTTAAATATCTACCTCTTATGAAATAATAAATAATTTTGATCAAGCTAGAAAAACAAAATACATATATACCTGTGTGGTGTACTGTAGTGTAGTGGTTAATAGCGGTGGACCCATAATCTGGTGAACCTTGTTCGATTCCCCGCTCCTCCACATGCAGCTGCTGGGTGACCTTGGGCTAGTCACACTTCTTTGAAATCTCTCAGCCTCACTCACCTCACAGAGTGTTTGTTGTGGGGGAGGAAGGGAAAGGAGAATGTTAGCCGCTTTGAGACTCCTTAAAGGGAGTGAAAGGTGGGATATCAAATCCAAACTCTTCTTCTTCTTCTTCTTCTTCTACCTAGGTATTACCAAAACGTATACCTACTGTTTCACTAAAGGACTTTCAACTTTGTGCGCTCATTTACCAAAGATGCGCCACGCCAGCAGCGGCGCTTGTTGTTCACAATGGCGGCGCTTGACTCAATGACGGCGCTTGTCATTCACAATGGTGGGGCTTGTCAGACTCAACGACGGCGCTTGTCATTCTCAACGGCGCTGTGAACGCAAAATTAACTCTTACATCATAATAAAAGTTAATTTGGGGGCTAAACTCAATTTGGGGGTGCTGGGCGGATCTTTGCAACCTAGTGGCACATATGCTAAAGACTGCGCTGTTGCCAGCATGACTAAACCACTTCTGGCGCTACGGAATACCATGATGGAAACCAGAGCTGCAGCAGTCCCTGTTTGTCTACTTGCACTGGTGTGCTTTTGAATTGCTAGGTTGGCAGGAGCTGGGACAGAGCAACGGGAGCTCACTCCGTTGTGGGGATTCAAATCGCAGACCTTCTGATTGGGAAGCCCAAGAGGCATGGTGGTTTAGACCACAGCGTAGATGATGAAGTAAGGTTTAGCAGGCCCAACCTATTTCAGTTTAATCCTTCAGGAACATTATAAAGGGTTGGTTTAGTTTATTAGATTCATTTTTCACTTCACACAAGCAAAAAGGGCCCCAAAGCAATTCACAGGGGAAGTAAAATGCAAAATGACACAATAAAAATACCAGTTAAAACGATATACTAAAAAGCATTCATCCAAAAATCATGGTGAATCACAATATTTGGCACAAAAGAAAGCACCAGGAACTGCTACTAACTGAAAGTAGAATGTCGAAGAAACAAACCTACCTTAAACTAAGGAAAACAACTTCTCAGTGACTCGGCTCTCAACCAGCCTGGTGGCAACTAATTCTCCCATATGAATGCATCTAGGAGCCCTTGTTGTTGGGGGTGGGAAGAGAGCTTTGCCAGTAATAAATAAGGCAGCTTTGGGAGGGGGGTGATTTTCCTCAGGAAGACAACAAAAGGGAACATTAAAAAACTCTTCCCTCCTCAAACCTGCCCCCTGTGGTTCTGCCTCTGTTCAGGACCCCCTGCTGCTGCTATTTCCATTTTTAAAACATGCATTAAAGTAGTATCTCGTTTGGCCCACAGAGTTTTTAATGTTAAACCATATACAGAAAGGTGCAGAACAGTGCCATGTATATATGAATTGAAGATGTATTAATAACGTTTCTAACTGGCTGGCATGAGGTGAGATTAGTGAGGGATTGCTATGACGAACTTGCCATAACTTGCCATGCTACATTATTTTGAGCAATGCAAATGTAATCATATTTTAATCGCTCACTGAAGCATGCAAAGTTAACGAGGCTTGCTTTTCTGCCTATATTCTGTGACAGCTATTATTGCTCAGTGAATTTCAAGCTTTCTGGGGTATTTCATAGCTGAGTAGCATAGCATCCTGTTAGCCAATAAAAAAATGGCAAATGTAACCTAGATAACTTGGAGTTCATAATGCCTTTTGTTTTTAAATTGGTTTGATAATGGGGGATGTTTATTCCTATCAGCTCTGTTTCCATGGCAGCAGAAAGCCTCTTTAAACTTGGAAGGCATATAGGATAAATTATTGAAGCTCAGAGCCTATGGCATTACACTAATGGCTTTTACTAGTAACTTCAGAGACTATAGGACCACTGCTCTCCTACTAAATATGCAAAGTAAGCCTGGTACCTTTTCACTGTTGAACTCCTGGAGTTGAGCGCGGTGCTTGTACGGTACCATTCATTTTACAAAACCATAACAGGTCTCTATAAAATCCAGTAGAGTGTATTCCGGTAAATTTCCATCTGTGCAATTTATGCAGCTATGCGGTAATCTCGGAGCCCATGAATCATATCCATGACTGCCTAAGATAAGCAGTTACCAAACCTTTGGGCCTTTCCTACCTGGGAAGGAAGGAAATAAGTAAATGCTGTCTTTTACAGTCAACGCGATGCTTAGATTTTACAGCCTGATTCTAAATAAATGGACTTGAATGCAGTGATGCCTTGTGCAAGCAGAAACACACTTTAGCTTGCAGAAGACAATCCACCCTGGTCCCCATTTGTCTCATCACATGATGTTCAAGAGGGATTTCCTATCACATAAAGTTCTTTTAAGTTCTCTGTCTCGCTGACAGGGCACTGGGAAGGTCTCCTGAGATCTTGAATGGCCCCATGAGACCATTGGTCCATCTGGTATTGGTTCTCTAGGGTTTCAGACAGCTGCACCTGAAGATGCAGGGGGTTGAATCCGAGACCTTATGCATGTAAAGCGGCTGCTGTCCCACTGTTATGACCTTTCAAAGATGCTCTGCCACCGAGCTGCAGTCCAACATATCTGAAACAGAAGTCAGGACTTGACTGAGGTTTATCACACACCCTTCAGCCACAAGCACTGGAACACTCTTTCCGTAACAGAATTTCAACAGATTTTTAGTTATGAACCACCCATACAACTCTGAACAGATCGTGATCCTACTTTAGCCTTTCTCAAGCCACCCTTCAATCTGGGTGCTGAATTAACGGGAAAATAAAAAGAGGACCAACATCTGCGTTCAATAGTGCGTTCAAATAACTTCATAACAAATATCTGAATGACATGCTATATTTAAATTCAAGTTCAAAGCAGGGAATGCAGGTCAGCAGGCAACACAGAACATTATACAGAAAGATTTGTCTTAAAAGGGAAGGGTGAAATAATAAAGGTGAAAGCCTTTGCAGTTACAGGATCCTTTGTACCGAAAGCCACTGACATATTAACTCAAGCCATAGAGCAGATGTGAGGAACCTTGGGCCCTCCAGATGTTGCTGAACTGCAGCTCCCATCATTCCTGGCCACTGGTCAGACTTGCCAGGGATGATGGGAGTTGTAGTGCAGCCAAAAGTTCCATTCTCTTGCTGTGGAATGACTTATGGTTGTCTCCCACCTTGGTTTAAAAACCTGGAAGTAGGATCAGAGACAGTGGGAAGTCCGTTCACAAACAGTTTTCAAACCATCATTCACTCCTAAATTGAAGCAAAAAAACCAAAGGAAGAGTGAAAATAGCACCTCATTTCCTGGAGTCTGTCAGCTGATGTCCCGCCCACCCCAAGTGACATTTGCTTTTAATGGTCTGTCCTGTCTCTTAGTAATCCATGTACCATGTTAGTCAGACGCTGTTCTTAGAAATGGCCAGCTTTGACTTATAGGAAAGTTTCTAAAATAGAAATGCAAAGATAATTTGTCACAATTAAGTGGCACTTATTTATATGCCTCTTGTCGAGCCCTACGGTGGAGTTTCCATTGCAGTACATCAACTCTCTAGCACTAAGCCGACCAGCCACTGACTGTCACTGTTAGGCTATTAAATGGAAATATATATAAGGTGCTTTATCGTCTTCATACCAATCTAAATCTGCTGCTGGACAGAACTTCAAGCTAGGAGTCCTGAGCATCCATCATATTTATGATTCAAGCATGTGGGGCTGTATTTGAGCAGATGTTAGTGCACTGCTATACAGTGTGCTAAGTATATTAGTTACGGTTCTGTGAAATATAATAATGAATGCTGATTTGTCACAGGCATTACCAAGTGTTTGTTTCACATTTCCCCTTATCTTCCATAGCTTGCAGCATCCTATTTTTGAAAAAGCAATTTTCTACTTATTCCCTTTTGTTGCTTGCCACTTATAAAAATACTGATTGCCTCCCTTTTTATACTATATAAACCCATGCAATTTACTGATAAGCCACATGGATCTTACTATTTAGAAAGTGAGTTTATAGCAACTTCTGTTCAGTTTCCTGGGGCGGCGGGGAGAGAACATTGTTTTATAGTTAGTTTCACTGTAAATAATGGAGTCCACTAATTAAATAGCCTTATTCAGATTGTTTTTTTCACATGAGAGGCTTAACTCAGATCCTTAAATCTGACTTCACTTCAGCTTTTATATTCTGCTTCAACAGCACAAAAGCATGACAATAGGTCAGTGTTATTCAGATGGCTCTATTATATGTTTTAGGTACTCCTAGGTATTTCAGTGACGCACAATCAAAAGTGATATTATTTTGCTTTCTAATGCCCCAAACTCAGGCCTGTTGAAGAAACCATGAACTCCCTTTGGCTTGACATTATTTTCCAATAGAAGGCAGAGCATGCTTGTAGGTGTCTCAGCAAGTTGGAAGTGATGTGAGGCTTGACAGCAGGAGTTTCTCCCATGCCCATGATGACCTCTGACCGCTGGTGTTTTGGGAACCATGATTTCAATACTGGCAGAAGTGAGCTCTGGCCTATTACGCGTTTGTACAGATGGTCAATTAAAGCACAGATAAATTAACATTTGCTTTGGATGTCTCCAAAAGCCCAGAGAAGTTAACATTTGCTTTGTAAATATTGAAAAGAGCATAAGCAGCAGCTTTCAGTATTTCTAGAGACGTTCAGAGTATAGAACCAAAATCAGAATAGATCTTCAGAGATGCTGTGAATGGAGTGCATTCAGGCCCCCCATTTTAAAGGTTACTTGAAAGTTTTGACTCTCATAATATTTAAGAAATACCAGTTGCCAATACTTTAAACCAACTCAAAGCAACCTACTCTGACCATTATTTTAAAGGCAAACTTGCTGCAGAAAATCCTGTCAAAATTTACTTTTCATTTTCTTCCAAGACCTAAAAGTTAATATCCTGCTCTGCTGGAGATGTAAAGTCCAATTTACAATATTTTCTGAGAGAAAAAGAGGGAGGTACTAGAAGCTGATTACTGGCAATGTAGAACTGGGAAGTTAAATGCCAGGTTCTTATACTGATGTCTATGTATTTAGAGGAATGCTGCTGCTGTGTGTGTGTGTGTGTGTGTGAATGTATTATTTAATGTTACAGCCAAAACACAACAGCTGAGTTTGAGGGGTGTAAAATGGCTGGGAAATGGTTCTTGTCATTTACATACAACCCTAACAGAATCAGTCATAATTGTTAAGAATTACCGTCAGGTAAGCAAAATACATACTCTAATGCAGGCTTCCTCAAACTTGGCCCTCCAGATGTTCTTTGCCTACAACTCCCACGATCACTAGCTAGCAGGACCAGTGGTCAGGGATGATGGGAATTATAGTCTCAAAACATCTGGAGGGCCAAGTTTGAGGAAGCCTGCTCTAATGTTTTCCTACTGAAACATTTCCCCAATGATTAACTCTTCAATCCTATGGTCCCTGGGAGGGCATCCCAGAGCAACAGGACATTTAGGATCTCCCAGTGGTGAGAACAGTCTACTCTTGTAGAGAGGGATCCAACTTCATTAAACTCTCCTTGCCACTGCAGAAACCTCACTGATGTCAGAGCTCTGATACTGGTACAACTTGTGAGAGGGCAGATCAGGGGTGTTCCAGGGCGCACTGGGGAAAGTCATAGATCCAAACATCCACAGCCTTCTGTTTCCCAATGTGCTCCTATAATGAGGGGAAATAAGCAAGCCCTGGAGCTGCTTGATGAATTTTTCCTTCCCATGTGGGTGTGGCCCCGTAATAACTCTCTGCGTTCAGAGGTGCAGTCTGAGGGTCACAAAGCAACATAAATTAACCATAATTAACTAACTAATGCAGAAGCCGGAATATGTCTTTGATATGCAATGAATGAGAAGAGAACCTGTTTTTGTCTATTACTCAAAGTAATTACTTGCTTAAAGAGCAGAATCTGAGCAAACATTTGTGGCTTTAGACTCAATTTTTTAAGAAAACGGTAAATCACTATCTGTGCTATGGCCATGGCACCTTGTTGCTGAGTTATTAACACTGAACAATCCAAATCAACAGTAATCATAATAATGACATATCTACTTCCCGCTGCCTGAATGAATATAAATGCTTTTGTCTTCCAGAAATTGCACATCATGCGAAGCCATTTCCTGTCCTTATTCATTCTTATAATTGAATAGAACATTTTACTAAGTGTGGCCTGCTGAAGAATGGGAATGTACTTTTAGCATTCTCTTAACACTCAATTAGTGGCCACTGTTGATTAAAAGAAATCACTTTAATTGTCTGCCAGGACTCAGTTAATTTGTTCTAACAGCAAAAGTACTGATCTTATTCTCAATGAAGTCAAATCGCAGCTTGGCCACCATTTTTATTTTACAACAGTATTAAAGTCTTAGCCAGGTATTTGGGTGAATGTGTGTAACTTTAAAATAGGAAATGTGCACACGCAGACTCAGTCTCTGAGATCTCCTCATATGTCTACCCCACACTGCCAGAGTTCCTGATCATGAGAGGACTTCTAACTATATCTAGCTGGATATGATTAGAAACTGCCTTCAGATCTTTGTGCTCAACAGACTGTTTGGAAGCAGAGCCAGTACCTATGAGATATAAGGGGCCAAACTTGTATGAACGTCCATCTCCTCCCTGCTTTAAGCCCAAACATGTTCACCCAGATTCCTCAACATGGAACTGAAACAGTCCTACATATAAAAATACTCGAAAGGAAAATCTAAAAAAAATGCAGTACTCAAGTGAGCTACAATGGCAAATGGCACACCTTCTGCCAGGTTTAGCAAACTGAAAGGATGTGTTGGTGTATTTTTCATTTTAATACACATCAACCTGCATATGATATTTTAGAATTTATAAACTTTTCCCTACCTGACTTGGAGTAAAGCTTGATTGAATTGGATGGGAAGGAAGTTGAAATGAAACTTAAGCTATGGAAGTTGGGGGGGAAAGACATGCTGGTTTCTAAATGCTGGTTTCACAATGTATTTTCTCTCTTGATTAGAATAAACAGATGTTATATATCCTAATGGAGTTCAAAGGCAGTGCTTCTGTCTGTAGTTAAAACTCTAGACCAGATGCTTATTATTTCATATTATGTGACATTCCCAGATGGATTAAATTCTGACATTGAACAGATTGCAATCTTACAGCCTAGAAAGACAAACTTATTGTGCAATTGTTGCTCATTTGTTGGATCTGGACATCTTTCCCCAAGGAAACAGAAAATGTTCACATTTCTCCAAAAGAAAACCATCATATTTTGTTACTGGGAAGATACACTTCCCTCCACCAGCCCCTGGTACATTGATTGTGGACTGACAGTGATGTTTCTGGGTTGTGTCGTATCACCTCTCCCATGTGCAGAGTGGTAGGCAAAGCTACTTTTCCCCATACCAATGTTGCACTAATTCAGCTCTCCAGCTTTACAGAATGCATCCCCATCCTGTTTGTTCAATTACATTGAATTTAATTATCTTTACTCCAAAGAGTGTGCTTATAGGATTGCAGCGGTAGGATGATCTGTGTCTCCAACGAAGAAAATACACAAGTAAATTATCTCTTACTGAGTAAGCAGATTGCCCTGGTAAAACTGAAACATAGCACTGCATATTTGAAAATGAGATTATTGTTCAGGACTGTTCTACTTTATTATTTCAATTCCAGAGTACAATAAGAGAAAGTTGATTCCCTACTAACAGAGGTATGATAAACAAAATTGGTGGAAATCTCCAGGATGGCCTGCCTGGACTCATCAGTTTGTTTGCTTTTTAAAAAATGATGTCTAACAATTGCAGTGTGATCTATTAATGCAGAACATCTTTAATACTGCATGCTTTACATGTTCTGAAACTGCAAATGATTAGCATTGGACAAGGTGATAAATAACTTTCTGGCTTGTTTTTGTAGTTTACAAACTTCTTTATGGGGTGCCAGATACTGTTTTCTAGCTAATTGCTGCCTTCCTTGGCTATTTTATTGAATGCAATATGTTTGTTTTAATGCACATTTTTACAGAATGCCTTTGATGCCCCTGAGCATTCCAGATTTTCATTTGGAAATGACTCTACCTGTATTTTATCTTACGGCAGTTTTGGTAGAAAGCCTTAATACAAATATTGATTGTGCCTTTTCATTATCTCTTCTTATGTGTTTTATGCTTCACTGCATGCCAGGCAACTTTGGGATGATCTGTTAGCTATGCCTAATACAGTATGCTATCGTCTAGTTTGTTTAAAATGTTTTTATACGAATGAGAGTTGTGCAGGGTTGTGGAATGCTTTTAGTTTAGTTTTATTGCAATAAGACGTTTCAGTTCTATGTTTCATTTGTATGTAAGACCCCTTTAAAGGTCTTAGCCTGAAAAAGTGTCATAGGAAATGAGATCAATAAATACCTATGGGCTCTTAAGTACTATAGTCTTGAACGCATCCTATTTTGGGTTATTTTCAGATGTTAACCAAACTTAAAACAGTTTGTTCTTGCACTGTGGGGTCAGGCAGTGGGGTTAACTTGTTTAGTATTGAGGGCCTGAAATTCACAAGCCAAGAAACCAGAGCTTATTTTTTAATTTAGGCTGCATTCCTAATCACACTTAACCTGGGAGCAAACTCCACTGAATTTACTGGTACTTCAACATGCATGCATAGGATCATGCTGCTTTCATGCCATCAGCATGACTTGTGTGTGGCCCGTTTCCAGTGGAAGTTTAAGAACCAAGTTGTGAAGTCCGGCAAAGAGTCGGATAGAATGGTCAGGTTATATGGGCCATCAATAGTCATTCAGAAGAGGCGAGTGGCAGCTCACCATGATTCAAGAAAGATGAGGCAAGGCAAGGGAAGGCAAAGCAAGAGTAAAAAAAAAAAAAAGTTATAGGGGGATATGGTGCAGAACAGCATGGAATAGAGCAGAGGTCGGCAACCTAAGGCCCATGGGCCGGAAGCAGCCCATGAGCTGCCCCTGAACTGAGCTGCCCACTCAGCAAGTCCCCACGCGCTGCGCTAAACCAGCACAGCACAGCGTGGCGCAGGGGCTCTCTTCTGTGGCTCCAGAAATCACTTCTGTGCATGCCTAGATGCCGAAAATTGTGTCTGCGCATGCTCAGACGCTGAAAATCGCTTCTGCGCATGCCCAGACACTGAAAATCGCCTCTGCACAGGCACAGTTATACTATACATTTGTATACCAGAAAGAGATGTGGAGTGGCGGCAAGTGCATTCATTTTGCACCTAGTCCTGCCCCAGTACAAGATGCGTCTTGTGTTTAGAAGGGCAATGTCTGTAAATTCTTCATTTGACCAAACTCCAGTTGGTGGCACCACATGCTCAACCTTAGTCTGAAAAGCCCAGAGGCTTCAGTCTAAAATCAGTTATATGTTATGACTCCTGAAGGTTTTTGTCTTTAATTATGCATAAAATTCAAGCTATTATTTATGTTTATATTGTTAGAGAGCTGCAGGAGGGCTCTATGATTCTGCCATTCTCAATTAAAACCATCACAATTCTGTTCCTTATAAAACTGAGATCATTCTTCTCAGTATGTAATTTGGAGGGTCTCTTGGGTGATGGCTACAAGCTGTCCACAGTTCACAGAAACTGGATGAAAATGGCTGAGTTTAAAAACTGAAAGCAGAAGAGGGATTTTTTAAATGCTTTAGGTGTTTCTAGATATTTTTGTTGTTATTGTTGACGGAGAAAACACATGCTTTCCGTCCAGATACACAATGTTTCAAAAACATCAAATCTGCTGTCTTTCATTTACTTTCTGAGAACACTTATGACATTATTTTTTTCAGTTCCCACATTGTTCGATGAGAGAGATGGACCTATGCACTCATATGTGGCACTTACATAAGGAACAAGCATCCAAGGCTGCCACGCTCTCAAGAGTTCCCTGGGAGGAGGGACTGATTGTTAAACCTACTTGGAACTGTAGCTCTATGAGGGGAAGAGGGGTCTCCTAACAATTCTCTCAGCATCCTTAACAGGGCCGGCCCAAGACATTTTGGCACCCGAGGAGAACCACAAAATGGCACCCTCCCACTGTGTGTGTGTGTGTGTGTGTGTGTGTGTAATGCTGGAAAAGCATTTTAGTGCCACTTAAATAATTGCTTTTAAAAAAGAAATAATCAGGTTGACAAAATAGCACTCACTGCAAAAATTGTTGAGCTTCAAATAATTGGTGTAGGTGAAACATAACAGGATGGACACTTGTAACTTAGTTGGAAGACCAATGATTTATAACCACAAGGCAGCAAACAATCTGGAAACAGCAGCAGCCTGAATGACTTTGTAACAGCCTCTAACTCTTATCTTGAACCCTTTGATTAATGAGTGTTACAGTTGTACTTAAACAGTGCTAACCATGACTAGAGTGTGGTTTGGCCAAGGTCCTTGCTCCAAATGGATTTTATGCCCTATCCAGCTTTTGTGACCCATCCAAGAAAACAGTCTAGAAACTTAACACAAAAAAGTCACGAGCAAAGTCAAACTGAGCTTCAAGTTTTATTTGCACAAATGACATTAGATAATAATTATTTCTCATGAAATCTTTTTCTGAGCTGTTTGATGAGGCAGCATAAATACTTTTAGATGATTTTGATTATTATTCTAATAAAAATAACTTATTAATGGAACAGCCATTACGCCAAAGTTACTGAGCAATATATATATGGAAAATATAAAATAAGAACCCATATATAACCAGGAAAAAAATGATAGAGAGGCCAGAGGATATGGTAAGCCACAACATTTGAGGAGGGGTGCATTCCTGACTATGGTGACACAGATACTCACCAGAAGTGGGAGGGGGCATCTGCCCTGCCCTCTCCGCTTCTGAGCCCAGCAAGAAATATTTCTTTAGCTAACTAAAATCAGCTACCGAAAGAGGAATGAGGGATGGATAATCAGCTCTGAGGTGCAAAGTTAAGTTTCCTAGCAAGTTTTGGGGTATCGCAGCGAGTTGAGGTTGGAACCAGGAAAAATTCTAGAACATATTAAGCAAAGCATCTTACGTTTGGGTATAAGGAATCAAAAGCACAAGTGTAGGATAGGAAAAGTCCTGGATGGGAAGCAGTATTTCTTTCCTAAATGAACTAGTTTAGCTCAAATTTCTAGGAACCATTCCCTCCCTCTTCCCTATAAATGAAAGATACAGTGGGACCTCGGGTTACATACGCTTCAGGTTACATACGGTTCAGGTTACAGACTCCGTTAACCCAGAAATAGTACCTCGGGTTAAGAACTTTGCTTCAGGATGAGAACAGAAATCATGCTGCGGCAGCAGGAGGCCCCATTAGCTAAAGTGGTGCTTCAGGTTAAGAACAGTTTCAGGTTAAGAACAGACCTCCAGAAAGAATTAAGTTCTTAACCCGAGGTACCACTGTATCTGTCTGTCTGTCTGTCTGTCTGTCTGTCTGTCTGTCTATCATCTGTATCATTTCATAATTCTGATCCTAAACCTCTGCTGCCTTGTGGGATGTTTTGGGAGAAGAGAAGGCTTAGGAGCAAGCCCTACACAAATCTGGAGTGGGCTCGCTAAGATGTTTGGATGGTGCCTTGTACTCTTCCTTCTGGTAACTCCTGCAGCCAAGCTGCTGCCAAATTCCTGCTCTGCTTTTCTTTGGGCCACATCAGCGAGGCTGACAGTGGAGCAGGGTGTGTGTGTCTTGTTGTTTAGGCAGCCTAGGGCCTCCATACATACTGCCCAGGCTTGTGCCCTAGGAAGGTCACTTTGTGCTGCTAATGCAGCAGTTTGACTTCACCCCCGGAAGCACACTCCATTGTCCCTCAAGACAGATAGATGTCAACAATAGCATATTCAACTTCCAGTCAGGTAAACTAAGCAGATAGAAATATGGTTATGATACAAATATTATCTTTGCTCCTTTTTCCTCTACAAATGTACCTTTCATGTGGAAAATCTGTAGAGGAGTCCAGAGGTTCCCACGAACAAAATGTAAGCAAACCAACAGATCTGAAACAAGTCAGTAAAGCAGGTGTGCATTAATGAATATTACATAACTAGACTGTTTGAACATGCTTGGCAAGATTATTATCCCACAGATGTGTTGCCAATCAATCTTATTTCTCAGTATAATGAAAATCTGACAGCTGAGTTGTGTTCTGTGACATCTTCACCTTGCCTTAGGACAGGGTTAGCCAATGTGGAGCTTTCCATGCATTATGGACTACAAATCCCATCATCCATTCCTTGACCCAACACAGTATTTCAGACTGTTAATTTCACAGGGCTACTCCATCCCAGGCTTTATATTGAGCTGGTGGGGTGTAGGGCTCACTGGGAGAAAGAATCAAGGGTATCTTATGCATGCAAGCAATCCTGTTCTGCAGCCTGCTGGAGATCTTAAGCAACAAACATCTCATAGCCAATCCACATATTTCACAGTAACAAACCCAGGTTCAGCACCAGGCTGAACACCCTGAGCCGATTCTCAGGTTCCAAAAAGTGTCCCTGCGGAATAATGCATTTTCCAATACAATTTTGTTTCATTCTGTACTTTTCATCTGCACTCTTAAAAGAGCAGTTCTTATTTCTAATGCTCACGGTGTATTTGGGACGCAATAATTAAGTGCTGGGAATACACAGAGGCATTATCTTAACATTACTGTTTTAAACCAAGCTTAATTGGTTTTTACAAATGGGAAACTGCTTTGATTCAGTGTTCATAGGGATGCAGCCGACAGCTAAACTAATAAGTCAGGAACTCACCATACTTTTCCCCTGTTACTTCAGGATGCCACAAGCTGTATGTGTATCATACAGGAGTATCAGGTTTTCTTAATACACAAAATCAAACTGAGCCAGGTAAAATGCAGATGGGAAATATCAAGCATGCAAACATCTGCCTTATTAGAGCCATAAACTGGCTAGGGAGTGCTGTGTCTCCAACTATGTTTATCCTGTATATTTGCAAATAATTGCAGATATTAAAAAAGAAAAGAAAAGGTAAAGGACCACTGACAGTTAAGTTCAGTCGTGAATGACTCTGGGGTTGCAGTGCTCATCTCGCTTTACTGGCCGAGGGAGCCGGCGTTTGTCTGCAGACAGTTTTTCCGGGTCATGTGGCCAGCAAGACTAAGCCGCTTCTGGCGAAACCAGAGCAGCACACGGAAACGCCGTTTACCTTCCCGCCAGAGTGGTACCTATTTATCTACTTGCTCTTTGAAGTACTTTCAAACTGCTAGGTTGCCAGGAGCAGGGACCGAGCAACGGGAGCTCACCCCGTTGTGGGGATTCAAACTGCTGACCTTCCAATCAGCAAGCCCTAGGCTCAGTGGTTTAGACCACAGCACCACCTGCGTCCCGCCATTGCAGATATTACAGCATGCCAATAAGAATCCAGTGAGTGACCTCCTTGCAAAGGGAACCAAACTCCACTATTCCCTGTGCTTCTTCCTGCTTGGAAAATTGGGATGAACGATATTGTGCTTCCATATTCATAACACTTCCTTATAGCACCAGAAGAGCAACACATGTATGATAGCATATTTGGGTCATAAATTCTGTTCTTTCTGCATGGTAGGTAGCCCCGCTCCCCAAGAAGAAGAGCTGATTCATGGCAAACCTACAGAGGATCATTGAGGTCACCACATTTGGCCCATTTTCAGATAAGCTAAGAAGCTGAAGCCTTGCATTGTTATTTTTGGAGTAATCTCCATCAAGTTGTGTGTGTGTGTGAGAGAGAGAGAGAGAGAGAGAGGGAATGGAGGGAGGTGTGGCAGGGCATAGTGTGTATTAGATAGATAGCTAGAAATTATCTATCTATATAAAATAGAATACTATTGTAGTTTGTCATCAGCTGGATTGCCTGTTTTAGAAAATAGCAACAAACGAGTCGAAGACTTGGCAGAGCTTCTGACCAGCATAAAACAGATCTAGCAGCCAATGTGAAAGTCTACAAGAATTAGCTTCAAACTGCTCGCTCTCATTGTGTAGTCTGCAAGCTATATCTCCAGATCAGAACTCTGGGGGGAAGAAAGGTGATGTATTTACTGTCGGTTCAAAAACATGTGCTGCATTATGTTCTCAATTATCCAAAATGGCATTCTTTTGGGTTTCACTGTTGATTCATTCACATTCGTCATGATCACACACTTTAAAGCCTACCTTTAATTACTTCAGTGATTGTTCAGACATTCTCAGCCAGTACATAAATATCTACCTTTCTGTTCTCTGCCACTGCTATGCTTGACTAAGCATCATGAGAAAAGGAACAGCACCATACCATTTAAGAATTTGTCCAACAAATAAAGAACAATTTTGTTTTGTAAATCATTTGCAGACTAAATTTTAGCTGGTTTGTCTTCTGCAGGAAATTGAGCATATACAAAGGTTAACCTATTGCTAGTACATAATTTACAATCTACTTTCTCCCGCTCAAGTGCCACTGGAAAGAATGGGAGCTGTGCACCGATCTTCTCGACTGATTGTCTAGTCTGCTCCTTTGATTACTTGCATTTTAAAAGCTGTATTGTTTTCACATTTTGGACATTTCTAAAGGTTAAAATCTCGTTTGCATTCCTTTGTTGTGGCCACCCTGCTTTTTTCTGTACAACTCTTCACAGATACAGTATATTGATGCAAATACTGATGGAAATATGTATTTGCATAAACAGCTGCTGATTAAATTGCTCAGGCATTTTAAATATGGCTTAAAATATATTTCAAGATGGGTACTAGAGCTATTTATACGATAACTAATTCGGCTAATTCATGATTGAATTAATATATATTTACATAGCTATACAGAAACAGCAAGCTTCAGTTAAAAAAGAAGGGGAATCTGAGGATGATAGTAGAAAAATTCAGTCTGGAAAGTGTTTTAAATGTTTAGGAATCTCTCATCATTTGATACTGTTAAGTTGTGGGCGAACACATCAGATGACACAGCGATTCTTCCAAAGCAGCTCTTTATTTGTAAGCTGGAACAGAACTAACTGAGGAGCTCAGTCAACCTGCTTATATAGAGCTCCAGAACAATTGTAACTGTTGCAACTTTCTAAAACTATCCAATCACAGAACGTCACTTTTCGATCCTTCATTTGCATACAAACTATCCAATCACAGAACGTTACTTTCAATCCTTCATTTGCATAACTATCTACAGTATCCCCCTGTTGGCCCAGGGTGAGAACATCAGTACATAACAGATACAGATTTAGAATGTCTTACAAGGACAGTTATTTTTATTCTTAAAACCAAGAAATTGGAAAATTGGTGCCTATTCAAGTAATGTGGTGCACTAGCAGAATGGTTTTCACTAGCACAACACTTTCCCCCTCCTCCCTGATGCCTCCCCATTTCAAAGGTTGGAGGACCCTCCCCCCCCCCAGAACAGTGGGCAGAGGGAGGGGAAGGGGGATGATTTCACCAGGCAAGCAGAAATATTTGCACTGATGGAATGATAGTAAAGATACAAAGTTGAATTCCTCCCATTGTATTAGCAGCTAATCTTTTGGAGTTTGCATCAGGGTTCCTTAGCACTACCAAGACAAAAGATATGTGGATTCTGTCATTTTCTTTTAGATATTTATACCCTGCTTTTCAAAACACTTTTTTTTTTCAGTGAAGCTTTGCAAGGAAGATAAAAATGCTACAAAACACTAAGCCCAAACACTAAAATATTATAATAAAAAAGCAACAATACAATCTCTGCGGATAGCAGAGCAGCATAAAAGCTATTCACTAGAGAATGCCATGGAACATGAACTTGAACAAGTCATTCCGACACAAACAATGCCATAAATGTGGCTAAATCAGAGTATGCAGAAGTCTAGAAAAGGAAAGGGGTTCCTTTTCTCTCTTCTGAATTTACTGATATGGTGAAAGAGAGGTAGACATGTACGCATGGCTCAAACTGCACTTTTTGTGAGGGTGGCTGGGTAAAGTAACATCCTCCTGACTGAATAAGGGTCTTGAAGAAATAGCACACCCAGGGAGTCAGCAAACAGTGCATGAATCAGCAGTGCTATTTATCTAGAAAAAGAGATGTCAGAACTCACCATGAACGCCTTCCTCTTCCTCTTAGAATTGCAATGGCCCCTACCTGAGAGGTCCTGTAACTGAGTTCTAGTGAGTTCTCTCAGGGGGAAAAACCACCCTGTGAATTGGGATTCAAGATGATCTTAATAGATTGGAGAACAGAGCCAAGACTAACACAATGAATTTCAACAGGGGCAAATGCAGTGTTCTACACTTAGGCAGGAAGAACCAGCTGCACAAATATAAGATGGGGGGCACTTGGATTGCCAGTAGTACCTGTGAAAAGGATCAAGGGGCCTTAGTAGACCACAAGCTTAACATGAGTCAACGCAGGAGCAAAAAAGTTAATGCTATTCTAGGCTGTATCAACAAAAGTATAATGTCCTGATCAAGAGAACTCATAGTATCACTCTATTCTGCCTTGGTCAGACCACACCTGGAGTACTGTGCCCAGTTCTAGGTGCCACAATTTAAGAAGGATCTTGACAAGCTGGAAGGTGTGTAGAAGAGGGCAACCAAGGCGATCAAGGATCTGGAAACAAAGGAATGGTTAAGCAAATTGGGTATTTTATCCTGGTAAAGAGGAAACTGAGAGGAGATATGATAGCCATCTTCAAATATCTGAAGGACTGTCACATGGACGATGGAGCAAGCTTGTTTTCTTCTGCTCCAGAGGCTTGGACCAATGGATTCAAGTCACAAGAAAGGAGATGCCGACTAAACATCAGGAGGAACTTTATGACAGCAAAAGCTGTTTGACAGTGGAACAGACTTGCATGAGAAGTGGTGGACTCTCCTTCCTTGGAAGGTTTTAAGCACAGGTTGGATGGCCATCTGTCATGTATGATCTACTTAAGATTCCTGCATTGCAGTGGGTTGGATTAGATAACATTTGGGATCCCTTCCAACTCTAGAATTCTATGATTCAATGAGACCTGATTTTCTGGATAGACCTGGGAAATTCACCTTCCTAAATGGGTTGTTGTGAAGGCAAATGAGATAATACAATTCTGTTATTCAACCATTGTCAATAGGCCTGGTCCAGATAGAGTGGCTTCAGTTCTGATTCTTGTAGAGGTGAACAAGGAGGATCTATTCCTCTGTTGCCCACCATTATTAAGCAGAGAGCAAGTAGCTAGAATCAGCCTGGCTTGTGTGTTTCAGATAAAGTCATGCTGCATCTGTGCAGAAACATCCAGTAGCTTGCACTGTCTGATGATATCACTAGATCTGAATTGAACCCTCACAGTTCTGCTTACTGCTTAGCCTTCAGAGCAGTTTTACAAAATTGAGAAGCTGTATATACAGCATACATTAAAAGCACATTTAAAGCAATCTCCCCTCACCAAATCATCATCATCATCATTAATATCATCATCTGTGAGGGGTAAACTACAATTTCCAGGATTCTTTGGGAAGAATAGTGTGCTTTAAATATATAGTGTGAACGCAGCCTAAGTGGGAAAGAGCTAGTAAAAATACTTTTGGCTACACTAAAGGGAGATATGTCATCGTATCCAAAACAAATGCAGCCTTGGCTTCAGAAGAAACTAGCAGAAAATTCTGTGAGAAAGCTTGGTGAGTGCAAACATAGGGACTATATCCGAAAGGTGGGAAAGTGATTGTCCAGGAAATTGCAGGATGATGTTGAAATAATTTTGACCATAGGAAGTTATTATAGCAACTCATAGAACAACTGATTTGCAAGTGTCTAGAAGAAAATGAGTTGCGCCAACATGGATTTGTAAAGCTCAGATCATGTCAAAACAACCTCATTTCCTTCTCTGGCAAGGTAACAATTGAGAGTGGTATGATTAAAGTGCACACATTTATTTCATCTTTATATTTACAGGAACACTATTTACATTCCCCCCCAGTGGTCCCACAACCCAATAGCTTCTTTATTCTTTTATTTTTTTAAAACAATCTCTTTAGGAGATTGTTTTATATAGGAGTAGACAAAAATGAGATTGTGGTTTACTGGTGGACCACAGACCAATTTTTGGTGGACCACTTACCATTTACTGATTTCTAGGATTTTTCGCACCAGATCATTCCTGCCCTGGTCCAGCAATGCACTTCGCACTCAGGATCAGCTAACACAGATCAGTGATACAGTAGCTATTAAGAGGTTCTGATTATTCATTCTGCATATCTCTACAGAGATATTTGTAAAGAGAAAAGTAGACCATGTAAGTATGGTCAGATCACTCCATTTCTATGCTGAATAAACATTGTATGTATGCACACATGGATTTTTTTTGCTTCAGGCACACTGCATAAACCCCTCCCACATCAATATAGATGCTATTTTATAACTAGAAATAGAAGTATTTTTGAAAACATAAATAAGGACACATGAACACTGTAGATATTTAAACACCTCTGAAACCAGCTGAAGTGCTGTTGTAGTTTTGCGAAGATTTTGTTAGCTATACATTTTGTTAGCTAACATTATTCCCACCCTGAGGAGTCCTGGATTTCAAACCCATGACAGTGAAAGAGGTTTGGAATGCGCTTAAGTTTGTAATGCAGACACAATTGAATGGAAATATTTGAGAAACTATATTTTAAGGATTCCTAATATTGTCTAAATCACACACCACCAGTTTGCAGTAGATAATATCAACTAGGGTTCCAGACTTTCTCTCAGGAAGCTGCAATCCACTGATGTTCTGTTACTAGGATTTGTTAGCCTCTGAAGCAGTGCTCAGAAATACTATTAATATGGGGAAAATGTTCTTCAACCTTTCTAGCTCTTTAATATGAAAGCTTTAGCAGGCTGGTGATGTTCTAAATTGGTTCAAGAATTATCACTTTATAACACAGCTGAAGGGCACCTTGTGATTGTCGGTAGTTTGCTAGAGAGTTTCAGGCACAAACTGAGAAATTTAAGTTTTCACAATTCAAGAAGATTCAGGTTATCTGTCACTCTAGTGCAAGGAATCCATTTTTAAAAGAAACAGGAAAGTGATGGGAAATGCTTCAAAAAGTGTGGCATGAATGAATGATTAACGTGAAGATGTATAAACAGAATGAATGAAAGATGAATGTTCAATGTCAAATAACCTCCCAGCAAACAAATCAGAATGAATGCTCAATAAAGACTGGATATTATCTAAGCTCTGCATAAGCTTTGTGCAAGCAAATCAGGAAGAAAGCTCAATAAATAGATCATCTGGAGGAGCCCAGATACTCCCACTTTCCACAAGAGAATCTGTGATCCATTTATACTGTTATTTTATTTTCCCCCTGCCATCTTGCGCACAGAATTTTATTCAAGTGTCTCGTTGTTTAATTAGTTTTCTTTCAACCTGCCTTCTCGAATGGGAAGCCTTTCTATCATTGTCTTTGGAAGCAGAACCATTTCTGACATTTCATGCATGAGTTTGAATATGAAACACATAATGTTGTCTTGAATGTGCACAGCAACTATAATGTTTGTGCTTCAGCCTTCAAGGATGGGATCATTATATGTATTTCATTTTTATCCCTTCTTTGAAACTAGGGATGCTTCCAGACTGTCACTATTTTCAGTCACTTTCTGGCAAATTCAGGCTGCACAATCAAAGCTGATTTGGAGCTCTTCTGAAACAAACCATTCCCAACCAAAGACTGGGCTTTTTGCAATAAGGAAAGTGATGGGGGAAATGTGCTGCTGCTGCTGTGGTTGTTTAGTCATTTAGTCGTGTCTGACTCTTTGTGACCCCATGAACCAGAGCACACCAGGCACTCCTGTCTTCCACTGCCTCCCGCAGTTTGGTCAAACTCATGTTAGTAGCTTCAAGAACACTGTCCAACCATCTCGTCCTCTGTCGTCCCCTTCTCCTTGTGCCCTCCATCTTTCCCAACATCAGGGTCTTTTCCAGGGAGTCTTCTCTTCTCATGAGGTGGCCAAAGTATTGGAGCCTCAGCTTCAGGATCTGTCCTTCCACTGAGCACTCAGGGCTGATTTCCTTAAGAATGAATACGTTTGATCTTCTTGCAGTCCATGGGACTCTCAAGAGTCTCCTCCAGCACCATAATTCAAAAGCATTAATTCTTCGGCGATCAGCCTTCTTTATGGTCCAGCTCTACTACTGGGAAAACCATAGCTTTAACTATGCGGACCTTTGTTGACAAGGTGATGTCTCTGCTTTTTAAGATGCTGTCTAGGTTTGTCATCACTTTTCTCCCAAGAAGCAGGCATCTTTTAATTTCGTAGCTGCTGTCACCATCTGCAGTGATCATGGAGCCCAAGAAAGTAAAATCTCTCACTGCCTCCATTTCTTCCCCTTCTATTTGCTAGGAGGTGATGGGACAAGTGACCATGATCTTAGTTTTTAGTGTGCGATAATGTCATTTAAGCTCCTCTCAAACAAATCCAGATAAATACTAAAGAGCTGATGTTGTCTAATCTCTTCACAAACAAATCAAAGTGAATGCTCATTAAACAGGTCAGTTCAGGAAACCCCCAGGGCTTGGCTGAACTGGTGACTGAATGTGACATGTGGATCTGCACCAACTTCCATACTGACATCTCAACCTTCATGACAAATATATACATCAGAAAAAGTTTGCAGATCACAATCCACAAATACATGAACTTTCACACAGTGCATGGTTAAACTGTGGAACAACCTTCCCAGGGGAGGGAGTGATGAACACCATCTTGGATGGCTTCAATGGAGAGTTAGACAGGTTCATGGAGGGAAGCGCTATCAATGGTTACTAGTCATGGTGGCTATGCTCTGCCTCCATGGCAGGAGACAGTAATGCCTTTGAATACTAGTTGCGGGAAGCTGCAAGAGGGAAGAGTGCTGCTGCACATGGGTCCTTGTTGTGACCTTCCCATAGGCATCTGGCTAGCCACTGCGAGAAGAGGACGCTGAACTGGATGGGTTCTTGGCCCGATCCAGCAGCCTCTTCAGAACAGAGTCCAGTAAGCAAACTCTTCATTAAACTCCCATGGAATTGTTTGGGTGAAGGCAGCACAGCTATCAGGAGTGATATATGGTAATTAATGGAACAGTAAGCACTACTTCTAAATATTTAAGAAAAGGCATGAAATATGTCTCCATTGTGGCCTGGCCTGGGATGTTGCCACTTGCACCTCATTATGCTGAGTGTACCGTGCACCAAACCACCATTTTAGGATGGAAAATGTAGCTAACTCCCATCTCCCCCTCCCCCAAGGTGGTGGTTCAAGTTTTTGAAGACTCTGACAGTCTAGCATGTATGCCACTATGTTGGGGAAGGAGTAAAACAACAACAACAGTTTGCTCTTCCCTTTGGCTCTATGATTGAAACCAGATAATTGGTATCACAATAGTTGGTAGGAGGAGGACCCCATGAGAGAAGTATACTGGTCTGGAGGCAGGCTGGTATTGCACTGGCTCAGGCAACAGCACTGATGGTCAAGGCAGGCATGGTTGGAATTTGTGGCCCCAAGTACTAGTGACGGCTTTAAAACAGGATGAGGCAAATTAATGGATGATATAGCTATCAACCACTACTAGCTATGATGATGATGTTTTACATCTACTTACAGAGGCAGTAGGCCTATCTCTCACTCTACGTTCCTTCTTCTGCAGTCAGTGCAAAGCAGCTGGTCTGAGGTTCGATCCAGCCAACCATAGCACATTATAATGGGTATAAAAATAGAAGTCTTCTGTTCCCACAGATAGTCTATGCCTGCTTTTACTTTTATGCACAGCTTTTGTGAATCTCTAGATGTCAGCACTATGGGGTTGGGCACAAAGTATGTGGACAAGGATTGTAGCAGTGTTCTTGCAATTTGGCAATCCTGGGACAAGGAACTGGGCCTTGTCCCTCAAAGCCATGGAGGTACACACACTCAGTCAGCACACTCAATGCCCAAAATTTCACCAGTGGAAACAGAGGGAGGAATTCAGCTTTGCACTCTTCCAGGCCTTCTAACAACACAAGCATTTCAGCTTAATATCAGCATTTCCCCCCATAGTATTTTCTTCATTTCATTTTGGGAAGGACCGCGGCTCAGTGACAGGAGGTTCTTGGTTCAATCCTGGGCACATGCAGGTAGGCCTGGTGTTAAGTTGTGGGTGACCATATCAGACGACACAGCGATTCTCCAAACAGCTCTTGTTTATTCACAGGTCAGAACAGAACTGAAATGAAGGGTTCAGCCAGCCTGCTTATATAGAGCTCCAGTACAACGTAACTGTAACAACTTTCTGTAACTATCCAAATCACTGAATGTCACTTTCGATCCCTTATTTGCATATGTGGACCTGAACTATCTACAGTATCCCCCTGCTGGCCCAGGGTGAGAACTTCAATACATAACACCTGGGAGAGAACCCTGTCTGAAACCCTGGAGAGCTGCTATCCGCAGGCATAGACCATCTGAGTTACATGGGTCAATGGTGTGACTCAATTTAAGGCACCTTCCTATGCTTCTATGGCTGTGCACACATTAGTGGCTTAAAACGCAATGAGGCCATTCATCCCCCCCCTGCTACATTTCAGGTCACATATGCACATATCTGTACATGCTGGAGTAGAGGTGTCATCACCGAATGTGCAATATCTGTTTGGTTTTCCCATTCCTGCAACTCCCCCAAGCTCCTATTCATGAAGCTGTCATGTACATACCTCAGCTTAACTGCAGCTTACATTTTTCAAATTGGACGGAAGCACATTTGAGGAGAAATGCATCAGACAGCAGTATCTCTCCAGAAACTATAGGATAGGTATGGTGTGTGGCTGACGGTCACCAGTCGTGGGACAGCACTGGAGCCAGAAATATGCCGCCTGTATATTTCAGGGCATAGGAAAAACAATGTTGCTAGTAGTCATGAATGGTTTTAGCTGTGGACCCTGGCTATGGTTATTTATAAAGCAGTGCATTAAATATTGTGTTGCTGCCCGTTCTTCCAAGGAAGCCTGCCAAACTTTCCAGGAGTAACTGATCACTTCCAGGCCTCCTGGAATGTCTCTTAGGCATACTAAGTATGGGCAGTGCTAACAAAGATACTGATACTCAATTTGCCATGTCATTTGTTGAAATGGAATGTGGGTTCTTAAAATAGAAAAGAGCACTGTTTTCTTTCTCAAGCTTGGTGATGAAAAGCTCCATCTTGGCACAACTTCAGATAAACTATAAAATTTAGACACTAATTGTATTAGGCTGACCCAGAGCACCATGCTGGTATTAATTGGGTTAGAATAACGGCAGAGGAAAGACTGTCTAAGCTAATAAATGAGGGAAATATACAGGTAGTAGTTTCATGGCAAGAAGCAGAATGAAATCAGCTCTTAAGAGAGAAACAGGAACCTTGGAAAGGATGTGCTAAATAAAGCTGTCAGTGTTGCTCATTACTAGTGAAGTTTGAATTTCTATGGCATAAAATATAGTGACAATGCCACTCAATACTGATTTCCCCTGTGGGCGATATTACTTTTAGTGAACAGGAAATTAACTACGTTGTTATGTCACTTAGACAGGGGTGACAAAGCCATTCCAAACACCATGGATTCATGATAGTCACAAACTAGCGATGTACCAATTGGGCATGAAGTTCACCCTCTTTCAAAGTGTTCCCATCCTTTGCAGTGTGATGTGTTATCAGAACAACACTCCTAAAAGAAAGACATACTTATATTCATGTTCTGATAAAGCAGGTTCACTGGATTGTTGTGAATTTTCTTTTTAGCACCATCAGTATTCATTAATGCTTTTTAATCATGTTTTTTTTTATGAAGACCTTTGTGGCTGTTGTAAACTTGGTTGCCTGTTGCACTCAGGTGGATGAGAACTTTCTGTACTTAACCTTCTTAACAATTCATAACTTTGCGCTTAAGTCCACTGGTTGAATCTGCCACATCTTAAAACGGGCTCTGCCACTGTTTAATTGGAATCCAAAGAAGTTGCGTTACACACCTGCCTTCCTAAATACTCAATATACAATTTACACATGAACATAACTGAAATCAGCCATGGTTTTAATTACAGTGGTACATTGGGGTTAAGTACTTAATTCATTCCTGAGGTCCGTACTTAACCTGAAATTGTTCTTAACCTGAAGCACCACTTTAGCTAATGGGGCCTCCTGCTGCTGCCGTGCCGCCGGAGCACAATTTCTGTTCTCATACTGAAGCAAAATTCTTAACCTGAAGCACTATTTCTGGGTTAGCGGAGTCTATAACCTGAAGCGTATGTAACCTGAAGCGTATGTAACCCAAGGTACCACTGTACTTAATTACCAAGGAGGCTTCTAAGCATATTCATTTGGGAGGTCTTAGAAGTCCTTTTCAGACTTTCTCACTCAACATGGGAAAGTTGGTGGTAGAGCAGGCACACCTATCAAAGGTAATGCTTAATGAAGGTAATAAACATGTAAACCATGATCTCCTGCACACTTATTGTCCTTGTGTATTTAGGCTGGAGTGCTCAGGGGACTGGTAACAGCAAAGGAGGAGTAGAACGTGTCAGAAACACTCACATGCAAACCTGCAGAGCCAAAGTCCTAAAGAATAGCAGGCCATCAGGTTCTCTGTTTCCCATCCATGGGAATTTTCCATGGCTAGTGGCACAGTGGCTTGATCCTGGTAGCCATTCCAATAATACAGGAGCCACGTGAGCAAGAGGTCAGGGCTCCTGAACCTTTATGAGTTGTGGAGAAGAGATTTCAGTAGGTGGGGCCTACATGACAATCCACACCTACTGAAGTGCCTTCTTCCCCACAATTTGTAAAGGTCCAGGAGCTCTCACCTGCTTTTCACCATGCTGTTTTTAAAAGCACAGGGGTTTGGAAGAAGAAGAAGAAGAAGAAGAATTTGACAAGTTAGGTCATGAGTGCATCAGCCCTGCTTGAGTATATAAGGTGACAAGATACTACCAACGCAGTCTTTCAGAGATGGGGCCTGTGTCGTTTAGGGCTTTAAGCACTAGGCTCCTTTAGGAGGAAGGGCGGAATGTAGATTTAACAAATACATAATAAATAAACAGAGAACAGCGCTCCTTTACCTTTAATAGAAGCAGAAACCAAGCTTTCCAAAATTCCCTTTTCTACACAGGTATGGAGTTCACCTCCTTTTGCATTTAGTCAATTGAACGTGCACATGTGCTACATGACCATTAATGGGTTTAAACCATGAGCATGAGAGCCCCAAGGCTCTAATATGGAAGTTTGCAGCTTCCCACATGTACCTGTTTTTTAAAAGAACCATAGCAAGCCCCCATTCTGGGCAGTTGCACCTTGTGAGGCAAGTGGCAATTGGAGACGGGCCCTCTTTGCTGATGGTAGAATATTACCTTCAATAATACTTTACTTGCTTCTTGGCGCCCCAGGAAGGCAGTTTTATTCTCCCAAGCTTTTCATGGGTGATTAATTTTCTTATTCATCTTCATCTGCATTTATTGCTAATTTTTCCGTTGCTTTTACTGTTTCGTGAGTAAAAAATAATAATTCCATGTTCACTGTTAAATCAGCCAATTACAACAAACAAATTGCATTCTTCTCTCCCTCTGTGTGTGGAAATGGAAAATAACATCAGGGGAAAGTCAGGTACGGAGAGTAGGGAGAAGCAATGGGTACACAACAGCACCATTGCACAGGACAGAAAATAAAATTGTATGGTGCATTGAGTAATGGAGACTTCTAATGGAAAAGGTTGACAAGCAGAAATTCAGCCGAGACTCCATCACTGTCTGTTAGGAAAGTTACATCCATTGAATTACTGCCTGCTATACCATTGTTAAAGGGCACATGTGCTGAAGAACACAGTGAAAACTAAACCCGTTTTAAGATTCGGGAAGCATCACAAGGATCAGGGAAGAAAGCATAATTCAGATGACTTACAGTTTGCTTTTAGCTCATATAATCTATTTAGTTCCTACAGCAACCAGATTGTATTATAAAAATACTAAATGCTAAAGGAATTTGCACTGGTCCTGAGTTCAGCTTTAACTGGATTTTGAAAGAGCAATAACAGAAATGGATTAGTTGAAGGAACTCTTGGCAAAATCCGTTTCTCAGCGGCTGAAGAGTATTGTAACTATCTTAGCAGGATATGCTAGGGTTGACTACATATGTGCCTTTAGGAGACGAAGGATCATTTTACTCGCTGTGGCTGCTGTGTATGTATTGCTGTTGTACCTCCAGGCCTCATTATATATTTTTTGTATATTATTAACAACCAACCAACCACTGGGGAGAAAAAATCCCAGAAGCCAACTAGAACAGAAGTTCTTAACCCTTTTCAATCCATGGCTCCTTTGACCAAGACTTTTTGTCTGTGTGTGGCTCCCCTGTAAAATACCTAGTTAAAACTTATGTTGTTTCATCATTTAGCAGTTTTGCCTATCAGTTTTTTAAGGCTTAAAATTTTGTGCTTACATCTGGTTGCTAGAAGAGGAGGGAGGTGCATGAAGTACAAAGGGATGCATTTTGTTCTCTCTTTTTTGGCATGTGGGTGCAGGGGAGGGGAGTGGGTTGCTGCAACCAAATAGCGAGCTCTCATACTGGCAAATTCAGCTTGTGCAATTTGGTGCTCTTGGTCAACAAACTACTCCTTCCCCTCAAAAAACCTGGACCTTTTGCAATTAAGGAAGTGGTGTGGAAATGCACCGGAAACTATGGGGATACACTTGTTTATTGCAACATCATGTAACCTCTCAGCAAACAAATCAGAACAAATGCTCAATAAGTAGGCAACATAATTAACCTCCCTTGAAACTTTGCAAACAAATCAGGAAGCATGCTCAATATACAGGCCACCTGGCAGTGACCTAACATGCAAACTTTTAAGTTCAAGGTGCAAAGCTGACAAAGTAGCCAACTCAAACTGTTCTCTCAAAGGATTAATTGGGGGGGGGGAATTAAACTGATTTGGGTGATCAGAAGGGTGTAAATTAACCAAGAATGTATGTCTTTGGGGTGATGTGTATAAGAGATTATTTGGCTAACCTACTGTGAAATGTAAATTCTATGGATTATTTCTAAAACTGCAAATATGCTTATAAATTAGCATGTGCAAATTTAGTCAATGGGCCAGGGCCTCTGAAACATTTAAGTACCTAGTCAGGGTATGTAACATCTAATTCAGACATGAGTCATGCTGGATTAACTACTGTTCCTTCAGCATAAAAGTGAGCTCTTAGAACCACAAAATCTCGATGCTGCTGAACAGCAAAAAATTCTATTCTTGCAAAAAGAAGCAGAATAAATCTCTGGTTTAAAGTAGTGCCTCGCAATATTAAGTTTCACAAAATGAAGCTGCCTAACTGCTCCTGCAGGTACTGCATGTAATAAAGCACTTACGGTACCTAACATTTATGCAAATATACAAAGCAATTGCTATTTGAAGGCGAATACAAGAGTTACACATTAAGGACATCCCTCAAATAAAGCTATTAAAATATAATATAATGTATTTTAATAAGCTTAAACCAATATAACCAAGCTGTATTCTGTTTTGCAAATTGGTGCAATACTGCCCTAAGGTTTGGTGGAAGCTCACAGAGGAATTCAATATATGGCAGCACCATGACAGATATCTACATTTAGGAACCAGAGATTATCTTGCTCTTTCTCTTCTAATTATGCTTGCCATTTCAAACATACAGCTCATAGTTAGCATATAGTCAAGGCAGAGGAAGAAGATGTCATTAAGATCTACTTTTTGCCTGTGCCAATGCTCTTTACCCGAAGACCTTTAGTTTAGCATTAAAATAGATTTCCTTTGATCTCATACAAGCTTCTCATGAGGTACCTGAACACCTGGACTCCCTTCCCTCAGCCACCTGGATTTATTTACTTCCAGGTTCTCAGGGTTTGAGGATTAAACATTTCAGTTTAGAATGTTCTGGTTGAAGCTGAATGTCCGTTATGGAAGTATCTGGAAATTGTCTGTATGGCTGAAACGTCAGTAGAAGATGAAGAATCTAATCCACCTGGAATTCATGTGCTCACCAGTGCTGTCTGACCAAATATCACATATCCTCTGGGTTTTAAGTCCTACTGATGTTTCAAATTGTGTTAAAATACTTTCATGCATTTGAATGATGATCAAAGCATGAACTACAGAAGATTTCATGTGTTAATGCCAGCCAACAGTTTACAGTGGGCAAACAAGGCCTATCTTTAAGGCAAAGACTCAGCTGTTGTAATGGATCAGATATAAGTATCAATAACATTAAGAAACCAGTGGTTGATCAATTTAATCTCCCAGGTCAAATCATGTGGACCGAAGGATCATGAGAGAGTCAAACGGGAGTTCATACAGAAATCTGACCATGGAAAATTATGGTTTATCTCCGCATTTTAAGATACCATATAACTTTCAGTATACAGTACTATTACGCTTCCTTTAAGAAGGTTTTCTCTTGATCCACTTATTCAGGAGAAACTATTTAAAGTGGCATAGATCTATTATATACACAATTAATCCATTAATTAAATTTCTATTCCACATTCCTGCCAAGGATCCCAGGTTTGCAAAAAAAGAAAGCAGCAAGAAAAATAAAAACAACAATCAAATATACTCCCAGCTAAATAATTTCAAGGTCGCCATTAGCAATATATATTTCAGCCATCAAATACCTGGGTGAATAGATTTGTTTTAAAATTCTGCCTAAATGTTAATAAAATTTAACAACCTGAAGAGATGAAGAGCTTTGTAGCCTGTTAAATGAAGAAGATTCTCAAATTGCTTTATAACCTTTTATGAGCCACTTCACACATGGGTGCTTATCACTGCAGTGTCAAGTGATGATTTGCATGTGTGAAATCTACCCACAGATCTTATAGTTGCTTTTAAAAATGTCTAAATGGTTCACATATTCAACTGGCAGTCTTTTATCAAGGATTAGTATAACGCAGTCTCAAGTAGATATAAAATACATGTGTGAAAAACAGGTCATGATGACCACAACGAACAATAAATTACTGAGATGCCTTCACCTATATGAGAGGAAGATTGTGCTAGAGCTGAGCATAAATTTCAGAGAAGACCCTTTTCTGACAAAAGTTCTGAGCTGTTTCTTTCTGAACCTTCTCCAGCATTTCCTCTGTTCGTCCTGTGCCCCAGAATGATGCTAGGCCTGGGGCACTGTGGATGGTGCAAAATGGTGTCTGCCAACACATTTCTAGCAGCCCCAAAATAGCTCTGTTATATTTTGTTCACCTGGAGAAGGTTGTCCTTAGTAGCACCCTGTAATGGAAGAAGAAGGTGGGAGGAGGGAGAAGACATCATTTGAGAGGTGTTTCCAGCTACCCCACCTGCTGCCTTTGGAAGACTTGCGAGTCGCTGCAGGAAAGGGACTGGGAGGAATATAATGGGCAGGGCATGCATAGGACCAAGTGTCAAGCTCCTTTGTTGTTTTTGCTATTACCAGGAGGTGTAGTGTTGCTAATCTTGTTATGTTTATAGTACAGTGGTACCTCTGGTTACGTACTTAGTTCGTTCCGGATGTCCGTTTTTAACCTGAAACTATTTTTAACCTAAAGCACCACTTTAGCTAATGGGGCCTCCTGCTGCCACTGCGCCACCACTGCACAATTTCTGTTCTCATCCTGAAGCAAAGTTCTTAACCCGAGGTACTATTTCTGGGTTAGCGGAGTCTGTAACCTGAAGTGTATGTAACCCGAGGTACCACTGTAGTGAATTGTTCTTCTTATGCTGCTGCATTTGCTATTATGTTGTTGTGAAATGGTTATTGTGATGGTTGATATTCTTTGTTGTACACTGTTTTGAGTATGATTCCTTTTGTGGGAAAAGTGATATACAAATGAAATTATGATGAATGAAGAAGATGGGTAAGAATATGGTTGGGAATGTGACTGGAGGTTATCAGTAAAACTCTGAGAATTATTATGAAGATATAGATACAGAACAAGTGGTGATAAGCATACAAGCTTCCCCCCACTTAGGACTACAGAAATAAACTGTGCTTCTATTGCTGCCCATGGTGATCATCAACACCATTTTTTAAAGAGAATTTCTCCCCACCCTAGACAGCATTCAGTGAAATTGTCCCTTGCCAGTTTCCCTGCCCACAAATAGGACTGGGAATTTTAAGAGCCCATTTGCACACAACACAGCTCTAGAATTCTCTTCCTTTCTCCACTCTTATTTTCACTCCCAGTGTTTCCAAAATGACAAAGACACACCATTAAAGACAGACTGCTACATTAACTTTGAAAATTCAGGCCTTCCATTATGATAGAAATAAAACAATTTTATAGCTTTCAGTAAAAAACCACATAGCTGAATACAATCATGTTTTATCAGACCCCAGAAACAAAGTCTTCCGGTTTTAACCACAACAAAGAGATTACATTTTATTGTCACAATGGCTAACCTCTCCCTATACTTCATGTTATTGAATCCTAAGTATTCGAAGAGCAGCACTCTGAAACCACTACCTTCCAGTGTATTTTTAAATTCAAAGTTTTAATAAATTTTCACCATCCCTTTGACACTCATTTGAATAAAGCAAACATGGTAATTTTCTTGTCTGGCTCTGTCATAGATCCTAGATCTATATGGGCGTTAGTTGGCATCCGTCTGTCTCAGGAGACCAGTGAAACACTACGATCACTCCCACCGATGATCTCTTGTACCTACACAAATCAGGTTAAGCTTATAACTTGTAGCTGCTGCCTCTTGCATTGTTTTTGCTGCATTAGCAGCACCAAAGTGACTTCTCCAGGGCACAAGCCAGGGCAGTGTGAATGGAGGTCCTGGGCTGCCCAGGCAGGACACCCTCTCTCGGCCTTGCTGATGTGGTCCAAAGGAAAGGAAAACAATATTTGGCCGCAGGAATTGCTGGAAGGAGGTGTACAAGGCGCAATTCAGTGCACCTTCAAGGGTGAAGTCAAATTGTTGGAGAGTTACAGCGCCTGCTGCAGCTATAGAGACTGACACACGACAGACACTTTTTGCCGTAGCGCCAGACAGGCCCAATTTGTCTGCAGGGAAAATTCTAATATGTATTTATCAAGCCATACCAATTTATTCTAAGTACTGTCAACCATTTATCTTTGAAGATATATTTGCACCCATTTTGTCAGATCTTTTAATGTTTGCTGTTTTATGCTGGGTTTTCTTTCTTGAATTTTAATGCAAATCTCATGGGATGATAATACATTTTAGTAGCTGGAACAGACCACCCATCTCTGTGAGGTGGTTAAGGCTGAGAGAACGTGACTGGTCCAAGGTCACCCAGTAAAATTTATCGCAGAGCGGAGATTTGAAGCCTCGCCTTCTAAGTTCTAGTCAGACACTCTAACCACTATACCCTGTGGGCTCTCTTCTCTTCAACAGCCACCTAATGTGTTTATATCTTGCCTTCTTCCAAGTTGAGCCACTCAAAGTGGCTCACAACATATTTTGTTTTTTATAAGGATATTTTTAATAACAAAAACAATATAGTAAAAAACAAAAGTTAAAATAAAAACAAAGCACATTTAAAACCAGCATTAAAATTACCATTGCCCTAATAGTATCCAAGTGGTCACATCCAGTCAGTCAAGTCTCTCCAAAGGGCCTTTTCATTCCTGTCTTGGGGTGATGGTGGACTGGCAGAGGGCATCTTTGTAGTAGCATCTACTGTAGAATTCTCTTCCCACAGAGATGAGTCTGGTAATTTCAGTATATAGTTTTCAGTGAATGCTGAAGACCTCTTTATTCTTGACTTCTGACACCTGAGACGTATACTTTCAGGGCCTACCTTATTTTTTGTGATCACATTTTTAAAATGTAAGTTTTAAAATGGTTTTAGATGGCATTTTAAGTTGTTAAAATAGCACTTTTGCGGGGGTGTAATAAACTAAAATCTTCATCATTTTTTATATGTGGTGGTCATTTGTTAAACATTGTTCACCTGATACTATATGTAGAATTATAATTGTTTGTGGTAAATAGGAATGCAATGCTAGAAGTTAATTAGATATAAAATGCTGTTGACACATAATGACCCTCAAACAACAGATAAGGGCATAGGGCTGGTCCACCCACAGTTTAGTTGGATATTACCATAATAAATCATTGTTGCGCAGGACAGTTTCAGTGTTTGAATATGTCTGAATGTGCAGTGCAGCTGTGCCAGCTGAACTCCACTGGCGCTGCTTTCGATACAACCCCATGGTTTTAGACAGGCAAATTTCTCACTGCAGAGCAAGCCGACAATATAACTGAACTGAAATAAAGCATGCTTCAGTGTTGCAGTAAAACCAAGGAGAAAATTAGAGCAAACCCAGATTTAAGAAACATGTTCAATATGTGGATCAGAATTAAAAGATAACTAAGCCCCACCTTCACAACCAACCATTACAATGAATGAACAGAAAACAAAAACATGCTTGGCAATTTACATCTCTGTAAAATAATATGGATGAACTGAAATAACAAAACTGCTTGAAAACAACACTTTATTTTAATTGAAATTAAGAGGAAGAGATTTTATCACAATGAATTTAAAGAAGATTGGAAGGACTTTATTGCATTTATACAGAAGCAATGTACACTGGTTAATACATTAGCAGGATTTTAAAAAGACTTGTAAAAACATGATGTCTAGACAATAAGTAATTTTAATGGTTTCATAATTTAAAATGGACATGCGGTATGATGATAAACAATGTAACCAGGGAAGGGAATAGGGGGAAGTCAACTCTACTTTTTTCTATGATTGAATATGTATTGTTGCTTTTATTTTTTGTTGTTTTTGGAAAATTAATAAAATAAAAAATATTTTTTTTAAAGGAAGGAAAACAACACTTTAAAGTTTAGCAATTAATGCAATGCAATTAATGTTTAATGAATAGACACAGTCAATTCCATTAAATCAAAGAAGCTAAGCTCATACTTATTTTTTTAAAAAAATATCAAAATAATTAAGCTAAACGTATAAAATTAGATACAACAGCTGATAGTTACAGAAATATACTGTTTTGAAAACTAAAAAGCCAGAGCTCTAAAATACCTTGCCTTCTTTAGTATGTCAGCATAGCTAACAGTGAGCCTGGGTTTGGACACTAAGCTAAGCCAAACCACAACTTAGCTCCTGGTAATACAGGAGCAGCTTGAGAGACAGAGGAGCACAGTGGTTGCAATCTTCTCCTTGTGCCTCGGCACACTGCAGGTTCACCTTGAAATCATAAGCTATAGTTTTAACTGTGGTTTAAAGTAGTGTGCAAACCAGGCTTGTATTTTCTGGCACACTGTAAAAAATTATGGTTACTATCTCCTTGATGAAGCCCAGTATAAAGTTTAGCAAAAACAATCCTAAAAATGAATTAGGAAAAATATGGTATAAGGTCTATTCTCCTCCGAGTCTATTCCTTTGACAAGTATTTTATTTTTCTCATGTCTTTTTGACTTAATCACTTTCTTTCAAAAAATATGCCTTGGCCCAACTTTTAATTTATTTCACCTTTTATGACTTTGTCTATGGCACTAAAAAATGTGCCAACTGAATTAATTAAGGCAATAAATATTGCTTTTATCAAACTTGTTTCGCTTACTTTTCTGAGCCCTTTTAAGGAAGATTTTTGGCTATTTGCACTTCAAGTTCAAAATATAACCTCAAATGAATACAAATACAAATGACTGCTTCAATGGTTGTCTCATTTTATATTTTATAACCCACAGTGTATTAAAAATTCAGATCCAAATTACAGCATTTCCTGTTTAACATTCCGCATGCAAAGTTGTTGCAAAAATGTTGCAGAAAGGTCCATTCTTCTGGGCTGAGACCATGGTTGGTTTGGGCATTGCAATAAGTGGTTGGGGTGCTCGCCTGAACCACTGTGACTTGGCAATGCAACCCTCATTGCCCCTACTAGGTGTGTGCATCATTATCAAAGAACTCTGGGGGCAAGACAATAATCAGAATAGCTCTTCAATTTAATGCGAATTGTAAACAATGTAACTTGTCAATAAATAAACAGTAGAGTTAACACTGTAGTGTTCTGTGTTGGATTTTGGGTAGGTCTGCAAAATGAGAAGTATGATGCACATGCCTGAAGATGAAGGAATTGCCTTTCATTCATTTTAAAACTGCATTCTAGTCTTACTGCTTGTATCACGTGACACATGGCTGCTCACAAATTTTGCCTCTTCAGTGCCATTAGAATTTACCATTATGCCTCCATCAGTCTTCTCTTTGTTAGTTACCCCTAGGTTTCTATTAATTTTCAACTGTGGCCTTGGGAAGATTTACAAGTTGGGATTTACAACGTCCCTTTTCCACAAGCACTTCCTGTCTCATTATTCAACCTGTTCTGCTGTCACCCAGATCTCCCCTCCTCCCCAATAAAATAAAAATCGAAATGCTACCATAAATCTATGTAAATAAATTGACACGGTTTTGAAATGTCCCTGTAATTCTTAAGGGATGGTGATTCCTGGGCTTACAATGAAGCAATTTCCTTGAAGTTGGAGACTGCAATATATTTTCACATTAGTGATCTTGTCCTAAAATCCAAGCATTTACATTCTTTCCATGACTTATCTTCAAGACTCTGCACTGAGAACCAGTGAAATCCTAGAGGTTAATAAAGGATATTGAATAAGGCTCTGCTAGAAAATTATTTGACTGATAGAAATTGATGGAAAACTGGAAGGGCTTTGTGCAGATGATCCTAATTAGGCCTTTGTACCACTGAATAATGAATGTCCTAACCTTACACATGGGTCTTTGTTTGTAATGAAGATTTGTGTCCATCTTCACTATTTTCTACACATTTTTGGTTTTCTTTTTATGCCCTGTTTGACTAGACAGAGGATTATTGCCAAAGGCAGCCTTGTTATTTTCATTTAGTCTTCTCATTCTGCAGTGAAGGAAGAGAAGGAGGAGGATTTACTTTGCTTTACTGTTTTGTCCTTAGGCTTTCTGCTTCTTTTGAAGCATTGTGTAAGACTGAGAAAACCTGCAGGGAAAGGGAAACATATTAGTTCTGCTGGGCTGTGGACTCCTGGATTCCTGCTGCTGCTGAGGATTGCCTTGTCTGATGATGTGCTGCAGAAGTGAGACCATCCTGTCAACACAGCGTTCTCCTGGCCGTATTTTATATCGCAATGGTCGAAACTGCTTAGTTTGAACATTTGCTTTGCATACTCAGAACTGCGTGCAACCTACGAGCGCAGGAATGGACTGGGAACATGTGCAGCTGAAACGGCAATAGAGTTATAGGATCAAAAACACCAAGCCCCAGTCACAGCTCTATCTGTTGCATTTTGCAAGCGCATTTCAAAGACCTACACTGAGTGCCTTGCAGTAACCCAACTATGGAAAAGGTAAATGGTGTGTTTATGTGGTTGCCACCTGAGTGGTCAAAAGACAAAAGCGTTTCTTTAGAAATGTTGGTACTGAGCATGCTCTGGGATTGTGCCTTTAGGAGTAGTTCCAAGATAGGTGCTACAGTTAGAACTGTATATAAACCCCCCAGAAAAAGCCACTTTTTCCTTTCATCTTACTAGTGTAGCCTGTACACCTTATAGTAAGCATGGCAAATTACTTAGGAACTGGCACAGCTGACACACCCATTTAAGCTGCTCAAAAGTTCTCTTGGCTGCAACTGAAAATCTGGGGGCAAAACTGGGTCCAGGTGCACCCCAGAGCTACAAACCAGATTCTTCAAGAGGAATGCAATGCTCTCCAAAACAGGCAACATATGCCAACTCATGGGTCAGCAGTCCTACTGCTCAAAAGCACTTCCACCATGGATGGAATTGTAAAGGAGGAGGCTCACAGTTTTGAGGTATTCCTGGATCTCATTGAGCATTCCTTCTGATTTGATTCCAGGGCAAGTTACAAAACAGTTAAACAGTTATGCTCCATTCATTCTGGTTTGCTTTTCACTTTTCTAACTGCAAAAAGTCTGTTCTCCTCCCCCCGCCACAAGTGGACTTGTTTTACAAGGGCAACAGAGCTCTTTAATCCGTGTTAACTGCAGACCTAAAGTTCCAGTACATGCTTGCATTCCTTGGAAGCACCCTCAGGTGGCCTTGACGGCTTGCAGTGCCTTCTATCAGCTTCAGCTGTTTTACCAGTGACGAGCCTATGTGAGCACAGTGTGGTGTCCTAGCTGGATTCCTGCAATTGATCCCAAAACATGAATCCAGAGCCTCAGCTACATTAGTAAAAGAAGAAGTTATAAATGCGTTATAACACTGTGACACCAGCTGGCGCTGTAGACCTGAAATCAGAACTCTATGAAATTTTCCATTGTGAGGTTTAAAACGTCTTTTTCCCCAAAGCATTTTTGTATAGCTGTGTAGATGCAGCCCAGGTTATAGCACCATCATCTGCTCTGACTTCCAATCAGCTTCTGGGCTCGATTCAAAGTGCCTAATGAAGTGAGGTGGGTGATTACAAGGAAGAGGATCCTTTTGGCATTTATGCCCTCCCTAGAAAGGTTCATCCAGCCCCCATGTTTATGATATTTTAGGTGCTGGACAAAGACTTTTTTTTTCTTTCCCAGATGAGCATAGTCATACGATGTTCTTAGATGTTTTGCTCCCCACCTCCCTTTTAAATTTTGCTTAGCTCCTATGCCTGGGCTGTGTTTTAGTTTTTTCTTTTTTTGCATTTTGTGTTGTTTATAATTGGTTTTAACATTTTTATTTGTTGCTTAAATGATGGATTGCTTCTGCACTTTTAATAGGTTGTACTGCCCAGAGACCTATGCTGTATGTATAGTAAACAAACAAACACTCTGCCTGGATATTTGTGCACCACCTATTTTTAAACTTTCGTTGACGGTTTGAAGAACTAAAATATGCTTTTGAAATATTAAATCAAAAGAGATATTCACAGCATTTTTCCACATGCAAAATGCTGGTTCATGTGCTGCATGATTTTGTCCCATGACTATGCAACTTTCTAGACCTCTGCAGTTTATTGAAGTGAGAGGTGCGTGTAAACTCTTCATTCCTTCCCCTGACCGCTAATATGTGAGATTAAGAGAGACAGAGAGAGAGAATTAAGATAAATAGTAGGCAGTTCTTTTACAGGCGGTAAATTCTACTGAGATTAATTTGTCAGGTATTTTGGAGTTGTAGTGGGAGAAGTCTGCAGCTGTGGCTGCTTTAATATCACAGAGATAAGCTGTACTTTTGAGATTAGTAAGAGGTTAATAAATAAATAGTCCATCAAGGCTGATTTCTTACTTCACTTGTAGCTTGTTACAGGCATGGTTGCGTTTCCTTATCTTCTTTTCAGACCAGTTCTTCAAAAAAAAAAGGGGGGGGGATTTGTGTCAGGGTTACTGTGTAGGAAGCCCTATTCGAAACTCATATGTGCATTTGGGCTGTGATTAATTTGTGATGGGAGAAAATTCACTCTGGATATGCTCAGAATCAAGCCCTGGCACGGATTGTTTTTGGTTCTCAACTTGCAGGTCTTAGGGGTGCACCTTGTTCAAATACACAGCTTCGCTGATCCATAATTATTCCCACATAATATGAGTTTTAATCCAACAGAATTTGTCAAATAATCTCTTGAGCTAATTTACGGCAGCAGAAACTGATGCAAGAAATGTGGCATTCTATCTTGTTTTTACAAACAACGATTAAAAATGGAAGAGATCTAAGATGATGGGAAGAGGAGCCTGCTGTATCAGGCAACTGGCCCATCAAACTAGAAATTGATATTGCAGTGTGGCAGCGCCTAAACGTTGGAACTCCCTGCATCTTGATATCAGGCTAGCACCTTCACGGTACTTTGTTTGGCGCCTGCTTAAAAAACAAGCCCATCCTGTCAATAGTTGAATTGTTTTAATCTGTATGTAGTTTATCACTGAACTTAATTTTTTAATTTTTTAAAATAGTTGTTATAATAACATTTTGTTCTTTTTGTAAACTGCTTGGAGGTGTGTGTGGTTTTTTTAAACAAACAAGCAACATATACATTTTATTAAATAAATAAGACAAAGTCCTGCATCCTGTACTCACAAGCGGCCACACAGATACCTGTGGGAAACTGTGGAAGCAGGGCCCAAGCACAACAACACCCTCCCCTCCTGCTGTTTCCAGACACTGGTGTTCAGAAGCATTACTGTCTCTGATCATTGAGGCAGAACACAGCCATCATGGTTAGAAGCCATTGCTAGCCTTATCACAGATACTAGCCATTGATATTTGAATGGTTCCTTGCCTTCTTTAGGCCCTGTGCTGCTTCCCTGGCTCTTGTACAGCTGCCATGCAGACATGCAGAATTTTTTATCGGGATGGTTTTCCTGAAATGGAAATAAAGTGATGGAACAAACTTGCTAAATTTCTGTGTAGCATAAGAGCCCTGTGAGAAAAAAGTTTGGCGACAGGGGAGGTATTTCTCTCTCCCCCCCACCCCTTTATACAGCATGTGTGCTTAATGGAACTTCTTTGGTTCCATTAGCTGGTGATAATGTGGTAATTATCTGATACAGTCCAGTGTAAAACATTGACTCAGTGAGTGGCTTGGTTGAGAAAGGCAAATGCCATGCGAAGGTTCATTAGGAAAGGGATTAAAAGTATCATAATGGCTTTTATAAATCTATGACGCAGCCGTGTTTGAAAAACGGTGCGCAGTCTCACCATCTTGAAAAGTAATACTGCAGAGATGAAAGCCTTGTAGAAAAGAGTGGCCAAAATTAGCAAGCCATTGGGAACATCTTTCTAAAGAATGAAGGCTGTCGCTGGAAGAGATTTAGGCTGCAATACTTAATGCACTTAATGGGAGTAATTCCCACTGAATTCAATGGGGCTTTCACTTTGTAACATGTAGTTAAAGAGCTTTAGAAAGGTAATGGTAAAGGTACCCCTGCCCGTACGGGCCAGTCTTGCCAGACTCTAGGGTTGTGCGCTCATCTCACTCTAGAGGCTGGGAGCCAGCGCTGTCCGCAGACACTTCCGGGTCACATGGCCAGCGTGACAAGCTGCATCTGGCGAGCCAGCGCAGCACACGGAACGCCGTTTACCTTCCCGCTGGTAAGCGGTCCCTATTTATCTACTTGCACCCAGGGGTGCTTTAGAACTGCTAGGTTGGCAGGCGCTGGGACCGAACGACGGGAGCGCACCCCGACGCGGGGATTCGAACCGCCGACCATGCGATCGGCAAGTCCTAGGTGCTGAGGTTTTACCCACAGTGCCACCCACGTCCTTTGGCTGAATTAAGCCCACAGGCTGTTTCCCTTTAACAGCGTTTGGCGTGAAGGGTTATTGTTTCCACTGTTCACATCTTACATCTATTCCCCTGTGTAAGTGATGGAGTATTTCAAATGCAGCAAGTTAATAAACAACACCGACTGGTATATATTTTGGAGTACTAATTTTGTCAGTGGCTTGTACGCCATTGGTATTTGAATCAAGCCATAAAATATGAGCTTGTGTGAAGTGTCCGGAGTATAGCAGGTAAACACTTACAAATTGTAGGGCAGTTGCTAAGACAATTGACTCTCGGTTCTGAAAAGGAAGAAGATAAATTATGTAAAATAATAATGCTATGAATAATTATGATTTCCCTGCCTTCAGAAAGGGTTTCTGTGTTCAAGGCACTTGTCCAGTGTGTCACTTAATAACAAAAGGTCCCCCCAACAAATTGTGGGATTTATTATATCCCACAAAGCCAAACCAGATGAACTGTAGATGAAGCTTTTGAATTCAGAAAATGAATTAAACAACAATCACATCAGCACTGGCTTGCATGCTTACATAGCATGGAAACTATATCAAATGAAAAAGGAGAAAAGGGCCCCTGAACCTTTAATAGTCATGTGAGAACAGAACATTGGACTCAATGGGCCATTGGCTGCTCCAACAGGCTCACCTTATATTATTGGGGCTAAAAGAAGTGAGAATTGGATTAAAACTAAGGGCTTAGACATACTTCCTCTTATCCTGCTGCTTTGACCTGGGGAGAATGGCTCTTCAGTACTTAATTGGAGCAAATGGCAATTTGGGTTTCCCCTGGATTGCCATTTGTTCTGAACTATCACTAAAGAGTGGGTTTTCCATTGGAAAGGAGTGGGGCAAGGGGAAAACCACTTGGACTTGTGCCTAGATAGTGTGAGTCAAGTGGAAAACCACTTGGACCCATGCTTTCTAGAAATGCTGTTGCAGAACTGCAGACGAGTCCTAAGTACGCTTATCAAGACAGTAGGAAGGAAATAAATGGAAAATGATGGTCTGAGAGATGTCGCACCTTTAATATTACTATTTAAGCTCCATATTTTAAATGTTCTCTCTTTCTTTTCGCCCCTATCTGATCACCACCTCCCTGTCCCGCCACTCTGCACAAAGAGAACATCCCTTGTGTGTACTTTTCTGGAGAGGTGACTATGGCAACAGTGAATGGGAGGGACAGTAATTGTGTGCTCTCTTGCTTAAGTGGTTGAGTAGAAGGCCACTTGAAAAGTCCTCACCGTAAAAGTGCTCATAAATTCCACTGGCGATTGAGATGGCTTTGCAAGTTTACTTCTGGCCTTTGCTTTTGCCCCATCCCCCTAGAATGTAGGTGCAGGAGGAGGCAGCAAATGGTTCGGCTGTGGCTTAAGGACTCTTGAAACTCACTTTGAGTGGGCAGCCCCATGATGGCCACAAGCATCAGATCAGTCATTAACAGCCATTGTCTCTTGTCAGTGTTTTCTAAGAGGCCCTTCAAGTATTGTAAGCCTCATGCCATTAAATGATGGTCAGCAGGTCCCATGGGATAGATCTCACTTTCTTGTGCCCCCTGGAGCCAGTCAGCTGTGTATGGTTTAGCCAGCCTTCCTTCACAACCAAGGTGTTCCTTGGTTGTTCTCTTGTGCCTATTTATTTATTTGTTTAATAAATAAATATTCCCTGTTTAGGAAAGTTTTTAATGACTGATGTTTTAATGTATTTTTAATCTCTTGTAGGAAGTGGCTTGGGAAACCCAGCCAGATGGGCAAGGTATAAGTAATAAATTGTTGTTGTTCCTGCTCTTCAGCAAAAACCAGCTCGCAGTGTAGCTTAAAAATGTCAGTGGTAAGCCAGTCCCCACTTTAAGGCTAACAATCTATAAAGCATGTCACAAAAGGAAAAGGAATTGTGAAGAAGAGGGGGAAAGCAAACTCAGGCACTGTTCGTCAAAGCAAGGTTTATGAGGGAAAGCATCATGTGAGGAGGAAAGGGAAGGTGGAGAATGACTCTCCTTATAACATGATTGAAGACCTGTTGTGAGTGCCTGCGGTGAGAGGAAACTGGCAGCCCTGCTGATGAAATTGTAACCTACTGACAATTAAGGGTGCCAATACCTGGAGGAACCTCCTGGCTAGCCAAAAAAAGAAAAAGAAAGAACAGCTGGAAAAGTGCCCCTTTTCTTGTTTTCTTTGCCAATTTAGAATGTACTTCTTTGTTTTGCTACTTTGCTTTTAACTCCTCAGAGTCTCAAACTGACTCACACAGTAAAGAAAAAAAATCATACTACACAATTTGAACAAATGTAACAATAATAACAGTAATATGTAGCAAAAATACCCCTTTCCCTTTCATCCACAATTATAGATAGATGGAGCCATCAATTTCAGTTCTCCTAGTTTCCCAGTTTTAAATTCAGTTCTCCACACTTTGCAGCAATTTGTCATTAAAAACAACAACAACAAAAAACCTCATGAATTTTTTTCAGCATTTAAGCATGGATTTCTTCTAACACATTTTTATATGCAGTTCTGAGTAATGTACACATTTTTGCAAGCGATTTTCCCTAACACAATTCATTTTTGTATGTTCTTTTCACTAACACTGGTGGTGCAAGTCTAGGCATAAATCTGATCAAACAGAGGTACAATTACATAGCTGGTCCCACAATACAGCAGTGGTGGCGGCAAAGGGAGTATATTTCTTGGCCTCGATTGCATCCTCAGTGATTCACCCAACAGAATTGTTTAGAGTGGTAAACTGGCTGGTCCAAACCAGTGTTGTATCATTGACAGTGGACCAGTCAATAGCCAATTGTGAGAGATTTCCGAATCACTTTGAGGAGAAAATCTTTCGAACCTGTTCTCAACTTGATGCCACAATTGGTTCAGGTTCATTCATCCTAAAGTATAAGATGGATCATTTTTTGACACCTGGCTCAGGATATACTGGGTGCAGCGTGGTTCTACTTTCAGAATTATGAAGAACAGCTAATTTGGCAACGTGATTGGTCCATTCAGATTTGATCCATAGAACTTCCCACCCTCAGGATATCATGGGACATTTTAGCTGTGAATACTGCCCATGTTGCTGATAGCTAAAGAAATTCACAAACCTTGTTGATAGCACTAAATATGCTTTGAGTTCATTTACTAATTGTAATTCAGATCATGTAGCCTATACTGTATTGCCACGTGTGCATGTCCCAACTTGTATGTGAGACATATATATTTGAAACTCAGGATTATTGAACATAAAAATAACACTTGCATCCAGATAGTTGACGCTCCTGTTAGCATGCACTTCATACAACACTGTCATTCCTTGGATGCTTTAAGAATTTTTTCACTGGAACATGTACAGTCAACTCTTTTAAAATGTGTATCTCTAACTGATTTATTGGTTTAGACTCAAGAGAGAAGTGTTTCGGATTCATAAATTAAAGTCTGTGTAACATTGGAATTTGAATGACAAATTAGATTTGTGTTTCTTTCTGTAAATCATCCCTGATATCGAGTCTCCCTCTTAGTCACTGGGCCTTTTCCCAAGAGGTTGTTTATCATATTGGATTCTTATTTGTACCAATTGCCTGTTATAATATTCTTTCTCTTTCAGCAGTAATAGCTGCTGAATTCGATTTTCTGTATACACACAGTTGTAGTCGGTAGCTTTTTATGAACTGCCTTTGAAATCTTAAAGGTAAAGGGACCCCTGACAGTTAAGTCCGGTCGTGGATGACTCTGGGGTTGTGGCACTCATCTCGCTTTACGGGCCAAGGGAGCCGGCGTACAGCTTTTCCGGGTCATATGGCCACCATGACTAAGCCGCTTCTGGCAAACCAGAACCATGCACGGAAACGCCGTTTACCTTCCCGCCAGAGCGGTACCTATTTATCTACTTGCAATGTGTGCTTTCGAACTGCTAGGTTGGCAGGAGCAGGGACCGAGCAACGGGAGCAATCCGAGCAATCCGCCGTGGGGATTCGAACTGCCGACCTTCCAATCGGCAAACCCTAGGCTCTGTGGTTTAACCCACAGCACCACCCATGTCCCTTGAAATCTTAGTGCCCCCCTTTTAGAGGCACTATCTCTTTTTGGTTGTTTCTACAGCAGTTTCTTTGTTTTTCCATTACAGAAATATGACCTTTTCACTGTATAATTTCAGGGATAATTCTTCCCTTGGATAAATTTTTTTCTGACTTGAATTTTGGAGTGCTGCTGGTAAAATCAACAACATTGGTTGTTTTTTTGGCTACAGCTTTCTACTTGTTTGTTAATCATTGGGGTTTTTTTTGTATTGTAAACACAGTAACATCTTGGAGAGAGTCAAGCTTGGTTGCGGTCCAGTAAACTAATGTCTGAAGAAGTAAGGAAATGAAAATATGTACATTCTAGTGTTTACACAATTCAACTGCTATATAGTCTACTATATGGTATTTGGACTGTGTGCTATTCAGTTGGTATATAGCATTTGGAGCATTTATCACTTTATCTATCATTTCATTCAACTGACACTCAGTATTTGGGCTGTTTCTTACCTCTGTTTATATACAGGTTTTACATTGGTTGTTTATTCTACTGAGATATAGTTTTGTATCCTCTTACTTTACCTTATACAGTGGTACCTCTGGATGCGAACGGGATCCGTTCCAGAGCCCTGTTCGCATCCAGAAGCGAATGCAACCCACGTCCGCGCATCTGTGGGTCGCAATTCACCACTTCTGCTCATGCGTGTGACGTCATTTTGACCGTCTGCGCATGTGTGAGCGGTGAAACCCGGAAGTAACACGCTGCGTTACTTCTGGGTCGCCGCAACGCGCAACCTGAAAATACTTATCCCGAAGCTACTTCAACCTGAGGTATGACTGTATATGATATATGTATCTCATTACTAATTTATTATTCCTGCCATTCATTGGTCTGCGACTGGGTTATTTTGCTTGTCTATCACTTAATAGAACTATCTGCCATTGCCTAGTTGACAGGTGCACACAGAGGGTTGGAATTCCTGCCGCCACCTTTGAGAATACTGTGCTCTTTTGAAGCCAAATCTGTGAGAAACTGTCAAATGAATAATCTTGCATTTGGGCTGGGGTTTGCATTTAATATGAACCTTGCCATTTTCCTCTTTATGAGGATGATTTATTTAATTTCTATACTCAGGTGCCTCTGTGACATGTTATATGTAGGGCTAACTCGACGATGGGGACACAGGTGGTGCTGTGGTCTAAACCACAGAGCCTAGGGCTTGCCAATCAGAAGGTCGGCAGTTCGAATCCCCGCGACGGGGTGAGCTCCTGTTGTTCAGTCCCAGCTCCTGCCAACCTAGCAGTTTGAAAGCACGCCAAAAAAGTGCAAGTAGATAAATAGGTACTGCTCCGGCGGGAAGGTAAATGGCGTTTCCGTGTGCTGCTCTGGTTTCGCCAGAAGCGGCTTAGTCATGGTGGCCACATGACCTGGAAAAACTTTCTGTAGACAAACGCAGGCTCCCTTGGCCTGTAAAGTGAGATGAGCGGTGCAACCCCCGAGTTGTCTGCCACTGCACTTAACTGTCAGGGGTCCTTTACCTTTTTAACTCGAAGACAGTTCAGAAACTTCAGTTGGTGCAGAATTTGGTGGCCAGGTTGCTCACTGGGGTAAGATGGTTTGAGCATATTACACCCATCCTGGCCCTACTATATGGGCTACCAAAGTGCTGGTTTTGACCTATAAAACCTTAAACAGCTCAGAACCGCAACACCTCAAGGACTGCCTCTCTCCGTGTGAACTGACCCGGACCCTACCATCATCATCCGAGGCCCTTCTTCCAGAAGTCTGGAGGGTGGCAGTGCAAGAACAGGGCTTTTCTGTGGTGGCTCCCCACTTCTGGAATGCTTTCCCCAGGGTGGCTTGCCTAGTACCTTCATTACATATCTTTAGACATCAGGCTAAAACGTTGCTCTTCAACCAGGCTGATTAACATTCTATGGCTTTTTAAATGTGTTTGTTGAAGGGGGGTTATTAGTTTGCTTTTGTTTTATTATGTATTATGTATTATGTATTTTTCTGTTGTGATCTTTGGATGAAGGGCAATGTGTATATTTAATAAATAATAGTGGTAATACTAATACTGCCTTTCATCTGAGGATAACAGGGTGTGTTTACAATATAAAAACACAAAAATACACACCACAGTTAAAAGCCCACAGATTGTTTAATTAGACAAAGGCCTAATGATTCTATGTGTGAGTCTATGCATGCTCCCCAGTATGGATGACATGAACTCACACTGTTATGACAAGGAACTGGACAAATGATTCAGAAAAGGCAGCAGGAACACAGCATGTTTTACAGTAGCCTGCAGTCTGCTAAATCTTTGAGATTATCCATTTGTCATACAGTGCAATTTTTATTCTTGAAAGAACAGTGTGAGAGAACCATTTCAACTCTAGGAGACTTGAAATTGATTTTCTTTTCCACTAAAGTAGGTGCTACACACACATTTCATTAGAATTGCTGGTGTGTCATTATTATAATCTTTTTTGTGAATTATTTAAAATGTAATTGATTTCTCTTCTCAGTTCCTTTTCAATTTTGATATAGCACCTAGACTTGAATGAAAAGTGGACACACAAAATGATGAGCACACAATTTTCTCGAAATATTTGCTATGCACATGGCAAAATCATCCAACATTGATGACAGTAAATATTATATATGTATTGTTATAATCATTATAATCCAATCCCTCCGATGCCATTTCTCCTTCCCCATCTTTATTATCCAATCATACAGTGTACCTGGATTGCAAATTCCTATTTTAAGAATGTATAAATTGCTTAATATAAATATCTAAGCCAGGAACATATAAAAACATAAGGATTTTTTAAAAAAACAACAACAACCTATAAAACAAAATTCTAAAATATAATACAAATCCTTTATCACAGATCACATTGACTGCAAACTAAAATCAACAATTCAGCTAGGAAATACTAGGAGTAAAAATAAATGGCTAGCTAGACCCATTGTTGAACATGGCTAAGTTCGATCTATTAATTTCAGTGGGTCTACTCTGAGTAAAACTCAGCTGACTGCCACCCAATGAGCAGGATCCACCTAACAAATTCGAACAGTGAAAGTCCTGCACAAGGGCAATGTTTTTAGGCTGCTTTTCAGAGGAGGCAAATGCCCATTCAAATGGCCCACAATCAAAACCACAAAAAAATAGAAGGAACAATACACACATTTTAAACTTTAAAAATCCCTACTACTAAATAACTTTCTACACACTTTATATTTTTTATTTTTCAAAAAAGCAGAGCTGGAATTAACTTGCTTCCATCAGATCATTACCCAGCTAATAAACGTCTAACCTCAAAGGCCAATTGCGAACTAGAGCACTTCATTGTGGTCACTTTTTAAAGAGTGAAAAGTGGGGACTTTGGGCCCAGGTGAATACCACCAAAGTTCAGGGCATTTTATTATCCACACACAGAAAAACAAATGGTTCAGCTCTACTCAGAAGTCAGTTCTGGACATACTATTGCATTATATTTGCAAAAGACAATGTTACACAAAGTATGCCTCTATTTTTATCTGTGAAATGTTGCAGGATATACTAGCCAATGTTTGTTCCTTCTGGTAACAGTCACCATTTGAGTTCTCAAAATGCTTTTAACATGGACATGTCAATGCAATGTCTCACATCCTACAATTGTTGGTCCTTGCCTGACTGCATGTACCAAACAGCCCTTTTAGTTGGACTATTTTGCACTGAGACGTGCTCCCCCCCCCTTGAGAAATTACAGATCATTTAGATCCCAGTATGGTGCCTGGGATAGTTTGAATTAATGTCCACTTTCCTTGCATCTGTTGACATGTGGATTTATTTGTTGTCGTACAGTTCAACTCCTCTTATAAATGTTTTCTGTGTGGGTCTACCAGGACTCAATTTTGCTGTTTTAATACAGATCTTTAGTGCTTCTCGTGCTGGAAACAGAGATTAAAGAACAGTGGGTTTCTACTTTAGCAGCTGCGGCCCTATCATTTTGAAATGGATAATGTGTGGCAAGCAGTAGCTTTTATCTACAAGGAGGGGGATCATGAAGGAGAAGACTATCAATGGCTACTAGCCATGACAACTGTGTTCTGCTGCCATAGCCGGAGGCAGAAATGCTTCCAGTTGCTGGAGACTCCAGAAGGAGAGAGTGCTTTTATGCTCGAATGCTGCTTGACGGTTTTTCTCACAGGCAACTGGTTGGCCACTGGGAGAAAAGGATGCTGGACTAGATGGGCCATTGACTGGAACTGGCAGGCTCTTCTCATGCTCTTATGTATGGGATGATGAGAGAACAAGTATGTGCTGGTGGTTCTGCCCTCAACATCAAAGAAGCCCTGCCCCTTGACTAGGACAGTGGCATGTCCATCTCCTACAATAAAACCTACGCAGGAGAAGTTGGTTCCATGTGACTGGGACCCCTGGTCTTTTTCTAGACATGCTGTTGCTTCTCTTCCTCCTTCTCCTGGCAAGGAGATGATCAAACTCATCATATGTTCACATTATTGAATTTCGAACCAGAATGGGAAACACAGTTCATTTTCAATGCCATCCCTGTCACCCCAATTCCCTGCTCTATGAGTATGCCCCAATCTGTAGACATGTAAAAGAAATAGTTGTGGGAATAGTGACCCCCAAGATCTGCTTATGTTTGGGTTTGTCTTCTTCTCAGAAAAGTATGCAAGTTGGATTTGCTTCCTAATCCTATGCATGTTGACTAAGTCATGCTGAGTTCCATGGAACGTACAATTGCAGCCATGCAGATACATGACTATCCAGAGTCACTAATAAATCCCACTAAATTCAATGTGACTTATTCCTGGCCAGGTTAGCACTGAGTAGCGGCTGCCTTGAGTAAGAAAAGACTGTGGAATGAACCTTGCTGCACCTGTAGCAAGGTGTGGTCATTTTTTTCAAAGCATATCCTCACATTGCAAGCACTATTAGGCAAGGAAGATGTAGGATTAGACTGGGGATGTCCAGAACCAGTTCCTAAAGCACTAGTCTTGGACCTGGCATGCTTCCCAGAAATTGGTGTGTGCTAGCCTGCTGTTACTATTTGATATAAGCTTGCCAATTCCACACAGTATTGGGCTGTTCTGTCTTGGTTTTACTTTAGGCAGCGATTTGCTGGCAAGCTTTGAGATTATACTATCAATCTCAGTTTTCCAGCTGTAAAATGGGAGTAAAGGTTTATGAGAGTATGAACAGATTTAAAGCTCTAAAACACTGAACAGCTTGCAGCCTGATCCTCTGCAGCGTTGGGCATGGCTAAGTTCACATAAATTAGCAGGTTTCAGATCAGAATGTAGACGGCATGTCATACATTTAGGCTGCAATCCTAAATACATTTTCTAGGGAGCAAGTCTCACTGAAGACTTACCTCTGAGTAAACATGAATAGGATTGTGTTGTTATTCCAGTTCCACATGCTTGAGAGCACCAATGTAAATTGAGCCAAGCATGCTTAACTAAGTGTAGGATTGCAACCTTAAAAGGCCTTTCCAGACAATTCACATTAGGAAATGGAATGCAAAGTTGCACAGGATCAAGACAATGTTCTTAAATGTAGTTCTTGCATTGAAGGGGAATCCAAACACTTTTAACCAGGCTTTGGGCATTTGAATAAACACTGTCTTTTGAAAAGGCTCGTGATTGCTGTCCATTATATATTTATTTTTTCTTACAGCTTGCAGAATTAATGTGCAAGTTACTTTTTCCTTCCTAGAGCTATTTATATTTTAAACAATCTGGCATTTTAATTTTTTCGGTATGAGTTATTAAGATTTTCAATTTCATCAGTTTGGTTGTTTATGAGACAGTGAAAGGTGTATCCCAGTATATAAAACTAGGGAAACACAGGACTTTGCTATTCTGTTGTTCTTTTAATCATCTTGATAGTAGGCAAGTTTGTTTAAAGTTGTGTGTATTACGGATGGGCAAATCTAGGGCTGCCATATCTCAAAAAGTGAAAATCTGGACACAAAAATTGTTGAATTTTTTTCAGCCAAAGTTGTTGAGCTTATGAGCTATTTTTTAAATGAAATTCACCAAAATCTATACTTCCAACATGGGCTGCAATACATCTGGATTTCCCCAGACATTTCAGTGATTTCGGCTCGGACGCTGTTTACCAGTTATGTCTGGGAAATTTCAGACATATGGCAAGCTTAGCAAATCTGTCACCACCCCTAGGAAATCTGTCACTTTCAGTTTCTCACAGTTTCTCTTTTTCCCATTCTTCAGTTCAGGCACCCACATTTCGACATGTTTGCATTAAAAAAAAAGTCCTCTTGAAAAATTCATCAGCATTTTGGTGCAAATTTCTCCTAATAGGCACATTTTTGCATCCAGTTTTGCCTAACAGACACATTTTCCCAAAGCAGTGTCTCCTAACCAAAATATTATTATATGTCTCACATTCATGAACATATGCATTTTATGCACACTTCAGCACATATGTATTTTTGCACACATTACTTGGCTAGAGAACTTCACTGCAAAATTGGAGACGTGAATTTCAAAGGATAGTTGTGTTTTGGTTTTTGTATACTTTCAGAAAGTGCAGAGTAGGGGGATTTGTCTTTAAATGTGATCTGAATTTAATTTTCCCCACCTCCCTTTTGTGCATATGTATGTATGGGTAGATATACAGTCATACCTCATGTTACGTATGCTTCAGGCTACGTGTTTTCGGGTTACAGACAGTGGGAAACCCGTAAGTACCAGAACAGGTTACTTCTGGGTTTTGCCGCTCACGCATGTGCAGAAGTGCCGAATTGCGCTTTGTGCATGCACAGAATCACCGAATCCCGCCAATGCAGCGCTTCAGGATGTGAACGCTGTGGGTTGCGGACGTGCCTCCATCACGGATTACGTCCACAACCCGAGGTTCCACTGTAGAGCATGTTGTGGCTAAGGGGTTCATTGAATATGTATTTTAATTTATTGAATCTGTGGCACCAAAAGCAATATGTGCACTTTGCACTCCAAAAGAAAAACATTTCTTTCTTTTGTGTATTTGACCTGCCTTGATGAAATATCTCTTTAAATATCTTATAAAAATTAGTATAAACTCAGGTGTTGTTTTTTTAAAAAAAATAGGCAGTTGATAAATTTCCACCCATTAGCATAAATAGGCAGAATGTTCCTCCGGCAATACATCACAAAATCCAGGAACATAAGAAAACATTTTCCCCACCCCTCCTACTTTCTCCCCAAAGGGAGCAACAGGTCAGTCACATGGAGGGGAATTATGAGTGTCTGTCTGCATCAATTGAAGACTGCAGATCAAAGAATAAGTACTTCAGAATCTCAGAATCTGAAAGCTGGAAAGAACATAGAATAAAACATATTGGAGGGAACACAACAAGTTAACCTAGTTATCTGCCTTTGCTGGACGGTCAGAGAGCTGTCATTTCAAGCCTTACAGATCTTGTGAATGTGGAATTGGATTAATAAATATTTGATCTGCTCATGGGATATATGCAAAGTGCCCTCTAATGCCTTAGAGCAGTAAGGAGCAGCTGAGAGGTGAAAGAGTTCATGTTCTACATCTCAGTAGGCTTTTATGCCTTGTCGATATGCAAAAAGGAACCTATGCAATTGGAGACATGCAATTTTGTGGATGCGGTTCAGTTTTAAAGATTGAGGCGTTAAACAGCTGCAAAAGGCATTCTTCATACTTGCATTCTTCTGCTGGTTGCCTTTTGCCCAGCCAGGGCAGATAAAGGGTGTTGGTCTTTTTGTCTTTTTGATTACAGATCTTGTAAATAAAAAGGCTGTGGAAAAAATGGAAGGTGATACTAGTGTGGAGTTACGAAGAATTAAATATATGTCTCTGTTTCCATGGAGACAGCTTTGCATGTGAGTGTGTTTCTCTGTGCTAAGGGTGTGCGATTCTAAATTGGCCTGGCCCTGCCCACTACTGGAATCCCTCCCTTAGAAGATTGACACAACAATGCCTGAGCTATAATAGAGAGTTTGCTACTGTTTGACAGCATTGTTTTTCTGTGCCAGTTTTCAGGGCACAACCTTCCCCAGGTGGCTTGCATGCATAACTAAAACATCTTATTCCAATAAAAACAAACCATTAAAACATCAGTTTAAAAACATTTCACAGCCCAACAGAATGCTCAGATTAAAACAATTTAGACAATTTGGAAGAAGCAATTTAAAAAACAGCCACAGTGTAAACCATTAAATAATAATGAAGTCAGCCCAAGCTCTCAGCACAAAACAAATGGGGTTTCACAGCCTATTTAAAAAGCAAAACGAACATGTCCAGGTTTATATCCCCTTGGGAGGGGATGCCACAAATATTCCACTGAATATTTGGTTCAGCAGCTGAAGCTCCCGGTATCAGATCTTCTGTTTACCACCAATTAATAATGCGGTGGACTCACCCCGCCAACTGCCCCCAAATTAATTATAGCACACACACACCTCACTGCAATCCAAATACACCGAGTTTCACAATTTACCATTTATCATGTGGGGGACTTGTGTGAGGGAAAACTTAAGAGTCTCTTAGGCAGAAAAATGATCAAACAAACAAGAAACGTTTTATTGAAACAAAAAAAGTTTGTGAAACAAACTGAGTCAGGAAATGTGTTCTTTCAGGTAGAGGTTAACTTGTTTACTTTAACCAACCATAAGATGTCTTTATTTTATCAAATAAAATATTATTTGCAAGTTAACTCTTGTATTTCATAGAAGCATCACTTTTTATTTCTTGTGTACCTATGTTCCCTTTCCTCTCGAATATCACTTCCGTAGTTGTGTAACTGAGCAGAGCAAGGCTTCAAGCTTCACAAAACAATTTTTAGTAACTGATTTGGATTACTCCTTAATACAGATGTGACTAAAGCAGATTTCATAGATGTAGGGAAGAGGGATCTGTGTGAGGAACATAGAGTGCCATCTGAATAATTTGATGATCCCTACTGATTATGAAAATCAAATTAGTAGTAATTGATGTGCATGGCACACCTTTCGCCAGAAGCTGCAGTGCTGCTTCAGCAGACAGAAATAATCATAATGTAAAGGAACAGTGCGCTCATAAGAAACAAAGGCAGAAACTAGGAAAGGTTTTGAGAGCAGGGTGGCGCTGAGATCGTAGAGAGCTGAATTTTTTTGGTGGGTGGGGGTGGCGGTTCTTGTGTAAATTATTCCAAATGGCTCTATCCCTTCCAACCCCCCCCCTCCCCAAATTCAGATACTCTTAAACTCAAGAATTGGGAATGTAAAATGATTACCTCCATACTAGTAAGCCTCAAGACTGGTGATCCTGATCACAATTACTTAGGAGGAGTAATTGCTACTCATATCCATCCACTTAAATGACATGTTGCTGAGATGCATGAATGGTCTTTTCACATTTTTACAAATAGAAGCTGCACTCCTCACACCCAATCTGAATTAAGACTGTGGTTGCAGGGTGATTAATGCATCTTATCTGTGCTATTCTCCTGATGAAATAGCGCCCCATGCAAACTGCTATTTTTTTCCATCGGGTCTAGATTTAGGATCGAAGTGCCTCTCTGTACACTGATCTGCCCCATATCAAACTGAAAGTAGGATGACAACACTGTGACGTATGTGGGCTGGTTAGTTACTGCATGTCTGACACAGATATTTCTACTATCTTACTGTTTTGTGATATAAAAGCTCAGAACAGTAAGGAGTACTTGAGTTGCACACTTTAAGTGTATTTACTCTCAGAAGCATGACCCACTCAATACGATGGGACTGAATCCCTAGTGAAATGGCCCTAGATTGCCACTGACAATGTCTTGCAATTCTTCTTTACCTGTGGTTTATATCTCTGAAAATAATTTGAACTGTGATAATCTTTTTGCCTATTTCAACTTTAACAGCAAATGCTTTTAAAAAGTTTCTCAAAGATCAAAGGATGTAAGTGTGCCATTTTACTACTTTGCAATTCAAAAGCATTGCTATAATTTTGATATACCTGTCCTATACATATGTTGGTTTTTCAGAGGTTGGTTTTTCAGAGACTTGAATATTAATTCCCTCAGCTGTGGATTCAAGAGCTCTGGGTTTGAATTATAGCCATTGGATCTGACCTGTAGTCTGTTAATGGTCCTTTTTATTTCTACTTTCAGCATCCTAGCCACAATACAGATGTCTTTCCCGGTAAAACTACAACTCTTGTTGCCATTTATATTCATTAAGGATCAGGCTGTTCCAAAGATTTATATTATAAACATTGCCGTAGCTCTCTAATTCAAAGTACTTTTATTATTAGGCATTTCCTAGTAGATGTTGACAGGCTTTTCACTATCTAACTTTGATCATCAAAACATATATCGCCATCTTCTACACTCTTCTTGCAAACCCCCAGAAAAGTACTGCTGTAATATGATTACCTCTCCCTTTTCTGAACATCTGATTACTTGTCCAATATGTTTGATGCTACCCAGCAAACCGAGATACTACATATTGTAATGAACAAACAGAAAATGTTGTGTGTTTGATTCATTTGTCTTGACAATATTTATACACTGCCTTTCAAAATTAGTTGTCAAGGATCATTATAATAGTCAATCAAGACTAAACCGCAAATCTAGCATTGGATTGCCAACTATTGAAGTTTTATTTTACTTGAGGTTTGGATTGAGGTGTCTGTATACCTGAGCAATGGGGCCCACACAAAATGCTCTGTTATGTGAGGCGTACAACTACTATACAGTGGTGCCTCGCAAGACGAAATTAATTTGTTCTGCGAGTTTTTTCATCTTGTGAATTTTTCGTCTTGCGAAGCAGGGATATGCATTGACGGTTTCCCATAGGAATGCATTGACGGTTTTAAGAAAAAGGCGCAAGACATTTTCGTCATGCGAAGCAAGCCCATAGGGAAATTCGTCTTGCGAAGCAACTCAAAAAACAAAAAACTCTTTCGTCTTGCGAGTTTTTCGTCTTGCGAGGCATTCGTCTTACGAGGTACCACTGTATATACTTATGAGTCTCCTGCCACCAAGGAATACTGTGCAAACATAACACCAGGCCTCCATACTTTGCAACACAATAGAGATTACATTTGTACCATAATTAGGAAATAAGCTACCTGCACAACAGGTAGCTCCCCAAAATGAGCCAAGCCATAGACTACAGATCAGGTTCCACATATATTGTCTTTGGTCAAGAAATTAAACATCTAGAAGAAATCGCTTTGGAAGGAGAACACTGAAGCTGAGGCTAGTCCCAAGAATGGTGGATCCATGACCATCGTTCAGCCCAGACACTGAGGTCCAGCGCTGAGGGCATTCTAAGCAGCTCCCTCACTGTGAGAAGTGAGGTTACAGGGAACCAGGCAGGGGGCCTTCTTGGTAGTGGCGCCTGCCCTGTGGAATGCCCTCCCATCAGATGTCAAGGAAATAAACAACTATCTGACTTTTAGAAGACATCTGAAGGCAGCCCTGTTTAGGAAAGTTTTAAATGTCTGATGTTTTGTTGTATGTACTCGTCTTTTAAAGCCATCTATTTGGTGACCATCAACAAAATGCATGCAGCCAAGGTGGTAAGGATGCGGTAGAGGGAAAGCCCTCTATTCTCAAGGAGGGAAGCATACGGAAAATGCAAAGAACTAAGCAGTTTCACTCACTGTCTTGTAACACGCATGCATATAGGGAATGCTGTTCTTGACCCAGAGCTGACACAAGACATTGCATTTCCCAATTCACCCCTTGACGCTACTTACCTTTCTCTCCCGCCACCTCCCGCTCATCCATTGCTTTGCTGCCACTAATGTGGCAGCAGTGCTTCACGTGTCTTGGCCTCCAGCTCCCCCTGTCTTCTGTCTCACTCTGAAGACCCTTCAGAACAAGGCATTTCACTCTGGGTGACCCAGAAGATTGCAGCCACAGCTATTAATTCTTTTTGAAAATAATTAAATTTAGCCACTCTGAACTAAATTTACAAGGATGTGCTGGCAGGTTGGGCCTTGCAGGTCAGGGGAATCACCCTGCTTGCACAAAGCCTCCTGGCTGCTTTGTTGTTTGCCTGATGAAGAGGAGTTCTTCCTCCTTTGCTTAGCTGGGCAGCTGCCCACTGCCCGTCTAAGCTGATGCCTGGTTCCTTTTTGCTACTCATAAGTGTCAGCCAACAGTCAGTGAAGTGGCAGAGGCACCCCTCCTTGCTGCTGCTCTTTTGCTTCCTGCCACCTCTAGTAGTCTCTTTGGGTACAGCATGTATGTGCAACAACATTGAATATTTTAATGTATATTGCATACCCTCCAACATACCCCTCAGTGAAAAACCAGGACACAGTCTTCTGGGGCCTCACTGACCTGCACAAGATCATGGCCCTGAAAACAGCATTTTTTTGGGGGGGGTGGGTTGCGAGATTGCGGTGTAAAATTGCAGCACTCAAAATGACCGCCATGCTCTCATGGGAGAAAACGTGATGTTCATTGAGGGGTATGATGCTGCTAATAAAAACATTGCAAATAAATACATTACTGGTGTGTCAGAGAGAAACAGTAATTGTGTGTGTGAGGGGGGGAGAAGGCTCAGCTTTTTTCCTCTGCCTGGCAACTTACATCCTGAAAATGAAAAACAACAGCAGCTGGTTGTTCCCCGCTAGCTGCTTGGCAGCCCTACCTGTGCATGTCTCAGCCAGTTAGCAGTTTAGAGCTCTGCACGCACAAGGGCTTCTATGTTCTCTTCCATAACCTTGGCGTTGCACTGAGTACAATAGAAGCATACAGAGTTTTTCCCGAGGTTGAGGGCAAAGAAAAGGCTCCTGCATACACCAAACTCTATGAGCATACATATATTTGTGCTTTGTGGGAATGTACAGGGTGGCAGGAGAGGATATATTGTTTATTAATATCCTTTCTAACTTGCTCTAGCAAGTTCCTTTACTTCGCAGAATCTACATTCCCCTTCTCACACACAGCAGAAATCTGGTTGCAGGCTCGTTAGAACCTCTTACTATTATGCAATTCAGTCTCCCTCAGATTGAATTGTATGTTCCTGGTAAGATCCCTCCTAAAAGAATAAAGACACCACAGTCTTATTCATAAGCAATAAAAAGAAAGTTTACTCATGATCAAGCAGAGCACAGTGTGATCCCTGAAGGCAGGCTTTAAAGTTACAAACTTAGACTAACAGGTTTATCCCATAAGGGAGATGACCTGGGGGAATGCTTGGCTGGCAGCCAGCAGTTCATTCCAGGAAGTTCGCAGGACGAAAAGAAGATGGAAAAGAGAGAGTGTGGTAGCATGCCTTGGCCTTTTACCAGGTCTGGAAAGGTCACGCCCACCCACTAGTCAGAAGGAACGATGCTCCAGGCCAGGAGGAACAGGAAGTTTCGACTGGCTGGACCAAACATTCCCTTGTATGTCCACTCTAGCAAAACAAGAAATGTTGTATTTGACTGCTCCCAGTGGATTACATCCCACAATATTGATGTTCTTGAGAAGTTTGGGCATGAACTATATGCATCTTCTGAAAAGTTGTACAATAGTTGTAAAATCTAATGTCCCAATAAATGGGTACAGTTCTGTTCCCAAAGGTGTGCAGAAGCAGATATTAGAATTCTATATAGATGCTTCCAAAGCCATGTGCCAATACATTTTTGAGATGCTCATTTTTACTAGCCACTGGCTGCTCTATCATTTAAAGAGCACACTTTTTAGCGTGCTTTTGCGGTTTATTGCAAAACATACTAGATACTGAGCTTCTGGGATAAAATAAAATCCCTGAATCATTTTACGTGCAGTAATGAAAACTGCACAGAATTAGCCAGGAGCTTCGCTTTGGATGGCAGTATACATAATTACTTGGCACATTTGGTTTATGACGGCTTATCGGGTAATTGCTAGATTATAAAGAGGCATGTCAGATGGATTTGATTTGAATATGGTCTTCTAGCTCCACAGTCTCCTGCCTTCGACTGACCCCCCCAAAAAAACCCCACAGTAGGTGGTAATCAGTGAGTGATGAAGTATGTTACTAACACCTTAATCTACAATGTTTTAATGAATGTACAGATTTTAATGTGGCCTATGTGTAGAACACTTGCAGTCTTAGTGGGAGCCTGTCCTGGGGGGAGGGGAATGGCTGGCACGTTGAAAACTCCATGATTCATGGAGAAATATACTCAGCTGTAACCCCAATTGAAGAAAAAACAGGTAAGTGTGGCAACCCCAGCTTTACTGAGCTTTGGCTCTTGGTATAGGCAAGGTCCCCAGTCTCACACTCCCTTCCCATGGAGTGGTCCCAATCTGACCCTGGATGACCCAAGCTTGATCTGATCCAGATCTGGGGGCCCCTGTGATGTGATTGGGTGATGGTGGTAGAAGAAGGAGATACACATATATCCTGCCTGTGCATCCCTCTTCCCTCCCTCATTTCCAGGCGGTCCATCACTGACACCACCAATTGCCCTGGATGGACCCTATTCAACCCGGGGTCATTCAGGGCCGACACAACCTAATCTGGCTGAATCCTGGATCAACTTGAAATGGCCTGATTTGGTTCAGGATCCAGCCAGATCCACTGCACAACCCCGGTGGAAACTTCTGTTCTCTCCAGTGTTGTGTCAGATGAGGAAGAGGAAATATTCGACTCCAAGATTTGTTGAAACTTGGACTCATAATACTAAACCATGCTTTAGTGCTCTGTCCAAATGCAGCCATTATTGTGAGGGTCTCAATGAGTTGCCAGCATCTTTCTAAGATATCGTCTGTCAATATTGCCTTAGAAATTGCTTGTCCTGAGAGCTGTGCTATGCATTAAGAGACTGAAATGTCATGCCTTTTAGTATTTGCTCATTTTGCGTCACACAGTGCTGAGAGAGACGGCTTGGAGCAACATTTTCAGTTTTCTATTGATGCAAGCACATTAGTGGACTCAATAGCTGGAGTTAATGGAAAAGCTTGCTGGCTGGTGGCCTTTTCTCATGATTTCTTCTAAAAGCTACATGTGAGCAATCCCATACTCACATAATTTGCCCTAATTTTTCGTAGCGGTAATATAAAAATGTAAAAAAATGACTTTCCGCTATAGAACAAAGGGTTTGATCCACAGCAGATGTTGTCTTGCATCATATTAAACACTGGTAGACAAAAACATGGTTGATGTTGGTTGATGGCTCGCTTTTGTTTTTGTTTTAGTCCTCCACCAGTCATTTGATGGCACCAAGCAGGTTACAATTGCTTGTCATTTCAGTGCTCTGACTAAATAAAATGTGAGATGATACCACTCTGAAAAGAGTAATTTTCATCAGCCAGAACATTATCACCGCTCATCAAAGTAGCAAACACAAACTCATCATAACAGCAAACCCAAAGAAAGAGATCAGCATGCTTGGTCCCTTTACTCACAAGAATCTCAGGTGGTGGTGGGCGGAAAATTCAAGGAAACTCAATTTGCTTGCAAAAATGGAAAGAAGCATATTATGTAGCAACCTTTCTTAATAATTCCTTGATGGTCTGAAACCTCACACAGTTATAAATCTACTTCTCCTGGGGAACAACTATGATTTCAAATTGTGTAGATTTTGTGTGTGCCAAGCTTGAGCCAACAGCCTTCTCCTCTGCCCTACTCCAGAGCACTCTATACTGAACCACAGGAGTGGGAATCAGATGAAGGAGGACCAACAGGATTCATATGGGGACAAACACTTCGCATGTGACCAGTATGTTTTCCCCAACCTATTTATGTCTGTGCCTTTTACGTAAGTGGAACAAGAGGAAAAAGAAGAAAAGGAGAACTTCTGTCACAACTATTGCTGCCGCCTTGTCATAATAACCTTTGATAAGGTTCAAATGTTTGGTCAGGACAATTAAAATAAAAATAAAAACCTCCCGCAATGATCATCAGCCTATTTTGGCAATGTACTTTGTTCAATGCTTTGTGATTTCCAGAACAGCTATGTATAGATTTTTATGTGTTTTCCCATACATCAAAATTAACTTATTATGGGAATAGGAATGAAATAGTCATGCTATGTGAAGTCATGTTTCCCGATAAGTCTTCTAGAAGCTAAGCAGTCACGGTTGCCATATGTCCTCTTTTTCCAGGACAAGTCCTCTTTTTCATTATGAGAGTCACCGTAGAGATCCATAGTTAAAAGTTGAAGTAGGCAAATGTGTCCTCTTTTTTGCTCTTCAAAATATGGCAACCCTGGACTCTGGCATATCCCCTCCCTGCCTTGGTTAATGTATCAATGTGAAAGGGAACTTATTCCATGTTTGTAATTAAAATTTCATTTCTAAGAAAATGTAGCCAGAATTTCAAGATTATGAAGGAATAAGGCTAGAAATTTTTTATTGTTAATGAAAAGACAATTAATTTGGTTCAGCTATGTAATGTTGGAGATATTTAATAATATTGCCCAGTACTGTATGAATGTTGGGGGCGGGGGGAAAGGACAAAAAAGAAAGAGGCTCCCAGAAGGCTCATTCATTAAGAAAGGAGGACACAGAATAAATGAGAGAATGACAAGAAGAAAAAATCAGAGTAAGCCAGAAATTACAACAAATGATTGAGTGGTACCTTGAAAGATGAAAATGAAGGATTTTTCTGAGTTTATGGTCCATCGTCCCTTCAGAGGGAGGATGGAATGTTTCAGAGCAATGAGTAACTTATGAGAATTTGAAAGAATGGCAGATTCCCCTTCCATTCCTGTTGATGTCCTTTTAATTATGAGCCTTCTGAGATGATATTTGCATTTAAAAAAACCCAAATCCAAATCTGCACATTAATTGCAAAAACTACAAGCTATCTTGCCCAGAGCCAGTGTGGTGTAGTGGTTAGACTGTCGGATTAGGAGCCAAGAGACCTGGGTTTAAATCCTCACTCAGCCTTGACGCTCACTGGGTGAGCTTGGGCCAGTCACGGCCTCTCAGCTTAACTTTCCTCACAGTTTGTAGTGGGGATTGAACAAGGAGGACCATGTACACCACCTTCAGCTTCTAGGAGAAAAAGGTGGGAAAGAAATGCAATAAATATTAGTTCCCCTTTGGATGAGATTGTGTCCTATAGAAGTTACTGGAATAGAAGGATGCAGGTGACCTGGATAGGTCAACCCTGCTGATATGACAGAATAACTCCAGTTAAAGCTGGCTCTGAAAGGAGGTGTAGTCCAGAACATCTGGAAATTACCAGGTTGGCAAAGGTTGCCTTCAAGACTCCAGGACGCTCTTTCATCCAAAGGAAACAAAACCCAGCAGAGCTGTCCCTGGAAATTCTCACGGCTCAAGGAAGCAGCAAACACCTAACAATATGTATTCCATCCACAAAGTCTGGCATGCTATTATTCCATAATGGGACTTGTGCATGTGTTAGAGATAATATAATAAAATCATCTTGTTTAAAGACGATTTGGACCCTTCCAGGCGATGGAGCCTTTGATGAATCTTTAATGTTTATGTCATGGCAGCTAATACTGGGAACTGTTAACTATATTCTGTTTGGATTACAACCAGCAACAGGCCACAATGAAACTGTGCGTATGAGTAACCCAGAGCCTATGAAATATTGAGAGCATGCTCATTTCTATCCACTTGTGAAATATCCTGAGTAGCCTCTCTAAATTTATGGTGCTTACTTTGACTCATAGGAATAGCATTTTGTTCTGATTTATTAGATTCTCATTTTTAAAAAAGCCTTCACACTCTTAGCATTTTGAAATAGGCTTCTGCATTCATGGTGTTTAATCTCAAATCAGCAAAATGTTTGAGGCATAGCCTCAAAAACATACAAACACCTAAGCCCACATGAAAATGATAGCAGCACACATTATTTTGCTTTCGGACTGCTTTTTTGGATCTGTGAATTGAGCTGATAACCAGGTCAAATTATTTTAGTAGAAGTTTCTTGATTCTTTATTTAAAAAAGAGGTTTGTTTTATTACAGTTGTATAGAATGCTATTTATCTAGAAAAAAGAGGTGCCAGGACTCACCAAGAACACCTCCCTTGTGCCCTTATAATGTAATAGCGTAAATATGTAGCACACCTTACAAGATTTCTCAATCAAACAAGTTAGCTAACAGTGTATACCAGGATGACATATATAAGAAACGAATGGTAAAAACATAAGGACAGTCTGTTCTTTTTGCCAACTAAATTCACCAATAAGTAAACTAAAAAAGCCATTTAAGGTGAAAAAATGGTAAATAAGGAAAGAAATGTTTGATAAAATCCCAACTTAAATTGCTCTTAGATAACATACAGGTGGACTGCATCTTGTACTTTATCTTTCCAATAATAAATAAATAAACCCCAACAACCATATTGTTATTCCCCTTTAATTTTTATGAGGTTAGTCCATTTGATATTGGTAGGCCAGTTTCTAGAACCTTAAAACTAGTCCCCAGTAAAGGGCAGGTTAATCTTCTTCCATTTATAACTGATAAATATCTGGGCTGCGATCATTTCCCTGTGGTCAGGAAATAGCACTTAATAATAATAAATAATATAATAAATGTTTATTATCACTACACCACTTGTGTGCAGTGAAATTAAATGAGCCTCCCCCCACATACACTCAGTCTTGTTCATGCTCTGTGTGCTTGTCAGAAGTCAATTACACCACTATTTTTTTCCATTCAGCAGCCCAACAGCCCACAGATAAGAACTGTTCTTTAACCTGTTGGTGCGGCTGACTATACTTCTGTATCTCCTGCCCGAAGGTAGGAGTTTAACGAGGTGCTGGCCAGGGTGTGAGTCGTCCCTAAGAATTTTCCTCGCTCTCCTGAGGCAGCGGTCTCCCGTGATGTCATCTAGCGAACTCCGAGGACAGCGCATGATGTCATGTGCTGTATTCGCCACCCTCTGTAGGGACTTCCTGTCTGTGGCTGTCAAACCAGCATACCACACTGTAATACAGTATGAAAGGACACTTTCCATTGTGGCACTTCTTATACATAACCAAAAGAGAATTATTAAAGGGCCCACCAATAGCTCCTAACCAGTTATTTTGATTTCATTTACTATGCTGAAACAGAAATCCTCAACTTTAGGGCATGTGCAGAGTATATCAGACATAATGTCATACCTCCAACATTTATCTGTCATGGCCATAAATATTTGTGGTGCTAGATACTATCTGAAAACCAGTTTCTTTTCTTTTCTTTTCTTTACAATACATACAAGCCGTAAACTGTGGAGTGCTTCCACATTTACTTCCATATTATCTGTGAGATATTTATATGTAAGTCATTTCTCCATTCATTTTGGTAGGAGTGTGTAATGGTGGCTGTGGTGATTTTATAAAAGTCAATCAAGTTTCATTTAGCTGGCTGCTTAGTTAACATCTTTTAAAAATGTTGATGGTCTCTAAGCGAAATATGCCATACAATACTAGAATTTACTATATGTTTAATTTGTAAATATTGGAACATTGGGGTGCAAGAAGTACCTATCTTATTAAGAATTATCTGTCTATCAAGCCATTATATTGCAGACTCCTGATCGGAATTAAATTATGATCTTCCCAGATATTTCCCAATAGCATTTATCTAGCAGATGTTTCTCATAATAAACTGCTTTGCAGGGTAGTATGCTGGGACTTTAATAAATCATTGAGGCAATGGTTGCATTGAAAAGGAGCAATGTCCTCGTTGGTCCAATATCAGAGAAAATATTTGAGATCAGCAGATAGCGTTATGCTCCTCTATTTTAAAGGCTTTATCTAGAGTAGACCATGACATAAGATGGTTCAATATAGCCATCTAACTTTAGGAAGCTAAGAAAAGCTATACCCTGATTCCCAATTGGTTGAAATAAAGTTTTATCTTTAATTTTTGCTCCCCACCCTAGACCATAAGAAGCTGTCTTGTTCTCACAAGGTTCTCAAGTTTTGTTCTCAAGTTTTTTTTTCTCTTTTCCTTGTTTGGGAATAAGTATAATTTTTGCCATTTCTTATGTTTGGTGGAAATTACAGGTTTGCAGCACTTCAGTTACTGTTTAAGTGTTTAATAACACTGTATAAGCGTTAATTAAACACTGTATAAGTGTTTAATAAAGAGATAGCGCTGTGATTAGGATTAGTTTAGAGCAGCAGACATCTGAACGTTGACTCTTATTTCTGGCACGTTATGCAGAGCTGGTAAAAAAACAAGTCCTACTCTTCCTTTCAAATAGCCAAGTTTCATTTTCTCTGGCCTCTATGGCTCGTACCCATCTATGTGGGTAGGGTTAGGGAATGGTTGCTTAGTTCTCACAAATAGTAGATGAAGGGGAAAGCAATTCTGACTCAGTATTTCTTCTGTATAAACAGATCCATGGCACATAGAAACCTAGCAGGTCAGTGAGAAGGGCTTTACACTTCTCACTATGTCTACCATGATTTTGTGCACGTTTTTGTCTGGAAATTTGCATCAGCCATACATGAACTTGAAATTATTAGCATCTAACCGCTCTTCCACTAATCCATCTCATGCAGCAATATTGTTAGTTCTCGAGTTGTTATTCATTGTTCTTATACCCCAGCCTGCAATATAATGATCCACTGGAAGGCCAGCTGGGACTGCCTCTTCCCTCTGCATCACATTAGGCATGTGGAGTGTTTAGGATGCGACATATTTGGAGACAGCAGTAAGCTGTAAATCTCTGGAAGCTGAGATATATGATGTGTATCTTGGCAGTCTCCTTATGAGAACATAACCTGGCTTGCTCCCAGTGTGAAGAAGAAGAAGAAGAAGAAAACATTGCAAATGTTTCAACAACTCTGTGCTTTGCTGAGTTCTAGTACATGTTTTGTGTGCAATGCACACAGACAAGTTATTTTGCTCCTGCAGTTTATTTTTAAAAGTCTCTTCTGTGTTTCAGCTTGCAGAAACTCTGCTGAATCATAGCTTGGGAAGTCTGTCTTTTCAGTCAAGTTCTTTCCACTTCTCTGTAAACTAAATAAATAGGTGACATTTCTTTGAAGAAATCGTAGGTTCCCACACATAATGTCTTTGATTCCTAGGACAGGAATGGGAAATCTCAGGATGGGAATAAAAGTGGTCTTCCAGGTATCTCTCTGTGGCCCTTGGGATGTTTTCCAGGTCTTATTCCCTCTCCAGCTCTCCCTTTCCCCAGGCCACCCCCTTACCAATTATGTTTTCATTCTCCTTGAGTGTTTTTGAACTCTGGTCGTGTTTCTTGCTTTTCTGGACAGAAGACATATGCCTGCCCCAAAGGGAATATAGGCCTTGGTTGAAAAAAATGTTCCTACCCCTGTTCTACAATGGCAAAGCTTGTGTCATGTCAGCTGCAAAGAGACTCAGATTTACAAAACAGAATTTTTATCATGTCTTCTTTTCTTCTTAGCCCGTGCAAGCTGCCTCCAACTTTGTGGGAGCCCTGGGGGGGGGGGGGATGTGATTTGTCAATAGCTCGGTCCACCTTCGAAGTTCTCATAATGCCCCCCAGCTGACCAAACCAAGAACAATGCAGGGAATTAAATAGCTGGCTAGAGTTTGCTGCTTGACCATGCCAGGCCTGAGGAAAGTAATTTAAGGGGGTGCAGGACAGGGATCATCAGGGGGCCCTGCCAGGATGTTGAGGCCTTGGCAGCTGCCCATGGATGTTAGGTGATGATGCCAACCCTTTCCCATTACTCTCCTTGAGGTAGCAAGAGGGGACAGAAGGGATGTCACAATGCAAGGAACACGGAGTACTATGTTATACAAAATCAGACTATTTTGTTTGTCTACTATGATTGACAGCATCTTTACAGGGTCTCAGGCTGTCAAAGCTCTTCTCCATCACCTGTTCCTTGACACTTTTATTAGAGGATTGAACTTGGGACCTCCTCTGTGCAACGCATCTGCTCTGCTAGTAAGTCATGGTTCTTTCCGTAAAGTGCTGGATGCAAAGGGATATGATTAACCTGATGCTTTCATAGTCACTCCATTGGGAAAGAGAGTTACTGACTGCCAACAGCCTTTTCTCTTTCATCATGTAAGTTCAGTGTTTCTGTATCCTTCCGTAGAAAAGTGCAGCCGGAGGTAGGATTAATATTTCTAGAATACATCACTGAGCTAATCTGGAAGTCCCTTCCAGTTCTCTAATTCTGTGTGTGGTGGTAGGGAAGCATCCCTGTAAAAAGCAAACACAAATGTTTCAGGAGCTGAGATTAATAAGTCCCTTTTACACTTTGTGAATCAGATATTATTCACTGAGCTTGGGAAATAAAATGGAGCACTTGTTTTGCTGTGGAGCTGAGCTGCCTGGTTTACAGTTCCATCATCCATAATGCACAATATCTTGCCCAACACATTTTTATGGTGCTGTTAAGAGAGCTTTTAAAAGTATTGTAGCAAAGCTGTCAGACAAAGTCTGAGCAGTGCACACTTTGGCAAAAAAGTACAAACAATAATTATTAATTTTAATTGCATTGTCCATCCTGAAATGTTTACTTTGTAGATTACTCCAGTGTCTTTGCAAGTCTCTGGAGGAAAGGATCTTATGGCAGTTGTTTTTATGATATGGATTGAACATTGATAATGATACTGGTAGTACTTTATTTTGCTTGTAATAGTTCCCCCACTGCTTATCTGTCCGATCTTGGAATCTTTCCCATCTCTCTTCCCATGAACAACTATCTATTCTGTACTTAGTGTCCAAGATTTGACAATGAATATGGGAAACTTATACCAAAGGAGACAATGGAAACAGAAATATAATGGTACTGGAACTTTCAAAATCCATTCACATTTGTTTTCTTAAGGCTTCAAGCTTCCTATATGTATTTGGGAAACACGGTCCTTTTATTTGACTCTTGGGCCCACCCCAATTTTCTTAACAAAGCTCTTGAGATAAGCAACAGCTTTTGAGGATTCCCTGTATGGTTCTTATGACTCCGGCAAAATTGGGAAACATAACTACTTTACATGATGAAATATTTCATAGAACAACTGGAAGCTACTTCTTTTTACTTTGCTTGAAAAATCAATATAAAATTCAAATGGTAGTACTGTATAAGCGCATCAGTTTGTGCTGGTGTAGGCTTTTTTTAAACTGTCAGACTCTTAAATAACATTAACCAATTAATGACCAAACATAAAAGTCTCATTAGCATTGGCAACATGACATCACTGCTCATCATTCTGTTGGTAGGCAATTCCTAGAATATGAAAGGGTTTTTTCAGGGTTTTTTGTTTTTTGCCATGGCCCTACTTAGATTGATGGAACAATTTAATGCATCCCAGGAGCCATTTGACAACACAACATGTCCTTTTTAGATTTTCCTTTGAACTTGTTGGTCCGAATCGAAAAGGAACAAAAGGTGAGGACAAAACAAGGAAGTCGTGTTTTATTTTTTGTCTAGGGAATAATAATATGGACAGAGTTTCTGTCCCCACTCCCCTTTAATGACGCTTGGTGTCTCCCTGCTCAACACTTAGTTATATATATGGGCTGTTAAGTGAAAAAGAAGTTGAGAAGAATTGCAATTCCTGTAGCTCTGATCTCCCTGTGGGCCAACGATAGTCAGGATGCTCAAATGACCCTGGTGGGTGGCAACTGATCTCTCTCCAGTCCTTTGACAGAGAAAGCAAGCTCTTCATTGCTCTGGGCTTTGTTGTTGCTCTCTGGAATGGCATGGGACATGAGAAAGAAGGGAAGGGAATATACAGGTCCAGATTAATGTCGTTTTGCTATACTACATAACTGAAAAACTATGGCATAACTAAAAGCAAGGAGCTGCAGCAGACTCCCTGCAATCCACCCAAAGAATGATTCAGCAACTGCCAGAGAAAAACAGCTCCGAATGGCTGCATTTCGGAGATGAAACTCTGTTGTTAATGCTGCGTCACAGGGCTACGCAAAAGCTTCACTTAATCATGATCTGCACATGCACAGTTCTGTGTGATGTGGGCCTCTTGGCAGGGCTGTTCCCTCTAACATCTTGAGAATGTCTTTAAGCAGACACACATTTATCTCTGTAAGCAGGGAGTCATCCTTGGGAGAAACAAGCTTTTCTTTTTTTTCTTTTTTTAAAAAAGATTCATATAGCAGTCGCTTTCTGCAGGATGGTTTGAAATGCCATCTCTTTTTTTTACATTTTAATTAATTGAGAATGCTTCTGTGTTTGTACCCTTCAGTTCCATTTTCTGAGGGTTTGAACTTCCTCACAAACTGTTTGGCTTCTGATGGCAAATATGCTAAGAATACATAGGGTGTATGGGCTCTCTGGGATGCCTGAGAGGAAAAGAACGTCAGCAATGTTCTTTCTCTCTGATAGAAAATGGGCACAGGGTAAATCTGGCTGAGTATGTGGTCCAATGTTCCCCTGAAAAATGTATTTATTGTAAATATTTTTATACCATCCTTCAGTCACATTCTCCATTGCATAGCAGTCCTTGCTTTGCCCATTTTGCATACTTCGCCTGTATGGACAGTGCTAGGTTGTTTTTTTAGTAGTGCAACCGCAATCCACAAGAAGTATAGACACTGAGCAGACAACTATAACATGCATTTTACTGAGCTTCCATCTCCCACCCCTCTCTGTCTTGGGGAGATTTGTCACTTTGATGTCAATGGCGTTTATGACATGGCAGTGAAATGAAATCTGTAGTTATGTTTCAAAGCACCACACAACCTTCAGGAGATAAAACAGCAAAGAGCCCATCCTCTTTCGGCTTTTCCTTGCCTATCCCCCCCCCCCCATTGCCAGACTTTACTATTACACAGTGAAACTCAAATGTAACTATATGTTTTGAGTTAGATTAGATCCTTCAGAGCTCCTCAGTGAGAGTGGAAATGCAGACACATAATTTAGTGCAACCAGCCAGCTGACCTTTGAAATTACCTGAAGAACTCCCCCTTTCCACATGAGACTTATGGTTTTGCTATATATGATTTTATTTTGGCGTTGTCTGTGGTAATGAATGTATATTATGAGAATAAAATAATAAAGGCAAAAGGAAAGGTTCCTCAGAGCCCCAGGTTGACTCTTAGCACCAGAGACTGCCTGGTGGGAACACTTACAATGTGGGCTTGGAACATCACAAGATCCCTTTCCTATTTTTATTTCCTTAGTGTAGAGCTACTACCCATGAGGGGTATGTTCTACCGCCATAGTGAGAGGCCGTTTGCATCTGAATACCAGTTGTTGTTTTTTAATCATAGGTAAGCAGGGTGCTGCTTCTGCACTCAGGTCCTGCTTTTGGTCTTCCCATAAGTACCTGGTTGGCCACTGTGCCTATAGGATGCTAAACTGGATTGGCCTTTGGCCTGATCCAGCAGTATCTTTTTATGTTCTTAAACCATACATGTGACTTCAAAATACTATTGGTTCTTTGATAACTGTCATCAATCATGTAACACAAGAAACTACTCACTTTCTGCACAGAATCCCCCATAAAAGCAAATGCATACAAAAGTTCTCAGCTTTGAAATGCTGACTTCATTATGCAGCGAGTTTTGCTTCAGCATCAGTCTGAGTTTTCTTTGCTGTTACCGCAGAGACTATTGTAAAGCCCAAGAAATGATGCCTAAAGCATTACAAATGCTTCAGAAGGCAGGAACTAATTCGCACATGGATTCATTTTGTTGCATTGCTGTACAGCTTGCTGTGCAATGTTATAGAAGACTGAGTAGGGTTTAGGTTTTTATTTCTTTTTACGGCTCTGACATTGACTTTGGTTGTACCTATTTCTTGCATGCATTCGTAAGCTGGCAGGCTTCAGTAAGACGGCTGGGCTTGTATCATAAATGTTATAGTGTGGCAGGCTGTAAGCCAAGGCTACAAGTTAAAATTGAAAGTTGTGTAAATTGTATGAATCCAGTCAGTGGAAGCCCAGGCAAGCATCTTGGAGCATAGAGTGCATTTTAGTGCCTGTGAAATGCTTCCAGTAGGGCATGTCACATAGCTAAAAATGATTTATGTCCATGTTGTAAATGGAAAAGTGTTAAGAGGCAGAAGATGGTGGCAGAGAGAAAAAGGGATTAATTCCCCACAAAGACAGACACTCCTCTACAACAGCAGGAGCTACTGATACAAGCAAAAAGAACTAAGAAGCAGGCCAGCTATGGATTCACCATCAAACCATGCTGAAAAACACCATCATGGAGAACCACGCACCTACAGTTCATTCATTTGGCATCAAGCAAGAAGAGGAAGTTCCCTGTGGGAACTTACATTATGGAACAACCTCTCCTAGGAGGTTTTTGCCAGTAGTCAAAGTCATCCTTGTTTACCCTAACATTGCTGGACTCTTGAGCAACCGGCTCATTTTCTTATTTACTCTGTGATGGTTTACTGTATGACGTATATATTTCTTGTGCAATTTAATTGGTTGACATGGTTGTACACCACTTTGATACATTTTGTGAAAAGCAGTACTGTACATAAACCTTTAATAATAATAAAAATAAATAGTAAAATAAGTTTATTTCCTCTGGATTGATCAAGAGACAGGAAACTGGAAGCTGCTTTGTGCCACATTAGGCTACTTGTCCATCTATCCTAATATTGTTTATTCTGACCAGTAATGGCTTTCTAGGGCATTTTTCACATCACCTGATCCTTTTAATGTTTCTTTATAAAGTGGCAATTCCAGCCTGGGCTCTATCCCTGACTTCTGGTCCCTCTCCAGTTGTAGGGATTTGTCTCATTGTATTTGCTCAAAAATTCTTACCACAGGGAAGTTAGATTGATAGACAGAGATTTGAATAAGGCTTCATAGCGGAGCAAAGCCATCTCAGCCCAAGCTTGTTCTTCTGCCCACTAGACCAGGATGGGACCAGTTTGGTTGCAATATCTTCTTAAATTATGAAGGCAAAGTGATTAAGATTTAAGACTTCCAGACACATAGGCAGGCCAGATTTATAGATTACCTATGATGTACAGAGATCACGTGTCTTTTACAGTATGATTATTATCTAAAGCTGTAACCATTCGCAGTGGGTTTGCATGGTCTTTCTGGACCCATTATGAGATGCTGACATCTATTTTGGGCGTTGCCTGGAAGCACTAGAAAGTGCATAGATGGTTCATTCATATGCTATCCCGACTTCCAGGTAACAAGTACCGGTAAATGGTAAAACTACTCAACTCTGTAATGTGAAGACTGATAACATAGGCGAAGTCTGATTTAGCCAATCGTAATGTCTAGGTACGTTTAGTGGTACTTAGCTCTTATGTAAGCCTCTTTGGGCATTGGAAGTGGCCTATAAATTCTTACAATAAGCAATTAAATAAACGAACCATTCTGAGAAGTAAATAGAAGCTCTGAGCCACAAGATGGGTCCCTTATCAGAGCCTTTCTTCATTGTAAGTCCCAACAAGCTTCCAGTCCGTTGGCTTTAGAGGTTCCACAAAACTGATAGGAGCCCAGCAGATTTGCTACTCTTGGCTTTGGAAACCAGCTTGAATTATGAGGATTCCATTTCATGTCATTTTCAGTGGTGTTAATGCCCCTGGTAATTAAATGTGCAATATGTTTCTGTGCTGCTTCAAGCTTACAATTAGTCCTAATGTAATTTCAGCCGAAGAAGACCAAAATGTACTTTTTATCTTACAGAAGACAAACTGTTCCAAATGAAACCAATGAAAGATTTTACACTGCCAACATGTTTGTTTGCTCATTTATTTTGCTGCTTATTTTGTAAAGGTCATTGGTCCTATGTTCCACCACTGTGGCACCAAATGTGAAAGATGGCTGTTCTAATCCCTCTAAACTGTTAAGGATCTGGTTTACCAAGCCTTCTCCAAATGCCCTATAAATATACTTTAGTTCCTTTCCCTTATAATTCCACTGCCACCATAAAAATGCTAATTAAATTCTCCAGCTTCTTGGGACAAGCACATTCTTCATCTTCCCCTGTGGTCTTCTTTCTGGTTAGAAATTTAATAATTAGGATCCAGCCAAGAGGATGGCACACACTTGCCTCCTCTAAAGTCTTCCTGCTTCCTGAGGTCAATAGCTTACTGCTGTCAGTCTGCCAGAAGCTATATTGGAGAAGTCTGCTCACCCTTTCGGTAAAGGTATACAGGATTGCCTCCAGATTAAACCTCTGAAATAACTTATATATAATTGGCGTACAGAGAGCGAACAACTCAAGAATATAGCTTGCCCAAAATCTTAACGAAAGAAGCCTTGTGATTTTTAAAATTGCCATATTTTTAAGTCTGAAAAAAAATCTAATCTTAAATAAATATAAATACAAAACATAATCACTTACAGCATATGAGAAAAAGTGGTGGACTCGTAATCTGGTGAACTGGGTTCGCTTCCCTGCTCCTCCACATGCAGCTGCTGGGTGACCTTGGGCTAGTCACACTTCTCTGAAGTCTCTCAGCCTCACTCACCTCACAGAGTGTTTGTTGTGGGGGAGGAAGGGAAAGGAGATAGTTAGGCGCTTTGAGACTCCTTAGGGTAGTAATAAAGCGGGATATCAAATCCAAACTCTTCTTGAGTTGATTCCTTCTTTGTTGCCAATTCCTTGCCTCATGTGATATGATCTCATCACCCAGTGAATGCGAAAAAGTTTTTACTGTGTCATATAATCAAAATCCAGGGCTCCCCCCCCCAGCTGGAACTCACCAGAACTCACATCTGGCACCTCTCAGGTGGGCGCCATTGCCATTAGAAGAGAACCAGGGAGGGGTTCTTGGTGAGTTCCAGCACCTCTTGTCCTGGAAAAATAGCACTGTCAAAATCTATATGGATGTCTAAAGTTGGTTTCTTTCTGAAATGTCAAGTAGCTGTGAAGGTTGGCTGGAGGTCGAGGTAACTGTAAGGGCAGCCAGTTAGATTACTCTGGTAATGTACTTGATAAGAAAAGCTAAATAAATATTTGTGCACAAGTACCTTGTTAAACACCTTTAGGTCAGACATGGCTATAATGCCATGCAAAAATCTGAAATAGCAATTCAATGACAACATTAATTTGAGAGAGACTTTTGTTGTCTTTAATCTTTATATGTACCTATGTGTGCCTACATTAGATTCTAATGAATGAGCAAAACGGAATGGTCATCTATATATTTCACCTATAGTGAAACCCTATCTTGTGTTCAAGATAAACTGTAATCCCAACCTGTGCACACACCATACATTAAAAATACATTTAAATAACATTTTCCCCTCCCAAAGATCCTGTGAACAATAGTTTGCCCCTACAATTCCTAGTTCCCTTACAAAACCCGCAAAACAATACCCCAAGCAGCCTCAGCTTTTGTAGCTGGAGTCAGTCAGGGCATGAAAATGAAGTCATGAATCATTCAGAATGTACTCTATTTATCTCAGAAAGGCAGAGATCTGCTGTTATGCTCACTGATAAGCCATACAACTGCTGCATCCATGCTGCAGACACAGAATTAGAAAATATACTGTGCCTTATGGGTCAGTCACCAGATTCTGTTCTGGAAATGTTACAAATAATTCAGGAAGGAGTCCTTTGAAAACTCTAGCCAAAAGAACATTGACTTCCTATTCCAAGAATCTAGAAAGTCAAACACTCCCCCTCCCCCACTCCCCCAGATTACAGTAACTTCCCGGCAACATTTTAAATCCCAGAAAAGATTTTTTTAAAAAAACAAAATTGTGAGGAAAAATGTTTTTAATCACTGATCTTTTGAAGAATATTTTTCATATCCAACATCTGTGAGGTTTTTTTTCTCTTTTGAGAAGTTCTGTACTGGATCCATTCCACATTCCATGGCACTCTGATTCCCGCAGCTGACAGCCAGATATGATGCAGAAGGGCCTTTTCTGTTTCCTGCATTTCACCTCCAAGGCAACTCTGCAAGAACAGCAGACACATTGGCTGGGGAACGTTCTGTAATGTGGATGGTGGTGAGAGTGATTCAAATATGCCATTAAGAAGCAAATAAATGTGTTGCCCTTTTCAACTGTATACTAAACATTCACCAGATGAAGGTGTTGTTTGAAGAAGCCAGAGGGGGAAAGTTGTTCCATTCTGTATTCCTCAGTAGCATCTTGCTACAGTTTCCTGTCTCGTCACATCTAGATTGGACTACAGTGGTTCTTCAGGTTACATATGTTTCAGGTTACATACACTTCAGGTTACACACTCCGCTAACCCAGAATAGTGCTTCAGGTTAAGAACCTTGCTTCAGGATGAGAACAGAAATTGCGTGGCGGCGGCGCGGAAGCAGCAGGAGGCCCCATTAGCTAAAGTGGTGCTTCAGGTTAAGAACAGTTTCAGGTTAAGAACAGACCTCTGGAACGAATTAAGTACGTAACCAGAGGTACTACTGTATTGCATTGCAATGCTATCTTATTCTGGCTGCCCTCAGAAGTCTCCAAAAGCTCTAGTTGATGCAAAAAGCAATGGAGAGACTGCTGACAGGAGCTCAGGTCTTTGATCATATTAGCATATAATGGATAGGATTTTGGTGGTTAATGTGGCAGCCACATTTCTTCTCTATGAAATTCACTTTTATGCAGAAGGGAAACCAGCACCTAAAATATTGTGCTGTTCCCTTTATATATCAATATATTTACTTGTACTGTGGAGAAAACTAAAATATGTGGAGAATTAATGGGAGAACACAAATACTCTGTTGTAGACTGATGAATGGTATTTTGGTATCAGTAGGCTCTTATTTCTCATGTGCAGAAGTGTTGTGAATAATTTGATTTCCTCCCATGGAAGTCCAATTCCCAGCATCTTTTGGGGAAGCCATGTGTTTTAAAATGTGCATTGAATGTGATTTAAATGTATGGTGTGGATCTGCCCTTTGATGAAGGGACCAGAAACAGATCACCAAGTGCACAATGGAGCCAGTCTCCTTGGGTAGGTTTCTATGCAATAATAGTAATGGAGAATTGAACCGGAGCTGTTTTTCAATCTGCTGTTGATTTAGCTGGACTATAACACCCATATTCACATTGACAGCAAGAGAAAACATATATTGGGAGACTGTATTGAAGGGAAGAATTAGATTCTGAGCAGGCAAACTCTATCTGGCATATTATTTGTTGTTCTTAAACATATTGACTGAGTGCAGGTATCATGAATTTCAATAAGGTCGCCATCCTAGTAAATGCTTTTAAGATTTCAGCCTTAATTAAAATTCTGATTATGTTTCTCTTCATTTTTAGCCTCTGGTGCTGCTAAAAATTCAAGTCTCTCCCCCCCCCCCCTTAATAGGGAATACTTCTCAATCTGTCTTGTGCAGGGGGAAAATGTTTTTAACAGCATCACAGCACAGTTCAACAGGAAATGTGTTTTTCAGCACACAGGGACATTAAACTGTGGAAGGCAGTGGAAGACAGGAGTGCCTGGCGTGCTCTGGTCCATGGGGTCACAGAGAGTCGGACACGACTAAACAACTAAACAACAAGAAGAAAGCCTTCAGGTGCTGTTGGACTACAACTCACATCAGCTCTGACCACGCTGGCTGCGGCTGATGGGAGTTGGAGTCCAGCAACATGGAGGACCACAGGTTAGTCATCTCTGTGGTAATGGAAATCTTTATGTTCACTATCTGCCTGATAAAGGAGCAAGAGCCCATCAACCCTTTTGGAGATTCTGCACTGTCTTGGAGCTCCACAGTCCACAGCATTCTAGCCTAGTCAGGAGGCTGCTGAAGAAGGAACAAGAGCGAATCTTGAACTGTAGCCACAACAAGGGCAAGAGTTCCTTAATCTCTTTCTGCAGTATAATTACATTGGCAGCAGCCAGGTTGCCAGCTGTCATTTTAACAGAAGTTTGATCTGCCGCAATTAGCAGGTGATAAATGTTTGCCTCCATGGCCTGAAAAGATTTACCAGCTTATTTATGCATATCAAACCTGTTAAACAGACAGGCCAGGCCAGAGTAGGGTTGTTGTTGTTTTTTCCTTGGCAAATTAGCAGTTACTGAAATGTTCTCTCCCAAATCTCTTTGCTGTTGCTTGAAGCTCAACCATTCAGCCTTCCTTCCTCCTGTCCTTTCCTCTCCTAAGTCAGAATGCACCACCAGGCAGTTTAGTTACACGCCCTTTTGCTGATATTTCCAGGAACATTCCAAATTTACAGAAGCCGTCCCAGTTTTTGATTTGATCCCAGAAGCTTCCACTTTTCCTTAGGACATCCCTATTTTCATCAGAGAAATGCTGAAGGGTGTGGGGTTATGCGACCCACAGAGCCAAGGAGATAAGTAACTATACAATCTTTAGAAGACACCTGAAGGCAGCCTTATATAGTTTTATTATGTTTTTATATGTGTCGGAAGCCACCCAGAGAATCATCATCATCATTATGGAATAGAACATCCCTATTTTCATCGGAGAAATGTTGGAGGGTATGCAAAGGTTTCTGTCTGAGCAACTCTTTGTATCTTTATCCATACATTAATTAACTAATTATGAAATGCAACAAAATGACAGAAGAAATTTGTTTGGCTTGCAGGTAGCTTTTCTCTTTCCTCTCAGTTACAATGAAGGCTTCTTCTGATTCTGTTCCTGCTAGATATGAATAGATGAGCACCACCATTACTGTCTCCCTCTCATCACACGGGAGGCTATAAACACGCCAACTACGAAGCAACATGTTGACGCACTCATTTGCGCCTCCAGTGGCATTTGACCCTCTGTCTAGCTGCTGCTCACTTCAGATGCTTAGGCATCTGCTCACACGCATCAAAACACCACTGTACAGAGAATCCTAGCATAAGGGACGGATTGTCCACTTGGACAATTACTATGTTAGCTCCATCTGGCCTGCGCATATTGTGCAAAGTGCTATGTACACCAAGGCTGTCTGTTTTACAAGCAAATATGGAAACAATTATCGACAAGATGTTCAAGGTCTTGCGGGAGTGTGGCAGTACTGGAGGAGGAAGGGAGAGAACCGATCTGTGGAGTGTGTGTGTGTGTGTGACCTTGGCAATATGCAAGAACCAGAAATAATTCCCTGTTCAGTAGTTCCTTGTTTGTAAAGCAAACATCTTTTCCTCCCATTTTTCTTCTTGATTACTGTTAATTATTAATTTGGGTATATTATGACTCGCGGCTATGACCCAGGCCATAGCCATTAACACCTTGATTCTATCTAGCAGCAGTAGCCAACACAGCTGAAGAAGTAACATATGCACAGCTGCGGAAGGAGTCACAAAGCTCCTGGGCATATTTGCAAACAAGAGGAACTAATAGCGTATCACCTACAACGGAATGTGAAATATACTTGGAGTCGAGAGTGGATTTCATGCTCTTTATTCAGTTCATAGTGGTGAGGAGGAAATGGAAGTCCCCCCACAATATCTGCTTTATATACATTATTTACACAATGGGCTACATGTGATTGGCTAATTCCAGGATTCTCCTGTAGGCCAATCAGGTTGTGGATTCACTTCCACCTGGAGCTGGATTGGGTGGCTCCTGCGGACCAATCATACCGCTGCATTGTTCTAGGACAAATCAGACTGCTGCATTCTAAATCCTATTGTTCTAGGGCCAATCAGACTGCTGCATTTTGGATCCTATTGAATTCAGTACATAACAGAATGCTTCTTTCAAACCTAAATTCAGTGTGGGAAGGGGTCCCTGCAAGCTCCAGAAAAGGCCTCTGTGGGTGCATACACACCCACTGGAACTATTTTGGCAATCCCAGCACGACGGCATGTAATATTTGTTGGGGAAGGTTCAGTTTCAACTACGTCTCTTGTCTTTGCCGCTGACAACAGCTTATGAATTTACTAAATGGTTCGTGACCAAGTGACCCAAGTGTTTCCATTTTCACCCAGTCAAGATGGCGCCTTCCTGGCACTGCCAGGATTTAGGCAGAAGGTCCTATGTGGCATATCAGCAGAAGGGCGTGTAACTAAACTTGGTGTTGGTGTTTATACTACATTTTTTTAAAAAATTGCCTTGAGACAGTCTTTAAACCTCTTTTGTTGACCACCAGTATTACGCTTTCCATTTTTAAGTTTGGAATAAAATAGTTGCTTTGGAAGACGATAATCAGGCATCCGTACAACATGTTATGTTAATTCATTTCTCTTTTGGCTCTTTTGACCTGGAAGACCTCATCCCCAGGTGGGTTTTTATTTTCAAAAGTAAAAATAACGATAGGCTGGACTCAAGGTATGTAGGCATTAACTCTTCACAGTTTTCTTCGGGAAATCACTTGTACTCTGATCTAAAAAGGATGTTGATGTTTACTAGATTCAGAGCAGATAAAATAAAGTACATCTTCAAGCAACACATAATTAACTTATAGAATTCATTGCTGTAAGAAGGTGATGAATTTTGTAAATTAAGGTAGTTCTAAAAGATTCAGATAGTTCTGGAAGAACATTAACTGAATTCATGCTTATTAGAGATTTTTATTTTAAGTGTAAGAGGGATCTTATTAGCTAAATGAAATGGTTGTTGCCTTTATGCCATGCCTCTGGGAAACAAGACACTGGACTAGAAAGAACCTTGATTGGATTCAGCAGGGCTCTTTCCATGTTCATTCCTAGTGGACACTTTTTTCCATTTTAGGGATCATTACAAAAGGATTTGCACAAATCTATGGTGCAAGCACACTTGGAATACTGTATAGAGTTCTGACTGCAGATGTTCAAAAAGGTTATTGTAGAGCTGGGTGTGTGCAAAAAAAGGAAAACAAAATGCTAAATGTGCTACAGCAGCTTTTTATTTTTAACCTGAGAATGTTTGAGTATATTGAAAAAAAGCAGGTGCTTGATCCAAGAGGTGTTCCATTGCAAACAAAACTTGATTGTGCCAGAACCACCAAATTCCATTTATAAAAGAATTGGAAACAGAGCCCTTCTCCATCCCTAGTTGTACACACTCTTGTTTACTCTGCACTCAATGCCCTCCCACTGCTGGTTTAGGAAATGGTGTACACACTACCTTAGCCACAATCTGTTATCTAGTCTGTATCTTTCCCGCTGTTTCTTTTGGGATATTGTGTTTTGGTGCATTTGTTCCCAAACCAGCTTCAATCCAAATTGCTAAAAAGAAGGACTTGGTTGTGCTTCAACCCAGTAATGTGTATACACAGCCGTCGTATACACATAAGAAGTTTCTTGATGTACAAATGACTTTGAAAAGGGCCATTTCCCAAAACACCAAAACTGTGGTAGCAGGCTTTTGGTCAGATTAGTAGAACTATTCGAGACAGACTTTTCGTATAGAGCAGAAGGGTTCTGAATAATTCAGAAATGATGACAAAATAAACAATTCTGGAAATGAAAACATTTCTGAGTAACTCTTGCCTGCAGAGGGCACTGGGACACTTCCTCTGTAATTCAAGGTCTAAGAGTCATCTTTTGACTGGCCATGTAATTATGATCTAATGACATATAAACATTATTGTGCTGTAACTATAAAATCGGTAGACTCTGTCCACAGGGTTTGCTCGTTTTCCATCCAGATGCAAATTACATTTCAGATAAATAAATCACATTGATAGATATGATTTCTCATCAAGTCAGTTGTTTTATGACTTTCTGATTTTGATGATTGGATCATAACTCAATCCTTTCTGTTTCTATGAATGAGGGAAGTGCTAATGTCCTTCTTGAAATGCCCCCCCTGGCAATGATGAGGCTGCCTAGAGTCAGTTGGCATTAAGATGTGGCCAGACAGATGTTATTAAATTAAATTCAAACTCTGATAAGTTAACTCCACTTTTGCACAAAATGTACTGCTGTGCTTTGAAATGTTATAGAAACAGAGCTCCTTTGCACCATGCTGAGCCATTGGCGATCTCTTTTGCCAGTAGCCTCCCTCAGATATTAGTCATGCTCAAAACAGTTCTCTCCATCTGCAGCCATTTACCAGTTGTGCTTGCCTTAAGCTAATGTGGTGTCGGGAACATAATGAAATGATAAATAATATTATGTTTAATTATATCACACCTTTTTCTCTGACGAGGTGGCTTACAGCTAAACAATAACAAAGCAATTGGGGAAGCAATAATGAAAAAAAACAATTAAGCATGAATGCTATATCCTGTACTTTTCGATGTATAAGATGTCCCCATGTATAAGACACCCCCTAGTTTTGGGGATTCAAATTTAGGAAAATGGGGGAGATGGCACAAAGTTGTTGAGCTTTTCTTGGGGGGGTTGCCGAGGGTTTTTGAGCTTTTTTTTAGGGGGGAATGCCGAAAACCGCTCACCCACACGCGCCACAAAATCTGCCTCTCATCTGTCCTCTCGTCGGCAGAAGCTGAAAATCACCCGCCCAATTGCCGCAGCGTTGGCAAATCAACACCACCCATTGACCCAGCAACAAATAAAATGCACAATAGCCGCTGACAGCCACGGCAGCAACCAATCAAACGTCCACCCTCTGCACTACCCCCACTTTTTAGCATGACTTTAAAGGGAAAAAAGTATGGTGTATATATATGTACATGGAAAAGTATGGTGTATATATATATATATATATATATATATATATATATACACATTAATGTTATATATACATGGGTTTCAAGCCCCATGTTGGGCAAAAAGATTCCTGCATTTCAGGGGATTGGACTAGATGACCCTTGTGGTCCCTTCCAGTCCTATGATTCTGTGATTCTGTCTGTGATCTATTAAAACATACAGATCATTAGAATAAAAACATCACAGCCCTAGTCAGTTCCCAAAAGTCTGTAGGAACAAGATAGTTTTCCCTTGCCTGTGGAAGGACAGCAAGGAGGCAGCCATTCTAATTTCTCTAGGAAGGGAGGTCCAAAGTCTGAGAGCAGCTACTAAGAAGGCCCTTTACCACATCCCTACCAAGCATATCTGTGACGGTGGAAGAGCCTCCCTCAGCGATCTCAGAGCCTGAGCAGGTTCTTAGAAGGGAACCTTTCTTTCAGAGAGCATGGACCTAAACTATACAGGGCTTTCTAAGTCATAACCACTACTTTGAATTGTGCCTGGAAACTGACCAGTAGCCAGTGATGCTCTTGTAACAAACGCACTATAACCAGCCCCATTCAACCATCTGGCTGCAGCTCTTTGAGCCACTTGAAGTATCTGAGTAATTTTCAAAGGCAGCTGCATGTAGAATGTACTACAGTAATCCAGACAGGATGTAACTGTGGCCAAATCAGACATCTCAAGGAATGGGTGCAGCTGGCATATTGTGCACTCTGAGCCATCACAGAGACCTGGGCATCCCTGCTCAGGACTGGGTCCAGGAGCACACCCAAACTATGAACCTGTGTCTTCAGGCGGAGTGTTACCCCATCCAGCACAGACCGAACCCCTATCCCCTGTTCTGCCTTCTGACTGACCAACAGCAGCTCTGTGTTGTCTGGATTAAGCTTCACTTTGTTCATCCTCATCCAGTCCTTTACTGATGACAGACACCAGGTTAGAACCAAGACAGCTTCCTTGGATTTCTGTGGAAAGGAGATATGGAGTGTCATTGGCATATTGGTGACACCAAACCACAAAATGCTGGACAACCTGTGGTTTCAAGTAAATGTAAAATAACATGGAGCAAAACCCTGGGGTATTGCTCTGGAGCTTCTGACAGCTCAGTATTGTGTGGTTAGAATGTTGGACTAGGACTTGGGAGAACAGGGTTCAAATGCCCACTTGGCCATGAAACTGGCTGAGTGTCCTTGGGCCAGTCACCGACTCTCAACCTAACCTATCTCAAAAGGCTATTTTGAGGATAATATGGAGAAGGGGACAGCCGTGTATTCCACCATGAGCTCCTTGGAAGAAAGGAGAGAGATATATGCAAAAAATAAATAAAATCTTTCTGGCCAGGACCAGGCCTGCTATATTGCCTGGTGAGTTGACCTGTTTCAGGTGGTACAAAAAAGGAAATTAGGAGGAATAAAAGGGATTGTATAAGCTGAACTTTTAAATACTTTTAAAAGCAGATTGGGCTCTATACTTTCATTATTATTTCTACATTATCAGACGAATAAAATGTGTGCTTGTTACATTATGGTAATGATCTTATTGTGACATAACAAATAATATGCTGCTGGAAATTGTTTTCTGAAAATCTCATTTCTACAGACATATGGCTGGCATCCTAAATGACAAATCTCTCCTCGGCATCAGTGTGTGATTATCATCCAGCCCAACACGTCAAACTTTGTGAATGATGGCTTTCTTCCGAGGACTGACCCTAACCCTGAGGCTCTAAAAACCTTCTTTCTATTAGCTCCAGGGACTCTGTGCCAAAATACCTTTCTAGGATGAGTTATTATGAAATGAAATGTTGTTTATTTCTTCAACTTGTTTGTTCTTCATACTGTGACACCTGCAGCTGTGGGACTGAACATCTTTATGTTTCTGCTAGGATGCAAGGTAAATAAAAGCTTATCCAAAAATATCAGTCATAGCAATATTTTTTGGCCAATGTTCTTTGCATAATAGTGATTCTTACTCTAAAGCAAAGGTTGCCAATTTGTGTCTGTCCAGATTATAATTATTACACTTTATTAATGACTTTCTAAACCACAATTTCAAGGCAATTTACACACAAAATAATTAAACAGTTAAAAACTCATCTATCTATCTATCTATCTATCTATCTATCTATCATCTATCTATCACAAGACTAGAACCTTAACAAATGGACTCTTGTGATGAAGGAACTCATTCATGCAACTGGGAAAACTTGTTGGAACAAAAATGTCTTCAATTATTTCCAGAAAGTGCAGTGACTGTCATATATTGACAGGAATGCTATTCCAACAGAACAGGGGCAACCACACTAAAAGCCCTGCTCTGAGTTAACTGCAGAGCAAGCTTCTGAGATTTTGCAGGCCACAGTGAACTACTGTGTGTATCATGCAGTCTCTTAACTAACCTGGTCCCAAGCTATATAGGGAGATACATTTTAGTACCAATGCCTTGAACTCGGCCTGGTAGCCAGCTGGCAGCCAGTGCACATCCCACAAACAATGTGTTATACGTTGGGTGTGCTCATACAAGCTGCAGCCTCCAGGTCAACTTCAATGGGAGGCACGGACAACTGCGGTCAATCTACAACTCCATCAGCTCCCGGCAGCACTAACACTCTAGCATTGCTTAGTGCCAGCAGTGAAGCAATAAGCATGCAGCAGATTGGCAGGGGTGGGGCTAATGTGTGTCAGGAGCTCGTCCTACACTCGAGTAGGACCCTGGCAGAGACACATGCCCGACTGTCATGTTCTCTCCCTCCTGGTCTTTCGTTCAGGAGCTTCAAAAGCTTTCTTCAGCCTGAACATCACAGCGACCAATGCCAACAGACATCGGCACACTTAGGGATCCGCAGAGTCTTCGTAGCTTGCGTGACAGACCTCAACAACTCAGCATTTTGGCTAATCCACTTTATTTCCATATAAACACACACAGAGCACTGCGACATGGCTCCCTCTCTCTCTAGCATCAGACAGCAAAGAGAAAAAACAAAGGACAATAGTCCCACTTCATGGAACACAGTAACACAAACATCCTGTCTCCATTACTTCCCACTCTGTGGAGTCAAAACATATACCGTCATGTGATAGACAAAAATCCCATGACTGCAATCATGGAGCAGGAATTCTAACAATGTGGTCATGGGAAGTGCCATTAGAATGTTGTGAAGGAAGGGGCTGCCTAATGCTCCATTGCATGAAGAAGTGATAAGCAGACAATGATGCCAGCAGACTGTAATAGGCACTGTTACTGCAACCTTTCTTCTGTGGCTCCTGCCTGGACCGTTTCCAATGGCATCCGCTGTGAAGCATACAGCCCTCTTTTGGGCTGCTGCTTATCACTGGTGGCTGAGCAATGCTGCCTGCCTCTGGCATGCACCACTGCTGCTAATATAGGGGAAAACCTCTCTAATAGCTTATCAGATCCCAGGGCTTACGCAGGTATTATATGGGGCGTGAAAACAGCAGTCATTTTCTCATGTGTAGAATGCTGTGGAAATCAGGTGTCTTATTTTCACTGTGGCCCTAAGGGAAAGTGTGAGCATTTGACTCATCTCTTCTTATATAAAAAAAATCAACCAGGCTCCCTACAGCTAGGGAGGTGTGTGCTTAGATAGCACAGGCGATTACAGCCTAACAACTTCAAGACAGGGCAGTAAATCAATGTTGTATGCTGTAGGTTTTTACGTTGATGCAGTTATCACCTGCCTCATAGGACTGACAAATCAAAAGAGAAGCAGATCAATAACACATGTAACTTGCTATAAATGGGATGTGACTTCTCAAAAGCTCTGTTTCTTTGGCAAAGCTTTTTCTGGACCACATTTGCTGGGACTTCTGATCAGATTCACAATCTGGGGGAACAACAATTTATGGGAAAAGTCTGGCTGGCTCACCAGAAATGGAAATGCTTTTATCGAATTCGCTGTCCTCCTCATCCACAAGAGTCCATGCTTTCATTCTACAGTAAAAGGACATTCTGTAGACACTGATTTGTACACAGTGCGGTGCTAAGTAGCTATCACATCAGCACAAGGATTGAACCTTGCACAGTGGAGCTTTCTCGCTTCTCCCCAGTGTTTCGCAGGGGAGATTTGGAGAGAGAGTGGGGTGCACATGGCCGGAGGAGGTGGCGAAGTCCCATTGCACAAGCAGAAATCCTTCTTCTTTGCCAAACCTTTATTAGGCACTACAAATATAGGCTATCATAAAACACCCATACATGAAATTTTAAAATACATACAAATACTGTAAACAGCAATGTAAAAATATGTAATAACAAGGATTTTCACTGGAAATGAAGTCCTTGCCTAATGGGATGATTACTTAGCACCACATTGGATACATGCCAATATTTCATGCTAAAGCGTTGCCTGTGCTCTCATTATATCTCATGCTGTAGTTTTGATCTATTCAAATACACAATCTGTTGTTGCACTCATGTATTTTCAAGTTGCAACTGCAACTCAACAGGGAAAATATCCACCCTGCTGTGAATAGACACATCCCACAGGATGGGAAAGGAGTGATCCAGATGCTCAACAAATCATTATTTTATAATCTGTGGCATTTTATGTCGTCTGTTTTTTATGATGTAGTCTTGATTGTTTCTAATTTAATGATTCATCGCAACTGTCATTTGCTGATAGTTTGTAGATGTTATCACATATTATATGTGAAATGGATTCTTGAATTTTGTTGATTATTTTTTTTATAATTTGAATTGTTGCAAAATGACAATGCGTGCGTACTTTGTTTTTCTACGAGTTGAAAGCTGCATTGACTACAATGATGCAGAAAGGCAGTATACAAATTTTAAAAATACTACTCATTCATTTATTTCATAAGATTCACACATGACTGGATTGTAGAAAACCTCAAAGCCGTTTACAAAAGAAAAAGGGAAATCAAGAAAAATTCACAACCCTGTTTTAAAACATACAAAAGTTAAAGTACTAAAACAGATTAAAATTACCTCAACTTTCTAAGCCACTAGGTATGCTTGTGTAAACAGGAATGTTTTTAACAGGCACCTAAAATAGCACAGTGAAGGCACCTGCTTGATCTCAATAGGCAGGGATTTGCAAAGTCTACACTAAACGATTGAGGCACCTGTAGTAGCGCCAGTTCTGCTGATCAAAGCAGTCAAATGGGCACATGCTGGGGTAAAGGTGGTCTCATAGGTAAACTGGTCCCAAGTTCTGAGTGGTTTCCCAGAGCAAGAGTTAATGTGTGGACAGCACACACATAGGTACGTATATCTTTAAAAACTCCTTATATGTGCCTGGGAAACATGACAGGTCCATAAATTTGCTTTGGTGAAAGAGCAATTCAACTCATTAAACTAATAAATAAACAAACTTGAAATATCACCTGTTATCATCCATAGAGTCATTTCTATCTATATTTCAAACCTCCTGGCTTCAGGCAGCATCACTTCTCGTACACTTAGCTGAAAGTCCCGTGGAGTGCACTTTGCAATTTATGAAAGGGCTTCCCTTCCCTTTTTTGTTTTATGGAGGTTGCCTTCTTTCTTTTGCTTCCAGGCAGCAAATGCAAATGCTACTCCATGCTGCCAAGGAAATTCATCTACAGACTATTTTGTGTTGGAGCCAAAGAGATGGAAGCCCAGGGATGGAGACTCAAAGCAACTTCAGAACTTCTGGCTGGCAATAGCATTAGCATTAGCTTCAGATTTTCTAAAAGTGAATTGGTATCAAGACACTTGGAAGAAAATATTGGAAAAATGAATACTCATATGCATCTGATTTCTTCACTGCTAATTCATTCAAGCCTTCATTGGTTTAATTTAAGACCATTTTTTGCCGTCCCTGTTGAATATCTATTTATTTCTTTCATAAAATTTTTGTTAAAAGCATGTCTGTATTGCCCTGCAGAATGTGGTTTTTTTGGGAAACTATGCTATCTGGCAACAACCTCTACTTTTCTATATCATCTTGGCTTCACAAATTCAGCCGTATCAAATTTTAGCTCTTTCTTTCTTTCTTTCTTTCTTTCTTTCTTTCTTTCTTTCTGACTACCACATTTTGGATACAGCCATTGCAACAGTAAATTCTAACAGGAAGAATTGAGAAATTGCGGTAAATATGCTATATCCATACTCAAAAGGTGTCAAAATATAGCCTTTCACATGGACCAATACTGATGCCAGCAATCAGGTTGGCTGATTCAGGATACATACCCAATGCCTGTGCCAAATCCTATCTACATCTGTAATCTCACAGTTGTGAACATTTCGATCCCAAGTAGGTGTCCTGTCTTTCTTATTGTCTTCACACGGTTAATTCCCCCATCCCTCCGTAATCACTGGCCCGCAGCACTTGTGGCCAGCGATGCACACTTCTGCCCAACTGGTAAATTTGTATTAGATCCTGAAATAGGATATAAAAATTATATTCTGGCTTCAGACTTCTCAAGTATGCATTAAAGCTGGCCTGGCCACATTTCATTTCGTTTTGCCAAAGAAATAAAAATTGATGATCTTTTCTCCTGCCTAGTTTTCTTCATCCTAAGTGCGAACAGTTTGATGTAAGCCAAAATTTAAAATGGTGCTCTGTGTTTGTTCATCTTTAAAGGCAAACTTTGAAAAGGGGGCCATTTGACCTGGAACATAGTGGAGAATATTTTAAAGTATGATTTATTAGGTCCATCATATGCAGATAATAAAAACTATTTTTTCTTCTTAAAAAAATAGAGATTATCTTATTATCCCCAGCCTTGTTCTTTAGTGCAGTTGATTTGGGTCTTTTCTTTTGTCCAGCATTGTTACAGTCACTACAGCTAACTGCTGCCTTCATCTGAACTTCTAGATCGCTTTAAAAATAATAATTTAGAAATGAGTTTTTGAGCATTGGGATGCTCACCTCAACCAAGATTAGCTGAAATGGGATTTGTTATTCTGTTCTCAGGAACTGCATTAGGCAGGCATTTCAACCATTAAACTCTGTTTTATGGATTCACATTAGTCTGTTGCTAATAGTTCCAGCTCTACTTTAGCCATGTTCTGGTTGCTGAAATACTGCAATGATAAGCTAGACATTTGTAGCTCAAAATATATGTTTGCCTTTAATCAAGCAATGAAAGATGTTATACCTCTGAAAAATCAGTGTCTCAGAATGGCCTGGCAGCAGCCACATTATATGGTATTTGTTGGCAAATTAGTAGTTATTTAGTTCAGCAGCATTTGTTGTGTAATGGCTTTTCTTATGCTATCAGTTTCCCACCCACCCCTTTTTGAATGTAGACATTCCAGGGATGTTTCCAAAAGCTTAATATGCAGTATGACTATAAAGGCATCACACAACCGAAACAAATCACTAATAAATATGAACTCGGCTAAAGAAATATCCTCATGTGAAATGCCATATTTAGGAATAAAATGTTGCTGCAACAACAACACCACCTTTGGCTCTCTGTTAGCTAAAGTTTCTCTGTTAGCTAAAACAAGAAACTTGTGTCTGGTAAAATTAGTATTAGACCAATCAGCTCCTGATCACATAAGGCAAATTAAACATAATTATCTGTCCCTTAAAGAGACCAGTTTTGGAGTCCTACTGCTAGGTTGGTGCTGCCTCCAAATCAAGTAATTAGTATTGATATCATTATGTGCACTGACTTGAAACTGAGAATTCTTGCCATGCTGGAAGACAGGTGGTAAAGCTCTGGCAGAACCTTTCAGTTATGATGCTTCTGTGATTTTAAGTTTATGTCAGGGGTGAGGAACCTGAGGGTGAGGCCCTCATATGTTCTAACGCCCATCAGCCCTGGCCAGTGGTCATGAATTAGGAGAGTTGTACTCCAGCAACATCTGGAAGGCTACAGGGTCCTTCCATCCCCACCTCTGGTTTATGACACGAGGTAACACTTTCCTATAATAATGTTCTGATTTATTGCAATGCTGTGTTCAAAACATCTTTTTCAGCGTTTTCGTTTTACTCACTCAGATGGCATAATGCATCACACATGCTAATGTGCTTAATGATATGGGTGCTATTGTCAGTACTTATCTGAGACACTGGATTTAAAGCACTGGAGTAATTGAAATGTCATGCTGATATACAGGGCAAAGTGTGTCACTGTTTGCAAAAAGTATATTCTGCTGCCTCCGTCTAGACATTCCTTTTATGCCGTTTGATAAAAGTTGGTGGTACTGCAAAGACAGAATGAGTTTGGTTTCATTATGAGTGGAAAATATACCTGCTTTTAAGAAGTGTTTAGCTCTACATTTCCCCCGTGTTATTTATTTTCAACATTAGGTATAAAGCAAAATAAAGCTGGGCAGAGGAAGATTCAAACCAAGCTATGAAAAGATATGCAAAGTAAAAGAAATATCGACTGGTCTTCAGAAATAAGGGACTCATCAGCATGCAGTTTTTGTGCATTTCTTGTTTGGTGTTGCACTGCTTATTAAAAGCGAGTATAAGGCAGAGTGAGAGAATACCTTTCCATTAAACCATGCAAACTGTATAGAGAACTGGACTTCATCTGATGGATTATGACTTTTAAGTGATTTGTTAAGGAAGGTCTCACTAGTGACATCACATTCTCTTTCTTTCATTCCTTCATTTTTAAGGAGAAAAGAAAGCTACGGAAAGTAGGAAAGGAGAAGAAACATAGAAGAGGAAACAAAAGTTGTCCAGTATTTAAATCATGCAAAACTGCAATCTGAATGAGCTGTGGTGCAGCATTTACATGAGATTCTCTACTAAATTGTACTTGCATATTCTAGAAATCAGGTAAAGATAAAAGTAAAGGTAAAGGACCCCTGGACAGTAAAGTCCAGTCAAAGGCAACTATGGGGTTGTGGTACTCATCTTGCTTTCAGGCCGAGGGAGCCGGCATTCGTCCACAGACAGTTTTCTGGGTCATGTGGCCAGCATGACTAAACCACTTCTGGCACAACGGGACACAGTGACAAGTGCCAAAGTCCACAGAAATGCCATTTACCTTCCCGCCACAGCAGTACCTATTTAGCTACTTGCACTGTATGCTTTTGAACTGCTAGGTTGGCAGAAGATAGGACAGAGCAATGGGAGCTCACCCTGTCACAAGGATTCGAACCACCGACCTCCTGATTGGCAAGCCAAAGAGGCTCAGTGGTTTAGACCACAGCACCTCTTACGACGCGCAAACCAGTACCAGTAACAATTAATAGCTGCAGAAAAAAGAAAGAACTTCTTATTAAGAAACCTGAAAATGGGAGGGTAGGAGGTCAAGGGAGGTGTAGGGAAAAGGTTTAAATATTTTAAAATATAATGTTTTAAGGAAAAGGACAAAAATGGTAATGAATGTCATTCCTGCGTTATATACGGATATTGTTTATTAATCTGTTGATTTGTCTTGTTTTTTCTTTTTGATTTTTTTCTTTTTTTCCCTTTCTTAAGAGAAACTCAATAAAAAGAATAATAATAAAAAATAGACCACAGCACCACCCGCATCCCGCTAGCCATCAAACCAAACCAAACCAAAGGGATTAGTCTCCCTTTTTTTTATTTTGCATTTTCTCAACTAGTATTGGCTGATGTAATTGACTTGTGACTGAAAAAAACTAGGTTTCAATTCATCCTGAAATGGGATGCACACTGTTTAACATCTGGCTGGTGTTCAACTGCTTGGAAACACCTCCACTTGAGTTCAATGAAAGACAGCATATATACGTTCTAAATGAATGAAGATAATAATAAATATATTAAAGATTTGTTAAGCAGACCTTCCTCCTTTTTAAAGCAGTCAGTGCAATGTGGATTTCATGAACAGCTATATAAATACTGTAGATAGTCCACCCAGCAATGGCAATCCTAGCTGTGAGGCGGCAGAAGGGTTAGTATTGCTCAATAAAAGAAAATAGATTTCATATAAATGAAACTAACAAGCTTGTGCATCTTGAGAATGTTGTTGTAAAGTTTAAACAAATACAGTGGTACCTCAGGTTAAGAACTTAATTCGTTCTGGAGGTCCGTTCTTAACCTGAAACTGTTCTTAACCTGAAGCACCACTTTAACTAATGGGGCCTCCCACTGCTGCCGCGCTATTGGAGCACGATTTCTGTTCTCATCCTGAAGCAAAGTTCTTAACCCGAGGTACTATTTCTGGATTAGCCGAGTCTGTAACCTGAAGCATCTGTAACCCGAGGTACCACTGTATAGGCTATTCTCTGTCACTACTCAGTCAAGCTGAAATGTTTGCAGGTATCAGTGAAAGAGCTGAAGTGCAAACCTCCCCACTCGGGAGACGTTCTCCCTTGCTGTACTTCTGCAGCAGCGCAATATGAGACTCAGTTTCTTGATTCCTGGTGAACTATTGGTCCCATGAGGACACTTCCCCAGATTGGCTTTGAAACAAGCTTTTAAATAAGATCCTATGTGTAGGAGAGCTTTATTCTACATTCCTAATATAATGACACTTCTGCCCCAAGCTTATTTATTCTGCCAGGCTCTGCACCAATTTGATATGTGTTTCACTAATAGAGGAAACTAATAAAATCAAACGGAGTGAAGCAAGAAAATCAAAGAGCATAGCCCCTAATCATAGGGGGCTTGTAAAAACTCAGCACGTCTTTTTCATCTGAAAATACAGGTCTGTAAAATGTTTTAACTTGTGCACTTTCTACTGACTGTGTTCTCAAAGACGAGCCTTCATTGAAAGAGACAGGTTTAGGGTTTGTTTGTTGGTTTTTTCAATTCAGGCCAAAAATCAGTAACTTCACCCATTAGCACACACAACAATTAGGCTATTAGAATTTCTGGTTTCTAGCAATTATGGGTCAAACTATACATGACACTTAAGGCATGGTGTACAGCTATGACTTCTCTCCCCCCCCCCACTTGAGTTGATTTTGATTATTTAATTTCTATACTGCTTAATATATTATTGCATGACACCCCAACCTCTGAACGGTGTGAGATTCCTGGGGTTCCAACAGCCTACTCAGGCTTCATGTTTCCCTGTGGGAATGAGGCAGTGGGGACTGTGGTGTCTTTATGATATATTGTATATCTACATATATATATAGGGACGCGGGTGGCGCTGTGGGTTAAACCACAGAGCCTAGGACTTGCAGATCAGAAGGTCAGCAGTTCGAATCCCCACGATGGGGTGAGCTCCCGTTGTTCAGTCCCTTCTCCTGCCAACCTAGCAGTTTGAAAGCACAACAAAGAGCAAGTAGATAAATAGGTACCACTCCGACGGGAAGGTAAACAGCATTTCCGTGTGCTGCTCTGGTCCGCCAGAAGCGGCTTAGTCATGCTGGCCACATGACCTGGAAGCTGTACGCCGGCTCCCTCGGCCAATAAAGCGAGATGAGCGCCGCAACCCCAGAGTCAGACATGACTGGACCTAGTGGTCAGGGGTCCCTTTACCTTACATATATATATATACCACTTGAGCCCTATGATGGGTGTGTATCAGCACCCCAAAAGTGTCTTTTTTTCTCCTACAGCCACAGCCTTGGATTCAAGCAGAGATCTGGCATGGCTCTCTCTGTCTCTGCTTGCTGCTTTGCTTCTGGGCCACATCATTGTTCCCAACTCTCTAAACTCTGATGAGGGAGGGGCCCTCACCCATTTGCCGTCTTGCACCAAGCCCCTTAATTCTCCCTTAATGACTCATCACCCAGGTTTATCACCTCACTGGAAGCCAACCTATTCCAAGAATTAGAAGCCTTGATTAAATTCTAACACTTGCTTGATCCGGGGATTAGAGGGATCTGGCACCCAGTTAAACACCCGAAACTCACAGCAATATTTAAAACATCTCTAAGCTGTGTACATGAAGCTGAAGCAACAGCAGGCAACTTAAGCAACATACTAAGAAATACACAGTTACTTATAAAAATGTTACATTGATAGAAAGTTACTAATATGTAAAAAAATAATAATCAATATCAATTCATTTTCCTTCTGACACACCTTACTTCTCAGCCTCTGGGATCTCAACCACAGACGAAATAAACTTACAGCTCACCCACAAAAGTCTCAGGCTGCCCACAACTGTCTCATTTAGCTGCATTCAGTTCCAGGTACGGCAGGTTTGTTGAGTTTCCCAGGGGGTTCAAAAGATGGGGAAAGGGGCCCCCCTCCACTCAGCTCTTTCTTCACCCTATGGCCTCACCTCCTCCAGCTGCTACTTACATGTTGTGGTAGGAGGCTGATTATTATTGGGACTGCAGTGCAATGTAGAGGCAAGGTTTTTTGTTTTTTTCCCCTCCCCCTTCCCAATCCTAGTTTTTTCCCCTTTCCTTTTTTTGACTTATGCCCTGTTTCCATGATCAAAACACAGAGGAGAATGAGCACCCCTCACCCAATTTGCTGTGTGGTTTGAGTGGCTCCAGGAAATAATTCGCTGTTGTTTGTGTTTGTTGTTCAAGAGTGGCAAATCCACTTGATTGCGCAACCTGATTTTGCCAACGTAATTGAATCCCACCTGCAAAATCGTACCACAGAATTGAATTGTATCTGTGCATCAAAGCAATGTATGGCTCATGGCTGCAGTAGCTACATTCTGTACATCTAGAAGGCTGCACCATAAATCTACATGGAAATCTGGAGCAGGGCATCTATATTTTTTATCTGGCATCTTCCAAAACTATTTCCTTTCATAGCTGTCAGCAGAAGAACAGTTTTGGGTTTTTTTTAAGCACTCTCTCTATTAGAACAATCTACAGTCAGTATAATTTCCAGGAAGCTATTCTCACATTTGATGTCTCCCCACCCCCACTTTTTATTGTCTCCTATATTTCATCTAGGACATTACTTGCTGCTGTAATGCCACAAGGGAATATATTGCCTGGAGCACTTATTTCTTGCACTTTATCTCTAGAATATAAAGCAGTGATACATCCACCTGCAGGCATTTAAGAAAATCACTTTGAAAACTAGCTGTGGTTCATGACAATGGAAGTGGTGAACATCTCAGCCATGATCCAGCAATGGAAAGACAAGGCGCTACCTATTAGCTATAAGTTGCTGAGCAATGCTTTTAGGTGTTGTTGGTCACTGGCAATAACAGAAAGAATTTTAGTCTTGTTGATGGTACTTAAAGCATATAAACTAGGGCTTGAGGGAACTGAAGGCTTGCAGAACTGCTAAGAAACTTTAGGGGGGAACAAACCAACCAACCAACCAACCAACCAACCACTAAGGGGTGGAGTAACCCCTTGTGCCCTCAAAAACAGCCCAATGAAGGCCAAGTATGGCCAGTGGGCACTGAATACTGACCGGTTGTCAAGGGCGGAGGAACCAGGAAGATGGAAAATGGGATGGTTTTTATTCAGAGAATTTGCCAAGAGCAGCTTTTTTGGATTGCCATTTTCAAAGATACAGTACACGGTGAGATCAGATCAGGATTCTGATATGCAATTGCTGTTGAACAAATATGGGCAAACCTCAGGAAAAGAAAAGAAAAGAAAAACAAATAAAACAGTCAATAGGTGTTTCAGAAACCCCAACTGGTTTCAGCTAGAAACTTGGGGATTACGTGTCACTGGTCCACATTGCTATCTTTTAAGTGTCTCTTGAAGATTCTTTGTGCTGAAAGGCCTATTCAGTGGTTTAAATTTTCTTAAGATGAGCCAGTCATCTTTTAATCATTATTCTGTATATTTTTTCATGGTTCCTTTCTGTTTTATTGTATACATTGCTTCACACTAGCTTGGTATTTTATATAGATAGATAGCACATCCATATTTTTTAAATAAATAAATAGAATATAGCACCAGGTTACTCTCAAGTAACAAGTATATACATGAGTAAGTTGGGAGGCAGAAAGAAACAATTCAGTAACCTCTGATACCATCAGGGTGGGGCTGGAATCAAGGTTGAGGTGAACTAGTCCTTCCAGAAAGACTCCTGTGTCTCAGAAGACGACTGCTGTCAACAGTTTCTGTTAAACTGCATGATGGCTTTTAATGCTACCTTAATGTGAATCCGACTTTGTTTTGGAATCATTTTCTGTAGGAAGAGGGAAGGAGGAGCAACCACAGTGATTGTGGTCCCTGTGGCCATATATAGCAATCAATTAATTCATGTCCTGAGTTTTACATACAGTAGTTACCCATTGCCTACTGTTCTTTCAGATCAGAGTGATTCAGTTCCAATCTGTGCAATGAAGTGTACCATTTTTTACAAGTCGACTTCCACAGTCACTTCAGCAGGAAAATGTGTCAGCATTATGAGCCCAGCACTTCCATTTCCATTATAATTAAATTGAATGCTTTAAAGAACTCAGTGCCTCATAAACCCATACATTTATTGAAGGAACAATATTTCCTTGGAGAAGACACTATATCCACCCTTTTGTGTTAGGTAATTCTGCTACCATTAACAACCACACCCAACCATTGCTCTAAATTACTTGAGTATTTTAAATTCTATACTACTTAGCTAAGTATTAGCTTATTCATTTATTCACTCATGTTATATCCTGTCCTTCTCCCAAAGGAGCCTAGGATGGCAAATGCATAACGAATAAACAAATGCAAATGCAAAACAAAAACATTCTGAAAACAGTTTTATAGGACATATCCCTTGCTAGTAGCAGTAAAAGAAGAAGATTTGCATTTGGATGAGCTACATAGATATCCCCATCAAGAATAACAACCCAAAGTGTTTTGAACCAAAAAGCTCTGACAACATAAAAATAAGCAGATCCATTGCCCACACCATACATTTTAAGCACATCCAATGCAGATCTGAAGCAAGCATATGAAATCCCTCTGAAGAAACATGGAAACTGTTAACATGGAAATTGTGGGTGAACATATCAGACGACACAGCAATTCTTCAAACAGCTCTTGTTTATTCACAGGCCAGAACAGAACTGAACTGAAGGGTTCAGCCAGCCTGCTTATATAGAGCTCCACTACATTGCAACAGTAACCACTTTCTGTAACTATCCAATCACTGAACGTCACTTTCAATCCCTGAGTGAAAACTATCTACAGTATCCCCCTGCTGGCCCAGGGTGAAAACTTCAGTACATAACAGGGACTGTAGTTTCTTACTTACAGAGCTACGGTAATTCATTGTACCCGTAACAAACTACAGCTCCCAGGATTCTTTGGGGGAAGTCATGTACTTTAAATGTATAATTTGAATCTGGCCCTTATCCACACACAGTATTTTTTCCATTGCATCAGCAGATCATTCTTCTGCTCATAGGAATGAATGGAAAACAAAAACCAAAACCATTGCACCCAAGGAGTTCCATGAGTGCTGCTGATGCTCAGCTGATATTCCTCTCCTGCTGTTATCTGCATTGTGGATCACAGTAGTGATGACACAGTAATATGAAAATTTAAACTATAAGGGGAGTCCCCCACTTCACATCAGAAGAGAATGGAAACTATTTGCATGCACAGTTATCTCAATTATGCCAGTTATAGATCACAGTAACATTACAAATTAAAACTACTTGCTTTATGAGCGTATTCACACGGGCCCCAGGGGCATGTCTACACCATAGAATCAGAGCACTTTAATTGCCATGGATTCCTCCCCTGGAGGCCCCAAGAGTTGCACTTAGCCTTTATAGTGTGTGGGTGGGAGCCAGGCATCTCTAAAAGGGAGAACGCTTAGCTGCAGTACATTTCTTATAGTTCTCTTGGGGGGAAATCATTGCAGGTGAATTACTTCTTAACTGAGGTCATTAAAGTTGTCCCACTCCAAACCACACAACTCAGGTTAAGATTGTGAATTTGAATACTCTTTGTATCTTCCCATCCCTCTGGTTTTCAGACCACAGTGAACTGGTAGACACAAGAACTCAGTATTTAGGTTTTACACATCATGGGGTACATGTGCCCTAACCTAATAGGGCTGTCATACATTACTGAGATTTCACATGGTGTCCAAAATGTGGCGTCTTGTCCTGGATCTCAGGCAAGTCAATCAAAATTGTGGGTTTTTTGTGTGTATATTCAACAACTCTGGGGTTTTCCATAATAAACTGAATAATTTAGGGGGGGGGTTCCTAAAAAAAGTGCTCAAGAATTTTGGGGTCTTCCTGAAAAATGTTTGGGGTGTCCTGGTTTTTACTTTTTGAAATATGGCAACACTACATAGCATATTCATTGGACAGATGAATTGTATGGCTGGGGCCTGCAAAGATTCTGTACCTGATTGTGGATGGGTGCAGGGGCAGTTCTTAAACCTACACAATGGAGCCTTGCCTCTGATCTCAGTCCTATTTCTGACTTCCTAGACATGCTTTCTGCTGCCTCTGTGACATGCGTTATAATGAAGACCTCTTCTGTTTCTCATTTATCTTCAGCTGAACAGCTTGAACTCTCAAAGTTATCATGATAAGTCATTATGAACTTGGGCAGTAAAATCGACGTACAATTTTCTGTGAAGTACAAGTGGGTGTAGCAATGTAGAATACAATTAAGGCTTAAACCTCAGTGTTTGTATTCTTTTGAAGAGAAGCTCTTCTCCCTGAGTCTGTTTTCAGTGCTATTATCTATCAAGAGGCCAGTGTGTGTGTGTGTGTTTGATAGAAGAAAGTGATTGTGAGCACTCTTCTTTTTTATGAATGCTAATGTAGCAATTTGAAAGCACGTCAAAGTGCAAGTAGATAAATAGGTACCGCTCTGGCGGGAGGGTAAATGGCATTTCCGTGCGCTGCTCTGGTTTCGCCAGAAGCGGCTTAGTCATGCTGGCCACATGACCCAGAAGCTGCCTGCAGACAAACGCCGGCTCCCTCAGCCAGTAAAACGAGATGAGCGCCGCAACCCCAGAGTCGTCTGTGGCTGGACTTAACTTACCTAATGTAGCAATAGACAGAGCAAGAGCAATTTGTTGCTTAACCTCTTACATGATGTGTGAAGGGAAATTAAGCCGTCAGAGGCTGTAGTCCTATTCCTACTTACTTAGCAGCAATCGTAATTGAAAACAATGGGGTTTAACTCCTGAGCAGACATGTATAGGACTATCCTGTAAAAATTGATACTGGAGTGGGGAGTGGGGTTCCCCTTATATTTTTAATTTTCTTACCTTAATGATCTTTCAAAACATCAATTTCATGCCTCTCTTTTATCTCCTGCTTGGGGACCTTTAGATGAACTGTACACAGTGCATTTGTCAATGCAAAGCATTTTAAAACGGAACAAATTAAAACAGAACAAATGAACAAATTTCATTGGAATTCTCATTCATTTTTTTTATTCAAAAACAAGTGGCAGCACAGGGGCTTATTTCTTCCTTTCCTTTCCAAAGCATGATCAGACTTATATTTTGTTCAACTGGGAGGGGTAGATGCTCAGCAGGAAAAAAACCTTGTTCTGTAGACATGTACCACATTTCTTAGAGAATATATATATATATATATGATGTAGAATTGTTCTGGTGTCAATTGACCCATACTTCATTTTTCTCAGGAAAAGGCATGAAGAGTAATGGTGGCTTGATTAGATGGCTTCCCTTTCCCCCCACTTACAAATGGCTTTTATGTGATATAGAAGGCAGGGAACGGAGGGACTGATATCTAATCACAGCAGTAACAATGGGTAGGAGGACCTCAGGCCAGACAACAACTCTTGAGATTTCTCCCTGAGATTCTTCTGTGATTATCCTGCCTTGTGCTTGACACAGGTGAGTCAAAGAACAATTTGTACAAAGCAGGCAAGATTGTGCTCCAGCATTCAATTGAAATTGTCCGGGGACCAAAGAGGGAGATGCTCCACTTTCTTCTTTGTCATGGGATCAAAAGAGCAGAGTGTAATTGCTCCTGCATCAGACCTTCTTATTAGCCTCTACTCCATGCGAAACCTTTGCAAGGAACAATATGCTGGTCTGTGTGATTAAAAGTGGAATCCGCAACAAAACCTTGCAGTGTGCAGAGTTCCGCTATAAGGTTCCAGCCACCTACCTACTCCTTCAAGAGTACTCCATTGCATCTCCATCCTGCACTCTTCCATTGCTTCCCCTCAGCATTCTGTGGTCATGGTGCATGCTTAGTTCTCATTGGGGTGGGTAGCGTTCTTTCCTTCTTGATTTTTTTTCTGCCCTAAAGTTCTTTGTTCCCCTATGCCAGGCACCCGTAGACTCGGCCCTCCAGATGTTTTGGGATTACAATTCCCATCATCCCTGACTACTGGTCCTATTAGCTAGGGATGATGGGAGTTGTAGTCCCAAAACAGCTGGAGGGCCGAGTTTGGGGATGCTTGCCCTATGCCTATTGATACCACCCTCTTGTGCATGGGTGGTAACAAAAACGACGTTTGCTCTCCTCAGTTTGAGTTTCCATGTTCCAAAGAGAAGTGCTTGATCAGGGCATAATGCTGTTAAGATATTCTAAGTCCTATATTTGTTTCATGACTTCCTGCCCTGCCCTGAGGAAGACCTCAGGGAGAAAGACATACAGCAAAATGGAAAAGTTGTGACCTTCAAAGTGTTCTCAGACTACAACTTACCCTTATGCTGCCCATTGACCATGTTGGCTGTGGATGATTGGAGTCCAGCACCATCTGGACAAGACCATATTGACTACTCTTGTCTTCTGAGGAAGGATCTGGCTGGTGTGCCAGATAATTATCTCCCCCATCCTTTGTGGCCAAGTTCTGGCGTCTGGGTGGGTGGGATGCCAAGGACCATGTGAATTGCATATTGAACTGTAGATTGAACTGCAACATAACTAGTTCCTTTTTGGAGGAGGTGAACTGGAACTAATTCCTTTTAAAAATGAACTTTCCAAACACTGAGCAAAACCATTGTTCTTCATATTTGTTATGGGAGTTGATGAAATCAAATTACTTTCCAACCCTATGGTTTCTTGAACTGAATGCAAGAGTTTAATAGCAGACCTGTTGGAATTTGTTGTGGGATGTGGGTTTTACCTTGGAGAAAACAGTATGAATGAAAGACACAGTTAAATGGCAAACAGTGTTTGAAAAGAAGTATTTTAGTTTGACTGTCCTTGTATGGCATTGGCAAAGAGCTTCAGCCCCGGGAATTGAATTAAGTTATTAGGGGAATGACTATATATTTAAACTGAAAAATATATTTCACTGTGCAGTCCTGTAAGCCTGACTGAGTTCAATGAGGCTTACACCCAGGTAAATGAGCATAGAATTGCAGGCTTATGCTTTTTTTTTTAAGCAACAATACATAAATTCTTGGTAACATTTTAAAGAGGATAATGAACAAAATGTGCAATTTTGCTTAACATCTTATTCATCACAACTCAAAGAGCTTCTAGGCAATGAGTTAAAGCTATCATATGAATAACACAATTGTAGTGGTAGAACATTTAGTTATTATATATCTCAATACCTGCTATCAGGCAGCAGTGAATATATTGTGTTCAGACAAAATATAGGGGCCATGACATTTTTTAAAAGTTAGGCATATTTTAAAGTTTGATTAGTATAAATGCTATGAAAGCTTTATTTCTCCCTGTAAATGGATGACTGTGATTTGTTGAATAGTCCCAAATAGGAATTCCACTGGGTTTTGGATTCTGAACTAAATGGATATAAGCTGCAGATCTCAGAACATTTTCTCTTGAGAAGGTGTGACAGCACAGGCTGCAACCTGCATCTTGAGAGACAAAGGAAGAAGCGAACCACTAAGCCAGCCCCTCCTTCCTTCATCTGGCACTGCACTAAGTAGAGATCTTTTTTCCTTGGTTGTCTTCACTAAACAGACCCGTAGCCTCTGGAAGATGTGTACTTGTTCATCCTCCTCTCAGCTTTGGGTGGTGTATTATATTATTATTACTATGATTATGATTATGATTATTATTGTTGTTGTTATTATTATTATGATATTTATACCTCACCCATCTGGCTGGGTTTCCCCAGCCACACTGGGCGGCTCCCAACAGAATGTTAAAAACACAATAAAACATCAAACATTAAAAGCTTCCCTAAACAGGGTGACCTTAAGATGTCTTCTAAAAGTAAGATAGTTGCTTATTGCCTTGACATCTGATGGGAGGGCATTCCACAGGGCAGGCACCACTACTGAGAAGGCCCTCTGCCTGGTTCCCTGTAACATCACTTCTCACAGTGAGGGAGCTGCTAGAAGGCCTTCGGCACTGGACCTCAGTGTCTGGACTGAACAATGGTCATGGATTTCTTCTAGATGCTTAATTTCTTGACCAAAGACAGTATATGTGGAACCTGACCTGTAGTCTTTGAATTGTGCTTGGAAATGTACTGGGAGCCAATGTAGATCTCTCAGGACTGGTGTTATATGGTCTTAGCAGCCACTCCCAGTCACCAGTCTAGCTGCCGCATTCTGGATTCATTGTAGTTCCCGGGTCACCTTCAAAGGTAGCCCCTTTATTAAGGCAATTAAGCAAACAATCATACCTCAATACGATTTCTAATCAATGTTTGGTCATCATTTGCAGTTCCACATTCCGAAACCCTAAGCATATGACCAGAAGAGGAGTTCTGCTGGATCAAGCCAAAGGCACAGTGTAATTAACCATCCTGTTCTCACAGTGGCTAGCCTATGGGAAGTCCCTAGCAGAACCTAAGTGCAGCAACTGATTCCTAGCAACTGATTTTCAGAGGCATACTGCCTCCTATACTCAAGGCAGAACTTCCCTTAAGACTATAGAAGAAATGAAACATCAGCCTCTGAAATGTAGTGATGGGAGAAGAATGTACAATGTAAAGCAGGTGGGGGAAGTAATAAAGAATTATTAGCTAGGAGTGGAGAAACACAGAGTATTTATTAATTTATTTAACACATTTTTTTCTTTTAATTTTCCAGTCAAGGAAACCTTGTTTTGGGTGGTCCCATTTCACTGTCAAACAGGCACAAGTTCACTATTAGAGGGAATAATGAATTACCTTTTGATTGACAAATGCCGTCTTTCTTTCAATTTATTTCCTTTTCTTCAATTTATCTGGAGTATCTCCCATCACTATGTAATATTTTTAATGAAACCTGCTTCCGCAATCTTATTTGCACTTTTTTTAAAGGAACAAGTCATATGTTGGACTGGTCTATCTCAGTCCGCCTCGTATCCAGTATTGGGAGCAACAGCTGCATTCATTTTCATATCACAAGGACAACAGTAAGGGAGAGAAATTTATATGATGGGTAGATAGTTAGACCCATTACACCTAGAAAGTACTAGCAAGTTGATAAAGCTTGGTGACCAAATGGTTAAGCCTTTATTACTTAAATAATGCAAAGCAACTGTTCATTCCTAGAGGTTGTAGCTAGCAGTAGATGATTGTGGACACCTCTTTCCTCCCTTTTAGCAGCAGTTTTAGGGCATCATAAAAAGAGCACCTGCTCCTTAGTTCCCATAAATAAAAAGGGAAACATAATAATGCATGCCAAGGATACCAGGGAGGTAATGAAAAAATATATATATTATGGCATGCTTACAATTTTTTTCTAGGCATAGGTGTGCAATGAGGGCTTTGGGACTATGTAAATATCATTAAACTGTAGCTTGTTAAAATGTTAAGCAGCATTTTTTCCTATTTCATTCCAACAGGTCTGCTTTTAAACTCTTGCATTCAGTTCAAGAAACCATGGGATTGGAAAATAAGTTGATTTCATCAACTCCTTGGCTACCCAAATCTATGTGTGCAGTCCAGGCATAATGCAATAATTTATGCCATGAAGTTAACGAAGGTCACACTTTGACAGTGTGATCTGAGGATTTGTATACATGCAAGGGTTTAATGATGTCAATGCAACCAAAATAGCCCAGGTTCCATTCATGTTGGAGTCCGATGTGCATAGGTATTAGGAACAATGGCATTTGAAATATTTTATCCAGAATAGGGCACAATGATGCAGCTGCTGTGATAATTCAAAACCCAACTGTGCAATTGCCTTGGTTATTGAGAAAGCCATTAAGCATCTATTATTACAGATCTACTTACACATAATGAGCAACCTGTGCCAGAAGTCAGCAGAATGTTGGTGTTCTAATCAGGGCCAGACCAAGACATTTCCCCACTTCAAGTGGCTCATCTGAAGGTCCAATAGTTGAGCCTTATCTTCTTCAGCGGGAGCTAGACTGGTGACTGGTGACTGGGAGTGGCTGCCGAGACCATATAACACCGCTCTTGAAAGACCTACATTGGCTCCCAGTACGTTTCCAAGCACAATTCAAAGTGTTGCTGCTGACCTTTAAAGCCCTAAACGGCCTCCGCCCAGTATACCTGAAGGAGCATCTCCTCCCCCATCGTTCAGCCCGGACACTGAGGTCCAGCTCCAAGAGCCTTCTGGCAGTTCCCTCACTGCAAGAAGTGAGGTTGCAGGGAACCAGGCAGAGGGCCTTCTTGGTAGTGGCGCCTGCCCTGTGGAATGCCCTCCCACCAGATGTCAAGGAAATAAGCAACAGTTTAGAGAGAATAAAGAACTTCCTTCACCTGGAAAACTTGGTTTTGCTTCATGAAATTGTACTTACTTTGGACAGATTTATACAGCTTTTTTAAAAAAAAATGTGTAGAGGTGAATCACAAGTTGATTCTGCTTTTCATTGTATTTTGGTGCATTGAGCTGAACCTTTGAAAGTGTCAGCACAATGCTTGTTGTTGTAGTCCAGCTATTGCCAACCTGGTGCTCTCCATATGTTTTGGACTACAACTCCCATCAGTCCCGGCCACATTCTGGCCAGGACTGATGGGAGCTGAGGTCCAAAACATATGGAGAGCACCAGGTTGACAAAGGTTGTTGAAGACTGTGGCTTAAGTCAACATGCACACACACACTTCAGTGAATGTTGTATTTAATGTCTTTAATGAAGATGTACTTTGCTGTGCTGAATTATAGTGCAGAATTTTTACTGATGTATCCACAAGACTGGTGTGCTATGCTAAAATACACATACAATAACATCTTGCTGACCAGATATTTGTGTAAAATCAGTATATGGACAGGGAGGGAGGGATTGCCTCTGCTACTCATTCCCTGCACACATGGATACAAGCCTATGGCCTGTGCATGTTCTCCTTGAACATGCACCTTGAACACACATGGGCACTGTCCAGGGGTTGGAATAAACTGTGGATGTTGTGGGTACAATTCCACTTTCCTTGGTCCATGTGTACACAGGGCTTAGGGCAATATGGGATGGCTTTGATTTGGTTTATATTTTGACAGTGAGGGTTGAATTTTTTAAAAAGAGGGTTTTTGCCATTCCACAGGCATTTTACATACAAAGTAAAGAGAAAAAAAAGATTTTGTCTGTGCTTCTAGCTTGCCAGTATTCCACCCCCCACCCCCCAAGTCAGAGCAGCATGTTTTATTACCAGAGCTGACCTTACAATAAAGTAACAGGGCACAATTCTGCCATTAGGCAAAACTAGGCTGTTGCTTCAAGCGGCTGATATTGCATGTCACGGAAGTGCAGTATGCATTAATTAATTAATTCTACTGTCAAGGAGTGGGTAAGTTGGGATGGGTCATGCAAGAGGCCCCTGCTTCGATCCTTGGTGTCTCCAGGTAGGGCTGCGAAGGATTTGTGCCTGATGCTCTGCAGAGCGGCTATTAGCAATCAATGTCAATAGCACTGAGCAAGATGCATAAATGATCTGACTTTGTCTGGGACAACTTCCTATGTTCCATCTGTGGGGTTTTCTGACCAAGGTGCCAGGATAACTTGAGCAGCCTTAAGTTCTCTTCTCCTTGACTTCAGCAGGTATTTAATCTCAGGTAACAAAATGACATGAAGCTGTGCCTGCATAGCATTCCATTTTGTGGCAGTCAGTTGTAGGGGTGAAGACATTTTCCTTCTTCCATTATTCATCTTTGCATGACCTTGAACAGAAGGAGCTTTACTCTATAGCAGGGGCGATTATCGTACCATGTTTAAGTTTCGTTCACGATGCAAAACGGCTAAGCTATTATTGTTCTAAGATTCCTTTATAATCCTTTCCCTCCCTTGTGTTTTTTTATGGACTGAATAATGACAGTTCTTTATTGTCTCTGTAAACTAAACTCAGAAGCACGTCAGTCTGGAAGACAAGACTCGTTCAAAAAAGAAAAGGGGGAGGGGAAGCAGTTCGCGAAATGTCAAAGTGCCTTTGGTGGTTATTTGCACTTTCACTTAAATTAACAATATGATTGCCAGAACAATGAGGTTACGTATTCACTGTAAAAGCTTTGATGGTTAAGTTTGCCGCTGACTTCATAACTATTGGGTTTTCTCCTTCCTCGCTCACATAATGATGCTTAGGGACCTTTAAGCACAACTCTATCCATGCCTACTTGTAATAAAGCTCCTCTGTGTTCAGTGGAACTTACCCAATACCCATCTCCTGTGCTTATTTTTGTGATCTACCCAGCACCAGGCTGCGAACATCATGCTCTTGTGACAACTATTAACACACACACATATATTAAATTCAGAATCAAGAAAGGGATATCAAACTTTCCTCTAGCCCAGCGGTTCTCAACCTGTGGGTCCCCAGATGTTGTTGGACTACAACTCCCATCATCCCCTTGCTAGCTAGGGGTGATGGGAGTTGTAGGACCCACAGGTTGAGAAAGGCTGCTCTAGCTAGCCCATTAGGATAAAGAATGGGTAACCTGTTGCCATCCAGATATTACTGTAGTACAACTCCTATCATCCATGCCCATTGACCATGCTAGCTAGGGCTGTTGAGAAAAGAAGTCCAACATCTTCTGCAGGGCTACAGGTCCTCTCTACCTGCTTTAGGGGATGCAGGCTCACTCAGCTGTACCTTTTTTATACTGAACTTTCTTCACCCCAGCCTAAAGGTTTTCTATAATGTAGCATCTATGTCAAAAAGCAAAAGAAAAGTCTTGCTTGGCTCAGATTCCAAATATTTACTCATAATGATTCATGAAGTAGATGCTGAATGACATCAGTATACCAAAATCTCATTTGAAAAGTATTTTTTTGTCTTTTCATGGTGCAGCTGCTTTTCAATTACTGTGAAAGGTTATGAGTAAGTAGAAAAAACATACTATTTAAAAGCAATTTATTTTCAGGAAGACTACCTCCCCTCATGATAGATGAAGCAGCTCAAACACGTATAAAATGGGAGAGAACATTGCTAAAGCAATTTTAAAGATACATGCTAATGTGACTTTAAAATAATACCAAAAAAACCTGAATAAAATAAAACAAACTGCCCGTGTTTGACATTCCCATGATACTTACTTCACACTGAGCAGATTATTTTTAACACAGAGTTAACATGTGAGTGCAGAGAGCAGTTTCCACTCATTTATCTCTTTTACAAGAAAAGTAGTTGAGAGAAGAACTAGCTAGATACAAGGCCTTTCCTCAAAAGTCAGAAATGAAGCTAGAAATACACTGAACAGGAGGCAGTTAGAGGTAGAAGCTGCAAGGAGGAATCTTCTAATTAAAGTTGCAGGTGGTCTTTCCTGAACAGGACATTTTTCTATTATGTTTACGCAGAAGTAAACCCTGGGCTCCTTTGGAGGAAGGTGTGAGGTATAAATCTAATACATCATCATAATCTTAACTATTACTTAGAAGAGGTATAACATAGAGTATTTATGATAATCTGAAAAGGGGGTAATTAGCTGTATAATATAGAATTATATTAAGTGCCTTGTGGAACTGCTATTTTATTTCTGCTTCTAATAGATTGAAGAAAAGCACTGCCTTTCCAGGGCCAAGAATCCTAATATAGAAGCAACATTTTTTTTCAGAGGCAAAATTCTGTAGTTTGAATATTAGGACAATAGGCTTTCTCCAGAACATAAATTCTTCACTGAGAGTAGACACATGGATTCTCTGCAGCAGCAAATAACAAGGGCAACTTGCATAAACAAGTGAAAATATACAACAGGTAACAAACTATCATTTGAAAAAGACCTTTAGTGTTTATTGAAAACGAGTAATTAGTGTGGTGACTCCATGCATTTGACAGGCCTCTTGCTACTTTCCCAACTTTAAGGAAAGGACAGAAGCCACTAACACCCACACCATAGCATTTTTGATTCCTCAACTCCCACCCTATCCCTCACTTCTGGAATCAGCATGAAAAAGGATTATCCTTCCTTTTCGGTTAAATGGGTAAGTCAAAAAGAAGACCGGAAACAAAGAAAATTTCTGACAATAATTTTAGAGTCAAACAAATGTTGAGTCTTCAATAACTTAATTGCCACTGAATATACAGTCAAAGTTCCGATTTTTAAATGGCAGGTTCTTCTCCCATGCAGTAGGAAAAATCCCTGCGATGTCTTTGGACGTACACAAAAAGCTGCACTCTTAGCTATGGATTTCAAAAGACAGGCAGGTTTCTTAGTTATATCATTATAAGTTAACAATTTCTGGCAGACACTGAAAATACTAGTCCATGGAATATATTATGTCCTTGCAATTCAGTTACAGAGGCAAACAGACAGAACTTGGATGCCCACATTCACAGTAAGGTGGCAGTGCAAGGTAAGTTGTTGGCATGCAACCTGCTTCATGGTGTGCGCCTGATTTTGTCTGACAACATGATGTGCCGCCCTTTCCATCCCTCCTGGGAGCGGCAGGAGATGGCACTTGCCAACTGGCAAAACTTTCGCAGGAGGATCTTCCTAAGCAGCAGGTAAACCCAGGGGTCCAAGATCTGATTCAGTGAGGCCAAGCGGATAGCGGTCAAGAAGAAATTGCACTCTGTCTGCAGTTCTGTGCTTCGGGTGGAGTTGCAGGATTCTCTGCAATGATCCATAGAGGTGTGGTTGAACGTCACTTTCAGCATCATAATCTAAGGGAACAAGAGGGGAAATGAGCGCAGTAGAGACAGAGTCAATGATTTAAAGACATTCTTTGACATGGAACAATAGTCCACTTGACGGCATTTCCTGAAACCACTGCAGCCTATCAGATCAAAGACAGTCATGAGACCGTAACACTACCTGCTTCAATTAGTTCTTACATGCCAATCCTCATTCCAGAAGGCTGCATTTATGGATGCCAAAATGTGACCTGGGCCATTTAATTTGATTTATGTCTGCCAAAGGAAGATAAGAGTTCACCTCACAATTTCTAAGGCTTGAGGTGGACCATGTTTTTTAAAAGAGCTGAGAGAGCTGTGATAGAGGCATTGCTGTGATAGAGGCACGCATCTCTTTTGTCCTATTGTCCTCTCAGTTGGATGCTCAGCTCTCTCTGTTTGAAGTTTTTGCAGGTTTTTTTCAGCACTGCAAAACCTGTAAACGTAAGGCAGCCATTTTGCATTTATAAGAATATTTGTATACCAGTATTCATTAAACAAACAAACAAAAATCAAAGCAGTTTATAACAGTCATACACATATACAATAAAAAATGGGGAAATTAAAAGTCTGGGCTTATCCCCTGCCCCCGGTGAAATATGTATTCTTAATTGCCTGCATAAGCTTGAAAGTACAGACATTTTTTCCAGCAGGTGTTCACAGGTCAAAACAGAAGGTGCCTACTGAGTCTATATTAGAAGAGCATTCCATAGGACTGAGCTGATGACACTAAGTTCACCTCACCAACTTGGTAGATGACCTGTAGATGATGGCAATGATTGAGCTGAGATATAAGGGTATAAGGTATGATGAGTCATGGACTGAGTGTTCACGCCATTCTTCTATCGCACTCCCTTCAACAAACACTCTAGCATGAATCAAAACAAGACTTCCTCGGGGGGGGGGGTGAGCTGGCAGTCCTATCCTTGAAGTCAAGCTCAATTAATGAGCAACAACTATGTTGTATATCTGGGATTGTATCCAGTAAGTTTTACTCGGAGCAGAACCAATGAAATTAATGGGCCCAAAGTTGCCCAGGCCCATCAGTTTCAATGGGTCTACTTTGAGTAGGACTAACCTTGGACATAACCCCTGGAATTTTCCATCACTTCCAAATTAATAAGGGACAGAAGGAGGAACGAAAGCACCATTCTGTGCCTATGTTGTAAGTCCATTTCCCTCATGTAATAACCATAAAATGTTATCAGCATTTACAACAACTCTGCAATCCAACTCTTATTTTATACAACACAGACAAACACGGGGTACCTTCTGATGAAAGGCAAAGAGGTATTTATTTTTCCATGGATTAGTTGGCATTCTTTCTTCTATTTTCCCTTCACTAAGCTCTGCCTATAAAAACACAGCTGCCATATATTTTAGTGCCTTTTAAAAGGTACTTGATCAGTTTCACCCATTTTAAGGTCCACCGGGTTCTCTGGCAAAATATTTCCCATACTTAAATAGTAAGAAATTAATCCAAAAGCCCATGTGGAGTATTCTAAAGTGCACCTGTGGTTCATTTACTATGCCCCAAACGTAGTATATTTTACAATGGCAATAATGAAAACCGAATTAGCATTTTAATGAACATAAAGGAAAATCAATTATATTGCCTGGGTTCACTAATTGGCTTGGCCATTCCGCAGAAAAGAAAGCATTTGGGCTGAAAATTCTGAATGGTACTTTTATTAAAAGGGCTCTTTAGAGACTCGGCTGATATCACCCACACTATTTGGCTGTTCTGCTGCACATTATTCACACCGCATGGAGGGGGAGAGCAGGGCTGTGCCCACCGCCATGACCCCGCTGGCCCCCATCCCAGTGCGAACCCATCGGAGGAAGGTCTGAAGAGGGGGAGGATGCTCTATATGTGTTAAGTTGTGGGTGAACATATCAGACGACAGCAATTCTTTAAACAGCTCTTGTTTATTCACAGGACAGAACAGAACTGAACTGAAGAGTTCAGCCAGCCTGCTTATATAGAGCTCCACTACAACGCAACAGTAACCACTTTCTGTAACTATCCAATCACTGAACGTCACTTTCAATCCCTTATTTGCATATGTGGACCTGAGTGAAAACTATCTACAGTATCCCTCTGCTGGCCCAGGGTGAGAACTTCAGTATATAACAATATGAACCATGATTAAGCAGCAGGCAAATTTCACAGCCAGCCCACAATGCTGGGAAGGCTGCACAACTTTTGTTATGAAAACAGAGGGTTGGATCCAGAGTTAACTGCATATAATGTAGCTAGCACAGCTACCATTTACCCTGGTAGCAGGCAAGGAAGCAGTACTGCCACACTGCCAGAATATCCTAAGAACATAAGAAGAGCCTGCTGGACCAAGCTAATGACTCCATCTAGTCCAGAATCCTGTTTTCACAGTGGCCAAACAGGAGGGTTGCCATAATTCCCGACACCCGCAAAGTTGCTGAGCTTAGAAACCCACCAAAATTGTTTAGCTTTTTTTGAGAACAAACCCAAATTGTTGAGCTTTGGGGGGGGGGGAGTACCTCCCCAAATAGTGATTTTTAAGCTTTTGGAGTTGTTTCTCCAAATTTTTGGAGGGCCTTCTTGATAGTGGCTCCTGCCCTGTGGAATGCCCTCCCATCAGATGTCAAAGGAATAAACAACTATCTGACGTTTAGAAGGCATCTGAAGGCAGCCCTGTTTAGGTAAGCTTTTGAATGACTGATGTTTTAATGTATTTTTAATCTGTTGGAAGCCACCCAGATGGGCGGGGTATAAGTAATTAATAAAAATAATAATAATTTCTGCTGCTTTTCCCGTCGTGTTGCCATGCATACTGGGTCCCGACCCCCCGACACCATTTTTAAACCCGAAAACCGGGACATGTCAGGAGCTTTCCTGACGTATGGCAAACCTAACAAACAGATGCCTGTGGGAACCCTGCAAGCAGGAGCTGTGCTCAAAAGCACTCTCTTCTCCTGTGGTTTCCATTGCTGCCTCCAAACAGCGTTCGAAATAGCTGGACCATAAAGAAGGCTGATCGTCGAAGAATGGATGCTTTTGAATTATGGTGGGAGGAGACTCCTGAGAGTCCCACGGACTGCAAGAAGATCAAACCTATCCATTCTGAAGGAAATCAGCACTGAGGGCTCACTAGAAGGACAGATCGTGAAGCTGAGGCTCCAATACTTTGGCCACATCATGAGAAGAGAAGACTCCCTGGAAAAGACCCTGATGTTGGGAAAGATTGAGGGCACAAGGAGAAGGGGACGACAGAAGATGAGATGGTTGGACAGTGTTCTTGAAGCTACCAGCATGAGTTTGACCAAACTGTGAGAGGCAGTGGAAGACAGGAGTGCCTGGCTTGCTCTGGTCCATGGGGTCATGAAGAGTTGGACACGACTAAACGACTAAACAACAACAAGGTGCATTTCGCGACTAAGAAATCCCTGATTGCGAACACTTCCAAAAGCACAGTACAGTGGTACCTCGGGTTAAGAACCTAATTCGTTCCGGAGGTCCATTCTTAACCTGAAACTATTCTTAACCTGAAGCACCACTTTAGCTAATGGGGCTTCCTGCCACTGCTGCCACACAATTTCTGTTCTCATCCTGAAGCAAAGTTCTTAACCCGAAGTACTATTTCTGGGTTAGCGGAGTCTGTAACCCGAGGTCCCACTGTAGTGGTATTTGGCGCCTGGCTGAGACTCAAGATGAAATTTAAAAATGCTGCCGCTGGCCATTGCCTCTCTGCAGGCAATGCAACTTATATGGCTTTCTACTGCAAATGCATACAGCTTTTTCACTCTGCTCAATCTCTAATCTCTTGCTTATATATAGAAGCAATATTAATATTGTTCTGTCTAAATAAAACCACCAGAAAGAATGTTCTTTTTAATATGTGTGTGATGCATTTAATCTTAGCACACACACACACAGCATTTCCTGAAAACCTTCTTTAAAAAAAGCATCACCTCCATTCTGAAGAAGCTTCAATGATTGATCAGAATTCCTGTGTTCCATTTCCAAAAGGCAAGATAAATTTGAACACTGTGTAGTATAAAAAATCAAACCCTTTAAAATCACTGTATGTTGCTTTTGAGCAGACTAGTACCACTGGTTTTATGTTCTGCATAACATAGTTAACATACAGTAGATTAGTCAGAGACAGACCATTTCTAAATGCGCCAACAATGTACATCTTAGATTAACAGAAAATGCAGCAAGGGAAAGGGAAATAAACATAGCAAGAGATAATGTTGATATTAGATGCACTTGGGAATAGCAACAGACTTATTAATGTCTTATTATTTTTAGTAAATTGAGCTCAGGGGCAAGAGGCAGGAAGAGAGACTGAGGTTGAGTAAATTTATTATAACTGGGGTGGCTTAATCGAATGAATCTTTTAGGTCCACATGCATGTTGGTATTCCTGAGCTGAATCCAGGAAAGGTACAAAGTCCTTCTCCCTTTAGATGCTTATTGGAATTCTGTGACCAAGCAGTGCTCAGGTCAGGTGAATGCATTCAGTCTACTCTGAGAGAAGGAAAGCTTCTATTCAATCACAGAGTACCTCCCCCTTTAAAATTTAAACAAGACAGGGTTTGTTTGTTTGTTTTTTACACATTATAAATCTGGTGCATGTGGTGCAAAAAATCTCAGGTTGAATCGGTGTCATTTGGAAAGGGGTGGGAAGAGTAAGCACAGGGAAATAACCAGAAGGGCTACATATGGATATGTGTCAAGGTGGCAAAAAGGCAGCTATGGAAGCTTGCTCATCATGTGGATCATGCAGTTCAAGCAGTGACTACCACAAGTGAAGCATGAGCATATGCTCGTTCCAGTTTAAAGGAAGCTCTCTCTTTCCTATATTTTAAAAAGATAAAGGTACCCCTGACCATTAGGTCCAGTTGCGGAAAACTCTGGGGTTGTGTGCTCATCTCACTCTATAGGCCAAGGGAGCCAGCGTTTGTCCGCAGACAGCTTCCGGGTCATGTGGCCAGCATGATTAAGCTGCTTCTGGCGAACCAGAGCAGCACATGGAAACACCGTTTACCTTCCCACTGGAGTGGTACCTATTTATCTACATGCACTTTGACATGCTTTCAAACTGCTAGGTGGGCAGGAGCTGGGACTGAGCAACAGGAGCTCACCCCGTCACGGGGATTCGAACCGCCGACCTTCTGATCGGCAAGTCCTAGGCTCTGTGGTTTAGACCACAGTGCCACCCACATCCCTTCCTATATTTTACCAGTGCTCAATTTAGAGGGGGCACTTTACCTTCTTTGATGGCTTCCTTGGCTATTGCTTTCATAAAGCTATGGGTGACAAAATTTGGCTAGGACGTGTAGCTAGTCAGTGGTGTAGCTAGCCGCTCGGGTGCCCGGGGCGGTGCGCACGCCCTGCAGCCGAGCGAAGAGCGAGCCAAGGCAGGGCACGCTGCGTGGAGCTTCTCTGCAGCATCCCCCTCAGCTGTAGTCTGTGGGGCAGAGGCAAGCCCCACGCTGCTTGGAGGAGGAGAGCTGTCGAAGGCTACTAGCCATAAAGGCTGTGCTCTGCCTGCAAAGTTGGAGGCAGCAAACTTCTGGTTTCTGGAAATCACTCAAGGGAGAGTGCCCCTGCAGTATTGATGGAAGGGGCGTGCGGTGGGTACGGGAGTTATTTTTTCAAAAACACATATTCTTGCCATTTTGTCACCCCCCTCAGTGATGACACCCGGGGCAGCCCACACCCCCACACCCCCCTTCCTAAGACACAGGATTCAGGCGTAGGAAATCTCCTTAAAATCTTCCTTAAGCGCAAGCCCCAGCATGTTGCCTTTCTCAAGACTGTTCAATGGAACTGGAGGAACATAGCTGGGACTCGTACGGATCCGAGAAGCAGCTATGCAAAAGCAACTGTCATAAGTGGACTCCTGTGTTTAGAAACAGAGTGGAGTCCTATCCTAGCACAGACATAAAGCAACAAGTCACACAAACCCTGCCCTATGTTAGTCTTAGATTTCTCTAGACTGGACACTTAGGCTCTCTGGAAATTTTACACCCCATCGAAACAAAAGGGATTTTAATCTCTTCCCCAATAATTTCAGTACTACAATTAATGGTACAGTGGCACCTCGGTTTAAGAACATTCCAGTTTAAGAACGCTTTGGTTTACAAACTCCGCCAAATCAGAAATAATGTCTTGGTTTGAGAACTTTACCTCGGTCTAAGAACGGAATCCGAACACTGGAAGGGCATCGGTGGAGGGAGGCCTCATTAGGGAAAGCGCACCTTGGTTTAAGAACAGTTTTGGTTTAAGAACGGACTTCTGAAACAGATTAAGTTCATAAACCAAGGTACCACTGTACTTTGGTTTCCATTTCCCTAGTCTCCCTCCTTTCATCTCATGTTGCACCCCATAATATGCAATAACTCCCGTTTATGCCTCTGGGTTGGGTTTGGCAAAAGCTTTCAGGAATCATGGTTTTTCAGTATGTGAACACATTAGATTCAGGTTTGACTGGGCAGTAAAAAATTGTTTTATAGGAAAAGAAATATAGGAAATAGAAAATGGTTGTTTCTATTCTAGAGCCTGAAGGCACTAGAGAAACAGGCAGGAGTGTGTCATTTGCTACTGCGCTAAGTTCACGTTATTATGTGAATTTCCACTCATGAGACACCTGGGTTGCTTTTGTCACACTATCAGAAAAAGAGCTTTCTCTCTCTCTCTCTTTTGTTGTCTTGTTGATATTCACCTTGAAGAGCTTTCATCCAGCTGTTGGCTGAGTGTGGTTGTGACAAGCACAGAAAGCAACTGTTAACACAAAGGCCCAGTGAACAGCAATTATGAGCAATGAACAAAGGGTAATTAAAAATGAGGGGGGTTATCCACATTGCATCTGTCTGCATAACTCCCTCAGAGCTGCAAATTCACTGAAGTGTGTGTAAAGCAGGGGTCAGCAAACTTTTTCAGCAGGGGGCCAGTCCACTGTCCCTCAGACCTTGTGGGGTGCTGGACTATATTCTGAAGAAAAAAAAATGAAGAAATTCCTATGCCTCACAAATAACCCAGAGATGCATTTTAAATAGAAGCACACATTCTACTCATGTAAAAACACACTGATTCCCGGACCGTCCGCGGGCCAGATTGGGCCAGATCTGGCCCCCGGGCCTTAGTTTGCCTCCCCATGGTGTAAAGCAATTTGCAGAATGGAAGAAAATAGTCACAGCAAAAGTAAAATATCTAAAGCTGTGGGCCTAGAGCCCTGAACCTCATAGGAAATCCCCTGTTCCTAGCTAGGGACAAGCAAAATGACGTTCTCCACACTTCAAAATGCCTTGCTGCATAGTTCAGACACCAGTTCCTACATTCCTTAATTATACCCCTTCTTCCCCTGGCTTTGGTCATTTCACCCTGCTTGCATGGCAGGGCCATGGCGAGATGTATCTGACACATTCACACTAAAGTCCAAGGACTTTTGACGGCCTCTGCATGTTTGAAGTCATGAAATCCCTCCATTGCCCTGAAGAGCTTCAAGACTATGGTTTCCATTCTCTCATTCAAATGTTCATACTGACACAGCATCTCAAAAGCATAGAATTGTAGAGTTGGAAGGGAACTGACATAGCTCAGTGGTACAGCATCCATTTTGCATTCTGAAGGTCGTAAATTCAACCCCTGGCACCTCCACATAGTGCTAGGAGATTACCAATGAGAGCCCCCACTAATCAATGTAGAAAATCCTCAGCTAGGTGGACCGATGGTTTGACTCAGTATAAGCTTCCTATGGTTCCCAGAGCTTATGTTGAGAGAGAGAGATGTGCCTGTTCTGATGCTTTCTTGGTGCTAAATGATGTTGGAATTCTCATGTTCAGTTTTTAGACTAGATTTGTTCCAACCTTATGCTGTATCTACTGTACAGGCAATATTGACAAAACAAAATATGCTTGGACATTTGCTAAACATTTGAAATAATATTCTGAAAATATTAATCAGTAACATGACATTTTGATCTATTATTATACGTAAGGGAGGTCAGATCTCTTTTAAATTAATTGTAATCATTCATCATGATTCACTAGTATTCATTTTCTGAAACTTATTTTTTAATTTAAAATAAGCATGTTAATTATGTTAGAGCACCTTTTCACCCCCCCATACTGAAATTAAAGACATGTTCTCTAAACAACTACCTCTTCCAAAAGATTAACAAACATCTACAGTATTGCAATTTCTGGTCCTCCCTGTGATGGGTGAAGAGATCGTTTTAATCAAGTAAAACCACAGCACCTGATACTTAGAACTATAATTGAGCCAAGGCCAAGTGAGCCAATACTTTAGCTATTTCTGTTTACCAGTCTATGAAGTTGCACTTGATTCAGCAGATGGCAAACTGGGCCATCATATGATTGTGTTAGCTGGAGGAGAAATACAGCACTGTAGCCTAGGGCTCACCAACATTTTAGGACCCAAGGGCTGGAGAAACATTCACTCCATGTCCTGATTGAGAGGAAAATTCTGGTTCTTAAATGTCTTTTTATATCTATTTAAATGCATTTCACAATGTAATGATCTCATCCACATGGGGCTTCCTGGGTTATTTACTTACACATTGTTTGTGAATGGGTTACTGTTGACATTTATACCTTCTACACCTCATTTGTATCTGACCTCACTCTACAAAGTACTCATTCACCCAGGAATCTCTGAAGGCCACTCTAGATGGGACTTTAAATGCTCACTCTCTCCATTTAACTTGCTCGAGGTTGCTTTTAAAACTATGTAAATAGAATCTGTTTGGTATGGGGGAAGGGTGTGAATCTGAATGTGGGTGGAAAACTAAGCCCTCTCCTTATCTGCTGTGGTCTTGATGAAAATCTCTCCCTCTCAAGTTGGGAGTTTGCTTCTAATGCAAACAGCTTCTTTTAGAAGAGGGGTTTTCCTTAGGACTGCAGCAGGGGAAGAAAGTGTTAAATCCTCCATTGCACAATTATCAGCCCCTCTTTAGCTGATGCTGTTGCCTGTTAAATGCACTGCTGTATTTAACATGTGAGCCACAAGCTCTTGAATCATTCGGTCTCACTTCACAGGTGCCCAAAGGTACAATCTATTCTCAGCAAAATTCTAACCTTTGTGCGAGCTTCCCTCCCAATGCAGTAACCACAAGATCTTCCTCACCCAGGAAATCCTTGGTAAATCCTGAGAAATCCTTTATCACCTCAGATGAGCAAAGGCAAACTATCGCCGCAATCAACTAGCGTCCTGGAAGCAGGCACATGTAAGAATACAGGTATCTCTCAGGGCTGTGCATATGTAGCCATCCTGGATATTCACAATTGGTCTGCTCAGGAAGGGAAACGAAGGCCCTGGATTTAGCCACTCCCTACCATTCTCTTGCTTGACAAACATCTGGTTGCTGCAAGTGCCGCTTGTCTGGGAGGCTTATGCAAGAGCAGTGTTTTGGGTAGCTCATCACTGCTCTCAATTACAGCCCAATGATGATATACTCACCATTGCCCTTAATTACAGCCTAAAATGCATGCCCAGCTCTCTCTATAAGCTTTTGTGCACAATGATAATTTATTACTTATATCCCACCCATTTGACTGAGTTGCCCCAGCCGCTCTAAGAAAGGGAACCAGTGTAATGTAGCATTGAGAAAACCAGACTTCAATAAGGCAAACATGGCCTCACCCAAGCAGTTCACTGGGTGACCTTGGCTCCAGCACTCTCTCTTAACCCAGGGATGGGGAACCTGTGGGCCTAAGCTCCCATCATCTCCATCCACTGACCATTCTGCCTGGGGGTTGAAGTCCAACAAGACCTGAGATGCCACAGGTTCCTGCTCTCCACCTAACCTCATTTATTTCTATTTACTTGTTTGTTTTCTTACATTGACATCGGACCTACTTTGCTACAGCAGCATTTTAAAGCTAAAAGGGAGAAAGAACCACGTCTGCATGTCAGAGACAAGGCAGGACAGAAATATAAGAAATGCATGAAACTAAATGCAACACGCACTATTAGTTGCAAGTGGCAAGGGAATCGCAAGAGGGACATTTCGTTCTCCCTGCTCATCTAAACATCCCGCAACAGTTATTTTTCTTTTTCTCCTGTCATGGGTGGCAACAGCTTCTCTGGAGTTTCATAAGCAGAGGAAATTCAGTCCTCTCTTTGCGTTGGACTAGTGAAACTGGGGGGTGGAACATGTTTAGCTTAACAGTGATGAAGTTTGCCGAGCTGTATAAATAGGGCCTAGGAAAAGACTTCAAAGATCAAACATCCCTTTTGCTAGATCAGCCTGATATAGAACTACAGCACAGTCAAGCTAAACACGATTATGACAGACCCACATGTCAGGAGCAGGAAGTTCGCTACTGATTTCTAAGAGAGAGCACAACTTAAAATGATGCATGAGCAAGAAACCCCTTTGCCTCAGCTGTTTTTCTCCTGGTGAGGCTGAGAGAACCCAAAAATAACCCCTGCTGGGGACAGAATGAAGAGCAAGAGGATTAAGCAGCTTCTACTTGCTTATTTTTTGTCAAGTTTATAGCCTGCCTTTCCACCAAATGGTGCTCAACGTAGCTTAATGGCAAGAGCACACAAAGTAAAATGCAAGACAGCAATCAGAACCGCGAAAACAGAGTAGATAAAAGGTACCCATTAAACCCCAATAAAGCTGACAGTTGCAGCAATTTTTACGAAAGGCTATGATGTAGCAAGTCCAAAGACCAGTCTGAATTGAAGGTCTGTGGTGCCTTGGTGGGACATGGCGACAGGAGAAATGTTCAGTAAAAAAACCCCTCCCCCCCCACGCTTGGAGCTTTTAAATTGCTCCGCCCATCTTACATAGGGAAATAGCTGCATTTTGGCACATAAAACATGTGTTTTCTTTCTTTCTTTCACAGAAAAGCATGGCAACTGGTTTGTGTCACCAACTGGTGCCCACATGCTTCCACAAGTTATTCTCTAATTTATTTTAAAAGGTTACAAGTCAACCTGGTACTCAAATATCAACTGGAGCTCTCGTTTCTTCAACTAGAGCCAGGGCTTTTTCGGCCATGGCTCCGATCTGGTGGAACACTCTGTCACAAGAGACCAGGGCCCTGCGGGACTTGACATCTTTCCGCAGGGCCTGCAAGACAGAACTGTTCCACCAGGCCTTTGGCCAGGGCACAGCCTGACTCCCTCCCTCGGCAATCTTTGCGGAGCTCGGGCCCAATGGCTGCCAGTGGCTTGAATTAATTAATTTTATAATGAATGATTTTAGAGTGTTGTTTGTGCTGTACTTTTGTACTGTTTATTGTTAGCCGCCCTGAGCCCGGCTTCGGCTGGGGAGGGCGGGATATAAATAAAATGTATTATTATTATTATTATTACTTGTGTGGCTTAGAATGTTGCAACCATTTCTAAAACAGCTAGAGTAAATCCAATAATTTTTATGCCTCGTCCTCTTTTTAAAGACTGTTAAGCAGGGGAGGAAAAGATGATCAATACTGTAAAGAATGCTGAAGCTATGAAGCTCAGTGGCAGAACACATGTTCTGCATGCAGAAGGCACAGAGTTCAATCCCTGGCATTTCCAGTTAAAAAGGTACAGGTAGCAACCTGATGGGAGAGATCTTGGAGATCTGCCCACCAATACTGAGCTAGATGAACAGCTGGTTTAAAGCAGCTTTGCTTCCTACTTTCCCGTATGAGAGAAGCAGAGATGCTTCAGGTGTGTACAGTCACCCTACTTTAATTTCTGGTGAAAAACCTCTTCACACTGCTTCAAATGTTTGCAAAACCTGTTGGGCTGGAAGCACCAGAGCGGCAAAAGAAATGAGCAGAGGGCAGGAGGGACATGGGAAGCAAGCTCTCTCAACCCTTTCATCTTTCCTTAAAACTAGTGTTCAACTCTAGCCTGATGCAGCCAAGAGTGTGCACAACTCTTCAAAGAACATTTAAGACGTCTAAATAAACTGGAAGGCAGAATATAAGTTTTCCAAATAATATACCTGCACAAAGTGCTTAGCATAACATCCAATAATAGGCTCCCTTGCATTGCCATCTCCCTCTCTCCAGCTCACTCACTTTCTAGCATTATGATCTTAAGAAGTGTGCATGCATACGAAAGCTTATACCAAGAACAAACTTAGTTGGTCTCTAAGGTGCTAGTGGACAATTTTTTAATATATTTCGACTGCGTCAGACCAACACGGCTACCTACCTGTTTCTAGCATTATGGTAAAACTTGGGAAGTTTTGCAGAAGTTATTTGCTGTTCTCATCAGAAGGCTAAAAGCAGAAGCTATGCTTTTTATTTTTGCTCATGACTTCTTTTTTTGTGTTCAGGTATTCAAGCCCTCCAAAAGCGCAATGCAAACTATAAAGATTCGTATTTATTTACATTTGTCCAAAAAAGGAATGATTCACATATATTTTATTCTGAGCACAGGTTTTCCCCCCTATTATTATTTTCCAAGGGGGTGGCGGGTAGCCAGCTATTCTACGGTGAAGTCCGCCACACACACACACACACACACACACACACACAAACACAAGAGACAGGTTGTCCACCTACCAAGAGCGGCGACCAGCAGGCAAAGAGGACACACATGATCCCCAGCAGCTGGATCAAGGTTTCCATGGTGATCCTGCCCCACTGCCTCCTGGACTGAGACGCGGAGTTTTTGGAGCGGCAGCGGCACACCAGGGCGACGATGGTGGCCAAGTTGCAGGCCACGGTGACGGCGAGCGAGAAGAGGCCCAGGAAGGCGAAGGTGGAGGCGAAGATGACGTTGCCCACGTGGGGACCCTGATCCCCGGCGCTGATGAAGCACCACGTGCCGGGCCACTGGAGGGCGTAGCGCCCGACGCCCACCACGGGCAAGCACGCGAAGGCCAGCACGGCCACCCAGATGCTGAGCAGCACGGCCTTGGTGACGCGCGTCTTCATGTGGGCCGAGTACCAGTGGGGCGCGCGGATGGCCAAGGTCCTCTCGACGGCCATGGCGCTGGCGATGAAGAGCGGGCACAGCCCGAAGACGGTCATGCTGAGGCCGAAGAAGGTGCACAGGCGCAGGGAAGGGTCCACCGCCCGCCAGTCGCGGTTGGCCCGGTAGACGGCGATGACGATGGGGCTGGTGAGAAGCTGCCCGGTCAGGTCAGTCAGGGCCAGGGAGCCGATGCAGAGCAGGAAGGACTTTTTGCGCGCGTTCTGCTTCTTGTGGTAGGCGCGGTACACCAGCAGCAGCGCTAGCCCGTTGCCCACCAGGCCCGTGGTCATCATGGTCAGGGCGAAGACCACCGACACCGAGCCGCACTCCTCCGGGCTGGTGGCGTTGCCCTTCTCCCTGCTGCCCGCCGCCGCGGCGCTCAGCAGCGCCATGGGCGTGCAGTTGAAGCGCCCGTCGTAGGGCCCGTAGGAAGTCATGTTGCTGCTGGTCGGGAGGGCGGCGGCAGCGGCCGGGGCAGCGGGACGGGGCGGGCAGCGGGGCAGGCCCATCCCATGGTGGGGCGCCCGCGAGAAGGCAGCTGGGTGCGCGCGCTAGACGGCCACAAGCCAGACGGGCGAAGGAGCAGAGCGAGCCGCGGCTGCCTTTTAAAGGCAGGCGCGGGGGGCGGAGCCCCGACGGCCGAGCGGCTCCATTGATCTGGGTCTGGCAGCGGGGCGGGGGCGGGCGGCCTTCCCGCAGCGCCGAAAGAGGGGCGACATCCGCTTTCTTGCACCTGCCCGGCGCGGAAAGGGGGTCTTCCGTCTGCCAGCGAAACCGTTCAGCAGACCTTGTTTTGAACTCGAGGACCGATGTCAGGGAAGCCGCCGTCGGAAGTCCCGTGGATGATCCTCCCTCTGCCAGCCCCGGTGCCCATACCCGCCGCTTCGAGACTTACTAGGCTGCCAAGCGCGGGTGCTCCGTCGAGGATTTCTCGACCTTAGAAACCGCTCGGGACAGCTTAAGTTGCGGCCCCTTTACACACCTAGCCGCTGTTTGGCCTCCATCGGAGAGTGGTTGGTCGAATCGCTCGTGAAGCGCGGTTCCTAACCGCAGCTACAAAACGGGAAAATGAACTTGACAATCGCGGCGAATCCCAGGAAACACAAAAATCATATACTGTAGAAGTATAGAGAGGCGCTGATGCCATCTAGCGGGAAGGAACTCCCGTCCATTTCCTAGTCACCCAAGATAGCGGCACGTGCGGATTTAGGGGTTCATTCCATGTAAATAGCGGATAGGCGCCCGGCTCCCAACGTGCTGAATTTTTATAGTTGCGAAAACGTCAGTGGTCCAAGGAAACGCTATATGCTGCAGACGCCGCTATGTCACTTGAATGAACAGCGCGATCTGGGATTTCAGAGTTGCGTTCACTTACAAGACGTCTAGCGCTTTGCAGAGGACATATTTGAAGGCATACACATAATAAAAAGGGCCTATACCGCTTTCAGTTTTGGCAGCTAGAGACACAGCGTTTATTTCTCGTCAGTTACTATTTGACCCATATTCTCATGCTAAATTAACTTTATTGGTAACTCAAATGTGAAGATAGGCAGCCTTGTGTTTGTAGAACCAATGGGTTGAATGTGGGATATGTACATTAGATCACCTGATAAGCTGAAATGCAATGCTTTTGTAATTTCCTATTTTACAACCTGAAATCAGTTACTGGTGAGTGCCAAATGACAGTACTGTATCTTCAATCACATCACTTGTTGACATCCGTATATGGACCATCTGCTTTGAGTCCTGCAGCAGCTTCCAGATTGTTGGAGGGTATTCAAGCCCTCCAAATGGGTGGATCCTTACAAAAAGCCAAACTCTCGTTTACAAATGCTTAATGTATTTATGTACAGTGAGGGGGGAAAGTATTTGATCCCCTGCTAAATTTGCCCGTTTGCCCTCTGATGAAGAAATGACCAGTCGACATACAGGAACTTAGGGAGGTGTGGAACAGGGGATTTGAATACAGCCTAAACAATGGGAAATTGCTTTAGAATATAAACAAGAGTGTTTATTTAGATTTGAAACCAAGTTCGATGCAGCAAAAACACTATTTTTGGTATAGGAAGCCACAGGCCAATGCAGACAGATGTGGGAGGTGTAATGTTGAAAATGGCTCCTTGAAGCGTATTGTGTGGTCCAGTGATATTTACTTTTTAGTCTGAAGTTGTGTTGTGTGTATCAGTTGTGTAATGGTGAAATCTTTTATGTACTACAATTTTTGTTTTTGTAGTATGGGGATTAATGACATGACAACAAAAGTGGATTTTGTGAGTCCTTATGGTTGCTAAGATGCTTTGAGACCTGATGGATAAATACCCACGCAATGGTCTGAAGACCTCACTGCTTTGGCTATATTTGAACATATTTCATATAGACATCAGTTTCTTGAGGATACATGGTTGAATATCTGGAAGGCTTATACAGGATGAGTCTTTTAAAAGAGGCCCCGTGTACTCTTATCCACGGGGCCTCTTTTAAAGGACTCACCCTGTATTATATATTATATTATGCTTTTTAAAGGTTTATTTTATTCTTCTGAGCATTTGAGTATGTGTAATTGGAATTGCTGTTGTTCTGGATTTACTATTTATGGTTTCTGCTTTTTATTTTTTACGTTTTATGTAAGCAGTTTTGTAAGCTTTACAACACCTGAGCCACACAGGATACGAATTGCAGGTAAAATAAAAAGCATTGCCCAAATGCTAACCTTCTGCTTCTTATTGAAAAGAGCAAATGGTTTTGAGCAGGAATAAAAGAGCTACCTCAACCTTTTGCTGTTTTGCCTTTACTAACACCCTGATCTTTGTATTGGGGGAAAAATCATCCATTTTAATGTATAAGGATTACACCATTGGCACAGAAGTATATGCTATCAGTAAAACAACTGCACCATCTAGTGATCTGTTGGATATGACTGTGATTAATTAACTTTTTTGAACCCACTTGACAGTTAGTAAACTCATACATGAGAAGCTGCATTATCTTGTTAAAACTGAAACAGTTTTAAGGAATTCAAATGCCAGGGTCCCAATACAGCTATCAGATTAAAATGAGCAAACAATACCGGTAATATTATTTTAAAAATATTTTATCTCAGCTTAACTTTACACAAGCTTCAGAGGTATATGTAAAATACTGCTCTCATGGCTTCACTGAATGATGCTTTAAATAGATCCTACCATTTCAAAGAAAAGGTTGGAAAAACTGTTAGCATCCACATCAATACAAGAGAAAATTCAAACTGCTTCTCTCCAGTGAAAAAAACTGGAAATTTCTAAGGATTTTGCTTTCCAGAATAGGGCGGGGGCTATAAAACACAAATTTCAAGATTTAACTTAGGCTGCCTTGGCTAATCTTGTTGCAGCCAAACTTCAGGAACCATTTTGCTTTTCCATTCCCTGCCCGGTGACTAGAGTAGTGGGCTAAAACTACCTTTAAAGTGGCTGTGGACCTTACAAAAGAAGTTCCCACAAGCTGAATTCATTAGTGACTGAATCTCTGGATACTGATACTTCTTTACAATGTCCAAAGCTGCCGTTATTACATATTGATACAATTGGTATGTAATAGTGATAATTATCAGCGAAGTCATATCTGTGTAAGACTTAACATCTGCCATGATTTTAAAAAACAAGATTTTTATAACTGTAAATGAGGAAAAGATAAAATTACAGCAGAAACTATCTATCACTTTTAACATACACTATCCATAAAATCCAATTGGAAGCTTAAATTTATAGAAGGGTTAAAAAGCTACCTAAGGGGAAACATCTATAACGATAAGCTGTAAAAACTGTCTGAGGAATTTTCCTTATTCCAGTAACACCAACGCTGCCCTGGAGGGCATCTGTCCCCGCAGGGAAATTAAGTGATACATTTCTATTGCTCAGCTGCTTTTCTGTTACTGGAAACATCCCGTTTCATTTTATGATTGTGCTTTCAAAAGACCCAATAATTTATAGATACTTATCAATGGTATCTACATACTGCCAACATTCTCTCCCAAATAGCAATAAAATAATTCTGAGTAGCAAGTCAATGCCAAAAGTCAGCACATAAACTTTATGCAAGCAGTACTGAACTAGGCATTTAAGAGACAAGTTACTCTAAAGTATAAATATAAATATGAATGCATATTCATAAAAACATTAAACCAAACAAGATTTTGCAAGCTTTTTAAACTCTCCCAACCTACTTGTCACCCTCTTCAGATTAAAAAAACAACAACTTCAGCAGAATTTCATCTTTGTGAGCAGGAATAAAACAGCTACCTCACCTTTTGCTGTTTTGCCTTTACTAACGGAGGAGAGGGTAATAATTCCCACCTCAATTTCCCTAGCGCAGACTGATGTTGGTGCCTCTTCCACCTTAATGAACCCTGTATGGGGAAAACACAGAGAGCAGCAACAAATTTGGGTCTCCAGCTGTTGTTGGATTATAATTCCCATAATCCCTAGCAAGCAGGGCCAGTGGCCAAGGATGATGGGAACTGTAGTCCAAAAATAGCTGGAGACCCAAATTTGGGAAAACCTGTTCTAGGACTTCCAAAGTGTTGAAGCCTTTATATTTATGCAGTACTTGTGCCCTTTTTAGATTATACATCATGGGTTCTTTAGAACTTCCCCCCGCGCCGGGGGAAATGTGAAAGCTGCTCTTATATACAAACACACACATCTAGCCACTCTCATACACACAGGTACACATCACACTATTTACACACCTGCATCCACAACAGGTCTGGACATAAACTAGTCTCTCACCCACACGACAATAGACTATTAGATTTTTTCCCCTTGAAGTGTACAATTTCATAGAATGTTTATGTTATGAGGATGGGGTGTGTGAGAGAATGAATTGGCCTGATCAAGCTGGCTGCAGTCTAATAAGTATCTCAGCAATAGGGATAAAGCTTTAAGGGAATACATACTATGGGGTTGAAACTCCTCCCTTTGCTATGTGAAACATTTCCCCTTCCCCATTCCTCAGAAATCTCATCCCAATATCTAAGTAACAAAATGCATATACTGCTTATTCAAAGAAAATACCTTTGAATAATGCCTTCTGGTTTAGAGATGACAGCCCTTTTGTGCTATATAGCAAAACAAAGGAAAAAATTATGTGTGAGTGAGCAAGCGAGCACGCGTGTAGTTTTAATTTTCCCCTCCCTCTCCCCATAAACTCCAGATCACTTCTACAACACTCCTGATACAATGCAGATGCAGCTCTGAAAATGAATACCCATCAGAAATGTGTTTTGGAAAACATTTTTACAGCCTTACAACCTGTACCTAGCAACAAACAGCTGCCCTTTGGGCCAGAAGGATCCCCAAATAAGAACAGTGAAGTTACGAAAGTTGGCTATTGATTTCAATGCCGCATTAATTTGTTCTAGATCAATATTTTTAAATACTAGGTTTACTTAATATTTAGTATGTATTTCTTGTATCTTATGTGGTGTTTAACTGCCATGGTCTCTGGCTAAGGCGACTTGTTCAATTGCTCATTAACTATTTTAGCACCCAACCCTTTCTACCATAGGATAGTTGTTTGTGTTCTTTTATTTTCAGTTCTATTAACCAACTGAACAGTAAGTGCTTGAGAAGAGCATGCTGTGAATTTTCTTATTGCACAGGGGGGGATTATAGTGATATTGCAGCATGTAAGAAACTACACTTTCCAAAAACCACTAAGTAATTTTTTTTTAAGTCTTAACAATAGAAGGCAAGCATTTCTAAATGATAACACCATGCAGCATAGGTTAAGAACTCTGCTATTGCTGGTGGTTACTATGATGCAATCTCTTACAGACCTCTTTCAGTTTTGGAAGATGAGCTTTGCTGAAAGTTAGCTAGTTAATCCACTGTAGAGGCACAGGAGGCAAGCCAAGGAGTGTAAATAATACATCTCTCTCTCTGATCTTAACCAACTAAATAAATACTCAGAATATGAATGCAAAATGGAACTAACTTGCAGAAGATTCAATATTTTTGAAATTATTCAGACAGGTGTTACTTAAAACTCAAGTATATGCACACTTCATCTTTGATTGACATGCTTTATTTACATATGTCTACAGAATTATATCGTCATAGAACAAACCAGTACATTTTAATCCAAGCCAAATGAAACCCATAATTTTCCCAGTCATCTCTAACCTATAATTTGCTGAGTTTAAGAACTTGTTAGGTACAATACTTCAGAATACAAAGCACAAGAATAACTAAATTAACATGTAGCATCTAGCAAATCTGATTTTCACACTTTTAGACAGACTTTCAAGAAGTCAGAGGCACAGTTACAAAGACTATTTGTTCTTGTGCAACCTAAGCTATGCTTAGCAAAAAGGAAGAGAGAAAAGAAAAAGAAAAGATACCTAAGAGAAAGCAACACAGGATTACAGGGCATTTTTTTCCTGCAAAATTTATCCAAAATATTTCTACAGCAAAACCATTTTACTTTGTCTTTGATCAGTCCAAAAAAATTAAGATGTTCATAAAATAAAAATAAAATAAAGACAAGTTCTGCTCCATTTGTTGTTGTGCAGTTTGCTTTAAAATGCAGATGATCCAATATACAAGTAAGATATACAGCTTCTTTCCTAGAACCACTAAGCTTCCTTAACATACTTACCTTGGGATCTCACTGAAGACACATTTCTCCCAAGCAAACGGAGCTTAAGAATGGTCAGTATTTAACAAATATTTGCTAGTAAAACAAATTTAATGAAGCATTTTAAGCCATAAATTTACAGTCATCCAAAAAGATATGCGATGATTTGTGATTTGTTTAAGTAAGCATTTATACTTTAGAAGAGTCACAGTGTTTTCTGGGAGAGTTATATAGTTTTCTAGTGTAAATTGAATTTTACTGACTTAGAAGAAACTGATTTTGTTATTACATTTCTACACATTTGGAAAACATTTCACAAAATCTGAGTGCTTTGGATCTTAGTACAGGGCACAACTGTTTTGCCTGGGGACTGAGTTCCTGACCCCTGCTTGCATCAGCGGAGTGTGTGTAAGCCCGTTACGTCCCTGCCCCACACCCTTTCTTAATATACACTAGCGGCCCAATTTCTAGCATGAACCAAAGATTCCATGCATGTGATGGAGGGTGGAGGGAGAGATGGCACACCAGCGTCCAGTTCTGCTACTAAAATTGAATGACTCAAGAGAGTACTTCAGGAACAGCTTTTTGGGGAATGGACACAGAGAGAGATGCCTGAAAAGCTCCAGTAGGAAGGAAAATTACACATTCCTTTAGATGCTGTGCATATATTTTTTGTGCTGCAGCAAAAACAGAGCTATTGATTAGCCAGGATGTGGCTGCCAGAAACTTAGGAAGTTACATGCCACCAGAAAGTACTCACAGATGCAGCATCAGGGCAAAATTGTAACCAAGTTTTGTTTCTGGCTGCCTATCTAAGAAGCAACACAAGGTAGCTTACATGTCTACTTTGATCCTGTCTACTGAAAGAGTAATTGTTTTCTAGTTTGATTTATTTTCACTTAGAAAGCACAACACTTGCTTATGGAAGGCAGTTCTCTCTCTGAAGTATCTCTTGATTTGTATCTGAAGATATACTACAGTAGCTTTTGTGATCCTTGCAGGAATGGCTGGTGGTGGGGAAGGAGTGGCCAGGACCAGTTTAGAAACTAGAGTGCACATTAACATCAAATGAACTGTCCCCTTGGTAGTTTTGTGACTAGCAAACGTGAAGGCTAAATGACAAATCAGGATGGCAGCATAACATAGAAAGTTTTTCAACAAAATTAGAGTCTTAGAACCGGGAAGTAACAAACCAGTCAAATCAAGAAGGGGCAGGCACTTAGAGAAAAAAAAAGTCATGCTACTCACCTTTCTGGAGGCAATTTATGGCTTAAAATATTTCATTACATTTTGTTTCATGAATTAAAATAGCTGCAGTTTTCCATTAAACATGCATCTCTACTAGCAGGATTTAGCACTTCTGACCAAGTAAGACACCAACTTCTTAAAAATGTCTCATGCAGTGGACTATTTTCGTGTGTGTTTGAGTTTTAATATATTATTTCTTTTTAGAACTTGTACGGGATCCAGAATGAGAAGATCCAGATGATGACCTTCGGTGTCTGCAAGATAAAAGATGGAAGAAAGCATGCAAACAAGTAAGTCTGAATTGCAGTGATTTTCATTGGGGAGGGGGAATTGGGAGGGAGAAAGAAAATGGGGAATATATGAACTGGGAACGCAATTATTTGGACTTCATCTCTGTATCATAACTGCATTCCACAGTTCGCATCAATATAGAACTTTTAGGTAATAATACCTTCATTTGTAATCTAGAAAAAATCTAAGAGTGCTTCAGGACTTTAAAAACATTTTTTTTCTGATTTATTTGTGAGAAGTAGATATATGAAGAAATTTAACTAAAAAGTTTGACCATCTTTTAAAAGAAATGGCATCAGCTGGGATAAATGGAATCTACAAAAATGAAAACAGCTATCTTCAAACACACAGTACTTAAACATACTGTTCCTTTTCTAGCCCTTCCACAGTTAACATTTAAAGAACCATTCTTATTCTACAGAAACCCAAACCTTTCAGGTGACAGTGATTTCGTTCGCCTTTTTTTGCGATCACCAGATGAAGATCTAGATCGGCTTCTCTTTCTGCTTCTCTCGGGGGAAGATGATGAGCGAGAGCTTGAGTAAGATCTTTTTCTTGGGGTTGAAGAACCCCTGACGGATCTGGAGCTGGATCTTTATTAAGAAATAAATCAGACTTAATCCTAGCATAAATAACGAGGTTGCAACAATCTACTACATATATATCCAATCTAGAACACATGCTGCAAATGTAAAATGAAATTATATTAGGACATAAATACTTACTGCTGTGCCAATAAGAATTCTGCCTTAAGAGCTTCTTAGTATGGGATTGTGGGCAAATTACTCACAGACTGACCAGAACTGATCATATAATGATCAAGACCAATGAAGAAGCAATTATTCAGCTTTATGCAATTGTTGCTTCTCAGCAACAGCAAACAATTTAAGTCTAAAGTGAGAAATGAACATTTTCACATTCTCTAAGAAAAAGGCTGAGGCATTAGTTTAGACATTTTACATAACTGTATGCATTTCACAGACCTTTGAAAACAAGTATAGTCATTAGGAAGACTGTACGGCCACAATAATCTTATATACATACAGAAGTCGCATTGCATAGGCACATGCGACTGCACACTGCATTGGCTCTCACACATTGTATTTCATTTACTTTATAAACCGTAGCTTCACAGAAAATATAACAAGGTAGTATACAACATAAAGCACAGTACTCAACAGTAAAAGTATCAGTAAGAAAGGATTGGTAGAAGGCTGTTACAAGGGTCTGAAAGAAAGCAGGGATGACTCCTGATTGAATTTTATATGGCGGGAACTCCACAGGATACACGGGCTATCACATTCAAGGTTCAGTTCCTGGTAAAGGTCAATTGAACCTCAGGAGCGTGGGGAACCACCAAAAGTGCCCCATCAGACTATTTCAGTGATCAAGGTGGAGCAGAAGGAATTAAGTGGTCTTCAAAGGATTTTGAACTCAAGTTGTGAATGAACACAAAAACCTTAAACCTGTCTGGTAGTAAATAGCCAACCGGTGCAGCTCTCACAGTAAAGGACTAACATTTGCTCCTGTGAACAATTTGGCTGCTACATTCTGTATAGCATAAGCCAATGCTCTTCCTGTGTCATAGGGTACAACTCTTTATCTTCCCCCCTAGTGCTTATGGACACACACAAAATATCAGGGCAGTCTGAGGGAGACCAGTGCACATATTCAATATTCCCAACTGGATTTCCCACTCTGCTTTGGGCAAAAGTTTTGTGAGGTCCATAACTACATAGACCCCTCTCTCTTTGTGCTGTCTATGAAAGAGAGAAATTCGGCTGTTGATTGAGATTTCTCAGAAAAGAGGACTGGTACGTTTTTAAAGCCTTTTACATCAGTGAAGTATATTTATGACACAACAATTTTTATAACAAGTTCATTACTATTACTATTGTTATTGCATTGAACAAAAATTATATGTGAGAACAAAATATTCAAAATAAAACAGTAATTTCTGGTGATCTTTTCGCCTCTCTCTCTCTCTCTCTCTGACAAGCAGAGAGGTTGCTACCTCATTCACCTTGATTTCGACCCACGAGATCTAGAACGTTCTCTGGAAGTGGAATGAGATCTTGACCTTGAGCTGGAAGAGCTTCTTGACCTGAAACAACATGAAGGATTTTAATTTTTTTGTGACTAAAAATATAAGAATCAAATGGAAATCTACTCTTCCGTGTAATTTGTATTGGAAGCGAAAGTAATTTTTATTTCCTTCACAGCATTTAATAAGTGGTTGGTCAGGATTCAAAAAGCTGCTTTGAGCTAACAGAAGCAGAATGTGCTAAGCTAGTTGAACAGATTTTTGCTTTGAATACCTAACTTCCATACAATGTCACAAGCTGGTTTCTAAACATTCTACAGTTTTAAAAGCAGTTTGCCACTTAGTAAAAAGGGAGTGTCATTAAAGAAATACAAGCATAAGGCCCTCATGGGCTTTCAGGGTTCTTTGGATCCTGATCAATAAAAGATAAAATATTAAGTTACCTTAAAATGTTAAGAATATCATCAGTTATTAACCTCAGTGTATAAGCTGCATATACAAAAAAATCTAAAATTTTACTTTTAAACATTAAAAGTTAGTAACAAATATTTGGCTCAAAACTGAAAACCAGATATTGTAAATAATGTAAAGAAGCCAACTTCCAATGTTATATTTGTGTCAAAAAATAAATGCTAGGATGCTCTGAAGGCAAGAGTTAAAGACTTATTCTAATAGACCAGTGAACATTCTACAATTATTTTTCAAACAACTGTTTTCAGGAAGGGGCAGTTCAAGAAGCCTGGCATGTATGTATAAGCCAAACATGAAGGCACAGTGGATTCCACAATTCCCAAATTAAGACGTGTTCCTGCAGCACTGTTCCATATTAATGAAGAAGTTTGTCTAAAAATTTCAATTCCACTTGGGAAACATTTTTTATTGCCTGCTAGGAGTTTACTCTCAAAGAACATAACCACTAGGAAACACATTTGACATTAAAATTGCATTTGTGGGTTAACTAGCACCCAAATGGCATATGAGTGTCAATAACTTCAAAAATTATGTACCAAACTACATTTCTCCAAAGTTTCAACCAGCAAACTGACAAATTTAATATTTTAATTTATTTGATGTTCTGCAATAATTATGTAGAATTATCTTCTCTCAATAGTATTATTCTATATACAGGACAGTGGCTACATAAGGTGATTTCCAACACAGAGAATACAGAATGCTGGGGGAAAATAACCATTGTTAACTGGATTATCCAGGCTATAAATCACCAAAGAATGGTTGTATTTGCCAGGGTTCATAGAGCATTTCCTGCAACTGATACACCATGGAAATGTAGCATATAAGAGTACTTCTGATGAAGCAAAAAACTGGTATCAAATATTTGGTGCCATCACAAACCTAACCAGCAAGAGTGACAGAGAAACCCTGTTTGTTTAGAGATATGAAATTAAAATTATAAGCTACAGTTTACTTGGTCAGTAAGAAAATGTTCACTTACACTGTCTATTACACTAACACGTACCCTGACATTTATAGTGAGCACCTGCAATTTTCTCAGTTTAAGCACAGACTACCTGTGCAGGTTAGCTATGTAAGATTTATTAACTTAACTCAAACCGTGAAAAATAAAAAGTAAAAAAAATCAATCACAAGAGATGTAAATAAAGAAAGTTAGATACTGACATTTTGTCTGGCGTTACCCTTGACCTGTACCCGTTTACCTGGACCTAGACCTTGAGCTTGAGTGGGAGGATGAGCGAGATGAAGATCGTGAATGAGAAGATCGAGACTTGGAACGGCTGCGCCTGGTTGTAGATTTCTTCTTGGTGGAATCTTCTTCCTCGCTAGCATCAAGATTATATTTTGAGAGATCTGCATCTTCTTCATCTTCATCCTGAAAAAAACCCCAACAAGTTATTTTTGCTAGAAACAAAGCATTCGGAAAACTATTTCATTTATACGGCATATGTATCTTTGTCCTGCCTCAAAACAATGTAACATGGTGCAGTTAAGCAACTTGCTACATACTTACCTTTATTTATAAAATAAATAAAATAAACTTCAGCCTGAGCCCAGGGAAACCTGGATGGAATCCTTACTTGGCCATGAAGCAGACCAGCTACGGCTGCCATACATCCGGGAAAACCTTGACACATCCGGGAATCGGACTTGGAAAATGGCAACAATGTTTGGCGGTCCGGGTTGTGGCCACTTTTGGGTGACAAGCCGTGTGTGGAAAGAAACTGCAGCTTCAGAGTTCTGCCTACTTCCCTGCAAGTAGTAGTGCAGGATACCCAAGCAGTCGGGCCCTTCTACGCCCGTTGTCCTGTACCCGGGAGACATCAAGACCACCCCTGTCAAGACACCCCATGGAGGCAGCGACGGCCCCGCCCCACTGCTGCTGCCCATTCCCACCAGCCTGGGCTTCAGTGACTTCACGGTCTACCCGTGGCACTGGGGGGAGAGCGCACACAATGTCACCTTCAGCCTTCCACCTGCCACGTGCAGCCACTCCACAACGGCAGCAGAAGAAGAGGGGGCTGCAGTGGCGTCTGAAGAGCCATGGGGCACTTGGGTAGAGAGGACGGCGATGTGTAAACAGATTCATGTATGCTAAAACAAGAAAAGGCTAAACCACTCTTGTCTGGATTTTCACTTTTGGAAATATGGCAACTCGAAGACCAGGTGGCCTCTGAAACCTAACTTAGGTCACAGAAGTGTGAAGATGAAGTGGAATAACTGAATGTGCGTTGCTCCTAGTTCATTTGAGGATGAAAAATGTGGTTAAAAAAATGAAACATACATGGTCAAGTTGCAATAAAATTTATCTTGAGGGAAAAATTAATTTTATAAGAACAAGCATTTCTCATATTCATCTATATTTGCCTGTTGTCAAAACTGGATATTTCAGCTGGCTACTGTGCATGCGTGCACACACATTTGTGAATATGTGACACATGCATAACCCTAATGTGCTGTCTTTACTAATTCAATACGAGGGGGTCACATCTGGCACTGCTTCCTTTTCCTGTAGCATACATTATCCTATGCCAATTTGGCATACAGGTTAGTACCTGGTTATGTGAAGAACTGCTGCCGCCTCCTGTAGGAACCTGCTTCTAAATTATAGCCAACTTGCCTGAGACGTTGAGAAAGGCAGTCTAAGAACTGGTAGGGCTTGCCACTGCTCACACCAAGAGCAAGTGCATGTATCATCTCAAAGGTACTCAACCTTTCATGTAACCATTTTCTTTCATACTCCTGCAGTTGTGAAATGTGGTGGTTGCCATAAGGCACTTGAATAACAGGTATATGAGTGCAATCTATGTGTTATTGTTACAGCTAACTTACAACTAATGGTTATTGCTTTGCTGACTTCTGTAACCATTATGGTTGCATACATGTTAATGGCACAATATCTTTTTTTTAATGTTTAAAAAACTGTAGGGTCAGGTAGACCCCACACACTGTTCTCATACATTTATATACTTTACCTTGTGGGGTACTGTTGATCCCAATGAGTTCATTGCAACTATACTGAAAAGGAACCTTCTCAATAAAGGCAGCACTTCTAAAATTTGTGCATGCTGTCATACTTAACACCTCCCCAATATATTTATTTTTATGGCTGTATTGGAATATAGCCAACTCCAAAACTAGATTCAGTATTTTCTTCTTTTTTTATGGACGGGCAAGGAAAACCGTGCCTTGTTTGTTGTTTGCCACTGAACACAGGGAGAAGGCACCAAGAGAATGGATGAATGCCCAAATTGCTAGTTCACTCACATTAGCCATCTATGAGTTCTGAAAAGCAGTAAAATTGAGGTTTAGCTGTGTGAATTTAGCCAAGAAGGAAACGAGAGAAGAATGGTTTTACCTCATCCAACTTATACTTCGACAGATCTCCATCCTCATCCTCCTCTTCTTCTCCTTCTCCTTCAGATTCCTTATCTTCAACTTCCTTTAGGATAGATGCAGGACCAACAGGTTTCCCTCTGTATTTTTTCTTTTTGCGACCAAACTGCAAGAGGTTGCATTGTATTCATAAGAGAGTGTACTGTTGCTCAATGCATGCACGATCATACACAAGCACATTGCAGCAACCCAGAAGCAGTCAGAAAAGGGGGTGGAGCGGGCTTACACACACCCCAATACACGCAGGGGCCAGGAATGCAACCCTCAGGCAAATCAGGGGTTGCCTGTACAACCCACATCTACAGAACTACTTTTAAGTACTTGGACGAAGCTTACTGCTATATACTTAACTTATGCACATTTAAGTTGCACTCATTCGGCTTTATGCGCTTCGCAATTTTTAAGAGAAAAATTATAAAGGGGACAAGTGCCTGAGAAAAGACTTTGGCAATCCCACCTGCCATTGAACCCATGTGTTTTGACTATGTACGGTTTTGGCTTTATGCGCTCCTCGGTTGCCTGTACTCAGTCTTGACAATTACATACACATTCACCAGGTACATACTGCCTACCTCATCATATTCCCCATCTGACTCTTCACGTTCTATGTATTCAACATTCTCTCTTTCATTAAAGCCCCCTCCATATCCTGCAAAAAGAAGTTTCAGGAATGTCAAAAAGCAAACATAAGGACACAGAAGACTATTTTTCTTCTTTATACATTGTTTCTTTCTACAGCAGAGAGTAGAGAGGTCACTTAGTCTCAGTGCCAATTTTTCCAAGCTTGTCTAATACCACTCAGTGTTAAGTTGTGATCAGTGTAATTGCTGCTGCTGCCTCTACCAGTAAGTACATGTCACTTCTAGCCAAAGTCAATTGGATCAGAGAGCTGCGTATGCACGTGCTCTACTCAGTAGATAGTGATGGTTGCTTCCCACATGCTGAGCACTCCCAAGAACTGAGAAATGCTTGAGCAAAACTGACTAGGTAGTGGAGAGAGGATTTTCCCATGAAGCACAGGACCATGAAGACATCTGCTTTCTTCCTGCACTTGGAACTTGGAGACCCCCTTCCACAGCTGCTTTGCCCATCTCTGTGGCATTCATTTCAACCACCCATTTCCTTTGAAGTTAGGAAGAAGCTTCCTCCTCTCTGGCACCTCTCAATCTGAGGCAGTATTCAAAGCTCAAGCCACTTATGTTCTGCAGAGTGCTTGTACCTTCCTACTCCACATGGTCTGCAAGAGGCAAGGATACAATGGTAGAGGGGAGTGGTAACTCTCATACTGAGCACTCCTTAGTGCTGAGAGGTGGCAGAGGAAGGGCATGTGCTAAGCATTGATGGAGCTGGGAAGAGGGGATTGACAAAACACGCAGATCAATGTAGTGGTGGTATTTGCTATGTATGGCAGAGGGACAAAGGCCTTTTGTTGTGTGTGCACACATTAAGATAACTTATTGACAAGTGCTATAATGTAGCATACAGAACCAAAACCAGCTTAACACATAAAGATCTCAAGGGTCTAGTTATTAGCAACACAAGGGGGCTGAGAACAAGGCCAAGTCTCTTCACCTACGTTCTCTCAACATATGAAGTAAGATGTCTAGAAATCTCAGTAACTCTTGAAGAAGTTCTGGGATCTCTTATTTCACCAATATGGTCTACCGAGATGTTCTGGTGTCCTTTCAGGAGCTTTTCATTTTCTTTCCAGGACACACCCAAATCTCTCAGAAACTTGACTTCAAATTGCCACAACCCCAGAGAAAATGGCTAAAGCAAAAGCAAAATTAAGCAATGTGTGGAATGCTTTTGGTTCCAAGCCAACAATTCCCAAAGTTCAACACTGCTTTATCACAAAAGCTGCTCACAAAGGAGGAGGGAACATGGTTGCATGTGCTGTATCTCTAAAAACATTATTTTAGATAATTTGAAACATATACCTGTCCTTTCCTCAAGTTTGGCATATTTTGGAGTGTTGCACATATTGCATTCTGATCTCCTGGCCCAATTAACGTTGCCACATCTTTGGGAAGAAAAACATATGGTTGACAGTTATACAGGAACTACATTGGTTCAAAAATTAAGAAATTAAACTAGTCAATACCTTAAATTTAAAAACCCATTTTTAAGACCTATAGGAGTCATTTTATTACTTCCAAGATACTTTAAATATACAATAGTGAATATCACTGATATTTCAACAACTTTTAATCAAAATACAGAACTGACAACAATCTCCTTTTATAGCAGCTACATTGGTGAAGACTTGTTTTGCGTAGTGAAAACAATTCCAACAACATACGCTACAAACCTATTCTCCTACTTGGATTACTTCTGAACAAAGTACAATTAAGAAAAAGCAAACAAAACCCTGTATTTCGAGTCAGCAGGCAACCAAACTGATTTCTTTTTGCGGGTCAGCAAAATGAAGTTTGGGGAAATACTCTTCTACCACATACAAACTGTAGTGCAATTATGCAGTTCCCATATGATGTCAGTGAAATAAGGGAAAGGAGAAGAGAAACAGATGCCAATAAACTGATGCCACCTAATTCAGACTAAATTACTAATACAAATAAATGCTTATAAATTCAGAAAGTTGACTTTCAATAGGCATCACATGGCTGCGGGTTTCGGCACTTTTATCTCAGGCTATATGAAAACCTTTAGGTCAATTTTATTTTCCAATATGAATTGCAAAAAGAGTGCTTAAGAATGAAGAGGAAATTAAAATATTTAGTGCTGCCAACTAAAGAATTTATAGTTGAATTTTTAATGTTTTAATATTTTTATAATGCAGGTGGTTGTAAATAATATGGCAGTAGCACAAGCATAACACTGGAATCCTATGTGCACAGTGGGACTTACTTCTGAGTAAACATACATAGGATTGGTTTGCATAAAAAGTAGGAAATACATGCCGATAATAAAGAAATGGGAGAAAAACAGATAGCTAAAAATAGACAATTAGATATTAAAAGAGAAAAATCACACGTTTAATAGAAATTAGAAATGAACTAAAGCTTTAGGATAAACATACGTTTTACACTGCCAATCATTAGCACTGAATAGACCACGGCTTTTTTCAGCAAGTGTCTTCCCTATCTCAGTTCCCCCAGCTTTCATCATCTTGGCCTCTGTGGTTTTTTCTGAAAGGTTAACAAGATTCAGACAATTTATTATAAATTGGAGTTTCTGCAATAAATTTCCCTCTCAAAAGAAGCATAACTTATAATTACCTCGACCACATCTGTTGCAGCTGGTTCTTCTAGCAAAGTTAACGTTTCCACACCTTCAAAAAAAGGAAACATGACTGAAGAGCCATTTTTTCTAAACATGATACTAAACAATAACTTTAAAGTTCTACTGAGTCTAATGGGATTTTTTTCCAGTTAGTATGCTTAGGACTGCAATCTACATTTTAAAACTAAATTTCTAAACACAAATATAGAGTCAGTCTCAAGAAAGTCATGTTTCTTGCACCTCATTAACTTTTTTAATATTCTTCTCCCATGCAAAGGGTATGCAACACAGTATGTTAATAACTCACTGGAAACATTACAACTGTATGACTTTATACCTAAACATTTCAGTAGTAACACCGTTACTGAAATTGAGTTTGTACTACCTCTGGCAAGATAATGGTCATCTTCTAAATAAGGCACTTGGGCAACAGGGCTTTCAGAAGCTTTGTGTATATTAAAAATGCTTTATAGCTGGCATGTTTTAGCTCAGTGATAAGGAACCTGTGATGCTCAGATGTTGCTGGACTCCAGCTACAATCAGCGTCAGCCTAAACTGCCAAAGTTAAAGGATTCTAAGAGTTGTAGTCAGTTGCATTAGTCCAGTGGTTCTCAAAACACTACACTGGTGTGGCAGGAAAAGATGGCAAGTGTGGTGGAAATATTCAAGGACAACCAAAGAACTGATTTGCTGTTGGCTTATGGACCAGGGCTGTTTTAACAAATGCTAGGCATTATACCTGAACCCAGCAAAAGCAGCTGAAAGCAAGCAAAAAGAAAAAGGTGGAGCTTGTTTCCTCACTGGTGAGGTGATCTGTAGTTTGTTGAACAAGCCATGGTTAAAACAAAACATGGCTCAGCAATGCATAAACACAGCCAATGACTCAATTTTATATGTTTTATACCAATATATGTTAAGTGTTTAGAATTCACTGGCTTTTTAAAATACTATCTGAAACACATACTATGAGTGATAAAAATGTGTAAACAGCTGAACAATATAGTTTCCCACCAATGCCTTTTCAAGTTCTTAGCTTGCTCACTACTACATGGTATTTTAACTAGTTCCAGCATGAGATTCGAAAATGTAATAATTTGAACTTGTTCCAGCAGAGATTGGCACATTTATCTTTCATTTCTGCAGACATTATGATTGTCGTTACCCCATAACTTTCTAGTGCTATGGCAATTTAAGGCTGCCAGGTTTCCAAAAACAATTGTCAAAAAACATCCACAGAACATCCCATGCATCCCTCATAGCAAACATAGCTGCTTTGCTTCAAAAGGCAATGCAGCACATTTCGAACAGAAAAGCATCCACTAAGAGGCAGCAATCCCGCACATTGAGCCTAAACCCCACTGAACTCAGCTGAACTTGCTTTGCCAGAATGGCAGTGCAAAAGAAAAAAGAGATGAGTAAGAAAAAGGGGGCATGTGATAAAAGATGTACAGAATTACACATTGCGTGGAGAAAATTTCAAAGTCTATCTCGCTCTCACAGATCCTCCAAGTGTCCCTATTTTCCAGGGACAGTCCCGGATTTCTGACTTGATCCTGGAATGTTCCACTTTTCCATAGGACATCTATTTTCAGTGGGAAAATGTTGGAGGGGATGTCTCTATTTTCACTGCAGACCCTCCAAGTGTCCCTATTTTCCAGGGACATCCCTGATTTAGAGAAGCTGTCCCAGTTTCTGATTTGATCCCCGAATGTCCTACTTTTCCTTAGGGATGTCCCTATTAGCATTGGAGAAATGTTGAAGAGTATGCAGTTTTCTGACTCCTGAGCTGCCTGAAGGCAATCCTGTATAGGGAAGTGTTCTTTTTTAAAAAGAGTTTAATGTTTCATTATGTCTTTATATATGCTCAAAGCCGCCCAGAGTGGCTAGGGCAACCCAGTCAGATGTGCGGAGTATAAATATCAAAAGTGATCGCTATGGAATTGGGCTGTCCCTATTTTCATGGGATAAATGTTTTATCACTTTATTCTTATAATTATTATTAATGTTCTGTTGGGAGCCGCCCAGAGTGACTGGGGAAACCCAGCCAGATGGGCGGGGTATTAATAATAATAATAATAATAAAAAATTATTATTAATGTTGGAGCTTGTGCTCTCACTCACTACAGCCCTGGCCCTTGCAATGAGGCTGAACGTTAGAAGAAAGGTGGGATACAAACTCAATAAACAAACAAATGAACGGCCGGAAAATCCCCACTCCCGGGTTTTCACCCGCAGGCAGGAATATTCTGCAGGGGGAAACGAAGCAGCTCAGGAGGACGACCGGCGGCAACGGAAACAACAACGGGCATAGCGAAGACGCGCGTTTCTCCATCCATCCCTCTCCCCGCCTCGCCGCTCGACAAAAGGACCATTAAAGGGGGTGAGGGAAAGGCGGGCCCAGCAGCAGCCGCGGGCCTACCTCTCCGTTCCCCGGGAAAGCGGCGTGTGTGTGAGAGAGAAAAAAGCGCGCTCCCTCTGCCCGCCCGCGCCTTCGCTTCCCCGGCCCCCGCGACACCACGGGGGCAGAGGCCTCACTGCTACCCGCGTCCCGCCCCAGGCCTCTCCCTCGCCCGCCCGGCCTTTCTCCCTTCGCTGCCTCCTCCTCCTCCTCCGCTCACTTTTTGTCCGGGCAGATCCAGTCGCCGTCGCTGACGCGGAAATTCTTGGTCGACATTTCGGAAGGCAGGCTCGGCCCGGTGTCTTGTCCCGCTCCTTCCTTGCTTCCTCTCCCCTTCCCCTCAGCTCCCCGGAATGACACGAAGCGGAGGGGGGCTGCTGCGCCACTGCCAGCAAATGGGCCTCGGGTGAGGACCCCAGGGGGGTCCTTGCGGGGTGATGGGGTTGCCTTTGGTGCTGCCTGCGCCGCCGGGCCCGCAACTCTCACGCTCTGACCCCCGCGTCAAGCGCTCCCTGCTCTCGCGGCTTCTCGGAGCTGCGGGACTCGCGCGCCTCGCCGACGCACACGTCACCACTTATTCAAATCAGGATCAGGCGTTGCGGGTAGACGGCTCTGCAACGCGCGCGGCGGGAAAGAGGAGAGGTTTGCGGAGAGCGGCACCTGGCGGGGGTAGGACCGTACAGCGCTGGGAGGGCGAGATACGGGGTCGTGCAAAAAAGGGGTTGATTTGGTGGGCGGTGGAGGAAGGAAGAACCTGCTTTTTTGGGCGGGGGAAGAATTATGGTTTGGGTGAAATAAGTTTGCCATACGGAGTTGGAGGGAAGGAAGAGCTGGAATGACTGACGGATCCCCCTAAATAGATGGGCAGCTGTGGAGAGGCTGCCACGTGAGCTTCGATCGCCTAGGTTTTGTTTTCGAAATGAGTCTCAGGTCTCTCCTCACTGATTCCCGCTCAGGATTATCCACCTTTTCCCAGTGTGCAGCTCCCTGCATTGGTTATTATGTTGTCCTATATGCAGATAGGGGTATCTTGTTCCATAGGGCGGATGGAATAAAGTTCCTTTGCTTTTTTTCCTTGTTGGTAAAGTAGGCAAGGGAGTGCCTGGGGTAGACACATAATCTCAAAGACTCTCCCCAACTCTCTGGCGTTTCTGGTGCTGTCCTTAGAAGCCTGTGACGAGTCTAGGTGAACTAGCTCCCTTCCGCGGCCAGAAAACATTTTAAGTTACACGATGACTAATAGGACCTACAACAAAACGTTGCAGTGCAGAATGCTCCTGTTCCCTCTTACATCTGTGCCCTTCTACACGATGCTGCACTGCAGATGTTGGGACTTTGGTCTTCCAGGTGCTAAATGACAACGGCCACCACCCCTGGCCATTAAGCCGTGCTTGCTGGAATTCATGCAGTTCTGCAGCATCTGGAGGGCGAGGTTCCCTGCCCTGCTCCATTGCAACCCTTCTTCCAGCTTGGTTTTCTATTCTTTCCATTCCACAACAGTCACTCTATGCTCGACAATAGCAATCCAATATTTTACGTATTTCTTCAAATCTTGGAGTTCCCTCAGGCTTCCTTACTATTGCATACTACTAGACTTAGTCTACCCACCAACTCTATCATTGCGTCTTGAATCACATTGCTGTAGCAATAATTGAACAGCTTAGTGTGCACACAATGTGAGGGCAGGTGCCTGTCATGTATAAACAAGCATCTACATAGCACAAGACAACATTGCCTTGCATTCGATCATGTATCTTGAAAAATATCCTTTTGTCTTTGGCACACTGACTTCCGCTTCCTATTGGTATGTTGTCACCGTTGGTTCATTTATTTGGTTATAACATGTTTTGAGTGTGCCAAGAGATCATTGGGTTATAATTTGCCTTGCTAAAGTGGTAGATCTTTTCTGAAACTTGGTCCTGGAAGGAAGGTGCAAAATATCACTGGTGGCAAACCACCTTTAAATGAACTCTAGACAAGAACAATAACTTAGACTTTGACTGCTCCTGGAATAACTCAAAGTATATTGCTGACACTGCCACAGAACGAACACCAGGGAGTGTGGTCTTCCTCCTTATAGGGCATTACAGATTCTTTACATCCACCCACCCATGTTCCCTTGGCATCCATGCCAAGGCAGCACGCCAGGACAGTCAGAGGCTTGCATGCCAGAAGGAAACAGGCTGTTAAGGGATGTTTTTTCCACCTTCTGTATCTGCACTCAGTCATTTTGAGCTTTGGGGCTTGAATCTGAGAGGTTTGTTAGGGCAGGTGCATCCACACGTTTTATTTTTCACAACGGTGCATAGGCTGCAGACGCACCATGGCAGAAAGGAAAGGAAAGGGGTTTGCTCCACATAAGCATGCTGCTATCCTGTGTGTGGTCTCTTGCCCCATGACAGGGATGGGGAACCTGGGGCCCTCCAGAGGGCATTGGACTCCAGTTCCCATCATCCTCAGTCAGCATGGCCTATAGTTGGGGGTTGTAGGAATTGTAGTCCAATAACACCTGGAGGGCCACACCACTACTGTATGTTTTCTTTTTTTAAGCAGACCATAGGCTTGCTTCAGAAACAGCTTTTCACAAATGCTAATTAATACAGGATATGACTTAACATCCTCTATCCAGTTTCCTGAAAACCTAGCAAAAGTTACCCATAACAGGTCACAGAACTGGAGCTGCGTTTCTCAGAAAAAGTAGTCAAAGGTAATACATCAAAGTTGTATTACCAGTGCTTTACTCCTGGTCCCACAGCTATGAGGAATCAGTGGAATTAATACCTAGAATATTCAGTAACACTGTAATTATTTCAGAAGTGAGAAGAGTACTTAAAATAAGGCACAGAATGCATGCACAAATCTTGGAAAGTGTGCAGTTGCTCCCAGAGCTTGACCCTGACCCTGCAGACTGCGCTGACAATCCCATAAGTCACATGATTGTTTTGTTGAGCCTATGGCTGGGAGACTTCTGGGAGCAAATTGCACAGTTCTTAATCCTACACACAACTATGAGTGTGTGTTGGCTTCCAAAACGTATGAGCAAGACTTGCATTATCATGCCGTGTATTGTTCCTGCTGATACAGTAGGTGGCACTTTAGCAGCACACAATTTTAATACCCAGTGGCGACGGAATATTAACTTGGAGGGTTATCTTTTATTAAAGGTGTAAAAATAAATGTTTTAAAATATAATTGTCAGGTCTATCTGGCAAAATGTAAAATCCATTGTCTCTAGGCATGAGTCATGCTGGGGCTTGAAAGGCAAAATTAGCCATAATTATGGCATTTTAGAATGCAAGTGCGATAAAATGAATCGGAAGACTGTGCTGTCTCTCTGCGTACTTTCCTCTTGATAACATATACCATTGATTTGACTCCTGCAAAGCAAAGGCTTTAAAAGGTATCTTCAAAATAGAATGGTCAAAGGAATGAGAAATAACAAATCCCCCAACAGAGTAATAATTACATTTGTACTGTCAGTTCATATTTACTTTTACAATAAGTAAAATATTTACTCTTCAGAACCAGACCAAAATGTATCACGTATTTCTAGCTCTGAAAAGATTTAAAGCAACGTTCTAAGTTTCCTACATAAGTGCAAATGTTTAAACATTTCTTACATGCTTTTTTTGTCAGGACTGAGGTGCAAAGGCACATACAGTGGTACCACGGGTTAAGTACTTAATTTGTTCCGGAGGTCCGTTCTTAACCTGAAACTGTTCTTAACCTGAAGCACCACTTTAGCTAATGGGGCCTCCTGCTGCCGCCACGCCGCCGGAGCCCGATTTCTTTTCTTATCCTGAAGCAAAGTTCTTAACCTGAAGCACTATTTCTGGGTTAGCGAAGTGTGTAACCTGAAGCGTATGTAACCTGAAGTGTATGTAACCCGAGGTACCACTGTACCAATGAGATGCGGAGTGTTTCCTCAGAATGACTTTGATTTCACGAAATCTCTTTCAGTGCCTAACACTGAATCCAATATCTGCACAGTCTTTATCTCTGCTTCCTTTTATGAAATGAGCTGTGTGATCCACACCTCAAAGGGCTCTTCAATGTGATCGAGCATCCTAGAATAAGAACTCGATTAAAGGATGACTTACATGTGTGAAACTGGTCTCATATGCAGAATCCATATGCAGCAGCTTCTGTTGCAGAATCATAGAATTGTAGAGTTGGATGGGACCACAAGTCTTATCTATTCCAACTCACTGCAATGCAGGACTCTCTTGCCCGACGTGGGGCCCACGACCCTGAGATGAAGAATCTCATGCATGTTATATATCACTTAACCCAAAATCCACTTGAACGAATTATCTCATGTTCAGTCAGAAGCAACTGAATTCTGTGTTATGTTGAGTAATGTAGAGGCATGTATGAATCAGTCCTGTATCTATCCTTTGAGAGTCAAGTCCTCCTGACAAGATATAAAAATATTAATATCAAAAAAGTCCTCCTTACAAGATGAGCGGCTCCTGTTTCACCCAGGGTAAGCCAGGGATGGGGAAACCTGTGGCCCTCAGATGTTGTTTGACTGTTTTGGGTGAGCAAATAACTGGGTAAACAACGCCAGAAATGCTATCTCTGGTAGGCGCAATTTAGTATGCAGATACTGTATCCTACGGCTGAGCCAATTAAGTCATTAAGGCAATGTGTTGTAAGACCCTGCAATTCCTAGTTTATTTATCTACTGGTTATTATTTTAGAATAATGACCACTCAATTTTAATTGTATAAGTAAGGCCTAACATCTTGTAACAAATGTGTTACTCAGATAGCACACTATGGGCCAGCTGTTCAGATTGCTGGCTTCTCCGGAATGAGTAATGGTCCCGTCTGCAAGGTTATTTATTTATCAATTTGCAGGATTTATAACAGGGTTCTTGGGACGACTTGCAACATTTTAAAATTCAAAAGAATACTGAAGTACAACAACAAGTCCCAGAGAATAAAAACAGCTTAAAGCTAAAATGTATTAAAAGGTCCTAGAAACAGAAAAGAGGTTTTCCCTGCTGCTAAAAAGACCGTAAGGTAAGTGTCTGGTGAGCTTCTCTGGGGAGAGAATTCTACTGCATGGATGCCACCATTGAAAAGGCCTCATCCAGCCCTCCTATGAGGGTAAGTAGTCATAGACTGGGGTAAGTAGTCATAGACCAATGGCCCCGTTATCTAACTGTTGTCTCCTCACTAGTTAAACTATCAGTGCCTCCTTCTATAACTGTTCGTTTCTTTGAGGTAATGGAGTTTTCGGCTGTGGGGATCACTCTTCAGGGCTCTGTTGATCTCCTCAGGTGTTTGGGAACCAGCCACTCAGGGTTCAGAACAGGGAGCAGACCGCAATGTCTGTGCATCCACATGGAATGGACTGCGGTACGAACCCATCTCCTTGGAGCTGCAGTTGCTGAAGGACTCAGCTTCTGAGGAAGTCTTGACCTGTGGCCACGACAAATGCTAACTGTTCCTACAAACCTCATGCATTCAGTGAATTTGTGCGGGGAGTGAAGTGGGCTGTGGCATGCACCTGATGCTGAGTCATCTGTTGGCCATGGCCCCTTGTGGTGTTTGTGAGAAGGACCTTATAAGTGTACATGAAAAAGGAATCATCTGCATGTACGGCATGCCCTGTATCCAGGGTTCCTGAAAGCATGGGAGACCTGGACACACAGCCTCCAACATATCTCTGATGAAAATAGGGACGTCCAATTCTATCATCATTTTACTATTTATACTCCACCCATCTGACAGGCTTCCCCCAACCACATCGGGTGTCTTACAATATATATTAAAAATAAAACATTAAACTTTTTTTTATTTTTAGAAACCCTGCCTTCAGATGGCTCGGGGGTTGGATAATTCCACACCCTGCAACATTTATCCGATGAAAATACGGATGTCCTAAGTAAAAGTGGGACATTCTGGGATCAAATCAGAAACCGAGACAGCTTCTGTAAATCCGGGACTGTCCCTGGAAAATAGGGGCACTTGGAGGGTCTGTGGACATAGGGCCCATACTGCCCCTTTCTCGGTAACGCTGAGTGCATAGCCATCAGGAACATGGCCAGCAAAATTACGTTTTTTTGTATGTGACCACCATGCACAGCCCCCCCCCCCCCATGTTGCACCTCAGCTGCAGAAAGTTCAGCCTATGACTGCTGCCTATCCACTCCTGTTTTCTTGCCTGATGCGGTTAACTTGACTACCCCCCCCCCCCAGCTTCGTGGTTTGGGTTGATTTCACGTTATTAAACATTACCTTTTATCTGTTGTCTTTATGTTTGCGCATGTCTAATCTGGAATAATTAAGGCATTCTCAGATCAGCTGCCAGGAGCCCTTCTATGAAATGCACATTTTTTTTTAAAAAAAACATTTTTTAAAAAAGCGATCGCTTTTGCTTTGTGCATATCTGATCACTCCTGGGAATAGCTCCTACTTGCCTATTTGTCCCAGAGGAAAGCTTGTGTGAAAACAGCCTCATTCAGTGCCATCTAAATCTTACTCTTTGGGAGGAAAGAAAACAAGGATCAACATTCTCTGAAATTAGTTAATGAGATAGCAGTGGCACAACCATGCAAACTATAATCACCAGTGTTTTGAAACAATAATGGTTTTGATGTTTTTTTTAATGCAAATATGGGGAACTTGTGGCTTTCCAAAAGTTGTTGGACTTCAACTACTACCAGCCCTTCTAGGGAACATAATGGAACATTTGTATTTTGAAATAATTTTTACTACAAGCTTTTGTGTCTTACAGGTGGGCTTCCCATAGGCATCTGGTTGGCCACTGTAAATACAGAATGATGGGTTAGATGAGTCTTTGGTTTGATCCAGCAGGGCTTTCCCTTAGGTTTGTGGGTGACCGCAGGATTTTTTCTGAAGTGGGGGAATTGATTAGAACAGGACAGAGCTGGTATATCAGGTGACTAGGGCTAGAGTAGGTAGGCCTGCTCTCTAACAAACTTGCATGCTAGGTGTACAAATCCATTGCTTCTCAGTGGGTGGAAGTATGCAGTTCTTTTCTGGGGTCCTTTTTCCATTTCCTTTTTCAAATGAAGCCAATTGGATAACAACACCGAACTACATTGCAGGGCTGTCCTACATTCACTCATTATCTCCTGACACCACTGCCCAGTCATAACTACACTAAAATCTTGGGGCTGCCACATGTCCGGATTTCCCCAGGTATTACCAGGATTTTAGAGGCAGAAGTGATGTCTGGGGGCGGAATTTCCAGAAGGCTTGTCCTGGATCTTTGGCAAGTAAACCAGAAAAATCGTGTTTGGGGGTTTCCTAAAAAAAGCAACCCTATTTCTACAGCAACCACTACTCCAGCGGGGGAAAAGAACACAAAGAAACAAGGGACTCAGCTACTGTACCTTCATAAAGAAACAAAGAATTGAATGTGTTTTAAACATGCAACACCAGATGGTGCCAGAGAGCAGGCTTTTTTTAAAATGACGTTTCCCATAGGAATTTTTTTGTTTGTTAAAATAATCTAATTTCTGACTTATTTATAGCGGGGTGTCCCCCCCCCCCCCCCGTGTTTAGATCCACCCAATGATTAAAAATGAACAGGGAAGTTCTTCCAAACCATGAGTGTGTCATTCTGGCCTTTTTGTTAATGGGCTAGCTCTGCTTCATTAAACGTGTATCATTCCTATGACCCTCATTCATTGGCTAAAAACACTGAAATGCAGGAGCAGGCTAGTTTTGCATGAAACAAACAGTGTCTGCACATCTTGCCTCCTAAAAGGACTGGAGTTTTCATAGTCTTTTAAAAAAAAAAATATGGTGATGGTGGCTCATCTGAAAGAGGTAATAATGCTCTCTTTCATCCCCTTTGCATAAGCACATGTAATATTATTGGGAAGTCACATTTCTTTGAAATAAGAGAGATCTTTCTACACGTTCTTGCTGAAAACAAGAAAATAAGGGAGCCCCAAAGCAATCCACCAATCTAGACAATGCTAATTTATTCCACTTCTGTTTTCACAGGAACACTACTTAGTGCTCTGTTCCCAAAGCATTTTGCAAATGTGTGAATTTTGTAAGCCATCAAGCAATGTGCTATTGTTTATAATTTGCGCACGCACGCACGCACGCACACACACACACACACACACACATATATGGGCTCTCTGTGATAGTAGTGGAAATACCCCCCCCCCAAAGCATCATAACATTTTAACTCTCTTGGTCTCCTACAACGTTTGTTCCAATTTTAAAGTGTGACAGACTTTCAGTAATAGAATTTCTGTAACAGATGCTTATAGAGGGGTGCTCACATGTCACTCAAGCTGACATCGCTTGGAAGATATTTTCTTCAACATGTAATTGTTGTAAAAGATAAAAGATTAGCGCTTGCATGTAAATCTCTCGTTACATTAAATGAAGAGTTCATACCTCCTGAGAATGTGCCAAAACAAAACCCAAAAGATAGCAGTAGCTCTAATAAAAATGCTAATACATTTTTTAGCAGCCATGCAGTATAATATCTGCACTCTTTTTTATTTATTTATTCCCACATGTCAGTTTTTCTTTTCCTTTGTCATCAATCTCGGTGCTCGGATTTTTATTTTATTTTGCTTCATTTATTATAAATGCAGGTTTGTTGGTTGGTTTATTGACAGCGATCTTTGTGATTCAGATTCATTGCAAAATTACCCCGTTGTCAGGTTTGCAGGCAGAGAGAATGCAATGCCGCAGAGAGCACATCCCTAGTCTGAGCTGTAGGCCCCTTGGCATCTAGCCGTACAAGGTAGCAACAATACCTACAGATTTTTCCCAATCGACTCACTAGGGTGGAGTTGCTTCAACACAGTGGTCTTGGTTGCATCTGTCAGGAAAGCTCAGGAGAAGGTAGGAGAAGGGTTTCTCAGTTGGAGTGCCTGCCTCACGTGTCATTCTCCATGGTAAAACACTGCCCCAGTTTTGCCTTTTGTAGATTTCTTTTAATATTGTTGCTAAGGGATCCCACATGCACCGATGTTATCTAGGTTTCATTCCTACTCCATGGTTCCTTCCACTTTTTAAACACTGGATGCTTTGCTAGATGTGGCATTAAAATTAAGGTTCTTCATAAGTGCTTCATATACTGACATATTATCCAGCAGTGGCTTTCTCTACATTCAAGATCAGACATAGGCAAACTTGGCCCTGCAGATGTTTTGGGACTACAGTTCCCATCATCCCTGACCACTAGTCCTGTTAGCTAGGGAAGATGGGAGTTGTAGTCCCAAAACATCTGGAGGGCCAAGTTTGCCTATGCGTAGTCAACAACTTTTTATAAGTTTACTTACAAATAAGTCTGTTTTAACTAAGGGACATGTACAATGTTAATTAGTAGCTGCCTCTTTGGAGGTTCTGTCCTTTTAATAGGTTCCTGTTCAATGTGGTTATGGGATAAATGACGAGTGGCCCCTTAACCAGTGTCTTAGGCCATGTGAAAAAATGTACCTGGGTGTCATCATGATCCCAATTTCATGGTTTATATCAATTTTCCAAACCTACAGCTTCTTATTCTCTGGCTAACCTCTGTGGTGTTTTGATTGGTAACAACCTCTCATCCAATCAGCACGGATGATTTTCTTCTGCACATTGCACTTGTCAAACAGATATTTTCAATAGCAGGGCTCCCATTTGGAAATAAATAACTCACGGTGCACTTGAGCTTATTGCTCTTCCAGCAAAACCCAGGCCTTTATTTGCCAGCAATTTAGCTGACATTTACAATACAGATTTGGATTTTCTTTATAGCCACTGAAGGCCCAGCTTGGATTTCATAAAACACATATCATATAACGGGCAGAGAGATATGTGGGAAGCATCTATGGATCAAGCTGTCACATCCACCTCCTTCAGATCAAGTTCTAATTTTAGGTCGCAGGACTTTTCATTTTGTGTCCGGATTCAGATATCCAATTACAAAATGCACACACCTCTCCTCAAGTGTGAAGGGTGCGCTTGTGCACAAATCGAGGCATGCAGTCTTTCAAAAAATGGCAAACAAGGCTAAATGTAGCCTTTTAAAAAAAGGAACATGCCCCAAATACTGATGACAGTTGCATGTATTTTGTGCTTGGACATCTATACTTGGGTATAATTTATAAACTGAAAATCACTTCCGAGAAAACATGGATCTCATATAAAATTAAAACATGCTCATGAAAGGCACATCTTGTGAATTCACAGCAGCAAACCAAGAATTTCGCACTTAACAATTTCTGTGGATAACCTTACAGATGTATAAATTATCATGCTTGTAAACTCTCGTGGACAATAATGTTACAGAAATGGGCCAAGCTTTTTTGCTGTAGACTTTGGAAAGCAGAGAATGATCAAGATGAATATATATTCACCTCCACCCCAAATGATTTATCTAGGTGAGACACAGCTCAGTAAATAATCAGACCAAAGCTGCAGATGGGGTCTTGATTCTAGGAAGCACAAAATAAATCCAAGCAATAACACAAACATGGATTTTTTTCAAGCCCCTTCACAACACACAGATCTTTCGGCATCCAAACCATCTCAGCCTCTGCGCCACAAGAAATATATTTATGTTCTAAGGAAAAGTAAGTATATGGCATTTCAAATTCCTGAAACACATTGTGCCAATGAGTGAAAAGGGTTTGAGAAATATTTTCAGATATTTCTTTTTGAAATAGCAAAGCAAATTGTCCTCTATCCAATATCCAGTGCCGTAGACTGCCTATGGGATGCGACCGAGTGACCATGGGAGAGGGGGCAGGGGGTGGGTGGAACAATGGCTGGCAGATGGAATGGAACAGAGTTTCCTAAAAGAGGGCATGGTTGACTGACTGGAACCCTGAACAGGAGCTCTTCACGCTGCAACAATAGGCTGCAGGTTCTAGAACAGAGGACTGGCTTGTACTGAATCTGATAGTTAATCCATCTATGTCAGGCACTTCTGTGGGTCAAATTAGGCCAACTAGGAGTTCTCATTTGGTCTGTGAGCCCATCTTTTGTCAGTTATATGCCCACCTGCCCTACACCTGAGGTCATCTGATACCACGTACAAAGCTCCTCTGTGAAATGTTTTAATAAAAACATTTAGAAAAACCCTCCACATCACGTTTATAGTAAGGCAAGAATTCCCTTAGGATAAACAGCTCTTAAGAGAGTTGAAGATGGCATGTTGGAGGTGCTATTGACATTCGTTTGTTTTGCTCTACCGTCATCTGTGGTCCAGGCCACTACAAACTGTCAGCATCGCCCTTCGGCCAGTGCCACTAACTGGACTCATCCACTTCAGCCCCGACTGGGCTAGGCGAGCTGGGTAGCACTTCCAGAGACCACCTTCTGCACAGGAACAGGTCAAAGTGCTGTGGACTCACAGCTTAGAGTTGTGAGCACCAGATTCACTTCCACAAGAAGACAGTCGTCGCACAGCAGAGTATAGCAGAGTACAGCAGAGCATAAATGACTTGGAGAGCAGCTCTGTAGAATATCTTCTTTATTCTATCTACAACTATAATACACAACAATATACAGAGCTAAATGAGGTCTAAACGAAAAATGCTGAACTGCACTGAGTGTCTGCAGCTGCTCTTAGCAGCAACCTTATCTACACACACGATCTCTCTAACACTCAGTCTCTCTCTCTCCCCCCGACACTTTGATGTGAGGCTGGAGCAGAATAAGTAGAGAGCAGAAAACCGCCCCCTCCTCTCTGGAGAATCAGCAGAGAACATCAGCAGATTCTTGGATATGGGAGGGGTGAAATCTCCTCACAAAACCTGTAGAACTGTTTGGCCAGAAACAAGAATGGGATGGATGTGCACATCACAGGCAACGATGCCTCCATTACTCCGAAAAGACTATCATGTGTCTCCAGCCTTAGTCCACCCACTCCAGTTAGCTTCCTCCTACTATCCATGCCTTGCATTATGGCACTGTATGATTGATGCTTTCCAGAGCAACAAAGCTATGCTGATAGCTGTCTCCTGGCAAAAGCAGATACAGGCATGGTCCTTAATCAACCTATCATTATTGCTATTACATATTAGTAACAAGGAGAGCTCAACTGAGCTTCCCACTGGGCAAAAATCCTGTAATGCTATGTTTATAGCAGCCTTCCCTGCGTTTCCCTAAAAGGCACAATATGTACAAATACATGTAACAAAAGCCAGGCCATATTTTGAACTGGAAAAGCGATTCTGCAGGGTAAGATTCGGAGCAGAGAGGTGACAGAGAAGGGAGAAGTTTGAGACATTTCCCCTGCCTACTCTTTCCCCACCCGAAAGTAGATTTCCCCCTCCCTCATCCTATCTGGTGCAGCTTCAAGTTAGAATTTGCTCCTGATTGCATCATAGGAAAGGCTTTTCTGGTACCCAAATGGACCACTTCCAGGTAGTGGCAAAGTTGAGCAGCTGATGGGAGCCTTAGGACCAGCACTCTTCTCTTATAGCACTGACATTCTCTTTCTATGGGATATCCCAAAAGAACAAAAAATGAATGCCAGAATGTGTCTTCCAGACTAAAGGGACCCATCTGAGTGAAACTTGCCCAAGAGCTGTTCTCCCCAGATCTTGGAGCCAGCATTGAACAGGCTGCCTTTACCAGAGCACAGTATAAAGGTGCATAATACAGCCACTTCACTGAAACTGAGAGGGGGGAGATTATTAAATGTACTTAAATATAAAAGTCTCATGTAACTCCATGTTAATTTATTCCAGCGCTTCACTCTTAAGTGCTGTTTGTGTTGTAGTCTGGTGGAGGAGGATGTGCTCCTTTTATGCTACTGCAAAATCAGCACTTTTAGTTAGTGTTTTTAAATCTTCTGATGTATTTTAATTTGCTGTTGTGTGTGTGTTTTGGAAAAAATGTAAGCTGCTTTGAGAATTTTTTTGTAGTAAGCTAATAATAATAATAATAATAATAATAATAATAATGGTGCTGTTTGGCTTAAGAGGCAAAAGGAGCTACAGACACAGAAGCTATTGTTTTGTGTGGTATTGCAGAGAAATGGCTTGGACTGGGTGGTATTTTAGTAGACCAAAAGAGAAAAGAAATAAGATTGGCTTCTTGCAGTAGGGAACATGATGGCACTGGAAAGTGTGGACAATTGTTTGATGTGGCCTCCCTGGAAACTAATTGGCATGGGTGCTCCATAAACAGCTGAAGTCCTATATAACTTCCCTGCAAACATTGTGCAAAAACATTGAGGATGAATCCACAATAAATAGGTCACCTGGTAGTAGAGATGAACAGTAAATCTGTTTATTTAGTTTCTCATTTTCCAATCCTATTTTCAGTTCTCCACATTAGTTTACTTTAAAAAAAAAAAAAACACTCGTGAAAATTCAACAGCATTTTAGTACAAATTTCTACTAATTTACACGGGTGTGTATGCAGCTTCCCATAATATACATCCCCCCCAAATGTAACACATGTTTGTATGTTATATTTATTAATATATATTACACAATTATATATATTGTGTATGATTTTGTGCATATTACTTGCCTGGAGAACAGCATTGCAAAATTTGTAGAAGTGTGAATTTTGAAGGCTGGCTGTGTTTAGGTCCCTACCTGGAAGCTGCATGTCTCTCTTTATATGCATCTATTCAGCAACATTTCTTCTCCTGAGACAAGGAGTAAAAACTGCTATTTCCAGAATGATTATAATACACCCCCGAGTGTCATTCCTCAATAGTTGTTCCCTCTTTCCCTGAGGCCGGTATCATACTCACAAAGTTCGTTGTCTCTTCCTATGTCCAGAGGGGCACAGGGAATCTGAATTTTGAGGCCTCTTACTGCTTTCCAGCTGAAGAAGAAAGTAGCTGAGGCTTTGTAATGGTGATTGACAATTTCATTTTAAGCTGTTTATCAGTTTACACTCTGCCCATCAGGTACCGAAAGAACATGACAACTCTTGTCAGTTAAACAAAAGATTTGGATGACAGCATTTCAGTGGAATGTATATTTTTTTCCACCTCATGCTCTCTGCATCAATACTGATAAAACAATTCCATTCATTATTCCAAAAATAAAATAATATAATAAAAATCTGGATGAGATCCTGACAGGTTAGATGAATATTGAAAAATAACAAAACAAACCTAAAACTGCACCTGATCCTAGTTCTTCAGCACTTTCCAAATAACCTGTCGGGGTTCATTAGAAATCCTTTTATTTGTTGAAGACAATAAACCAGACGCGGTCATTCTGTCAGTGGAAGTGAGTCACCCACCTGCTGCTGATTCTTCGTAACAGGAATATTCTTTTTTTGGATTGTAAAGTTGAAGTAATATATATTCAAGAAGCAAGCGTTGGATTTTTTATTTTAAAAATCTAACTTTATAATATTCTCTGCCATTGTTCTTCTATCTAGCACCTGCTTCAGGCGTCCCGTGAAAAGCTTGGGACCTCTCCATATGCCCTCTTAATTGTACACGCATGATGATTTGTACTTATGAAACTATTGGGGGAATCATAGATGATTCCGCTATCAATACCATTTGTATCTGAAGGTGTGTGTGTGTGTGTGTGTGTGTGTGTGTGTGTGTGTGTGTCTGTCTGTCTGTCTGTCACACTGCTTCATTTCCCTATAGTTAATATTCTGTAACTTCTTGCGGAGATCTCTTACCTTTTTATTCCACAAAGGTTCTGGTTTATTTTTGTTCCACTTTTGTTGTGCTGTAGCCCTTTCAGACAGCAGTAATATAGCAGCACGAGGGAAGCCACTAATAAAGCAGAATAAATCGACCACCAATGCACCATTATTGTGTCAAAACTACGGTATGTTGCAGAATACATCCTCAATGCAACACATATCTGAAGGGGCCCATATCTTTCTTTGCCCAGGTTTTCCCTGACCCACTCGATTAGGGACTGTTATTTCTGAATTCCTGTTTTCCCTGTTTGTGCTCTTCTCTCTTTTATAATACTCTTTTATTGATGTTTGTGATAATGTTTTCTGATATTTTGAATACCACTTAAAATTTCTAAAATATTAAGTGGTTTAGAAATGCTTTAAATTTAACAAAAAAATACATTGTAGGATCAGAAGGGACAAAGAAGACCAGCAACTCAGCCTTCTATATAAGCCACGCAGGGCTGGTCCAGACATACAGATTGTCTAGGCAGCTGCCTGGAGTAGCACAATGAGAAGCTGCCTGCTGTCCACTTGAACTGGGTGCACATCAACATCTTCTTCTTCTTCTTTTATTATTATTTTTATTATTTTTCACAATCAGACATTGTCTTCACATACCATAATAAACAAATACAATTAAAATAAAAATAGAAAATAAAATGTTTCCATACCATATTAAATCCATATTTTGGGATTCCTCCGATCCCTTGACTTCCCTCCATTCCCTCCCCCAGTTCTTTTATATTTTCTTATGTTGTACATGTCTATAATTTTCTTATCTTTAAATATTTCCAATTTCAAACATCGTCCTTAATATTACAAGTGTTTTTTTAAACTCTACTATTGTGTTATCTTCTTTTCAATGCATTTGTAAATATGCAATAAACATTTTCCATTCTTTTTTATATTTGTTGTCTTCTTGATGTCTTACATCTTCCAGTTAATTTAGCCATTTCAACATATTCCATTAGTTTACATTGCCAATCTACTTTAACTGGGACTTGTTCTTCTTTCCAGTGTTGGGCTGTCAATGTCCGTGCGGCTGTTGTTGCATACATAAATAAACTTTTATATTCTTTTGGTATATCTGTTCCAATTATACCTATTAAGAAAGCTTCCATTTTTTTTACAAAGGTTATTTTTAACATTTTCCCCCAATTCATTATAGATCATTTCCCCAAAACTTTTTATAACCTTACATTGCCACCACATATGGTAAAATGTACCTTCTATCTCTTTACACTTCCAGCACATTATCTTTTGTTTTGTACATTTTTGATATTTTAACCAGTATTAAATACCATCTATACATCATTTTCATATAGTTCTCCTTAAGTGCTGTACATGCCATGAACTTTATATCATTTCTCCATAATCTTTCCCAGGCACATCAACATCTTCTGAAACTTTGCAGTTGGGGATACTGAGGCACACTCCGGTTTACATACCACTCTGAAATTCACGGATGTATATTGTCTTCTTCAGACACACTTCTTTTGTAGTTCAAAGGGCTTCCCTTCTACTCACTTGACTTATTGCCTGACTCAGTTTCGCTCCCTTAGAATTTCCCTTTCAATGGCTACAATGACTCCCCTCTTCGTGCCTCAATTTCCCTCCCAGGTACCACAATGTGTTCTTTCTTCCTCAGCTCTTTGAACCCACAGTTGGGCCACCAGAAGGACAACGTTTCTGCTTCTCTCTTCCAACACACTGCCTCTTTCTTCCATGGTCAGCAATGCCTCTCCCTCACCTCTTCCCAAGGCAACTTATTCATGCTCTGAGGAAGATTTTCTTTAAAGTTTGTTTTTTGATTTAGGTTTACAAACAACAAAGAAAACAATTGAGATACACTGGTACCTCGGGTTAAGTACTTAATTCGTTCCGGAGGTCCGTTCTTAACCTGAAACTGTTCTTAACCTGAAGCACCACTTTAGCTAATGGAGCCTCCCGCTGCTACCATGCCGCCGGAGCACGATTTCTGTTCTCATCCTGAAGCAAAGTTCTTAACCCAAGGTACTATTTCTGGGTTAGCGGAGTCTGTAACCTAAAGCGTATGTAACCTGAAGCGTATGTAACCTGAGGTACCACTGTATAATCAATAAATCCCCATTTAATCCCCTTCTCCCCTTTTGTGGATCCTTATGCCAACATTTTCTCCTGCATCTCATCTGTCACTCCAATTTTATCAAATCTTTAATCCATAATTCAGCTTTTAGCTATAAGTGTCATATCAGTCCTACTAATGATTTTACTTGCTTACAATATCTTTTTTAAAAATACATTATATACTTTCTCCATTCCTTATTGAAATGTAAGTCTTCCTGATTCCTAATTCATCCCGTCAGTTTTGCCATTTCAGCATAGCCCCTCATTGTTATCTGCCATTCTTTCTTTGTAGGCACCGTGTTTTCTTTCCATCTCTGAACTAACAAAGTCTGGGCAACTGTAGTCACATACTTGAATAATCTCTTTTGGTCACTTGGGATTTCGGCACCTAGAATTCCTAAAAGAAAAGCTTCTGGTTTCTTAGAAAAGGTTATTTTAAACTTTTTTCCCCAACTCATTGTATATCATCTCCCAGAATTCCTTTACTACTTTACATGTCCACCACATGTGACATGTGCATTCATTCCCTTTACATTTCCAGCATACATTTGATCTTGATTTATACATTTTAGCTAATTTATTGGGGGTTAAATACCAACAGTATATTGTTTTCATATAATTTTCTTTCAGAGTATAGCATGCTGTGAACTTTAAATCCCAATTCCATAACATCTCCCATGCTGCCAATTGTATGTTATAACCAAAATCTCTCGCCCAGTGTATCATCACTGATTTGACCTCTGAAGAAGATTCCTGCAAGGGCTCCGTTCCATCCATGCTTCTCTTGCACCTCAAAGTAGCTCAGACTAGGCCAGTGCGATGGCAGACTATTGTAGTACAAATATAGAGAAAAGAGTTGACTCCTTGATATCCTGCAGCCTCTGTTATCTTGGTGCTATAGCACAGCTCTCCTGCTGAGAAGGGATTTCTATTCTTAATGGGCAGGCTATAAATAAACAGCAAAGACAAACAGTCCTCTTGTTTCCATTCGAAATGCTGCAGCAAAGATTATTTCCTTGGCGCTTCTATCAGACCATGCCTCTCCTCTTTCACAGCCACTTCATTGTCTGTCTGTTAACTCTAGAATACTCAATAAGCTTATTGTCTTTACCTTTAAAGCCCTTGAGGGTCAGTCTCCTTCCTATCCCCCAACCCTGGTGTCCCACTATGGACACAGTTGTTTTCTTTGTTCTTCTAATTCTGGACTTTATTGTTTCAGGGTTTTCTTGTTCTCTGTTGCATCTTCATTCTTGCCGCTCCATATGCTTGGAATCATCTTCCATAACATTTGTGGGCTGCACCCCCCTCACTCCATACGTTCAAATCTCACTTAAAAACTTATCTTTTTTTCTGAGGCCTTTAGGTTTGGTTAGCTAGCTCTGTTATGCTCAGTATAATGGCTTGTGAAACAAGCATTTTAAGCTATTGATTTTTATTGTTTTGCTTATATTTGTTTTAGATTTTGCGCCCTTTGGGGTAGAATTTCTTACTTTAATTCTGTACGGAGCCATGTACATTGATGGAACTATATAAATAAATGCTATTGCTACTAATGTTTCCAACAGATAACATATTAAACAAAGTTTAGGCCGTTTACTCAAGGAATAAAGCTGACAACTGTGTTTTCTCTTCTTCAGTCCCCAGGAACTGAATGAAGTAGCACACATCTTCAGTATACTGTGAGGCTCTCTATCAGCTGCAACGGTGATTTTAATGCACTGCTGTCTTACTCCTTAACCCATGCGATGCATGCCTTTCCAGCTAACATAGGAGCCAACTCGTAGGGGCTGAGGGGTCTTCACCCCCAAAAAAAATATTTGAGGAGGCTAGCCCCCCTCCAATTGATGGGCATTGCTATTCAGACGGTGTCCATGCACTGTGTCATGTGCTCAGTTATGCAGAGCAGGGCTTACTTGCCCCCCTATTTTATTAAAGCTGACACCCCTGCCAGCTAACCTGTTTATTATGTTAAATTAAAACCTGTGACCTTCCAGTTGTTGCTGCACTATAGTTCCCTTGATCCCCGACCTTATGCCATGCTGATGAGAGCAGAAGTGCAACAATATCTGGACAGCATCATATTGGCTGTTCCTGGTTTAGGTTTCAACAGTCAGTGCCCAACAGCATTTGAAAGATTTCAGTTTCTCCATTACTGGTTCAGATTGGGGGTAGCCCGCACAGTGCCCTCAAGATGTTGTTGGACCATAGTCCCTAACTGCGGGCCATGCTGACTGGGGGTGATGAAGGTTTCAGGAGCAGAAAATGGGGGCGGGGAGCACAGAAACACACAGTCACTAAAAGTCCAAAACAGATCTAAACTTCAGTGGGTTTTCATGTTCACAATTTCAATTCTTGCTTTTTAATGTTTTATTATTTGTAAGCTGCTTAGAGAACGCTGTCAGTAAATAAATTTTCAAATGCAGTTAGTTAATCGCATTCCCCTGCTTATTTGACGTAACATTTATTTAGCTAAGTGACACTAGCCCTAAAATGAAGCAAAGCCATTTTGGCTATGTCAGTGTAATGAAGACTGATCAACTGTGCCCAGTAGGTGTCATCATTGTCCTGCTACTAGCCAGAGAGAGACCTTCACATTTCATTCTGAATGAGCCATAAATATTCAGTATGAAATATACCGAGATGTAAAATAGCAGGTGCAGCAAATTTGTAGTGAGGATACAGTTAATGGGTGAAGGATTCAATATTCTATCTACTGAGCAAACAACTGTATATAAAAACTCCATCTGTAGCTTTTTATGTTTGCAACCAGATATACTATATGATTTCCTTTTTTAAAAAAAATACTGATATCTTTGTTTTCAAAGATGGTTTTATACAATTAAGTGGCAACATGTTTGAAAGCCATTGCTAAAAATATAAACATTTCATTTCAGTAATTTTAGGTTCCATCTGCATATTTTGCAACAACAAAACTTCCCTACTAACATCCTCTCTTGCCAAAAATCCTAGGGATTTTCTATGTTGTGCCTCCTTGTTCTCTGATCTTTGACCCCCACCCTTTCTCTCCTCACCTTTTCTAGTCAAAACTTCTTTTTAAGTCTTTCATCAACATTGTCTTTACAGGATATACACTCTTTTTTTTTAAAGTCATTACAGTAGTCTAAAGTTCCTTGCATAACTTTGCTTGTGGTATCTGTTTTTTGGGTAAAAAACTATTCAGACTATTGGGATGAAAATGTATGAGGTTGTTAATGCCTATGTTAGCATATACTTCAAAATCAAGCCCAAATATATATTAAGATAGGCATTAATAGCTTCATACCTTTTCATTCGAAGTCCCAGCACTTACAGCAACTCAAAATCTTTGTAGTGGAAGAATCCTACTATCATATTTGTCATTGCTGATTTCCGTGGGGGAGGGCACTGTTTTATTAAATGCAGGGACGTGCGGCCTATATGCTACTTTCTAATATAATATTGAAGCTGAAACCAATTAACTGTTGGCTCAAATGCACAGCTAGCATAAGCAGACACAAGTCTGTTGAAATCCATGGCAAAGCTATGGCATGTATCTTAAATTAAAGATGATGGGATCTGTAATAAATTATACACATAACACATAAAGCTGTGTAGACAGGATGCCAGCAGAGAGCTGTCTCAACATAATGTCTGGCAAGTCCTTAGGACTTACGCATGTCTCAAGCAGTGAGTGTCTGCATTAGTCTATTCACCGGTGATTCCGAGATCTGTAGCCAGCTCTTCTCTTCTCCATGTGACATCTACGGGAAATCAATTGGATAGTGCCTTATCTCGGCTGCGTGCCCGCCCACAGGTAACATGTAAATCCTAAATGCTATTCTAGTCTGCATTATACAGTGCAGTATGTTTTTATTCTCAAAGGCAAGAACATCTGTCCTGCTGCATAGAGCTGGTGTAAAGGTTATTTGCTGAGAAGGTCCGTGGGAATTGTACCTGGAACCGATGACCAGGCAAGCAGCAAACCTCATGGCAGAGCTGCATACTTCCTGTCTTTCACTGTCTCTCATGACCACCAGCACCATTATGATGACCGAGGCTGCATCTCCTACTCTTGTGCTATGATCTTCATAAGAAATGCCCCCCCCCATGCCTGTTATTTAAAAGTACACACTGTGGTTGCTATTAATTGTGTCATAAACATCACATCTAGTTAAGTTCTAGTCCGTCATTAATGGGGAAGGACTCCATGTTGAAAGGAAACACAGAAGGAAGTTTTAAGGAATCAAATGGGGATTAAAGAAATCGTTATATGAGAAACTGTTTCAAACAATTTCATTGATTGCCATGTATGTGTAGGGCCGGATTTAGGTTTGATGAGGCCCTAAGCTACTGAAGGTAAGGGGGCCCTTTATATGTCCAGCTGTCCTTTGTCAACAACAAATTGTCACTGTTTTGTTATGTACTGAAGTTCTCACCCTGGGCCAGCAGGGGGATACTGTAGATAGTTATGCAAATAAGGGATCGAAAGTGACGTTCAGTGATTGGATAGTTTTAGAAAATTGTTACAGTTACAGTTACGTTGTACTGGAGCTCTATATAAGCAGGCTGACTGAACCCTTCAGTTCAGTTCTGTTCTGGCCTGTGAATAAACAAGAGCTGTTTGAAGAATCGCTTCTGATATGTTCACCCACAACTCAACAGTTTTTGTGTTGAATATATGCTATATGGTAATTTATGGACCTAATAGGCATCTAAAGCCATTTGCATATAGGCACCCTATACGTATATATAAATGAGCAAACCAGTGATATTTTAGGGAGCAGGCTAGCAGGTGGGGCCCATTACTTACATCATAGGAGCCTACCCAACACAAAACACTGTTGCTGTTTGTAGGTTTTATTTGTTTTTTATCTTATATTTTGGAAATGTGCATCCAGTTTTTTCCCCCGTTTAATTTTTTGGGGGGCCCCCAAGAGAGTGGGGCCCTAAGCTATAGCTTGTTTAGCTTATACGTAAATCCGGCACTGTGTATGTGTTAAAATTAATACAGCATAAATATTTTTAAAGTGTTTCACCTGTGCTTTTGTCTATGTGATGACTCAGTTACTCTTCTGATCCAAGGTGTAGTGTTGTGGTAAGATGAATGCATGTAGCTGTGTGAAATGGAATTTAATATATTTTCCTCTGCAATCCAGGAAGAGGACTCAGCTTGTTTCCATCTTCTCCTGTTCCAGTAAAGAATTCAGAGAAAGGTTTTGTGTAGTGTTGGTCAGCATACTTAATGCTGCCGGCCGAGATATATGCAGTGGTGCATTCGTCAATTAATGTTTGTGATTCCTTTTTTTTTTTAAATCACCCACTGTCCCTAATAGGTTAGGGCGATTTCCAAGTGCCAGCCACATTAAAATAGGAAGTATTTTAAATACCAGGAACAACAAAAAGTCCACCCACAATTTAAAAGCAACAGGAATTCAAAGTGACTAGGGAAAGAACAGCAACCCAGCCATATTTTTGCCAATAGTGACAGCTGGGTTGCCAGTGAATAAGCAAAGTGTATGCAAAAGGAAGGAAGGAAGGAAGGGAGGAAGGTAGGTGAGGGGGAGAGAGATGTTATAATAAGGAAGCATTGGGATGCCACTACACTGTATGCAATGATGACCACACTGAAATGGGCTGTGGTTCAGAAAATCTGGAGGACATCTGTCAAGTTTTAAAGGTAGCTTGCAATAAGGCACAGGAAATCTGCTGTTAAGAAACTGAATGCAAAATATCAAAGATCAAAAGCAGTCCATTAGACCACCATTACGGTCTCTGTCTAATTTAGCTCCTTGTAAACCCAAGGAAATACTACCATTGACCTCAATGGACGAGGGATTGGAACCAGGGTTTCACCTCCCTTTTGCCAAGACTTGGGTGCACTTAGGCCACAGTTAGGCTGCAGCAGCATAAACAATGACTTGAGCGGCACATTTTGGGCACAAAGAATGAAGCACGTTTGGGCATGAAGCAGAAGAAATCTTGAACTACCACAAAAATGCATAATCTTTCATAATGCATTGCACCAAGTACTTACCATTAGTAGCCAATGGGAGAATAAATGTATCCTGTGCTTTTTTCCTCTCTAAAAAAATGTTTAGGGGTACTCTCATTTTCCTACTCATATTGAAATACTGCCCCACAATGAGGCCAAACTTAGATTCACAAAATGTTTAGGGGTATGCATACCCCTGCGTCCCCCCAGAAAAAAGCACTGAATGTAACCAAATATGTTCTTCTTTGGATGGATGGATGGGTGGATGGATGGATGGATGATGTCAGGGGCATAAACAAATTCTAGGCCAGTTAATTTCCTGTTCATATGCTGAAATTCAATACAGGGAAAGGATAAACCTAAGCTAAAAGATCACAAAAAGCTTCTTCATGGGAATTTATAGTGTGATGTATTTTAAAACAATTGATCTGATGGCCCTTCTAACGGCATAGGGTGCTTCCATACTGCAAGCTTTTTGTGCTACCCACTGATGCTCTTCCACTGTGTGTTGCCTGCAGACTGGCAATCCCACCATAAATATAGATTGTGAGATCACCTCTGAGGTTCACAAAATTAGGTGCTCCATTTCACATTAGGACCAAGCCCTTCTGTCGACTATAGGAAGCTCTTGAGGTGCTGCTTCTGAGGAGGCAAATGAAGCCCCACATGCCTCTCTGTCCAGATCTAGGGACTGTCCCCAGGCCATGCCTCAATTCCTATACCACATCCCCTCTCCTGAGGTCACAGTCTCACCCACCCTGCTCTGCAACTTCCTTGAGTGCTTTTACTTGGCTCTAAGGTGTCCTTGAAGGGGGACGCGGGTGGCGCTGTGGGTTAAACCACAGAGCCTAGGACTTGCTGATCAGAAGGTCGGAGGTTCGAATCCCTGCGACGGGGTGAGCTCCCGTTGCTCGGTCCCTACTCCTGCCAACCTAGCAGTTCGAAAGCACGTCAAAGTGCAAGTAGATAAATAGGTACCGCTCCAGTGGGAAGGTAAATGGTGTTTCCGTGCGCTGCTCTGGTTCGCCAGAAGCGGCTTAGTCATGCTGGCCACATGACCCGGAAGCTTTACGCCGGCTCCCTCGGCCAATAAAGCGAGATGAGCGCCGCAACCCCAGAGTCAGTCACAACTGGACCTAATGGTCAGGGGTCCCTTTACCTTAAGGTGTCCTTGAACTGCCATAATGTCTCTTGCTTACCTGAATGTAGAATGGAGTGGTGTGTGTGTGTGTGTGTGTGTGTGTGTGTAGAACTCTATTGTTTTCGTGTGGCTGAAATGTAGGCTACTGCACAGAGGTAAGAGTCACATTCCCAGCTCCACCTCCTTTCCCCTCTGGCCCCACCCATTGGAATGTGGCCCTTAGGCTGAAAGCATTAGAGGGATACATAGCATTCTTCAGGTGGGAAGGCTAGTGGCTGAAAGGAACTGTGTCAGGGGTCTGGACCACAACAAATGGCCAAAACACAGGAGGTTACTAGTATTGTATTTTTCATCATCATGGCTATGAAAGCTGTCCTGGGATCTAATATGACACATGGCCTTTGCTAGTATTTGAGTCCAAGGTCATCTTTAGACATGCATAGTCTGCTTGATTAAACTGCTTCCAAACAAATTTTACATTCTATGCTACTTAACATAGGGTTTTGGGTTGTTGTTTTTCGGTTTTCATTCAGCTTTATTCATCACTAAAATGAGAGTAATCTGCATACTTTTTAATCCAGGATTAGCCCTTTTTAGTTTATTTTCCCCGCAGACTGATTGTCAGTGCTTCAAAAGCATCAACTATTGATGGATTTCTATACAGCTGCCTGCACATCTGCGGCAATAAAATGTGAATCTGCTTTAACAATATCTGAAATCTTCTGTTTGGGGTTTTATGCAGCTTTTTCTTTCTGAAAGCACCTGCATATTCTTCAATGCTAGCTTGGAAAAGCATATATAAAAAAGACTCATCACTGGAAGATGCTGTTTTGTTTTGTTTAGATATGTCTGCATTTAGATATAACAGTAGTAATGTTTCGGCTATAATGAAAACAAGAAATCTTTCTTATATCCTTTTCTAAAATAAAAGTTTATAACCCAATTCGGCAGCCATAAAATCCAAATATGCAGGCTGATCTTTTAGGCTGGTTAGTTCTGGACTTCCAATGCAGATACTATATGGAAAATTGAAGGAAGAAAGTATGCTGTTTGCCATTCAGATGTTACTGATGTAGCACAATAATCGCTCCTGTTCTGTTCTTCCTCATGGCTGCATTTAAACCTGATGAAGACACAGGTCAAGATCATGGCCATACAGGGGCATCTATTGTCCTCTGAATAAAAAGGTAAAGGGACCCCTGACCATTAGGTCCAGTCATGGCCGACTCTGGGGTTGCGGCGCTCATCTCGCTTTATTGGCTGAGGGAGCCGGTGTACAGCTTCCGGGTCATGTGGCCGGCATGACTAAGCCACTTCTGGTGAACCAGAGCAGCGCACGGAAACGCCATTTACCTTCCCGCCGGAGCGGTACCTATTTATCTACTTGCACTTTGACGTGCTTTCGAACTGCTAGGTGGGCAGGAGCAGGGACCGAGCAACGGGAGCTCACCCCGTCGTGGGGATTCGAACCACTGACCTTCTGATCGGCAAGTCCTAGGCTCTGTGGTTTAACCCACAGCGCCACCCGCGTCCCGTTCTTCCTCATAGCTGCATTTAAAACTGATGAAGACACAGGTCAAGACCATGGCCATACAGGGGCATCTATTGTCCTCTGAATAGAGGACAATAAATAACAAGCTACAAATGAAATACAAGTCGGGCTCCAAAGGGATCAGTCAGTGCTGTGAGGTACCTTCAAAGAGATCCAACTGGATGGAGCTGGCACCTTATTTATCATATTTGTGGATGATGCAAAACTGGAAGTCAATGCCAACACTCCAGAGGAAATCTATTTTGGCCCAAGGGTAGCATTTCCTTCTAGGCAACTTTCCAAGGGTCAAATGCCAGTGATGGGCGCAACTCGAGGCAAAGGTGGGTGGAGCAATTAAGGCAAAATTTGCCTTTGTTCAGTTTCTACACATACACCCTCACTGTCTTCCATCCAGAGAAGCAAGAGACTTGTGGAATTTCTTCTCTGGCTCAGATTAAAATATGATCTGAGGAACAACTTTTGGTTTACCTGGCTAAGAAGTGCACTGAACCTCCAGCAAAGAAAGCTGTCAGTGCATTAGATTTTCGATCTACAAGCGTATTAGTTTGTGACTTATCAGTGCATTGAAGTAATTACCCTGTCCATTGCACTGAGCATGGCCGGCATGAATATGTGCAAGGGGGGAAAATCTAAAGAGGCAGAAAGACTATCCCCCTTCCTGGGAGACCTGCAGAGTCCTGACTTCCCCCCACAGCCTTACCTTCTGCCCTTGTGCCTCTTTATTCTGGCCAATACAATGTAATGGTGAGTTGTAATAAGGAATTACAACTGTCATCGTTGACAATCACCATTAGACAATGGTCCACAATCACTGACACATTTTCTCCATAAATTTGGCCACTCATTAGGCATGTCAACATTCTCAGTGCCAACAGTCCTGCCATTTTGGACATTACCAGACCAATCCTACCTTACATTGGTTGTAGGATGAGGGGAGATATACAAATTTTGCTATGGGCAGGATGGGAGGGGGCAATTTTGTTTACTGCAATGGGAGGGAATTTTCCAGTTTCAGGATCACACCAGGGAAATGACAGGGCTAAGATCTTTGCCCCACCCTTGGCACACACCCAGTGTCATGAACACATCTGCCCCAAGTAAAGAGGCACAGCATGAGTTAAGAAGCAGCCAGCAGCAAGAAAGCTCACATTTCTCTCAGGCACCTGGGAGCAGTCGGCTGTCTACTCCCCCCGCCCCCTGACAGTGAAAGGAATGCAGAGGGCAGGAGGAGAGAAGGCAACTCGCTCAAGAAGCACAGGCAGACTCAGAAAGCAGGAGGGGGAACATTTCCTCACCAGAAGAGGAGGCAATTAATCCAATGAGCCCAAGGAGTAGACATATGGGAAAGGTATTAGCCAGGAAACAAAACCAGAAAGGTAAGGGTCATAGGTTCAGGATATTCTGCAGAAGCAGGAAGAGTTCCCCAGAAGGGTCAACTGATTCATAGGGTACGGAAGCTCCAACAGAGCGTCTGAGGCTGATTGTTTCTTTTGCAATAAATCTTCAAGCTAATTACGACTTGCGTGCTGTGTTATCAAGACGGCAGCCTGGGCTCCTGACACCCAGTAAGCTCTGCATCTATCCTTGTGGTGGAACATCACCAGTGGAACAGCTATACCCATGAAACTTTCTGTAAGTGGTCCAGGGCATTTCTGTCCAAGCCAGCATTGTCCCACTGACATATCACTGTCAGTGGAGTAATACACTGCTCTGCTTTTCAAGATCCTCAACTGGCTTACCAGTGACGGTACTATATAAGTCTCTCTTATTCTGCACAAAGAAGAGCCCATTAATCACATTCTAGAATATTATCAGAGAAACAAGTAAGTAGGCACAGAGTTGACACCTGGTTGGTTGAAAATCACTTCCAGATTTATCCTTCAATTCATTTTAGAACACCATGACTGAGCAGCTGTTTGTAATAATGAAAGATATTTATAAATTGCCATAATAACATTGTTTACTGTTTGCATTGCCTCTCTCAGCCTGGTTCATTAGCTATCATTAAAAGCTTTTCACAACATGCTTTCTGCATATATAGAAATGTTGAGATGCCATCTTAATGGGAAATGTTCTATTTGCAATGCACAGCACAGCGAACAATATGAATGGAAGGCGGTTTGAAGGAGGAGTAATTGTCATTTTTTTTTTTTTAGATCCCCAAAGATATCATAGTGTCAGAGCTGAAAGATTTCTACATACTGCACATGGAAAAGAGCTAGAGGTTTCAAGCTAAGTTGAGAAATATTCTGTGGAAACTGAAGCGCATGTGGCAGCTGCAACAGCAACTCTTCTTCATGCATTTGCAGATGGAATTGTCTATATGGTTTTCCATCTTTAAGGACATAAGAATTGCTTTGCTTTATCAGACTAAAAGTCCATCTGTTCCAGCAGAGTGAACAGCCATATGCCTCAGGAAGCATTGTTACACGTATATGTGGGATACTTCACTCCATGTAAGAACCCGGAAAAAAACATCGCTTGAGAGAGGAGAGATCTTTTGCATGGAGAAACAATCAAGTACTGTTCTAATGTATGCTTAAGCCATACTTATCCCCCTAAATATGTAATGACACAAGACTTATTTTTTATTACAGGAAAGAAAGCCTACATAAATTAATTTCACGGTAATGGATGTGGGCAAAATACGTTTACATATAAAAACCACAGGTACACTTAATTAATACATTCATACTCCTGAGCTGAAGGAATGATGACCTTATTCTTTAGAAAGTACAAAAGTAGGTGAGTTACTTATGGACTCGGAAGATCGAGATAGAAGCAGTTACCATTTTGCAACTAGGGCAATCCAACAATAGAGAGAATGAAAGATGGTCAGGACCCAAATCTGGGATGAATACCTCTGTATTTGAGAGAATTAGGGTCTCTCTGATAAATAGTTAGGCAACAAAATCTTACCAGTTCCTTTTCTGATATCCAATGGAGCACTACAGTTGGTCCTTGAGGGCAGTGTAGAGCATGTTGAGCCTCGTTGAAGTCATGCTATGCTGATTAGGCCACTCAGAATGGCAGCCTTAAATGAGATTTTGGATATCATAGGTGGATATATAAAATGGGAGGCGGAGTGATGTCATAAGAGGAGGAAAATAGCAGTTTATTGTGAAACAAAAGCTGGTAACTTTTTTCTCAAATGTGCTTAATGATGGTCATTTTGTTTACATGAGATGCCTAGCGTAAATTCCTGAATTCAGAGTAAACAAGCTTTCTCTTTCTAATTTTAAGATGTCATAAATCATGCCTGGGCTGACCCTAATGTATGTTTGGAGAAAATTTGTTCTCTGACAGGCCTGGGAGAAGGAAATTGTGTCCTATTTTGCCACCTGAGGTGAAACAAGAAGGTTCTGCCCCACCCCACTGCTGTCACCCTGCTGCCATGACCCCTTACCTGGCTTGTGTGATGGCGCCTGTGAAGTAGCAATGATGGCAAGTTCTGATGAGCTCTTGCGAACTCTCACAGACTCTCACGAAATCTTGCTGGAAGCCACCAATGCTTCTCTGTTGGTGGTGGGGGCCTATGGGGGATGCTGCTTCTTGGTGTTTCAGTGCCCGAGGCAGCTGCCTCCCCCTGTCTCGTGGGTGGGCTGGCCCTGACGGGGAGTTTTCCCCAATGTCATTGATGTCTTATCAGCATTTGCCTCCTTACAGTCTCTGGAGTCAGGAAGTCTGGTCTTGTATTCTATGTCACAAAAAAGAGTGAGGGTTATGGAGGTCATGGATGCCACAATGCAATGCAAACCAGACGTATGCCTTGTTCCTTCAAAATAAACCAAAGAAAAGTCAGGTCAAGCACTCTCTCGTTACAGTGTACCAGCAGCACAAGCTGCTCTAGCCATTATTTTGATGGATGGATGGATGATTTTAACATATTTATACCCTGCCTCTCCTTCTCAAAGTTCAAGGTGGCTCACAAACAAGAATCACAAAATGCAATAAAATTAAAAGCTATACTAACCAAACAGATCAGCAGATAAAGAAATTCTAAAAGCTGCGCAATATCTGTTTGCCCCTAGAATCCTGAAAAAAATTTAAACCTGGAGACTTGACATGGCTTTTCATTGCATTTCATGCCATCACCTTCCTTTACCTGGTAGGCCACACCCTCTTAATGAAAAACGGCTGCAAATGGAACCACATTGACAACAATAACATCTTGATTATCAGTTGGATAAACAGTTTGTTAGGCACAAACTAATACATCATGATGTAGCGAATAAGCTTCTCATTTCTCCTGCATTCCTCTTCTTGTTGGATGTTTAAAGGTCTGAAATGTGGGGGGATTTTTGGTGTGTGTGTGTGTGTGTAATAATTGCTAGGCATGATAGAAAAGCCCATTTTAATATCACACTCACTAGGCAGCATTATACAGATTTAATTAGGACATGCTAGGTGCAAAAACAGTTTTCAGCTTGCACTTAGAATTGCTGGAAGAAAGATGTAGCGATGGCCACCAACATAGATGGCTTTGGGATGAGACACATTCATGGAGGATAATGCTATAAAAAGCTACTAGTTACAATTATAGCAGTGCTTTACCTCCACCCCAGAACATCACTTGATGAAGATTACAGGAAGCAGAGTGCTATTGTGCTCGTGTCCTATTTGTCAGCTTCCAATCCAATGGGCATCTGGTTGGCTACTGTGGGAAGAGAATGTGAGAATAGAGACTAGATAGGCCTTTGGTATGGGTCCAGCAGGACTCTTCTTGTGTTTTTAGATAACGTGACAACAGAATCCCAAAATTAGGTGCTGCACAGAATGTTACATAAAATTAGGAATGACGAACACTGCCCACAGACTTGTAATATATTTTATTTATTTATTTAACAGGTCTTTTAAAAAAAACTTTGCTTTTATTCAAAGCTGCAAACATAGCATGTATGGTAACAATGCAAAACATAGTTTAAAACTTTAAACGGTTGGTGAAGAGGAAGAAAGAAAAAGTCAACAAATGAAGACTGAGAGATGGATAACATTAATAATAATAATAATAATAATTTTTATTTATACCCTGCCCTCCCCAGCCAAGGCCGGGCTTAGGCATATGGGAAAATAGATAGGCGCTTATCATGTGACAACAATTTTAAAACTTTTCACCTAGCTGTCCCCATTACATGGAGATCTGTTGTCTCGATCCGTACAATGAAAAAAGCATAACTACATTCCAGGAAATACTTACGTCTGCATTTTAAAAAATGCAGACTTCTATTTCCCTGCTGGTCCTGCTCAGAAACTAGCTCCTTTCTGCTGTACTTCAAGAGCATTAAACATTCAGAGCCATATATATATCCTTCAAGGCTGTCACTGGTGTGGCTAGCAAGAACTTGATCTGGTGGTTTTTAAGGAAAGAACTTGAATGAAATATATATATATTTCAACTTGCTACTTCCCCTGCCTTACTTTTTTCTTATGCTGCTACAAGGAGCTGGGGACCTATTTTAAACACCTACAAGTATATTTGTTGTCCTCAAGTAAAAATCACAGTTGAAGCATTTCTGTATAAAGACAATTTGTTCACAGCCAAGATGGGTGTTCAAAACGGAGGACATATATCATATAAATAATACCAATGTTGCGAGATGCAAGGCAATGGCCTACTAAAAACAGACTGGATCAGGAGGTCAGCTTTTATTATATATTAAAGGTAAAGGTACCCCTGACTGTTAAGTCCAGTCATGGACGACTCTGGGGTTGCGGTGCTCATCTTGCTTTACTGGCCGAAGGAGCCAGTGTACAGCTTCCGGGACATGTGGCCAGCATGACTAAGCCGCTTCTGGCGAACCAGAGCAGCGCACGGAAATGCCATTTACCTTCCCACTGGAGAAGTACCTATTTATCTACTTGCACTTTGATGTGCTTTTGAACTGCTAGGTGGGCAGGAGCAGGGATCGAGCTGTTGTGGTTCTGGACATTTCGACACGAGCAACGGGAGTTCACCCCGTTGCGGGGATTCGAACCACTGACCTTCTGAATGGCAAGCCCTAGGTTCAGTAGTTTAGACCACAGTGCCACCTGCATCCCATTTATTATATATTAACAAATAGCAGGGCGTATTCAGAAGTGCAGAAAACAATTGAAGGGAGTGAGATAAGTATCTTAGGCAAGTTAAACTTGTTAGGCAAGGATGGCCCCTAGTAAGAATGGCCACATATATGGAGAGCGTATATGGAGAGAATAGGACACGTAGTAATTCACTAACTGAGCATGCGTAGGAATGTAAGGTTGCCTTCCTCCCCCCATGCTCCAAGAAGGTGGGGTGTATAGGTGGATGCATATGATTGGGTGTAAAGGGGGGGCAGGAGGAGAACTGAGGGTGATAAAAGCTGAATGCTCCTTTGTTTCAACGTGCCAGTCTTGGGAAACTATTCCACTGGTGCCCTTCTGTGCAGACGAAAATAAAAAACCTTTCTCTCTGAAGAAACTGGTCCCTGGTGCCTTTGTCTCCTCCGAGGTAGGGAGTGCGTGCTAAATGGGCTCAGGCCCTGGATCCCCGTGGTAAATAAGGCTTCAGATCTGGGGGCTCTTTTCCGGGATTCAGCCCCTCCCTAATACCTGGAGGCCAGGCTCGACCGCGGTGAACAGCTCCAAGGCCGTTGGCGAATTCCACGCGCGCACTCCACCAGATTCGTGGAGGGAGTCCGCCAGACCGCTTTGGAGTGGAGACACTCGGTCGAGAGAGAGAAAGGACCGGCCGGAGGAGGAGAAGGAGAAGGAGAAGGAAGGGGGTCTAGACAGAAAAAGGTAAGCCCAAGGGAAAGGGGCACGAGACCTGATCAGTCTCACCTGGCAGTGGCAATAAGGTGCCGCCGGGAAAAGGAGGTAATGGCTGAACGGGGAAAGGGAGGTTTTTGGGGAAAGAAAGTGTGTGAAGTGTGTCAAAGTAATCCAGTGAAAGGATGAATGTTTGAGTGACCAGGGCTTAGTGCCCCATGGTCAAGCGTGTGCAGGATTGTGCAATTAAGTCACAGTCTGTAGCGGAAGTTGTTTGCCTGGACAAAATTGTTTTTAGGAGCGGATTACTTTGTTGAGACATGAGGTCGGGAGGAAAATGCACCTCCCCGGGGGAAGATAAATGCACCCCTCTGGAATGCTTCCTAAACAACTGGAAGACGGCCACCAAGAATGATGATTGGGGATTCAAATTAAAGAAAGAGAGACTCAGAACACTTTGTGAAGTGGACTGGCCGACACAAGGGATTGGGTGACCCTTTTGAGGGAACTTTTGATTTGCAATTAATCAATCCCCTCTGGAGAAATATTATCAATGTCCACCCAGACCAAATCCCCTACATTTCTATCTGGAAAGCCAATGTGGATCAAAATCCCTCATGGCTTTGGAAAAATAGAATTGTGACTGCCCAAGTCAAACTGTGTTCAGTACAATTACAAATTTGAAAAAACAGCAGTCTTGCCAGTCCCAGAAGAACAGTCCCAGAAGAAGAGGAGGGAGGAGATAATTAGCCCCCTCCACCCTATGCAGCAACTGCACCAGGGCTAAATGAGGTTTCCCCTACCCAACCCCCAAAAGCAAAGAGACGGAGGAAGAAAGACAAGAGGAAGTTGAGAAGGGTGAAATTCAGAAGGAATCAGGTGAAGTGGGCAAGCAGTCCAAAAGAGTATTTCTGTATGTGAATTGGCAGAAAGAAAAGAGAAGATTTTAAAGAGCAGCGTGAGATAGAGCCAGTAAGCAATCCAAAAGAGTGAGCTGGATGTGGCTTCTTGCAAGGATGTGAAGTGACAAGAAAGAAACAGAAGGGTAGGCTTTGAGAGCCGCATAGGACAGAACTGTTAAAAAGAGAGACAATTAAAAAAACCAAGGGATTAAAAGCCCTAGGATTACAATACTGACCATTGAGGAAATCCGCAAGATAAATGCCTTCAGGGCAGCGGACAATACTGATGTTGCAATTGAGGCAGCTAAAACTCCACTTTGATGGCTCACCCACTGACTGTACAACCCCCTGGAGTCATTTGATGTCCAGGACTACAGACCTCCAAGCACTTTAAATCAGAATCCTTCTTTCGAAGAGGACCCAGCCAAAATAATTTGGAGTTTGTCTTCAAGCAGCCAGCAGCCAAAAATGCAATCCCGGAGGGTGTCCACGGGAGGGGCAGAAGACGCCTAGGGAAGAAGCCAGTGCGCCATCTGCAGGCAAGAAAGTCACTGGGAAAATGGAATGCCCACAGGCCCCACGCGCGATACGCCCGACACCCCCACAGGCTGAGAAACCCAGCCATGAGCCTCAGCGTTACAGCCACACCACAAGCCCAGCCCTGAACTCCAGAAAGATGAAGGCAGAGGGCAAGAACAGGGATCTGTGCAGGGATACCCCATGGCCTGAACCCCACCTCACCAGCCCTAAGAGAAGGGAAGAAAAAACTTACTAGGAAAAACCAGGCCCAACAAACGCAGGTTCCCAGAAGCTGCCTGGCCCTGGTCCAACAATGGTTGCTCGGCACACAGAATGAGGTTTCTGAAAATGATTTCCCTCCCCTTTGTTCAAAGACTGTTGAACTAACTGTTTCTCATTCATGCAAGTAACAGGACATCAGCTTTTTTTTTTCTCCTTGTACCAGGCGCTTGGAGGTAGCTTCAGAGCGTTATCTCTTGGCTGCTATCCCAAGAGGAAAATGCTGCATTCTTACCAACCAGCTACCTTGAATCCCACACTGTCTGGATTTACAGTTCAGCCACAAACAACCCAGAAGGCCAAGGGTTACCCACCCCCCTTGCCTCAAGCACTAACCTGAAGAAATGACTTTCTTAAAAAAAGCAAGTAAATGCTTTCTGTGAAAGAATTTTATTTTTAGGAGCTACTGAAGAAGTGCAGCATGCTCAGATTAAAACGCTTCTGCACCATAGGAATTGATACTTTGAGGAATTTGAAACTTTGCCAGAAGCAAGGAGCGCATTGTGTTTTTTTTTTTTTTTCAGAGACTGGCAGTCTTTGGCAAATCAACTGGAATTTGCAACATGGCTTAGAGGCCACGAGAGCTCTGAAACTTAGAGCACACGAATGAGACTTTAAGAAAAAAAAAATCTCAGCTGGCAAAACTAAACCCAAGGAACAGAACTGTTAACCGCTTGTGAAGTTTCCTGCCAAGCATCTAGGCCTATACCTTAGGTGCAAATGCTATCTGTCAATGTGCAGTCGTTCTGCCGTGTGTTTTCTTTTTCTTTTTTCTGGACAGGTATACCAGCCAGAGGCTGTCCTGTTTCTCTACAGCTGTTAAAGTCACCAGTATCTGTGACACCTGATCTGCATTGGCCCCTTCGACTCACCCCAGACGTCCAGACATCGCTCCAGCCTTGTTGGAAGAGACCCAAGATGACCCGACGCCCACCAGCCCTGCTCACGTCACTCCAGAAGCTGACTTTTGCACGGCTCAAGAATCCAGCATGGATTGAAAGAGGACATTTTTACATTTTCTTTCCTTTCCTTTAGCATAACTGAACTTTATTGAAGGTACCTGTGCCTGATTTGCTTTACGCCACCCCTGCAGAGGAGAGTGTCTAGTGGGTCTTTTCTTTCAGCGTAATTACACCCCAGCCCACTCTCTAGCACTTACCTAAGCCCTCCACGTGCATACAATGGCTCAAATACGACTGTGGGTCCCCGTGCTGGTATTTCTGCTGCCTTTGTCCTTTCAAATGCAAATACCACTCACAGTGACCAGACAACTGCTGCAATCATGGGGGGGCCCACCACACATATAATAAGTGGATTCAGGTTGCTGAGATGGTTGCGTTCTCTGCAAATCGGACCAATTGTGCCGTTTGCACTCTGGCCCCTGTAGATGCTCTGGGAGGAATGCCACTCCTCCCTGTGCCTTGGAATGAATCCTTGGTTATGGAATCATTCCGTCCCTTTCCAGGTTCACAGGATCACTTGCTGCCTTTGTGTCAACAAATCAAATGACGCCAGTGATGCTCAGACTTATGTGGGCACTTCCCACTGTGATCGTACCTTCCCAGCCCCAACTAACATGCCTGAGTCCGAGACAGGAACTTTTTCTGGTTCCAAATTGGCTGCATGCCTAGCCCGCTTGCTGACAGGCACCATATCTGCCCATGGTCAGGATGTTTACTGGGTGTGTGGCAGAAAGGCCTATCATGCCCTCCCAAGAGGATGGTATGGGGTCTGTTTTCCAGCCTACTTAATACCCCCCATGTGGATTCCTGACCAGATATTCTCTGCACCCCCTAGAAGGAGGCGTTCAGCTGACCTGGCGACACTTGCAGGTGGCAGCTCCCAGAATTGAGGCCAAAATCAGTGGCCTCCGGAAAGGATACTGGCCCATTGTGCTCCAGCCTCCTGGAATCGGAGAGAGAAAATCTCTGAGGCAAGGGAGCCAACCGATCTATAACTTGAACTGCATAATCAGACTCCAGGCAGTGGTAGAGATTGTTGCTAACATGACAGCCACGGCCCTTAGGCTAATTGCCACGCAATTGGATGTGACACGCAATGCGTTTCTTTCATTTTGGCCAAACAAGGTGGTTTTTGTGCAGCCCTCAACCTAACTGGTGGAGCACGTGGTTTTAATATTTCAGATCATGGTGAAGCCATCCGTGATTTGGCTGCCAGCATAGAAAAGGTGGCACACGTTCTGGTACAAACTTGGGAAGGCTGGAATATGTCCTGGTTAGACAAATTCCTCCCAAATGGTTGGCTTCGAGGACTCTTTGCTGTGATGATGGGACCACTGCTAATTTTGCTTCTTCTTTGCTTCTGTATCCCCTGCTTAATGCAATGTTTGCAAAATATGATGCACAGGATGGTCTCCCGTATGATGGGACCTCGTGTGCTTGCTTTAATGCAAGAATACCGTCCCCTCCCATTGGACGAACCTAGGAGTTAGGTTGTCCCAAAAGAACAGGTGGGAATTGAAGGGAGTGAGATAAGTATCTTAGGCAAGTTAAACTTGTTAGGCAAGGATGGCCCCTAGTAAGAATGGCCACATATATGGAGAGCGTATATGGAGAGAATAGGACACGTAGTAATTCACTAACTGAGCATGCGTAGGAATGTAAGGTTGCCTTCCTCCCCCCATGCTCCAAGAAGGTGGGGTGTATAGGTGGATGCATATGATTGGGTGTAAAGGGGGGGCAGGAGGAGAACTGAGGGTGATAAAAGCTGAATGCTCCTTTGTTTCAACGTGCCAGTCTTGGGAAACTATTCCACTGGTGCCCTTCTGTGCAGACGAAAATAAAAAACCTTTCTCTCTGAAGAAACTGGTCCCTGGTGCCTTTGTCTCCTCCGAGGTAGGGAGTGCGTGCTAAATGGGCTCAGGCCCTGGATCCCCGTGGTAAATAAGGCTTCACAATCAGAAGTGCAGAAAAAAAATAACCCAGTAGTCCACTGCTATCCATATGTCCTGATTTATTTACAGGTTCTTAGTCTGAAAGTGTCACTGCCATCACCAGAAGCACTTTTCCTGAGCAGGCATTCCTGAGATCTCAGTTGCTTTCCATCATTTGATGGCTCCACAGGTGCCTCTAGGCAACAACTCTGTTTTCCTCCATGTCTCTCCCTGCTTGGTAACCTTTCAGCACTGAGCACAGCAGAACGCCTCAAGCAATGAGTCTCAAAATGATGTCACAGGGAACGAAAACAGCAACTTTTCACCATCCACGTTACGTGTCATAAACAGCCTCCAAAGCCCAAGGTTCAATCTTCCTACTGCCACCCGCAATCACATTAATACAGTACATTCTCAGTGACAAAGAGGCTTCCTAGTTGCTTCTGTCCATCTCCTCTTCTTAGCCAATCATAAAAATCACTAGCAGCACCCTTGTCCCCAGGGAGGTTAAACACTTACAAAAGAAAACAAATAAGCAACTATGTCTTGAAGAAAAGGCTTGGGATAATATGTGTGTGTTTTCTTTGAATTTAATTTGGTACAATGATGCTCCAGTCAAAATAAAGATTTCATGTTTGCTAGCTGAACAAAGGGTTAAGAGACATAAGAGTTCCCTGCATATTCCTAGAGGGCACTCGGTGAGGTCACATCCTCTGTTTGCACAGGGCAGGAAGAGAACAATAGGGAAAAAACTTACTACTTCCTTCCTGTCCAGAGCTCATCTCTTTTACATCTTTCAGCTGTGGAGAAAGGGTGTAGTCTGTGCTCTGTTGAGCACAGGCACCATATTCAAATGTGTGTTTTGTAATCAAGTCTGCAGTGTTATGTAAGCAAACAACATTTTATGTTTATATTACAGACTACTGTACTGTGTTGTTATCATTTAAGTTTGGAGCTGCAGGTTTCAAAATGCTGTCTTTATGAATGATTTATTTTACTTTGCTCAACTGGGTTCTGTAAAAAACCCTCTTCCCCTTCAGCCAAACCCAAGAACTTACCCAGTGGAGGAGGCTACAGTGAGTATTTCCAGCATCCCAACAGAGTAATTTTTTTTTTCCTACTAGGGACTACTCGCCCCATAATTTCTGGCTGGAAACTGATGCTAGGCTCATCATTTTTGCCACAGATTCTGGAGCCAATTGCCCTAGGCCTCTGCAGGAAGAAACACTTAACAGGGAGCAATTCCCATGGACCTAAAGTGGGGCTTACTTCTGAGTAATGTAGAAGCTAATACACCACAATGTTTTATTGTCCACTGTTTCTTTGCAGAGGAGGAGAATAGAGAGCCAGAACAGAAGAGGGTACCACACAACTTTTCTCCCAGTGAAGCAGCAACTGCGGCAGCTGAGACCCCTTCTGAATCAAGGTAAGAGGCTTTAGGCCCCAGGTACATCTCCACTGCTTAAGCGTTTGCTGCTCCTTTCTCAAGTGAAGAAGACGGGGACCTCCTAGACACTACCTAAGTGACCTAGGTGTCCCACCAGTTCAATTTTAATTTTATTGTGGATTTATTTATTAAATGTTTATATTGTCCTTCAGCCATAGATCTCAGGGCAGTTGTCAGGTCTAGGTTCCCGGTGGCGCCATTGATTGCAAAGGATTATGTTTGCCCAAATGACCTATATGGGCTTTCAAATGGGTCAAATGTTTAATATTCCCAGAAAACATGTGAAGGGGTTGTATTTCCCCCCCTTTTTTCTCCAACCTGCCTCTACTTTATCAAAGCAGAACCAATGACATTTATGTTTTGATGCTCAGACCTACAGAAACTCCCTATAGAAACTGCTGGCACAGTTGACATCATCACAGCCCCAATGATTCCTGACATATTACATGAGATACCTTAAAGTAAACTTGTACATGGCGGAGAATCCATAAATCCAAATTCAGTTAAGTCATTTTTATGCTGCACATATTCACCATACAGTACACATCCAGCTCTTTTATCTTGTGAAGGGGAAGGTAGAGGCAGGAGAGACAACAGAACCACAACACTTATAAAAACGACTTGCTTACAGTCACTCAGTAATTATTATTCTAGCATTGCCCTAATACATTGTCTTACAAATGCCAAGGCAGGGAGATAAGCGTTTGCCTGTTGAAGGTGAAGAGCTCTGTTCTGTCTTTAGATATTTGGAGCTAAATTGCTACTCTTAAATCACTGCTATTTTTTCCCAGTGTGCAGTGTGGGATTGTACTGGAGACACACTGTTGCTATGCCCTTCCCAGCCCCCACTTGCCTACTACATACAAGTCCTTTCTTTTTAAGGGCATTTCCCCATTATTTCAATCATTTATATCTTTGAATGCCTGACATTTTACAGTGCCCAAACCCCACGTTTCAGTGGGCATCAGTAAATCATCCCCCAACGCTGTGTCTTCCTTATACACTCTTCCATACATAACATCAATCATTTTACCATTTCATAGGAATAAAAAAAGAAAGAATGTTTTCTTAACTGTGTCTTGCTTTATTGGCCACATTACATAAACAGGATGATTTATGAAGCAGGAAAAGGAAAGAAGGTGGTGTTTGCTCTTATGCGTTCTTCTCCCATCTGTGATTTTTGTCGTGTCTTTAGGCTTCATGGAAGCATCCTTGCACTAAGTTAGTATAGGGGCATGTGCAAATGTCTATACCCCCTCCCCTTAAGCTTTCTGAATGTTTGTAAAATGACTGTGCCTGCTTTTTGCTATGATACAGTGCAGACAACCTGACTGTTCTACAATATTTGCTGCTTTAGGCCAATGATAAGAATGGGCATAGTATGGGTTTCCTATACAAGTTGTGTCTTTGTCATGGAAACCAAGTTAACAGACATTAAGCACACCCTTGCCTCTCCTCTCTACCCCACTCTCTCTTTCTCTCTCTCACACACATTCACAGTTGCTATGGTGGCACAAGATGAATGATCTTCCCTGCAGTTTCATTGATGACATACAGCCCTGTAATGAACTGTCAGTTCTTTTGTAGGGTTGACTTTTGGGGATTCGTAGCTTCTACTGATCCAAGGCCGGCAAGTGTTTTCCTCTTTTTTTTTAATGAACTGTGGCTTCTGAAAAACAACAACACACCAACCAGCGTTTGTGGGCAGATAGAGAACCAAGCTAAAACACATTATTTTTAACTAAGCTAGAGACCTAGTAGGCTAGATAGTGAAAACAAAGGTGGACAGGAGCAGAAATAAGTTGGGTAACAACTTATTTTAGTATTTTTATTTGGGTGCCTGATATCTGTGTTTGTTGTTCAGCATTCGGACAAACAAAGAAAAGAATGCTGCTTTCACACTGTCCCTTCCTTCCTGTCTCTTCACTGCAACTACTGTCCTCTAAACTAATTTCTTCTGCTGTGGTGTGCCTCTGCTTGCCATTGGCTTAAATTTGGTAGCTGGCCATTTTGGAACCTACTCTTTGCATGCACCAGACACAGAAGAATTCTCAAAATGGTGGCTGGCAGGCACCAATGGTGCACAGCAGTAGAAAAAAAAAAGATACAAGAAACAGTATGGCATTGTTGACCTGGGCAATTGTGAAACCATGAGTTGGAATCCACTACTACAGCAACAGCATGGGAAGCTCAAATCTGAAATTATGAAGCCTTCTGCATGAAGCTAAAGCTTCAAGGAAAAGACTATTGGAAGAATTCCATCTTGTTTATCCATGCGTTGTACAGTAGTAAAAACTAGCTATCATGAAGACATGCCCCCGAAAATAAAATCTGGGCTTCCTCTGCCTTGAAATCCTACATTCTTAGAGTAGAAAAGCAGGCAGTATATTAACACTTTCCTTGCTTATTTTGTGTATAATTAAATATTCAAAGTTATGGACAAGTAATCTTGCAGAATTAGACTTCCCTAGCTGCCTGTGGCCCCTGTAGGGCTGAGAGTATTTCATAATGAAGAGGCGTACTGGGGAGTAATGAATAGAGGTATTGTGTAGAATGGGGGGAACCTGGCAAACAACTGTATGCCTCCGCTATAAGGTTACAAAGAGACAGTGGAGAATGGGACTTGGCTCACGCTCAGGTAGAGCTTTCCTTTTCCTTTTCATTAAAGTTCTTTGTTGATAACTTCTGCATTCACATGCATTTGAGAAAAGCATCATATCAAGGACTCTGCATCTTTGCAAGGAAAACAATATACCAGGAAGCATTTCAAAACACAGGCAGCATCTTCTGCAGAAGCTTGCTTAGAAAATAGGTTTGGCTAAACAAAAGCCTTGGAAATAACATAATCAGCACTGCTCCTGTTTGGGCGCATGGGCCGAGGGAGGAACAATTTGTCAAAGATACACGCTTGTAATGTTCAAAGAAACAATTTTCTAGCACAGTGTTATCTCTTGCAACTCCTCTTTTCTATCTATTGTTTGCTATACGTTTTTGTTCAAGAGAAAAATTAGGCACGCTCTGGAGTGTTTGCTTGGTCTGGAATTTCCCCCTTGTGCCAAGCTGTTTAATTTATGATGCCCTTCCATAAGAAAAAGCATCTTGGAGACACTGTACACACTGTAGCAGAATATCTAATTTATTTATCCTCCAACCAAGGCCCTAGGTCAGCCTTCCCTAACCTGGTGCTGTCTGGATGTAGCTGAATTTCAGCACCCACCCCCAGTGCTAGCCACTAGGGATGATATTATTATTGTTGTTGTTGTTGATATTATTATTATAATTATTGTTGTTGTTGTTAATCTCCTTCCACATATATGCCCAAAATGATTTACAAACATACCCTGAAAAAAAATATGAAATAATGTTTAGAACTGTATAAAAAACAATGGAATATGGGTTTAAAAACAACAGAAAACAAACACCTAAGGCAGAGAGACCTTTTCATCTAGCTGGAAAAGTTTGTCGAAACAAAAACGACTTCAATTGTTTCCAGAAACTACAGATCGTGAATAGGCAGTACAGCAATGTCCAAAGGCAACCAGGATGGGGAAAGCTGTGCATGCATTATTTAATTGTTGCAGTCACTCGACTCGTTGATTAAGGTTGGATATGTGGATTCCTACACCAGTGTTAACTAGGGCTGTTACCTGTGAAATGGCTTTGGGCGCCGAGAGAAATGCTCTGAACATGTCTCTGGACGTTTCTTCATCCAGGCAGTGGCTGGGATACAAAGAGCTCCTTCAGGCATGTGCATGCCCAGTGGGATTTCCCCTTTGAATGGCAGTCTGCTGTGCCACATCACAAATGCTTTTTAAACTCCCTTCAGTTTTCCTCATGCAGCATGGAGGGCTAATGGTAAAAAAAAACAACAACCCACATTTTTTTTCTAAAAGGAAAAGGAAAGGTACAGTTGTTTCAACCCACATGTACAACTTACAAAATAAAGCAGCTGACAAAACAAATAAAACAAAACATTGGGTTGTATCCAAGGTGCTTTTCGACCCATTGAAAAGCTGCTTTGGATTTAGTGGAGAAATCTAGGAAGTCCCTCTGTTTGTGCAAGCTCTTGTGTAAGACATTGCGCTTTTGAATGGGCAACCAGTATGAAAACGAGAAACACAAAGAAAAATCTTAGCTCTAGCCTCTTTTCCCCCATGCTGCGCATACATTTAAAATTTTATTTATTTTCATTTTTATACTTCCCTTCATCCTTCGAACTCAGGATGGTTCGCATCATAAAAATACAATATAAAAACATAAAATACATAATAAAAATAAGAACCAAACCAATAATCCCCTCCTCCCACAACACACCTATCATGTCACTTCTTACTTGCCCCAAATCTCCTTGCGATTCAGTGTACATGCAAAACTGACCGTCCCCAATATCTATTACTCTCCTAAAATTGTAACTCACCATGCAGTCTTATTCATGTCTACTCAGAGGTAAGTCCTATTAGTTAACATCTTACTTAGTTCTGTGTGGCTTACTTCCATATAAGTGGGTACAGGATTACAGTCTTTGTTTCCTAGCTGGAAGAAATTTGCCCTGATCTATATGCGGATGTCCAGATATTATGGAATAACAGAATCATAGAATTGTAGAGTTGGAAGGGACCCCCGAGGACCATCGAGTCCAACCACCTTTTAACCATATTGGACAACAGCTGGCTTGCCTTTGTTGATTACAGTTACTGCCTGAGTCTTGAGATCGTTGTATGGGGGAAATGCTTCATTTTTTGTCATATACAGTCTTCAAAGTTTTTGTTTTTGTTTTAGAATTTTTGCAGCATCATTGTAGAGTTGCATCCAAAGGTCCCATTCCTTCCACCAGAAAAAGGAAACCTATGGATGCATCCCTGAGTGCTTCTAGCACAGGTGTTGCTTGAAATTTTTTTAAAATGTGGAGCTATTCTAGAAACCTGAACTTGTGATTACTTTGTTTCCTCACAACTTTCACTTCTCTTTGTTTTGCTGGTTTCTGTGTTCGGAATAGGTTTGTTTAGATGGTTTTGGTAGGATGTAGAAGCAGGCAATCCCTCAGGCGTTCTGAAACCAAGCCATATGCATGGTTTTTCAGGAGTAGCACTTTGAGTTGTACCAGGAAATGTATTGGAAGCCATGGAGGAGCGCCATATGTTTCCATTACACAGCCCCAGTTAGCAGTCTAGCTGCAATCTAACATACCATTCATTGCAATCATCTAACCTGGAGATGAAATAGTTCCGTAGAAACCAGGCCTTCCTTTGCAGTTGGTTGCCAAGCTATAATAGCATGCATTTAAGTCGTGGACTGGTGCTAATCCAAGTATTACAGCTCAAAGTTTCCACAGTAGGTCTGAGCAAGCTAGGAACACAATGACTTCCTGATCCACAGGGTATCCCTTTAGTGAGAAACAGTCGGCTAGAACAACATGATGTTGCCAATACTGTTTTCATCTAGAAAGGAAAATGTGGCTCTGTAGCTCGGCGGTAGATCACATGTTCTACATATAAAAAGTCCCAAGTTCAATCTTTGACTTCTCCAAGTGAGGCTGGGAAGACTCCTGTTTGAAACCATGGAGTGTGGTTGATAGACATTATAGGCAATACTGAATTAGATAAACCTATGGTTTAATTTGGTATAAGCTGTCTTCCTATGTTGTAGAATCACAAAATATATTGGATAATTACAATGGGTGTAAAAAAGAGAAGTCAATAATTTACAGCTCTCCACTGGCATCTAATTGCTCTGGGGAAAAGGGAAGCACAAGACTACATTTTTTTTAGCTTCAGTACAGTGGACAATTCACTAAGTGATAAATTACAATGCTGGACAGTTTAATCTATGGAATACTGGTAATCTGTACATCTGCCCTCATGGTGGTGTGGAGAATCCTGTTATACCACTTAGAACTGACCAGAAATCAGGGGATGCCAGGAAATTCTAAGGTTTCCTTTACCATGTAGGCAGAAATTATAGGCGAGCATCTCATCATGTGGTTTTCGGGTAAATGGTTGTCTGTCAAATGGGAGAAAGGGTAGAGAACTACCTGAGTGCATGTAGAAGGAAACAAAAATGTGCACTTATTCATCTTTGAGTTGGTGGACCTGCTCCAGAAAGTACCATTTTTCTATATGGCAAGTTTCACAACCTGCTTTAAGCATTTCTCAGCTTTTCTAAAAAGCATTTTGCAGTGTAGGATAGGTGCAGAAAGGAAGATTGACTTCAGGGGAAAAAGAAAACAAAAAAGTCCCATTGTGGCTCCCATTGTTTTCCCTATGCCCCTCTCTGGATTGGAGCACAGTGATTTTGAAATAAACGCCAGTATTAGTCAGGGACTGTCTCCCCCTCCCATTTTTTAAAGAAAGCTCTTTATGTAATCTAGCCTTACTGATTGATTAATAGTGTTCCCTGGGGTGAAGTCTTCAATAGGCTCTGTTTGAAAAAGAATTGTTAAAAGCTGAAGAGCCACATTATATGCTTTATAGGTCAAAAAAAGCACCTCAAATTGTTCTCAAAAGACAATAGGAAAATAGTGCAGAAGCTTTTGTGGGTAACAAGCCTCCGTTACCGCTAGGAGGTAGACCACAGGATTCTGCCTCAATTGGCAATATTCATCTCTTATTGAGAGCAATCATGGAAGATGTGTGATGATCAATTTTACATGTACCATTTACAGCGCTTTCGAGCCTCACTCTCATGCTGCTGTGCAAGTTTAAATGTGCTTATACAGTGGTACCTCAGGTTACGTACGCTTCAGGTTACATACGCTTCAGGTTACAGACTCCGCTAACCCAGAAATAGTGCTTCAGGTTAAGAACTTTGCTTCAGGATGAGTATAGAAATTGTGCTCTGGCAGTGCGGCAGCAGCAGGAGGCCCCATTAGCTAAAGTGGTGCTTCAGGTTAAGAACAGTTTCAGGTTAAGAATGGACCTCTGGAACGAATTAAGTACTTAACCCGAGGTACCACTGTATCAGCTTTCTAAAATTGTTGATGGTGATACAGAAAGGAATAATTAGAATGGTATTTTATTCTTCCTGCGTGTTTGGGTCACCTGTGAGCAAATGACATTGCCTGAAGTGCATTTTTAGTCCACCATTTGTGTGACCCATTGGGAATGGCTTCTCTAGACATTTTACCTCTCATTTCTGGAGGAAAGTGGCTCATTGGTCACACTGACCTAGGCCCAGATTAACATTCCTTGAGTCATACCCATTTCGATGATGGACTCTTTATCATAGCCATTTCCTGCACCTCCCTGCTCTCTGTTAAGAAAAAGGCAAGGTAAACATGAAATGCTTCCCTCTCCTTATTGACATCTGCTGGTGTGTGTGCGTGTGGGTGGGAGGGGAGAACTTATCAATTTTGCCAGCAGTGTGCTCTTTTCCTTTCCTTCAAAGCAGATATATTTTTTTAATCAGTGCTGGTTCACATAAACCATGCCTTTTGAAACTGACATGGTTTTCTCTACCTCTAATTTCAACAGATGTTAGAAAGGGCCAGTGGTAGAATTGACAGTGTATCAGATTCACTGGAAACCAAGTGGTTAGATGTTGAAGGAAGTGGTGATGGGAGGGTGGGGAAGTCATGCAGAAGGAGAGGGTAATACCTTGTCAGACTGTCACCAACCATGCCATGAAGGTAGTTGTGGGCCAGTATGGGTCTGCATTTGAGGTAGACAAGTGAGAAAGTAGCAGGAACTGGCAAAGATTCCCAGGTGGTCTTCAAACAAAAAATCTTCAAGAAAAGGTGCCATAGTGATCTTGAGTATGCATTCTAAGAGACTGGATCAGCTTCTCAGATCAATTCACTGTTTATGCCAGCATTGTGAATGTTATATGTGGGAAGAAATAAGCAGCATACTAAATGCTCTTTATGTAAAGAATTATTATGAAGACATGAATTGCTACAGCTTTGACCATTTCCTATTTATATCATTATTTCTGCTTATTAGCCCTGTCTTGAACCACCATTGACCTTGACCTTGATGCCCCAAACAGCAATAATCTGTGCAATCCTATGTATATTTATCTACTTAGAAGTCCCACTGTGTTGGATGAGACTTGCTACCTAGTAAGTGTGAATACGATTGCAGTCCAAAATTATTTCAAGATGCAAGAACTACACTCTCTGTCAAACATGCCAGATGATAATGTCAGTTGAAACCACCCATTTCCAGATGGTGGTATTCTGAGATCTAAGAAATTCAATGAGCATATTAAGTTTTCCATGTAACTTATGAGGATTAATTCCAAATTAAAAATAAATATAAGCAAGCTGTGGGCCAGTCTCTTTGCATAAACATTTGAAATGACCACAGCAACCTCATATGGCCCCAATATTTCCAGTCTGTAGGCACTGGTCAAGTTAAGCTTCTCTAAGATACTTTAGCTGTTGCAAACAAATAAACAACAACAACAAAAAGGAAATAAATTGAAAATCTGCTCCGAAAGGAATGGTAAAGTAAGGCATCTGTTTAGACCTCTTTGAAACTCCCAGTCAATACCAGAGTCTTTTCCTATGAAAGTCTGAATTTGTTTGTATTTCATATAAATCAGTTGACCTGGTCTCAGCAGCACTGCCTTTCAAATTGTTATATTCATTTCATTCCGAGCTTATTTCTTCCACAATTGGTCTCTGAGGTTTTATTTGCTGGTTCATTTCTTTCAGCCTGCAGCAAGCTTTGCTCTCTTCACCCACCCTCTGCTTCACGCAGCTCTTCTGGGTCTTCTGGTCTACAAAAGGTCATGTTGTAGTGGTTTGTTTTTAGATTTGGGCATTGGACTGTTTCCTACTCGTGCCATGCAAACCCAAGCCATTCATTTCAGGAAGAATGCAACACCCTGTAGAAAGGAAAACCTACACAGAAATTATTGGAATGCCTTGAACAACACTCTTTAATAGAACTGTCCTTGCCTCATATAATGTACCTGCTTCGCATTCAGAAATGTTCATTGGCAAATATAGCAATAATGGACATGACCAAACATTCCACAGCTTTTTCTTCCTCTCCAATGGCATATTAATCTTCTCCTTGTTTTCCAATATGATATGCATTCATTATACACCAGAGAAAATGAGTTCAATTTAGCTAAGGCTGCAAGGATTGCTCAACTATATCAATTAAATGGTGCAATTAACTGAATAATTTGTATATCAGACATTTGTTAAGTGCATTCAAAGTCTATTCCTGGGCTTGTAACAGCAATGTGCAGTTATTCACGGCATTCTTAAACAAAGGAATGTGTTGATTAGTTAGAGAAGATGCTCCTCTTTCAGTTGTTAATACTGGGCCTTATTTCAGCCGCCAGCTCATACTCTGGAGAGTGCAACACAGTTCAACACTGCTGAAAGGTGGTGAGACCTCTTGGCTTCTCCTGCTCTATCTACTCCATCTCTTTCCTCAGCCTCTTCACATGCAAAACAAAAATCCTGATAAGATATGAGGAAAAGAGCTGAATAGGAGAAACTTGGATTGTTTTTGCACCTCTTAAAGGGTTAGTGTAGCAAATTTAGCCTTATTGCTTCTATAGGCGTGATTGCTCTGTGACCATTGCAAGCTGCATTGTACCCAAGATGCAGCGCAAAGCTCCCTGATGCATCACCAGAATTCTGCCGAAATGTTGATGTTTTAACAGTTATATTCAAAGGATTATGCATAAAGGGGGCTTTTAGTCTCCCCGTTTTGGTGGCAGTCCCCACAAAGACACCTCTAAAGTTTAGAAGGCACATGCATGTATTGGTGATAACAACATTGAAGATTGCATGATCATAGTAGGGGGAATTGCTTGCAGAAATGTGTATATGGGGCAATCCTATCCAAGAGCTTACCTCACCTCCCTGCACCAGAAGTGGGATAATAGGTAAATATTGGCTCCTGCCTTTATGTCCGCCCCCCCACAATTGAATTTTGTCAGCGCGGGAGGTGTGCCAGGGAGGAGGGATTGAACCCATCTTCCCTCATGCAATTTGGTTGTGTATGACTCTGTTGCTGTGGATCTCTATTGATCTTACATACAAAGCTCAAAGGCTGTGTCCCATTGAATCCCTTCACAAAGGGAATGAACATAAGAAACAGTATTGGTAAAACATAATGAAATGAAACTAGAAAGATAAAGCCAAATTCATGTTCCAGACTCATGCTGTTTTCATCTTTGTAGGTCAACTGTGCTGCAAAAATCAAAATTTATACATAGTTGTGTAGGGCGAGGAGATACTGGGGGGGGGGAAGCTTGGTGAATGAAGTTAAAGGAAAATGGATAGTAAATGGATCTATATTGTGAAACAAAAAGTACCACCTGGGTCAAGCTGTTGTTTCATCTACAGCAGCTTGACCCAAAAAACAGTTCTTACCCAGGTTTTGGGAAAGCTTGGATGTGTGAGTGTTTAATATGTGTATGAAAAATAATAATGAATGATGAAACAGAGTTTTACTGTGTTTGACTGTAAACTCCTAGGACCTAGAACATAAATGTTTGCAATACAGTTTGTTTGCCTTTAACACACACACACAGACACACACACACACACACAGAGAGAGAGGGATGCAGATGACATTTAGGGTGGTAGAAAAGAGAAAAACAAAGCTTGAACAAACTGTCAGGTTCATTGACCTTATCTACCTTACAGTACTAAAAACCTAAATAAATACGCAGAGACCTGGGCAGGTCATGGCAAGAGAACTGACTTGCCTCGCTTACCTTGGTCTGTTTGAAAACTGGCTCAGTGAATCTTCAGGAAACAAGGCAAAGCCTGCAAAGAGCGTTTCTTAAGCTGGGTTTGTAGACAGTGGTGAATTCTTAGCACTCATGAAACCACCAGAACACAAGAACTTTGATGTCCATTGGAGGGACATCAAAGGCGTTCTAAAGCAGATATTGCCACTGGTAGCCATAGGAACTAAGGCTGCAGCTAAAAGTGGCTTTTCAGATTTGCAATCCAAATATACGTGCATTGTTGAATCAAAATGGACAACTCCATAACTTTCATTGTCAAAATTGGCTGGAACATTTATATAGTTTTGCTCAGAGCCTGGCGGCCTCATAGCTCCCTTATGCCCAAGATACCTGGAGCCTGGATTTGTAAACAGGACTCGGGGACTGTGTAGCTCACTTGGCCTGATTCCTCTGGAGTTGCAGTAGATTTTGTTGAGCACCTATGCAAATCCCACAGCATGTTCTGCATCTGCAGACAACCAAACCCTACCACCAGATTTGGAAGGGCATTCAGTGTCATTTTGATTCAGCATGTGACCGGTCATGTGTTCCTCTTAGTTGCATGCATGGGCTCACAAGCATTCTGATGCTTTTCACTGCAATTCAGGTACCGCATCCTCATCTTTGACTGTTCTAAGTGGCATCACACTTTCAGTTCTATACAAACTTGCTTTAGAGTAAGCTCCATTGACTTCAGTGGGGTTTAGTTTTGAGTAATGAGCATAGCTTTGGTTTGCCCTACCTTCTGGATCCTGAAATAGCCTTAAAGATTTCCCAGCTTCTTTCTTTTTCAAGCCCAGAGATGATTCGATTCATTAGAATAACCAGAGAAGAAGTTTTCAAGGAAGGAGAGAGGAAGCGAAATTTGAGGCAAAAGTAACAAAACATCTCGAATTTTTACTGCTCTGCATTGAAATAATACATGAGACAACATGCTGGTTAAAGCCAGAGCTTTATAGATAAAGGTCACATTTTGAACGTTTGCATAAATTTGCCGCGCAGATTGCTTTGACATGTCACATTCTGTAAGCGCAGGCTCTCCTGTGGTGCTTTAGAGCAGCAGATACACATGATCAACCTGTACAGCCATAGAGCATCATTTGCCTCTTGTGAGATGGTTCACTTAAAAGCACAGTGCATTTCCATTGAACTGAGAGTAGAGGATTTTTCTTCCTTTTACTTATTGGCCTTTCTAAGGCAGAACTGCTTTACCTAGCCAAAGATGCTATTTTCTTCATATGCGGTTCAAGGGTATGCACATGGGCTTTCAACACTGTCAGACTCCAATGCCCTTGCTCTCCCTCTGCTTATTCAGCACCCATTTCCCTAACATTTTGAGAGCTTGTAGGAGATGATGTGAGTGAGATTACTTGGAACACACAAGATGCACCAACCAGACCAACCAAATATGGTATAGAAATTTGTTGTTTTATCCTTCTTTCATTCCAAGGAGCTGAAAGCATCATTTTAGCCATCGCAGCCTTATGGCACATTTGGCCAAAAACTGTGATTTGTCGAGAGCTTCCTCAGTGTGCATGAAGAACAACCACTCGTTCCTTTTGCCCTGCTCTTTCCATTCACAGGCTTGCACTTTAAAGCCCTGTGTCTGAACCCCCGCCCCCTTTCCCCTGCGAAAACTCGCTCTTTAAAGCTGAATTGGAGCAAATGGCTATTTGGGTTTTTAATGGATTACCATTTGGTCCGATTCAGCTTTAAAGAGTGGCGTATCGTGGAGCAAAAAAAAAAGGGGGGGGCTGAGATACAGAGCTTTAAAGTGTGGGTCATGCCTGGAAAGCGCTGAGGAAAGGTGTGGCTAAGCCCTCAGTCCTGTGAATGTTATCTCATAGAACTCAATAAGACATACTTCTGAGGTGATATGAATAGGACTGAGAAGTTACTCTCTTTCTACACATGCACATAGAAAATACCCATTTTGTTTAGTAGCAAGGGTTGGGAGGGGATTAATGACAAGTGGATGGTGAAGAGTTGGATTCAACTATAGATTATCTTAAAGGCATCATTGCATCCAGTGGCTGTGGGTTCAGTTTTTTAAAGCTAGTATTTTCATGGGGGGAGTGGGAATCTCCCACTGGTGCCAATGGGTAATTTCCTTCCAAATTAAGAGAAGCGCCAGCTTCAGAAAATGAATTTTCCTAGGACCACAGTGGAGGAGAAAAAAGTTAACTGCTCCTCTCTGTATCTCTTATGATTCCATTAACTGACATTCGCCCCTCAGCTGATGTGATTTGTATTTTTATAAAATAGAAAATCTGCACACTAGATGATGCAAAGGGACACTTAATATGTAGCTTGGTCCTCAGCTGCATAGTGTCTTCCGCCTCTAGTTAAGGATTGGCACCGTAACTGTATTTGTAGAGGTGTGTGTGTGTGTGTTTAAATTAATAAAATCATTTCTGGGTTAGGGATCAATTCCAGAGAAAGAAAGGTGTTTGTGGGAGATGGCAGTGTGAGAGCCTAATTGAACAAGACTGAAGTTCCAGGGATTTGTAAGTGGAACAGGTGAAAATGGCAGTCGCGATAATTTAATACTAATTACTTCCATCCTAGCAACTGTCTGCCAGGTGCTCTAAAGAACAAGAAAAGAGAGCTAGGCATGCCCAGCTTTTCCTGACAGGACAGCTGGGGGTATAGGATCGCTTTAGCAAAACCTTGGTGCCTATATTGTGAGTTTTATTTTTGCTCACTTTGCCCATCATTTCATTTATTCTTTTATTTGCTTCCTTGCTTCCTTAGTTACATTTATATCATGCCTTTCAGTCTAAGACCATTTGCTGTCATGTTTCATAAAGCAGATGAAAAGAAATTAAAATTACCTATGTGAAGCAACACCATAACTGGATCAACATACACTATACTGGGGGAGATGACATCACAGTGGGAGCATGAAAGCAGAAATGGAGGCACAATAATAAATAAATGCTATGTTAGTTCATTAGTCCTATTCTATAAAAAAGGGGCCACCAAGCAGAGAAAGGTCGGCCCTTGTAGTCCCTGTGATTACTGTGTGATATTAATGAGAATTTTGGTTTGATTTCTGTCATTCTGTGACTTGTTTTCATGTTGCCTCAATGCAAAGCCTTAACACAAAACTCTTGCAGTAGAAGATCCTCAGGGCATAAGAGAGAGAAGAAAAGAAGCAATGTATCTTGTATGTAAATAATGTACCCTGAAGGAAGTCTCTCATTAGAAGAGCATCCATGGAAACATGGCATTGAACAGGAAGTAAAACCCCAGCAGCCAAGTTGAAGAAACCCCTCTTACCTTTGCCACACATCTTAAGAGGCTTCAGTCAATAAGCATGGCTGCTTTCCACAAGCTTTGACTCCAGCAAGACGGAGTGCAGAGCAGATTGTAGCCATGTCTGCCAAGTAGGTGGCAGAATATTGCTATGGGGAAGGTGACTCATCCTTGCATAAGAGTCAGCCCATGTTCAGCATTCAGCAGCAGCGCAGTTGGGTGTCAGCTGATAAATACTGGGCACAAAGAAGTACAATATCACTGCTACAATGTTCTCTTTAAAGCCCAGCGTAGCAGAGTGACTGGAGCTTTGGGCTTGGATGTGAGAACCCTCCATTCATTTTGCTGTTCAGCTGAAGCACACTGGGGCAGCCCTGGGCAAGCCATGGTTTCCTGCCCTTCTCTGGTTGTGATAGCTAAAACGCTGTTTCAGTGCTAAGGAAGGAAGGAAGGAAGGAAAAAACAAACAAGTGTCTCTGATATATAATCCTCTATTCCTTCATCTCCTACAAGTTCTCCAAAAAATAAGCAGAGGAAGATCTGTGGCATGTGGGGTTGGCGCTGTTGGAAGCCCATGGATGAGCCCTGGGATGTTCTAGCTTTGCTGCTCCATCTCCCCTTTCTTGTTGTTGCCTGGTGAAGTGTTGCTGCTCAGGGATACAGCATCTGCTTTGCATTCAAAGGATCCCAGTTTCAGTCCCCAACATTGCCAGGAAGTGCTGGGAGAGAACCCTGGAGAACTGCTGTAGTCAGCACTTGAGTAATTTATAAGGTGGATTTCAGAATCCAGTAACAGAATTTTTAGATCAGAATTCAGAATTGATATACCTGTGTTGTTGTTGTTGTTAATTTTAAAAAAACCAAAGCCTGGATACCAGGAATTCAACGTAGCGCTTCTGTGATCACTCTATCAGTACAAGCACTTTTTGCCCTCCATGTTCTGTTCTTGGGGTGCGACTAACCCCTGCAACCTAATTGGGATGTGTGTAGGGGTTGTATGGGGCAAGGAGAGGGAAGCACAAGTCCTTGCATGGGCCCCATTAGAGGAATCCACCCCCATTTTGGGCATTTTGGGGGCATTTTGATGACAAAGCTTGGAGCAGCCTCACTGATTCTGTGCTGCCAAGACAACAAATGAGCTAAAGATTATAGCATGACAATTAGACCTTCTCGATCTATTTCAGGCCCATGCAAAAAAATAACAAAAAAACACACACAAAAACCCCCCAAATCCAATGGTGTGTCCAACTTCGCATATGAGATCATGTAAACAAAACTATCATGGATCTGCAGTCAGTGCCCCAATCCTTTCTATAATGCAAAAAGCTCTGTGCCATACACACTGACTGGCCAGTGTTCTCCAGGGTTTGAGGCAAAAGTCTCTCCTAGCCCTAACTGGAGATATTGGGGTTGGGCCTAGGACCTTCCGCATGCAAAGCCGATGCTATGGCCCTTCTCCTAGTTCAAAGATGCCCTACAAGGAATTGATTTGGCTCAACACAGTTCAGGTCATGTGATCTGTTCCAGGGATAATTGAACCCGTGTTGTTTACTATCTCATCACAATGGAAACCTGACAAATTGTGCTTTTGTTTATTTTCTCCACGCTCCCCAGGCGATGTGCAGGGCAGCCTTCCCGAACTTGGCACCTTCCAGATGTCTTAGACTACAGCTCCCATCATCCCTGACCATTGGTCTAGCTGGCTGGGACTGATGGGAGTTGGTTCTCAACAAGATTTGGAGGGCACCAGATTTGGGAAGGCTGAGGATGTGTTATTCTATCACAGTTCTGGCATGGACTGAAATGTCCTAAGCGCTGAACTGTGAAAGGGAAGAAAAACTGTTAGCCTCTAGGACAAAGTGGCAATATTTAAATGCATCTCTGGTGCATTGCCTGTGAACAAACATGAAACCTTAAATAGCATACTTAAGAAAGGTTTCATCTTTGTTTTTCAAGAGAATGGCCATAGGAGCTCCTGCTGCAATGATTCTATGAGCCAACTGGATCAGTTAAGCACACTCCCCACCGCCATCAATTCTGGTTTTGTCGCTTTGTAGGGATATAAAAGAGGAACAGAGAGCAAAAGTACCAGTTGTGCTTTTCCAAGCAGAGCCACGATGAAAGTGGTTTAACGGGGTTCAGGCGGAGAGGGTGTGGCAGCTTGCCAGTGTTTAAGCCAAAGCAAACTGCTGTCAGCATGGAAATGGCTGAAGAGGCTGACCTCATGCCTCCCAGGATTAAGCTGAAATCTTGCTGGCGCCATGGTGGGAATATTGAAAGGAGCTGTAATCCTGCCAGTTTGATTGAGCCAAACTGGCCGGGCCCATGCGCACAATCAGCAGCTGAATGGGATCTCTCCCCCTGCATGCCCCAATATTAACAAATGAGTAGAAGCTGCTTAGGGCTGTAAGAAAAAAAGATGCAGGCAGCCAGGGAAGCGGGGGGTGGAGGTGGGGGGAAGCCAAATTGCCTGCTACCTGGAAGAGCGCAATTGTGTGAAGGCTGCTGTTATGAAATTGCTGCACCAGAATAATAGGCGAATTGTTCCAATGCCTTCCACTTCTCCTGTGGATTAACTGACTTTACATTATTTCCCAGTGATACACGCTGTATTATTTATTGCCATAATCAGTAAGATCCCAATGCCATAAATAACTCGGATCCGACGATGTGACTTTGCTTTATGGACCCACATTAATGGTTTAAATTAGATTTCATAGGAAGCAGCTATTGCTTTGTGTCTTCCACGAAGATGCTCAGATTTCCTTGCATCTCAACTCCAGCCCTCCGTCTGTGAAATGTTTTTTTTTATAGAGAAAGGAGCAGAAATCCTAAAAAATATTGACTTGTGTGAGTACAATCAACCAAGGGAAGTGTGTTACAAGAGGGAGGATCACAGGCCGTTTATGTTATGGGCAGCCACTTCCCTCCAAGGATACAAATGGGTGACCTTTACTTGCAGCGTTAAATGCCCAGGGGTCATTTGTGCAAGACACAGGGAGCTTTAACTGGAACAGGCCAATCTCATAATGGCTGTGTCAGCCGCAGCAGTGCAAGAACGGGCTTGTGCTGCAGCAGTTAAAATAGCATTTTATGTGATGTTAATGGTGCAGAGTCACACAGATATGCCCTGCTTGCCAAATACATCACCCCCCAAAGACATCTTGGCACCACATGTTGCTGGCACAAAGGGTTATAGCTAGGGATGGATGTGGGAGAGGGCTTTCTTCCCCAGGGAAACTCCAGACCCATTCCTTGAATTTTCAGCTCTCAGTGAACTGGGTCCTCTGAAGATCCATTTATTTGAGCAGACCTTTAGAGGATATCAATGGTTGACCTGGTTGTGGTATTGCTGTTATTGCTTCTGCTGGTTTCTTGTTGTTGTTCTGTTCTTCTGTTTTGATTTGTGGCTGATATTGTCATTCCCGTTGTGTTTTATTATACCCTGCCCTGGGATCACTACTGCGATGAAGCGGGTGGGGAATAGCCATGTCTTTTCAATAAGCCGGTCAGTCGGTAATAGTGGGAAAGGAATTCTGAGGGTTCCAACAGTGCCTGAAAATGAAAGGCACCGAGGCTCAGATTAAGTCGGCAGCCATGCTTTGCTGCTCTTCTCATCCCAGCCACTGTAGGCACTAAAGGGGGGAATTGGGTCCTAGTGCTGGAATAAAGCTGAGGATTTATTCCCTTGAATCATTCCTAGAAATTGTGGACCTTGATGCCAGTGCTACTACATGTTAGAGAAGAAAATCAGAGACAGAGCTATACGGGCAATACCCAGCATGGACCACCACATCATAATATAATGATGATGATGACAAGAATAATATTTATATGCCACCCGTCGGACTGGGGTGTCCAAGCCACCCTGGGCGGTTTCCAAAGATTAAAACACAGTAAGACACCAAACATTAAAAACTTCCCTATACAACGCTGCCTTCAGATATCTTATAAAAGTCAGATGGTTGTTTATTTTCTTGACATCTGGTGGGAGGGCGTTCCGCAGGGTGGGCACAACTGCTGAGAAGGCCCTCTGCCTCACTTCTTGCCGTGAGAGAAGCACCAGAAGGCCCTTAGCGCTGGCCCTCAGTGTCTGGGCTGCATGATGGAGGTGGAGATGCTCCTTCAGGAATGCAGGGTTCAAACCTGGCCCAAGCAAAAAGACAAATCACAAGGGGGCAGAAAGGTGCCTACCATGATATCCTAGGGGATGAAACTTTCCCTATGATATTGCATAAGTCTAGTTAAAATTTCAGAAGGCACCTGTCCTCAAATTCGTCTACGGTGTGAGTGGAAGGCAATTTTGTATTCTTTTGTGAAGCTGTAAAGTATGTACACCTTCTGGTTCTCTCACAGTATGTGTCAGTCTCTGAAAATATATAAAGCAAAAATGAAAAAAGCAACATGCCTTGAAAAGGTGATGCAGGCATCATGAATGACTTCAGCCCTGCGGCATTTAAAAAGGTATAATGATCCGTAGATACTGCAAACTATCATTTTATGCCTATTGTGATGATAGTAGGGTTTCTAGTCTACACCAGTATTACAAAGAGCTTCTGCCATTACGCTGTCTCAGGAAACCCAGTTGTCTAATAAAGACAAAAAAAGCATCTTTCTGTCTCTCTCTCTCCCCGCCTCTGTTCCACAAGTTCAGAAGGCAATGTCAGTAAAAGTTCTGGAACTACAGGGTGTGGGATTCTTGCTACCTGGGATTGGGAATGGAGGAGAAATTGGTTTGGTCTGGAATTTGATACAAACCAACTAAATTTTCCAGTCCCGGACATATTCTGTGGGTTGAATGCAGCTTTTTGATCAGATTGCACACTTCTCTGATTTTTGCAGTGCAGTTTTTGTTTGAAATGCAAACAAAAATGCTCACTTCATTGAAAATAAGGATTCAAAATGCATAATTTAAGGGGAAATGCATTGAAAAGCACATAAAAACATGTACTTTGGGTAAACAATGGTTGTACTAAATGTATACAATTAAAGTACATTATTTTGAAAAATCCTCAAAACCTGGAACATAACAGACTATGACTGAATGCACACAAAACTTGACGTGGAAAGGAATTCAGCTGATCCATCACTAAGTTAAGAATAGACGGTGAAAGCTTAAGATAACAATTTATAAGACTTTGGGGGAGAGAATCAGTGTATCGGTACTAACTGCTTGTTTGAAAATAACTTGAAAATTTAAACTAGCAATGGACGAATCTGTAAATCGTGGTTTCTCTCCGTTTGTCTTTTTCCCAGTGTTGACTTCACCATATTTCTGCATCAGTTTGTGATTTTGTTTAAAAAAAAGTCCTCATGAAAATATATCAGTATTTTAGTGTGCATTTGTCCTAATAGAAGCATTTCTGCAAATACATTTTCATATGTCACTTTCACTACTATATGCAGTTTCATGCAAACATTCCCCATGTATATGCATTTCTGTACACAGTTTGGGTTGGAGAACTGCTTTACAAAATTCAGAGAAATGCAAATTTTGAAGGCCATCATGCATTGTTTCAGAAGGTGTACATTAAAATACAAACTGAACCAAATTTCACCACCATCCCTACTCTAAACCCCCAAAATAAGGACTGCTGTGGGAAACTGATGGATTCACTAGAGTTGTGGCAATCTGGAATAAGGCCCATAATGTCCCTTGTGGGTCTGATATTCTGGAATAGAGGGCAATCCTTTAAAAAATAATGGATGCATTCTAAAGCAGCACTCCACAACCCTGTACTTATCTCAGATATTAAAGGAAGCCAAATGCGAAGTTGAGGAAATATGCCAGTTAACAAAACCTTCATTTGTTTTTAGACAAAGAAAATACCCACAATATGACCAAACAGGCAATGCATGTACCTTTATCAGATGAATATCACTGCTCATTAGCCATGAAGCTCTCTGGTATCATTTGAATGATCATACCTTGAATTATACTTTTTGCCCCCACAAAAGCTAAGGTTGTTGTTGTTGTTTCTGATGAGGTAGAAATTCTTCAAAACCTATTATCAGTTTGAGCAATTTTACATATGTAAGGGTGCTGCCTGACCACAAAACTAGTAAGAACCAGTTTTGGAGGGGTCTAGCTGACTGCTAGAGTGAAAAACAGCTCCAGATAAGATGCAAGGAGGCCATTAGATGAGTGTTTTCAAGGATTGTGGTTAGAGGAAGAGAAAATGAGGTGTTGGGGTGACAAATGGTGGCAGAAAGAAGTTGGCTAGAACAAGGGTCGGCAACCTAAGGCTCATGGACCACAAGCAGCCCATGGGGGTCGTTTAACTGGCTCATGGACTCCTGCTGCCTGCTCGGTTGGCTCCTGTGCCAACTAAATCGGCACGGAGCAGAGCAGGGACCGCCTTCCGTGACGCTGGGCGGCTTCCCTTTGGCTGCAGGAAGCTCCTGCAGCCAATGGGAAGCTGCGCACGCCTCTTCCGCGCTGGAAGGAGCGCCGGAAATAGTGTGTGCACACTCTGGCCCACCACGGCGTCTGCGGACCGTGAACTGGCTCAAGCCACAAAAACTTTGCCTACCCCTGGGCTAGAAAATAGGCGATGCATTTTCTCCTCTATAGAGACTCTCTCGGTACCAGTGTGGCTGGGAATGGCATTAGGCCTGTATCCAGAAACACCTGTGCTACCTCTTAAATTGTAAACAGACAGCAACAGAATACCTATGAACTGGGGAAACTGCCTGCATGGTAAAAAAGCACCTTGAAGCTGTAAGTTCTGATTCATAAACATAACTTTAATGCGCTAATTTACATTTTTCTGGTGGCTACAAAGGAACCAAGGACTGCCAGTGATCAGAAGAGAAACGCTCTGATTTGCACTCATCTTCTTGTTTTCTTACCACATTTGAAAGGATTCTGAAGCAGGTAAAGGTGAACATACCTGCAGGAAATATGAGAATAATTTGCAGATACAAAAGAATGAAAATTCAGTGGAGACCTCATCCAGTATTAGGCATGTGCTTAAATTTAGGTGTACATCCTGACGGAAGCCCCCTTTGGTCAAAGTGAAGCGCCCTTAAGGCATATTGATTTCAGTGAGAGAGATGTAAGCTCATTTAACTGTTTTGTTGAAATCAACAGATGCTTAATATGGGCTCTTGTAAGAGGTTCCTTACAAAATAACTTGCCTGAAGATAAGGTAAAATTGCCCATAAGTAATTAACTTTAGCTGGATTGGGAAGTTAAAGTTATGGCTTACTTCCAGTGACTGCAACAGAACTTGTTGGTGAAGACGAACGCGTTCCATTGGTTTCAATGGGACATGCAGGGCAATTGTAGCTGGAGTCAGTATTTACTCAGAAAACAACCTTTCTGATGAGTTACCCATGTATATAAATGAATATAGGGTTGCAGCTTTATTACAACTAACTTTAGCTCTCCATGTCCCACATGACATTTCTTACCATTTTCCCTTGCTGATATTGCCTGTACCACTTAGCATGGAAGGGCATTTTTGGCTGACATGATGATTATGCTGGCTAGTGGACTGACTTCGACAGGTAGGGTGTCAAGGCCAGAAGCAAAGGCTCTGAGAACAGATTAAATCTAAAGTTGATGAAATGGTCTGAAGTCACTGCTTGGCCATTTCCCCAATATATAGAACATTTGAAACTAGCAGAGAAGCTTCTTTTGGACGTGCCACCCACATAAGTTTTCCTGGGAATTTACTTTCTGTCTGTCTCAATTCCCTCTGCAGTGTCAATTTATCAGCTCAGACTCATTAAGAATACATCTGCTCACAGTCTCCTGGGGACTGATATGTCTCAGCATGCAACCTCATTCGTAGGCCCCTACCATAAGCTCTTGCAAAAGCAGCATGCAATTATTAGGATTTTATTCATTTCATACTTCACACTGTTTTGCTTCAGAGTGGCTGTGAGCTGTTCAGTGGGATCTCATGAGTTGAAGTTCAGTGGGCAGGTGAAGTAATTCCTTTCAAGGTAAATGCAGTTAAGGTACCCCAGTATTCCAGCATCATCCCTGCAAGTCATGATCCATCTTTAACACACCCATTATAGTTCACCTTCTAGAGGACTATCCAAAGCACAAGACTGTCATTCTTTATGGGAAGGATTTGGTTGATGCCTGCCTTCTTCTTGAAATTATATGGTTAGACAATTGCAATTTGTTATTTGTGAGGTTACCAGAGGGTAGACGTCTTCAGCTCAATTTCATTTAGAATACAGCTGTTTCTGATCTTATGGGGCTGACGCTTTCTCAGCAGGCTCCCCTTCATTTCCAAATCTCCCCACAGGCTCTTCGAACAGTTTTGATGTTATGGTTTTGTTAATAAACAAGCAACTTAGATTTAGTGCTTTTTGTTTCATGAACTTTTATTAACTTCCACTTGTTTCTCACTTTGCACTGGCTGTGGATAACAGCGATTATGTTCCCCTCAATCCCCGGTGGTGCTTTATAAAAAGCTATTCAGGTTTCATGAAACCAAAAACCAATTCAACTATAATGTGTGGGTGTTGTTGTTTTCCCCCCATGGGGGAATACATATGCCATAGAGTACAAAATTTACATGAATTTTTGGGCTGCATAAAATAGTCACCAGTTCCAATATTAAGAGTTGCCATAGACAGTTTTGGCAAGGTGTAAATTTTATCTCAAAAAGATTTAATTGACGTCCTTTTAGTTCACCAGTTGTGGCCACAGATAAGAGTGGAGGTGGGTGGGGCGCAAGGAGCAACACAGTGTCCCAGACTCAACCAACCTGGTGCACAAGTGGAAGCCAGTTCCCACTAGCACAATGGGGCTTTCTCCCCTCTCCTTCCTCTGTGTGCCCCTGCAGTTCCTCCAAGTCCATTCTGGAGGGTCACAAGAATCCTCAGAACAGTGTGCAGGGGAGGAGATGGGAATGGTTCTGTCTGGCAAGAAAAAAAGCTTGCGCTGGTGGAAAAATCAAGAGCGCGTGACATTGAGTTCCAGTATGCATTATGGCTGAATCCATGTCTTTCAATAAAAGCTCTAACTATCCTTCTGAAATTTGGCAGGCATTATCCACTCAGAAGGGGTTCTGTGCCTGCAAATTTAACCAAATTCTTCCAAAAAGTAAAGGAGCCATAATAATAGTGAACGAGGAGACATGAAACTTTCATTTTCCTGAAGTGAGGCCACTTTCTGAATGGCCAAATCAAGGTTTTTCCTGAATCTAGTGTTCAGTGCACATCCTTATTTGGGGCCATGACTTTGCAATCATTTGGTTTTTTGGGGGGGCTAGGGGAAGTACTATTCTGACAAAGATGCTGCTAATGACAATACTCATATTAGTGGCTTATTGATAGCTGAATCTTATTTAGCCTTGTTTCAGAAATGCAAGAATTGGGAACAATACAGCCAAAATGTTTTATTTGGGCAATACAAATACAATCAAATCAAAAATATCACAGATTTTCATACATTAGTAAGAAGTTACTGTACACTTGAACAGTTGCCATTTTATACAGCTAACAAAGCTTTACCTTTAATAAAATGTATTTTCCTCTCACATAAAATATACACTTTTCACTGACGTATTTTACATCATACACCTCTCTGGGATAAGAAACATTTCACAAACAATGCACAACAGAGGCCATCTTCTCTAAACCCATACAAAATATTACATTGAAGCGAGAAACACTGTAATATCCTACTATAGGCTGCCGCCCTCAAAGTCATATTCTGTTGCTACTTAAAATACTACATGCATCATAAAATGCTGTACATTGATTGAAGATTGGACACATCAGATTTGCTCAGCACTCTGCATTGTACTTTAGAATGTCAAGCTTCTAGCTAGATCAGTGGCACACTTGCATCTTTCTTTGTGTCCAAATATGTGCAATTCAGATAATGGCCCACATGTTAAATACTGTGTTTCGGCAGCACAACACCAAGAGTTGTTATTTGGTATCTCGGTGTGCCTTGAAGGCATGCAGTTCTGTAAAAGTTGAAGGCTGATTTTTGTTTGCAGACATTAACCCCAATTCAGAGATTGCTCTATGTAGACATGTGAGGGGCCCTTGCGCATGGAGACACCTTTATGCACACCACAAACCCACGATGGAGCCCAGTGATGGAGGGCAGAAATGGCAGACATAAGAGACCTGCCCTCTGTACAGATAGCTCATTGCTGGATAGCATCACATTTGAGCAAAGGAAGCATCATCCAAGGATGAGGAAGCAGGTGCGCTAGGTCTTATGCACATGCTTAAGTGCATGTACACTCCTCACAGTATTATGAGAATGCACCTTCTCGTTTGTTTCTTGATGTGGATGAAAACACCTGTATCCAGGGTCTGTAAAGCTACATGCAGATTTCCATACTTGGCACTAGCCACATGCAAAGCCTAATTGCGCACAAGGATCTCTGGCTCAGGGCCACATGTACCCATTTTATTGAAAACTACCTTGTGGTAATAGAAAAGTTAGTGTTAATCTTAAAACGTGTCCTCTGCAAAATGTATAAATCTGAACCAGGAGTCAATGGTTACATGCTGCGGGAGGGAAAATACAGCCTTTATGGTGCCATGTTATAGATTCTGCAGTAGTCTCATGGTTTCCCTTCCTATCCATATAATAGAGAGGAGGGGTGGGTGGGAAATGTTCTCCCAGAAAACATTCTAGCCATGCTGCAACCCAAAGAACAATAGTAGCAAGCCTCTTTATACGGCAAGGTTTCTTCTATGCTTTTGATAGGAAACTACCAACAGATTTGGGTTTTTTCCCCATCAAGTGTCATTCTATTTAAAGAGCAGGCGACAGGAGAAAGTCCCTTGAATCCTGCATGGTGATGCTAGGATCTAGGCAAACCCCATGTTAAATTCAATGGGACTTGAATTCCAAGTAAGTGTTTATGAGAACGAAGCCTTAGATTCAGGACAATTTGTGATGACAGTAGACTTGATTGACTGTGAGTCTCCTCCAGCCATGCATAATGTGCATTGGGAGCAGATTTGAATAGCAAAAATAGTATGCAAGTGAAGAGAGCTAAGCCTCCCTCCTCCCATAGCTTACCTAGCCCAGATCTGTCGCCTGAATACTTTTTCCACGTTAGTCAGACTCTGATGCAGTGAGTGAGTCTGGCTGGGACAAAACACCTGGAGAGGTAATGAATAGTGGGGAGGTAAAATGCAAGAAGAGGTGGGTTCAGCTCTCTCCTATGTGCTCTTTCTGCATTCTGGTTGGGCCCACAGTTCTCTGTAGGTTAGTTCCAGCATTAAACCAACAGACTTGCCAGCATGGTGGATACTTTGAATCTTAGAGACTCAATGAACCTCAGGTCAAACTGCATCAATAGAATCGTCTCTCTCAGAGTTTATCCTCTTCAGTTAACCAGAATAATTCCCCCCCTGCTAAATATGAAAGGAGATTTTCGTCCTATGCATTGTATGATAGAGTAAGGAATGATACGTGGATATTAACCAAGAGTTTTGGAAATCTTTTGCAATTACACTAAGCACCTGTTTAGTTTCAGGGGATTAACCCCTCCCAATTGCACATATTAAGAAGTATCAATTTAAATGGACATCTCAATATGCACAGTAGCTTTGTTTCCATAAGATGTTTTGCATTTTGCATTTCTCTTGTAAAGAACCAGCTTTCTAGAGACTTAAGTCCTTGACAACAATGATATAGCTCTGTTGATTTTTAAGTCCTTTGTGTTCAGTGAAAACGCAGCATTGAAATCACCATTTAGGAACATTTTTGTATTTCCACAGTTTCCCACAATACTGAACAGAAGTTGAAGAACCACAGAACCTTCTAAACTTGGACTAATACCAGAGTAGTGAATATTTGCCTGTATATTTGCCAGAATATTTGTTAGATTGAGGTAACGGTTTCAGCAAGTGTTAACCTACGTTCAAATATCAAGACTCCTTTCTGACCTCAGTTTCTTATTTTGCAGAGTTTCTTTCTTATCTTGCTGTCAAACTGACTTCATATAGTAATATCCTAGGCATCCTAATCCCATTCCCAGGAAGAAATTCCCCTACTAAGATTTCTTCTTTTTTACCTGAAGTTACATTTGGAACCCCAGACCGTTGGCATTCAGAAAATCTTACTACATCTAAATAAGGCATCTATTTATATTTTCTTTACTATGCTCCAAATAAAAGGTTTCCATTACGTCAAGAGGATATATCAAGAGAAGAAGTAAAAAGGAGAAATATGTATCTCTTGCTTAGAAGCTGACTAGAATGAAGGTCAAAGAAAAAGGCAGTGCCTAATGGATTAGAACACTAAAGACTAATGTGAACATTGCCCATCACTAAACAAAAGTGTCTGTTGTCTGATGGGAGCAGAAAGGCATGTATGAATCAGGAATGCCCCAACATAGAAGATACAAGATGCTCTTTTATCTCCTGATCTCCAGCATCAGCCATCAATGCCATGGGATTTCTTTTTAGAAAGAAACTGTTAACTTACTCTAGATTCAACATAGTGGCTTTGTTCAACTGTGAAGAATATAACTCGTAAACAATGTGAGTAAATAAATGTAGTGTATGAAAGAGCACTGACCCGGGTGGATTTTTAAATTTTTTTTGTGGGTGTCAGTGTTAATTTGAGTCCATCAAGTCAAATTTCAGAAGGATGTAGAGAACAGTCCTTCCATGTTGGCGATTGATATTTTAATTGTTATCTGATGCCATTGGGCCCATCCTTATCACATACATTTCCCCTGCCTGTGCTGCTTTCACCTGTCATGGTTGGGAAATGTCCTTCACATATCATTTGGCTGGCTCTTGACCAGAAGAAACCGTGTGCACGCTTGTGTGTATTTACAATTATTTGTGTCTTTCAATCAACGTAGTTTAATTTTGCAAGATACATCATTTCTAACCATCTACCCAGCACTTGTTATTTAGAAGTATATAACTAGCTGAAGACACATTGCTTTGAAAAAGTCCTTTTCTCCCCGCTACCACCACCGCATCACAAAATATATTAGGTGTAATGCAGTACTTAGACTGCTCTTCCTTATTGTGAAAATGAATAAAGAAAGAGAATCAATGTTTGCCATGCACCATTGGGACACTGAAGTGAATGGAAACGGATCGATTCTCTTCTGATTCTTACCAAATCAGCCCCATGTGAGCCAAAAGATTAGAACAGAATGAGGTCCAGAGTACTAACCCAAAGTTAATATCACCTTCTGTGCACATAAGCCAGACTATGTGAGTATTCCTGACTCCCAGCCGAGTGTCAGGGATGCTCTGCCAATGAAATATTTGCTATGCAAATATGTACACTGTCTCTTGGGTGGAAAGATGAAGACATGGCATTATATGACCAAGTCCATGCGGATAGAAAAATAACCGAACCTGCTTTTCCCACTGAAAGTGCAGCGTTCTATATACACTATATACAGATCTACAGAATACAACATTGGCCAGAGTGCCCAGCATGCCTCAGTTATATGTGCCATAATTTCATAAAGCAAAATTTCCATCGGTTTGCTCCTTCTATTGCCTCCTGTCTCCAAAGAAAGGATATTCAAGTTTCATTCACTCTGTTCTATTTTGTTTTGTGATTTGATGTAATAAAATGAAACCTTATTTCCATTATGGGTCATTATTTCTTCGCCAAGACACATCAGTTCTGACAAGTTTCAAAAAGAAATCTTTCTTGATATACCTAAGTGAAGAAAGCCAAGTTTCTGTGATTTTTTTATTTTTTAAAATTGTTGGCTTTTTGCAAAGGCAAAGGGGAGAGAGATAAAGAGTGGTTGAGGCAAAGACTGGAAATTATTTTATTTAAAAAGGGAAAGGGAAAAACCTTGTAGGATAGCATTTTAAGCATGCTGTTTCTCGGCAGTGACTTCGGGCCAGGAGTTTTGGGCAGAGGTTGCGTACCCCACTGAGAATAATCATCAGGAGAGCCCTCTAAGGGGGCAGGGTTGGTTCCCCATATTTTGAAGTTTAAGTGAAGTGCACAGATTACCATCTGAAAGAGGGAGCCTCCATAAGACCGTTAAGTCCAGATGGTCGAATCCAGCTATGTCATCGCATGAACACAACAACGTCCTATTGTGCAGTGGAACATCTTCTCCCTCTCCTTCCCGCATGTGCTCCCTGCCCGCTTCCAAATATGCTTCAGAGGGTTGGAGAGACCCAGAGCAGATTTGGTGCACATGTGGAAGTTGTTCTGCTCACATGACGACATCATTAGATACACTCCAGTGTTCAAAATTACGTAATTGCCCTAATGACAATTTCTTACATATTTAAAAAAAATGTAGATCTTTTAAATGCCAGTTCTTAAATTTGGGACCTTGTTGTACGAAGATAAGGAACTTTTTAATATGAAAAAGACTTTCTTTAAGTATGGCAGTGAGCACCACTAAGAAATCTATCCATTAGATGTGAGCTTTAGAAATGCTTCAAGGTTCGTTTACCCTGCATAAACTGTACATCTACTGAAGCAACGGAGAAGTGCTCAAGAGAATCGCTGATGGCATTACACCATCATTGGGTTCACCATTATATCTTTGCCCAAAGAGATTATCATATTGTACAACATAAATAATTGTCTATTTGGTGCAGAAAAGCAAACTATAATGCAAATGTTTGCTTTAAGTGTCAATTGTTGACATGGTTTTTTTATGCTTGAAAGTGAGGATGAAAAATGTTAGTCTCCCTTCATTCTCCTTAATGCTTTTTGACCTTATTTTGCTCTTAAGTAGCTTTTGCCATCAAAAGCTATTTGTGCAGAATGATTTCCCAAATGCGAGAGAAGCCCTACTGTGTAATACTTGCCAAATCTCACAGTGTGCAACATTACATTACAGGCAGGTTTCACTACTCACTGATTCCATTTTGCAGTCCAGCTAAAACCATCCCATAATTAAATAGCAAAGCCCATGCAGTGTAAAGGGCAAATGCTTTAAACGTGTCAATAGAAATGCTCTATATGTTTATGACTCAACTTACTTTACAGCAAAGTCAGCATAAAAATCAAACACATCTGTTTTGTTAACAATGATGACTTGAGCTAATGATTTATAAGTTAAGCATTAAAATGCACTGAAGTGTGGAAATCACTGTACAAAGCTTGCAAGCACACAGAGCCATCACTGTAGACTGACATTTACATTAGCTTTACCATCAGGGCAAAGTTAACACTTTATGTTTTGCAGCCTAAGTCTAAAAACGTTTCTTTGGAAGTAAGTCCTATTGATTTCAATCAGGTTTATTTCCGGGTTAAGCAAGCTTAGAATTTCAGCAAAATGTGCCATCGATCTTCAGCATATGCTTCAAGATTACCTAAGGCGTAACCCGTTACACCTTTTAACCACCAGGATGTGCTTACTATCAGAGTGTTTAAAAAGAGTGGATTTCTTCCATGTCCTTCTGCATGCTTATGAATGAAGCAGGGCTTCTAGTTCAGTGACTGTGTAATTAGAGGATAACAATTATTCCAGGTTCTTTTCTGCTGAATGCTTGGTTGTGGATATGCATATATAGTGCTTGTGCCTAGAATGCATTCTAGACATCAATAGCTTTGAATTCTAAGTCTCCAAGAAGAGTCTTGGACTGGAAAAAAACCTGGAGTTTCTTTTTATTAATGCACTCACAATTTATCAGACATACAATGTGTATCTAGGCTAAAATAAACCATGCTATTGCAGAATTTGGGCTTTTTCTGTATGTCAAGACTTCTACATAAGAAGCGACCTTATGCTGGTCAGTTAATTCTTCTTTTCTAGGTCAGTATTGCCTATTCCAAGGGACAGCAGTCAGGCCATTTCATGGCATCTGCCATTGCGGGCTGCCACCCATTGTGACTGGTGGGATGGAAAGCAGAGAACTCAAAAGCAGGTCGAGCCAATGAGAGGCAGGCGACTTATGCTAGTTTAGCTCCCATCTCCTTCCTCCTTTCTGAGTTCTACAATGGCAGAAGGCAGGTTAGAGTTTGCATGCGCTGACTGAGGTTGTTGGGGCCCCTCCCCCTTTGCCCTAATGGACCACCCACTGCTGGTCTGCTACTGGATCCTTTTGACTGGTGATGCCAGGGATTGAACCTGAGACCTTCCACATACAAAGCACATGCTTACATTCTTGACCACTGAAATATGGTCCTCCCCCATTCCTAGAGAGCCCAGTCACACAAGAATTTTTTAGTTGGGCTATTTCTCCTAGTAGTTGCTCAGTCGTCCGCATTACATATTGTAAAAAAACAAACTTGAAAGTCTTTTTTTTCTGATTATGGGTTTGAAGGTTTTGGTGAGGCAACAAAGGCTACTCTGTCCGAAGGAGGAAACATCAATAACAGCTCGTTTTATAAATTAATCCTAATAATAAAGTGCAGTTCACAATGAAAGCAAGCTATTATTTCCCCTCACACATAGTATATTACAGTGTAAGATCCAGAAATACCATGTTCTGCAGGGTAGATAATAAGCAGAGTCAACTGGGGAGCTATTGAGGTCCATTGGGTAGAGCAAGGGACCTGCATCAAGAGCAACTGGGCCTCAGCAGGAGTGGCTCAGGATGGAGCTGCAGTGTTAGTCTCCAGGCAGCAGCATTGCTGTCACTCACCAGGAAGGGCCAGGTGGCCATGAGGTTGGGATTATGTGGATTTAGGCAAATCACAATGTTCTCTCGTTTAGTCATCCATCAGTTAAATAGCAATAATGATGACCATTCATGCAATGCATTTTGAAAATTAGATGTGCTAGAATAGCGGAAGTAATTTACCCAGGAAGGTAAAAACAAGAATCCTCTTGTCTATCTAACGGGAGAAGGGTATCGTTTTCTAATCCTCAACTTGTTACTCTTTGGGGTGAGTTTTTTAAAATGTATTTTATCAAATTTAGAACCAAAGAGATCATCCACAGACATCATGGATGATATTGTAGAAGTGGTTTTACATGGAGAAGCTCCATCTTTAAGTGTAGGGAAATTTGGGGTCCACCATTTTTTAATGGAATGCTGTTTCTCCCTCACTGGAAATGCTGGGTCTACTGTATAAGTGCTCTGCATTTCTTGCCCAAAATCTTTGCCCTACACAGCACTGTCACTTTTAGTATAGGTGTTGCTGAAAGGAGGCCTGATCATCACAAGAATTAGAACTTAATAGGATTGTTCATTTGGTACAGTTTCTTTTAAAAAGTGCCATTGACCGAAACAATGAAGGCAACATGGACTGGACAAAAGCAGCATGTGAAATATGAAGATATGTAAATGTTATAGCTGCTGGGTTCAGAAAAGATAACTGGAAGTTATAGTTGATTGGTTTGAAGCAGTGGACAATGATGTCCCCATTGACAATAAATGAAAGCCACATGAGAGCTAAGCTGTTCTCTCTGAGATGAAGGTCATTGTGGCTAATGCCGATTTTATGTTGTCATCAATGTAAATGCTTTAGCATTATCTTACTTTAACTCCTATGGTTGTAAAATTTACAAAATAGCAAATCCAACCAAGGAACCCACCCCCGCTATATATATATATATATATATATATATATATATATATATATATATATATTGACAGGCAGAATGGTTTAGTAGATACTCTTTTAGATGTGGACCTATGAATCTAAAGTTCAAAGCCCAGATCAGTCTTGGACTGACTGGCTGGACTATATTTCCTATGTCTCAGCCTTTTTGCACCATCTGTAAAACAGGATCATTTTCATTAGTGAGAAAGTTGTCTCTCAGTGAAACATACTAGATCTCAGTGAGATGTTCCTTTCATTCTGAAGGTTAAACTAGAATGTCCAAGTACAATGAATTTTTTATTGGGGGGGGGAGAAATATAATCATGTGATTTATCCCATCTTTATTCTGGAGTGGTACTGTCCAGGAATCAATTTTACCATGCCTTGAGCTGATTGTCTATGTGTCTATTAGGTAGTGAAGTTCTAGATTGACTTTAGGTTTATTAAGTAGAATTGCCACCATAAGATTGTGAGTGAGTGCTCTCTCTCTCTTTCTCTTTCTCTCTCTCTCTCTGTGTGTTCGTTCACTACTGACCATGCGGAAGGGTGCTCAGCATGCTCACCAAAGGGTTTATAACGTAGACATGAGCTAGAACAGGAGAGCCCCATTAGAGTGTGCATGTGGTTGTACTAGCCCATTGCAGTTCTGTGCTGGGGAAATCCAAGAGCATTTCAGCTGTTGAGCTGAAGGAGTGAATGGGGGCAGCTGTAATCCAATACTACCACTTCTAGGCTGTAACAATTTTGCAGGAACGATTCAGCTATATACCACCTAATTTAGGTTGCACAATTAAAGTAGATCTGTGCTCTTGTGCAACAAGCCCACTTCCAAAAAGAAAGAAAGGATATTTATTGATGGCATGATACAGAAAGTGAAGGGAGAATGCACTGGAAAGTGTGTGTTAAAAGCAATGTCTGGGGAAGTTCCATGTAATCCAGTCAGAATGAATGCACAATAAATAGTGACCCGGGCCAACCAGCAACATGTCTACACCCCCTCCCCCATTCTCAGTGAACAGGTTCTCTGGAAGAAGCCCCAGGAAAATATTTAGTAGAAACCTCTTCCTTCACATCATCACAGTATCCTGTACAATTTGATATCTTTTTTCCCTTTGCCCACTCAGTGAAGAATTAATTTTTTCTGTCAATTTCATCTACACTTGGTTCATTTTTACTGACAAAAGATATACCAGAACGACAAGTAATTAAGCTTGACGTACTCCAGAAGTAAAGCAAAAGTTCATAATTAAGGGTAAGCACCCTTGAAATAATCAGAAAGTGTCATTATTTGGACATTAGTCTCAAAATTAGTAATGTGAAACTTGCTATTCACAGAGAGGCATCAACACCGCATTATCACTGGCTAGTACATATCTTTCCTTTCTGGAAGTTACTGAGCCAGATCATTAGAAGGTGTAAATTAGCTGGGCTCCATTGCCTTACATTAAGCCAGTGGAGTTACATTGTCTGAGGCTCAGAAGAGACATGGAATATGAAACTTCCTATGCTTTAATGATGCAGACAGGGACGCAATGTCCACTTCTCTTACAGGGTTGCAAAACAAAGATTTGTTGGAAATGAAGACCAGGAACTGTAGAAACACTGCAGAGGCAGGTTTGCTGAACGTTGACTCTGTGCACACCATACATTTAAAGCGCATGGACCCCTCCACAAAGAATCTTGGGAACTGTACTTTACCCCTAAAAAGCCATAATGCTAAGCACCCTGAACAAACTACAGTTCCCAAGAGTCTTTCAGGGAAGTCATGTGCTTTAAATGCATGGTATGTATACAGGCATTGTCTACTAAGATGATGCTGGACTTTATACTTCTAAATGGATGGCTGCCACAGTGCAGCCAACTGTATTAGTCAGGGGGTTATGGGATGTCCCATTTGTAGTTACAGAGTAGTACAGGCAACGCAAGGTGCCCTTTAACAGTTTTTGTTTGTTTATTTAGCACTGTTATTATTGCACGTTTGAGGGGGTAGTGGGGCTTGAGCAACAAATATGAGAATATTGCAAGTAGACTTAAAATCGATGCTCTTCTTAAAAGTAGTGTACATCCTCACAGGACTTCTGCAGTCAGTGCGTTTTAGAAGATGTCACTGTGCCTCAAATTTCCTCCACTATTAAGTTTTACCAGGAAAGATGAAAAGGGCACCCAGAGTTATTTTCTTGCATTGGCCCAGCCTAGGACAGCCTTTGTGATTGGTTACATTTGTTCTTTGAGCTAACTTGACACTGGAACATTAACAGTGTAGGTGAAACAGGAGTGATGAAACACTTATGTATGTACAGAAATTATCTAGTGTTCAGAACATGCAACTCTTTTCCCATTACATTTCAATATGCTGTTCAAATATGTGTCTTTTTCATCTTGTTTATGATTATAGACACAATCCTGAAGCTGTGAATGCAAGGAGGACCATGAAATCTCTCGCACCACTGTTTTTAACCTGAGTGAGAAACCTTATGTGGGTGTATTATGAGCCCAGTCAGGGAAGGAACTTGTGGGGATATTTATACTAAAAGCAATTAGGACTGGGGACGGAATGAGGATCTTTGGAGTGGAGAACTGGCAAGAGGAGTTTTCAGGGCATAGCTTAGAGATGAGTGACAGGTGAGTCATAAGGCAAGAGGCAAGAGACTGTCAGCTATTTGGACAACAAACTCTAGGGAGTATGGATGTCTGAGTAGTGAACAGTAAACCCACAAGAAAACCAGAAAAATGGAAAATTCATAGGATCTGCTTCCTAGAATAGCCAGTCCTCCCTTATCTCCTCGAAGCTCAATTAAGGTGGAAAGAATTGCTTCATATTTTTCTCCAGTCTTCAGTTGGGGAAGCATTTGTGGTGCAGGCCAAGCAGGTTGGCAGAGAGTCATAGTGAAGAGGGAGGGTTTGTATTTGGTCTGCGGGAAGCCATCAGGTCCAGATACTTGTCTTCCCGAAAGCCCCCAAATGCCTCAAAGGTTGTAGAGAATCAGGGGGAGAAATAACTGAGATTTTTTTTGAACCCCCCCAGAAACAGAAAGCACATTCATTCCTCAAAAGTTCTAGATTCTGAAGCCTCATTTTAATCACAAGTTGATTTAAATGCCATGGCTGACCCAAAATACTGTGGAAACTACAGTTTGGTTTGTGCAGGTGCTTAAAATTCTTTGTTTGAGAGTTCTTGTCTCTTCAAAGAAGTGCAGCTACACTGAGAAGAAGTCAGCCTGATGGAAGCTGGTTCAAATTTGTCATATTGGTAGCCTTGAGATGACTCCATAACAGTGCAGAAGCCACAAAAGGTCGGCTTCCCACGCACACAATAACTTGCAGGATCAAGTTTTATATTCAGTACTTTGCTTTGGGTGAACGTTAGACAGATTTGCAATGCAAGAAGGTCAGAGGATCTGTATATGTGAACATGTGGCTCCTCCAGCATGCATGGTTACAGACAAAAATTTAGTACTGAATATTACTACAGTGAGATAGAAATTACTTTAGAGAGGCAGTTTTATCTGTTTCTGAGATTCATTGTTCATTACAAAGAACCACAGTAAAAACAGCTCCACCACAAGCACACAACAGCATTGATTCACAGTTCCTGATAAATCATCTGAGAAGACCCCATCAATTACTTGTTCTGAAATGTCTTAATTTTTTTCCCTGAGCTATATTTAGCTCAGAAATATATTGTTATCAATCAGTTTGTGTTGTCACAATGGCCTTTTAATTCTAAGCTGCATCGTGCAGGAATTATTTATTGTTTTAATATGTCTCATCATACGATAATGCACTAAACCTTCTGTACAGGACCACTAATGAAAATATATCTATGAAATGAGGAACAGATGGCGCACCACCAAAACGACCCCCCCCCCCCCGCAGCAATGCTTTTTTTTTTTGGCTGCTCATCAAAATCCCAGAATATTAATGCAGTAATTAAAATATAAGCTTGAGGTATTAACACTAAGGGCATTTCATAAGCAATATTTCCTGCTTCTGTCTTAGTCTCCCTACATCTGCAGCAGACTTGGAAGAAGGGAAAACACAATATATCTTAAACACACATCATTTCTGGCAGCAACTACAATCAATTCAAAACACCAGCGCCTCCGCAATCCAGCTCAGTAACTGAGGGCTCAGTGCAATACAAAGCATATCCAGATTCCGGGCTGCAGCAGCCACTATGAAATCATTAGCAACAAAACCTTCACAAAGGATTTTGCAGTGTAAAAACCTAGGTAAGCTTCCCAGCGACTCGAAAGGAAAGGCTAAGTCCGAACTTGAACTGAAGGCAGCTGTATGAAGAAAGTCACATCCCCAGTTTGCTGTGTTAATACAGTTTAATTGAACATCCTGAATTTGTAATGAGAAGCAATCCATCTTATAACTGTTGATCTAACTGTGCTGTACAAACACGGAAAGTCAATCAGTCCACTGGGTGTGTAATATGAATGTCAATCCTAAGAAGCTCCATTCGTTTGGGTGCTTGGCAGGATGAGGGTGTGTGTGTGTGTGTGTGTGTGGAATTAACATAATCTGTACAGAGATTTTTCCTTGGTGAAACAATGAAGCTCAAATCCTGCCTGTGAGTTGGTAAAGCAGACATAGATGAGGGAAGGAGCTTTAATGTCTCTCTGTTGCAGGGAAGTGGGATGAGCCAACAGATGCCATGGGCTTTGTAAAAGATATTGCTGCTTTCAGCACCAGAAAATGCAGTGATCTCTACTGTATGTAACTTGATCCTAAGCTTATTTACTCAGGTGTAAGTCCCACCAAGTTCGGTGGGACTTACTCTCAGGTAAGCGGGCACAGGATTGAAACCAGCAGGTTGCGGAAACTATGAGAGAAAAGATGTTCACAGCAGAGGGTGATGCACTACTTGTTACAGACTTCACTGAGAAACTCAAGGACTTTAAATCCTATCAATGGGGTAGTAACTTTCTAAGTGGATGATGACACTGGCTATCTAAAGAAGCCACAATAACAGTGTGAGACTTTAAGTCCTTCCAAACATCCTTTTTATTCACATTCATTCTCATTTGTGCGCTCTGTTACTTCCGGGTCGCCACAGAGTGCAACCCAAAAATGCTTAACCTGAAGCTACTTCAACCCGAGGTATGACTGTACAAGCTTCAGGTGAGGCATTTCCCTCAGGACTGTGCCAAGGGAAGAAAAGGTTATGTTTCCCCTCCACGACTGTAGCGGTCCTGGTAAAGATCCCCCTCCCCATGCACCCTTTTAAAACCCTGAACAGTTAAATGTAAGGACACATATAATGCCCCTTACTAGTCATCCAAGAAGAAGAAGAAAGGCTGACTGCTCTTCCACATCTAGAAAACATCAGCAGTATTGGCTCATTCCGTTTTGAATAGAGACACTATTTCTCAAGCTGATAAAAATCTGTTGCAAAACCAGGAGAAAATACTGTTAATTTCTCGTAGAAGCAGATTTCCACTCTTTTCCCATCTTTGTGGGGAGATAAAACACTTTATGCTAACAGTGAAAGAACATGCTTTTTAAATTAGCATTTGGTAAGAGACATTTGATAGTAGCCTGATTATCAGATACCGGCTATGGCTTTATCCATTAAAAAGCCATTCAACTAATGACAACAAAAGCACAAATGTTGCTTCTGTTACTGTACTAAGGAAATGATGTGGGTTCCTCCCCCCCCCCCCCGCTATTGTTTAGGCTGCTGAATTTTTTTTGCTTTGCCGGTTACAAAACATGTATGCTTTTGTCGGGTACAAAACATGCATGGTACTTCTACCACTCTTTTAAAGATGAACTTCATAATTGCTGACTGGGGCACATTAGCCCTGAGAAAATATGTCCCTGCCAGAGTCAAAGTTCTTAGTTTGCTGCTCAGTTATACTACTTCCAACTGTACAGGGCAGCTCACCCAGGAAAAGTCTATCAGCCAGGCTATGTATTATGGTTAGGGAACCTTTGGCCTGCCAGACATTGCTGAATATGACTCCCATCAGCCCCTTGCAAGCATAGCCAATGGCCATGGATGATGGGAATTGTAGTTTGGCAACATCGGGAGGACCAGTTCCCCATGCCTATATCTTCTGATTGCCTGTAGCATCTGTCACTTTCTGCAGCCACTACAGGCAAGTGGAGAACTCCATGGCAGCCCTCTCAGCAGCGTTGCACCGCTTACCCACTTGCCCTCTTCTGCAGCAGAGAAGAGTAACAAGGAAGTTCCAAGGAAACACCAGTTTCCTGGGCATTGCTGAGAAGGATTAATAGGCAAGTGGATGTGGTGGTGCTCCCAAACAAATACAGCAGCAGAACTCCAGCTGCCTGCAGAAATGCTCTCTTGTGTGAACCAGTCCCCGGAGACTGGAAACCATTGCAGCCCATGTGTGATAGTACACTGGCAATTTTCTGCTGCAAGCCATTTCTGCCTCGCAGCACTTTCAGAACCACACAATGCCTACAGGTATCCTTATGGTATATATAATAGCAGGCTAATGAAGCTTGCTATATAAGCTAGATAGGGCTTTTGTACTTAGGAGGTATTTCTATGTCAATTATTCTAAAACGGGGAAATGAATCAGTCATTGCAGCAATGCACATTTTCTTGAACTTGCCCCATTATGCTAAAAAACGAAGCATGCAAAGTTTTCTTGATTTGACATTGTTGATCCTTTCTGGGTGTTAGGATCCTTGTTCCATTAATGACTACTAAACCTGCCTGATTAAGATTTGGGGATATGCCAGATAAGCATTTATCATTCCTCTCTAATCCTCTACAGTCACTCAGATATTCACATGGAACTTCCATTCTGGTGATGTGCAGTGTTGCCTCGGACATGCCTATGACAGCACTCCACATGTGTAAGGAATCAGTGATCATCACATGTATTCCTTTTAAAATCCATTTTTTAAATCTTGACTTTGCTCACCTAAATCAATTAAAAACTATCACTAAAATTTTGGAACAATAAGCATTTCCACAAAATGCTCTGTATTGGTTCTACTACTATTTTACAGCACATTGTCTTGGAAAGGAGACTTTTGGTACTCAAGATTGCTTAGTCTCAGGTAAGTGTGAATAGCAGGGGTAGCCAACATAGTGTAGTTGTGGGCTACAACTCCCATAATGCTCAACCATTGGCCATGCTGGCTAGAGCTGATGGGAGATGTAGTCCAAAACAAATGGTGGGCATCCCTTGTGGCTTCCCCTGACCTATCAGAAGGACATCACTATATACTCTTACCTGGGAGGAAGCCCTGTTGAACTTAATGAACCTTACATCTGAGTAGGCATGCAAAGGACTGCTGTGTTAGAAAAGCAAAAAGAAAGCATGTCGCAGGTAGCTCAAATTACAACTTCACCATTCCTAATCCATTTTTATAAACCTGAAAAAATGCAGAATTGCAGTTATTTTTATGCTTTTGAACAATAGGGCATCTTTTTCATAAAATCTCTGGGTCTTAAACTTTCCTAATACGATTGCATTCAGTATTCGGTTCGCATCACTTATTTCACTACTTTTTATAAACATGTTTTTAAAAAGTGCTCATAGAATGTGTTAACGTTTGACCAGAGTAATGTTTCTTAATTCCACATGTATGCATTGACAGTGAAGCGTACATTATTCCTCCTACACAGCACTTACTCTTATTATAATCGCCTATACATATTAAGTTATTTTTGTTGACAATTATGAATGAACATGAGCATGGCAGGTCTGGGCAAAATAATGTTACAGTGCCAGCAGCCCAAATTTCTTTTTTAAAAAAATGAAGAAAAATACAAGACATAAACAAATGGCTTGACTTGCCAACGATAGCATCTAAATAGTGACTGGCTTAGGAGAATTGCCAAGAGGTGGTGTGTTTTACACTTTTGTCATTTTTCTCTGCTTTAATTTCTGCTATCTGATTCTCTTCTTATGTAAATGATACACTCACAAGTCAAGAAGGGTACATAATCCTGCATGGTATTATAAATGTTTCTGTCAATCTCCCTTCCTTCCTTTTGAGCAATGGCAAGATGTAACCAGCGGGCTAGGGGACAGCGTAATTTTCTCTTACCACCCGTTCCATCAGGAAATGATTTATTACTGTGTGTGCAGTTTGCAAACACCATGTTGCTATTACACTGCTACTTATGCCTTGAACGCTTTCCACCTTCAAAGCTGCAGACATGCAATCTTATGCACATCTATGCAGAAGTAAGTCCTAGTGAGTACAATGGGACTTTCTCTTCAGTAATGCTGTATACGATTGCAGCCAAAGTGTAACAATTTACAGTGCAATCCTAAACATGTATACACAGAAGTAAGCCCTATTGAATTCAATGGGACTTCCTCCCAGGTTAGTGTGGTTAGGATGGCATCCTTAGATATCAGCAACTATAGCAACTCTACAGCACAATATGTAGCTTTTACAGTATACAGATTTTCATGGTGTTGATAACTGTAGCATCTCTGCTACAGTAACTAAGTTTTCATATTATTGTTTAAACTGTTTTGCATTGTTCCATTGGCACTCCAGATATTGCAACTGTAATGCTCAATGTGTGATAAAAAGAGACAGGTGTCCATCATGGATTTCCTGCTCCATTTATTTTATTGGAAGTCCATGGGGAACTCTTGTGTGTCTAGTTATCATTGAAACCTGAACTGAAGGTGCGCTTAGCATGGAGGGTAAATAGCAAGAAGAGCTATGTGGTTGTTTCCTAGGCTAGTTCTTGACAACTATTGCTGTTGTAGAGATTCTCCAACCTTGGTCTAGGACAGTTTTTTAAACAGCCTGACTAGTGGCATTAAACACCAAAGCATGATCTGGATGGCTGCTATGGCACTGGCAAAGCTTTAATGATAAGACCAATCTTCTTAATGTAAATGGGACTCATAAGTTCACCTGCTACTTAGTCCAAAGCCACCTTTCCCAAATTGATGGCCCACAGCAGCTTTAGAGCGCAATTCACATCATTCAGGTATTGGCCATGCTGGCTGGGTGATGATGAGTGTTGTCATACAAAACATATTGATGGTTGGCAAAGGTTGGTCCAAACAAGGAATCTCACGCAACTGATGTGGCACTTTGTGCCTTCATGGGTCTAGGGGAAGTCGCATTCCTAAATGCCTTTCTGGATATGATGGCGTTGTTGTCAGATGCTGAGCAAATTGCATAGGCTGTGAGAGTTAGGCTAAGGACTCAAAGGCACATCTGCTCAGCTGCTACACTGAGAGCCAATGCAGCTTGAACTCTGGAGGCTTTTCAGAGAGGGGCGGCTGTTAGAGATCTAAAGGTTGGTGGCTTTGCAGAAATATGCAGTGGTACAATTTCTGAGATTAAACATCATCCTTGTGGCATCGTGGATGAAAATTAAATTGGTTATGGTAATGTCCCCTCATCCTGCAGCAATGTATAGGAAAGGTTTAGCAGCTGACATTCTAGCTTGGGGTGAGAAACTGGATGCTGGATCCTGCCTTCACCTCATGGGCAGTGCCACCCATCTGTCAATCATCTGGCATCATTAAGATGTCTGGTGACTTCTTGAAAGGGCTCACATCTGAAGTCGGTATGGTGGCAGTTTCAGTATGAAAAGCTTGCAAACAGACTTTAAAGTGATGGTTATCAGTGCCTATAAGCTAAGCAACATAGATAGCCCCTTTGCAAGTGGTTTGCATTGAAACTGCTTGCAAAGGGACGCCAAAAGGTGTTTCTTTATGGTGCCGAGAGACCCCAGTTTCAATTCCCTTTGCAATCAGTTTTAAACCGCCTGCAAATGGACCACAAAGTGTTGGCAGCCATGCCTTTAACTGCCTCACACCTGATGTCACAGGCGACATTAAGGAGGGTGTGGTTTGGGGGGAAATGGCCCTGTGGATCCCTGCAGGATCTAATTAGACTTTAAGGTCAAAGGTTCCCTATTCGTTTTCTAGTTCACCTGCTCTTGTTTGCAAATAAATCCTAACTCTCCTATGTGTGCTGCACCAAGCATAAGGTTCAGTCCTTGGCTCCAAACGAAAGAGGGTTTGTCAGCTCCTTGCTTTTGCAAAGGAATAAAATTTAACATGGTTCAGGAGTGCTTGGCAAGGTACTTTAGGAAGCAGAGAAGTGATGGAGAAGGGTTGGTGCTGATGTTACATCTTGCATGTTTTCTGAAGACATGACCCACAGCTCTTAATGGTGGTGCGGCTTTGAGCTAGCCAGAAGCACTAACAAGATGATTGATCTCTATTTACCGTATATACTCGAGTATAAGCTGACCCGAATATAAGCCAAGGCACCTAATTTTACCACAAAAAACTGGGAAAACTTATTGACTCGAGTATAAGCTGGTTCACCACACCACAAACCTGGTGGTGGTGGCAGCGGCGGAGGAAGAACAAGCAGCCCAAAAGGGCTGCTTTCAGGCTGCTCATTCCTCCTCCACTGCCGCTGACAGCAGCAAAGGCGGAGGAGGAGGAAGGAGCAGCCTGAAAGGACCCTCACTTGAGTATAAGCCGAGGGGGGCTTTTTCAACATAAAATATGTGCTGAAAAAGTCTGCTTATACTCGAGTAGATATGGTATGTCACAACAGTGGCAGGAGGGGATAGGGTTAGGCTTTCCTGACTGAGATGTACGTAATAAGGAGGAAAGACAGTGATCTGTAACTGGCCATCCCCAGAGTTGGAATCTGATAAAAGAAACAGAACAACACACACACACACACACACACACACACACACAACATTCAGACTTCCCACCACCATCAAGATGAAAAAATGCCTGGGATCATATCATCTAATGAAATACAATTAAACTTTATAGGTCTAAAATTGTTTCAATAGGCCCATCAATTGCATCAGCTCAAACTAATAGCAAAATTTTACGAGTATACAATGGCTTGCCTTGTAATTATCACAAGGGAGCATTTTTCCTAAGCTCTAATTTGAATGGATATTGGTTTAATTCATCAGAATCCCCCATTATTGCATTGCAGGTAAAGCATTAAGTTATTACTCATGCACAATGCAGTGTCTGAAACAAAGTGAACAGAGAGAAACAAATTTATTCCAATTCTAATGAAAGCAACAGTGCCTTCCCCCCCTCTTTTGCTGTTGCTACTCTAATGGCATCCTACGGGAAGCAGAAACCAATTTGCGCACCACAACTCCTGTTTATATGGTTAATCACACCAATGGATATACATTTATTAACTTGAATGCAGTAAAAACACTGACTGTATTTACTCAGTACATTTAATATGGTTAGCGCAGTGAAACATTTTAACATGCCACTGTTAAACAGTTATATATAGAATGGTATCCACACACACACACACACACACACATACACCTTAGACAGTGGTAAAATGAGGGAAAAGAGGAATGTGATGAATTTCATATATCAGGTATGTTTGACCACTTTACACTCTGTTCACTAATCCATCTCTGCTGGAGGAACTGCTTCCATTCCAGACCTCTGGGCAGCTTCAAAGAGCTGACATTTAAAAAGAAGCCCACTTTATGCTAAATCACCTTTCACATTTCTTAATGGCGCTTGTGAAGAAAGAAAGAAAATATATAGCTTCTCTCATATGAAAGCTGAAGAACTATCATGGAAACTATTGTGATTCTGTTGAGGGGAGGGGGAATGTTCAAAGAATCTAAGCAAGTCTGCTTACTTGTAGATTAAATTTAGGTTCCAACCGAGACATTCAGGCTTTGCTATGAGCACAAAAATCCCCCTGAAGTTCTGTGTTGGATATTTTATAAAATGAGACTGATGGATCTTGAAGGAGTGATGGCTGTTTATGCGTCTTGGTACCTAGGTATACATAGAACCATAGAACTGTAGAGTTGGAAAGGGATCACAAGGGAATCTCAACTAGAGCATCCATGACAGGTGGCCATCTGACCCCAGCTTAAAAACCTCCAATGGAGGAGAGTCCACAGCCTCCCAAGGCAGTCCATTCTAGTGTCGAACAGTGGCAATAAGTATACAGCCACTTAGATGAATGGGATGATATAGTGAAGTCTGGTGACACTAGCAGGGCACATCTGTAACAACAGACTGGCATGACAGTCAGCCGAGAATCAAATTCATGCTGGTTTAAGTTTTGGGTAGTGCTCAAGGAATGTAGGGAGATGCTGCTCCCTATAACTTACTGTTCTCCCTTTGGGCTTAGTCTCCACTGCTACCCAGAGAAAAAGGGCAAATGAGCAAGCAAGAAGCTGCTGTTTCCTTCTGCTGTCTCCCCTTGTTTGCTGGTGCTCCCCTCTCCCTGGACCACAGGGACAGAGTAGGTGAGCAAGTGGCAGTGGCAAGCAGGAATTTCTACTGCAGAATTACTGTGGAGAGTGGGGGAGCCAATCCACTCAACACGGCTACTTTGAATTGGACCACTGTTTTTATCCAATCATAGCATTAACCTTTTATATTAGATTCTGCATATCGTAACTAACAGTTTTCTCCAGGGAAAGTTGTGGGTATTAGAAGTATTAAATGGAGTAATAAAATAACTTGAAGCCCAAAGAGATTTAAAAAGCTTTTAAAACGTAAGCAGTTATGAAATCAGTATTATGGGCTACAGACCCCATTTGATCTCTGCAGAAAATGCAAGAGTAAATAGGCCTTAATCATCATACATCCATTATGATATTGCTTCAGACTACATTAGCTAAAAAATGTTATTCTGTGAAATACCTTGCAATAATATAGGCATATACACTTATTTATTGTAATTTGAATGTGAATGATCTATTTTAAAAAAAATAAGCATTAGAGCTCAACTGACTGCTCATGGTAAGGTTTATATACTTCCATTTTAACAGAGCTGATTGGCAGAGAGCAAGAAATAACGTTTCTGACTTTGAGTCCCTCCAGTTGTCCTTCTGTCACGTATTCATATGATCTGCGCTCATGGTGGTATCAGGAAAGTTAGACACAATCCCATTTTCAATACTATTTGGACCTGCAGATATTGTGGGATGGGAGTGCTGATTTTTTCCAATCACTGCATGCCCTGTAGCTGCCTGCTGAAATCCTGTGATGTTTTATATCACAAATGTTTTGGAAGGTGGTCTTTTTGGGTCCTGTTTTTGATGCACTGTATTATTATTATTATTTCAACTTATATCCAACCCTTGTTCCCAAAGGACCCCAGGGTGGCCAGAGTGCCCCTCCAGACAGCAATAATATGATAACATTGGGGAAGCATCACATGACAACTAATAAAGCAGAATGATGTCTGGACAGTCTGGTACAAATCCACCGCTGATGCACTATTATAATGTTGGTGGCATGTCGTAGAACACCTCACCCTAAACAAAACTGCCTAGATGAGCCCACTGCGAGCTATAATAAAGTTGTAGTCTAATTCACCTTAGTGTCAATCCCCTATTTTGCTTCTGTGATAGGATAACAATACTGAAGTGTGTATTATTGAAGTTTTGGGGAAAGTAGTTTTGGACGCTGTTGCACTGAAAACCATAAGTTATAAGAAACGAGCTGTACATAAACATATTTCAAGTAGCGTCAGAACTTCTAATTTTATTAATAGTTTCCCAGTATACAGAGAAACCAAATGGTAGTTAAAGCAATTGTCTTAAACAGAAATTCAGCAGAGATGTAGAATAAAGTGGAGAGTGCCTGATGTTTGAAGAATTTACCCCCTTTAAACACAGAGCAACTAGAGCAGTAGATCTAAGCACACAGGGTTGTGTAGGACCACAAACATGGGTCTCTTAAATTGTAGTTCTTTATTTGGTGAGCAAGGCCTGAGAGCCAGGGGTCCCCACTCTACTCTTGGCTGAGATGTTCATTATGATCTAGTGGTTCCCAAACCTCCCCCTCCATAGACCATTTGAAAATTGCTGAGGTCTTGGCAAATGACTGAATGATTTGTTTTCCTGCCTGCTGTACCGGCTGTGATACGCTGTAGTAGATGCTGCACGATATTTTTAATTGCTTGTTTATTGCTTCTTTTCATTGCAATTATAATATTATAAAATACAAAATAGGAAATAAAATCCCCATATTTCATTTTATTATATTAAACTTTGAAATCTATGAAATTGAATTTTGTAATGCAAAAATAATAAGTAAGAAGTAAAAGAAGCAATAAGAATTAAAAATCAATATGAATATTTAGTGTGGACATGCCTCAGACCACCTGAATGAAACTTCTGGACAACCGGTGGTCCATGACTGGCCGTTCTGTTTGGGATGAGTGTGCTAGCAACAGAATATTCAGAAACAGTACAGTTTCTTTGAGTGTGGAGTAAATCTCAGTTTGCTGCGAGAGGAAAATTAATACAGTGCTCTGAGAAAGAAGGAGCTATTTGTTGGAAGGATGAATGTGAGCAGACAAGGGAGAATCTTTATGGTGATGGTGGTCAAAGTGACCAAAACAGAGAAGGCAAAGAGTGGAGGCAGAATAATTTAGCATATTGATTTTATCAAGAGACATACTGGGCTGCAGGCCAACCAGTTAAGATTTGTTGTTATATAGGGACTTGGGGGAAGGGCTCCACAAATGAAGCTTAATTGACATGGGGCTGGGGGCACTGGTTTCTGGGAAATAAGATTCTGCTGTCTTTGAATCCTGTCTAAAACTTCCATCATTAATTTGACTTTTTAGCTTAAGGTGGCAGATAATGTTTAAAGGCGCATCCTGTATCATCATCTTCAGTGGCTGCTGTTAGGCATGGGGGGGGGGGGAACCTCTCACTCTGCAGGGTAGGAGAAACTTGAAAGAACAGGGTGCAGTTTGGAGTGTGTGTGAATCCGCACAGCTCCATAGATGTCAGTGGAGCTGATGTCAATGAAACATAACATAAAAGCTGGACTAACATTAAAAGAAACAAGCCCTGGATTGCTAGAAGCTCATTTTGGGAAAGGGTTAGCTCTCAGGTTTTATTTTGATTGTGAGCATAAATACCAAATGCCCTGGAAGCAAAAATACATTGTATTGTCTATTTCACTGGGGCTGCATCTTATCTCAAACAATTTCCCAAGTGTGCCAAATGATCGCATTACAAAGCAGGAGCTCAGAGAAAGGAAGCCGGCAGCCGATACAGACTCGACACTAAGATGGGTGCACTCTTGCCACATACTTCAACAGAAAGCACTCAAAAGATTTGCTCGGAAATAAGAACAGAGATCTTGGCAGTGCAATTGCATTTGCTTCTCTAGGAAAATGCTGCCCAGATAACATTCCATACAACTCTGGAATGTGCTTATGTCTTTCTGATTGCACTGTAAATCTGACTCCATCTTAAAGACTGGCTCTGTCCCCCCCCCCCCACCTCTCGTTGCCCCCACCAACAAAATGGTTTTATGTTGTCAAATCCCTCTTCCTTCCCCTCCCTGCCTCCTAGTCCCTCTCACCACTTTATGACTTTTTGCCAATGGTAAATGTTATTAACTCTCCCTGAATGCCGTTGGGTAAAGCTGTGAGAGCAACTCCTGCAAATTAACAAAGCCGGTCAAATTAGATTAGCCGCCACTGAATGGGGCCTCCACAAAAGAGGAGACACTTCTTAGCTTCCAGCTTCATTACTGCTCGACCTGCCTTGCTTCAAAACCTGGGTGTCATGTGCATGAAACCACCCGTGGCTTTTAAAGTAGGAATTGATCTTCAAGAAAGGGAAAAGTGCTAGGACAGGAACAATGAGAGGGGCAATTATTTTGCTCTTCTTGAGCCTTGGATGTGAAAACAGACTGGGGAACAATAGAAACAATAGAGTTTATTGTTCTCTATTCATGAGCTGTCATGTGACTCCCAATGGGCCACAATAGGGCCCATTTCCTTTTGGAAATGACTTGAGATTCTCACACACTTTTAATGTGTTGTCATTTTGTGAAGGATGGCAATTGCACATTTATGGGGCTATTAACTGTGGGTTGATGAATTCTTTATTTTCTAATATATACTGCGGAGTTTTGCCATATGTACATAAAATGTTTATTTAGGATTATATAGGCTGAGCAGAGACAAGGGAGAAACATCTGGAATCAAATCTATGTGGCTGATTTAAAATAATAGTCTCCCCCACCCCATCACCACCTCATCGAAATTCTATTCAGGGAAATCCTGTCTAAGCAAAGCAAGAACATCATGTTTTTTTGCAATGAAGCTGCATCTGTCCTAAAAGGCACATATTCCCTTAGGACTCATTAGGTCCTCTTGTATATGATAAGAAATGGGGCACATTACAGTGGTAGATTCTGATCCTTTCAGCCGTCATCGTTTAAGACACTCAGCTAGAATTGGGGGAAATATAAAAAGCAGACAGATGACCATGAAACTTGGTGTTGGGATCGAAAATGGAAGGTTCACAGGATCTGCTTGGCACTTACATAGTTTCTTATTTCAGAATATGAATATGGTGGACTAATATTCTGACTCCTCATCAGGTGGCTACAGGTGGTTGTTTTTGTTGATGTGTCTGTGTGCGTTTTAAATGGACCCTAGGCTTGAGGGTGGATGAATTTGCAAGCAAATTACGATCCAGGGCACATTGTTTGGCAGAGTGAGGTGGCCATCTTAGGTGGCAGATGCTGGAGGCGGAGAGTGGCAGTGAGGTGTTGAAGGACAGAACTGGGCCACATGGCCTGCCCTGGACCTTCTAAGCTAGCCTGCTACCCTCAGGTGCAGTGGAGAATATTGTCCCGTTAGCAGTAATAAAATAACATTCATGGATGAATGGATGAAAACATTTGTGTTTTATTTGCCATTTCCTATTAAAAACCCAAACCGAAGACACTCTTTTAGGAAACACAAGCATCTGATGACATCTCACCCCAAAGTTGCAACTGGGCTGTCTACCATTAAATTTAAACTTCAGATTCATTTTGAGAATTTCCTACAGCTCATTAAGAGCTACTTAAAATTTTAACTATTAAAAATTTAGGAACACTTTCTTTTTTTAATTCAGGTTGCCTGAAATTTTAATATCTGCTTAATTTTTAATCTGAGCCCTGACATGCATAAGGAAATGCAAAACCTGTTCTCTTAACAAATATGCAAAGATGTAGATTTCATATACTGTAATGGAGTAGCTCATTCTGCCCTCCACCACGTAATTATTAGCAGACACATTCCAGCTTTTGGTTTTCTTTCTACAGATTTTTAAAAGGTGCAGGTTACGTTGCAATATTTCTAAGTAGCCCCATTCTGTCTGCTCTGTGATGTATTGAGGGTGTACTTACAGGAATACACCACTATTACATTACAAGGTATGTCAAATGATTTTCATTCTCTAATTTTTTTTCTTTGCCTAATTAACAAGGAACTGAATTTGATCTTCTTTCTGTTAATTTTTTTTAAAAAAAAATCTCCCAGCAAACGTAGTTTTAAAACTTCTGCATCTCTTCCTGTCACATTGTATCTGTATTGTGTTCTTTTTAAAAAAAACAAAAACAACCATTTACAGTGTGAAGTACGACATTCTAGGAGATGATGACAGCACCTTGTCCCTAAGATTTACCCAGAATATAAAACACATAAAGTTAAAATAATGAATTAGAGAAAGGGTGGTGAATCTGTAGCTTTCCAGATGTTGTGGAAGTACAACTCCCGTCATCCATGGCAGTTGTATGCTGGCTGTGTTTGATAAGAACTAGAATACAACAACACCTAGTAGGGGGGCACATGTTCCCCTGTTAGATGAAAGTTTAATTACCATGAATATAGGCAACCAAACCAAACCAAACCAAACCAAACCAAACCAAACCCAAAGACATCATTATTGTGCTTTTTGTCATCCTTCAGATGAGATGGGAAAATTTCTTTACATGAACGACCTTAAGTAAACTTATTTTAGGAGCTAAGATTGGTTTGTTATTGGTTTGTTTTGTTTTTGTTAGGGTTTTTTTTTTATCTTGTATTTTGTGAACTTGTGCCATGAGATCTATGGATGAAGGGCGGTATACAAATTTATAATGATGATGATGATGATGGTGATAATAATAAATTTAATTTTATTACGATGGGGGCATTGCCCCAGTGGTGCAATTCAAACTACAGTGCTGTATTTCACAGTACGGGTTCAAAGCCCTATATTTTAGGAATTGGAATCTATTCACCTAGTCAAGGGCCACAGAAAACTACTTGACAGGTAGCATTCCATATGTGATCTGTTATCCCCTCATACACTCAGGTCCTTCTAACCTCTGAATCTAATCTTCAGTGGTTTTTAGATACATGACATTTCTCCCCTCCCCCGCTCTCTTTTTCTACCTGATCACTTTTGTTTGTGTGATAATGAGTAGGTAATCATTGTAAAATGCATTCGTAGCTAAATGAGTAATGCACTTTTTTTTCCTCTTTCAATTTTTGTACATTAGAGTGAAACTGCTTTTTCGAGCACTTATTAAGAAATGCTCACAAAGGGTAAAGGCAAACTGGTAGTTAAATTGAGGTGGGGAACGAAGCTCACATTAAGGGCACCATTTGTATAAGATATCAGAGTGGAAAAGCACATGTAAAAGGAAATAAAAGCATAATATAGATGGACCATATTTGTAGGTTCTGAGTGGGGGAAAATCAAGATAAAATAGTAAATGGAGGATAGCTTTTTAGCATTAGCAAAAAAGCAACGTGACACAAAGATTCTGCTATTGAACAACAACTTCTAATTTGTGCCCATTATCTTGCCACTACATGTGGCACAAATAAATTGTTGAGGAACTTTCTTACTACATTTCTCCTTCTAGAAATGGGCTATGCACTCAGCTTCATGACCTCCATGCACCGTGCAACCTAGATTTACACTGAGGGGGGTCGGAGACAACCAAATATGATTAGCAGACTCTAACATACGTCCGTAATATAAATGGATTCTCCATATGGAAACAGGCTGCTTTTAATTTTTTTTTAGGTATCTACAGAGTTTTCTCCCTCAGAGTTATATGTGCATAGATAAAAACTAATGCTTGATTATAAATACCTAGACAACTTTTTAAAAATACTCAGGGTGGCATTTTTTTAAGGGGGCATTTCCTTAACTGAATGAATAGCAAGTTCCTGATTCAAGCAGTTACATGACAAGATTGCTGAGAAAGGTGAATCTGGGATTTAGTTTTATATCCATCCGGTCATGAGATGTTCAGTTTCTTTGTTTTGTTTTGCTCACCACAACCTCCCCCCCTCTACTTTTGAGGAAAATTTAACCATAAAAGTTACTAATGCTGCCACTAGTGTAGATATTTGTCTCCTGTTCGTGATATTATTCCAGCCATGTATCAAACACGTTTCCTTGTCTTCGGCCAGAGTTTGCAGATTTTACTGCTCTGTATGAAGATCTCCTGTTGAACAGATGAGGGTGCAGTCAGTTTTAGCTGTGCTGTTCAGCTGCTGACTGCGCCAACCATTATTGTAGTAGGTGTGCCTAAAGCCTCACTCCAGCAAATGATCTCTAATCCACATGGTGAGCTAAGTTTCACCAGACATAGCCCCACCTGTTTGCATCGGACATAGGATGAGGCAAAGAACGCCTGTTTTAGTGACCTAAGGTGTAACTTGACCCAGGACTATCCTGTATGTAGGGATAAACAAATCTGTCAATTTCAGCTTTTATTCATTTCTCATTTTATCCGGCCTTAAGTTCATAGTACCATATATCTGTGTGAATTTTTGGATTTTTTAAAAAGTTCTCATGAAAATTCACCAGGATTGTTTTGTTTTCTGATGTAACATTTTTACAAGAAATTTTTCCATACTGGTATGATACTTTCACTAATATATGCATTTTTATGTATACTGTCCGCTAATATACACATTTTTGTACACAGCATTTGATTGGTAGAGATGCACCACTAAATTCAGAGAAGTCTGAATTTCAAAGGATAGTTGCGATTTAGTTCTTTCAGGAAGCAAATTAAATAGGTTTTCCTTAAAATGCAAAACTTTACCCCATTGTTTGTTGTTTTATGGACAACTTTCCCCATACTTTTGACATTGCTAAAGAGCCAAATCAAGGAAAAGGAAAAGGTCCTGTAGAGATAACACTCTGAATCTTGCAAGGTGGACTGTTGTAATAAAATATCTTAGCTAGGATCCAAACCAAAGCATCACCGTGTGCACAGAAGCAGTTCTGTGTACACACGAAGGTGCTTCAGGTATTCTGTTTTGTGAATTCCAGGGCATTCCCATTACTATTTATATGCTACCCATCTGACTGGGTTGCCCCAGCCACCCTGGGCGGCTTCCAACAAAATATTTAAACACAAAAAAACCTCAAATATTAAACACCTCCTTGTACAGTGCTGCCTTCAGATGTCTTCTAAAAGTCAGATGTTTATTTCCTTTACATCTGATGGGAGGGCATTCCACAGGTCGGGCGCAACTACCGAGAAATAATCTCTGCCTCGTTATGTGTCTTTGAGAAAGAAGATTGAATCGGCACATGGAACAAGAAGTCCTTTACCAGCATCTCATTTCAACAAGGCACTGATGAACAATATACCAGAACTTCCCTTGCACTCCTTTGAGATGGGTGTGGGTTGGCCTGAGAGCTGGCATCATCATCTGGCATCTGTAGGAAGCTACCAGGGCCTCAACACCCTGGCGAGGCTCACATAAAAAATTATTCTTTTATTAATTAACTAAAATTATATCCCCTTCCTCCCAAAGGAGCCAAGGGTGGAAAACACATAAGCGATTAAACAATTAGAACATCCGAAAACATCTTGAATAAAATTCCAACACGGATGCAAACTGGGAAAGATCTCTACTTAAAAATCTTGCTGGCAGAGGAAGTTCTTCAGGAGACACCAAAAATGCAACAGTACCTACCTAATATTGATGGGGAGGGGGGATTCCAGAGGGCAGGTGCCATGACACTAAAGGTGTGATTCCTATGTTGCGTGGAAAGGGAATTCCTGATAATATGGTATCTGCTGCAGAAGGCAGCAGGATCTCCTGCAGGGGCAATGATCAATTGGATACACGATTGGGTGAGATGCTCTTTTCAGCCCTGGGCCAACTTTCCCCCCGCCCTGGTCCTGTGCTTTAACAGCAGCTCCATCTAGTTGCCATTTTAATTTCCTACAATGCTTCCTGGCATCACAGGGACATTGTGGGCAGTTTACATGGCAGACCCCAGCCAGTGCTGCTGCTTGGAGCAGTGCCAGAGGCCCGAAACATGGAGTTGCACAAACCAGAGTGTTCTGAGATTTGTATGCACAAGTACACGGAACAGTCACAAAGAGCAATGAGTCCTCCCCTTAATTTTTTTTTTAAATCCTCCTTTTCTCCTTTTAAATACTCTGACTTTTTCCTTTCCATTTCATTTCTCACGGTTTGTCAGGGAGGTTATGACACTTCAGCAGGTATTCTGTGAGAAATGGTCTGGGCCATTTATACTTTTCACAGTGGCTCCTTCCCCATTCCTCAAGCTAGATAAGGAAACAAAAGAGCTATTGTTGCTTCCAATCACAAGCCAATGGAGGGGGGGGGGCACATACAGGTTTATAGACATTTGTTTTCGTTTTTGAAAAAGAAAATCTCATATCCCCTGTATACTGTTGTTAGATTAAGAGGAAAGGTAACAGGAATAATGGAGAGAATGTTTGCAGGGGAAAAAACAACATTTTGCAGCACTCAGTGTTACAAATATTGGTGATTTTTAAGTTTAAGTTGCTATTTTTCAGATGCTAACTGAAACGGAGTCATCATGAAACTATCACCATTCTGATACAATTAAAAAAATCTTTGCCAGATGTCACTACCGATTCAGTTCATAGGCGTATGGATTTTAATGACTGTGTGTAGAATTTCATGTTTTCCTGGAAGGAACAGCATTTCTATGTGATGACGTTTCAGTAAAAAGGATTTAATATCTTTTGGGGGATAAAAGGTGTCTTTTCAGAATGCTTCATTGGTGCATACTGCCATTTGTGCATTATTTTTCAGTATCTTCACTCAGAGCTGCCTTTTGCTTTGTGCATCCTGCCCCTGCAAAGTGCTTAATACCTTTCCCAACAGAACAGAACAGAATAAACTTTATTTGCATAGCCAACAGGCCATAGCATCAAAGGACAAACAACAGAAGTACATTACAAATATAATTAAAATCTTGTGACCGATTAAAACCCTAGGTAAATTAATAATCTCAGTACTTAAAACTTGGCAGAAGTCATAAAATAATAGTAATAAAACATAATGATAATAATCATAAAAACCCAGGCGAGGAATCCGGGTGACCACGTTGATATCATTCAGATACCAGCTCTCAATCTCATTGCTCTCTCGATAAAATTGGCAACCTTCTCTGTTGTCAAGCTGTTCTGATCGGCTAGAAGTGAGCACAATTTGGCTTCGCAAGAGCGGCCGGGGATGGCCGATAGGAGCGGCGTGATGGTCTCGTCCCTGAGATCTTTATATAGGGAGCAAGACAAGAGAACGTGTGACGCCGTCTCTACATAGCCAGCTCCACAGGGGCAGAGCCGGTTCTCAAATGGAATTTTTTGATATCTACCTTCGAGAACAGCTGACGGTAACATATTTAGTCTGGCCAGTGTAAAGGCCCGCCTAAGTTTTGGAATGGTTAGGGTAGACAAATAAGGTGCCCGAAAATCAAAATGGGAGGGGGGCAGATAAGCGTACCAGGCACTAAATTTCTTAATATAGGCCAAATTATTCTGCTGCTCAATATCCTTCAAGCGCTGTTCGATAATGGTTTTTGCCTTGGGGAGACCCACTTTCAGGAGATGGTGTGCTTGTAGGCCACATGTAAGTAGTTTTTGATGCACTGCTTTGGACCACCGACTTCTATGAGCGTCTCGTGCTACTAGAGGTAATAGTCCGGATGGGTTTAAATTTAAACGAAGCCAATAGTTGAATGTTCTTATCCAGGTCCGGGTCTCAACGGAGAGGAGGCCGGTCTCCAGCCGTAGGGCCGCATTTGGTACGCATGATGGAACGGCTAGAATCTGTCTTACGAATTTAGACTGGACCGTTTCGAGTGTGCGGCAATGATTTCCCGTCCAGATTTGGGCCCCGTAGAGTAGTTGTGCCAAGGGTTTTGCTTGAAAGACATCCAAAGCTGCTGGGATATGTCTGCTCCCCTTCGTAAAGTAAAAGCGGGACAGTATTTTGACGCTTTGAGATGCTTTTTCCCTAGCATATTTATGGTGGGCCTCCCAGGCCCCTGTTGACTGGAAAACTACTCCGAGGTATTTGAAAATTTTGACCTGTTCTATTGGCTGATTGTCCATCACCCATCTGTGATGTCTGTGTCTCCTAGCGAAGACCATGACTTTAGTTTTTTGGTGATTAACTACCAATTGATCTCCCCTGCAGTAAGCTGAGAATTCTCTTAGTAGCCTTTTGAGGCCTACTTTAGTTCGTGATAAGAGAACCGCGTCGTCCGCATAGAGGAGCACTGAAATTGATTTTTCGGCCAGTTTGGGGGCATGGAACTCTGGGGATGTTAGGTGTTTGACCATGTCATTGATATATAAGTTAAATAAGGCTGGGGCTAGAATGCAACCCTGCTTGACTCCTTTGGTGGCTGGTACAGGGCCAATTAGTTGCCCATTTACTGAGGCTCTTACATATAACTTGGAGTCTTTATATAGGCTTTTTATCAGGAATAGTAATCTTTTGTCGATGTTGGTAGCATTGAGTTTCGCCCAGAGTTTGATTCGTGAAATCGAGTCAAAGGCCGCCTTTAGGTCAATAAATGCTGCGTATAGAATCCCACGTGTTTTGTTGACATATTTGTCAATGAGATGTGCTAGTACGAAGCAATGGTCTATTGTTGTTCTGCCCTGTCTGAAACCGGCTTGCTCCTCTGCCAGAACTGCCTCAGTTTCCATCCAGTCGATTAGTTTAATGTGGAGGTGTTTGGCGTACAATTTGCTGGGAATGGGGAGGAGGCTGATGGGTCTGTAGCTCGCTGGATCTGCCATAGGACCCTTTTTATAGATTGGGATGATTACTGCCTCTGTCCAGCAACCAGGGATTATGCCTGTTGAATCAATGTATGTAAATATTGACGCCATTATGGGAGCCCACCAACTGGTATTGTTCTTCAGGAGCTCTGCTGGAATGTAGTCTATGCCCGGGGCTTTGTTGTTTTTCAGTTGGGCAATTAGTTTCCCCACCTCCTCTATGGAGACAGGAGGCCAATATGGTAAATTCTCAGAGTAGGCACTTGGATCGTTGTGCTGAGCTTTGTCATCATAGAAGAGGGTTTGGAAATATTTCATCCACTCCTGGGGTTCTACAGTGCATGTGGGACCAGTCTGTTCTTGGCCCAGGATCCCCCTAATGGTACGCCAGAAGGAGGTTGAGTCTTTGTCATTCGAGGCCTTCACTAGTCTACACCAGGCCATTCTCTCGGCTTTTTGTTTTTTTACCTTTAATAGCTGTTTGTAATTTCGTCTTAAGTAGATATAGGCCATAAATAGCGAGGGTGCTCCGGTGTTTCTGTAATTCCGATAGGTTGATCTCAGACGTTTCCTTGCTTGTCTACACTCCGAATCAAACCAACTCTCTTGATCCTTTGCCCGCTTTGTAACAGAGTTAAGTATCTCAGTTGTTAGGAAGGTCTTTAGTCTTGCTAATAACTCGTTGAACGAGTCCATGGCCTTTGCCCCGGTATTGGCTAATACAATGGCTGAGTAGATGGTCTTCACGTCTTCCGAATGGAGGAGGTGAGTTAACTCTGTATTAAGCATGGGGGACCATTTAATGCTTCTGGGGGCCAATAATCCCAGGTTAACGATGGGGGTGTAGTAAAGGTTAGCCGTGGGTTTGTTAAACGATGGGCCATTGAGCGCTAAAGTTAGTGGGAGGTGGTCGCTTTCGGTGTTATGTCCCACTTGAAACTTCGACACAGAATTATAGGCGAATCTTGATATCAGAATATAGTCTATCACACTTCCTCCCATCTTTGAAAAATGGGTATACTCCCCTGGGTGGTCCTCCTCCCTACTACCGTTTAATATCATCAGCTCCCTTCTTTTTGCGACCTGGGCTAGGCATAGCCCCGAGAAATTACATTTATTATCTTTGGAAAGTCGTGAGACGCATTCTTCGGTTGGGCTTTCAGGGTCCTGCATCTGATTATATTGGCTGTAAAGGTTGTCATCATCAGTTCCCATACGGGCGTTGAAATCCCCCCCGATTATGATCGGTGTAGAAGGGTAGGAAGTTTCTATGGACTCTAAGAATGCCTCTAACTCTGCCCAGTTAGCTTTCACTATAGATTTTTTTTGGCAGGGGGGCAGGTAGACATTGACCACTACCAGTGCATCTCTCTTGATTTTGAGTAGGACTGCCGTGGCTAGTGAATTGCAGTTTGGGAGGGCTTTTAAGGAATGTTCAAGCTCTGTGGAGATGAGACTAGCTAAACCTCCACTAGGCCTACCTCCCCTCACAGATGGAGTAGCAAGTAGGGAGTGGCAAGAATACCCATTGAACAGAATGGGGTCGCTGTACCAGGTCTCCTGCAGGAGGATGATATCAAATCGCTTAAGAAACATCGCAAATTGTTGATTGTTTTTCTTGGCGCGCCATCCTGCAATGTTCCAGGACAGCAGCTTTAATTCTCTGTCCCTCCATGGTGTAGATTTGTTGGGTCCACAGAGTCCAGTGACCCCTTTACATCTAAAAAAACACTCCCATTAAGTTTGTCAATAGGCATCTGCTGCATAGGGGAGTGATTATCCATAGCTCCCGGGGACTTAAGGGGGTGGTTTGGGCTTGGGGGAGTAGCTATTTCATTTGGGGAGAGTTTAAGATAGTTGAACCAGGTACTCGGAGATGTGACAGTCTGTTTTAGTTTTGCCTTACCATACACCAGCGGGGGCTGCGATTGGTCTTCCGAATCTACACATTTAAAGGCGCCTCCCGCCGTCCTCTTGTCCACTAGGCACTTGGGGGATATAGGCCGTGTGTATGAGCCTTCCGTAGTCTCAACATGGGCCACCTTTTTGGTCAGTCTGCTTCTCAGGGTGTCCAGTCTAACCAAGATTTCCCTTTGGGCTGACGTCTGTAGTGACCAGAACCGATTTATTAAGGCATGTTCTTCTATGGAGAAAGAGTCCTCTCTGTCGTTCGAATGAAGTTGAGTCTCAATAGGAGCTTTGTTTTTCTGCTGATGCACTAGGCTCTGGTTTTGTTGGTTTTGTTGCATGTGCACTCTATCGTTTTGTTCCTCTGTTCCTGGTCTCCCTTCCCCCTTGGCCGCCAGTAGGGAGGTTGGCAGGGCCAAAGCTGGATCCGTCAAAGCTCTACCCCTTAAGGCAGTCCCTTCTTGCCGGTGGGATGGTCGTCTAGTAGATCGTGGGAAGGGGTTCATAGGGAGGGACCGTTGCTGCGAATTCCGGGCGTGATCCTCAATCCTCCTTGTAGGTCGGCTAACCAAATTTGCTGAGTCTGGGATTTTCCCAATAATGCCCCTACAGTTGTTAAAGAAGCATCTTTGTGGGAAGATTCCGTACCAGTTGAGGCGATTTTGAAGTTTGCTCAAAAGTGTAGGAAGCCTGGGAGAATCGAACTTGAGCACCAAGCGCTTAAATTTTGGAGTCTCTGGCAGCCATTCTAATGATAGGAGATCGCCCTGGGCCAAGTAGGACCTGGTCAACATTCGCAGTGAGATCACAGCAGCTTTACAATTTCTCCAGGCATGGTAGGGGAAGCGGGAGTGAACGATGTTCAAGCATATATTGTTAGGGGTGAGTTGGAGGTTTACTAGCTGCTGCCCCCTACTTGGGCTCTGTGCCTGATGATTATCAGGTCCCTGGTGATTTGATGGCGGAATCAAAATCGGGGTAGGGGTTTTGGTGAGAGCATTTAGTTTTCCCTCTAACATATTGACGGAGGCTGATAGCACCTTTATTTCGTCAGCCAAGTGCAGGCAATATTTCTGCAAAGTCCTCAGCTCCACTGAGTGTACTATATCGCATAAAGATTTACAGTGAGAGTCGGAGTGAGGAGAGAGGCCGGCTGGGCTTGAGGTTATATCCAACAGCGGTTTGTCTCCTGGCAAGGGAGTATTTACAGTCGTTGCGAGGTCATACGGACAGTCTACCTGCTTGGAAGTGTTTAAAAGGTTGTTTGAAGTCATTGCAGGATCATGTAGACAATCTAACTGCTTAAAGGTAACAGGCGAAGGGGGCACGAGATTGCAGAAAAACTCTTCTAACGATGAAATAGAAGGCTCTACGGTCTTAGGTGGTAAATCCAGCCCAGTAGGTTTCGAGATCTTAGACATAGGTTCTGAGGCATTAAAGGAAAGGTCTTCCACAGAAGAGGTACGGCCACGTTTTAGGTTCGTCATGCTGGACCCCTAGAGCGGCTCGGTTATCTAAGAGTCCTTCAAAGGCCAAGCAAAAGCTGGTGGAAGGCCAGGGAAGCTGCCCTAGTTACGGCTAATCAGGTTGTTAGTGAAGCTCATTAAAGAGATTTATAGCGCTGAGATTGCAAGCTTCCACAGAGTGAGTTCCTGGCGTTAACATCAAACCATTATCGTGCCAACTTCTCGAGAAAAGTAGGAGCAAAGTAACTTACAGCATGAACTGAAAGGGGAGCTCCGGCAAGCGCGTCTTACTTCGTCGCCATCTTGACCCCGCCCCCCGCCCCCCTACCTTTCCCAATATAGCATCCAGGTTCTGCAACTGCTTGCCTAGGGAAGCCCACCTTGCCCCTTCCCTGATGGCTTTGGGATGTAGTATGGGCCACAGCTAGGACCACAGCATGCATTGAAAGGAATTAGAGCTGTCTAATCGAGTTTGTGCAGCACATATGGAATGAAGGTATGGAAGAGAGCATTGGTACAGAAAGCCCAAAGGGAGCTCCCATGGTAGGTTCTAAGTTCTCAGTTTTCCTGGCAACAAGAGATGGTATGAATCATGTGTTAGTTGTTTTGTATTCCCAACAATACTAGTGCTTGATAGCAAGAAGTTGCCTCTTTATGCTCTGAGAAATAATAGCAGTTCAAGGACTAGGAGAAGGATTGGTTCATATAATCTGACAATCCTGCATGCGGCTACTTCGGTGAAAGAATTCATGGGTTTCAGGAACAAGGAAGGAAGGAAGGAAGGAAGGAAAAAGAAGCGGTTCCATGTTGTGGATTTTAGAATGAGCTTCCCTCCCACTAATACATGTAGTGATGTTTGAAATGAGTCATCAATTGCTGAGTAGAAAACACATACACTTGGCTCATTGTAGGTCATATTGGGAAAATAATCTAAATGTGTACTGCTCAGAGCAACAGATGCACAAGAGGCAAAACTGCAAGATACAAAGAGCAGGTGGCACCAATTCACAGGCTCAGAGCCAAACTTGACTAGAAATCAATTGCAAGTGTGGGAGCCCTGATCCGGACTGCGACCCTGGCGGCAATGACAGTGGGGAGAGGTAGAGAGGGGTTAACCTTTTGCCCCCTGCAGTCCTGATCTAGAATGGGGGGAGGGCTGTGCTTGCCGTTTTGAGTTGTACATTTTGAGTTCCTATTGCAGTCAAATGGAAGTTTTCTCCTCAATGGGGCTTGCACTTGTGGGGTCCTCTGTACAGACTGGGACTGTTGTGGGAGAGTGGGGCCAAAGGGTTAAAACTACCTGCCTCCCACACCAGAGTCTTGATCAGGTTAGGTCCCTTGCAAATGGATGATTATGATGATGTTGATTACTATTAAGCCAGTCACATTGCCAATTATGTGACTGGTAAATTAATCCAGTTGGATTAATAATCTGTATTTTGAAAAAAGAGTACTCTGGTCATGCTGGATTTTCTGACTGTAATAAACATCAGCATTTATTCCTCAACAGCTAAAGTACAAAAAGATGTCTTTTGGAAACTGATAATAACCAGGTATATATTTTAACATACTTTCATTGCATTGCCTCTGGGTAAAGTTCTGTTCACTGTTCCCATTAACCTTTCTAGAGTATTTAACTTGGGTTTCAGTTATAACGTCAACACCCTTTGCTTAAACTGATTCATGGCATAAGAAGCGTTATTTTGTTCACATTGAAAGCAGAAGTGTTCATCAGTGTTGCCCTCTTGACTGGTGTTAGTCCAATTTCATTTTAAAAGGAACCTGTGCTGCCTGGGTTGATGCTAAACAGACATTTGCTAGAGTGTTGGGCCGCGAAAACTTGTGTCAAGTCTACAATGAAAATGATCATCTAGTGCTTATGGGCAATCTGTATCCTCCTATGTGTGGAGGTTTCTTTGGGAATCAGAGCTGCCATTAGGCTGTTGTTAGAATTTTGAGAATGCCCATTTTGTGCTCTTTTAAAGGACACTTGCTACTCTTCATTGTTGCAGGTGCAAATTTGAATTTTGTGGCAAATGGGCCAAATGATGAGATCCTCAAATAGTGGGGGTGCATATTCTAAAGTATCCAAGAGCTTGGGGCATTTGCATAATATGAATGCTTCCAGTTAACGACATGCTTCAAGAATGTTTCCAAAAGGAAGCATTCTCAGCAGTGTGTTGATGTGTGGGACAATTGGTTAGTGGGAAAGCACACACAATGCATGTGAGAGGTCCGTGGTTCAATCCCTATAGACAAGTGGTGGTGAACCTTTTAGAGATAGAGTGCCCAAACTGCAACCCAAAACCTAATTATTTCTCTCAAAGTGCCAACACAAAGTTGTTCAGCTTTTTTTTTTTTTTTGGTGGAGAAGGGGGTTGCACACTGTTGTTGAACTTTCATTGAGGGGAATGCCTAGAGCTTTTTGGGGGGGGTTTGCCATGAGTTGGCTTTTGGGGGGGGTCCAGGTTTGTTGAGCTTTTTGGGGGGGAATGCTGAGAGGCAGCCACCAAACTAACACAGAGGGAGCCAATCGACAACAGGCAATAATCTGGCTCGCACAAGCAAAAAATAACCCGTTTACGGCTCGCAGCGGCATGGGGGCCCGAGGAACTCTAGTGAGAATTTCCTGCCCACAGTGGCCTGGGGGGGGGGGGAACGGCTGCCCACTTCATCAACCTCCAGCAACGGCGCGGATTGACCAATGGTGCATGTGCCCACAGAGAGGGCTCTGAGTGCCCATTCTGGCACCACTGCTATAGACTGTGTCCAAGAAGGGCAAATACTTCTGCCTGAAATCTTGGTGAGCCACAGTCAATCAGTGTAGTTAATCCTGGACAGGATGGAACCATGCCCTGAGTTCATATATAAAGCAACTTCCCATGATTCATACACGGGCATGAATTAATGCAGCTGCTTTCCTGGTTTACTTCTGTGCGCGCGCGCACACACACACACACACACTTCTGAACATCTGCAACAAGACCGTATTACCCCTTTCCCTAGCTAAGGTATGTTGGTTGGTTGCTTTCAAATAGATCTGAGATGAAGGTGGGGACTGGAGAAATGTCTGCTGATGTGACAAAGGCACTGATGCCACCCTAAAGATTAACATGTCTGAAGATGCAGTTGCATGTTAGACAAGGATCAAGGCACTGAAGTTTAAAACTCGGGAGTCAATTATTTACATATTTACCTGGAAGAGAGGTCCCACTGAATGTGGAATGGGGCTTACTTCCGAGTAGGGATGGGGAGAAATTCAATTCAGTTCACATATAACAGCAAATGTATCACATCCACACTTTTTGAAACAGTATGAGAACCAAAACACAGCCATCCTTTAAAATTCACACTTCTCCAAATTTTGTGACGTACCGGTAGTTCCCCAAACAATGTTTACAAAGAAAATATTAATGGAAATAACATACAGAAGTGCAGTGTTTTAAAATAATTGCTTGCAAAAGTGAGTTCATTAGTCAAAACTGTGTACATAAATGTGTTTATTCAGAGAAATTCAAAGCAAAATACTGATCAATTCTAATGAACCCCCCCCCCCACCTCAATTGTAAATTGCTGTAGAAATGCGAAGAATTGAATTTGGAGAAAGGAGAAATTGAGAGAGGAGAAACTGACAGATCTTTCCATTCCTACTTCTGAATGGGATTCATAGGGTTATTCAAGTTTCTTTTATCCAAAATGACCCAGGGGGTGATACTGTAACATGCAGTTATACATATGAATGCCATGATGGGACTCTACTCCCACCAGCCCAGTTAATCAGGTAGGGAATATAAACACAGCAAACATAAAAGGATTTCTACTGTAAAAGGTATAAAAGCTCTAGGCCTGTCTCCCTGAAAAGCATGTAGCAGATCACCTCTAATAAAAGCAACTTCCTTTTCAAGCATATACCCTACATCCACGTAATATAAATATATACTCAGATAAAAGATAGTATTTTAGTGCCACAACTCTTCCTTGGAGCAAAGTCAATGTTCACACATTCAGCTTGAGGGGGACAGTTTTGTAGAGTCACAAACAACACAGGCCCTTCAAACTCTTCTGAGTGAAAATCAAATCTTATCATCCTTTTATTGAAGTGTCTGTTTGCTTTTTCCTTTCTTTTCTTGAAATGTGTGTCGTAGCAAAGGTAACTTGCAAAGGTAGCAAGATGAACATACACATGCTATTATAGTGCTTTAAACATCTAGCTGTTTTTTTAAAAGTTTCTTTTAAACTTAGGAGCAAAAAATAGTTGCAGGGATAGTAAGGAAATGCTGGCTGTGGCATGGGGGTGAATTGAAGCAACAATACTTCAATGTTCTGGCTTAAACTAAGAACGCAGTAAAGGGTGTGCTTAACTTCAACGTTCGTTGCATTGAGGTCAATGGTTTGTTTGAACAGTCTCCTGGTGATTGCTTTAAAGTGAATGCTTTAAGGGGGAAAAAATAAGAATATGATGCTCCCAATTAATGCCTACTCTTCAAATAATATATAAAAGCATTGTCCTTGGTCAAAGTGTGTGCACACACAGTTTCAGTCATGTAATCAATAGCACCAATAATTGTTTCCGGAGGAGAGATGAATTGTGGGGACTGAAACCACCCTTCCTACTCTGTGCTCCTAAAATAGATAGGGACCATGGTTGCCAATTGCCTAAACCGGGGCTACATGGACACAACCCAGGAACCACATGCACCAATGTAAGGCTGAGATGTGCTGCTGAGCTCATGTTCTGCTTAGGGCTTCCTATGAGCATCTGGTTGGTCATTGTGGGAACAGAATGCTGGACTAGACTGGCCTTGGCCTATTCCATCAGGGCTCTTATTAAATTAGGAGGTCTTATACTATTCCGCATCCAGCTAAGGTTATACACATAGAAACCTGCATCCTCATATATTTTAATGCCTGCAGAAGGTCTCAGGTTTGATCTTTTGTATCTCTAGGTAGGGTTCAAAAAGATTCCTTCTGGAAACTCTGGAGTGCTGCAGCTAGTGAATATAGACAAGTAATGAGTTAGAGGGACCAGTGAGCTTACTATTAAGGCATCTTCTCATGAGTATTCCTCTAGTGCAGTTAGGTTTGTTGGAAAAACCCCGCACCCCACTTTCCTGTGGTTCAGACATGTGTCTGCTTGATTAACTCTGTCAAAAGATGCTGCTTATGCAAATATCGCTGAAGAAATCTTCAGATGACTCTGTCAGCTATACACAGCTTTGCGTGTGTATGTGTGTGTGTTTAAATTCTAAACTCTACATGGTTGACTTGCGAGCTTATTTTCCAGATCACCGAGAGAAATGAGAGACTTTTTTTGACAGACACTGGCTAAAGCAGCTTAAAATCAGAGGCACTGGGTTTCTAAAGGAATATCTCTCCGAGAGCTATTGACCACATTTTCCGCAGGTCATTGCTCAAGTGGTTGTTAGGCAGTGCGTTGGGACACAAAGTGTGTATAATGCTGCTTGCATTTTCTGTTGTGTATGCGGACCAGAAACGCCATTTTGGCACCCTTATGTAGTCATTTTGACAGACTACTTTATATTCTTCCAATTTTAGCACATACCCCTACTATGCAAGCTAAAATATTTGGGTGTTGCTGTTTTTTGTTTTATGAAAGTCACAGGTGCAAATGCAGGCACATATCACAGGGAGCTTCTGATTGGCTATGGCTCTCCGCAGTATATGCCCATGGGGGCAAATGTAAGAAGGGAAGCAGCCTTAATACTGAGGAATCCATAGGGGGGTGCCTTACACCAGACCGCTCTTCATTTACCTAGCCCAGTAAGGTCTACTTTGACAGGCAACAGCTCCCCAGGGTTTCCAAGTGGAAAGCTTATACACCACCTGACACAATCATTAGACCTGGAGATGCCAGGGACTGAACCAGGTATCTTTGCTATGTGGATCATGTGATCTACCACTGAGGCATGGCCCTAACCATAATTCAGGTTTGAATAGGTTTTCTTGACATGTGCAGCACATCACACTGCACATCACACTTTAGATGTGGGAAAGTTTAAAGTACAGTTTGTTTTTTAAGCAGTGTGCATGTTACAATTAAAATGTCTAATACAGTGGTACCTCGGGTTACGAACTTAATTCGTTCCCGAGGTCCGTTCTTAACCCGAAACCGTTCTTAACCTGAGGCACGCTTTCGCTAATGGGGCCTCCCTCTGCTGCCACGCCGCCGCCATGCAATTTCCTGGGGCAAAGTTCTCAACCTGAGGTAATACTTCCAGGTTAGCGGAGTTTGTGACCCGAAGTGTTTGTAACCTGAAGCATTTGTAACCTGAGGTACCACTGTATGTCCAGAAAAACCTTTCTGAGTCATGGCCTGTGTCTGCAGAATGTTGCACCACTTTGGCACAGACACAGTGGACTCATGCTACTGTGATTATTTTAGCCTATGATCAGGAGTCACAAAAAATGAACCATACATAACATTAGCTACATCAATTGTTAATTCTAATTTGCTCTGAGGAAGCAAAGCTGTTATAGATTCCCCCTGCTCCTAAAGCTAACTCCTTTTTGTTGTTGTGAAAAAGTACATGTCAAAAGGTCAAAATTAACGAAGAAAAATGCAAATTCGGAGTTCCACTGGAGGAACAACCCAATGCTTTTAGCAATTTCTGATGAAATTAGGAAGGGGAAAACACCCAGTCCTACTTACATTTTACAGCCTAATGAAGCATGTTACCTCCTGTAGTTCCTCCCAACTTGAAATTGGAACTGTCTCATTAGCATGAAGTGAAAGAAGAACAGGCCAGTCAGTGAAGTCAGCTTTTCATGGTGGATTCCTGAAATGTCTTCCCCTCACACCTTTGGTTTTAAGCAGATGATGGTTCGCTACAGTAAGTAACATCTGAAGAAAGCGACAAATGTTAAGTACATCTAGAAGACTTGGAAATTCCAGGCTAAATTAAGCTTTGCTTAAAAACATAATTTTGTGTGTGTGTGTGTGTATATATGCATGCAAAAATTGTCCAACTTTCCCCTCAAGATGGGAAACATAGAGGAAATCAAAGTCTGTGGTACTACAGATCCCTAGGGCTTCTTCTAAGGCTTTTTCCAAAAGGTCAGTGGGAGCTCTGTTATAAATGCAGTAGCTTGGAGAGCGAAATACGTTATTATTGTGCATTGTTAGAATAAAGATTATTCTGGTTCTTGTTCAATATCTTTTGGCATGTATTATACAAAATCGTCCTCTTGCACAGTCAAAGTTAAGCCCTTTTAACAAGCCCATTGTTTTCAATAAGTGAGATTTAAGTGTGTGCTTAATTCTCCCATTGAAATAAATGAACTTTTAAAAGTACTTCGCTTTTAGTGGAATTGTTCCTATAGTTATTATGGGAAGAAATTAGCGAACATTCATATACAGAGCCAGTTTCTAGCCTGTCAGACCCAGTACTACTTTCTGTGGCTGAAGGAAATGTAGAAGGATTTCCAAAGGTGTACCGTTTGTTGGTTGGGAAGAATCATTGCAAAAGAGCAGACAAAGGGGGTATGATTGCAGCGTTGTACTGCTATTTCTGTTCATCAAATTAGTATATTGGCAGACAAGGAGAGTCTTCATCAGGTTGATCTTTTACTCTGATCTGCTACCTTGTGCTACAGTGAGGTGTGAAGCAGGAATAATAAGGCAGAGAAAGTCATCCCAAAAATCATAGGTTCAAAGAATGTAGCTTCCGATAATGCCCTTGCTACGGATAACAGATCTGACATTTGCAATGTCTTTTAAAACCTCATTTATTGCAAGCCGTGTTCAGTTGGCGTTATTCTCCAGCTTACGAAAGCCAAGGGCTGATAGATATTTTCGCAGAGAGGAAGAAACCTGGCTGGATCTAGACACATCAAAGAAGCGTTTCAGTTTAAAGCGTTGTAAATTTAAACAGGGAAAACGGGTAGAGAAAAAACAGGACTCCACTTCGCCCTCTGGTGGCACAATGTTATATTGCAAAAACAACACATATAAATCCGCTTTTTCCTTACCAGTCTAGCTGAGTCCCCAGATACAGTAGTTACAGGGGAAGTTAGAACAGAAGGGTTAGGGGAAAGGAAATGAAGTGATTCATGCTTAGTAATCAGTGCTTAGCACCAGAGAAATGATTGGCTGGATGGAAAACCCCACACACCCAAACAGAAATTAGTTTTCAGAAGAACAGTTCTCGTTCAGAATCTCCTCAATATATATTTTTTCCTGCTCTGCTTGTTAACATTGTGTCAACTGGACTATTTTTAGGTCTGTCCAGGAGGCAGCATAAATATCCCACTTTCCTTCAAATATTTAAGAGAGACGGAAGAAAGGGATTAAATTGTCAACAGGAACAAACCCAGTTAAAGTGCACTTAATGCTTTTATTCATGTGTAATAATGAATAGACTTAAAAGCAATCAAACTGAAAATGAAGTATTTTCCCCTCAGTGTAAACAAACTTGTATATGGATAAGCACAGGAGAGGGCTGTAGCTCAGTGATAGATCTTGCGTTTTACATGCAGAACATTCCAGGTTCAATCCTTGGCATCTCCAGGTAGGGCTGGAAACAGCCTCTGCCTGAAATCTTGGAGAGATACTGCTGGTCAGTGAGGCAGCGAAGAAAGTAAAACAAAATCCAGGTTTGTTTGTTTTTTAATTGTATCATACCTCATGATCTCAATGAGGCATGCAAGGCAGTTCTAGTATTTATAGCTTTCCAAAATGTGCTGCATTTTACGCCCTTTACATCCAAAACTGGTATTTGTGCTAGCAAGGTGCAGTAATCAAAATATTAAATACGTGGCTATTTACGTGGCCTGTTTCAAAGTCTGTTGTCGTGCTGCATGAGGGAGAGCATTTCTTTGAGAAACACAAGTCCACATCACCCTTGAATGTATATCATGAGCAGAGTGGATTTTCTGATCCTGGCCAAAGTGAAATAGCATCAAATGTCACTTACAGCACTTTGCCTTAACATAAAAAAGGAGGGATTATGGAAGGGAAAGACCCTTCCTAGGAGGACTGACTTCCTGGGAGGTCTCCACAAAGACCTGAGTTAGGGTGACATTTAGTCAGTGGAAAGAGTGGCTTTCCTTAGGAGAGGAAAACAAGAAATAGAGAAGACTGAAATGTTTGCAGATGCAAACATTCTTCAGAAAACAAAATACCTTTCACAGAACCTGGAAGGGACTAGTTGGTTGACCTTAATGAGTGAAATGGAGTAGTTTTTATATTTTAGGCTGTAATCTTAACACATACTTACCTGGGAGTATGGATGGAGGAGGAATTAGATTCAATTCATGTTTAAATTTAGAATATTTGCGCTTTCCAAGAAGTATGAGAACCAAAACACAGGTAATCTTCAAAACTTGTTCTTTTCCAAGTTTTGGGATGCAGTTCTCCAAACAGAGTTTACGAAAAAACAACAGCCCTGCATCCATTAGGAGGAAAAGTGTATACAAAATAATACATTTCTGAAATTACATACAAAAATCTAATATATTGCATTAAGATAGGTTGCTTGTTAAAATGTGTACATTAATCAAAGCTGCAGACAAAAATGTGCTTATTGGGATAAATTTACAGAAAAATGCTGAAAATTTTTCATGAGGATTTGAAAAAACAAACAAATTGCTGCAGAAATGTGGAGAACAGGATTTAAGATTGGAAAAATGAGAATCTGAGAGAACTGAAATGGACAGACCCTTCCATCCCTACCTGGAAGTAAGTCCCATTGAACTCAACAGGGCTTCCTTCTGAGTAGACACAGATAGGCTTGTGCTGTTAGTTACCTTAGTAACTTTCAGCTAGTGTATTCTGTGATTAGGCTACAGAATGCAAGTCAGCTAGCATGACAATGAATCTGTCACACTCACAGTCAAGAGGTGTACTAAGCAGGCAAAACCTTGCATGTAAGATGCCTGAGATAAAATATATTTCCTGCTTTGCTTTTCTAAACCATCATAATGATCTAGAAAGCACATGCTACTTTTCAAAAACTATTTACCATGTTCTACAGATGTTTCAGTAATATGGCATACACAATTTCACAAGCATGCTTCTGCCTTGAACAGCTATTACCCTTTACTACCTCCCTCAAACTTCCATTTCTTTGGCTAATCCTTTGACTGGCTCATTGATCCAGCTACAGTTTCCTCAGCCATATTGCAAAGAGGGACTCGTTTGCTTGGAAGCAGAGGCACTCTCTATTGGGCAGGCCAGAAGAAGACTGTGATCCTTGGAAAGGCTAGAAGGACCAAAGATGGAAATCTCGCTTAGGGAGGAAGAAGAGAGCAAACTGCATTTAAAATGTGCACAGAATAAATCACCAATGAACTCTTTACAAATAAAACGGAAATAGGTTTTCATTAGTTCCATACTCACAGTACTTTAATTATAACTACAGGATATATCCCACTATGGCGTGCACTAACAAGCCAAACGCAGCCCATCATCACCTATGTATCATGGTCCACCAGGTATCCCCATTTCCATAGTTCTCAACAGGTAGACTTGTTGGAAGCTCCTGGTAAGCTGCCATACATGGTTGGTGGGCTACATTCATCTTGATGAGTCACATTTTGTGCAGGCCGGGTCTATACCATATGATTATCTACTAGCAAGAATCAACAGTGTGAAAGTTTCATTAGGGTTACCATAACCCCCAGGTACAATCCATCACTGGTCGCAAAATGCCAACAGATTTAAAAGGATCTAGATTGCAACGTTAATAGTTTCCTTAGAAAATATTACTGTGCCCACCTACAATCTCTAGTTAGAGTTTCACCATGGCTTTGAATTTCTGACACAGTCTAATTGGTGAAAGCGTTGAATGACCTTTTTGGGATAAAATGACTTTTCAAAAACAAAACTCTTTCACGGCAAATTATGGAATATGGACTATTTTCCTCAGACTGGAAGAGGGTGATCCAGTCCCTAAAAGTAAGTGCATACTGAGGCGTTAAGGCATATTATTTATCCATTTAAATACATATTTTGGTATACACATTCTTAAGTGCACACAGTTGTGTGGGGTAGATGGGTATTTTGGTCAGCATAATGTTGAGCATTGATTCTGAAAATGTGCAAAATAATAATAAAAAAAAAAAATCACCCCAGGTTTAGTTGTGGTTATTAACACTTCTGGATCTGAAACAGAATGTAATTTTAAACAAGAGTGAAGAACAGAAAATCCTATCTACTTCAACTGAATTTTGAATAGTTATCTTCCCAGCTAATCTCTTTTAAACCACCCATCAAATTATGTATATTGAGACAACCCTTACTTCAGTTAGCAGCACTACCTGCACCACAGTAATTGCACCTTATTTCGCAATTATTTTGCACCTTATATATTAACCTAGCAACAGCACAATCGTGGTTAAGTGTCCTGATTTGCCAAACAGATTGTCACAATCATAACTATTCAACACTTCGGACAATTTATGCATAATAAGTCCTCATTTGTATCACTTGGAGCTAATCCATTTATTTTTCATATTTTTTCATGACTGGGAGAAATATAATTGTGGTTGATTAAAAATATGAACAGCGATGATATCAACTAGATGATCACAGATTATCATGTAAGAAATAGAAGAAAGCAAACATACCCCACAGTTTAAGGACTAATAAACTCTGTAAAATGTTATTGTAATTTGTGACAATCAACACAATCCACATCAAGTCCCAATAAATCCCAAATTGTACAATGAACATATAGAAAAGATTTACCAAAGAAGTATGGAACTTTCATTAGGGAGTAATCCTATAAACACACAGGCACATGCTATTTTTTTTTTTTTTAAATATTATTGGGACTGTTCAGTGCAAAACTGTATGCATGTGTCTGTCTTGACAGAATTAGGCCCTTGGCTGACCATGGTTTCAAAAGGAGCCTCTGTGGGACTAATCTTGAAAGCACTTACTGAGCTGGTCCCAGTATCACAGTATGTACTTTGAGAGATTCAGCCCCTGATTTGTTCTTATGATCTCCTCCCTCCTGAAGAAGCAGGGAGAGGTTTGCACAAAGTTTTCTTCTACAACTACGGCATTTTGCATTTATAAAGTAATCACACCCAGCAACTGCAAATGAAAATTCAGAGGCTGGTTTGAACACTGGGCTAATAATGCGTTCCAACTGCTCCCACACAAACGAAAAACATTACTAGTCCCTTTCATTAGGTATTATCATGTTCAACAATAAAAAATAAAATGTCACCCTGTTTTGCTGCAGGAATCATCAGACTCCATGTGCTGGGGGAGGATCGTGAAGGCAGTTGACTATAGAATTTGGATGAGCAAATGATATTAAAACAGCTATTGTGCCTGTGAGAAACAATGCTGGATATGCTTGGTTTCTGACATACCTTTGACTTGTTTCTTATTCCCCAAGAGAGCACTGGCAGAGATAATAGCTTCTGCCACCCTGCTCTTTCAACCTGTTGAATGGATTCTAGAACTTTAAAGCTGCAATACAAGAGGGAATACAGAGGGTGGCTTCGGTCAGTCCAACTTGGAGGAACAGGGTGTGCACCCAACTCGCACTTCTTGTTCTCTGCATCTTTGTAGGACCCCACAGGAGACAGCTGAATAAGCTCTCATCGCCCGCTGCAAAGCCTCCGTTACAAAGATGCCAAAAAACCAGCCCTTGCAAGTTACCAGTGCTTCCTGCCATCCTAACAAATTTGAATGTCTAGTCACCCCAAATGTTGGGATATTGCACCAGTCCAGTCAAATATTTCCATTAAAAAGTGCCATAGCGCAACACCAGTAGGTCCACAGCGCATGATATGAGACGAAAGTATTTTCTCCTTCAATACAAACTGCATGATACATTATGGTTCTGTCACCTAACACTCTTAATATAGCACTTTATTACTATTTCTAAAGAGCCGTACTATTTCTAATGCGTCAACATTTTATTCATGAAGAACAGGAGCTAATAAAGGAGCTAAATAAATTTATAATGTAGGTCTTAGAAGTGGTTTATGTGTAAAATAATTGTGTCGAATCTCCAGCTAGCAGCAAGAATGTCAGAGCTTTGAGAACAGGCTTTGTTGAACGTTTTATGATGGCGATATTAAAAGCGAACTGTTACTATGTAGTCAATAACATTATCCTTCCTCCATGTTTCATAGGGTTAGAATGGGTGATGTAATTATTTAATGTACCACGGTTCTTTATTCAACAGTCAGTTTACTTGAATTAAAACCACTGTGGTTAGCGGAGTCATCGCTAAATTCCCCTTTTAAGCTTTGATGCCTACACAAACTCATTCTGAGATACAACAGTTTATGTAACATCATCAGTTAGTTATTGCACTTTGTAGTACAGATCTTAGCAACTTCAATTAAAGAGGCAAACTGTTAACACACATCCTGAACTGATGAAAACAAATGAATCTTCTATTAAGTAGCAAAGAGCAATTTCTCACTATTTGTTCTTGTGAATAAATTCGAACCAAAGTCTTTGCACTTATTTTACACTAGAGCAAAATTTGTACAGATTCCCTGCTTTTTCAAGTGTCATTTTTTTTTAATTGGAAGTGGATATGCAGTGGATACAGAGTATCAGCTATCCGATTGCTTATTTTTCTTCTGTTTTCAAAGATGAACCTTTACTAACTATGTTTCTTTCACTAAAGTTCTATGTGGGGGTTATTTTCAATGTCAGCTTTCATGGAAGCAGGACTTATAGGAACCAGGGCATTAGAAGTCCTTTCAGAAAAGAGAAAAATGCAGTGGTTATTCTAACAGGAGAACGATGCTAATGACATTTTGGCAAATAAATATGTAATAGGCATCATTTGAGAATATATATATATATATATATATATATATATATATATATATATATTCATTCTGGTTTCTAATGTTGCATGTAAGATAAACTATGAATGAGGACAAAATAGGACATTTTAAAGGTTATATCCATATGCCTTTGCAGATTGTGCAGCATCAATGATGTTTAACATAACATTTACAACATGTAGAGATGTGGCTGACATGTGGAATAGAGCCACAACAGGCATTTGGGGAAATTCTTCAACCAAATGTTTGTGAAGGGAGAAAACACTGGTATATTTTTGCAAATCGGTGGCTTTTTTGAAAAAATGGCACTGATATGTTATCATCTGTCTTATGTAGCATTCAAATTATTGTTGTTATTTGTGTGCATGAACATGTGTGTTTTAGAGCATGTGTGTATGATCAAAACTCTAATCCTTCTGTAGATTTTCCAGACCTAAGCACTATGTTCTATAAACCAACCAACCAGATACTGTACAGTATAAATTCAATAGGAAGAACAATACTGATATGTAGAACTTATCACTAATTATAAAAATACAATAAAATAAAGGGATGGTCATTTTCTCTGCAGCCTTATAAAAATTCTGACTTTGAATGAACAAAGGAAATGTTACATTCACAAAGGAGTCTCTGAGAGATATCTTCTGCTTTGTACAGGTTTGGAATATGCTTTGAACTTGATAGACTGAAAAATGTACCAGCTATTACTTTTTCTGCTGTGCTCAATGTTTGGAGTAGTTCCTTTACCCCAATGGTGGTTCATTTTACAGCCAATAGCACCTTTTGTCCTTAAGAAAAGATTCGGTACCCTTGAGCTAAGCATCTACAAAAAATAAAATTGAAAAATTCCCCTCCCATTTGTTGGTGAGGAAGCGAAAAGCAGTATCTTATGAAGGCACACCCATGCTGAACTGACGAGAAAATCAAAATCAAAGCATAACTGCACAGTGCAGTCATATCACAAGGCTCATTCTTGAAATCTGAGTATCATGCTAGAAGAAAATCTAGGTATGTGATCTAATTTTGAAGAAATGAATCAAAGGCAATATTATTTAGCTTTTTTGTAAAAAAAAAAATTCTGTGTAAATGAAGATAGACTCTTATTTAAAGAGGGAAATGGATGTTTGTATTGCAGCCTTAAAGATCACATATTTTTTTAAACTGCAATATTTGGGATCTTTTTATGTAAACTACAGTCTGCAAATCAGCAGACCATGACTGAATGTTTTTTTGAAAAGTTATAGATTACAAACATGAACTCACAATTAATATCCTCTAAAAGTAATTTCAGAGCTCTCACGTCTTTTTTTTTTTAAAAAAAAGAAGAAAAAGGACAATGTGTACTTCTTCACAAGGTAATGCAGCTAATAAAAAAGAGAGTAGAATTAAAGTATTTACATAATGAGCAATTCTACAGAAGGCGATCATCCCCACATAAGCACTGCTGATTATATCCCACGCCGCTTTTTAACAAACTCTACCAGATTGGATCCAGTCATCAGCACTTTCAAAGAATCCTTAAAAGCCATTCATGGTTCTTTACATTTATTGTAGAACGATGTTCTTCAGGTACATTAAGCTGGTGTAAGAGGACAGTGTCAACACAAGGAACCAGCAGGATAATAGAACTTCAGCACCCCCAGTGATCCCAAGCTGGGTTGTACTTGGAGCTGGAAAAGAAAGAAAGAAAGAAAGAAAGAAAACAGGTTATTTAGAATCTTTTTGAGCTTTCCTCACTTTTTCTTCTTACAATCAGCTATAAATTATTTTACCAATAGATTTCAAAATAGCAACTTTCAGCAAAGCATAGCTGAAAAGGAAACCACACCTTTACACCACTAAAATTCCTCTATAGCAAGCAGAATTTTATGATATAGATGAGGGCTAGTTCACACACTACATTTTTAAAAGAGGGAATGCATATGCTTTATTTCCCCACTTGTCTATTATGGAATCCTGGAAAACAAAGCAGATTCCTTTGTCAAGAGGCAGATAGGGCTATTTCATATTGTATAGAAGGTACAGGTTCAAGGATGGCTGTGAAACAGAGAATTTTAGAACTTCATTCTTTCTTAGAGCAAAAATGGCTCTTGCTACAATTTCCCTTCTCTCAGCCACTTTCCCCACAGCCTGAGCAAGTATGTTCTTTCCTGGACCTAAAGTGTTAGTATATACTAATTCTTCCCCCATGTAGGACTTTCCTTTATACAAGAAACTCTGCTCTGTCTATCTGTCATCTATCCATCCATCCATCTTAGGCAAATAAAATCACAGGGCAAAATGAACTATGGTGATTATTGCAGAAGAGTGTTCTATCGTTAAGGTCAAAGGCCACTTCTAGGATTTAACCCAGTAGAAAGTAGCTTTTGCCACCAGCTCAGTCTACTGCATAAAACTTTCTTTCACTCAGCTCTCTATAATGTTGAAATATGCTTCTTGTGCAGGGCTCTCACTACCATTTGGCCGCCATAGCTGCTCTCTGCTGGAGGATAGACTTGCGTGTGCCCTCAGTTGCAGAGGACCATGTTGTCCCATTAGTATTGTTGAAGTCAGATCCAGTTGTCAGTTCAGTCGACTTCTGAACGTTGAATGGAGAGAGGGAGATGCCTTTTTGTTCTTTGCTTCAGGCAGCAAAGGGTCTTGGGGTGGTTCTGCTCTTTTGTATTTAGTTCCAGATGCATTCAGAAGCTGTGGTGGCTGCTCCTCGGTGCTTGGTGGCAGCACTGTCCTTCTGTTCATTGTTCTTTTGTTTATACTCAGACACATTGTGCTGCAAGTGAATGTGTGCCTGTGCATAGGGTTGTCATATTCCCCAAAGTGAAAATCTAGACAAAGTTGTTGACCTCCCCCAACCCCAACCCCCAACATTTTGCTGATTCGGTAAAAATCCTCCCAGGCTCCATTTTGGTGTGTCCAGGAAAACCCGGACATATGACAGCTCTGGCTGTGCATAATCTCTGGATTGTGCACAACCAAACTTTAATGTACCTCTGTGGCACCTTGCATCTTGCCTCTGTAAGTGCCTCCACCTGGTATGATCATGGTTCTTGACATGTGGCTATTCAACATGGCTGGCAGCCAACCATGGCCCATTTCCATGTAAACAGCACTTCACGATGCTATAGGAGCTTAGAAGTTCAATCCCAGTCGTGCTTTTGTTGTTTCTCTAATTGCTTTAGGATGCAATGGGCTCGCTGTGGTATAGTACACTGTGTGAAGAAGGATAGCATCCTACCCTTCAGCAACTGTTCAGAAAAACAGTCCAAGGCTCTCAACAGTGTGTTCCAGTAAAACCAAGTTGTTTGATCACAGCTTGATACAGCTGTTTTGTGGAACATTGAGTTCATTGTCTGAATGCCTCTCTCAGCTGGTCCACTGAAATGTGGGGGTCTCAAGATTGCAGTATATGTTATTCCCCACTGTATTGCTTGTATTCGTTCCTTGCCTGTAAGAGACATTGTCCCCTGTCAAATATTTGAGGAACACCAGGTTTTGCAAATATGACTTTTTAATTTGGTTGCATCAAAGTGTGCTGAATTATCTTGGAGGGTATTTGGAGGAACAGTGAATTGGGAGTAGGTACAAATGTCTAAGAAATACCTGCAGTTATCTTGAGCTGTGATAGTTTACAGATCTTACTGGGGCAAAGCACTTTACACCTTGTCTTGTCTGGAATGACTACTTTGTCACCACTGCTTTGTGATGAGAGGATCTTTTGCCGGCCAGCATGGCTGCAGTCCAGGATTCATTTGCTTTCTTTTGCTTGTCCAGCCTTTCTCTTTCAGCCTCTGTTCTGAACTCTGCATCAGAACTCTGTACTTTCATAATAAACTCCTCCTTCACAAACATCATCTGTGTCATTCCACAGATTCCTGCTAATGTTCTTGACAACAAGCATCTCTTTTTATAGCTTTGCAGTCATCTTACAATAGGCAGAGAAGCATCTTGCAGATACTTTGCCAGAGACTTTGAAAATACAATACTTCCTATGTAATGAACTTCTAGATGCGGATTAAACAAACTTCTAGTCCATATTCCGAGGCATAGGCTGGTTTTAGGGCTGAGCCACATCAGAGGTGGCCAACTCCTGAGAGACTGTGATCTACTTTCAGATTTAAGATTTAAAATCTGGCAATGATCTAGGGAAGGGTTTCCAGGGAAAGCACTGGGACAAAAAAGAGAATTGCTCAGACGAGGACCTCAAAAGCCCAGACCTTTCCCTAGAAAACATGGAGCAAAAAATTACTGTACATTTTATACTAGATGTCTTGATGTATTTCAATTAGGATGGTCAAAGGGAAAAAGTCACTCACAATAATATTGCTTTGAATGAAAACAGCCACAGAGAGAAAGCTCCGCCTTCCCTTCCACTGATCAGACAACAATGGGGGGTAGGGCGAGGGGGCGGGGCAGGAGTCAGTTTCAAGAACACTGAGGAAAGGGAGCCAGAGATTGACCTGCAATCTACCAAAACCTCATGGGGATCTACCAATAGATCGTGATCGACTTATTGGACATCTCTGCTCTACATGAATCTGGCTCATCCTCAAAAGCCTTTGCAATGCATGAGGGAGATGGGGATGGATTGTCTCGACTTTGCTGTCATCAGGGTTGATTACATGTGATGAGAGGACATGTTCCATGCACTTTACTCCTTGGGCCAAGCACTGCTCTATCATGTTTCTCACATTTTTCAGTATCTTGTTATGTTTCGCATGTGCGGATGCTGTTACACTCATGTCATTTGCTATTATGTGCACTTCTATGGTATCTCCAAATGTGTCATAATTATTTTGTTGAAGCACTTCAATATTTGACTTAATTCCAAAAGGTAGACTAAGAAATTTGAATCTGCCCCATGATGTGTTGAAAATACATAGGTCAGCGGAATTCCCTATCCAGTCCATTTTGCCAAATGCATATTTTGCATCCAGAATCATAAAGATGTTTATACCAGCGAAACGACACTGAACATCTGCTGCCATTGGAATGAAATAATGTTGTCCTCCATTCTGGGATCCAAGCAAATCTGCATTTTGCTATTTTTCACTCTGTCAGTGATGCTCAAGCACTCAAGCTATTAACCCATGCGGTAGACAGAGTCATTCTGGCTATAAACCCTTCTTTCTCCAAAAGCTCAAGTGATTATTTTTTTTTAAAGGCTGTTAAAATGGTATCTGCATACCTCCAATTTGATGGATGGCTGTTCTGGGTTTGTGGATCTATGATTTATCCCACAAATTTTGCCGGATTCCTAAAAATTCCATTCATCTTTAGCTTGGGGCAGTTTGTGCCAATTCAAGCTGAGATGTGGTCAAGCATCCTGACCTAACAGTAGTGTGGTAGATGATGTGGTGATGAAAAAATTGAAGACTAGTTTTGAATCTTCCTATAGCTGCTATGTCTTGTCACAGAATGAACAGAGCCTGTGAGGTGGTGTTCTCCTTGCCCTCCTGTGGCCTGGCTTTGATCCTGGTACCTTGAGTGCTATGCTGTTTTAGGACTTGCAGACTTCCAGGAATTTGTCACTCTGTCACCCAGCCGTGAACTCTGTCTGTGTGTGTGCAACTTCAGAGGCTCTGCAGATGTGTTACTGCCTTTTATAAACTCAGATTCCCTTAGTAATGTCTCCTTTAGTTTCTTAATCTGTCACACTGCTTTTGACCCTGAGCATGTATGATCCTCAATGCCCCGAAGCGCATTGAACACATTGAACACATTTTGTTTCTTCCTGTTCTGAAAGATTTTAAATGTTAAAGTTTCTGTTTCTGTTAAATGAGAACGACAGCAGAACCGGTAAACCCCAAAAACAATGTTTTTATGATAATGTGATTTCTTAGGACTGTTTAATCACCATCCATTGTTGGCCCCTTTGTATCTGACTGCTGACCTAGGGAACCCTTCTTCAACCTGGTGGATTCTTAAATAAATAAATGTTGGAAATTGCTCCAGGGAAGAGACAGAGCAAAAGAGATTTCACGGTCTCTCATATGATGAGGTTAAATATACAAGAGCATTTTACTGACCATTTAAATGAAGCAATATCATCAAGCTTTTAGATCATTATCAGAAAAGTTATTAACTCTTTAGAAAAGAGATCTAGCAGGATCTCACTAGTCCCAGCTGAGGCCTTGCATACTAATGAGATCATTTAAAAATAATAATTAAATATACACTTAAAATGTATACTCTTAAAAGATCACATACAGATTGTTAAAATAAAAATTACAGCAACAGCCCTTTCATTAAAAGTAAGCAGCCCTAATAGAGCAGAAAGTTCCAAAGGGCTGATTGCAGCAAGCTGCTGATTCTGTTCCCCTTATCTGTACTTAAAAGCAATCATAAAAACAGGAAGAATAAAATTACAATATGATAAAATAATAACCATAATAATCATCATAGAAAGCTTTAAAAGAATGAGTGGCATAAAATATATTCCATAGTGGAATACAAGGTTCATATTTCTACCAAACATACCAAATATTCATGAATGTTGCCAAATAATTCATTCCCACTATGTATGTTTGCTCATATATCTATATCACTAACAGCCTCCAAGCTGTTACAACGTGCTTCCAGAACTTGAGTACATAGTTACAACTCCACCACATATGCCAATGTGTTCCTCGTACATTATAACTTTGCCAGCATAAAGGGGAACCTGATCTCGCCATACAAGCTAGTCAGACCGGGGTTTAAAACCAGTAGTGGACCACCTTCAAAGAATTCTCCCTAATGTTAGTAGACATGGACTTAAAGGAACAAGTGGACCAGAACTTAGGTTATTGAGAATCTTTCTATGCCCTTCTAAAATGTGTCTGTGGGGGGGGGGAGGGGGTTATTGGGTTGCTGTTGTTTTTATTTTGCTTATGTACTTTGTGGTTTTATATTCTGATTTTATTCTGTGAACTGCCCTGAGACCTGCAGGTATAGGGTGGTATAATCAATCAATCAATCAATCATCATAATCATCATTATTCAGTTCACCTATAGGGTCCGGCTCCCACACTGATTTCAAATTAGTAAGTGGAGAGAACCACACTTGTAGGGAATATATCAGAGACCCTGCCTTTCTGGGCACTTGTTCATAGCTATCAACGTTTCCCCTTTTTAAAGGGAAATTCCCTTATTCTTAATAGGATTCCTCGCAAGAAAAGGGAAAAGTTGACAGCTATGCACTTGCTACAGCTAGATGTTCATAAAGTTTCAGTGCACTAGTGGCTACACCATGCAATAACAATGTAATTTAAGTATGTTGATGCACCAGCCCTGGGCCTTTGAAGATGCAGCACATTACTATGCCCTCAGAAACAAGATGTCTGTCTTTTCTTTAGAGACAGTTTTCCCTAAAATCTCAATGTCTAGTTTATTCACACAGATTTCCCCCCTCTTAATTCCTGTGTTCTTGCTCCTTAATATTGACAAAAATATGCTAAAAATATGCACAATTCTCACACAGTATATGTATTATCATATGCATGCACACTCCAGGTTTCCATAAAGTAACTAGCACATAAGCGGAGACATACAACAATGCACACAACTGTATAAAAATACTTCTCGTATTTTTTCTTGTATAAGGCGCCCCCATGTATAAGATGACCCCTATTTATTTAACTAAAAAGTAAGAAATTAAGTTGTTTAGCTTTTTGGGGGGTGGGGTGGGGGAGGTCACTTCCACCAATCGCTCACCCGCCTGCCTGCCACTGCCAGTCGCTTACCACAGCCACGGCCGATCGCACACCTCGCAGCACCCGCCAATAGTCTGCCTGTTCACCGCCACCAACAGCCAACCTGCCCACTTGCCACAGCTGCCAATCGCCTGCCTGCCTTGCCACAGCCGCCAATCACCTGCTCAATTGCCGCAGCCACAGCCAATCGGCAGCAGGCCTTGCGCAGCCACCAATCACCTGCCCAATCGCTGCTGCCAATCTCCTGCTTGCTGCTGCCATTAATCGCACGTCCCCCCTCTGCATTTACTATCCGTATATAAGACGACCACCCAATTTTTGCCTTTTTTTGAGCATCTTCTTATACAAAAAAAAAAAAATACTGTACAAATTAGTCAAATTATGCTGCATAAATGTAGTACATAGTAGTTCCCTCTTCATTTGACTCTTATAAATTTTATATATATGATGTATTACTTGTTGTGTATCGTTTTGCATATAAGTAGTTGAGCTTTTGAGAAATGCACAGGGGGCTGGGACATAAGCAGGCACTCAGTACAAGAGGTGGTCTCAAGCAGGTGGGAACTGCCAATTTCCAGTGTAATTCCATTTAAAGCTGATTCCTCCTCCATCCTCACTCCTCCTTCTGTTATGGGGCAATGAGCGAGCCTTTGTGATTACCTCATGTTATGTTTGCTTCATGTTACGTTCTTTCAGGTTACATCCCATGGTGAACCGGAAGTACTAGAAAGGGCTACCTCCAGGTTTCGCCGCTTGCGCATGCGTAGAAGCGCAAAATCATGCTTCGCACATGCGCCCAAGCACCAAATTGCAACCTGCGCGTGCACAGACGTGCTGCTGTGGGTTGTGCTCTTTTCATGTTGCGAACGGGCCTCCAGAAAGGATCCCGTTCACAACCAGAGGTACCACTGTACAGACATGGATGCAGAGTTGTCTGTGTGTGCAGCTTGGCTCACACAAAAGCAAGTAGACTGGGGTCTATGTCTCTGAGCACTGGAAATTATTGTTCCCTCAAAAATATAGCGACTGAATTCCAACGCAACTTAAAAAGCAAAAATGCCAATCTAAAAGCAAAACCCATTTCTACTTTTCTCTTATTCATGTGTTTAAGGAAATGGGGCACCTGCAGTTGTTATTGATTTATAACATTAAGATAAAGGTAAACAAATGAGCCGTGCGACTCTCTAAGCTTTCATTTAAAGTTCTTTGGCAGTAGCAAAGGTATCTGTAAAGCAAGATGTTTTGGTAATCAACTTCCAAAATAGACAACAATGCATTTAATTCAAAGTACCCACAATTCACGTCAAGGGCTAAGTTGAGAGAAGTAGAAATGCAAATGAAGGTCTGACCTCAATTTTGCACAAAGGCTTGAATACAGAACACAGGCAGAGCAGGTGAAATAAATGGGGTTGAGGCTGATGAAGCAAATTAAATAAAGTCAAAGTTGTCAAAATGAATTAAACAATGTTCGAGTTGCTGAAGCAAATTATTCAAAGCCAAAGTTGTTTTTTAAAAAAATGGCCCATATCAATTCCATGTGTTCAGCTAATAAACTGAACCTTTAGATTTCATTTGTGAATTTGAAAAAGCTCTCTTTGTCCCAGCCATAATCAGTCATGGACCTTGCCGCAAGGAACCTAATCCGCACTTCATTCTGACCTGTGTCTTTAAATGCCTTGTAAAAAGCCTTCAACTGGTTTTTGAGCTAGTGCACATGTAAATAATAATAATAATAATAATAATAATAATAATAATAATAAAAAGCACTGCTCCAAACAGATATTTTGCATTGTTCAAGCTCTGTGCTGATAACTTTTGTAGACTACTAATTAAATACCTTCCCCTCTATCCAATCAAGGCCCTCTTTTGATGTGTGCCTGGCCACTCCAGGCTGGGGCAGCAGATGGAGCAGCTGTTGTCGCATGGCCCATCAGCCTGGCAACGGTGATGAAGTATTTCTCCCGATACTCTTCTCATCACTGTTATGACAATGTACGTTGGGAGGAAGTACTCCTCTATTTCTCTAACAATGTCAGATACTATGATAGCAGATTATATGAGCAAGACGGTGGACGGATTCCAGCCTGTTTCCAAGAAAAGTCCCACCACCCCTGCTTCTCTCACACCAAAGAGGAACAGAAGCAGGTAGTTCAGAATGACAACTGCCACTGATGCACATTTTGAGTAGCAAACAGTAATTGAATTTCTCACAGCTGAGGAGATCTTGCCAACTGAGATTCACCACTGCATGATGAATGTATACAGACCTCTACATGTCGTGAATGCTGGATACGCTCTTTGAAAATTGAGCTTAAAGCTAGACCTTATGGCAGCCAGCAGGAATAACTATTAACAAAGAGAATGCACAGATAGCAATTGAACTGGTTGGCAAAGACTGACACATCACATGGCATGAATTGAAAGGAAATCTCTGCATCATTTAGTGCACTACACTAGCCACGGAGGCCATTTGCACAGAATGCTGCGGGCCTACACAAAGGAGCATTGTTCTGCCTCAAATCACGATGGGTGTTAGGAGAAGGCTCTAGAAAGCATCTGTCCACGATCAAGGGACCTTGAAAAGGAGTAACATATTTTTTTAAAAAATCAAAATGTAACAGTTTTTTGTCTCATACTACACTAGCCATTTTTTGAGATCTTCAGGAAATAACTTTCTGAAGTCTGAATGGATGAAGAAACTATGCACTGAAGCAGTGAAAAATATGGCCAAATGGTATTATGGCATAAATTCTTTGTATTAACATGAATAGCAGGTGTTATACGCCTCTTAATCTCTTATGTATGTATGGCACACTGTAAATTGGGCAATTCGTGTTATTCTAGGGATGGGCTTTTTTGTTTGTGTGTGTTTGCCTTCACACTAGCTGGTTTATGGTGGTTTTCTACCTTATTAAGAGCTACTGATCATGATTGTTGTGTACAGTGGTACCTCGGGTTACATATGCTTCAGGTTAAAGACTCTGCTAACCCAGAAATATTACCTGGGGTTAAGAACTTTGCTTCAGGATGAGAACAGAAATCGTGCAGTGGCAGCACAGCAGCAGCAGGAGGCCCCATTAGCTAAAGTGGTGCTTCAGGTTAAGAAAAGTTTCAGGTTAAGAACAGACCTCCAGAACAAATTAAGTTCTTAACCCAAGGTACCACTGTATTGCCTTCAGTGTTAGAGGCATGTATACCTGGGGAATCACAAGTGGGCTGTTGCATCCATGTACAGCTTCTGGCTTCCCATAGGCATCTGGTTGGCTATTGTGAGAGCAGGATACTGGTCTAGGTGGTAGTGGGTTGTAGAAGCTCTTGTTGGGGTTGAATATTGAGATGAGGTGAAGTAATTCAGGGTGCTTTCTCCCCTCCCCAACTCAAAGGGTAACATTAATAAACCCAAGTCAAAAGTTTTGTGTTTCTTTATCTCCCTGTTGTTTCCATATTTTCTGCTCTTATTTCTCTGTGTTTTCCTAAATCTCTGTTGCTCTTGTTGTTGTGTTTCCTAAATCTCATTGTTGTGGTTATATTTATTTATATCCCACCTTTCTCCCCGATGGGACCCAAGGTAGCTTACAACTAAAACAGAAACAGCTAAAAAGAAAAGGCAACCATTGGAAAAAAATAAATAAACATGCACAGGGTTGCACTGTAAAACATTATCTTAGACATGGGAGGGAAAAGTAAATTTAAAAGAAACATATATACTCTCTACTCTGGTGAAAACCATGTTCTGTAGTTAACATAGCATGTAGAAGAGGAGTTTAAGAAGCAAAGGATCTTCGCTCCAAGAAGCAAGGCTGTCCAAAATGTCTGCAAAGCTTTGAAGAACTCTGCGTTTATTTATTTTTGTTGTTAAAACACAGCAGTGGAAAATTTATTTAAAAGGCAAACAGTTTTTAAACATTTTTTTAAAATCTACATTGCTATGCTTTAACAGCAGCAGCAGCAACCACCCTAGAGCTTTTCAGAACTCTGCAGGCAGCTGGCAAGGTTCATGTTGCAAAGGAAGACACAAACAAGCTCTGGAAAGGTCTGAAGCTGCAAAAATCCACACGCAAAGATACACACCACTCAGCGAACTTTTAATTATGTTTAGGTAAGAGGAAGAAGACAAGCCCCCACTCCCTCTCAAAAATGTGACTCTTACAAAGTTTTAGCAGGTGTGATACGGGCATTGTCCTCTAGACTGCCTGCAATTTAGCAGACATAATCCACTCTGGATAGGCTTCTATGCTTGTAAATTCCACCTACTTTGGCCAAAGGGGGGGGGGATTTTTAGATTCCCCATTATGAGGAACAGAGAGATTCATTTTATACAGAGTGGCACGGAACCTGAATTACAGATTTAAGTGGAGAAAACACAGAGCAACTCAGAAAAAATTGAATTAAAAGAAACATATAGATACAAGGTAATATTGGGGCCACCGCACATTTCTACTAAATATGCCTTTGGTCTAATCAAGCAAGATGCTTCTTATGTTCTATTCTTGGAACTAGATTGTTCCTGGTCCACCCGCAGGATCTATGATCTTAATATTCATGCTCTCTAAATTTCAGGTGCCAGTATCGGATACAAATGCTCTCTCATCTTCCAGACAATCAAGGACTTTCATCTTTCAACAGCGACCTAAATAAGTAAGTTTGAAAAAGTAATGCTTCTTTGGCAATACTTGTAATGCATTGTGTTATCCAGGTACTTCTGCAATATTGAAATTGGTGCTTTATAGTTCTGAGTTTGGTGGTCAGGGTGCTCAGGCCAGATGGTCTGAGCATATGACATAAATCCTGGCCCTATTACACTGGCTCCCAATTGATTTCCAGATCCAGATCAAAGTTCTGATTTCGACCTATAAAGCCCTAAAATTATTTTCCTAGGAAAATATTGTGAGTGAGCATAGAGAGTTTCCTCTCCCAGGATTTTCTTTAAAGGTATCAGAGAAATAACAGGTAACCCAACAGAGCTTCATGTCAATTTGTAATATTGCATTAATCATCATAACAAATAAATATACCTGAATATTTGCTAATTAAAGGTCCTTTCTGAGCTTAGCAGAGTATGAAACACAAGAGAGGCAATGAAATTAATGGAAGAAATACGCAAAAGTTCATCCCATTTTGTTTGCTTTGTGGTGCTGCAGTCCCCTGAGTTGGCAATTTAATTGTGTTTTGAATAGCAGACCTAAACATTTCCCTCATTTCCTTGTAAGAGAAGTCAGAAGCACAGCTGTCACGCTCTTGACAATTTCCAATTTGTGTTGAGTTATTTGCTTCTTATTATGCACAGAGTATGACATGAACAAAACATCACTTTAACTCCTTCTTGGGAATCTTCACCTAATACAATAAATTTACAGAATATAAAATCTAGGCCTCAATTCAGGAACTTTCATTTGCATGAGCAATGCCCTCAGCTTTAAACACTTTGTAGGCCTCACTAATCACCTGAATGTTGCTGAAGCAAATGGAGTTCTCTTTTACACTTTCCTTCCTTTGATTATAAAGCGAAGTTAAATTAGAAATCAGTATGACAAACCAACCTTTCATTTAGATCAAAAATCAAGCTAGGAAGATCAAGCATACTGTAGGTGGTATTTCATCTTATCATATTAAAACAGTTTCCTCAATTTACTACATAATCTGGACTGTTGTGACTTCTTAAGCAAGCAGAAAATTATGCTAATCTGCTTTCCTTCATATGAACTTCAAGCTTAATAAATCATATCCAGATTGTACAAATGCAAACACATCAGATCTACAATGCATCTGTTTTATTTTTATTTTTTAATGTAATATTAGAAAGGTAATTCAAAGTAAGTAAATGAAATATTCATATTTCTTCTGGTAGATCGGATGCAGCAGCTGGTAAAAGACAAACTTCAGTGCCTGACACCCACAACCTGTTGACACCAGACCTTTTGTCTTCATAAAATCATAGAATCAGTGGGGCTTCTCTGTCCTGGTATTGCCAAGCATTCACAAGATTGGCTTATTCCCAGAACTGAAGGATACAAATCTACAAAATAAAAACCCAGCAATGCTGTTTTAGCACTAATTACACAGAGCTGTTGCTTAAAAATACATATTTTGAGAAGGATTTAAAGAAACAAACAAAAAAGTGCACATTTAAATGCTTATCCCAATGCTTACCTGTTAATGCAGAAACAGGACAAAACGGACTTCTAGGTGCATAGATATGGATATGATTAAAAATAAACTGAACGGCCCACCCCTTTTAGTGTGTCTGCATGTGGATTTAATCTTAGAGCCACCAAACCTGTAAGCCAGCTGAAGCACAAAGCCAACGTCTTTTTCACCAGTGTGATTGCTTACTGTTGCTGTTAATTATGCACCCTTCACCCTAAGGTGGGTTATAACATTTAAACACAATCTTAATAACAGTTTAAAACAACCTATCATCACAAAAATAAGTTGAGTTCTGAGAACATAACTATTTATTTATTTATAAATTTATATACCGCTCTATACCCGCAGGTCTCAGGGCGGTTTGCAAGATAAAATCAGAAAATAAAACCACAAAATAGATAATCAAAATCAAAACAAAAACAACCCAATAACCCCCCTCCCATCTATCTGTCTGTCTGTTTATCACACCGAACCAGCTTTTAGTTAGTGCAGTATCTGTATATTAAAGTATATACTCTTGGGAAACTTTTAACCTGAATTATACTTCTAATAATGTTTTAAATTGCATATCAGTTGCATATTGATTTCAGTGTACAGTTTTAACTGTTTTGCTTTGGGAGAAACCCAGTGAACTCCTGTTTTGGGAGGTGAAAGGAACACAGTTAATAAATTCACCCCACTTACCCAGGAGTATGCTTCATTGACTTTAATATGACTTGTTTCAGAGTAGACATGGTTGGAACTGCAGCCTAAGATAGCCACCAGCCCCAATAGAAGTGGCTTGTTCCTGTTGCTACCTTCCCGTGAGCAGCTATTCTGTGTTGAACCAATTAAAACAAGTAAGCCTGGTTTCCTTTAATAGTATTCATGAGTCTCCTGTTCCACATATTACCCTCACAACACTGAGACATAGACTGACAGTGAATAGCCCAAGGACAGCCAGGGAGACAAGTGGCTATTTTAACCCTGGCTTCCTACACTCTCGTCCATTTAATATCCTTCCACATCTTGGGAAGAGGCATAGAAATGAGGTGTAGGGGATAATCTTTTTTCTATAGGCCTGATAGTTTGGGGGATGTGTGTCACTTAAGACTAACCAATTCATGCTCCTGTACTATTTGGGGGCCATTCCTATGGAATTTAATGGGGCTTACTTCTGAGTACAGTGGTACCTCGGGTTAAGAACTTAATTCATTCTGGAGGTTTGTTCTTAACCTGAAACTGTTCTTAACCTGAAGCACCACTTTAGCTAATGGGGCCTCCTCCTGCTGCTGCGCGATTTCTGTTCTCATCCTGAAGCAAAGTTCTTAACCCGAGGTAATATTTCTGGGTTAGTGGAGTCTGTAACCTGAAGCATATGTAACCCGAGGTACCACTGTAATGTATGGTTACTGTGATGCCAGGGACCCATTCTAGAACAAGGTTGGACACTTTTCAGTTGAGTTATGCACTTAGTACTTTAGTATTCACATTTTTGCAAGGGAGGAGGATGGGAAGAAAACCAGAACTTGGTTCCACACATGTGACTTACTTGATCCGACTAATGTGGCCTTATTGGGCCGGCCTACATGACCTCCTTGGCCAAAGGTGACCCACCAGTTCCATAGCTTACTAGCAGCCATCGTCTAAACATATTTTAGTTCTTGAATGTTCATTTTCCGCAACATCTAGATCTGCTAATTAGGCTGTTGGCAGCAAAGCACTACGTTGAGAGACATTTGGGTTAGATCTCTTCAATTTCAAAGAGCTGTGCTACTTCCCATCCCTTTATAATCATCCTCAAATTGGAAAACATACGGATATGTTATTCTTAAGAACCCTAAAAGTATTCAAATTAGATGTGAAGGTCAAGTGACTGTTTGTTAAATAACTAGTAAATATAGCAGAAACCTAATTCTGCTTAGCTTAAAATGATGCCTGGAATGAGAATTTATTATGAGAACATCTTGGTGTCGGTTGTGGGATTGTGACTGCCTTGGGGCTAAATCAACCTTAAGGAAGTCTGGCTATTAGGAAAAGAAAGAGAAAGAAACCTAAGAGACCAGATGCTAGTTCATTTTGTAGCTTGCCAAATCTCTGAGGCATGATGTGTGGTGAGTGATCTATTGGAATGTGCTGCCATCTGGGAAGTCCACTAGGCACAGACTCCTTGTCTTGACCTGTGTGACCTCTCCAGCTGTTCCTTGCTTTTCTCTATCTATATACAGTATATAAATTAATACCCTTTATCAAATCTCCCTGTCAAACAAGTGGCATCAACAGCAGTGCTACCGCACTAAGAGATAATACACTAGCCATGCTGTCTTTCTAAACTCCACATTAAATCATTTTAAAACTTTTGGAGATTACCCTCCTCCCCCAGGCTTCCTACTGCAGCCCGAAGATGAATCCCCTGAAACATGTGAAAACATCAAACACAGAGTTTGATGTTAGCTTATTCGTCCATTCTAATACAGGTACTGGAATGGGGAACCTTGGGCCTGGAGACCAAATGCCTCCCTCCATGACTCTCTGAGTCATTCTTGGAGCTCTCTTCAAACCACACACCCATCACCTACTAGGGCTGGGTGACAACTGGTTTTCAATATTGTGATATATTGATATATCACGATATCTGAAATAAAGAAGGAGCTACACAAAGGCGAAAAGGACAATGTCTTGGCAACTGCTACTACTTAGGGGTCTAAAACTGATAAATGATATTATCAATCACCTCATGGTCACTTTCAGCAGCAGGCAAGGAAAAATGCATCCAAATGAGACTTTTGGTTTGGGGCTTGTCTACCAAGTGGTGGTATTCAACACAATCCAAAGTATGCGGATGAGTCATAGTGAATACAAATAATCTGGGACTGCCAGACTTCCAGCAAGCCTACTTCCAGCAGCCTGGTGGCAGCAGAATCAACAACAGCAAGGGAAGGGCAGAAGCAGCATGGCAGCAGGGGCACAATAATCAGCAATCTGCGAAGCATCGCCATAGCAGTGGGTGATAGTGGCAGTAGCGGTGGCAGCCTGCGAGGCCTTGTCGTGGTGGCGGCAGTAGTGGCGGCCTGCAAGTCCTTGTAGTGGCAGCAGGAGACAGTGGCAGAAACAGCTTGCCTGCTGCTGAAACTGACTGTGTGATGATTGATCATGTCATTTATCCAATTTAGACCCTTAAGTAGTAGAAGTTGCCAGGACATAGTCCTGTTCGCCTCTGTAAAGTTCCATCCTTATTTCAGACACTGTGGTAGATTGCAATGTTTAGCTGGTGATATTGTGAGGTTTAGCTGCTGAAACCATTGCAGTGTTTAGCTGGTGAGTTATCGCAGTGTTGAAAACCAGTTATTGCCTAGCCCTTACACACATTGTGATTCGTGATATATTGCCATTTCTAATACAGTGGTACCTTGGTTTGCATACGTCTAGGTTTGCATACATTTTGGATTACAAACACATCAAACCTGGAAGTGCGTGTCCCGGTTTGCAACCTTTTTTTGGATTACAACCCATTTTTGGGGATTACAAACAAATTTCTTTTGGAGGCCCCATTGGCGAAAGCGCACCTTGGGTTACAACCTGTTTTGGTTTACAAACGGACCTCCAGAACAGATTATGGTTGTAAACCAAGGTACCACTGTGTTATGAAACAATTATCACGATGTGAACTTCAAACCGATGTTGGACGATATACCGCTATATCGCCCAGCCCTATCCCTGGCTTTACTTTGCACCATTCTTTAGTGTTTTTGCCTGCCTGGAATGCTCTAAGAGTCTCTCTTGCTTGTCTGTATATGGAGGATAGGAGTTTGCCTAGGAACTAGCCTACTGTACGGATCTATTAATCAACCTAAAATCCTAATTGTGGGCTTAAGAAAAAGAGGCACAATAAATATCTTGGCATTAAATAAAACTCTCCACCATGGATCACTTAACCATTCTTCTTGCAAAGGAATAGCTGCCTGCATTGCATCATAAGGCATATACAAACAATTATATATCTTTAGGGGAAAGGGCTTGCTGTTACAATATAGGCTTAGGCACAGTGGGACTCTACCCTAGTTGGTATTTTCCAGATGATAATGAAAGACAAATAATATATAATAAGCACTTATGCCTATTTTCCTGATAAAAGCACTACCTAATATTTGCTGGATAGACTATGCAGCTTTGGAATTGCAATTCAGTTGCAAGTGATAAAGTGTAGTCATTATGTGCTGTGTTCAACATTGCTACCTTACATTATTTAGCAGATATATGTAAAGATGAAGTAAAATTTAGCTTAGATGTAGGCTGCTGAGTCTGCTAATGACATCTTTGTTGCAATAGCTGAAAGAGAGAGGGAAATGTTGGTGTTAACGTGTGTTATATTAATATAGAAGGATCTCCCCCCCCCCCCAAGATAAGCCTCAGGTTTGGAGAAGGTATAATTGCCATGTAGTGAAATAAGACCAATCCTTAAAATAAGTAATGAAGGAGAGAAGGATTTTGATAAAGTACTATCTTGTTATCATTCAGAATGCAAATTGTTTTTATCTTCAATTAGTGAATTCTGCTATTGGTAAAGATAGATCACATATAGGCAAGCATGCCATTTTTAGTCCTTGGGGGAGAGTACCCTTGCTTTATTAAAGGAAGAAGCTAACAGTATTAGTTTTCATAACTTCCTGGCCAGGAGGTTATTATTGTCTAGGGATCTAATTTCTTCTGAATGGTTCTGCCCAACCACTGTGGACTCACGGTGTTGCACATCCCTTTTACAAGGAAATCAGCACATTTTGCCTGCCTGATTTCAGCAATCTGTTCCACGGATAGGAAATAATAGACAATATACTTTAAATGAAACTAGATACCATTCCTTGGAAAGAGTCAATATGAGCCTAATAATTTGACAGTCCTCTTGAAGAAACCTCAACCGAGTTTGCTTGTGTTTGTTATTGTAAGAGTCATAGGTCCCCCAAGAAAGATTGATTTATCCACATTTAAATCTCATTCATGCTACAATCTCTCCTTTATGATTGACATCAAATTTGATGACAAAAGCAGCATGGTTAGAGCCAAGCCTTGAAAATGAAATGTTTTTCACGGAGTATATATGCATAATGTACTTGTCAAGTATCTATCCCTACTCCTACCTGTATAATCGTAAAATTTGTAAAGCTGCATTACATACAAATATTTAAACTGGAAAGATAACTTTTAAACATCATTTTTGGTGACGAATAAAGGAGAACAAACTACCCTCTATTACTGTCTATTGAGAAAAATAATTATAGCCCTAAATGGCACGGTATCTGAGTACACTGAGAAGCACCTCCTTCTACATGGTTTCCCCCCATATGCTCTGTTCAGCATGTGAGGTCGTGCTTCAGATTCCTTGGCTATCTGAGGTGGAATGGGTGCTGACAAAATGCAGGGCATTTTCTGAGGTGATGTTCACCCGGTGGAATCTCCTTTTTGTTGAGGATCTGCCTATCCTTGACACTATATGCTTTCAGGAGCTTAATCAAACCTGGTTATGTAAAAAGGCCTTTTCACTTTTATGGGCATGCTAATCGTGTCCCGCGGGGGGCCTCCCCACTATTTTGTCCATACATTATATTTTGGTCTTGGGACTGGCTGATTTGCTGTTTGCAGGAATTTCTGGCTTCCTATCTATTATTGTATTATTATGAATGCTGTTTAATGTGGGTTTCATTTTATGTTGCCTTACATTTTATTATTGTAAGAGACCCAGGGTTCTTTTTAAAGGGTGGGCACGATATGAACTTTTAAAATACATACCGTTTTTTTCGCCCTATAGGACGCACTTTTTCTCCTCCAAAAATGAAGGGGAAATGTGTGTGCGTCCTATGGGGCGAATGCAGGCTTTTGCTGAAGCCTGGAGAGCAAGAGGGGTCGGTGCGCACTGACCTTTCTCCCTCTCCAGGCTTCAGGAAGCTATCCGCAAGCCCTGGGAGCCCGCGGGAGTCCCCCAAGGGCTCCCCCGGCTTGCGCAGAGCTGCCTGCTGAGCAATCGCGCTGGGGCTTTGGGTAGCTGTGCGCAAGCCGCGGGAGCCCTCCCCCGGCTTGCGCAGAGCTGCCTCTTATCCCAAAGCCCCGGCGCGCTGAGCAGTCGCGCTGGGGCTTCGGGTAGCTGTGCGCAAGCCGCGGGAGGGCTCCCCGGCTTGCGCAGAGGTGCCTCTTATCCCGAAGCCCCGGCGCGCCAGGGCTTGGGTAGCTCTCCTCAAGGCGCGGGAGCCCGGCGCTGGGCTCCCGCGGCTTGCGGAGAGTTGCCTGTTCTGGGGGTTGGGGTCGGGGGAAGCTCGAGCTTCCCCTGCCCCAGCCCCGCGCCTGGGGGGAAAATAAATTTCCCCCCCTTTATTTCCCCCCCAAAAAACTAGGTGCACCTTATGGGACGGTGCGTCCTATAGGACAAAAAATACGGTACATACATACATACATTGCAATTATTAATGCAAACCAATTACACAACACATGGCTTTTTCAAAGGTGTTTGTATAAAAACAAAACAACTCACTTAGTTTGATTATAAATCATGAACATTAAAAGAACCACAGACTTGTCATTTGGACTTAGTCAAGGGATAAAACTTAACCATATGCAGGGACTGAAACAGACAGAGGATAGCTGACTGAAGGTCAGAACAAACTCTGCATGTCAAAAATGTTTCTTAAGAGGAAAGATTGGATGATAATGGAGTTCTGAAGTCCCAATCGAGCCCTACAGATAAAATCTCTAAATATTACACTTTAGTTGAGGATTTATGACTTTTTAGAAGCTGGACAACCGTCTGTATAAAAGCACTGAATTAGAAAATGTTGGCTCGAGATAGGAGACCTAATCTACTCAGAAAGTGTCACAACAGAATTACGAGTGTTTACACCAGATGAAAGTGTGTCAAAATGGAAAAAACCCACACACTATAATTTATGGTTTCAAGGCCAAAATATGATAATTGAAACAGTGACCTTGGGAGAAGATCAAAAGATGGAATGCACAAAAGACCCGAACTGAAGAAACCTAGAATTGATATTCTTATATAAGATTCTATTCATTTATCATGACTCAAACCAACAACTTGATTGATCCAGTTGAAGTAAAGTAAGTTAGAAAAGGAAGGTGTGTCAAGTCAACCACATAAGCAAGGAGAAGGGGGAAGAAAAGAAGGAAAGTGGGGGAAGAAATATCCCCCCCCCAAAAAAAATAAAGAAGTCCCCAGAACATTTTTGTTTCAGCATTGTACACAAAAATAATGGTATTCAGGGACTGGTTCAGAAATAGTTAAGGCATGAGTTCAAATGAAATATATCCTGTCTTTCTTCAAATTACATGTCTTGAATTGAGTCTTTGTGATGAGAAATGGAAGTATTTAGGTCCATGCACACCTGTACCAGTAAGAATGATGCTAATTTATTAGCTTAAACTACAGGCTATTTAAGCTAATGTAATTGAACTTCAGCCATCATACTCACCAAACTCAATGAGGGTAAACTACATTAAATCCAAATACTTCATATTAGGCTATGGATGAGATAAGGTACCCATGCTGAGCAGCTGAAGAAAAAGTCTAGATAATTTTCACTGAAAGTTTTGCATCTTCAAAAAAAATTTGGTTGGTTGGCATCTGTCTGTTTCGGGGACAATGGAAGAGTGCATCATTGTAGCTGAAGACAAACGGACTTCACGCCTGAACCACCATTTTGTGATTGATGGGCCAAAGTAATATTTATTTTGGTCAAGTGGGCCCTGGGGGTACAGAGTCCAAGAACCTCTTATCTAGTCAGATTTGACAGAGAACATAACTCAGACTATTACACATATAAATATTTGAAACATCAACCAGACTTTTCATATTGAGACTCTTGGGAACTCAATGCATAATCACTGATTCCTGCTGCTGTAAGAAGCCATTCTGTGCTTGAAACACAATTAACTTCTAAAAACCTTGTGATTCACCTCTACCCAGTAACAGATTATTTACAAATCAGCCCATCTGAAAAAGTAATCCAAATAAATCACACTAATATGGCTACATTGAGGTATATCACACACTTTAAAGATGTTGGATTAACAGTGACTTAATTTTTAAAAAATGTACTGTGTTATCAGGCACATACAGATACCCCAAAGGTCGTAATTTTGAACATTGGTATAATAATCTAATGCAGAATGAAAGACTGAAATGTCAGGCTGGGGGTGGGTGGGATTGGTTTGAGGAGTTGTTGTTGTTGTTTTGCTTGGCTATGCTAGCTGAGCCAGACACCTAATGGCTGCTGAATATGCATTTGGGATGGAGGCATGCTGGAAGTATCCCCTCTAGTTAAGTCAAGTGGAAAGCTCTAAACTGGGATGTTCTAAGGAAGGAGCAGGGTTGAGTCAGCCTGGGACCTAGTGGACCCTGAGCTAGTCTCACAGCCACCAGAGGCCCAGCATAGAGATCAGAGAGCCCAATCATCCTTCCCCCCCACCCCACTTTCTGCCATAGCCGCTGAGACTAGCAGGGCTGCAGATATGCTGGGGAGTGGCGTCACTCCGTCACTCCTCACAGACCTGTCAGAAGCACACATTTTGGACAGCAACCTTTCATCACTGAGTTGAACTAAAGATTTGTGAGATGGGAGAATATTACACCAACTGCCCCCCCAAATTCATTCTGCTTGAGCACAGGCAACAGCCATTCTTTCATCTTGATTAAGTGAAAGCACGTTAAGCTGACTGTATTTGAAATTATGAATTTTCTACTGTGTATATAAATATAGCACAGGTATAGTAACACTGGCCTGATCAATTGCTTTGAGAGCGATCTTGAGCCATAAGACAAATTCGGCTCTCAGATTTATGGCTACTTGCTTCTCTGTACATGGCATAAAAATGAAAACAATGAATAGTCAAATTCTATCATGGTATAATGAGAATGTATTATCCCATAAAGTTCTGCAGGTAAGGTACATACATCAAACCCTCATTTTAAATTTTCTACAGCTGCACTTTGCTCAGATTGTACAGACTACGCAGTAAATTTCACATGATAAGCGTTTTGTCAGATTTTATCTTCCCTTGCCCACAAAGCAATTTTTATTTACATTCAACATCCAAACTCACTATGGCCTAAAATTACTGTCCTAGAATGTCAGTAATAAAAAAAAAGTTCCTTCCAAGTTCAGTTTTAAAATAAGGAATGGAAGAAATAGGAAATGAATGTATGGATTCAGGGGAACTTGAAAAAGTTGAGGCAATCAAAAAAGGCATGAAATTTCAGTTTTGGTTTTATTTTATGCCCTTTAACCAGTATCCTTGAAGTAAATTTTCTGCCCTTGAAGAGAAGATGGGTTCTAAACCTAACAATATTGTTGGAAAGTCACATATATTGGTAGCCTCTTGGGTAGGTCTTTTTCTGACACCTGGAGTTTCTGGAGTGAAAAAAGGTGAATATTTGTTACACTAGGTGCATGTTTGTAGACAGGTTTACTGCAGATTTTAAAAATATTTACAGTACTATTCACTTCTACTAGTAAAAATAAAACTGCACGAATAAGTACATACCTAGATAAAACAAAGCTAAACCTTAAATTTGTGACAGTAGTACTTCCCCATCAATCCAACTTATCCAAACAATTTGTTGTGGCTCAGTTTGTATCAGTGCCACACAGCTGTAGATTTATGCAGTGGTTCTGTTTGGTCACAACTCAACACACGTATTGTAAATATATATTTAGGAAGGCATAGTACTTGTAATTTCTATAAACATTCACATTCATATATTCAGTTATTTTGAAAAGTAACTAAATGTGGAATTCTTATCTATTAAATGCTGTACCATTTGTGTTTTAGGAAAGCTGATTGAGGCAAGAGCAGGTGGTGTGCCTTGTCAGAAAAACTAATTTTTGTTTTAAAAAGGGTACATATGTCGAATTTCATCTGCTATAATTAGACAGAAGGCTTGGTTACTGCTGTATGTTTAGCTTTTGACAAGTTAAGAGCCTCCAGATTATTAAACTAAATTGACTTGGCTTGTCGACTGAAAGCTGAGATAACATACGCTGCATAGTAACAGAAATCTTCAGTGGGAAAAGTTGTTCTCTCAATAAAATTTTAGTGACACCATCATAAAAAATGTTGAATTGGATATCTGAAGTCAAACCAAAATGTAGTTTGAATTTTTCTCTCAAGGTATTATCCATTCAAGAAAATTCAGTTGATTAAAATCACGATCACCTCAACAGCCTCTAATGATCTAGTGGCTGCATTTCATTCACACACAAAAAAGGGATTCAAACTATGTTCCATGTCAGACAAAGTACATCAGAAAGGGATTATAATTTACAGTTCACAGGCAATTATTATTATGTAAATAAAAAATCTCAATAAGCACTCTTCTCTTTTTGAACAAGAAAAAGCTCCAGGGACAATGCTATAGGGCTTCACTTATTTTTGGATGAAAGGTCACTGGAAACATGGGGCGAGATCCAATGCAATGTTAGTGTAAGAAGTTGAAGAGTTCACATTGTTGCACATCTGGTAGAACGTGGTAACACAAGCTCCCCTGTCTCCAAGTCTAACTGCAGTTGCACTACAGTGGTACCTCAGGTTACAGACGCTTCAGGTTACATACGCTTCAGGTTACAGACTCCGCTAACCCAGAAATAGTACCTCGGGTTAAGAACTTTGCTTCAGGATGAGAACAGAAATCATGCGGCGGCAGCAGGAGGCCCCATTAGCTAAAGTGGTGCTTCAGGTTAAGAACAGTTTCAGGTTAAGAATGGACCTCTGGAACGAATTAAGTTCTTAACCAGAAGTACCAGAAGTATAGGTAAAGATAAAGGACTCCTGGATGGTTAAGCACAGCCAAAGGAGACTATGGGGTGTGGCACTCATCTCGCTTTCAGACCATGGGAGCCAGCATTTGTCCCCAGATAGCTTTCCGGGTCATGTTGCCAAAATGACTAAACTGCTTCTGGCACGATGGAACACCATGACAGAAGCCAGGGCGCACGGAAATGCCATTTACCTTCCTGCCACAGTAGTACCTATTTATCTACTTGCACTGATGTGCTTTTGAACTACTAAGTTGGCAGGAGCTGGGACAGAGCAACAGGAGCTCACCCCATCACATGGATGCACTATAATAGGGCAAACCAAAACCATGTCCTCCAGATGTATGGAACTACAACTCCCATCAGCCCCAGCTAGCATGGCCAATTGCTGGGGGGATGGGAGTTGTAGTCCAAAACATCTGCAGGGCATGGGTTTGGCTAGGCCCACACACCATGTATTTCTCAAGCGCAAGACACTCCCAGGATTTGGCTGCTGCACAGTGCCAAGAATAGGGATCCTACTAGCAGAATGGCTGTTGTACAAACAGGCTGTCAAAACTACAATGGTACCTCAGGTTAAGTACTTAATTCGTTCCAGAAGTCTGTTCTTAACCTGAAACTGTTCTTAACCTGAAGCACCACTTTAGCTAATGGGGCCTCCTGCTGATGCTGCTGCCGCCGCGCCGCCGGAGCCCGATTTCTGTTCTTATCCTGAAGCAAAGTTCTTAACCTGAAACACTATTTCTGGGTTAGCGGAGTGTGTAACCTGAAGCGTATGTAACCCGAGGTACCACTGTATATACATAAGCACACGTGTCAGATAATGCTAGCATGTACAACCAGTTTCCCCCAAAACAAACAGTATTCTCTTGGAGCCCCTTTTGGTTAACTGCAGTCATCTGCAAATCTCAGACCAGTTTCTTTCCAACTACAGTGGAACTAATTGCCCAGCATCAACCACCCCATCAATCCATCAGTCAATTTCCTTACTTTCTTTACATACACAAACAAACCAGATTGCTAATCTCAGCTCCACACTGCCTGAATAGTGGCTAGGAAGACAGACCTGGAAACATTGTCCTTATTTAAAGCTCCTCTGCTGCTATAATTTAGATTTTCTATATCTTACCTAACATATATATACTGTACATTATGGTAATTCCACATTTTTAAAAAATAAAATGTATGAAATATATGAAAAAATGTTATAAATGAATCATGTACCAAAGGAAAATACATTAATATATTTTTATTGTGCGGGCGTTTTATAAAATAACATTTTAAAATGCCATTTTCCTACCAGACACCACACAGTAACTTCTCATTTCAATATGCGCACCATCATTTGTAGCCGATTACCCTCACATTACTTTCAAACCCAAAGTACAGTGGTACCTCGGGTTACAGATGCTTCATTTACAGACTCCACTAACCAAGAAATAGTACCTCGGTTTAAGAACTTTGCTTCAGGATCAGAACAGAAATCGTGCAGCGGCAGCAGCGGGAGGCCCCATAAGCTAAAGTGGTGCTTCAGATTAAGAACAGTTTCAGGTTAAGAATGGACCTCCAGTAAGAATTAAGTTCTTAACCTGAGGTACCACTGTACTTTACCCTGTCAAAGCACATTTAACTGTAAATCCCTGTTATAAGATACTACTTTTTTCTAGAACTACAAAAAACAACCACCATCAACTCTATCTACTTGAACACAGTGGTTTCAACTTTAAATCAAGCCTTCAGCACTTGAAAACAACAATGGAAAAATAAATGAGATTTATCCAATTTATTGTGAGTGGTACGGTATATTGGTAAGAATGGGACTGCATAATGAGAGTCAAAGTCCAAGGATGAAGACCTAAAGGGAAGAATGGGGTTGAAAAAACAGATCACTATATACTCCCACAGTAGACCTCCCATGAGTTCTTGTACAGCATGATACATATTAAGTTGACAGCAAATTCTGCAGGTATATGATCCATGTTAGGAAAGGTAGCTCATGAGGGAGAAAGAAAGACAGGACAGAAATTCTGTTTTCCATTGTCTCCTGGCATGGCTTGGGTCATTGTCACATATTTTCCTTTGTATGTAAATATGGAATGCATTGACTTCTATTTTTTAGAGAGCCTTTTTCAGAGACAGAAAAATCTGCAAGCTTGACTGCTTCAAGACAGTGTTGGCATTTTTAAAATTCTTGGAAGTATTTCAGAGGCGAATTGTTTAGAAGACTCAAATAAAAATTCCAGTAATGATGACAGAAAAATGGGAAAATTGCACACTTTACGACAGGTAATTCTCAATACCGTTGCTCATTATAGCCTGTTTTTTATCAAAATGTGGAGAGTTGACCATCGTTAATCTAACTCAATCTAAAACATGCAACACACATTTGAGGAAGACACTAGGTCAACATAAACATTTCCCTACTTCATACTACCTAAAGGAAAACAAGCAATTATTTTTACGGCCTTTGCTGTGCTTTAAATACTAATGATGATTTACAACCAAGGAGAAAAGAGGCTGATTTTCTTCAGTTTGCAAGATTAAAGATAGATAGATAATATCCTAGAATTAGATCAGAGAACCTACCCCTGAAAAAATATTATTTAGACTGTTATTTGTTGCTTAGTTGCCATATCCACACACCCAGAATGATATGTGACAATCATATGGGGTTTGTCCTAGCTTTATTAACAACAGAGCTGAAACAGGCAGAGAAACAGCAGCTTAGAAGTATGAATGGTATAAATCTAGCCAGCTAGCAGAAACTGCTAACTGGCTGAGAAAGGGCAGTATTTGCCCCACACTTAATCTTCATTCTGTAGGCATGTGGGAAGGGCAAATCCAGTCCCTGCTAAATGTGACGGAGTGGTATCTTCATACTTGAAACATTAGAAGTGTTAATGAACCTTTCCCCATTTTCTCCCCTGAATTGTTCCACTGAACCTGGAATGCTATGTGCAGGAGTTTTTGCTTTTTGCAGATGTGGGACCTGGAAACAGAACTGGGCACCCTGAGGCATCAGCTTGAAGAGACACCCTGGGCATCAGCTTAAGAGCACAGAGTGCTGGAGAAAACTGACATTTTGCTTCACGAGATATAGGTCCATTTGTGGATCCCAGAGTAACCATGCAAACGTACTATGTTCTGCTTCTAACATAGATGAGATGAAAACTATGTGCTTCCAAAGCAGACTGAGGTAAGATGTTTAGAATTCAGGAATGCTTAATTAATACTTCTGATGATATAGTAACAGTATATAATTTATTGTGTGACTCATCCATCACACACACACACACACACACACACACTCTAATAGGTAGATGTCTGTATGCTCAGGGAAACCCTGAGGTTTGCAGAAGTACCAAAACTCATAAAAGCCTTAAGAAGACACACAAACCCCCGAAAAGCTCAACAGTGGGGCTTGAACATGGACAGTGAACATCAGGAGCATGAAATGTTGGGTATCTGAAGGTGGGAGAGAGCAGGTGAAGATACACTGCAATGTTTTCTTGCAGGTGTTCATTGTATGTATTGTATACACACACTGACACCTCAGTACAGTTTCTTTAGTCTATTTTTCCACCAGCCCTGTGTCTCTGTGTGAAATCCAGCCTGCAATCCTGGGATGGTATCAGTCAGATGTTTGTTGTTTGTATCCAATGGCTATTACAATGTAAACCAAACAAAGCAAGTAAACCAAAACTAAGTTAAATATATAGGGTTGTCCAGAGTCCTTCTCAGAGTAGGCTCATTGAAATAAATGAACCTCAACCAGTCCTGTTTATTAATTTCACTGAGTCAACTTTTAGTAGGACTAGCATTGAATATCACCCACAGATTTTTGGACATGCAAGTTGTAAAAAATAAATAAATTCCTCAAATTGAGTATCATTAAAATTAAAAATCCCCTTGGCAGTCCCCATTGGTCAAAAAAGTGGCCGGTGATTTTCTCACTGCTCAGTGAATATAAAGCTAGCCTATAGGTAGAAAACTCATCTACATCATCCAGTAAACACCTAATTTTGAAGTAATCTGATTGGCCCTCTAGAAAATTCTGAAGTAAATAAAGGAATCTATTTTTAGGTGAATTGTACAAAGGACAATACAGGATATGGTAAACAATGCCTGATTCACATATACAGGTCATTTATTGGCCTGTTTAAGAATTAATTAACTCAGATATTCTCTGGGCATAGTTTGAAACCTAATCTGAGTAAACACATGTCTAATAGGAAAGAAAGGTTAATTCCTGCAAATAAGCAGCCCTTTTACGGTTGGATTTAATTTTAATATACAAAAACGAGGGCTTAGAATTCTTCATATATTCAAAGTTCATTTTGGCATCTTCAGCAAACCCCCATATCGTGGATCTTATGGCCAAAATTGTCCCAATATTATAGGGGAAATTGAATAACCAAGCCATTACAACACTGTGCTCAGCCTTCTTTACTCTGCAGGTCTAAAAAACCCCCAGTTTGGGTAGCTGTTTTCTGACATTAGTGAAAGTCCCCCCCGCTACCCCCCGGCAATATTTTAAAAGACATATTTGCTGTGTAAGAAACAGCAGCTAGTTTATTCAAGGAAGTAAGTGCCCTTTCCCCCCATGGTCTATGAAATCAAAGGCAAACGAGAGATAAACAAATGCAATATGATGTTTGGACATCTAATGTATTTTTTGAATAAAACTAAACACTGATCAATTGTGCTGTGTGCCTTGTTGAAGCTGGCCTGCCATGGCGAGAGGATTTGGTTCTCTTTGTCCCTTTGTTCTAACTTACCTAAATAATATAATATACCTATTTCTGAGGGTCCTTGGGTGATAGGTCCTAGCTAGTGTTGGAACCTATTGGTAGAGGAGCAATTGGTCTGGAATCCATGGTTTGGAGATGGAAGGGAACATTCAAAATGGCCACCATATTGTGCAGAAAATCAGCACTACCTACTTTATTTATGACTGCATGGCAGGAATAGCCAATGTGGTGCCCGTCAGAGATTGTTGGACTGGAACTCCTATCCTGCATGGTCAATAATTAATGGAATTGGAGTCCAGAAGCATCTGGAGGGCAGCACACTAGCTAGTCCTGTTGTATGGGATTCAAATGAACTGCAATTTTATGCTTTATAGCTTTGGTCTAGGTTTGGAATGATATGAACAGTTGTTGAAATGTGTGGGGCAGGGGGTGGGGAGAGCTGCACCACAGATTTCCCACCAAACCCACCAATCTACTAATTGCTCCTTGACTGCAGCTTTGACCTTGCTGATTAACATTGCACCTCAAAATATTTTTCTCCTGTTGGTGGCTTGAGAATCAAATATTGCTGCATAAACCTTCCCACCAGAGCCCTTTATTTCACTATTGGTGATTTCATATCCATGGCAATGGGCAGTTTTTAGTATGTCGGATTTTGAGCTTCGGGGGAGTCTTTGCTAAGCTAGGGATGTATGGCCATGCCTCATTCCATTCCAATATCCATTTGCACTTTCATTTGTTATTTTCCATTCAGCTGCAACTGGTCTATTTTGCACAAGTTTGTGTTCCATTTCACCGTATGCAGGTGCAGATATATTTGTGGGTTGTGTGTGTGTGTGTGTGTGTGTGTGTGTTTTACATATTTTTTACTTAGCACACAATAGACATACATAGCTCAGCCATCAACAAATATTTACAAATTATTTACCTTCCCTGCAAGTCACATTTACAAAGTTAATGAATTTCCAGAGTCCTGTCTTTTGCAGTAAAACCAATAGAGAGCCTTGTGGTACCTTAAATACAAAGTTTATGGAATGGCTAATGGCCCATCAGAAAGTTATCTATTCAGAATTCCTATTGAAATCAATGGGGTTTGCTCCCAGGTAAGTATGGTTAGGATTGCAGCCACTTTCACAACCTTGATTTCACAGTACAGTGGTGCCTCGCAAGACGAAAAGAATCCGTTCCGCGAGTCACTTCGTCTAGCGGTTTTTTCGTCTTGCGAAGCAAGCCCATTAGCGGATTAGCGGATTAGCGCTATTAGCAGTTTAGCGGCTATTAGCGGCTATTAAAGGCTTAAGGGATTAGTGGATTAGCTGCTAAAAGGCTATTAGCAGCTTAGTGCCTTAGAAAAAGGGGGTGGGGAGCGAAAAAAACCCCCCAGGAATCGCAAGACATTTTCGTCTTGCAAAGCAAGCCCATAGGAAATTCGTTTTGCGAAGCACCTCCAAAACGGAAAACCCTTTCGTCTAGCGGGTTTTCCGTCTTGCGAGGCATTCGTCTTGCGGGGCACCACTGTACAGAATAAATTATCCCTTTCTAAAGCATCAAAAACAAGAAAAGCAAAGAGGCATCAGCATATAACAACGAATATATAAATAATGCATATTGCAAAAGAGTTTACATATCTGTGTATATTGTGTGCATGTGAAAAAGTAACATTTGTTGAAGAGAGCTAATGTCAAATCTTTCATAGCAGGAGTCTGTGCAGCAATGGGGTTGAATGGGCAAACAGAAGGAAACTCACTTGATAGTCCGTTTTCAGTGGATTCATCTGGCATCCCTATGCTAAGCTTCCTTCCTAACATTTTATAAGCTTCTTCATCCTGGCTGTGAGGGAAATTGCTGGAGAGAGATACAAATAGATTTCCTCATGGATGGTAAGATGCCTGTTTTCCACCAACAGATTGTTGTACTGTCACATATCAAAAATACTGCAGTGTTCCCAACAGAAGATAAGCTGTTGGGAAAGGCATATGGCAGCTCAACCTCATGCTGCTTCATATTAGTTAATGGTGTGAGATTCGCCCATCAGAGTGGATCAATTTCCATAATTCATCAACTATTTCCTCAAAGTAATCATAATAAACTTCCTGAATGGGTCCAAGTCTGAATATGAATGGTTAATTATATGACAAGGGAACCATAATGAAGGAACAAGTTCACAGTTTTGAAACCTTCAAACACTGCCAACTCTACAAGGAGCTTCACCTACACCAGAAAGTAGTTCCAATAATTGTTGGGTGGACAAAATATGATTTAGGTTCATTCTGTTGGCTAACTTTGAACAATTTCTAGTTACTATTCACATTCATCCTCCCCCCCCCCCCCACAAGAGGACTGGACCTTTAGCTTTTATTGTTAAAGTGAGTCACTAAGTCAATCATACATTGATAAATAAAATTAGAAAGCAAATTGTGGAGGCTTATTAGACAGATATGGAGGCACTGCTGTTCCTAAGGTGGCCTAGCGCCTTATTAACTTGTGAAGCAAGCAGAAGGAAGGAACATGAGGAGTTTCTTGCATCTTCCCTGCTGAAGAGATTTTCTCTCTTCCAACAGGAACAGTTTGCATTGAAAACTAGAAGTACAAGAGTTTAGTGAATAATGCCTTGTACCTTTAACAGCAGTGTGGCTGGCACAAATTAAACAGGGTAAGCCTTTCCTAGCATGGAAATACAATTATGGGGAAAGCTTCATTTGTTGACATTCTGCCTGTCACAAATCTCATTACTTGTGTGTAAACCAATCAACCTTATCCTTACCACCCAAACTAAAGCAGAATGCAAACTGCTGGAAGCTTCCATTGACAATTGTACTTCATTTAAATATGTTTTTGCCTTGTGGCTCTTATTTTCAAAAATCTCTGCAAAAAGTTCAAAGCATACAATAAAAGATGCAGTTCTGAGTGGTCACCTGAAACGTTTTCTAAACTTTAAAGTGGTACACTTATTCTTTTTTTTTTTTTAAAAAAAACTAACTCCCGTTTGATTTAAGGAGGTAACTATTGCTCATCAACCTCCTGCTAACTCATTCATTCTAGGAAGCCACAATGTATTGATTTAAAGCACTAAACAGTTCTGGACAAACTCCATCCTACACTTTTAGCATCCCAATCAAGACATACTGGAGAAGGAGAAAGAGAAAAATTGTCTGAGTATTCCAATGTATATCTATAGGAAGAATATGACTAAAAGTATGTATCTATAGGAAGTGTTTACCTACAAGAATAACAAGAGCCGCTTTTTCTCAATTGCATGCTGGCAAATTCAGGTTGCAGAATTAAAATAGATTTGGCACTCCTACCCGCAAACCTGTGTCCAAAGAAGATTGGAATTTTTGCAGTATGGAAATTGATGTTAAGTTGGGAATAGCTCCCCACAAACAAATCAGAATGAATGTTTAATAAACAGCAGGTACCAGCAAACTCATAGTCCTCCCCACTACAGTGAGATGTATTGCGTCCGTGTTTTAATTATAGTGCTTACTTCTAAAGTTGCATCTATACACATAGATGTATATGCTTATGCACATTTTACCCTGTTGGTGATGCATTTCCTCTTTTTCAGCAGTGCGTAAGTGGCCACCCTATGAAGGGCAGGAAATATGATTGTTTATATGCTAGATGTCTTAAAATGTTTATATGAACATGGGTTTACTTGGACAGCGACCACCTTGAAAATAAAAGCAATGGCCTCATCTTATCCTACAACTCAATTCTTAGTCTTCATTTAGGCTGCTCCTGCTATGCCATTGTGCAGTGTTAATTCATCTCCATAGGGCTCCAACAGAGTTGAATGGAAGCTGTACAGCCACTCCCAGTGATTTCAGCAGCCCGAAAGGGAGGGCAGCGGCATCCATGATCAATACTCAAGTCTCACACATTTTCATAAGCAGCAGAATAAATTTGAGCAACCTGCCTCAGTTATATTTTGATAAATATGCCTAGCACAAAAGTGTCAGGTTATAACAATAGCTACAAGGTGATAAATTAAAGCGGGGACAAACATATTTCAACTCTAATATGCACTGCACATACTATCAGATGTTTATGCATATACTTCTGGCACTCTGCTTCTTCAACAATAATACCTTCATTTGTTAATGTCGTGTTGGAGAAAAGTAAGAGCATTTTAATGTGCGAGGATATTTTAACCGGGATACTAATTACTCTAATTTGATAGAATTTTGTTGCATTTGCATCCCTGTCAGTTATTTATGACTTACTATAGGTAATTAGGGCTCAGGAGTTGCATTTAGAATATTGTAAATAGCTTTAAAGGCATTAGCCAAACTCCTAATTGTTAAGGGGTGTGTGTGAATTTATTAGTAGCTTGCATGCAAAATATTTGTGCATTTGACCTTTTGTAAAACATTTCTTTCCACGTTTCTAAAAGATTGGCTTCTGAAATAATTTTTCCTCAAAATAAAGTGTGACATTGTAAACAACCTCTTAAAATGAAACAGCTTGTGAAAAGCTATGTATTCAATGGGAACTCTGGTAAGTTCTCCTCCTGTATCGAGATCATTTCAATGGTTTGCCACATTCAGGTATAGTCATCTTGCACTTTATAAATGATAGTAACTTACACTAAGCTTTGTATCTCTGGGTCTTTGCAACCATCACTCTTCTGAACTCACCAGAGGATTTGAAGTTAAAATCTTATTATTATTATTATTATTATTATTATTCCTTAGGGTTGTTCTATGTTAGGGATGGTCACATCTGTAAATTTCAGTTTCTCTCAGTTTCTAATTTTTCCACTCTTAAGTTCAAAAAAATGCTTTTAAATATTCCTTATGGGTTGGCTCCGCATACAACCTAAACCCATACTCTCTGACTGTCCCGAAAATCCCAGGAGTTACAGCAATTTGCTCACAATTCTAGCTACATTATTGCCCCACAGAAATCATTTTTAAAAACAACACAATACACATACACATTTCCCTGGTGGGGGCAGATACTAAAACTACCAGTGGGGCAGTAGGGAGCAGAGCTCTCATGCCAACCTATTTAACTTGGTAAAGTTAAAGGGACTCCTGGCAGTTAAGTCCAGTCATGAATGACTCTGGGGTTGCGGCACTCATCTCGCTTTACAGGCCGAGGGAGCCGGCGTTTGTCTGCTCTGCAGACAGTTTTTCCAGGTCATGTGGCCAACATGACTAAGCTGCTTGGTGCAGTAGAACACAGAAACCAGAGCAGCGCATGGAAATACCGTTTACCTTACCGCCGGAGCGGTACCTATTAATCTACTTGCACTTTTTGCTATGCTTTCAAACTGCTAGGTTGGCAGGAGCTGGGACCGAGCAATGGGTGCTCACCCCGTTGTGGTGTTTCGAACCGCTGACCTTTTGATCGGCAAGCCCGAGGCTCAGTGGTTTAGACCACAGCGTCATCCATGTCCCTATATAACTTGGTGCTTAAAGGCAATAGAGGAAGAGGAAATGGCAGCTTACCCGGTCACAAGGTGGGCAGCTGTTGTGACCTGTCATGCCGGGCTCCTCTTCCTTGAGAGCAATGCTGGGGCTAGTTGGCTGGCTGTGGGGAATTCCCAGGCTGGCCACAGGAGACTGGTGGGCTTTTCCACAATCGGCTTATTCAAATCCTGGCCAATCTGGCACAGTGCAGTGGGTGGGGCTTGGGACTTAATGAAGTCCAGCTCTGGCTATTCTCAGGGGCCACTGTTGGCTGAAAGATGTGCTGCTTATCCAGGTGTACAGAAGAAGCTTCAAACCCCATTTGCCCTCAATGCGGCCATCATGTTCTTTTCCTTGGCAGAACCATGCCATCCAGCAATGTTGCTCTTGGGGTTCAGGCTCTTGCGTGCAGTTTCTCCTTGTGGTGTGAACTGTAGGCTGTGTTCTCTGGGCAATCAGACTCCAGCCAACATAATCACCGGAGTGTAGCTATTTTCATCCAATAAAAATTGGAGGATATGGAGCACTCTACTGAGGAACTGCTGAAGTTTATGGTCTTAGAGCCCAGGGGTTGTGTGTTTTTTCAGCCAGAACTCACTGGAACTCAGTTCCAGCACCTCTCATTGCCATTATAAGAGAACAAGAGGGGCATTCATGGTGAGTTCCAGCACCTCTTTTTCTAGAAAACAGCACTGTTCGAGCCTATTTACACCACAGACTAATTTAATAGTAAGAACTTTACTTTTCTATGGAGTCTAAGGATCTATAACAAGGAAGCAACCTCATCTGTTTCCAGCATTTGTGGGCAAAAGCCATGGCTCTGTCCGGACCACTTAACCATTCTGAGAATCTTGTTCTCATGACAAAGAAGCAAGCAAGTATATGTTTTCTACAATGACGACAACTTAAAAAGAGACGTAAAGGCGGTACCATAGATGCCTGCATGGATAAAGGGTCAAATTTTGTGAACTTTCCTTCTTTTGATTTGGGTGATTCGGGCTTCATCCATGTAGCAACACCTATGCCAAACATTATATTATGAGAGTGGTGGGGTGTGATGCATACACTCCCTTCTTCTTTTGGTCCAACATACATTTCAAGCCAACTCAAAGAATGGTTCCATTGGTATAAAATTGATAATTCCTTAGAAAAATTGAATCATAACATTGAAAGAAGCCACCTCAACCAACTGCCTGCCCAAAGAGAGGATAAGTCATTCATCAGCTCCATCAGACTCTGTAATCCAGATCCAAAATGTGCCTCAAGAAGACAGAAATCACTTCAAAAACCTAGGGCAAATCAGCCCAAATGACTCGGGATCATTGTCCATCTGACATGTTGGAGATTAAATATTTCTTTTGGTCTTAGAAATGGAAGTCATTGATATCTAAAATGTGAGCAAAACCCAACCCCCCAAGTAATCCCAAGGGAATTCCAACTGGGTGCATTTTCACATGCCAATGACTGGTCTTTAGTTGTTTCAAATCACTTTGCCCCATGATATATGAGAGACTGTAGAGAATGTTCCCAGGTCCATTGAGCCATTACTCTTTGTATCAAATTAAAAACTACACAGTAACCTTCAAACCTTTGTATAAATGTACTGTATGTTAAAATGTTCCCTCTGATAAAACAGGAAAATGTGTGCTTTCTTTACATCTCTGATATAGTAAAAGTGGGTCTTCTCCATAGTTCACTATATTTGGTCTCCCCAAACAAAGCAATCCAAGTAGTGCAACAAATGGGCTGGATTGACATTGCTTCAAACCAAGACATTCAAGAGAAGTTTAAAAGCCAATGCAGCAATACGATGACCAACACAAATCACCTGCCTCTGACACACCAGGAAGAATCTTTACACTATTTTTTAAAGTAGCTAACTTAAAACAACGCAAGGATTATTTCAAATGAAAAGTGTAAAATCCTGTCAAATATCTCCAACACATATTGTGCTTAATTCTGAATATAAAAAGCGCACTGGCCTATTTTTCTTCTTGAGAGTATTTCTAGGGCACATTATGTTTAAACTTGCACATAACACTTCATGTATCATTGCACAACATAGTAACATTGAGAGTTGCCTTGTACAGAGTCAGGACATTGGTCTGTCTTGCTCAGTAATGTCTACCCTGACAGACAGGTAAAGATGTCAGGGCTGGAAAATGGCACTTTCTGCAAGCAAGGTATGTGTTCTTTCACTGGGCTATGGCACTTCGCAAACTTATTTTCCATACTAATATATTTCTCCCTAACACATAAAAAGGAGGAAGTGAAAAGCAGATACAAAGCATTTAGGGAACCTTGCCCCCATTCCAAATGTGACCTAATAATGCAGTCCTAAATATAATTTACAGGTTAGATTGTAGGGATGTTTCCAAAGTGTCATTTTACTACAAGTTTTGAGAATCACACATTCAGAAGCCTCAGTGGAATGTGTGCCAGTAGTGTGCATATGAATGATAGAAAGTTCCACACATTATGTGCTTGATGGACTCAAGAATAAAGCATGCCAGCTGGACAATTTTGTATTCGCTATAATAGTTAGTAAAACCAATGGCCACCTTTATTCTTCAACAATAAAACTACCCAGCCTTTTCATGAAAGATGATTGCAATTTCCACTGACCTGTATATGCACTTAAAAAGCCTCCCTATAACTAATGAAATTTTGAAGTATTTGCTCTTAAGATACAAGAGTCTTTTTATTGAAGACTCTGTGACATTAAGTATTCATGAGACCTAGAGTGAGCTCAAATACCGCCCAAGTAAAAAGTATTACAATTTTTCAACTTGATTGAAATCTTTTTTCCCCTGCAAGATGTGCACCATAGCCTGCTGAGAGGGGCTATTTTTTTTTTAAGGCTGTAGAGATATGCAGAATACATCCAGGTACCTTAGCTGTTAGTGATCGATTTCCCTGAGCACCCTTGTCCCTCCTTTGAAATTGATTCATGATAACTGCCTCCATTTGGGTCAAACAGTATTTAACCGCTTGTAAATTTTAATTAAATGATTTGTCACTTTGAACATATAGTTTGTCATCTTGCAGCTAAGCAATGTGTCTTTATCAGAAAATGACTCAAGGGAAAGACATTCATCTACTCTGTCATTTCAACACCCATTAAGATAATTTGGTTGTCGCAGAGACGCAAACTTGGGGATTTGTAAAATGGGCTATTCCACTGTATATGAGTTGTACCACTGTGTAAAGTTTAAGAGTATAATTTGTTCTTTAATTGCATCCTAATAATTAGTTTAGCTGGGTCATTTCTCATTAGTGGATGTTTTATTTCAGTGTAGAACAAAAATGTTCTCCAGCTTTTTCTTTCTTTCTTTCTTTCTTTCTTTCTTTCTTTCTTTCTTTCTTTCTTGTAATTGCTCTGGTTGCCTGATTTGTTTCTTTAGGAGGGAAGTAATGTTTGCGTGTAAGCAGTGTTGCCTGAATATCATAGGACTATATTTGCTTGACCATTAGTTTTGATACAGATTAGACACAATTAAAAAGAAAAACTGCTGCTTTCAAGTTCAGATACAAGAGAATGGTAATGAAAAACACTATTTGGAAACTAAATATTCAGATACCTGTGGTTCGCCATATGTTGCTGTATATCACAGCCTATCAGTTCTAGCCTGGCGTGCTCTGGTCCATGGGGTCACGAAGAGTCGGACACAACTAAACGACGACGCAGGGAAAAAAATCAGTTCTAGCCAGTGTGGCCATTGTTCAGGGTTGATGGAGGGCAACAGACCCGCCTGTTCTTAAGGAAATCAGAGATATAACACCATCCTAAGTAGCTTCTATATCATGAGTTTTTACAGCTAGGAACACACCCAACGATGTTTTTTCTTAGATTTCTCAAAAAAATCTCAAAAGACACCCCATACATTGCCCAATATATTTTTGTATGTTGTTCAACAGGTCATAGACAGAAACTGAGATTCAGTTGTACAATTCAGCAGATGATAAACAAGCAAACAAAAGTACAAGAAAAACTAAAGAGAATATCAAAGCAGCTTTGACTTCCAACTAAACCAGGCTGTGTTGATCACAACAAAACCCTTTTATGGAATCATGGGTTTCAGATATACAAGGGTGGGCACCAGCCAGGAATTCCAACATATCTGCAAGTAGGCTGCTTCTGAAGTCACTTGGTGTGATGCCTTGCTACTCTGTTATTTCTAGGTGTAAGATCCTGTCTTCATGTTAATATTCACTTATATAGTCATTTGCTTAGCTACTGTATCAGCCACCTGAAGACAACCTATATATCTCCCAGACCTCAGTTAGGACCACATTTCACCTGCATTAATTTAATCACAAACTGAGCAGTTTTTAAAACAGAACATTCTTAAAGATTGTTATACACCACCCCTATCTCGTTGTGAGATTCCAGGGGTATCAGGTGCATTTTAACCCAGGATTTGTTTTTCCTTTTGGACAATTAGGCACAGCAGAGACTACAGTGTCTTTGTGATATATGGGTTTATTTACACATATTTACAACTTGAAGCCTTCAACGGAGGTAGTTCAGTGCATCAATATTCCAAGAGGTTTGTGCCCTCTCTTAGGCACAGAATTATTTCCAAGAACAGATCTCAACAGCACATCACTCACCAACCCTTGCTGCCATGCTAAATCCTACCCTCACAAAACACTGGTGTTGTCTTTTAAACTAGCCTTCCAGTTGAGGGAGCAAGGAAACCCACACACTTGCAAATAAGATTTGACTTTTCTTCCCTTTTGTCATGCTCTGCCATTGAGCTATGGTGCATTCCTCAGAACCTAGATTACTGACAGCAATCTAATCTGGAGGTGACTAAAGCAGGTGCAACAATAGCCTTGATCTGCTTTACCCAGGATGGGGCTCACCTGACGCACCTTGGTATTTGTGACAAAGCATTACATTGCACAGCTGAGCTGCTATGTTGTTGTTTTCTGCAGCAAAACCATCTTTCCATTTTAGCTGAGGAATTTTTCCTTCCAAATAAATGGCGGTATGTTTCTTTAGGAAAGAAAGCCGAGATGTTACGATTTCCTCGGTGAGTTTCTAGACGTATACGTATCTCGGCCTCTCTTCCAACTTTTAAGAACAAACACTCCAAGAATGAGGCTTACTTTCTGTGACATGTTACTAATTGTCTCCCTGGTGGCACTTTGGGGTCGGCATGCATATTCCCCAGCCTCTCCATGTGTAGCCAATGCATCTTGAGTTCTATTTTTGCCTCCAGCTGTGCTATACGTTTCGGCTTCCACCATGCAGCAACTTAATGCTGTCTCACCCAATGGCTGCTGATATTGATGGGAAATGGCACAAATACCTCCCGGCAGCTGAGAAGCTGTGGGTTGAACTTGATGAGCGGAAGGATGAAAATGTGAGGTATGCTCTCATATCAAAGTGTTGAATCCTGGATTCCAGACAAACCTGTCAAAATGATATTTTATTTAATATCATTTTGACAGTACCATGTTGACTTTTATTCTTTAACTATCTGCTTAGTTCTAAAACCATTTACCAGTCCTCAAACGTTTGTTTTTTTATTTTACTCAGTAGCTTCTTCCATTCTTAGACTGCTTACCACCAGAAGATCTCTAAGCAGTTTACAGCAGTTAAAATGCAAATATAAAGTACAATTAAAAAAACCCCATGTCAAATGAAGTCAAGTTCTCAAATTTTAAAACGGTTTTACAAGCTTCCTTACAAATTACTCTGCTGCGTCGTTTTACATTTCAGTGGTATGTGAACAGTGTCGTAGAGCCAAATAAAATTTAGTTCCAATCGAAGCAAAGTTCCATTTCCGCTCCCCCAAGCTTTTGACCAATGATCAGTTGGGCTTGGGGTTTCAAATTCCCAGTGAATGTTTTCTCTGTTTTTCAGCAAACAGCTCAATGTGCAGCTGACACTGAAAAAGATAATTCTGCTTCCCTCCTTAGGACACCTCTAGACTACTGCCATAGTGGTGATGCTTATTCCAAAAAGTGCTGATAGTGATAATGCTGGATTGTTGTTTCTCCTTATGATTTCTGTTTGATGGTTGTGAATTTTGTGATACTTGGATTACCTGCACAATTCCATGCATAAGTTAGTCCCACTATATTCAGTAGGGCTTGATCCATACAAAGTGTGTTGATGAACTGCATCCTAAATTACTCTTTTGGTTTGTAAGCTGACTTTTGAATATTATGATAAAAAAGCAGGCTATAGTATGTATAGATAGATAGATAGATAGATAGATAGATAGTTTGGAGCAAACTCTTATCACTAAGCATCTCTAACCCTTGACAACAGGGTCTCTTTCTAATGCCAACTATAGGTGAAAGTATATTGTTGATCATAGCAGAAGTAGTAATAATAAAGCTGCTACTACTACTGGAATTAATGAAGATGCAGATAATGATGATTTCTTACTGGCCTTTCACTATCAGGTGTCAGAGTAGGTTACAACAATTTTAAAATGCAATATTAAGAATCTGTTGAATCAAATGCTGGAATTATAGGCTCCTTTGCAAATGCAGGTTTCTTTAAAATGCAAACCAGGTCAGAAATTAATCCTTTCCTACCTTACAAGGCTACTGAAGAAAATCCCTCTTCTGATGGTAGCATTGGATTTCGGGTAGGGGATCCCCCATTGGCATAAAATAATACTACCTCCCAAAGAGATTTTCCTTAAGACCACAGCAATGGAGGAAATGTTTAAATTCCCTCTCTGTACTTACTCTGATCCTGTTAATTATCAACTCCCCTCGCCAGCTGATACAATTTGCATCTTTTTAAAGTGCACATTAGAAGCAGATACATTTTATTTCGTATCTCATTTTGGCCCCGCTTTAAATGAGGAGAAAGGCTCCTCACCCCAGCCGGAAGTGACATTTGACAACATACTTTCCTTTAAATTAACACCAGCCTCAGTGAAGGTGAATTATAGCTTCACTCTCTTTGGTGCCATGTTATATTTATGTGTTCCAGTCAGATAAACTTTTAAATCATTCATATTCCCTGGTTCTTGAAAAAACAGCAGACTTCAGCTTCAAGAGGATTTTCTCCGCCTGCCAATATACAATTAGTTTTTGCCATTGATTTTGCCATCTCTTTGGCACTTGCATCATTTTCTCAGTGGCCTTGCCTATTCAGTACATTCCCTTTCATGTAGATGAAGAGTAATTGTCCTGCTGATACACATGCGGGTAGTGAGAAAGAATGTAAGTGCCTTCGAGTAATAGTTATGCATTTTGTACAATGTACATATTTTCCTTTCAGTCAGTCAAATGTCCTGAAGGAGGTACAATATACAGTAATTCAAAACAAGCCAGTGTAGGCAAAATGACACCTGCTCCTTCCAAACGACATGGCTCAGATTGTGTCTTATGGGCCATTCAATAAGTTACGACTTCCTGAATAGAGATTTGCTTCTGCAAGTATGAAGGGCACGGTGCTGTTTGAAGTAGTGGCTTTTAAATCAGCATTTTAAAGATGCAGTCCACATAGCACTTATTCTGGAGTAGAATAATCCAAAACAATGGAACCTCTGTAGAGTAAGTGCTTTTTGTTTGGGATTTTAGCAACAAATATTAAACAAACCATTCTCCCTATAATGTAGTCCAACATCCCATCTCACTCTAGAGCAGTGTTTCCCAAACTTGGTTCTTCAGCTGGTTTTGGACTACAACCCCCATCATCCCTAGGTAGCAAGACCAGGTCAGGGATGATGGGAATTGTAGTCTGAAAACAGCTGGAGACTCAACATTGCTCTAGAGCAGCCAAGAAACAGAACCCTTGACTATAGCAATTCATGCCTTGGTTGCATCTGGAGTGGACTACTGTCATGCATTCTATATGGGGCTACCATTGGGAAGTGTTCAGAACAGCTGTCTAATGTTGCCACTCCATTGTTGACTGCAGTGTCAGTCACACCAATCATTTTATACCAATTTTACGACAGCTAATTAGCTGCCAGACCCTATCCAAAGTTCTGGTACTGACCTTTAATACAAGAGAGAGAGCTATTCATTAGGTGGGTTGTTGTAAAATGAAACCATTCTCAAAGGTTGGGGGGAATTTTCAGGCGGCAGTTCTTGCTTACCTTATCTAATCAGGTGACCCAGTGGGGGTTTTTTTGGGGGGGGGGCTTCCTCCCTTGTTTTTTTCTGCTTTTAGTAATCAACTGCATGGAAAATTCTAAGTTGCATGTGTGAAGAATCTCCTTAAGATCTGCATCAATTTCTGAGAATACATGGAGGCAAATGCCTAAACAGGGTAAGCATGCGCTACATGGTTCTCTCTGTTCAAGTCAAGGCCTGTTTACTACGCTCCAAATGTTGTTGAACTAAAACACCCATCTGCCTTAGTCAGCATAGCCTGTGGCCAGGCATGATGGGAACTGTAGTCCAGACAGTATGGTGTGGTGGTGGTGCTCACCCGATCCTTCAACAGCTGAGTCACTGCTGCTTACTAGGAAGGCATGGTGGTGAGGCAACAAAGAGGTTGACACAAGGCAAACATATCAGCAGAGCCAATTTGGTGCTCCTGCCAGTGTGTTTGAACTGCCCCTCTCCTTCCTGGTAAGCAGCAATGGCTCCAGCTGTTTGGAGGTCAGGTGGTGCTCACCTGACCATGCACCATTACCCCACCACACTGGTCCAAACTCACTGACCACCCCTGGATTATGATCTTGCCTATGGAAGCAAATGTTGCAGTGAATTAAAGGACTGCGTAATAAATTCATGGAGCTCTTTGCCCTAGCACTGTGCTGAGCATGCTGTCCTTTCTACATGTCAATATGGTACATTCTAAAAACTAGTTATCAGATCATCAAAGGCCATTCAAACAATTTCCTCTTTTGTTCTGTTCTTCTCCCTTACATTTGCCCAAATGGTTGTGACATTATCAAAATTTGCTCTTCTCAGAATAGCAGGTCTGAACATTGTATGTGGCATAATAGTGTACAAAATGGAGGTAAATAATGGGGAACTAATGGAGACGTCTGGCAAGTGAATCATCATTTTTGACCTGAGGAGTTTTAAAGCTAGTTTTAACTAATATGCACAGTTGTGCAATACAATAGATGCATTACAGGAAGGAAATAAAAAAGGTGGATGTAAATATATTGAATTAAAAGGGCCATGGCTTTATTAAAGGAAGAGAAGGACACCAACTTTTAATGATTTTGTGGCCCAATCAGTCTAAGTGTGAAACATGGGTGATGAGTTTGGGTAGGGACATTCAAATTATTTTTGTGATTGATGAGCCAAAGGGATTAAGAAAGAACATGCTCATTCTAAGCTGATATAAGGCACTTCTTTCATCTCTAGTTTTTCTCCCATAGGGAGGTATCAGTGTAGCTTGCCAGTCATTCCATTAATTTCAAAATCTCAAGTTGTATATTTCTTAAATAACTATTACACCCTTCCTCAGTAAATACTCTCCCCACTGAACATATGGTCTTTCAAAGCTATACCCAGATGCTTAATCACCGGGTGCTCCACCTTACAAAAACCCACCTCGTATTCCTAATTATATCCCTTTAATCTGTTAAGGTTCACACTTCTTTACAATGCCCCTTTCTACTCAAGCTATCCTAAACCTTCTAATCAACTAATTAAGGACCCTAACTTTCCTCTAGACTTTTATCATCAATTTAAGGATGGCTGCTTTGCAAAGATCATTCTCACTATCATGGCTTGTGAGTACCTGGAGAAATTACTTCTGCTTTGCCTTTTGGTGGAACAGCATATTGTGAGCCAAAGTGACGGATACAATCCACTGAGTCCTTAGACCATTTCCCTATATAATTTCTAGATTGTGGCCACAGATCCACATTCTCAAAAGAAATATCTAAAAGAAAAGAATGGATAAAACATGTATTCTTCCTCTAAACCCAGCTGGCAAGCAGACCAGTGTCTCTTTTCATGATAGCATACTCTACAGTTCCATAAGGCCACAAATATTCCTTATATACAGTAGATCTTCACTTGACTGTCCAGAAGTCCCTACGAATGCATTTACTACCCTTATGTGGTGAACTGGATTGCATCCTGCCATGGCAGACAAGGAACCAGATCACCACTCAGATAGTGGTACTGGGATGCTTCAGGCCTCCACCATCTCAGGGAGCCCAGCAGCACCCTTGGTTGGCTCTGGTGGGCAATGCCTGGCCACCAGCAAAGATGAAACCTATGCCTGGGCTATAAAAGGAAGTTAGACTGAGGTGGCTCCAGTGCTTCTGGACATCAGTTTGCCACTGGTTGACAGAACTAGGAAGGTATTTTACCAACAGTTCAATGTGGGGCCTTGCCTGTAGGGATTTTGCCTTTCAACAAGAGTATATTATTGGTATTTGTCGTAACTTGGTGAGGGAAGGCTTTGGGAAGGATCCTCATCTGTAGAGGAAAGAGCCAAAATGAATCTTCAGTGAAGCCTAGCTTGGGGTGCCAACACCACACAACCAAGTCACTGTGGGAGACTCCATACCATGGTCTCATAGCAACTCTTTAGGTTGCCATGCAGATGGGTTGAGTGAAAAATTGGACCAGCAGGTAGGCTACCTGGGGAGAATCAGAAGCACCAGCTTCTCAAGAGGATCGTGGGCTTTAAATATGGAGGGGGCCAGCCCCCTAAAAAAATTTAAATAAAATTGGGTCGAAACTGCATTGGCCCTTAGGAGTTGGTGCCTATGGGGACAATGGATTGTTTTCCCATGCTATGATTTCACCCATACAGAGCCTCTTTCGGTTCTTTCTCCTGCCTGCCCGTCTCCCTCCCTGGCACACAAATGCTTATCTGTTACTGAAGTAATGCAGTGTTCTTAAAATAAATGGAAAGCCCAAGCTAGATAATTTGGATGGTGATTTGTTTTTAAGAGACTGAAAACAACCAAACTACTGCATTTTTATCCAAAAACCGTATGCCCATCTGTAATTACAGAAATACCTGAGATTACTATAATTGAAAAAAAATGATAACATTTGCCTATCTTCTCCCAGATTGCTTATTTACAGCATGTGACAACTGTTTCTGTTGAGCAATTTTCTCATTTCCTTTTCACATAGACTTATGAATATCAACAAGCATGCACATAGAAAAATACTGTTGGTTGGATTTATTTTTTAAAAGGTCTAAATTAAACAGGTTGATTATAGCCACTTCATGTAATGGTAATGAATAATGTGAAGTTGGAAGTGAGGAAAGCGGGAAAATTGCATATTCTTAGGCACATATTTTCAACAAAGTCTGTGAGATATGTAGGTTGAAGCATGAATCGTCAGCACCATCATGATTATGGCCAAAAGTAATTTTGCAAGGGCTGTGATGAATATTCTCCCATTTAAATTTCTGGATAGAAAATAACTCTTTGAATTGCCAAGAAGTCATTGAAAGAAAAAAGCACTATTCCTGAAGAAAAATGTTCTTAAAAACAATATCAGATTTCTTAAAAAGTTACTTGCATAATTTATTTCCAACACATTCAGCATAGATTTATGTTCCCAGGGAGACTTATCAGAGTAGTAAGAAGCAAAAAGAACAATTTAAAACAACAATAATATTTATAGCATACCAACCAGTACAGAAAATTTAAACAACAAACCAAACCAATAGTAACCAACAAACCAAACCAAAGCAAACCACACCACACCACACCATGTCGGGTCACAGCACATGGTGGAATGGCAGTCCGCAAAAGCACCCCCCAGAGATGGAAAGTGGACTTATGTGTATAGAGGCTAAACCAATAAAAAATAAAAAAGCATATATTTATTAATCACAACTTCAAAACTCTGTGGAGCCTTTTGTGTCCTAATAGAGACCAGAAGCATCTTTAGACAATTCAAAAGGAAAAACTGGGCAAAATTGATCAATCAAAATAATGCATAAGGTGCTTGAAATGGTTGGGTATTCTAATTTCTCTTTGAAACAGTGGCTTTCATGTGTTGGACTATGCACAGCATAAGAGATGCATCAAAATAGCTTTCTGACTCACTGTGGCAAAGCTCATTAATATTATAATTGTTCACAATTTGATACACAGGTCTAGAAAATGTTAATCAATGAACTCCAGATGACCTGTTTCAGATCTTGTCCTTACTTGATAGAAAATGATCTGATTCTTTATTTATTCACTGAGCAAGCGAATTATATTGTTATGATTCTCTGTAACCAAACAGGTCTCCTGGAATAATCCAGTCTTTTTATGCATTATCCCATGAGTCAGCCAAACATTTAGCTCTTTAGTATAGAAACATTTACATTTATCACACAATCTTTTTTATTTTTGGTATTTCCCTGGATATTTTAGAACGTTCCTTTTTGAAACCTGCATTTGCCACTAACATTTCCATCTGTGTTGACTGAATAAATTGCTCCAGAGTCCCCACAGTACAACTGTTTTTGTCATTCTTCTAAAAGCTACTGTTCCATTATTTTTGAACTCGACTCCTCAGCGCTTAAAACAGAAAGCGTTGTAAAGCAGAAAATAAATAACATTAACAATATATCATTGTTCTATGATTCACGCCATCTTGGATACTAATGGGCACATGATTCACGCCATCTTGCTGTTATGGCGTGAATCATATGCCCATTAATATCCAACAACATAATTCCCTCTTTTCAAGTGCCCACAGACTTCACCTCAAACCCTGAAATGAATCAGGGGGAGTTCCATGGGTAGGTTTGAGTTCTATGCAATTTGGCACTCAAGCCAATGAAACTGATTCAACATCAGTGAAGCACTGCAGTCTATAAATGTTGTACACCAAGCACATAAATCATTCCTAAGGGCTTTAAAACATAAGAATTGTATCTTCCCTGACCCCCCAATAAAAAAATCACTACAAATTTGACAGGTACAGAAACACCTACCTGAGCAGAATAATAAAATGAGTTGATACCGTACAAAATATTTTCTATGAAAGGAACTTGGTTGTTCACTTGGGAGATGTTGGAGAATTTTATTTTTTTTGGTCCAACCTCAGTTGATACAGCTGTTCTTTAGGCACATGACAACACAAAATCACTGCCACTTGATCATATGGGTGACAGTCCCTTATGAAACATGCATTCAGTATCTCTTTGGATTGTGATAATCTTTCCCCAGCAGAAGTGTGGGGTCATGTATCTCTGTGAGAGTTTTTGATCCCATGAGTCAGCCAAACAGAGAAACAACCTCTCCTAATCAATTTTAAGTTAGAGACACTTGAAAATTATGAATATTACTGTGAGGCCCAGGCGAGAGGTATGGGCTAAAAGTTACAACTTAGGTAAATCCTGACATTTGTTGCTCCATTTATTTCATTCAATGGGATTTCAGCTGGGTAAAGTCTTGCTTTAAATCCAGGGTGGGGGGAGATGACTTAACAGGAAACTTAGATAATGGTTTGTTCAAGGTCTTTCATTACTGAGAAAATCAAATGCAAATCTTCCTCCATAACAGCAAATCCATGATTTATTAAACAGAATATTTCTGGCCACAATAAGACTCCACATTTCAAGGATACCAAGTCCAGAAAACAATTACTTAAGTCCAAATTGGCATTAAAAAGAGAAGTAAACATGTATCTTCTGTGTTAGTTCATTCTGAAAATTGTTATTTTAGTATCTTTTAATGTTTTAAAATATACTGAAGAAGTAAAATTGGTAGTAATTGGAATAAAAATGGTAAGAATCAATTTACTAAAATGCACACAGTGTACTTTTCATCTTAATAACAGACACAAATGGAACATCTCTCATTGAACTAACTTATACAAAAAAACACTTCATGAAATGAGCCAATTAGGAAAGGTCACTAATTATTTCCTACTAATACTGCTACTTGATTTTCTAGCGTTTTATTTCAACTCTTTTCCCTATTTCAGTACTTCACAGAGATACCTCCTCCTAATCAATTTCAAGTTAGAAACACTTGAAAAGTATGAATATTACTGCCAGGCCCAGTTTTCAAATCTACAGACCCATTTCATCATCTATAGAATCAGTAAGGGTAACTAAATATTAACACAGATGTCTAGGGAATATGGTATAGAATACTGAATACAAATATAATGCTAAACTGTGGACTTACACTTCTCATTTCTACTGTTATTAACATGAAACTAAGCAACTAAGCTTCACAGCTTCTCTGACTCATTGTATGTGGCCTTAATTAGATGTAATTGAGTTTTTTGTTTCTCATATAACATGCTGGATTTAGTGGAAATACTTGCCACCTTTCAAGTTTCTTGTCTTCACGCTGTAGAAAATCCTTTTGTTCCTAAGTTAATGCAGGCTCTACTTTATTAACTGTTTTAATATGTTCATCTTCTTGCGGAATTAAAGTATAAAAAGAAAAGAAAGTCAGTTGCCTCAAATTAGCATCCATGTAGTATTTTTTCCCCCTTTTTAACAAAGGAAATTGTCATTTGAAATCTCTTTGTTGTGGATAATAAATGTTCTCTCGCAGTAAGAAATGGAAAAGTAATTTCAACTTACAAAAATAAAAATTTACAAAGCACGCCAACACAGTTCTTATAGAGGCTCTATGGGCAATTTTAGTAAAGCAAAGAACTCCCAACACAATGGTAAATACAGACAACAATGTACATAAAAAGAACCAGATTTAATCCACGTATTTATTATTGTATATTTAAAATTTTACATCCCACTTTCCTCATGAAAGAAAGCGAAGGTGACTTTCACCAGTACCCTTGCTACATTGATTAGTTTCCCCAAAGTTAGTGTACAGTCAGCTGAGCTTGAACATTGGACAGGGTATAAAGAATCTTGGTCTGATTTGGTATGAGAGGTGTTCAGCTGCACCTAATCTTCTGCAAACAGCCCATGCCCCAAAACTTCTCAAGAAAACTTAAGAAATGCCTTTCCCTGGCAGTATGCAACACAGAAATCCCTGACATAGAGACAGCCAGAGAAAAGTGGAATAGAGTAGTATATACCCATGTAGTATATACCCATGGTGACAGCAGTCACAAAATTAAAAGACGCCTGCTTCTTGGGAGAAAGGCAATGGCAAACCTAGACAGCATCTTAAAAAGCAGAGACATCACCTTACCGACAAAGGTCTGTATAGTTAAAGCTATGGTTTTCCCAGTAGTGATGTATGGAAGTGAGAGCTGGACCATAAAGAAGGCTGATTGCCGAAGAATTGATGCTTTTGAATTATGGTGCTGGAGGAGACTCTTGAGAGTCCCATGGACTGCAGGAAGATCAAACGTATCCATTCTTAAGGAAATCAGCCCTGAGTGCTCACTGGAAGGACAGATCGTGAAGCTGAGGCTCCAATACTTTGGCCACCTCATGAGAAGAGAAGACTCCCTGGAAAAGACCCTGATGTTGGGAAAGATGGAGGGCACAAGGAGAAGGGGACGACAGAAGATGAAATGGTTGGACAGTGTTCTCGAAGCTACAAACATGAGTCTGACCAAACTGCGGGAGGCAGTGGAAGACAGGAGTGCCTGGCATGCTCTGGTCCATGGGGTCACAAAGAGTCGGACACGACTAAATGACTAAACAACAACAAACAACAATACCCATGTAACACCTGCAGAATTGAAAAATGATCTAAGTAACATTAAAACAGCCACCTGTGCCATCAGACAGAGTCCAATCCAACAGTAAATACTTCACTGAGTTTACTGGATACCAACATACCTTAAACACCTGGGCATTATACCCATGGGCAGCTTTTGGAAATGTAGTCAACCACAGGCAGACCCAACTGACCTACGGTATTCAAACCCTTCTGGAAGGAAATGCAAACTAGAGTCACTCTGGTCCTAAACAAAACTCTGTCAATAAACACTGCAATTGACCACACACATTGTGGGAGGGCAGAAAAGGTGGTTCCACCAGGCCATGTTCATAGCTTCCAAGAGATCTATAACAACATTTTGAAGCTTTTTGCAGAGTAATCTCCTGGACCAAAAGAAGTGAGTGGTCGATGAAGTGCTTCCGCTAGCACAAGGTTTTCTACCTGTGCAACTGAACTGCTCCCTCTCTTTCCCCTGTGTGCCCTTGCTTCCAAACTGTTCTAGAAAGTTGGGGCAACTCCCAGAACAGATTAAGGGGGCATATGGAGAGAGGAGGGGAGGGGGTCTGATGCACAGCCAAGTTGTTGCACTAGTAGAAGCACTAGTAGATACCACCCTGAGAGCCACAGCACAAGAACTAGAACTCAGCAGTTGCTTAGCTAGGCACTAGACACAGCCTTGATGGTCACCTATTGTTTTACTTGAGCATGTAAATTTGAACACTGCGTTGTTTTAAAGCAATTGCATGATTCCTGGAATAGGAAAGTACAGGATATAAATATAATGGTGAAGCATGGGGCTGGATCTTTAGCTGAGCAGGTACTCCATTAAAGTGGCCCAAGAGGGATGACTTTGTCTGGGAGTCCACACAGCGGCCAACGAGCCAAAACACCTCTTCCGCTGGCAGCCTGTGTTGGGTCGTGGCACCCGGTCCACATTGGGGTTGACTCTCCAGCACGGCCGACCCCACTAGGTTCCTATCAGCCAACATGTGGGCTTTCTGATGCTGGATACATGCCCAATGCCTAAGCAAACCTACTGACATCTGTAATCAATAATGTTGTGGCCTAATTTCAACCCAATACCCATCTCCTATGTTCATTTCCATGTTCTACCCCACACCGGACTGTGGTCATCATGCCTGTGACAGCAATAGTCAGCAAAAATTAGTGGATTTATACCACTAGTAGATTTATGTCCACACACCAACCTGCTTTAATAATCGTTCTATGAGGCTGCCTCGATGCTACCACATTACTGCTGACCGAAAAGCTATAGCTCAACAATAGAATTCCCTCTCCCTGTGTGATCTTTATGAATGCACAATAAAAAGGATGTTTCAGAGTTAACTGAAATATTTCAGTGATTGATTATAATTGGTATGGGGGTATTATGGTATGGTATTGGGGGACGCGGGTGGCGCTGTGGGTAAAACCTCAGCGCCTAGGACTTGCCGATCGCATAGTCGGCGGTTCGAATCTCCGCAGCGGGGTGCGCTCCCGTCGTTCGGTCCCAGCGCCTGCCAACCTAGCAGTTTGAAAGCACCCCCGGGTGCAAGTAGATAAATAGGGACTGCTTACCAGCGGGAAGGTAAACGGCATTCTGTGTGCTGCGCTGGCTCGCCAGATGCAGCTTGTCACACTGGCCACGTGACCCGGAAGTGTCTGTGGACAGCGCTGGCTCCCGGCCTATAGAGTGAGATGAGCGCACAACCCTAGAGTCTGGCAAGACTGGCCCGTACGGGCAGGGGTACCTTTACCTTTACCTTTACCTTTTATTGGGGGAAAGAGAGAATTATTTTGTCATTCATGTAATGAAGCCTGGCCAATGTTCTCCTTGTTTTCTTGATTTGCCAGTTCTATTCATAGCAGGCTGATAGTAGACATAGCTGTAAAAACCACAGATTGAATGCAAGATGGTACACAATATATTTGTTAAATTCAGCTACTACTTAAATAATACATATATATGTCTTCTTTATATGTTATTTAGAACTCTTTGTTTTTATTTCCTTTAATTCCTAGTGGCATCCCAATGTAACACACACACACGACTGTCATTTTTGGGAGGTGGCTGTTTGTTGGCTTGTTTGCTTGCTTTTTATTTTTTTATTTAGAATCACAATTATAGTTTCAGTCAGGTGATGTTTACAAGCCTTAATTACAGCCTAGACTTGAGTCAAGAAACCCCTTGAGTGGATGATCCCATTATCAGAAGGTGGGGAGCCAATTTGCACTGATTTCCCCATCTTCCTGAGAATCTCTGTTCTCTGAAAAGCTGCTTTGAAGGGGTTGGGGGACCCTCCAGAAAAAAAAGTGAGGGTGGCATGGGGTATTTGCTGGGAAAAGGGGTAATCAATTAAAACCAACTCCCCTTTTTCCACCTGTCAAACTTCAACTGGGTGAAAAACCATTTGTGTAAGAGCAATTTATTTATTTTTAACTGGAAGACACAGAATTGCTGTAAGTCAGTCAGTAAGTAAAGATTCAAGGAACTAATAGAACCTCTGAATCTAGCCTATGTCCATTTGGATCATAATGAGGCAAGGAAAGAAGGGCTACCCTTATGCTATACATATAATCAGTTATCAGTAATCAATATATTCATATATGCTCACATATAATCAGGGCTTACAGTATTTTTATCATCCATTTTGAATCAAAGGAAAGCTTTTGCCTTAGCTAACTGCAAACTGCTTGGAACAGCAACTTAGAACCGACCTTTCCCCTAGAAAACATCCTTGTACCCTGAACAAAGGGGAAGACATGAATCAGAGACACTGGTACAGAATCCCCCTCAGATGCAGGCTAAAATGATCTACAAGAACAGGAAGGGCCAAACCACAAAAACTCCAAAACTCCCTGTTCTGTCAGAACTGGGGAAAAGGTCAGAGTGTGCATCATTGTGCGTCATTTGTGCAGACGATGGAAAGCAGAAGTTAGAAGTAGAACTCTGCGCTTGACCAGGAGCCGTGAGCATGGCAAGAAGCACGCTAATTGGCTAATTTTGCTGGCAATTCGTGACTGTCTCATGATTGTCTCGTGATCTATGATTTGTTGTGATTTGCTCAGGTATAAAGACCTCAGGATTTCTGTCTCTCGGGGTCCCAGTTCTTTGGAAGAGATTCCAACTAGGTCCTTATTGCTTGGCAATAAAACCTCACCACCTTTTTCTCCAAAGCTGTGTCTGCCTGATCCTTATTCACTCTAAGTGGGTACCATCTATACTTTCACGTGCTTCATTAAGGCTATCAATGGCTACTAGCCACGAAGTCTGTTTTCTACCTCCAGTGACAGAGACAGTATGCATCTGAATAACAGTTGCCAAGAATCACAAATTGGGAGAGCACTGCTGCACCAGGTCCTGCTTGTGGAATTCCCATATGAGATCCCAAATTCAGCCATATAAGTATGCAGACATTTGTAAGGTTTCTGTTCTATATAATGCCAAGGTTCCTTTTCTGCTTTCATGAAAAACATATGCCACTTTTATTGTTTTAAAACAATCAGTTAATTAGGGATTCTTTTTACAAAACAGGAATGCAAGCAACATTATTCTTAATATAGATCTACCTTCTGTTTTGTGTGTATCTACCACAGCCTGTAAAGTAGGAGAGAATGCTTGCCTTAAGCACTTTTAAAACTATATCTGAATGGCTGTCATGCTCTATGACTATAGTCTAACAATAGATTTCCAGTGGGTGCACAAATCCAAATCACAGCATTATGTAATATTCAACAATAGTCTGCGCTACACAATCCTTATTTCCCCACAATAATTACGAACGGCACATAAAATATGGCTAGATGTAGGCAATAGTTTTTTGAGAATATAAGAGGACAAAAGTGTTGTGCTACATCAGAGCAAAGACCCATCCAGTCCGACATCCTGTTCGCACTGTGGGCGGCCAAATGGAAACAGAAAGCTTGCAAGAAGCACCTTAATTTGGCAGTCCTTTTGCTACTTGTGATTCACAGCAGCTGGTATTCAGAGACATACTGCCTCCAGCCCCTAGTGGCACAACACAGCCATCATGGTTAGTTGCCATGGATAGCCTTACTCTCCATGAATTTTTCTATTCCTCTCTCAAACCAGGCAAGCTGATGACCGCCACTACATCTCGTGAGAGGGAACTGCATGGTTCTAACTCGGGCATAGGCAAACTCTGGCCCTCCAGATGTTTGGGACTACAATTCCCATCACCCCTAGCTAACAGGACCAGTGGTCAGGGATGATGGGAATTGGTAGTCCCAAACATCTGGAGGGCCGGAGTTTGCCTATGCCTGTTCTAACTACATGGTCTTTGAAGAAGCACCTTTCTTTAGGCAGTCCTGCATCTTCCAACATGAAGCTTCATCAGTGGCTCCAGGTTCTCCAACTATGAGAGCGGGAGAAAACCTTATCTCTATCCACTTTCTCCATTCCATGCATCGTTCCATAGGCATCTCCCCCCCCCTAAAGCCCCAGTGTTTTAACCGTTTCTCACAGGGAAGTTGATCAAGCCCCTTGACCATCTTGCTTGCCCTTTTCTGAAACTTCTCCAGCTCTTTAGTATCCTTTTTGAGAAAATTCACAGTGTTCCAAGTGTGGTCACACCATAGATTTGCGTACCAGAATTATGATAGCAGCAGTTTTATTTCCATGGAATTCACCCTTTTTTTGGAGGGGGGGTGGGTTTGCCACACACTGCACTGACATCTTCATTGAGCTAGGCACTGTGACTTCAAGTTCTGGTCCCTGATCATTCGCTACCAGTTCAGATCCTATTAGCATACATATGAAGTTTTGGAGGGTTCCGCCCACCCTTTCACAATAATATCTGATAAAATAGGTTAATAGATTTTTAAACCCGTATATCAATACATCACATGCATTCCGTATGCAAGGAAACAACATTATGAATATTTATTCAAGCTCGTCGTCCTTGCATTTGAGGCTCATCTGATCAAATCTCTTGATCACATGGTGTTTTTTCATTTCTTGCATATAGCTGGCATAGTGAACCTATGAGCATATTAAGCTGCTTTTATGTGGAGTGAGACCAACTGCCTGTTTCAGCTGGCAAACAGTCCTCCAAGGTTATGCAAGTAGTCACAGCTTTGAAACTTGACATCCTGTTAATTGGAGATGCTAGGGATTGAACGTGAGATTTTGTGTATGCAAATCATGTACTCACCACTGAGCTGTGGCCCCTTGTTCAGTTCTCTAGTTCCTATTAATATTTTTCCCAATTATATAAATTCCTCTTGGCCAATCTACTATAAAACAATCTGCTTTCTGCAGTCCTTTGCTTGCAAATGTTAAACTTCTTCATTTTTAAGCTGTAAATTTCCACACTGCATCAACTTCCACCCAACACTATCTTCAGTGGAGATTATACATGTTTTGCAATGCTTTTCATTTAGTCATAGTTAATTTTGCCTGTCAGTCAATGATCTTCATGTAGAATTTCAAGCCAATTCTTGAAGTTCACTAGAAAATGTTCATTTGTTGTCGTCTCTCCCTTTCTCTCTCTTCATTGCTGCCAGCATTTCTGAATCATCATCAGTTGCAACAACATTGATCAGTACTGCCTGCCTCTCAAAATGTCAAACATTTATGTTTATGGTTTTTGTCCAGATGATATTTTTCAGGGTTTGTGAAGGAAATCCCTCTCCAATTATTTTTGATGTTGACTGAAAGTGAACAATGGCTAATTAGCAGCTAGCATGACAAGAAGAAGTGTTCATCATTGAGAGGTAGTTGGGTATGGTATGATGAACTAATGGGAAATGGAAGTTCTGCCAATGATGTCAGCAAAACAGAATCAAAACTGGGACCAAGATAGGCTCTTTAAACACATTATACTCATTTCTAAGGCTGTAATTTCCCCCTGTCATCACTGATTCCTTCTTTCTCATGAAAGCCTCCTAAAACAGTGTAACATAGGCCACCCATAAACATTTCTGTTTTCAAAAGTACTCCATAAATCTTCATTATTTGCACTCCAACTTCATTTGCTGACAAGGAATAAACAGCTATTAAAAACACACAGCCCTAGATTGCTACATTTTAGTTGTACATTCAAAGTGTTGAAAGAACTCGAACATTAAAGCTAAGCAATTTACATCGCCAGTGAGACAAAACAAAATGATACAATATCTGTTTTGTTTAACGTTAAAATAAACTGGCCACGATCCAGCATGAACTCAGACACACTAAAGCCCATTCGTATCTGTTATTAACTCCTTACTGGATTGTAGTGCGCGTTATTTGTGTGGGGGGGGGGGAGTGATAAGGAAACAGATTACTATCACCATCACCATGAAATGTTTCAGGGCTGTTTTGTAGGTGTAATGGCCCATCCAAAGCAGCTTAAAATAAGAAAATGCCACACAAAAAAGAAATCAAGGGTACAAAAATAACCAAACCCATTCAATCTCCTCAAAAACCAGGAAGCCCATAAAAGGACCTGTGTTTTTTTCTGTTTCTACACTGTGCAGATGGCTTCATGCTGTGAAGCAGTCAATAAATCTGTATAACAACAACAACAACAAAGGTGGAGAGATGAAGCCACTAAGACACCCACTGCCTGTGGAACACTTATAGAAGAAGTGAATGAAATAAATCAAAAGGGGACCATATTAAGAACCCATCATTCCTTCTTGTTCAATCAGTGGGCTTCTTCAAGCATTAAGCCATTCAATTACAATCATCTGGAGTGGGACCAGTCCTGCACCCACAAGTTGACTGAAGGTCTGAAGAAGGAAACTTCTTGTTTTGCCAACTGGCAGCGGTTCATTTTGGACATACAAATGGGGTAAAGGGTAAATATTTTTCTTAAACAGCTAAAAGCAAGCTACAAAGCATTACAGCTATGCTTACGGTCCCTGTGGTTTCTGGCAACCCCATCAGCAATAGGGGGTTACGTTAGTAGCCTTGACAATATTTATGCATTCTCACTACAGCGAAAGATCAATTAGTCATTGGGCGGGTAGTAGTAAGATGAATGGATACTCCCTACAGCAGGTATTGCCACTGGATCCTGCCTTTATCTAGAAGATAAATCTTCTAGATAAGGCTTACCCAGCAGATTGAAGTTCCCAAGGAATCTTGGCACATAACTAGCCATGGGGAAGCAAAGTATTACGGAATACTAATAAAAAGACAGTATTAAGAGTTTGAAGATCACAGGCCCACAGGATTTCTAGTCCTGAAAGGAGCATTGCTGCATACCACCTAAATCTTCATGCAAGGTGATAGCAACCCTTGCTTCTTTGCATGTATGTCTACGAGAGCCAGTGTGGTGTAGTGGTTAAGAGCGGTAGACTCCTAATCTGGGGAACCGGGTTCGTGTCTCCGCTCCTCCACATGCAGCTGCTGGGTGACCTTGGGCCAGTCACACTTCTTTGAAGTCTCTCAGCCCCACTCACCTCACAGAGTGTTTGTTGTGGGGGAGGAAGGGAAAGGAGAATGTTAGCCGCTTTGAGACTCCTTAAAGGGAGTGAAAGGCGGGATATCAAATCCAAACTCTTCTTCTTCTTCTATGTTCCCATTGTGGCCCTGTCCTTCTGGGGAAAGCTTCAGAATTCTCAATAGTGTCCGCTTGCATGTGCCTGTTTTTCACAAAGCAGACATAAAATGTAGCCTTTCTGGGAAGAGAGGAGTATAGCTTATGTGGGCATTGGCCACCAACTTGGAAAATCCTCTGCAGTGAACCACCAATACTTTACAGTGCTCAGGAGGGAATAATCTATCTGATGGCACTGTGTGATTTTGTGGATCTCCACTTGTCAATACTATACTGTTCAGATTTGTTATGATCTTTGGTTGAGCAACAAATCTACTGATTGACTGTAAGTTTTAGGCTCACGAGTAGGTATGGGGAGGAATGTTAAAAGTATAGAAAAAGTGCACCAGAACACATGCTCCTCAACCTGCAAAATGTTTCAATTGAGGATCGCTTTCAAACAAACAACGAACAACTTGGATATAAATGAACTTTAGGCTGAATTATGTTTTATAGCATAGCTTTTTTTTATAACACTGTGGTAAAATGAAAAGAAAAAGCAAATTCTAGTGAGCTATATTATCAGCTATGTGGCAAGTGAGACTACCAGACAATCCCTAAGCACGGCTTTTAGGTGTTTCTTTCAAGACACTGCTAGATTAGTTTGTTGCACAGCTGTGTCAGACACTGCATGAATGACACAGAAAACACATGAGAATTTCTACAGAAGCAGTGGGAACTCTCATTCTTTATAGTTCAAACTATACATCTTCAACGCAGGGCAAATTTCCACACTAAAGACTACCATATTTCAAAAGTTTGCGAAGCTAGAATTTGGGTGTCAGCATCTGCCCTCGGCGTTGTGGCTACCAGGGGTAGGCCAAGTCTTTGCTGAAGATTTGTAACATGCCTGTATCAAAACACTGCTATGGTTTTGTAGAAATATGCACTGGTTTGGCAACAGAACCTGTTTCCACAGTTCTGATTTTTTTAGAGGTTAGGTAAAGAAAGACATTCCTTAAGTACTATGATATATATATATATATATATATATATATATATATATAGCCATTCTACCCATCAGGGTTTTTGGGTTTTTTTAGAGCTAAAGTAACCTCTGCAGGTGTTAGTCCAGTGAAATTATGGCAGGAAGTAAATAACAGAATAGCCCTCAAAGACCAAGGAATGATTCTGTCTTTTTTATTAATCGGGAGATGGAAAATCTGCATTTCTCTCTGAAGATCTGACTCTGTAAGCTAAAATTAATAAAATTCTTCATCTTGTGTTACTTCTGCTCATGAAGCTTTGCTATGTGAACAACCTTTACAGAAAAAGGTAGCCCATCATTAGCACAGCCCTGCATTCGGTCATAGATGTTCCAACACAATATGCACAAAGGAAGAGCCAGGGGGAAAAGAAAACTCACACAAATGCCTTGCTTCCAGCAAAACAGCCAACAATCAATTTAGCACAGATAATACCACAAAGAGAATATAAAAAGCACAAGGCATTTCACCACTAAGCCAATGCTGTCTGCATCTGCTGTGTGATCTTTGGGACAGAGGGAAACAGAGAAGCGCTTTCATAAAAGAAATCTACCAAGGCAGAATAGCATTTGCCCAAAGAGCAGCACAAACGGTGAATGCACAAAGACAGGAAAGAGACAATTCAGCAGTAATAGAAGTAATACTGCTCAACACCAACTGCGTGTCTACTGGCATGACAGCAACATATATGTTGTCATTCCTTGGAAAGACAGGGAGGGAGAGAGTACCCAAGCATACTTTGGGGGTGTATGTGGATACTGACCTGGGCTTGAGACAGGACTAGTAGTAGTAGGCTCAATAATTTCTACAAAAAGGGAAAAGGAAGAAAAAAAAGAACATTTGGATATTAATCACATATGGAAGACAAATACAAAATGAGACAGTCATCGGTCATGGTCATGCAACAGATAATGCTTATGAGGTTAACTTAGGAAACAAGGAAAACAAACAAAAGCCACCAAGACTGGCGTTTTCTGTGAAAATCATGCAGTAAGCAAAAACTGTGTTCATGGGTGACACATCAGTTTCTTTATTCATGCATCACTAAGACACAGGAGTCAAAATAAAACACTCTGAGAGACAAACTACAGCCAAACTGCCTTTGCTGACCTACCCTTGAAGTTCTCTGATAAAGTTGTCTGGTAGGTGACTGAAATCAGCATACAAAATACACCTTAATATCCATCTTTTAATGTGAATACAGATGTAATATCTGCTCACACAACGGATTTTAAAAATTTATTGGGCTTTTTAAAAAACGCATCTGTCCATACAAAGGTCCAAAATACCTTTCAGTGATTTAATCAAGGATTTTTTTTTTAATGCATCAAATGGACAAAAACGGAGACATACATTTTGGTTTAGTAAATTTGAAAGGAAAGTTTAAAATAAGGTTCACAGCAGCTCAGTGAGTCATGAAACAAGGCATTAATTTAAGGTTTTCTCAATACAGGCCAGCTTTAATTTCATTTAATTGGTGGCATTCAATAATGTCCACCCCCTGTACAATGGAAATCTGCTTGCATAGCAGAATGTAAACTTCTTTCCTTCCCCCTTGCAGCCCCACAGAAAATCACTCCGCAGGGTCCCCCAACCCTCTGGAGCAGATTTTGGGGCACATGGGTGGCAGTTTCAGGGGAGAAAACAAAACCCCTGTGTGTTCAAGGGGACACTTCCTTGCACTACATTGGATTCCACCCATTGACTTTTATTAATGGCCAACAAACAAATTATATCAGATTTATAAATATAGATAAGGTACAAACCAGTAGCAGTATTTCAAACCAGAAGCAGTATTTTCACACCAAAGTCCAATTGTCCACAAACACTTTTCTTTGGAATTGTCACACTGATTTAGTGCAAGTTACTTTTAAGTAAGTATCCAATGGATTGTAACATACCATTTTTCACTTTTCATTTCCATCTATATTTTTGTCACTCTCTGCCTGACACAGCATACGCAAATCAAAACCAGGCTAATACACAACTCAAAGAATTAAATTCAAATGACCATTTCTTTAAAATGCTGCTGTATTTGAAATGAAAAACATGTCAAAATTGTGTATCATTATATTCTAAGCACTTTTTTTTTTTGTAAAATATATTCTTTCAGCTCTCAAAAAAGAAGAAGAAAAGCCACCATCAACTTCACCTATAAATTAGCACATTTTTTAAAATGGAAAACGATTTTGGATTGGCACTTCTCTGATAATTATGCTACTTGAAGACCTTGACCTGCTATGCAGTAACTTCACAATTCCTTTGAGAAGCTAAAATGCATGGCCTTTGAAAGGCTATTATTTCGTATCATATACTGTCAATCATATCCAAGGATTGAAGCCACAGTATTAATTCTCCCTCCCTTTTGCTCAGACAGCTCGTAGTTGCTCTTATGCTGACTTGAAACGCCATGGCATTACTTCAGATCAGAATTCAAGCATCACTCTATTATACGGTAAAAGAAGTAAGGAGCATTAAATTTTCACTCACACTTAGAACACATTAGCTTTCTTGGGGAGTTAACCTAACCCTTTGCACATATTGGAATTATGTATAAATACTGGTAGGGAGGAATTCTTCTACATCTCAGGAGAAGAAATATCCCTGCAAATCAAGACAAAAGTTACAAGTACCAGGAGTTTTATTTCTCCCCTGTGGCACACCAACAACATGCGTTCGCGGAAGTGATGATGGCTGCCAGAAGCCGAAATTGTACATCAAGTGTGGTAGTGAATGCAGCAGATCCAGCACACAGATTAATATCCATTAGAGAAATGAAAGTACAGTAACTTGAAGATGTTCATAATTGCCTGTTGCTGCAGTCCTATCACATTTACAGAGCAATCCAAACCTGGATCCACCATGCTTGATTAGGGGTTGGATGGGGGTGGAGGTAGAGCAGGAAGCCCTGCTAGAAATCAGTGCTCCAGTGCGCCTTTCCAAACAGCCAGCAGAAATCCCTAGAACAGGACGAGGCACAAGAGGCAGAAATAGCACAGGGTCTGCTGGATAATGAACCAACCGTGCTGTTATCATGTGATGTTATTGAGACTGGCCTGGGTCTGGAAACATGCACAGTGAAGGGACCACTGCCGCGTTCCCCTCCTTCTGTCCTGTGGGTGTGGCACTGGCTTAACGCAACCTGAGACAAACCCCATGTGGAATGGGAGAGCAGGATGAGTCAAGGAATGTTTGGTCTGGTTCAAATGTGCTCAAAAGCAACTCTCAAGAGTATGGCTGTGGATTAAATAATCTGGCCTGGCATGAACATGCATGGCATGTGTTCATCCTAAATACTGAGCTGCAATTTTGCAAGTGTGTGGTGGGTGAGATTACCCCCCCCCCCAAAAAAAACCTTTAATTGCCCACAGGAAGCTGTCTCTGTGAGCATACTTTCTCCATGTCAGAACTGCTTCCTTCACACTGCAGTTAATGTGACTAGCTCTACGTGGGAACTAATGCAACCTAAAAATGATAAATAATATATTTGAACCAGGTCCTAGTAAAAACCTAATAGGGTTAGTGGTTGCAAAGAACATGGGACAATGATTTATTAGGAGGGTGAAATATTTTAAGCAGTGAAGATGAAGCTTATTAGGAAAAGTGTTTTACAAAAAATAATAATTCCCTGTTAAAGCCAAAAAAGAGAGAGGTGAAATTAGCAGAGGAAGAAAAACTATTCAGTTGCCAGAAGGAATCCAAATAACCAGCATGGAGTAGAAAGGAACTTTCGTTGGGTTTGTTAAAAGTGCTGGGAATTGTAGCTTTTTGAGGAGCCTCCTAACAACTCTCAGCACACTTAAATGAACTACATTTCCCAGGATTCATGGGGGTGGGTGGTGGGTACCAAGTGGTATAAGAGTACTTTAAATGCATGGTACATATGTGACTTTGATTTAGGGCTCCAAGAAATGTACACAACACCTTCAATACATCCATAGTTCCCAAGGAATTGTGGTTATCTTTATTTTAAAAAGCATTATTCAGTGGTGATGATGACATAAATTTTCTCTCTTGCTGTTCTGTGATAACATGTTATTCCGACACTGAAAAAGTTAATCTTCCTCCCCCTCCCGTTTGGTCACTTTATAGAAGCTATAGGGTCCATTTAATACAGCAAACACCATTCTTACAATATTTACGGAGGCAATTCTGCTTGCCATAATAATCTATATATATCTCAGAGTAAAATTTCCACAAAATCAGTTTCTAAAGGTTGTCCAGGAAAAGAAATTGCTTGCTTTTACCTGCAAATGGGATCGTTGAAAAGAGGCCTCTGTGCATTCACACCCATGTGACTAAGTCACAGCTCATAGCCTTTGAGGAATCATCAAGATTGATGCAGAGTTTCCATTCTTGCCAAGTCTTGATATAGAAATTCTAGCAGTTTTCCCGAAATTTGTCGTGCTTTCTGCACATCAGTTTATGGGTGTTTTAACCTGTTCACAGCTAAACATCTGAAGTCTTGTGAACAGGACATACGTGCAAGAGAACAATTACCGTATTTTTTGCTCTATAAGACTCACTTTTTCCCTCCTAAAAAGTAAGGGGAAATGTGTGTGTGTGTCTTATGGATCGAATACAGGCTGCGCAGCTATCCCAGAAGCCAGAACAGCAAGAGGGATTGCTGTTTTCACTGCACAGCGATCCCTCTTGCTATTCTGGGTTCTGAGATTCATAATTTTTTTTCTTGTTTTCCTCCTCCAAAAACTAGGTGCGTCTTATAGAGCAAAAAATACGGTAATACCACATAGCATGATGCAGTGCTGCAGCACGCGAAAGCTACATGCACAAAAGCATCCTGGGCTATTACATGAAACAAGGAGTTGATACTGAATGAACTGACATGCATGATGCAACTGAAGTCCAATGAATTCAGGGTAGGGGTTGAATTTTCTGCAGACATCTGCTCTTCAGGATCAAGAAATGGGACTCTCTTCCCCTTCCTCACATTACATTTCCCTTCCTTCACATTACTAGTGAGTAGGCTGAATTCTCAGAGGTCTCTTTCAAATAATTCTGTTCACAAATAGAAAACCTCAACTGCTGCATCAATCAAACACTACCAGTTTGAGGGTTCTGCCATACAGTTATCCTCAACATTTGCTCTCCTCACCTCTCTGATGATGGCAAAGAAGCCAAATCTTAATCTGGATAAAATGACGACATTGTGGGTGAGGAAACCAGTTTCCCTAGATGGAGGTATGTGATCAGTCCTGGATGGGATGACAGTCCCCCGAGTTAGCAGTTTGGGGGGGTCTCTCCCTGGATCTGGATCAACCTATGATAGCTGGCATCCATTTTCAGGAGTTCCCTTTATCAGATTCATTTGCCACCTGGGACCCTATGTCACGAAAGCAGACCTGATCATGGTTATTCGTGTGCTCTGGCTTCATACAGATTAAGCTACTGTAACATGTTCCACATCAGGCTGCTGTTAAAGACAGTTTGGAAGTTCACGTTGGTTCAAAATGAAGCTGCCGTGTTCTTTATGGGGCCAAGCAATCGGAGCACAGAATACATGGTGCTCCTTCCAGGAGAGATGCTTTCAGAGAAGCCTCTTTAAAATGGAAACCTTTCATTATTTCCTTAAAACCAGGCCTATAAACCACACCCTGATAAGCTCTATGAAGTTTCTGGCTTTTAAGCAAATGTTTCGCAATGATCTCAGCTAAACAAACTTTTCAAACTGATTTCTTTTATGAACATAAGGATGTTGATGGATATAGACATTCTCAATATAAATATCATTACTACACTCAGTAAATATTGTTGCTTTGTATAATTTGTGAGAGGAATAGACCTAAAATATTGTTATGAAACAGAATACAAAATGATGTTTTTAATTAACCACTGATAAATCAATAAAAACAAGCTTTAGGAAACAGATTCCAAAGTTAATATACTGGTAATGTGCCAAAAGGGCCACAGATAGACTGACTAGTCTTCAGATTCTGTAGAGATGTTTAGAATGAGTAAACACCTAGATACTGGATTCTGCTTCCTCACCAATTACTCCATTGGGTGTTTCAGAAACAAATGTTTAGTTTTTGATTATGTGATCTATGGGAAATAGTTTCCACAAACCACAAACATACACAAGATGCCCAGCTTTCTGAATTCATGCAACTGTAATAAGAAGCTCTTAGATTCAACATATTTCAAATAAAAGAGTGATGCCCAGACAAAGAAATGGTGGTATTTTTATATCACTATTATGTGAACATAAGGCACTGCATTTTTCTCCTTCAGGAAAACCAGCAGTAGAACAAAAGGTTGTTCATAACAGTCATGATGTCTAATCTGTCATGTGTTAAGGCTTCTATCCGATTTTTAATGGGAAACATAATTAATTTTTAACTGCCCCATTACAGCCATCCATGCCTCCTTGTAATGATTTTCCCTCACACATGCCCTTAGGGTAGTATATCAAAAGACACTGTATGGGAGAAGCAGAAGTGGTAGACATCTTCAGAAATCTTTCCTCGCTATTTATCCACTTATGACTTTGTTACATGATATATCCCAGTGAAAATCCAGAGCAGTAGCCATTTTGCTCTTTCTTTTTCCCACAATACAGCAGTACTACAAGGCCATTGGCTGTTTTTAGCCAAATGAAATGAATAAATTAAAACAAGTTTTGCACATCATGGCAACTTTTACTATGCCACAAAGAATGGGAAACACATTCCTCCCCACCGCCGCCGCCGGGGATCCAGAGAACGCAATGTGTATGTTGGAAAGCTTCAGCATAGAAACAAAGGAAGCCCTCTTATACCAAGTCAGACGACTGCTCCAATTAGTTCAGAGTTGTCAACATTGACAAGCAGTAGCTCTCCAGGCAGGAATCTTTCCTGCCCCGCATGGACACCAGGGATTGAAGCTGGGACCTTTTGCATGTAAAGCATGAGGCATCTACCATTGAGCTACATCCCTTCCCCCAAATCCTGTGGTCCTTCCCCCCAAAACATGCGCATGGTTCTTCTGGTGGGAGTATCCCACTCTAGAAGTCCTATAATCTATAAGGAACAGAGGGGCTGCCATCAGATGGAGGGGTTTGAAGTCCCCCATGCACAGATGATGTTTCACTTTGTTCATACCATTCTGCCATCCCTTATTACCTAACGAGACAGAGGACGATGATTTTGAAAGGAAATATTTTATCTTCTCAAACTTGATTCTTAGATCCATATTCGGAATCTACTTTATTCCATTAAAACAGAGACCAAGCTTCTTTCAAAAGAAACAAGGTTGGCTGAGACTTATCGTCATGCTTATAAGTAGACCCACTGAAATCTATGGAATTTAAATTAGTCATGAGTACTAACTTAACTTAAAACCTATCATTTCAATGGGTTCAGTCTAAGCATGACGAAGTCTGGAGCCAAGCCAGGGAAAAAACCTCCTTCTTCAGATTTAAGCATTTTCAAAATTCTTGTACACCAACTCAGCTACTTATTTGAAATCTTCTTATCAATAAATGCACACTAATGACAGGATCAAAGAACCCTCAAACTCCTTCCACGAGCCCAAGAGGGTCTGATTTTCCTTTAACAGGAGTTACAAATCTCCCACCCTTTTAGGAAATGGATTTTTGCACCGAGGAAAATATTTAAAAGCACAGATATGGTGGGTTCTTAAAAACTGCAGCATACGGAAACAACTTCACCACTCCTTTCTCATGGATTGGCCTCTTCAGCAAAGTGAATGGGGCAGGTTGTGGGTACAAGCAGCCTTGTTTTCTCTTCTCAAAGTAATCTTTTTAAAAAAACCAACAACCCCCGCCCAAGGATTCTGCTTTTATCCATTTTGAGAAACATAGGTAATCATACAGCAATCATATCACAAATTTCCTATTCTTTGGGGGGGGGGAGTTTTGTAGCACACACTGTGGGAAGGTTAAACTGCATCCCACTTAATAACATTTTCTCAGACCACTCAAGAAGATGGAAAGTATGCAGCCAATTATCATAGAGAAAAAGTCACATCATCTGAGTGAAGTAAAGAGAATACTGTTAACAGTTTTAACATTTTGCATCAGGCAACCATCAACTTTCACATAACAGCCTATCCAAGAACCTCAAGGGAAGTGAGCAGCAGTGAGCTAGTATGGGCTCCAAAAACATGTCCTTTTGTCAGCACTGTGACCCAATACCCCTGCAGTAGAACAGAAAGAATTGGTAGCCCCAATATTTGTACTCCATGCTCCCAACTTCTCATTGCATACTCTTGATAACTTGCATCCGCAGCACTGTGGAACCTGGCCCAAAATGCAAAGGCAGACCGGAGTTGAAGTGCAACATTGCCTTACAATGCCACTGAAATTCTGAACTGCAAGTCTTGCGTTGGGTAGGGTGATGTCGGTCCTATATTGCAACAACATAATATACGACATATTCCCCTGCTTTTCTTTTTCACACAAAATGAAGCAAAAGGCAAAGCTATGACATATGACACCTCCTTAAGAATATACCCAGGGGCGTAGGAAGGGGTGTGTGGCCTGCCCCGGGTGTCATTCCTGAAGGGGTGACAAAATGGCATACCGCGGGGAGCGGCACTTACCGCAGTGCCTGGCCTGCAGTGTGCCTAAGCCACGCGTCTCCCTTGGGAGTGACACGGTGGCTCAGGGGCCTGCGCTGCCCGAAACGGCAGTGTGGGGCTTGCGTCCACCAGGCGGACTCCATGGGCAGCTCGCTGCAGCACCCCCCTGGGCAGATTGCCATGGTGCCCCTGTGGACGGCTTGCCCCGTCCCCGCCAATCTGGGTGCCAGAGCAGCTAGCTATGCCCCTGAATATACCACCTGAAGCAACTGCCTCATCTAACGCTATACACAGGTCAAACCTGCGAGTCGATTATAGGATTTACTGTTGTAAAAGTTGGAAAGTATCAGAAAATTGCCCATCTCTGAAACTTCAACAATCTGTAGTTCCTTAAGTCAACATTCTAAAGCTGTAGCAATTAGATCAATGCTAGCAGACAATGATACTGTCATGAGGGTTTTTTTTGGGGGGGGGCAGGCTGAATGCCTGCCTTCCTCCTAATTCTTGGAATAGCCAAGCTAGTTTCCTGGTGATCTGGTGATCCATTCAGAGGAACAAAAGAAGTGTCTCTGTGCAAGATGGTAAATCGGTGGGGAGGTCCTCTCTCTACTCACAGCTATTAGAAGGACAAAGGCAGAGTTGAGGGCAGAATTTGGAGCGATGTGAGCATGAAGCAAAGAAGCAAGTTGGGAATCTAGACAGACAAACAGACAGACAGACAGACAGAGCCATGATTAATTTCTGTCTGAATCCACATCTGAAGCAAGGCCCTTTGGGGGTGTTAATGCTGTGAGTCCATTGGCTCAGGTTGTATATATTTGTAAACAAACCATATATCATAAAGATAGAACAGACTCCATTGTATTTCATTTCCAAATAAACACAAACCCTGGGTAAGCACCTGAAATTCCTGGAATCTTGCACCACTCAGAGACTGGGGTGGTGCTCAACAATATAAATGAATTGATTGTAGCTCGAGTAACTTGCACAGCTGTGTTACTATTTTTAAAGAAGGGCTTAATGAAAGGACAAACAGGAAAGATTATGTGATCGATAACAATTAAAAAATTAGTAAGCACATCATGTCCAATAAAGACTATTTCGTACATGCTGGTAGGTCTGAGTGTTTTGATCATCTACTGCAGGATGCCGGAGGATTTGTTCAGTCTTTTTTTTATCTTCTGTGAATGTCTCAACTGGTTTATATTCATAGCAAGAGTTACATGCGTGGTGACAACATGCAGAATGGTCCTGTCATCACTCACCGCAGACAAAATGCTGCTTATAAGCAGAACTGTAGACATTTTTATGAAGATTGTTCCTCAGCCTGGCTACAGCTACTAACTGCTGTCGGCTGGACTGTGTGTATTTTTAGAAGTTCCCCCTGATGATTCTGCTAGAAAAACAACCCCTCAGGAGAAGACTATAGGAAAGACAAGGGCTAGATTAGAAAACGTTACAGCTCTGTTATTGGTTTTACAGTGGAAACAGGCAAGCACAGGACTAAAATTCAACTAATCTCAATTACATATCACAGCATGACCTGTTTTTTTTCAGAGGCATCGTACTCACAGCCAATCTCTTCACAGAACTGAACTGGATTTTGCCATGTGACACCCTTTCCCCCTTATCATCAGGGAAAATGAAGCATAAACTGCTTTAAAAGCCTATAACCTCCAAGCATTCCTCATCATGCGATTTCACTGTGTGAGCTCCACCCCACTGTCACATCACCACCACCAACATGCCGTCAGCAGTCCACACTGCAGAAGGTCAGTTCTCAATGTGCAAGATAAGTGCAGGGCAGGACTGAGAATGAGATCTTTCTGCAAAACTATGGTTTCCTTTTTTCAGTCTGAAATAAGTCTCCTACAAATAGCTCCTCCCTCAGTGCTGCAATGGATGTGGAGAACGTATAGTAAAAAACACCATGAATTCATAACTGGCAGCTTATGGACACACAATTGTTTTCGTAGGACTGTCTGCAAACAAATTCAGGTAGTGGACTGACAGCCAAAATTAGTTGGAAAAGAGCTGAAGAAGTAACATCCAAGTGAAAGAAAATGGTCATTTAGTGTGTATTATTAGTTAGCATAAAGTTGGATTCCCTTGAAATACTATTACATTAATTTCAGCTGCCCATTTGTGTCACATTTTATGCTGCAGTTTACTCATCAATTACTAGGATAGCTTTTGCATCAGAATATACACATTATCTTTGAAATACAGACCATTCTAACTTGCAGGAGAAATCTGTCATTTGCAGAAAGCTGCAAGGGAGATTCTTTGAAGGATAATGCTTTTACAACATGCACACACAAATAAAAATGGGAGGAAATGACTTGTTTTATTTCATTGTAGAAGTAGAAAAATATTGTTTCTGTGCTACTAAATGCACAGATGTCTTAATATTTTTAAAAATATTTTAAATGTTTTTTAAACAATGGACATGGTGAGATGTATAATGAGCTCTAAATACCCAACATCATTACAGGGAGTTTGTTGGCTGTTGGCATTATATAATATGGCCCTTCAACATTGTAGGGGGGGGACTGAGAAACTGCTTCTAAACAACAGGAAATCCATGGAAATCACCTCCCCTTTTCTATTGGTGGAGAAGCCCACTTTATTGTGACCCTACCTGCAAACAAGGAGCCTTTCCACAAATGGAAGAGATGGTCTAGATCAAATGCAACGCACAGTCATTCTTACATACTGTCAGCTGAACAACAAAAATAGATAATGAACAATCCAAGTGAATAGTTCGTGCCTAGCAATATCACCCACCTCTTTTATCTGACCATGGCAATGAAGCTAAGAAATACAAACGCCTAAGATGCTTGTTTAAAGCCACAAAACATAAGAGGAACAGAAAACTGTGAGTAGATTCAAAATTTCTATGTGATATTTTCAATTATTACTTGGCTGTATGAATTGGTGAAAGAGTTCTCCTGTGTCATTCTTCTTATTCTCAATTGGCCTTACTAGGAAGTAAACAGATGTGATCCCAGAATGATTCAGGATGACCGATTCCATGAAAGCAGAAGAGAGACAAGACTATGAACAATGAAAGTGAACAAAGAGAAAAGATAATCGCTTCGAAAACACTGTAATGCAGGGGTCCCTTTCAACTCAACAAGTCTATGATAAAATAGACTGACTGGAGCGGACTCTGGGAATCCTAGAGCATACATCTTATTTTTAAACAACACTTTGTAAACTTTTTGATCCAGTTTACGAACTTCCATGGGTTATCAGGGTAGCCACTGTTAAAAAATCCAGGTCTACATGTACCTTCGGTCGGACATAGGAAGGCAATTATTTTATTGTTATGTAAAGGTGAAGTCATGCTGTGATAATTCCTTGTAAAGAAAATGAATGTGCTGTTATATATATATTTAAGCATCTCGCTTAATCCAGAACTACAGCCTGTTGTCTCTACAGTACATTTCTATGTCAAATAGAGAAAAGTATTCAATAAGCATTTAGGAAGCATTAATAGAATCTGTAGTGCTGCTATAACCACATTCATGTGTAAGATGTGCCAAAGTACTTATTCCCAAGCGTAAGCAGTATGTGCATTAAAATCCTTATTTCTAATCTTAGAATAGTCAGAGGAAACAGCTGGCTTAGGTGTTATTTTTACAGCTGTTCAGCACAGAACAAAAAGAAAGTGACAAAGTACTCACTGCTCGTTAAAGCTTATTCTTTCATTAATATGTATAAATAGAAAGTCCATGAATAATGTAAGACATAGGAAAAATTGTTTGCGGTTTTGCTCTTAAAAATCCATCTGATTAGCACTACTCCAATAATTATACAGCCTTGTTCTCAGAGGTCATTTTCCAAATCTGCATAACTAGTTATGTAGGGGAATAACTCAAGTTTTTAGGAAGGCAAACATATAAATTAGAATTGTGACACATTCATTGCTTGCTACAGGGATGCCTTCTGCACAAAACCCCTTCATCTTGGAACACAAATTAATCAGCACTCCTTTCAAATTAGATGTTTTTTAGTTACATGTTTCTCAGTTACTGCAAAAAACCAGGTTGCTGTCCACCCTTCTCTCCCCCGTTATTTAAAAATGTATGTCTGAAGTGTTCAATAAATCAGCATAGTTTTGTCTTCTACAGATTTCTAGCTTGAAATGGTAACAGCATAAGTTCTGCTGTTATGCTTGGGTTTTTTAACAATCATTTTTATTTATGAGAACTAGTCCTACCTATCTGCAGAATGAGGTAGATGCTTCAGGTCACTAATCTGGTTGTCGTGAAGTGGCAGCAAATGGCCTCAGATGCCAAAACAACTTGTACACCTTGAGTACTGTGCACTGAAACTTGCTGCTCCTCCACTCTGGGGCACCTCTTGACTTTGCGTTAGTCTAATATAGATTCAAAGGTGTATAATAAAGACATCACATATGAAAATATGGCTGATACTAGTTAAAATTATTAATATACATAATATACTACGAATTTCATACCAACTTTGTACATATACATAAATACATATCAACACAATAAACAAATATGAACTCCATTAAATACCAATATGACTCTTGTACTTTCAAGCTACAGTACGAACGCTATTTCTGAGCAAAGCAGTCATCTTTCTGTTTCTCTTCTCTTACATTAACTATATTAGTCAATATAACCATAGTTGCCGCTAGTTTATGGAACTCCTATGAAATATACATGTTTCACTCCTGCACCGTTTGTTGCTGGCTGTCAAAGACCCTTCTGTTCTGTCATGCTTTTGTTTTTGTTTACAGCTTATGCTTGGTTTTAATTGCTGCTTCTCTCTACTTGCTTGGGACTCCAGCTGCTTTTGAACTACAGGCCCCATCATCCCTGACCAGTGGTCCTGGTAGCTAGGGATGATGGGAGTTGCAGTCCAAAAACAGCTGGAGACCTAAGTTTGAGAAACCCTGCTCTATATTATTTTTTTTGTGTGTGTGTGTGTGTACAAATGCTGTAAGCTGTCCTACAATTGTAACCCTAATTCTCCCCTCCCAAAAGCAAACGCTTAGCTGCACAATTTGAAAGCATCTGATGAGTCAGGGGAAATGACTCAGTAGTTTGACCACCAAGTACCTGTAAGGTGGATGGTGGATCAGAAAGGTATGATCCACAGCGCTCCAGACCCTACCCCTCTCCTCTGTGCACCATGTTTCCTATCTATGACCACCTGAATAGGAACACCACTGTTTCCTTCTTGCCAAGGCATACATATCCTAATTGTATGTAGACTGTTAAAAACTGCCTAGCCATTTGCTTCTGGAGATGGTTATGAAGATCACCAAACTGCTTTTGGGGAAAAAACCATTACTACTTTTTAGTCATTTGTCTTCTTTACTAATTGGATTGATTCTATTTATTTTGCTTCAACCTTGCTATCACATAATTAAGAAAATCTTAGCGTATTAATTGTACAGGCTTGACACAGAGCACCTAACATTTTAATAAAAAGGATTTTAATAGATGAATCTTTAGCCAAGATGTGCATAAATGGTAACACTTTTCAGATATTAGTAGGTTGACCAATAAATGCTGATTAATGGATATTGGGGATCTATCTCATTTATTTCTTATCTTAGGGAAGTCAGGGAAAACTGCTTGTACAGTGTCTCTATCATTTTATCTGTCTATTGTATTTACCATTGTATTTATCTATTGTATTCATGATTATATTTATTTATAAAGAAAAGGTTGCCTGTTCTAATAACTAGTCATTTATGGTGAACTTGAATAACACAAAATAGTCATGAAATGCACAGTAGTGTCATAGATACCCAGTGATAAAATGGTTGGCCTTGCCTCACCTCTCTTCCATCTCAGTTTAGCCATGGGTTAAAGGGCTGGTCTTCACCAAGTCACTTTCCTGAATAATTCCGTTCCTTGTTTTTCAAATAGGAATATGAGTCACTTCTGCTTCAGCTTTAAGAGCAAAATTTTGATCAGAACTACTGCATATTTTTTTAAAAAAAAAGTTATGTGGATGATAAAAAAAAAACGTGTGTAGCCTATTTGATGCAAAGCTTTTAAAGCTTAATGGAATGGCCTTGGGGCAAACAGAAGTATCTAAATTTCCCTCACATTTCAATATATAGCACTTGGCCTTCCCCTTTACATTTGCAAAGGAATCTGGAATACATTTGCTGAAAAAGGTTTCTTTAGTTCACTGAACTAAACCATGGGAATTCAGTTTAGGATATGTAAGTGGGGCTGTTTTCTTTTTTCTTTTTAACCAAACAAACAGATCTAAAGGATTTCCTGACAGGACAGAATATTATGAGCTTATTCTTCTCTGAAGTGACTGCATATTCAATAGAACCAAGGCCATTTGGTATTTATAACTGAACTAAGTCATGGGGGAGGGATTATAAAATTGCAAATGAGATATATCAGATACGCTTTCACTTTCCTTACAACCACAGGAAGTAACGTCCCAGGTCTGTGGTGCATCAGTGGGAACGCCCACTGGCATAGCCAGGCCACATCAAACACTTCCTGTTCTTCCTTCTTCCCCAACACAAAACAACAACACCCTCCTCATCTAGGGGAAATGATACACAGAGTGCATCTTCCCAATGAGCAAATGGGACTTGACTACAAGTCCCAGGATCTCCCAGCAGGGAAGCCACTCATTGAATCATTTGCTGCTGAGGAGGAGGGCCCCCACATTGGCTGAATCTGATGCATAACTGGAGTATCTCTAAAAAAACCACAACTTTTCGCACATTGATACAAGTGTCCGCCACCTCCTACCTCATCTTCCTTCATTCCTAAGGTATTTTGTCTTGAGGGAGGGAAGACTGGTAGGTAGGTTAGGGCTGCAAATTCAAGTTGGCACTCCTTATTCTAGGCATTCTAGGTGCCAACCCAAGGTTCTTGTTTCCTTCACAGTGAAGTACAATATCATTCACAGAACCTCATGCCATACATGGTAGTCAAACCACTGCTACCAGTCCCCATTTCATGGATACAACTTAGTATATGATATACAATTTTACAATGTATGTATCGTTAGCTTTAAAAACTGATCTACTCCCCTAAATTTTGGAGTACAATTAAATCTTGAGTTGGAGCTATGATTGGTACCATTTAAAACATGATCAAAAATAATTTTGTCTTTCAGATAATATATTTTCCATGACAAATGTTCCTGCATTGTCTATGGATTATATCTGAAAATAAAAAGTCTTTTGTGAATGAGATGTTACACAAAAGTAATTTACCTTTCTCATGCTGTGCCTATGTTCCTGCCACTATGGCAATTTGCACATAAGTTCTTTGATAATTACTGTGTAATTACTGTGCTACTGATCCATGATGAATTGAAATCCACAGTCAATGTCCCTCAAATGAGTCGTTACAAATTTGTATAAATTGCATAGTGAAATGGGCTTCATGGTAAAATTCATAAACCAGATAAAATTCTGAGAAAAACAAATTCATTAAGATGGTATTATAGCTATAAAATTATATAAACAGTGAAAGGAAGAAAGAAAACATTTGTACCTTCTTGGATCCAACTTCCTGTAAAACATTTTGTTGTTGACTGAACTTAGCTTAAAAATGGAACAAGCAGGTTTTTTTCTGTGTTCCAGGTTTATTCATTACTTATGTTGTTGTAAGCTGCCCCAGAACCTCAAACATCATCATCATCATCATCATCAATATTCAGGAAGAACAGACTTTTTGCTAATAAAATATAGGATCAGGTGCTTTCCAATGAAAAATAAATGAAAACATATATGAACTAATTTGCAACAATTTTCCATTTGCTTCGTTGCTGCCTTTCTGTTGTAAACAACGAAACAAAGTACTGGTGTTTCTTATCTAATGCCAAACAAGTAACAAATTACATCTGATATAAGCACATCCAACTCTAAAGATTCCTTAATGCTGGGACGGGGAACCTGCACCCTCCAGAAGTTGCTGATGGACTATATCTGATGATCCCTGATCATAAGCCATAGTGGCAGGGGCTGTTGGGAGCTAGAGTTCAACAACTAAATGGCCACCCCTTTAAAGGTGTCCCACCTCTGCCTCAAAGAAAGCACATGCAGCTTTCTTTTTTCTACTATTCATAGAACATCCTTGGGTGAGAATATCCAGGACAACTTCTGAAGTATAATGTAATGATCTCAGACAAGCAAGCAAGCAAGCTTCGATAAGAATTAATGAGTCTCTGGCAGTTTAATGATACATTTATTTACAATTAATATCCAGAAAGCTTTTAGCTACGAGTTGGTCACTCTGAGTCCCCTCCCCTTTCGCAGCACGAAGGGTGCCAAAGTCCAGTCCTTCCTGTCTTGTACTTCTGTGGCATTTTAACCCTTTCAGCTCTTTTGGTTAGGGGAAAAGGTAGGTGGATTCCCCCTCCCCCGCTCTCAAAAGAAGAGCTCTCTAAATGCTGCCTCCCTCCTGGTTGCATAGCAACCCCCTCAATGCCGTCTATCTCCTCCACTCCCTCTGCCTGTGAGCTATCTGAGTCTGCTGCTCTATCGGAGTCTGGGAACTCTTGATGAAGGTGGGTCGAACTAACCCACTCCTGCTCTGTCTGTGACTGCTTTCCCTTGTCTCCAGACTCTGGCTCCCTCTGTGCTGGCATTCCTGCATCTCTAGAGTCTGATTCAGTTACATCCCTGACACATAAAAAGAAGAGAGATTTGATAGAGGTGCCATGTGGGCTCCCCTGGAAAGTATATTGCACAAGCAAGGAGCCACCACTGAAAAGGCCCTCTACCCATTGCACAGTTCAGACAGCAGGAACATCAGAAAATAACCTTGATTCATTATTAGTTTCTTTTTTATTATTATTTAATTTTATTTATTTTATGTACATCCCTTCATGTGAAGATCACAGGGCAGTTCACAACATAGCTATTAAAAACTGAAGACAATGGTACCATGCTACTGAAACTGCAGCTGCCTTTCCAAAAGCAGCTCCCACATGGCTGTTGTAATGCTTAAATGATGAGTAATCAACGTGGGCACAGTTTGATATATTGGAAAGGCTCCTTCCTATCTAGCTGTAGGTGAACTTACATAAAGTGAGAGGGCGGGCAGAAGGAGACAAGAAATTAACTTTAAAAACTACTGATTATCTTAGGAAACATGAAACATTTATTAACCGTCTTTCTGGCATAACACATATGTAGCTGTATTGATAGTTACAATGCACACTATTTCGTTGTGTGTCTTTCAAATAATGTAACGAAGAAGAAACAAACTTTGAGCACTCATTTCGTACCTAGAAAAGAGGATGATCAAAACTGAAACTATCAGTGGACTTCATGGTAAGGGTTAATTTTATTTAGCATATTGTTCTTTAAGATTCCCAAACCATCACAGAGTTTTTCTGAGTGCTTGTAAGCTGCCTGCTTTCATCACTTACTCTTAATCAAATCGCCTGTTAGGCTTTCCGTTCATCAGAGGGCCAAGCAAAAGAAGAAAACAGCACCACTGAGATGATGGGAAATCCTAATTGCTCCCAGTGAAAACAACAAAGGCAACTGAAATGCAGTTACATTCAAAGCAAAAAGAATAATCCCTTAGAATGAAATTTCATAGGCAAAATGAGGGTAGGCATTCCCTGCTCAAGAGGAGAAACATGCATGCAAGGCAACATCTCCATAGCATTCCCTTGACCAACTATGAATGACAAAATGGGGCCCACTGATACACTTAAAGGTAAAGGTAAAGGGACCCCTGACCATTAGGTCCAGTCATGACCGACTCTGGGGTTGCGGCACTCATCTCGCTTTATTGGCCGAGGGAGCCGGCGTACAGCTTCCAGGTCATGTGGTCAGCATGACTAAGCCGCTTCTGGCGAACCAGAGCAGCGCACGGAAACGCCATTTACCTTCCTGTCGGAGCGGTACCTATTTATCTACTTGCACTTGGCATGCTTTTGAACTGCTAGGTGGGCAGGAGCAGGGACTGAGCAACTGGAGCTCACCCTGTCACGGGGATTGCAGATAGCACAAGCTTCCACCAATAACCCTTTTTGGCCACTGATGCACAGATATAAACATGAAAGATGGCTTTGCCTATTATGAAGCACAAAACTGACCCACACTTTCTCTCTTTGCACTTGCAGTGTGCAGGGAAAAGGGAGAACTTGGACAGTTGTTTCCCTCTTGCTATTCTTTTGTTGCACAGGGCTGAAATAAAGACATGGACTCATATTGCTGGGTTGAATAAGGGCCACTTGACTGAATGCTAAACCAAGTATGCAGAGGGAAATTATAGGTACAGGAACCAATTATAAATCAGAAAAGTCTGCAGCTAGAAAGTCAACTAATCCCCTGCTTGGTCAAGCCACATCCTAAAAATGAGGATGAAGGCCTTCTTGCATCACCACCCAATAGAGCCCGAAAACTCTAGGGGGATGTGGCAAGTTGGCCACAGAGGCAGTCCTTATCTTGCCCCCAGACCCTACAGCTTTGAGCTGCAAGCCTTTGAAGCCCCAAATTACCCCCAAAGGAGCGTAAGGAGGAATCTAGTTTCCCTTCCTGAACCTTCTTCCTAAAGAGACCCGATTTTTAAGAACAGAACAATCACATGGCCAGATTAATCTATCAGCTAATCAAAACAATGAAGAGCCAGGTCACCCAGAAGAGCCTAGTGAAAAGACACTGCACCTTATCACCTCCAATCCCAATTTGAAGGTTCCATTGCCCCAGCCGCTAACATGCTAATGTGTGCATGCACCCCAGGAGACAGAATGGCAGCACTGGCTTCAGGTCCAGGCTGCAACCTCATTCTGCTGCCTGAATCAAGCTTGGGCAGTGGAGCAGGAATCCTGTTTGGTCTGCCAAGGCCCTGTGGTTTTAACCCAGTTGCTTCTGGGCAATTCGAAATTCTGCATGTTTTTTCTTTACATATCTCTATAATAAACTCTGTATTAAAGTATAATAGACCTTGGTCTACTGTCCCTTTATTTTCTTGCCAATCTATGAGACCTATTGTGTTGTAAAAAGGTAAAGGTAAAGGACCCCTGATAGTTAAGTCCAGTTGCAGACGACTCTAGGGTTGCGGCGCTCATCTCGCTTTACTGGCCGAGGGAGCCGGCATTTGTCTGCAGACAGTTTTTCCGGGTCATGTGGCCAGCATGACTGAGCCGCTTCTGGGGAAACCAGAGCAGCGCACGGAAATGCCATTTACCTTCCCGCTGGAGTGGTACCTATTTATCTACTTGGATTATTATTATTTTTTGGGCGTGCTTTTGAACTGCTAAGCTGGCAGGAGCTGGGACCGAACGAGAGCTCACCCTGTCACAGGGATTTGAACCGCTAACCTTCTGACTGGCAAGCCCAAGAGGCTCAGTGGTTTAGACCACAGCGCCACCCGCGTCCTGTTCAATTATGTTGTAGCATACTCCAATTTCAGACTGAAGATCCAGACTCATGTCTTTTGTGTACCTGTGATTGCTATATACATGTGTATGCAAAGGAAAGATGGTAACAAAGCAATCTCTTCCACAACCAGGTCATACCCTCCAACATTTTTGTCCCCAAAATCAGGACGTCAAGAGGGGCAGGATCTTCTGGTCTAGTGCTCTGGGGATCGTCAGTAGGGTTGTCTCAGAGCCCCAGACTGAAAGGACTGGAAGGACTGGAAGGTGCTCTAGCGCTCATTAGCAGGGTCATGCCTAACAAAAGACCAGGATATTCCAGGATCCAAACAGAAGCTGGGGTTGTCTTATGTGAACCAGGATGTCCCACTAAAAATGGGACGCTTGTGCGATATGCCAGCTGCTGTTGCTCCACCACTATCAACCAAGGATGCATATGGAAGCCTCACTTTCCCTCTTAATTCAACTCCACTTGCAAAGCTAGAAGCCTGTGCAGCCTCACTGTGCTCATGCCTGGGATTTCTTTTTATTTGAGAAGAAATGTACAACTTCACCACCGATTTATCAAATAGTGTGCATGGTATATATAGGATCTGGTGGGCAGGGCCAAGCCTAGACCAAACGGTGCCTCGACTTTAGAATATTTTATTTATTTTATTTTGCATTTGCCATCCATTTCATGACTTAGACGTGCAATTTGCATGCATGATTTATCCCTGTTATATAAGACACTTAATGGGCATGTGTGGATCTGATCAGGATTACTCATTAATATATTAAAAGAATAGAGAAGTATAGTAAGAAACCCAAAAGCAAACAGTGGAAGCAAATGCAGACCCTTTTGCTGTTGATCTTAATATTTTATTTCTGCTGTGCTGTGCACTCCTCGGTTGCTGTGGGGAATCCATCAAACGTATTCATTAGGTTTAGCTGAGTCATTGATATAATTCCTGTACTTTTCCTGTTTCAGAGCATTATAACTAAAGATAGAAAATGTAACTTAAATCATCGAGCTCTCAGCTTTGAGGCTGCTCACCGAGGAAAGTTCAGGATGTCAAAATGCTATAAAGGATAGAATCCAGAGCAATACTCTTTGCATTTACAATTCTTTGCCATCACCCAAGTACAGTTCCCAGGATTCTTTGGGGGAAGCCATGTGCATTGGATATGCTTTAAATATATGTTGTGGACCTGCCCTTAGTTGCCAAAAGCATTCAATTTTCCTATGGATTTCATACTTGTTGGTTTAATTTGCTAAATATGACTAGACAAACATTTTCCCCATTCTTTTCGAGTCTTTTAAATTTCGGATTTTACCCCAATGCTGGAAAGAAGCACAAGCTTTTTCTTTTCATAATGGTTCTTTCTTCCTAGTAATATAAATGTCACATGTTGTTGTTGTTTAGTCGTTTAGTTGTATCCGACTCTTCGTGACCTCATGGACCAGAGCACGCCAAGCACTCCTGTCTTCTACTGCCTCCGCTGTTTGGTCAAACTCATGCTGGTAGCTTCGAGAACACTGTCCAACCATCTCTTCCTTTGTCGTCCCCTTCTCCTTGTGCCCTCAATCATTCCCAACATCAGGGTCTTTTTCAGGGAGTCGTCTCTTCTCATGAGGTGGCCAAAGTATTGGAGCCTCAACTTCCTTCCGTCCTTCCCTTCATGGATCACTGCCTTGCTGTGGCAAAGGGGCTTGAATAATTCGGAGAAGCTATGAGCTATGCTGTGCAGGGCCACCCAAGATGGACGGGTCATAGTGGAGAGGTTTGACCAAACGTGATCCACCTGGAGCAGGAACCAGCAAGCCACTACAGTATCCCTGCCAAGAAAACTCCATGGACAAAGACAACAGGCATATAAAAATGTCGCACAGCCACATCTAAATGCCTGAATGTCTGCTTTGGTGTGTGCTTCTTCCCCTTATTATTATTATTTTTTTGTCTTCCTTGAAAAAACACTAGAAAAATAGTGCAGTTTTCATGGGGGCAGAAAACATCCATGAAACGTACCTCTTTGACCATTTCAGTTCAGCCCTGATCACACAAAACAATGCTGCTTATTGCTGTATCACTGACACTCTTGGCTAGTCAGAGAACAGAAAAGGAAAATGTTCTTTTCAGAAGGTGCCATCTTCTGAAGAGTACTGACGGGGCCCGGCACGACATCACAACATTGCGCAAAGTCCTGACATAGGGCCAATGGGGCCAATGAGGATAAACAGCAGAAACATTGAGTGTGGCCCCATTTCCACGTCACATAGTTGTAATCAAAAAAGGGGAGAATCCCTGAAAAAGACATTAGGGCTCTGATGGAAAGAGCTGTGTAAGTGGTGATTGTTATTAGAATAATTCAATGGCCTGTGTTGCGTATATTCCATGGATATATATTTTTTTAAAGAAAGAAGCAATGTTGTGTGAACTCTTAGGATTAAACTGCACTGTGGGTTAAACCACTGTGCTACTTGGACTTATCGATCAGAAGGTCGGCGGTTCGAGGCCCCGCAACGGGGTGAGCTCCTGTTGTTTGGACCCAGCTCCTGCCTAACCTAACAGTTTGAAAGCACATAGTCCAAGTAGATAAATAGGTACCTCTCCAGCGGGAAGATAAACAGTGTTTCCGTGCGCTGCTCTGGTTTTGCCAGAAGCAGCTCAGTCATGCTGGCCACGTGACCAAGAAGGTGTCTGCGGACAAACGGCAGCTCCCTCGGCCTGTAAAGTGAGATGAGTGCCTCAACCCCAGAGTCATTCACGACTGGACTTAATTGCCAGGGGTCCCTTTATCTTTACCATTTTAAGATAACAATGGCTATTTTTAAGGTTAAATGTAAACCTACCCCACTTTACAATAGCCTGCAACTGTTCCCAAGTTTATTAGTCCCTATTTATTAGAATTGCAACTTGAGTCATGGCTTCTCCTTCCAAAAATTGCAAGGAAAGTTCTCTGCAGCCCAAACCTGATGCTACATCAAATAGCAGCCAGATATCATCATGATTTGTTTTTAGGGTTAGTGTTTTGTGAACTGAGCAGAGCTAGCAGGGGGGAAAAAAAGCTTGGTGGGTTTCTTTCCCTTTTGTAGGTTATTGGCTGACACAGAAGCAAAAGCATGAACATAAACTAAATTTCCCTGGAGAGTACCTTTCTTTTGTAGAGATGACAAAATGGCTAGCTCAGTGGTGTTACTGAGCTAAAACCTAGCAAAATCTGCCACAAAACCAAACACATTAAATACAATATCTCAGCCAATAAAAGAAAGCACCTTTAAATTTAACGACAACACAAGCCAATAAAATAGTCACGATATTTTCATTCAGTCTGTGGAGCAAAGTAAACGAACATTTTAAACTAATTCTCCAGATCCCTGTAAAAACAGTCAACTTAAGGAATCTTCCTAGCAATGGCCATGTTCTCCCCCCCTCCCCCCATTTTATTTTTAGTACAGGTAGCGAAATAAGAGCTGAAAGAACAATTCAATAGAGCAGGTGACACCATATGTAAAGGATATCAATAAAGTATTGAAGTGTTAAGTCATTATTTATTATCCAGCGGGAGAGGCTGTAGATGCACACATTTGTAGCAGAGCAAAACTTAATACTGCAACAACTATTATTATTTTCTATGTGCCTAAACCAATTTTTTCTCTATTCAGAATCTTTCCAGAGTTGTGGGTTCGAGCCCCACATAGGGCATTGCAGGAGTTCGACTAGTTGACCCTCTGCAATTCTATGATTCCTCTGGTTATCAGCTCTCCAAACACACACATACACACACACTTCCTATTCCTTCTGCACAGGGTGTGGTGACAGCAGCTTTCTGGTCCACACCAATGGTAGCATGGGAAGAGGCAGCATATATTCATATATTACAGGGTGGAAACAGCCTGTTTCTGTCTCTGACAGGTGGACTTGCACAGACTAGCATCTGTGTGTAGATGAATAATGAACAAAGCTCTAAGTGTTCTCAGTCTGTGTCTGTTTTTATGTAGTTAAAAAGAAAAAAAACCCAAACCCAACCCATTCAAGCCAAATAAATTGCTATCAGTCATGGTAGTGGTTTTCAAACTTTTTTCTCTGGGCCACCCTTTCAGAATAAAAATTTGCAACGCAACACCAACTTTTTATGGATAAGAAATACATTAAAAACAAAATGAATCAACCCCTGATTTATAGCAAAGAACACAACTACTCTATAATATGATCATGGGACATCCAGAAAGTAAAAAAAACTATGCAGCTACATAGCAACATGAATCATATCCCAAAATATAATATTGAATCTTCTCACCACCAATGTTGCATTCTTCACCCTTTGAGAATCACTGGTTTAAGCCCCAAGTCTGGTTTTCCAGAAATCGTTGCATAGGCAAAATATACACAGGAGACATATTGAATGGGCTCAATGGGAATCGGCCACACAGATAAATTATACATACAGGCAAACTTCATTAAAAATAAAATCCTATAGTTATGGTGTTTCAGAGTTTGAATTCATAAATGTAGTAATGGGAGTTTAGATCAACAAGAACTAACACATACTCCTATGTATGTTTATTTTTTAAAAAATAAAATATAAGCTATGACAATGAATATTCTGTGGTTGGTTCAGCTCTATGTTTAGTGCTGCTTAACTGAAATTTTAATGGGCCTAATTTATTTTTAAGCCCTTGACTAGCAGCTCGGGGGGGGGGGGAGCCCTTAATACAGTCACAAAAATGAACACAATGCTAATACTGTGTTTTTGAACACCATACGACACCCCTGCTCCTAGAATATGTACCACTGTGATGTGTTTCTATTCAATCACATGTTTGTTTACAGATAAAGCAAATGTCAAAGGCACACAAATCCTATATAGGAAACACACATTATGTAGAATAGAACAATATTTATTCCATATGATGCTAAGTGCCCATTTGGCAATTTGAACCTCGCATTCAAATAGTATGTGTAATTACGCACTACTAGATTCAGTGTTCTAATCACAGAGGCTTAATTAAGATGTTTATTTTAAGCAGCATTTTTTTTTTTTTTACAATACAGCTTAAGAATTATTATTATTTTTAATCTGATGTGGGTTTTTTGTTTCACTATCAGCAGAATCTGTGTTCTCACTTCCTGCAAATTTTGCTTCAGGGCAGATGGGCTGTGATGGGGCGTGACTGAGGATGACTCACCAATTCTAGGTGCTCCTTACCTAGGTCTAGGTAAACAATGGGTCTCCAACGCTTGGGGCCCAAGAATTCATCTGGAAATCTAAGGGCACCTCCAATTTGTCAATATTCTGCAGGAGGGATTCAAACCGAAACTTTGTTTGTGTACTTTAGTGTGGATTAAAAACACTGTTGCCCTAATGAAACAAATTCACTTTTAAACAAAACAACAAACTTTTTGCAGTTTGAATGTGATGGGGAGACGCACTGAAAAGTGTGTAACAAACAAATTGTGCCCCACGAACAAATCTGGAAATTGTCATAGAACTGCTCTGTAAACAAATCAGAACAAATGCTCAGTAAAGACCAGATAAAGTCTAGCCACCATTTAGACTTCATTCAAGCAACTTGCTGGAAAAATAGGTTTTCCAGAGGAAACCTAAAAAAACTGTAGTGGGTATGATAAAATAGTATTTTCACAGAGGAAGCAATGGTCATGATGTGTACATGACTCTTCCTTGAAAAGCAGGCAAATGCGACACTCATCCCAAAACAAAACACAGGCAAAACCAGCAGGAACTCCATCTCAAAGAATGTTTCCCCAAGCCAGAAAACATCAATTAGAAACTGGAAGGGGGCAAGGGATTTAAATGGATGAGAAGGTACACTGGTGCACACAAGGGCCATGTTGTGGACTCCTGATATAAACCAATACATAGCAAACTAGAATGCACAATAGCAATCCAGATCTGTAGCACTTGGTCTACAAAACACGCCATGCTCCATACATCACTTTGGTTACCCCCAAGGTCATCAAATGGAAGCTTTACTATAAAATATTTGCAGTGAAGGACACAGGTATTTAGCTAACATTTAGTTTGCCCCAGATGCATCTTTACCCACCAAAGGATCATTTTTTAATGAGTGGTCTTGAGGACCCAGTTCCAGGTATTTTGCACTAGGCCCAGGTTCTTGTGCCTTTAAAAAGGTAAAGGTAAAGGTACCCTTGCCCGTACGGGCCAGTCGTGTCCAACTCTAGGGTTGTGCGCTCATCTCACTTAAGAGGCCGGGAGCCAGCGCTGTCTGAAGACACTTCCGGGTCACGCGGCTAGCGTGACGAAGCTGCTCTGGCGAGCCAGCACCAGTGCAGCACACGGAAACGCCATTTACCTTCCCGCTATAAAGCGGCACCTATTTATCTACTTGCACTTAGGGGTGCTTTCGAACTGCTAGGTGAGCAGGAGCTGGGACCGAAAGACGGGAGCTCACCCCGCCGCAGGGATTCGAACCGCCGACCATACGATCGGCAAGTCCTAGGCACTGAGGTTTTACCCACAGCACCACCCGCATCCCATCTTGTGCCTTTACCGCCTTCTAAAAAAGTTTTGTGCTTTAATGTTTTGCTTATGATCTTGCATCTGTTCATATAAATTAGAATATGCAAATTTCATGCAACTTTATGCCATAAATTTTATAAAGGCCAAATAATGCCTCAGCTCTTCCCCAAATATATATGTCTTGTCTCCATATATGGAATGCATACGTCTCCCTCCTTTTCTTTCCTACCATCAGAAGGGCCAAAGCAACTTCCAAGTTCACTCTAAACTTCCGTTCAGCAAAAAAAGTTCTGCTTTTATTACTGAATTAACATGACGTAAATATGCTGTTATCTATTTCCTTCTTCTGCCACTAAAGCAGATGTTCAAGACAACATGGTATTTACATTTCGCCATCCTTATTACCATCTCTCAACATTTCTATGGCACCTTTCATCCCCAAAGAGCTGAAAACATATGATAGGTATACAAACAGATCACTTAATTCAGCGCTAAGATGAATCTGTGACAGCTGCTTAACGACATTAAGCGATGATAGAAGCTTTTGTATATGCAGCTGAGTCCCCTTTAAAATATTATGATGCATAATTCTCTTTGCTTGACAGGAAGGCAGTAGTTCTCAATTTTATTTTATTCTTACAGTGAAGGGCCAAAAAACTACCATGCAGGCCACAGAATGGCTTCACCAATGCTTTCTTTTTAAAAAAGATATAAAATAGCAAAATAATGATTTCAAAGCAAGTTTATAGTCTAAGTACCTATTTGCTGCAATCATGAACATTTGTATCTTTTTTTTCTTTGTTACAGTGCAATCAGAAGTGGGAAAAGTTGGCACTCACTCAACCTTGTGTTGCCCACGTCACTCCTGCGTACTGGGAGAGAGAAGGGAGGGGCAAGATGGCAACAGGACTGGCAGATTGCGATTGCACTGGCAGGAGCTCCAGGAGTTTCTGTGAACTGCCCTGAGGCAGTATATAAATTCAATAACTATAAATTTAATAACTAATAATAAAAAGATTGCCTAAGTCCAATAGAGTTCAATCTGTTTTGTCTTCAATAATTGTGCATGGTATTAGCTGCGTTTTCTTATTGAAATCAGTGGAACTCATGTCATGCAGTGACTAAATTGCCTCACTTATTTCAGAATGACCAATGTAACACTGGATCCAAGTCTATAATCTTAAATCTAAACCATAAATGTTGAACAATTAAGAATAAGTAAAATTAAAGCTGTTGGTGATAAATGGTAGCAGTACTCAAACTATCATCAAACATCTTATGATTTCTTTCAATAAGACACAGATGGTGAGCTATTCAACCTTGACTTCTAGCATGGTGGCTTAGAAGTAGCTTCTTAAAGCATTCACAGTGACACTTCCATAAATTCTGCAAAACCAGCCTGTTATTCCTAGTTGTTTTGAATTGATTACAACTTAGATGCCTGTTGCTTGTAGGTAGAATCAAAGTGATTTGCAGAGCCCCAGTTCCTATTTTCTGGTGGCAGATTACTCAGCCATACCTGCGCCTCCCTTCCACACAGCCTCCTGATAAGCTGCTCTGGAAGCAAGAGTGGATCACCTGGTGAGGTTGAGCCACAGCTATAGCCTCCAAGCAGCAGCAGCAGCAGCAGCATTGCCATTTACCAGTAGGGGTGAGGCACGGCAGTGAGGTTGTGCTGCATGGGTACATCAGTGGAGTGGTTCCCTTTGACCTACTGGATGAGCCACCTGAATTTTGTTCAATGGGGAGTAGGCTGCAGGTAGCATCAATGGGATCTGGAGACACAGCTTTGAGTGAGCAGCAATGCTTTGAGCTCACACTGAGGCCTTGTTGGACCCAGATCAAAATATTTTCAGTTGCAAACCAATGCATATTTACCTGTGATTAATTTCCATTAAGTGCAGATGAAATATAAACAGAAATATTCAAATATATGGTCTGCATTGTAAGCCTACTTAGCACTTCCCCCCCCTGGGTACATGAGGTTTCTGAATACACACATTTTAAGATATGTGGGTATTTCACTTGCTTTTTCCACACAGAATTTGCAGCTTTGTTTAGGAATATTTAGCAGCAATATTGCTCCCTTGCTTCTGTGGTTTGAAAATAAGTAAAAATTATGCAAGGCAGAGTTAGTCCCTGTTTTCTGGCAGTCTCCAGATTTGTTTTCAAGGAATAGGAATGTTGTTTGTTTGTTTCAACTCAACACTGTGCTAATTCAGAAGCAGGGTTTGCATATTTAAATATGCTTAACTCCTTTTTTCATTGTCTCTGTGTCTTAGCTCCTCTGCAAACGGGCCCTTTCATCTTGGGTACATATGGTAAGACTGCTTGCTCCTTTGGGAAAATGGGTTTAATGAATCATAAAATGCATGCTTTTACTTATAGCAAAGACTTTGTTTTTCCTCTTTCTAAGCAGAGGAAGCTCTGTGCAAAAAACCTGCCAAGTAAATAATGCAAAATGCTTAAGGTGGGCCCCTAGATGGCAGGATGGGACTATACAGTATACACACCCACACAGTGACAGTGTTATCTCAGAAAGCTTCCAGTATGTATTGGAAGCAAAATATTAATATATACTTCAGAAATAATATTGTTGGAATAGACTAGAAGATTAATCACAAATAATTAAAATTCTGTGACTTGCTATATTATCCCTGATATCGGGAGATGCTTCGTTTTTCATGTCTACTGATGATAGGTTGTTTATTCAGCCACAGGTTGTGCCCCGGTGCTCTTGGCAATGTGGTCAAAAAATTCACAAGACACTGATTACCTGGAAAGGTTGAAGAAAGATTTCACAAAATCTATTCTGCCATCTAGATCCCCATCGCCTTAAAGAAATCCTCATTTGTGCTGGCTTCAGCAATTCCATTTGTAGTATTATTTGCATAGCATACATGTGGTGATCTATCATTTAGGAAATAATTGGGGACACACCTGTTTAGCTTCAAACAATTACATTACTGAGTAGCTAGACTTGAGTTCCATCCACCCATCCCCAATGGAACTTCTACACCACAGCACTATAACTTCTTTGAAACAATTATTGTTATGGTCACCTCCCTCATTTATCAACTTCTTATACTACTGCTGTACTGAAAATTGTCTCTCATATTTTTTGTGAACCTTTCTCCAACAATGAACGAGAAAGGAAACTGTATTTGAAAATTATCAAAGGGGAAAGACAAGTTTGGTGAAATTCTCATGGGTGAGATGCAGGGTTTGTTGTTGTTGTTGTTGCTGTGCTTACCTTATTTATGAGGTGGCTGAGGAATGTTTGTGGAATGTTCATTCTGCAGGTCATCTCACCAGTGGTCTGTAGTCTGCAGCCTTCCCAGGTGCTTTCACTTTAGTTAAATCCCAGGGGAAGACATCATGAGATAACCCCTCCCACTGGGCTTTTTCATATCAGGAAGTGGAGGCAGCTAGAGAGCCTGCAGAGTGCTAGAGTGTTTACTGTAAAGGAAAGCACACACAGCACCCTTGACCACCCTGCAATAATAATATGGGAATATCAAAGCCTGAGGAAGAAATGGGGAAGAAAAAGCCTCTTTTGCAGGGGAACAAAACCTTAAAAATATGCAGTAGTATTTCTTAACAAAGATCTGTGTACTTTTACACACCCCTGATCCCAGGGTGATTATTACAAGACCAGGCAGGCTCATGTTAACTATTTAATAGGGATGGGTGAATCTGTCAATTTCAGTTTCTCTAATTTTCCAATCTTAAATTCAGTTCTCCACATTTACATATCTGTTTCTGATTTTTTTTAAAAAATAAAAAGTCCTCATTCACCAGTCCAATCCCTGAGGCTTTCAGGTGAGTCATGGTTTGTGGTTTCTTATGGCTCAGACAGACAGCTCATATTCACAAGGAGCTGTGTGTTAAGAACTGTGGGCCCAATTTTATGGAATTCCCTTCTAGTTGACATCAGAAAGGCCCACTGTTGAATTTCTGCTGCTTACTGAATACTTTTTTTTTTTTATTTAAGCAGGCTTTTAAATTCCATTCTTATTTTATAGTTTTTACTCATTTTCAGAATTATTATATTGGTTTCCCCAGTGCACGACTTGGAGATGACTTAATATAATGCACTTTTGAATGTTATTTTCACTAACAGGTCATTTATACTTACACTTTACCCTAGTATGTGTACACATTACTTAGCTGGAGACCTGCATTGCAAAATTCAGAGAAGTGTGAATTTTAAAGAGTAGTTTTATTTCAGTTTGTGTATTGCTTCAGAAAGTGAAGACTAGGTAGGTTCACCTTTAAATGTGAGCACAATCAAATCCATCCATTAGAGAATGGATGTTTAGATACTAAGACTGGTTTTGTTTTAATATATTCACTTGGTTACTTATCCTGAACTAACCATACTTTAGCTAAACAAGGGCTCTTGATTCACCTTTCTCACATTTTTGTGTGTGGGTATATGAACAAAAGCAAAGTTGTTGTTGTCTTTTTCTCAGTTCCATAGAGAAACAAGTGATCAACAAACAATTCAAGGTAAGTTGCAAAAGGGTTGTGTGACCAATAAGACAAAAGAGTGCATCATTACAGCAATAACACCAACTCTTGACTTGTAATTCATCATTATTCTTATCTGTGACAAATACTTAATGTTACAAGACCACACAATGTAAGCATAGCTGTCTCGAGTACTGTACTATTTAAGTAAACACAAGTATGAGTATTTCTCAGAAGTCTTTCTGAACATATTTCCAAAACAAACATCTTCCTTCATGAAGGGGAATTATGGTGCCCCTGAACAAACTACTACTACAGCATAGATCAGGGGTCCCCAACATGGAATCTGTTAGTGGACATTTGCCCATAGAAGCTTTTCCTGGTGACCTCCACCAGGTCGCGCATTGGAAGATGGCCAACAATAACATCTCTCCGACCCATACGAGGTAATTAAGACGCTGCTATGGGAAGTATGCAGTCTTCCTACCCCCCCCCCCAAGGAGATGGGGGGGCTGCCTTGCCAGCGGTGTCCACAACGCACCCCCGGATTCGAGAGATGGGGGTGCTGGTCACTTGGCACGAGCCCTCGATGAGGTCGGGTCTTCCTGATGCCGGTTCCAATCAGCGCGTGCTGATTTGCTTTAGCTCGGAATTATAATTGGAAACATATGATTGGAATGAAGCTAAAGCACATACATCAAGCAACACTCAGGAGATAAGACTGCTGACTAATGGATCTCTGTGACCGGAGTGACGGATGGATAAGTAAATCAACTGATGAACCACTGTATGTTTGGAATGAAGAGGGGGTGGAGGGAAAAACTTTTCTTTTCTTTGCACTATGTGATATTAATAACCCTCCACCCCAGAAAGAAATAAGAAGCTGGCAACATAATTTAAGATTTGGCTGTATAATTTGGAACTAATGTGATTTGGATAATGTGATGTGATTGGCCTGTTAATATATATATATATATATATATTTTAAAGAAGCTTTTCCTGGTGACCATAGTGCCTCCCAATGATACCAGGCTTGAAAGAAGCATTCTGTTATAGCCAATAGAAAAGATTGTGGTGTGTGCTTAGTTACTTCTATGTGTGGTGACCATGACAATTTCTCTGGTTTGCAGATGTCACCATGGGTCAAAATGGTTGGCAACTGAAGCACACTTTTCCTGTTACTCTGCCCACTCTAAGCAATGCACCCATGTTTCACTGCTATGAAATGAATTGTAAGTTCAAAGCAACTTGTATCTGAGCATGGGTGTAGCCAAGGGGGCAGGGGGCTACAAACTAAATCAATAAAAATACATAGCAAGCTGAGGTTCTGCCCCCCACCACAACAAAAGCCCTGCCCCCCTCCAACCAAAATCCTGGCCATGCTCCTTGCGTCCAAGTCTAAGTTTCAAGTCAAACATACAAACAAGTTGGCATTCCTAAACATACGGCTTGTAAATCAATCTTGCTCATTTACATTTTTCACCATGAAAGTGGTTAAACACTGCAAGCAGCCCTGGGATCACATTACCTCCACTACTTTAGCACCTAAAGTTGAAAAAAAATGCCATCACTAGAAGTCTTCCATACATATACATATCCAAATCCTTTTCAAGGGACAAAAATTTACAGTTAATTAGCAAGGATTCTGCAATAGTGGGAATTTTGCAAAAGCGGAGGTGTGTTGTCTTCTACATTTATAGAATCAGTTGCTCCAATGCTATAGTAAGGCTTTGTTACAGAACCATGATAAAATCGCTGTGTCTTCACACACCAATTGCAATCCTGCAGGGGAATGAAGATAGCTGGCCAACAGGGGCTCCATATCCTCAGTCAGTATTGGCAGCTTTTCTAATTACTCCATTCCAGACACTCAATTATTTCTTGTATCTTCCTAATGTATCACCAGCTCTTTATTTATTCATGAACATTTTAATTAAGAAATCAAAGTCTATTTTTTTTTAAAAAAAATAGTGAGCAATATTTTTTGTCAGATTCTATTTGTTGTAACACTCAATAAAATATGTCAGTGAATTGCTCATTGTCAGCTAATTGAATTCTAAAAGAATTATGCATGGCGTATGATATGGCAAACATCTACAGCTCCCAGAACACACATACCCAAATAAATAGTTCATTCCTGTAGGCAAAACCTTGTGGCAATCTCATTAGTATATTGGACTTGCTTCTTAATTGTATAAGTCACAATTGTTCACCTGAGCTCATGAGACGGCTGCAAACTATCGTAGCCTATTTGCATAGGAACCCCAGTAAGTTCATATTCAACGTCCTACATTAGAGAATGATGTACAAGCCAGAAACTTCCTCTCATACCTTGGGATATATCCCATACATGCGACAGGTGTCAGAAACGGAACACACATGAAAGAACATTAGGACCTGCAAGTAACACACATCAAACAACAGTCTTTCAGGAAATGAATTAATCTTAAGTAGGAACTGATGGCAGACACTGAGGCCTACTCAAAGTATTAAAACTTTCATTTGCTTTTTCATGTGCCCTGAACTTGTGCTTTGCAAAGCACTTCATGAAGCTGGCCGACCTTTGCCTACAAAATTCACTACTGGTTGGCATGTATGGTGAACTTCAGAGTAAGACTTTTCCATGAAACATGGTGGCACTTGTCTTAGCCATACTCAGCAAAAGCACAACTCACCTACCAGGCCATGTATGATCCAGCCCTAAGACTGAGATTTCTCCTGCCCAGGTCAGCCCAGGTACAATGTTCTTGCACTCTGCTTGAACCAAACGAAGCCAAACAATCACAAAACAGAACTTGTTGTATCCTGGGTCACTTCAACCCAGACCTACCGCCAAATGAAATGCATGTGAAATTGTTCAGAGAAATGTGTGGGAGTCAACACTACTTTTCAAGAGATCATGAAGCAGGTGGACCTCTTCAGTGTAGAGAGGGTAAAAGAAAAAGCCTAAGCAAGAATACTTTCCACCATCTTTTTTTGACTTACGGTTAAGAAGCAGGCTGGCATTGGTTGTGCCTAGTTTGTTGGCAGCGACACATGTGTAGTTTCCAAAATGATCCTCCGTCACATTGTTGAAATTTAAAAATGATCTTGAACTATAGCTTTTAATAGTAATCCCTTGTTGTCCATTGATCAGTCTAGAAGGGAGGAAAAGGGAAATATTCAATTAGAAGGCATAGGCAAATATATTTTGCATTTTTCTCTCATGTGGATGGAAAACAATAGTTTTTACCTGATTGGGATGGAGGAGAGAATGGGATAACATGGACAAGGAATGGCAGTGATGCCATATTGGGTATATGATGGTGTTTGCCACAGCAAAGGGCTTTCCATTTTTTCTCAAAAATAGATTAAAGGTACCTTTCCTTTCCCTACCAATTGACAGGGGACAAGCCCAGTTGTGAGTAGTGAAGGTGGTATGGGGGAAACGCCATAGGTAAATAGTCTGGAAAGAGATGCTCAGTTCAGGGAGCATTTTGTGGGCAATCAAGAGAAAAGCTGGCAAACGACTTAGGCCCAAGAGCTCTGAGTAAGGAAAGGCTCTTCTTGCTTTCCTTGGGCATTACAAAGGGAGTAGGGAATACTGGCACCAACAGGAGACAGGACAGGTCAAAGGGCTTCAGGTGAACTTGTATTCCAAAGCAAAGCAGGACTGATACCAATAGTCTTATGTTGTTCCTGTTCATCAAGATGATGATTTGGAAACTAAGAACTCTCAGAAGCCCTTGTTGCAATGGATGTGTGTATAAAGGAAGACTGGGATTGTATAGCTGCATTCAGCTAAATGCCTGCATACAGCCTACATGGACTCTTTGCATATGATCAGTTACCCTAAGAACCATTATAAGAGCCATGCAAGTCTATGGCAGCTTTGGGAACTGAACCCATATGTCCACCGAACATTTATCTGTTGATTCGTTTATGATGCTCTCAACACAAACCCCTGCATCATCAGGAAAGGCTCCTATTACCTGCTTGGTTTAGTTAAACTTTGTTCCATTTTACACACATCAATAGCACTTGCACGAGCCCAAATGCTACTTCTGCATATGCAAAATATTGCTCTCCTCTCCAAAGAACAGCATGTGTTTGCATATTATTTTAGACTGCACTGATTCCAGACATTTGGCTTGATCCCCTACACCAGCACTATTGCCAGTAGTGGTGCTAAGTTCTCTCTCCACCACTGCTCTTGTAAGCCCTTTCCTTTCCTCCCATTTCTTTTTATTCCTCCTACTGATAGCCATCCAATCAATTGGTGTGCACCCATCAAACGATCTTGAAATACACATCCAATATAACACCATTACTTCTTAAAAACAGACCTGGTAAATGCAGATGATCCACCATCTTTTTTTTGTCATCGACTACACATCATAACGGATTTTTGAACATCATAATGGCTTTTCCTTAGTTCTATGAATTGCTCACTTTTTCACACTAAATGAGCAGCTTATGAAAAGCAAAAGCCCATTTAAGAAGGTCAGGAAGCAGCCAGGTACATTTTAATCCCAGCAGAAGTATATTAATCCCTGCACAGCAGTATATGGTATGTACTGCGACTAGACCTCAACCTTATGTGTGTTTATTTAAAGGTAAGTCTCACAGCAGAGTTTTTTTGTCATTCAAGCAAAGTGAATGTAGTATTGCATTCTAAAGAGATTGTACTCTCTCTTTTCATCAAGAGCACATATATTATCCATAGAAAGCTCACTCACCCCTTTCCGTTTTACTATAGGGAAATTTTGCAGATTCATTTCTTTAAAACGATAATCAAAGTTGCTCCTTCCTATCACTTGCTACGCAAAAGGGAAGCAGTATTTTCTTTAATGTAACTTTCTGCTTTAGTGACTGTGCTTATTTCCCCTCTTCCCCCCCTTTCCTATCCTTGCGGAAGATTGCTTGTATCGGACTGGAAATACAAATAAGTTTAGCAGGCAAGTAGCTCTCTAGAAAGGTGCCCCCAGTGCTGCAGAAAATTTTGTGTACAGAAAGCTGTGGACCGGAACAGAGAGGCCAATCTTCCACTCAACAGATCAATGCATAGCACGAGTGTCCAAAGTTTGGGTCTGCATACTGAGGTGGAAGAGATTTCCAGCAAAGGAGAAAGCTTCATGTAACAGACATGCTGCTCCATCTTGGATTGATCGAGAAGATTTCCTTTACTCCTTTATTAGTTCCACCCTGGACTTATTAGAAGAAGGGTGAACTCTATCAACTCAGTGATCCCTATTTCTCAGAAAGAAAAATATCTGAAGAGATTATTTTTTGATGAAAATTTTGTTTTTTAGACTTGAAAAGGACTGTCATTTTACCAGAAAAAGGTCTGAATATTCTCTGCCAATTCCTCCCACAATGCCCTGAAATTACACTACATCCAATGCATTGTGGGAGATGCAAAATGGTGGTTGGATGGTCAATAGAAAAGTTCTGGTATGCTGCTTTCAGTGGCCACAAAATATTTGGGTAGGGGAAGAAAGAAGCTATGCCACAGCTAATGAAACCACACCTGAGTCTTTTGGGCCCTCCTCCCAACAAGCTGTTGGGTCAATTTTGCCACTTGTTGAGCAGTGTGAAGAATTTTGGGTGGCCAATTTCGCTCAGCTCTTTTTAAAGCCAAATTTAGGAAGACTCCATCAGTCAGAAAAGTGACATTTAGAGTCTTCATATGACCAAAGGCTGAGACTTCTTGGCATAGGAATTTCCAGAAATAGATGAAGGAGCAATTGGTAAACACTGTGGATAATTTGAAAAATATTTTTCTCTTGGACTCATTTATTTTCAGGACATATGTAACCACATTCAGAAGTTGGATAGGCATAGTTAAATGTGAAAATACTTAGCTATGCTTGATTACTCGGGGAATTGCTTATATTTCATCCTGAAAGCAGAACTCTTGCCTATATCAACAAGTTACCATTTAATTTTGATATATTGAGGCAGCACATCATAAATCTGGGAGAGAGGTACAATTCCCTCCCCAGCATTCAGCCTCAAAATACGTATCTATCATTATTAATAGTATAGCTGCATATTGATGATTTAATATTTTACATTACATTAATGCTCCTATTTTTTATTTAATCAGTACACAGCCCTGCATATAAAATAGCATTTGGTTTAGTCATCTCAAAGCAGTAGACAACACACTAGTAGGAAACAAATAGTCCTTTTCAAAACCCTGAAGCATGAGTTATTGCTGCATTGAGCAAACATGAACGTTTAGGAATTATAGGTTTGAATAATTATCTCTAGAAATCTCACCTTTGTTTAATCTACTTTTTTCTAAGTGATTTACGTTGTGAATTCAACTTCACTTGCGTAATTTTCAAGTGTTTGAAGCTGTTTAATTCATTTTGACAAAAAGGGATGGAAACTCTCAGTTTCTTTTCACTACTGTGGTACAGCAGCAAACCAAGAAAAAATAAATATATTAACAAGTTTACCGAAGTCTAAAATCAATTCATATTAAGATGATTCATTCACGAATGCTGAAGTGTAAATTAAGCATTCAGAAGTACTTAAGAGCAAGCAATGAGTAATGATGAGACAAACATAATTGTGAATATTGAATACTGATGCTACTTGATTAGGATCCATTATATTATTTTTTATTTTGCAAAAGTTTTATATACTGCTTATTCAAAAAATCTTAAGCTGCTTACATAAAATAGTATAATATTCATTAAAATAGCGATAAAAACAGCTTTTAAAACAGTAGACTTTATTATTATTATTATTATTATTATTATTATTATTATTATTATTATTATTATTACTACTGCCCATCTGGCTGGGCTTCTCCAGCCACTCGGGGGGGCTCCAATACAAAAACATAATAAAACGTCAAACATTAAAAGCTTCCCCATACAAGGCTGCCTTGTTTGAAAATGCTACTGATTAAGGGCTAATTGCTTCTAAGGGCTAATTAACATAGAAGCACTAGCAATATCCAGTATCACTGGAATTATCACAGGGAATTTAAGGCTGATTTACTCCATATCATAGAATTGATCTACACCGTATTGAGACTATGGTTTACTTAAGCTTTCTCCCTGACATGCTATTTTCTTTTTTACATTCAATGAACTTTCTAAAGACATGGAATTCAGATATGAACCTTCTTCAGCCAGCTGCAGCCTGGTGGTATAATCCAAATTTAAGTTTGCTGAGTCTGTTTTAATGCATACTTTTTGGTCACCTCAAGGTCACGAGGTACTCACAGGGAATTTTGAAACCTGCCTTCTCCTGCATCCCCACTGTACCCAGTGGAACATATCCCAATATAAAATTACCTAATTATACTTGATCAACCTCTAATTTAAAAGTGTATGTTTTCTATATGGAACACATGAGGAAGAAAATGCATAGAAAGTCAAACTCCCCTTTCTAAAATCCCATCCTTTATTTTTGGAATTTCAGATTATCTCCTCCCCTACCCCCAGAACACACACACATACCAGCCACTTTGCAGAGAGGAAAAACATAAGCAGGCAGCATTTATGTTCTGTGCCTGTGCGTGTGTTATTTACACAGAGGAATTATGACACTACAAGATTTAACTCGTCCTTTAGAGACAATGGGAAAGACCAAGCTGGAGAACAGCACGAATCAGCTTTAGCCCTGAAAAATATCTATATTTAGGCTCATATTTGAATACATTAATGATATTATAATATATTAGACCATTATAACAGTTGTAGTCTTTATTAGGCTATTTGAAATGTACATTTTGCTTGTTTCATGGGTTTTAATGGAAATAATATTTTAGATTCAAGCTTTTGTGTTGTCTCGTTCATGATGCCTAATTTGCAAGAAGAATATAGTTGTGCTTAACCAGATGCTGTGCTGATCATAAATATTCTATTTATGTAGAATGTCCAAGTATGCAAGTTGCTTTACAATCTTTCTCTTGGTAATCCTAACAGAGTCTAAGATAACTAACCTCTGTGGGTTCCTTTACCTGCATTACAGCAACACTCCACTGTGTACCAGATATCTATGATATTTGTGGTGGCATAATTGCATGATATCAGCAATGCAGGCAAGTGACTGACTGCTTCCTGTGAGGAGCCAAATTCGGATTCATTGCCCACGTAATATACAGATCCTAGAGCACATGTAAGAATGAAAGCAGGTTTGACAGTCAAACTTACTTCCTTTCACCTCTGAACCATTCAAAAGCTGGGGAAGGAACACCCGCACTTTCGCATCTTATGAATCCACTCCCTCCAAGCGTCACTCCACTCGATTTTATTTCCTGAATTGTTGGGGCAACTACAAGGAAACATAAATATTTGTTATTGAAAGTTGCACTCGTCACAAAGCCATGTAAAACATGTTGATCCGTGTTACATTTCATTTCCTTGTTGCTCAAGCGTATCATCCCAAAATAATTTAAATGGAAATAGTACTAATAATCTAAAACACTTCACATAGTCATGTTCTATTCACTGCCACTTCACCCTTCTACCTCACCATCCCAGAATGATGTCAGGTGAACAGCGCAAGCCCACCCTGCTGTCAAACACTGCTTAGATAAAGCCATAGCATTGGTCAGTCCAGCTAATCACTGTCTATTCTACCACTAAGCTATGGTCCTTCCACATAAGTGACTTAAACAAATTGCCGTATTTATGGGAATCTAATGCGCCATCGAATCTAGTGCACTCCTCAATTTTCAAAACCTTGAAACTAAAAAAGTAATTGCTGGCACCATCAAATCTAATGACGTAATTTGCCCCCCAAAGGTGCAGCCGAGTGAATACAGCAGTGATGGCCAAATCTGGCCCTCCAGCTGTTTTGGGACTACAATTCCCATCATTCCTAGCTAACAGGACCAGTGGTCAGGGATGATGGGAATTGTAGTCCCAAAACAGCTGGGGGGCCAAGTTTGGCCATCGCTGGAATACAGTAAGCTCCACAATTCACTATGCTCATTTACTTGCAACAGTTAGAAAAAACGTTCTAAGATTTTTAAAATCCATGTTTAGGGAAATACATTTCCCAATGAATACCAGGAAGCATAAGCAATGACCATTCTCTCTCCCATAATTTATTTTATAATTTCTGTTTAAAATATAATGTATGTGTTCTGCAAAATACTATCTAAGCAGGACTCAACTTATAAATACAAATTCATTTTTCCAGGCTACATTCCCATTGATATAATGTTATTGTACATGTGTGAACTTATGACTCCTCATCATTCTCTTTCTTCAATAATCACACCCATCCTTCTGCTTGTCATGTAAAGAGGCTATAATCTTTTATGATACCAACTATTCCCAAAGAAGAAGAGCTGCGTTAAAGAGGGGATTTGTCAAGAAGCCTGGTCAGTGTCTCTATGATTTTTATATGTCTAGTGGAACAACAGCAAGTAAATCACGTTCAGATTCTTTAAAGTATAAAAGTAGGAGGATTTTTAATGTGCCCAAATAATTCTTAGAAACATTGGAAGCTGGCATTAAGTGCTTTCCACAATAGTCCAACGTTACTACTGATTATCAATGGAAAGATACAAGCTACTGTGCCCCATGATATAGTTTGAAGGCACATGAGAGCTCCGCCTTACTGAAGCTAAGCAGGTCTAGGTCTGGCCAGGGCTTGGATGGGTGACTGCCTGGAAAATACATGTTGGGTTCCATGGTGGAAGAAAGGCAAGATATAAATGGAATATTAAAAAACAAACAAACTGCTGAACATGACCAAGTATTGCAGTGCGCATGTAACCAATTGATATGCCGGCAAGAGATATTTCCCTTTCAGGGAGACACGTAGAGCAACTTTGTTTACTGAATAGCCTGGAGACAACCCAAAATACACTTTGATAACCCAAGTGCTGTGTGCACAATTCAAGACTGCAAGATCTAACTACTTCTCTTTTCCAAAGTATCTAGTGAGCAGGGGTGCCAACTTGCATAAAATATTGGGGGGGGGGGGGGAGGTAAGCCCCGCCCCACATAATCGATTACATGATACGGCACACACACACACACACACACACACACAGACACACACCATTTGAATGGCAACACCCATCAACTTGGGGGGAGCAACCCCCTCAAATATTTTATGGGGGGGGCGAAGGGAGATTGGCCCTTAGAAGTTGGTTCCTATGCTAGTGAGTTTGAACAGCATAGACAGAGGGGTGTTGTGGTTAGAGTGCTGGACTAGGATGAGGGAGACCCAAGTTCCAATCTCTGCTCAGCTACGAAGTTCATTGGCTGACCTTGTGCCACCCATCATCCATCAACCAAACCTACTTTATAGGGTTGCTGTGAGGATAAAATAGAAAAGAAGGCACCTATGTAAGCCAAGCTTCTTAGAGGAAAGGCAGGAAGATATCAGTGTAATAACTAGATAAAGAAAAAGGTTTCCAAGACGCACTGATGACACAATATGAATAAACCATACACCCTAACGAAAGAATTTTAATTAGAAAGATATTGACGAATTTCATATAATGACTGATTCATGTGTTTATTTTTGAGGTAGTAAAGGATAACTTTCTCGCCCACCTACCATTTTACCATAGGTGCCATTTCTATTAAAAACAACAACAGCTCACACATGATAACTAACTGTAGGATATATCTTCATATAACTACCATTTTCTGTTCGCTTTCGAAGTTTTAGGTCCTAAAACAGTTCTCTCCAAAAAGGAATATGCTTGTCCTGAAATCATTCAAGAATCAATAAGCTGCTGCAGACAATTCAAAGTCTATCTTCCTCCATTATGCAGTCACACATCTCCATGTCCCCTTGAAATTATTTAATAAAGAAAACAACGCCTTTTCATTTCTCAGCCCACAGAATAGGAATGATGTTGATCAGTGCGTTTATTTTAATATAAATTCAATAACACATTTTTCTCATTTGAATAAATATATAGCATTTATAGCACGCCTACTCCCCATTCACAGCACCTTAAATCCAAGGATATGTGTTTGCCATTCTTACAAAAGTGAGTAATACTTAAGACTATGGCGATGATGGTGCAAAAGAGCACACAAGGGCTCTTATATTTCTAAAAATTGGAGGGTATTTACTTGGGCAGGCAGGTTCAGAAGATGTGCTGCAACTCACTGCAGTTTCCTGTTTAACATGACTTCTGAAAGTACAGGCACTCCTTTTCATCTCACCATCCTAGGTCTTACTTATAAAATAATAGTAGAATGTACTTCCAGTAAAGCACATAGAGCAGGGCTGGAGAAATGATGCTGGACCAGTGGACCATGGTTAAGTTCTCAAGAATCACCTGATGTATAAATGTCCTCACCATAATCAGATTATTTTTGGGGAAGGTTTTGGGGAATGGTGAAAGGCTGGGGCATCAATTTCGGGCCAGACATTTTCACTGGGAGTTTTTAGTGGAGCTACTTCATAGGCCAGTATTTTCTAGCTTTTTGTAGATTTTTTAAAAAAACAACAACATGTGAAGCCCAGTTTTGGAAGGGGAAAAATGTTTTCAGGCTTCCTGTAGCATTTTGAAGAGAAAAGTTCATGTGGTTCATAAATAGATCTATTTTCAAAATGTGGTTGAAATGACTAGAATTTTATGATGCAGAACTGTTTGCAGGCTTGCAAGAGCTAATATTGACTATTTACTTTAATGGAGAGTCATCAAAGACTCGCATACCAGTGTATAAATGACTTTAGGAGTGTAGCTAAATTCCTGGCTAGATTATTGGTAATGTTACCAGGCTAGCAATCTGAAACCCCTGTTGCTTCCACTGATGTGTAAGACTTAGAATAATTCTGGAGGAAATTACACCTGAGAATATCTGCTGCTTTGTGGTTATTTTTTGTTTGTTGGTTTCATTAAGACCCTTAAAAATAGTGCTAGAAAAGTTCCAGTTACAACACAACTCTCTCCTTACTTTAAGAAATAGTTCTTTTGTGTGTCTTGTATGAACCACAGATATATGCTACTCCCCTTCTTTTGCTGAAATTTGTATTGCCGAGTCCCCACCATGAAACAGAGCTCCTGTTTCTCTGAAAAAAAGTACAAGAGAAGCAAAAATATCATGGATTTCCCACCACTGCTTTTGTATGCTGGAAAAAGCATCACTTCTGAGGCAGCTGCCAAAGGCCAAACAGGTAGTGCCCCAGGTGCAGGCTGCTTAAATGGCCAGGGGGCAGACCCGAGGGAAGCCTCCCCACTCCGTTGGTTCCACCCCCAGCACAGGCCAAGCCCCAGCCTGCATCCCCATCAGCCAAAACAGGATGCAGGTCAGAATCTAGCTTCTGATAGAAGGTGGGGGCTTATGCACCCTGGTTCCCTTGTCAAGGCCCCAGTCCTGCAACGCTGGTGCACCAAAAGTGATGAGTGGACTTGCTGGAAAACTGGGCAACCCATGCTGAAGCAACGAGTCATTCTGAGAGGGGAGTGGGGAACAAGAACATACAAATGATGTAGATTGACTAGGTAGTGGTTAGACCACTTCCAGTTGTTCTGTGTAAATCAGAAACATAGAAAAATAAAGTTGGGTGCACTGTGCCCAAGACCTTCTTATGGCTGTCATTGTGGATGAAATAGTGTCTTGTGGCACCTAGCAATGGGTGGTCCTTTGGGTCACCAATTTCAGCAGCATCCTGTGCAATGCCAAAATTTGACGCCCCCTGCCTCTCGTGTTCTATTCTAAATAATAGGTGTGGCGTGCCCAAGGCTCTGCACCCAACGTGACCAAACTGGTCGTGCTCTTCTAAATCTGCATCTGACCCAACAGCTAAGTTGCCAGGATGTAGGAACATAATTCCACAGTGCTGTTTTCTTAGACCGACCATGCAAGTAGGAGCAGAACCACCATAAAACATTGCCTCCAACTCCCAACCCACAAAGAAAGGAGGATAACATGGTCAATGGTATCAAAAGCTGTGGGAGATCCAAGAGCAGCAACAGGGTCACACTATCCTTGTCTGTTCCGGAGGTCCGTTCGCCTTCTGAAAAGTTCGGAAACCAAGGCGTGGCTTCCAATTGGTTCCCAATTGTGCAGGCAACAATAGCGGAAGCCACGCTGCACATTCGGCTTCCAAAAAAAGTTCAAAACCCAGAACACTCACTTCCAGTTTTCGATCATTCGGGAGCCAGAACATTTGACTCCCAAGGCGTTCGGGAGCTGAGGTACGACAGCAGTTGCCAAGTACCTCAGGGTCCAGGGAGGGCTTTTTAAAATGGGAATGGGCTTTCCACCACCTCCTTCAAGGTGGTGGGGCCAACCCACTCAAACAAATATGCATTAACTACCCTCTGAACCCACCTAGTGAGCTGCCCACCCAACTTGCACAAACAAGCCAGGATGTGCAAGGCTCAAGCGGGCAAAGAGAACCTCACCTCTCTACTCCCAATTGCTCCACAAGAAGTGGCTTTTCCTCATTTAAATGGGCCACTGGGTTACCTCACCTTTTTATGCCCCACCCTTTTAACTTGGCTTGACTCAATGCAGGTTACAGATAAAAACCAGAACCACTAAAAACATAGAAAAACCAGTCATTAAAATACAATTAAACACTGACAGACTTTAAACTACATACATATATAAAATCTGTTTAAAACGTATAACTAATCATAATAAAAACAGCATGGCACCAGCCCTTTCATTAAAAGCAGTCAGTTCCCAAAAGCCTGTTGGAAAAAGAAAGTTTTCACTTGCTGGCAGAAGGACAGCAAGGAGGGAGCTGGTGTAGCTTCTCTGGGGAGGGAGGGTCTGGGAGCAGCCACCAAGAAGTCCTTTTCCCGTCTCCCTACCCAGCATGCCTGTGGGGGTGGCAGGGCTGAGAGAAAGGACTCCCCCAAAGATCTCAAAACCCAGGCAGGTTCATATGAGGGAATACAGTCTTTCTGATAGCTTGGACCTAAGTCATGTAGGGCTTTGCCAGCACTTTGAATTGTACACATTTATTTGCAACGTGTAGTTTAGACTTCAGAGCCACTGATAGCACACCTAGAAAACCTGTAAAAACCGCTTGGATTCACTCCTAGACCAAAGCCATTATATTATTATTGTTAGAATATATCTGCACTAAGCCAGGAGGAACCAGACCTTTAAATATGCTGGCAAAAAATGATTTAAACTCTACTAAATCCAAGTAGCAATTATAATCCTTCTAATGTTCTTGGCAAATTTCCTGTGAGGCCATTAGAAATATTCTAATTGATATTAATATTCTTCTCTGGAAACAAACACAGTAAGTAATACTACATCATTCCAAACAATTTTTTACCAGCCAATCAGACTTTGTTAAAGCTAGCTATTTATTATTGTTAATTATTGAAACTGTAGCAGCACTCAATAACGTTTTATGTCAAATAAGATGTTTTTATTTGGATATTATTAATATAGCTTCAGTTCCACAAGAAAGCTATATTGCACTGTCATAATTTTCTTTTTGAAGATAAACAAATCATGATGAAATCAGTCATTAATCAAATATACATTTTAAAATTTGATGTCTTGACACTGCAGAAAACAATGACTACAAAGAGATTAAAAAAAACCAAGGAGTCAGGAAGATTTTTTAAAAATAGATGGCTTTAAAAGTTTGTTCTATACAATAGGCAAGGAGAAGGAAAATGTGGTAAACCAAAAGATAGACAGATATAGCACTAGAGTTTTCCTTTGTGATTCTGTTACCCTTCCCAGTCATGCAGTGCAGAAATACACAGGTATTGTGCTTGGACCAAATGTGACAGGAGACTGGAGTTGCTTGAACAAGATACTTGCAGGATTCCACCCCACTCCCCGCTCTTTCTAAACTGTCTGGTACAGGGCATGAAAATATGATCAGAGCAGGGCTTGGGAGAGGGATCAACCCGTTTACCTTCACAGTTTTTCAGGTTGAAACCAGCCCACCTATCAAAGCAGCTGTTTGCCCAGTGTAGGGTAACATGCCCATATGGTACCTGCATGTTTGCAGCTTTGGATGACATTTTAGTTGAGCAAATTGTGCAGGAGGAACAACTTTAAAACAGCCTTCCCTAGTCATAGAATTGTAGAGTTGGAAGGGATCCAAGGGTCATCTAGCCCAACCCCCTGCAATGCAGGAATTTCAGCTAAAGGATCTAAAGCAGTGGTTCCAAATTAGTGGTCTGGAGACCCCTGCAGAATGCACCCAGGGGGTCCCTTGCCTCCCCCCCCAACTAATTTCTTTTTTTCATTTTTGCATGGTAATATCACAAATTTTATGGTTTGTTTTAGCGCCATGCAATTTTTCAGTATATTGCCCAAAATCGGATTTGAAATCACCCCGCAATAACAATTTTGACCCGGCAATACGCAGCAATATATTGCTCCTTGCGCGAGAGCAGGGCAGCCAATTTCAAGGCACCGCTGATATCACTTGATGATCTCAGCTGATAACGCTGCTGATCTGAGCTGCCTTCCCTCACACTGAGGGAGTGGTAGACTCGTAATCTGGTGAACTGGATTCGCTTCCCCGCTCCTCCACATGCAGCTGCTGGGTGACCTTGGGCTAGTCACACTTCTCTGAAGTCTCTCAGCCCCACTCACCTCACAGAGTGTTTGTTGTGGGGGAGGAAGGGAAAGGAGAATGTTGGCCGCTTTGAGACTCCTTCGGGTAGTGATGAAGCGGGATATCAAATCCAAACGCTTCTCTTTCTCTTCTTCTTCTTCTTCTTCTTCTTCTTCTTCTTCTTCTTCTTCTTCTTCTTCTTCTTTGCAGTCCAAGTTCCCATCACTATGTTGCAATAGCCTTATACCTGGCAAAATGTCTATATGCACAGCTCCATTCTGCTTGCTGAGAACTCCAGGCGTATACTGGAGCACTTGTGGATCTTTGCATCTGGGCCTGTAGCCAATGAGGAACACGGAAGTCTTGTTGCTTAATGAGCAGTCTATAAGAACGTCAATAGCATAAAGAGGGCCAACCCAGAAAACTTCACAAACAAATGTGAAGATCTAAAAAAAACAGTAACTTCTTTCTATTCTATAGCAAGTTTAATCTTTTAACATTTTAATGAGCTTTGAAACCTTTTTATGTTCATGCTTTTGAGGGTTTATTTAGCGACACATTAGCACAACAAATGAGAGCATTTCTTTCAGCAAATATGTAAAATTTCTTTGTCCAGGAATCTCTTTTGGCATCTACTTTGCATGGCCTCCTCTTCTTCCATTCTTCACAACTCACAGCTATGTTAAAGGGCTAAAGAGCCTCACTAGAAGTGAAACTGTCTCTGTCATTCCAACTGTATATTAGGTAGAGTAGTGCTAAATTTTGTTCACATCCCAAATGTTTGAGTTCTGTTCTGTTTTAAATATGCAGGTAATGAAAGTGTAGATAAAGCTGTGCAGGAGGTATATTGGCATTCAGATAGATGCAAAAAATATGCAAAAAATCCTTCTTCTATCTGCACCAGGTTTCATCTTTTAACATTTTAATGAGCTTTGGGACTTTTATGCATATTAGTTATGTTGCCCTAATTACTCATTACAATTCTAATGTGCATTTTTATATTTAATTACAATGCTTATAAAGATTTGATATGGACAGTAAATTATTATAACTAGCATGTGCATAATGATTATGAGCTGAATTTATTAACTTTTACGCTAGCATTCAACAGTGCTAACTTTCAATTTCACCTTTGTGATTAACCACATTGTCTGATTAAACAAACATTTTGTGGAATTAATTGTAAAGTCATAAAGCAATACGGCTTTATTTAGCAATATTTGGACCCTGTTTTTTATTTGTGCTTTTCATTTTCATTTTGTTGAGGTTGTTCTTTTAGCAATTTGCTTGTCGATGTGCTGAAACAAAGATTATTTTGTTTTAAATGATCTTTCTAGTAAGTGGAGAAACAAGAATGGGTGTGTAGCATTAGAACAATGTAGCATTAGAACAAGATGTTGGAGAGTTGGCATTGTTGAACATACTGTGCACAAGCTAAACTGTAACCGCATATCATCATCATCATCATCGCCCAACATCCTTCACAAGTGTAAAATGCCAACTAGGTGGGACATGTACATTCCCATTTATAGAATTCATGTTGTACAAGTGGACTGGCACGGTTGGATATTGCCCAATGATTCTGGAATGCCTGGAACTTACTCTAGTTGAAAATTATTTGCCTCATTGCACATATATTATTTGTTTCTCTCTGTGTCTGTGTCTTTTTTATATCTACTTTGTGTCCATTTGCCCATCACTTTGTCCCTCAATGGCAGCTGGGAGTCTTGAGGAGGGTTTTTCTTGGATTGGTCATTTTCCTTCCTTCCTTCCTTCCTTCCTTCCTTCCTTCCTTCCTTCCTTCCTTCCTTCCTTCAATAGCTCTTATTGCATGGGATTTCAGCCACAGTGATAAGATCTTTGCTTTAGATATCTGTATAATTTGGGGAGAAATAGCTCTTTCAAGCAGCTCATACACATTTCCTCCAATTAGTCCTCATAATATGATGATGAAACAGAGGCACAATTATTCCTTCTAACAGATTATCAGTGTTTTTAATTATGCATAATTTAGATAATTTCAGATTCTTATAAAATATGAATTTCCCACAGGTACGCCTAATGGATTGTTATAACTGCTTATAAAAATTGCTTATAAAATCAGTGATACACATTAAGTGGCTCCCGGTTTCCAAATATGCCAGCAGCAGATGAGGATTATACTGAAAGATACCATTTATTAGGGCATGATCCATCCACCCATAATTAAATACTGCTCAGTCCCATTGATTCCTCTAGAAGAAACGAAGGCAAAAATTGCCCAATGGGGCACAAACGTTTTATTGTGTCATGATCTCAATGTATTGTAATTGCAATATTGAAAATTTGGAACTCCTCCCCCAACCTGCCTGGAGCAAATTAATGGAAAATATGGTTCTTTTTAGTGGAAAGGAAGGATGCAAACATTAGGCCTGTTTATTTTATTAAATTTATTTTGAAGGGGGTAAATAAAATGATCATAATGAAGACAAGGCTTTAAGATTTGTAGTTTCATCAAGATGCAACCCCAATCGTGTTATGTTATGCCATGTTATCAAATGCTGTAATTTGATATAATGTCAAGTCATGGAAAGGAGAGTAATATGAGTTGTTCAAAAATCACGCCTTAATGTAGGGCTGATCATGGGCTATATCAGTAATATTCAGACTTCTGGCTATAAAGAACCCTCGTCCTCTGCTGAAAATCCTTCACATTTACCATGTGGAGGATTGTAGATAATGTGCTAGGGCACATATGCCATCCATATGAGGCATTAGCCACGCTGGCTCAATCTCACTGCTGCTGTCCTGATTGAACTAAGAGGGCAATCTAGAACATTCCCAACATCAAAGGAAAAGCTCATAACAGCTGTTTTTAGTTGTGTCCCTTCAGGAATTGAAGTCCTTCCATTTGTGGAAAAATTTCTGATCCACCGGAGGCCCCTGCTAATGGAAGAGGAGGGGCAATATTCACCAATTCTGCCTCTCCCTTGCAGTTTCCTGAACCCCTCTAATCTGTTCAAGAATATCAGCCCGAGAAAACAATGAAAAGTGGAATCAAGCCTTCAGAAATAGTAAACAAAATATGCTTGCCCACATCTAGTGTTAGCAGAGGCATTTGTTAGATCAGTGGTAGCCAATGGGCTCCAGATGTTGGACAATAGTTCCCACCAACCAGTGGCGTAGCGTGGGTTGTCAGCACCCGGGGCAAGGCAAGTAATTTGCGCCCCCTCACCCGTGAATTTGCGCCCCCTAACCTGTGGATTTGCGCCCCCTAACCCGTGGATTTGTGCCCCCTAACCCTAACCCCCAGATGTTGCGCCCGGTGCGGCCGGCCCCCCCTGCACCCCCCACGCTACGCCACTGCCACCAACCCCAACTGGAAGTTCTGGAAGGCAACATGTTAGTGATTCCTGTATTAAATCAAATATTATTCTGCGAATTTATTGACTCTTTAAACTTATGGAAAAGCACCATTGTATACAACCTGGTATCTTGATATAATATTTCGTTATATTTGTATACTGTTTAAGGACACAGACAATGCTTGTTAAATGCTATGCTGCCATCCCAATGGTTACTTTCCCTGCCATCCGTTCCCCTCCGTGTTAATTGTGTGCCAGTGCAAGTTCTCTAAGGGGTCTGTCTGGTATGGAAATCAAACACCAGACAGCCAATCATCCCTACCACCTGTACTTATTGTGCAGACTATCTGTCTTAAGAAGAAGCTGCATGTGTTCATTGATGGGAGACTATATAATAAGCCATTTTCTTTACAACATGCATTACAGAATGACCCTATCCACTTTGCAAATTAACTGAACAAAGAACTCATTAAAGAGTTTGTTCTTAGTCCCATGCATTTAGAGATGAACTTCCACAGGCTTTTTTTTTTAAAGGAATGTAGAGAACAAACTTATATTAAGTATTAAATTATGATTGCAATAAAGAACACAAAAACAAGTTGCACTAATATATTTGTTGTTTCAGGTCTCCGTACATATTTTGCAGGTGTTTTCCTTGTCCATTTTTTATTTAAATGTGTTTGGTTAGTTTCACCATTTCTGCAAGTGCCCATTTTTTTCTTCAAATAATAACAGAAGCAGGATTCTTGACAGTAATTTCCCAGCAATAATGTCACAACTCAGCAAAATGGGAGTGTTGCCAAAGTCTGAACTATAATTGATGAAAGTTGTGATGGCAAAAATGAAACTTTCTTCTTCAGGAACATTATGAGCTGTATTCAAGTATTCCGCAGTGCTAGTGGAAGTCAGCACAATGATTCCTGCTAGGACAACAAGGCCCCCTTCTTCTGCTCCCTCCCCAAATCTGGAGTGGAGAGAGATCAGGCAAACAGGAATGTTTGTGCTGATGGAACATTGTCCTTATAACTACAATCAAAACAACCCCTATTTCTTCCTCATACTATTTGATGATTAATATTGTGTAGCCATGGGTCCACGCAGAGGGCAGGACTCTATTCGAAGGACTGTCACAGGCCAGTCCTCTATTTGAAAGGCTGATCAATCCAAATCCATTGTGAAGATAAAGAATAATAAGACGGGAGAGCTGGGACCTTGATATTGCCAATCAACAATCTGCAGTTGGGCAGCAGAAACAGCACAGAGGCCTGCATCTGTATCTGTATCCATTCTGACTGTATCTTGCTAACCAGATACCAAATAGTAGCAAGTAGTGGGGAGGTAACTGAACACCAAATGGACTATTGAGCTACCTGATTCAGCATGGTCATCATTCTGCTTTTAGACAGGGTTCCTCCATCAACTTATAAGTATGTGGCTGAGAACAAAATGGGCAGCGGGGGCTTTTCTTGGGATTGCAGATGTCCTAAAAGCTTATTTATTAAATATATTTTATAAAAATACTTATATTCCACTTTTTTATTCCCAAGGTGAGGCTCCCAAGTCAGGTAACAAACCATACACACACACACACACACACACACACACACACAAAATGAAGCAACAAAATGAAACAAAGCCAAAAACCCCTTGGGAAAGCCAGCACCAAAATAATAATAATCAACATCCTTTTGGAACAAAACAGACTTCACAAGATGTGAAAATGTCAGTTGATACGGCAACAAGCATACATTCCCAGATAGAGAGATCTACAGCAAAGGCACCACAGTTTAAGGCCCCATCCTGTATATCTAAGAGTTGCACCTAATATGCCTTTAAATATATTGATCCCCAAACATTTAATGTTTTAAAGGAAAGGACCAACACTTCACAAAAGCTAAGCCTATAAATTATCCCCTTTTTGTATGGCTATCAACTTAGCCCTCTTTGCTTCAGAATCTGTAAGTACTTGAAAAACAGTCCTGAGTCAGCCTAATATAAGTCAATTCAAGTGCAAATCCATGATGCTTATGTTAGCAAAGGATGCACCAATATTGTGACAGATGGGTGGAAATGGCAAGTGTGCGCTGCTTCTAGTGTTATGTGAATGCGGTTAGTGGTATCCAACTAAGTTATACTCAGAGTAGACCCATTGAAATAAATGGATTTAAAGCAGTCGTCATTGAAGCCTATTAATTGAAATGGGTATACTCTGAGTGTAATGTACTATGTGTTCATTTTATCCATTACAGGCAAGTAAGTGAAGAACTGAAAGAGAAGTGAACATACATCAATTTTTCAGGAAGGTAAGCATCCTATTTTCACATATCTGTAAAAACTAATGGTCACAGACTGCAACATCAAAACAACTAGTTTGCAGAAAGGACAGGCTTCCTATTTTAGAGGAACAAATACATAGGAGGAACTGCCAACCTTGGGGGGCCAATAGGCTCAATTGAAAGTTAGAGAAACTGTTATGGGCACCAAACACACACACACACACACACACACACACACACACTGCAACCAACAACTTATTATATACCGTACATTAGAATACTTATTTCAGCCCTGATTTTGGGTGCTGCCTTGACAACCCTTGACACAGAAAATTAAAAAGAGGGCAAAACGTTTTTTCCTTAGATATAAGAGAAATGTATGCTTTTCATCATAAGAAATGCTAAAGTTAGCTGAGTAAGCAAGATTCTTGTTACATCTTCCATTGGCACTGGATAAAACCATGATTGTAACAGCCAAATGTTCTGGAGATGCTCCAGACCAGACAACAGGAAATAGATTAACCAATGACTATCACATAGGAGCCTATTACTTCCTTTTTGAAATGGTCATTGCCTTGAATGGGGAGGAAATAATAACCATTCATTATGTGCCCTGTGTTCTTGTGAAACTTGCAACCTCACCAAGCCTTATTATTTCAGCTTTGAGTCTGAATCATATGAATGGGATCTGCCAGGAGAAACATACTGCACTTAATTAAAGAACCCAGGCACCATATGCAACAGAAATAGAAAGTTTAATTAAATTTGGAAGGGCTTCATGATGCTGTTTAGATGGGAGAAATGGAGCTTATCAAGTGGCTGCAAAGGCACGCGGGAAGAATGATTTCATAAAGCTTGGGGATCATAGAATTGGTGCAGAAAGATCCTGCCCAAATAATGTAGCTTAGTAGGAGAATACATGACACCAGACCAGATGGCACACGCTTTTGTTATAGCATAGCTTTTTTCACAGTAAGACAACCTTACTATAAGAATGGCAGCAACCATTAATCTCTACTTGGAATGTCAAGTTTTCTTAACACTACATCATGGGATTCTAATTCTCCTCTTCCTCCAAGCAGCTCAGGGCAGCATACATAGTTCTCTCTCTTTTACCCTGTTTTATCACAACAACCCTGTGATGTAGGTTAGTCTGGGGGACAGTGAGTAGTCCAGGCTCACCTTGTGATCTTTGTGATAGATTTTGGTTTTGAACCTGGGCCTTCCAGCTCCTAGTCTGACACTCTGACTCAGGGATGGACTTTCGTAACCTTTGGTAATCTGGTGCCCTGAACGAGGTCAAAATTTGCCCCCCCCCATGGATCTTCTCAACTATGGACCCTCTCAGTTTTGCACCCCTTTGACCTGGGGCCCTATGTGGGGCAAAGCCACTTCCGAGCTTGGGAGGAGGTGGGGTTGCGGGCCCACCCCCTCCCACCCCCGCGGGGGCTGGCTTTAGCCCCCGCGAGAACGAGGGACTCCCCGGGCGTGCCTGCGACCCTGCCCACCAATCGGTGGGCTGGGGAGGCATGGCCTAGCCCATTTAAGGCCAGGCGCCCCTGGGGACCGCCCTCTTTGCCCCGTTCCATCTGCCCGGTTTTCCCATCCCACCCACCCTTTAGGCTTAGCTAGCTTTGACCTTGCTATGGACTCCGGTTGGTCGCCGCAAGGGGCCTGGTAGGAATTTTCCACTTGGCGCACTTCCAGCCATCTGGTTTTTTCGCCTACGTCACAACTTCCTCGGTATCGGCAGTTAGGCATTGGCAGGGGTAATTGTTATGCAAATGAAGGGGGGAAGGAAACGCCATCACCTTCCCCCAATGAGAAAGGGTAGTCCGGTAAAAGACTCCGGGGGGCGTTGCCTTGTCCGAAACCTAGGGAGGTGAGGGCCTCCGGCACGCCCCCAAGCGGTGACACCCGTGGGATCCTAGTTGGCGTACTTCAACAGGACTCCCATGGCTGGTGGATAACCCTTCCCGGTCCCCATGCCGGGTAGTTGATAGGAGCCAATGCCTAAGGCCAATACCTTCCAATTCCTGTAATCAATAAAGTTGTGGCCTTTTATGCCCATTAACCTTAAATAATGTGTCCGGTGTTTTCATTTCATATGGGGGGAGGGGACTTGCCACACAACAGACTGCTCCACCATGTTGTGTGTATTACTAAAGTATCTGAGATGTATAGCTAAAATGTTGACAATTTATAATAATATTTTAAATTTAAGCATGCTCCCTTACAAGTAGGTCTAGCTGTGCTCAGTTTGGCCTAATTGTAATTTGCAGCATGATTAGGACTGCAGACCAAGTCTTGCTGCAATTACTGGGAAGGAAAGTCCATTGAAAATAATGGGGATCGCTTCCAATCTAACGTGGCTAGGACAATGAATACTCTCCGATTACAGAGCAACACACCCCAATTAGGAGGGTTTTTTCTTTTAAAAGAAAAAAAATCATTACATTACTCCTTGGTTGCTATACCAACCATCAATTGCTTCATTTATTTCTAGATATCTGCAAGCCGTGTCTTTCAACAGACAATAGAAGGCATTCACTAAAGGCAACTGCAGCCTTCTTCTAATATAATATAAAATCAGACGAAAATTACCTGGAATGTACTTCACAAAATGCATGCATGATATCTACAATCCACTGAGGCATGTACCTGTAAACCTCTGGGACTACCATGACCCTGGCAACTCCTGTGAATACACAACAGGTCTCAGTGGCTACAGGTCTACAAACTGTGTGCACCATCAGTATATAAAGCATAGTGGTCCTGGTACGTGTACTTCTATCACTTGGTGTGCCCCCTTAACAGCTGAGAGTGTTGCCTGCTTCCACGGAAAAATATTGTGTCTGAGATAATGTCAAGGCTTCATCTGCAATGGCTTCTTCACACATGCAAACCGTTGCTTGATGTTGCAGTCTCTGATACTGAATGACAAAATCATCATAAAGAGTGAAAAATGAAGAAAAGAACCCGGATCTTTTCAGTGGGGTTGAAAGATCATGAGCAATGATAACAATGGAAGTTTAAAACCATAAATGTAACCAACAAGAACTCAAAAAATTAAACAAAGTTAAACCTACCCTAGTACATTAACAAATAAATCCACTTTGTTCACTGGAGATTACTCTTGGGTAAGGTGCATAAGATTGCAGACTAAAGTTCTGTGCTTTCTCCATAGCAATTAAACTGTTTGTGTTATGAGCAGTTTCTGAATTGGGACAATTTATTTACCCTGATTCCCAAGTGACAGTATAAACAAACTGGTTTTGCAGAGAAGCAGCATCCTATTGCTGTCTTTTGATTTTGTGGGGCATATATACATAATAAAGCAGACCAATACGTCCAGTCAAATGATATTGCTCAGGACATTGCTCATTATTACCACATAATGAATGGGAGGGTTAAGCCAGTGTTAGCATAGAACAGATTGTGGAGTTGTGAAGACAGCAGCTGTCACAGCATGACAGCTTTCTTGTTAGTGAATCAGCGTTACTGACAGGGTTTTCTTTCTTTTTTTTATTAATTTTGAAAAGCCACTGTTCACTGACACTGCCTTGTACCTGATATACATGCACATTTCATGAAGTAACCATGAGAAGTGTAGGGCCTACTCCTCCACATTAAAAATAAACCAAGTTTACAAAATGCTCTTATGGAAAGCTACACAGACAGAAACAGATCAAAGAATATTAGACTGATGACTAGTAAATTTCTTTTAAAAAGAAAGAAAAAGCCATTATCCCAGCACACAAAAAAATCAATTTCCAAACAGATGCAACAACTACAGAAATAAGATTTTTTAACTAACTAGGTTCACTAACTGGAAGATATCATAGAAAAACATGGCCACAAGCAGGGGAAATTGGCAATGTTAAATAAATCTGCAGTTGTTCTCCTCCCCTGCCAAGGTTTAAGAATTTTCCGTTATTTCTATTAATCCTGTGGGACAGGAAAAGAGAAGAAGACCAGCACAAACACAGAGCAAGTATCAAGATGCCCATTGCACAACATCTCACTGTAGAAAAAGAACTCGGTCCAGGAATACAGAAATCAAGGGAGGTATAACCAGTGCTTTCTTTCTGGAGGGACACAGGGGTACGCATACCCCTAAACATTTTGTGAATCTTTGTACTTTTGTCCATTTATTGTATTAATTTTTCCCAATTTGAACTATAAAATGGTGATTTTCTTGAGTCAAAATGAGAGCACCCCTAAATATATATTTTTTTAAGAAAAAAAGCACTTTGAATACACATTAAATGAACTTGCCTACAATGTTCTGAGAAATAAGTCTAGCCATCTCTTTTTGATGTTAGTTTTGTATGGTTTCGATTGTTGTTTTTAACATGGGGAAATTTCATTCATGTGATTCTTCTGCACCTATATCTTGAAGTGGTAACAGACCACAGAACACTATACGACAATCCTTTTCTGGATGTACAGATTGGCTTTGAATCAAAAAGACAATAATCTTTTATTTTTAAAATTAATTTTCTTACATTTATATCCTGCTTTTTCCTCATCCCAGAATCGAAAGCGGCATACATTTGATTGCTAAGCACTGATCAGACCTGCTTAGCTTTAGTAACTGGAGAACTTGCATGCCTTTAAACATGCCCTGGAACGATGGACCTTCTGTGTATATTGAGAAATGATTCCACCACGCCCCCCTTCTTGAATAGTGTTGGAGCGATTTGTGGTTACAGAGGCCCACTTTGTGGTGCTGCCTCAGCACCAACCATTGCACTAATCTGCCTTAAGAGCCCAGCTCCACATATAACTCCTAAAACAAAAGTGAGGGGGGAGACAGGGAAAGCTCCACTGCATGACTTTGCCTTCTGTTTGCACAATGTTTGATATGGCCAAAAAGAACCCAAGCCATTAACCCCAAATTTAGTGCAATCTTTTTTTGTGTGTTTCATGATTGCTAGCAGTGTTGCTATTGAATATCAATTTAACCCTCAACAATTATATACAGTGGTACCTCAGGTTAAGTACTTAATTCGTTCCGGAGGTCCGTTCTTAACCTGAAACTGTTCTTAACCTGAAGCACCACTTTAGCTAATGGGGCCTCCTGCTGCCGCCGCGCCGCAGGAGCTGTTCTCATCCTGAAGCAAAGTTCTTAACCTGAAGCACTATTTCTGGGTTAGCAGAGTCTGTAACCTGAAGCGTATGTAACCTGAAGTGTATGTAACCCGAGGTACCACTGTATTTGCTGATATCCAAATTAACAGCTTGGGGTGGAATCCACACACACATTAAAAACGCTGTGAAAATGCTTTTCTAAAAAACGTTTTGAAAAAGACATTGAATTTGGCATAACTCACTGTTGCCATCTAGTTTCACATTTGTATATTGCACTTTACAACACATTTAAAATGTTTTATTTTCAGCTGTATAGCTGAGTACAAGGTCTCTGTTGGGGGAGAAACGTGTGTGTGTGTGTGTACACTAGTGCTCTTGCTTGTGTGTCCCCCCCCCCCTTTTAATAATAATTAATTGCTCTGGAAGGAAAACAAGTGACCACTGCCTAGATTTCTGGACATTTCAGATGTCTAGTACAAGCTAAAAACAAAGGACTGCCTGCCTGAGACACCACCTGCAATTCTTTGACAGATCATCGAGTAAAGAAAAAGAAACTCCACAGCAAGTCGTCAGAGTTAGCCATCAAAGAAATAACACAGAGCAGAAAAGCCTAGGGGTAATGATTACTCCAATCTGTATTTCACAACCATTGGGGAAGTATTCTTTTTATTGCACAGGTCAGAAATTCATTGATGTTTTCTGTTTGAAACGTAACAGTGGATGAAGGCAATTAAAATAATTCCTTTGAACATATTTTCAAATTCCCCATAATTATTCAGTGTGACTGCCTGGAACTCGTGCTGAAAAATGCATCTATTCTTATGCCTTAGAGCAGCAGAAACATTATGTGTTTGCTGGCATTCTGATTGACTTGTAAAGCTTGCCACTTGAATAGAAAGCTATATGTTCTATGTGACAACAGCAGTGTTATGCCATCAGTATCTTCTTAGCTTCAAGCAGGAGCCAAGCCGTATCCCTTGTCCTACTCAGCTTATGCAACTGATCAGCTCAATATCTCCATGGAAGCAGAAGACAGCCCACCTTGACAGACTGCTGTCTTAAAATGACATGCTCTACATGATAACACAACATAGTCTGTGGACAGAAATGTGAACGGTAGAATGGTGAAGGCCTTTTAGATTTCTACTGTGGCTTTTAACTTTCTTTCACACTTCTCATGAGGAATATTGGACAGTTTCAGAAGATTCATTCTTTTTTTTTAAAAAAAACGGGGCTCTTGATTTATGCAGCTTACAAGCAGTGAAATACACAGGGCTGTGTGTGTTTTATGCAGCAACAGGACTTTTCTTCAAACACAAAACTGAGGCTATGGTGCAAAATGTGGCAATTGAATAAACATTATTTTTTAAAAAATAACGTTTTTGTAATCCTTATAGCAATCTGGAAAGGTCTGAAAAATATAAAAAAATGACAGAAGCTGTCAGTCAGTGTAGACAACATTGAGCAAGATAGCACAATGGTATCACTCCATATAAGGCAGCTTCCTATGTTCCTATGACAACAGACAGTGAAATAGTATAGCGTTTACCATGAACTATTATCTCTTTCCCCAGGCAACTGATTTTTTACCCCACAATCCAACTAGTCAATTATATCCACTCTTTCTTAAACTTCAATTCATTTCCAGTTGAGGGGGGAGTAGGGGAATGCCAAATTTCTGGAACGGCTTCAGATTACAGATAATAAATCGTGCAAAATAATAAAAATGCATATCTTCCTGATTATTTGAATGACAATATTTATGCAATTTGCGTGAATTACAGCATTTCATTATTGCAGGGTTTCGTTTCAAATGCTGGGTTCAATGTGCATACAGTCCTTATTGTAAATTAATCAGGGCAATATTGTGCACAGGGAGTCCAGCTGACAATGGACATTACAAGCATCAGAAAAGCAGTAAGTGGAATTGCTCCATAGAGTTACAGCTGCATTTTATTCCACGGTTTCACTAGGGAGGGTATCTTCCTAGCAGAAGTTGTTTGCATCACTTCTTAATTGCTCAAGAAGGAAAATTGCATCAGCTCACCCATAAGGTGAATCAGGCTGCAATCCTATGCACATACATTTAATAGTAAATTGCACTGAACAATCATGAATAGGATTGCATTGTTAGCTTGCAAGATTTGCATGTATAGTACAAGAACTAGTCAATTTCCATGCAGTGTGTAGTCATTCATTCGGCCTTTATTGGCATAGCCACATTGGAGAGCCAGTGTGGTGTAATGGTTAAGAGCGGTAGTCTCGTAATCTGGGGAACCGGGTTCGCGTCTCCGCTCTTCCACATGCAACTGCTGGGTGACCTTGGGCTAATCACACTTCTTTGAAGTCTCTCAGCCCCACTCACCTCACAGAGTGTTTGTTGTGGGGGAGGAAGGGAAAGGAGAATGTTAGCCGCTTTGAGACTCCTTCGGGTAGTGATAAAGCAGGATATCAAATCCAAACTCTTCTTCTTCTTCATAATGTGTAGAGTATATGGGTAGACTAGAAGAAGTGTGGAGAGAAGAGTATTATTTTGTCCCTTCGAGTATGTACTTGTGCATGCATGGGAATTAGCAAGTCTAAACCACAGAGCCTAAGGCTTGCCGATCAGAAGGTCGGCGGTTCGAATCCTTGCGACAGTGTGAGCTCCCGTTGTTCGGTCCCAGCTCCTGCCAACCAGCAGTTCAAAAGCACGTCAAGTGCAAGTAGATAAATAGGTACCGCCCTGGCGGGAAGGTAAACAACGTTTCTGTGCACTGCTCTGGTTCACCAGAAGCAGCTTAGTCATGCTGGCCACATGACCCAGAAGCTGTCTGTGGACAAACGCCGGCTCCCTTGGCTTATAGAGTGAGATGAGTGCCGCAACCCCAGAGTAATTCGTGACTGGACTTAATGGTCAGGGGTACCTTTACCTTTACCTAGTTACCTAACGCTGGGCAAGCTCCATTCAAGATATGCCCATGAGCAGCTCAACTGAAATTCCAACCCGATACTGTGGCTGACAACATAAAGGATATTTTCATACAACTGGTAGAGAATCAGACAGAAAAGGCAGATTATGTTCAGTAGGCAACTTGCAAGCATATAGTAGGATGATTAACAAGTGGCAGATTTCAATCTGCATACATTTCATATTAGGCTTTCATTAATGTTAAATAGTGTACAACAACTGCATAGTTCCAATAATTGTACCAAAATTGTTTGTGCTATTTGTTCATTAGATAATACTGTGAAAGGGAACTCAACATTTCTGGGGTGGGGGAAGGATTTCATTTGTTCACTGTTTTGGATCTTGTACTGCAATTTATTCCAGAAATCCAAGCTGGCTTCTTACCATTCTCTAATGTTTTGTTTTTTTTTTTAAAAAAAAACACCCTCGTTCCAATGGAACATGCCTTCCAAAAGATTAAAGCAAGAATGATACGTCTCGACAGCAAAAGCCACAACACACACCACAGTCCCCTAATTTCTTCCACAGTAGGTTTAAGAGTACATATATAATTAAGTTCAAGCAACTGGTACAGTATGTCTGAATTCAAAGTGAAATGAGCATTATAGATAATATTATGCAAACTGCCATAGCAACAGCAACACAGACTTCTAAGAAATGCTAATATGTTAAGCTGCTCTGCAAAAAATAAAAAATCTCCCCCCAAACAACCACCCCAAAGTATCCAAGAAAAATAAATAATTAAACCCAAACATTCTCTGTTGAAAGAATTCTGATTCTTGTCTGTGAAAATAAGGTTATAGTGAAGTCTGCACAAGGTGACTTTCATCCCTCATTTTCATGCGGCAAAGTTTTTATGCCCCCCCCCCACCGCCTCCATGTGGTGATACTGAGATTTACCATGTCCTGTGAAGCTTAAACTAAAGTTCTGCTGGCATGAAGATCTCAGGTCTACAGGGCATATGCAGGGGGTGGGATGTTACACCCACACACAAACACAGATCCACAAACATGCAAGGGAGCTGCTGTGGATCCATTTTTATTCTTTACTCAAAATACTATACAGAAGAACTAGGAAAAAGTCACATTAGAATAGTTTGGGTTGGGGGTTTTGCTGCTGCAGTTGCTTGCATAGAGATTTTCTTAAATTTTATAGGGATGGAGGTTGCGGTGGATTTTGTCCATTTAATGGCAGTAGGCAGTAGGGATACTTCAGGTGCTATGTTTTACTGATGAGACGGTTGTGTTTTATAGGATAATAAAGATTTTCTCTTCTTGTTTTAAATAGTTAGGGGTATTTATTTTTAATTACTTTTCTCTGGCTATGAACATTTCTAAGGTTTTTTTTAAATATAATGTTTATTACTTTGTTTTAGGAAACATACATATTGTTTTGAGTTTGTGGGGGAGAGGTAGGCTACATACCGAGTTCCTTCTAATTCCTGAAATAGCCTGGCAAGCTTCATGGTGAGGTAATGGGTTGTTAAGGTAAAAAAGGAAGCAGATCTGCGTCAGATGACAAATGGGTGGGCTCCACTCTCTCAACTCACTGGTAGTTGGAAAGACAAAGCCCAGTTGACTTGTGTGAGCTAAAAGGTGGAAGCTGGAAGCAAGGCAGCAGGCTGGGAAGGCAGAGAGTCAGAGCCATGCCTGATTCCTGCTGGAATCCAAGGTCCCCTTAGGCTGTTAATGCTGTGAACCACTCCATCATAGGCTGAGGTTGTATATACAGGTATGTGTGAATGGACCAGACATCACAATCTCCAATGCACCTCATTCCAAAAGAACTCGAACCCTGAGTAAGCGCCTGAAACCTCTGGGATCTCACCCTGCTTGGGCATTCGGGTGGTGCACAACAATATATACTGTATTTCTGAGTGAGGTTGCATGTCCAACTCAACTACAGGGCACAGAATTTAAAACACAATTGAATGTGAGAACCGGGTTTTTCTGCAGAACTACTATTGACTTAGATGATAACAAAACAAGATTCTGTGCTGTTACATAAGAGCATAAGAACAAGGCTGCTGGATCAGGCCACATAATCCATCTAGCCCAGCATCTTGTTCTCACAGTGGACAACAGATGCCACAAAATTATTCTACATTTGGTAACCAATTATTTTCAGCCACTGAAGCAAAACATTCCGCAGAGGTGGTCCACATCTCTAGGACATACATAGTTTGGACAAAGTTGAAGGAATGAGCAAAGGCCTCAGGCAATCTCAAGGGCAGGATGACAGCAGCTTGTTTCAGTTTACTATGAAATGTAAAGTGTAAGTTACAAATCGCGCGCGCACACACAAAATATCTTATTTATTTAAAAAACAAAGCCAGAAAGACACCATCAAATATAACTGAACCTTATAAAAATACTTCTACAGTTGAGGTGACTGAGGTAGGTTTTCCCCTTTTCACACTTTAAAAGAAGGTTCTCCATCCACTGTAGTATTGTTTTGACTTCCTTCCGGCCACATTGCTGTTCCTGTGCCAGATCACCAAAGAAACAAAGCCTAGCTCATATTTCCATGGTGAACTGGCACAGAAGCTGCAAGCTGATAGAAGCCTGAACTTTGCAGAGAGATTCTCCTCCCCCTCCCCACAGCCTTCTGACTTCTTTCCAGCCACATTGGTGCCTACCACTTACTTACAATTTTCAGAATGATGCTGCTGCTAGGAATAGGAGAACTTAATCTTTTTCTAGTTTCACTATTTAAAAAAAGCCCTTTGTCTACAAGACTGAAGACCCAGCGAAACTGCTGTAGGTACAACCAACCAGCCAGTTTTCTGGTAAAATATTAAAATCTAGTTAATACATGACTCAACAGGGGTTAAGATTATCAACTACAAATAAGCTTTTGGTTTATAAAATATAATAGAAAATGTCAGGTGCTGTGGTGGTTGCTCGAGAGCAAACAGGCAAGACTCCGACCTGTCTTTTCCAGCTTTATTATTAGTGCAAAGTATTTACAGTGAAGAGTGTCGCAAGTTCATGTCTGGCTCAGTCGCTAGCAGAATCTGGGAGTGTGCGGTCCTTGTACCTCCCCCAGCATAACAGTCTCGTGACCCCCCAACCCAGTGGCGTAGCGTGGGGGGTGCAGGGGGGGCCGGCCGCACCAGGCGCAACATCTGGGGGGTAGGGTTAGGGGCGCAAATCCACGGGTTAGGGGGCAGAAATCCATGGGTTAGGGGGTGCAAATTACTTGCCTTGCCCCGGGTGCTGACAACCCACGCTACGCCACTGCCCCAACCTTCTCCTCCCTTCCCTGCACCTAAACCTACTGCGCAGAATGGGCGCTGGAAAAGGGGTACTGCCCTCCTCTCCGGTTTGCTCAGGCTCGGTGTTGAGGCTGTCCCTAGCATCCCCTGGTCCCACCATCTCCTCTCCACTGGAGGTGGGGCTTCCCTCCTTGCCAGAGGAGGAACTGCTTTGTGAGATTTTTGGAGGCTCCCTATAACACAACTGCCCTTCCACCTCTCGCCTCTGAGCTGATGGCAGTTCCCTGACAGAAAATGATAAAAAAAACCTGGGAAAATAAAACGGTATTAAGTCTTATCTGTCTTAACTCAGTTTGGAATAGTATTCTCACATGGAGAAACGAGCAACTTCACAATGCTTCTAAAACGTTCTCTCTCTCTCTCTGAAACACCCCACACACTTACCATGTTTTCTAAGGTCACCATTAAAAGAGCATATGACACATTTATTTTTCGAGAAAACATAATTTATGCAATAAAAGTAGATGTAGGGAAGAATAATACTATTTATGCTACAAGAGCACTCACAGACCTTGTTTATGTCTCATTTAAAGCAATCCATCCACAAAACTTCAAATTTGAAAAGCAATTTAAAATGGATAATTTTTCTTGCATACATTTGGATGGCTAAGCAGCTGTTTACTACATGAAATGAATATTCAATATTTTAAAAAATATGCCTTGTGTTTCAGCAGTGTAGCTTCTCATGCATCTTAACAATATTGTACAGTACAGAGCAAAAACTTGAAATGATAGGAAATTATCAACTGCATCTTAGTCCAGACATCTTTTCTTTTAAATTGGAAATAAAAAAAATCATGCAGAAATGGTATGGTAAATGGTAAAGTTTTACTTCCTCATCTCCTGTTTGTCTAATTTAGGCCTAAAAGGGCCACTCCTGCTATTTTCCTCCTGCTGTTCTCTCTACATCTGCTGGTCCAGTAGTCCCTGCAACCTTTGAAATATTTTGACTGTTACCATGAACATACCTGGTGGTGTAGACATAGCAGCTCAGAATATGACCAGAAAGCCCTTGGTTTAAGTCCTCATCACTTACCTCAGCAACCTTACTTGTAACATGGATACAATAATATCAAGTTTCCTTACAAAGTGATTGTGTAGCTATGTTTGCACATAACCCTAATCCATAGTTAACATAAGCCAAGGTTTATAAACCAACAACAAATCATGACTCCCGAGTGTTGGTTTGTTAGTATTACTAAACCATGGTTAAGACACTGGACCAGGTTTGGATAATCAAACTAACCTATGGTTTATTAAACCATTGCATCGTGTTATGTGCTAACCAAGCCAATGTGGAGTATAATAATTCCAGATTCAGCAAGATCTAAACTGCAAGTACAGTGGTACCTCGGGTTACAGATGCTTCAGGTTACAGACGCTGCTAACCCAGAAATGGTACCTTGGGTTAAGAACTTTGCTTCAGGATGAGAACAGAAATTGTTCATTAATTTCAATGAGTCTACTCCACATAGGACTAACACTAGATATACGCCATAGTGTCCCATGGTTGGACATAGTAGATGGTAAACCATGGGAAGAAATAAGGATGGAGGCAATTGCTGCTAATGGGAAGTCTCCCACGGTATGTTTCAGAATACTTGACAAAGAGTTTCCCTTGAATAAAGCCCATCAGGAAAGTCACTTGGTGCCTGGAATGTCATTTGAAAGCAGAACTGAATCAAATTAGATATACTGATAGTTTGCTAAAATGACAATAACATTATGGCCAAACTTGGCCCTCTGGCTGTTTTGGAACTACAATTCCCATCATCCCTGGCCACTGGTCCTGTTAGCTAGGGATGATGGGAGTTGTAGTCCCAAAACAGCTGGAGGGCCAGGTTTGGCTATGCCTGCATTATGGTGTCTGGCTTGACTATGAGGTTCAAGCGAGTCTATGGATGAACTGAAGAAGCAGGGAATCCAGAGGCAGGTGAAACAGAATAGTTCCTTTTCTTGGGCTCCACTTGTACTGTTAGTCTCTTCCTCCCTGGCAGCCTCTCTTCCTGAAGCCCAGGAGAACCATATTGTGGGAGGGGTGCCAATATGCCCTCTCACACAACATGCTCCCTTCCACCCTTCACATTCTCCTTTGGAGAGCTAGCTTGGGCTGCTCTTCCTCTGCTACCCTGGGGCCAGTCAGCATTTTCACTGTTTCCAGGTCTGCCTGCAACCTGACAGTCCCTTTGGGTACAATTCCAGAAGCACCATCTGGTGCAGCCAGGGATCTCATTGGCATAGAAACAAGAAGTCCAGCATCTCCCCATAACAAACGTTCAACAACTTACCTCCCAATGAAGACAACTCAAATGACAATCCATGTTCAATTCCATGAGCATAATAAAAAACAAGAATCACTCTATTCCAACCACCACCAAACAAACTGAGTGTCAAAGGGCTAAGTATACAGGAATATACCCCACCACACAAGTTTTAGCAATATGACTTTCAGAATTAGACTCATCGAAAACAATGAAGTAGATTAGGGGTATTATAGGAATTTGTTTCCAAACATGAAAACAAACACATCCATTGAAAATGAACACGCAGACACACCCACAAATCATTTCTCCGACTCTGAGCTGCTTTTTGCTGCCTGCAGCTGTTCTGCTAAATGCACATCTGGTGGGTGTAATGGCTGCTCCACCCTAATGAGTTAACTCTCTTGCCAGGCATATGCTCATTTGCATGATACAGAGATCACAATGTCTCTCTTGCAGGAGTTGCTGCTGGTTGAAGCTTCGTCAGTGAATCATGGCTTACACGTACACTCTCAACCATCCATCAATATTTACCGCTACTTTAATTACAATTGTAGAACCAAGGCCATTAGGACAAATTGGACTTTGCTACGCTGCCATAAATCTGGTGTAACTTCATTGATTTCTAGACAGTTACTCCAGATTTACAGCAGTGTAGATGAAATCAGAATCCTATTCAATGTGTCCAAAGGAAGCTGAGTGGCAAATGATACACAATTTCCACATCAAAGGACCAAGTGACTATGATCTTTCCCCCCAGTTGGACTCTCTCCCCTTGTTAATACAGCAGTTTACTCAAAATCTTCTTTTCATCTAGCAGGCAAGGCAATAAAGTTTACTCTCCAGTGTCAGAGAACCAGAGGTATACAAGTAGCAATATACTGTGATTTAAGTGCAAGACCTGAACACACAATATGCTGTGCTGTTATGAGACTCTTCTGCCAAACTGTATGAGATTTTGTTTTCCAATATGAGTAAAAGAAGCAAAGAGAGAAAATGGATGGAAGACACTGGAATATATTTGATCAGCTTCTTAGAGACCAGGAGTTTTTAAATTCAGTGAGGAGAGGGGGAAGGGATACTCAAATACTTTTCATTAAGAGGCCCCACCTCTGTACCAACAAATAGCTGAACAGATCTGAAATTCTGGGTGGGATTGTGTGCATAAAAATACTGAGGAATTTATTTGTTACAATAGCATGCATTCAAAAGAAAAAGATGAAATTGAATCAATAGAACTTCATGTTTTTAATGGAAGCTGAGACTGTTTCAAGAGGTTTGAGATCAATGTGTCTGCTATGAAGACTAAATATGCCAATATCCATCTTCTGAGAATTTAAGCAAGAATACTACAGCCCAGTACTGCACCCCCCAAAGTGGCCAGCAATGTCTCTTGGATGCTCCCAAGTGAGAAATATTAATTATTATTTTTGTGATAATCAAATGTAGTCAGCTTCTGAATACAGAGGAACCCTAAGCATGTTGGACGGCTAGCAAATTTGCACAGACTTCACAGAAGAGGAAGGAGGATATGAATAATAGTCTGCATTAATACTGCTGTGGATTATTCAAACAGAAAATAAGGAGGCACTATACTGTACTAACCATTCGATTTATGCAGGCTGTGCAATCCAACATAGAGTTGAATTACACAGAGGCAGCTCAAGGCAATCTAAGGAGGATTCCAGTGCTCCCATTCCAGCTTCAGGCAATAATCAAGAAACAAGTTTGACCAAAAGAATCCTCAGAGATAGCCCATTGCTAGTAGTATGATATACTTGCCAGCAAAGCAGAGCATTCTGAGGTGTTTACAGACCACCAGCTATGCTTTAAAGCACAAAGCACAAGTCCCCCCTGCAGATCTTTTGAAAGTTGCTAATGCCCCTTGGTAATGATGACTTGCATGCTGTAGCCATTGCAGTGTGCCGTGCTAGATGCTGTCTGATTTTTATTACATTTGTTATTGCTTCCTTTAATTCTTATATTGCATTTCATTGTATTGCAGCTTGCATTCCACAGAATTCAAATTGCAATGCAGTAAAATACAATATAAGAAATATTGTTGGCATCTGTCTGTTTTGAGAGACAATGGAGTGTGTTTCCACTAACTGCTGAGTTAGCCAGACATACCATGGATTACCTGTATGAAGCTCATGGACCACTGATGGTCCATAGACCACAGTTTGGTAACATCTATTTTAGAGAATCAGATCCAGATCAGAGGTTCAACATTCACTTAACAATATTAGGCAATTGCTCTCAAGAACATAATACATAGCAGTTGGATGCTCACAGTGGCGTAGCGTGGGGGGTGCAGCGGGGGCCGGCCGCACCGGGCGCAACATCTGGGGGTTAGGGTTAGGGGGCGCAAATCCACGGGTTAGGGGGCGCAAATCCACAAGTTAGGGGGCGCAAATTACTTGCCTTGCCCCGGGTGCTGACAACCCACGCTACGCCACTGGATGCTCAGAATTTGTTACTGCTCCATAGATCATTCTATAGCAGGGTGGTCCACCTTGCAGCTTGAGTGGCTGCATATGGCCCTTGAGGCCTTTTTTCATGGTCCTCAGCAACATTTGACACTTGCCCCCAGCCCTCGTGCTGCCTTCCCAAATCTGGGCTTTGGGATGGAGCTGTGATGGCTCTGACAGAGTCCTAGAGTCCATTCCCCTGCTTCCCAAAGCCAAGTTAGCACTTTTGCAGCTTTAAACTTCTAGTTGTGCTTAATGTTACATTTAAAGTCCAATGAAAATCAGATACAACCAGTAGTTTTTATAGCTATAGAGAGCATATGCTCTCCCAATACAAGTAAGCTTTAGCCTTAAATGCTGCTGAATGTTCTTCTTCTGCCTAGTCAGAATGAATCATTGCTTGTAGTAGGGAACAGATGTTGACAGTATTTCTGCACTTCACACGAAATGGCTAGGTGAGGAGCTGCTAGGTAGAGACAGACAACTGCCTCTTGAAAAAGCCTTCTAAGAATATCCTTCACTTCTTCAGCACATTTTTTTTATGCCAATATCATCTTGGGATTGCTATTTATTGTTTTCCTTATTTAATAATAGTGTTGAAAGCATATTACACACAATACAGACCTTTGAATAGAAGCCCAGGAACTGAAACTAAGTTATAGCAACATGCGAGGTGACACTGTCTATGAAAGAAGGACAAGAAATAATACAGTGGTATTTGAGAGAAAGCCCCAAGCAACAGAAGTCTTGAAACCATGTGTCTGAGAAGTTAAAAAAACAGACCTAGTTCCTGTTTCCAAAATAACTTTCCAGTGTCCACCTTGCAGAAAAACTAAAGTTGTATGTTATAAGGAACTAGAGAGCTCAGCAAGGAGAGAAACTTACTTAGGTACCCCAGATGTTTATAAGGACACAGATTATTTTTTTTAAAGCTGCCCTTCTGAGATGTGATCAAGGGTCCATTCAGCCTACTACATCCTGATGTAGTATCTCTGAAAAACTCACAGGATTGGCATAATGTAAAAGCCCCACCTGGAATGCAGCAATCTGAGGCAGCACCAAGCACCCAAATTATGATTTTGTTAGTCTGAATGGAATTGCAAATCGTATTCTGGAACATATGAATAATAAATTTAGTCTAGTGAAGTGCCCACTGTGACATGAAATGCAGCATCAGGAGAAGAGCCCATATGCCTCTAGGTGGTGCAATGTGCATCTTTAACATAGCCCTATAGCTATTAAGGGCACCATTCAAAGGGATCTGTCTTGAGCAGGCTTCCTCAACCTCGGCCCTCCAGATGTTTTTGGCCTACAACTCCCATGATCCCTAGCTAGCAGGACCAGTGGTCAGGGATGATGGGAATTGTAGTCTCAAAACATGTGGAGGGCCGAGGTTGAGGAAGCCTGGTTTTGAGCTAACACTCAGTAGGGAAGGGGCAAAACCTGTTCCCTTGGTCCTGCTTACCTCACTGTCTTTGCACCAAGACGGGACCCAATAGGCACAAATAAAGCTAGTCATGTCAAAAGCACAATACACTAAAGTAGCGGACAATTTACTGACCATTTACAGAGTTTCCCAGGATTTGAGGACTTGAGCCCAATTCTGAGACTGGGACCTAGTCAGGTAAGCTACCAGGGATTGTATGCTCAGTTGTCAGATCCCCTTTCCAGTCAGAAAGGAGAAGCAGCATGAAACATAAGTCCTTCTGATTGCCAGGAAAGATAAAAGCTCTTGGTCCAATGAGAAAGGCTTCCAACATGTGCCCCTTCCAGTCATTCAACTGGTTATAATGAATGCCCATGGAAGCAGCAGCATGGTGGCAGGCATTAATTATAAGAGATCTTCTACCTATACATTTGCATGCACAGGGATGCATACAGAAGTTAAAACAGGGAAGGCAGATACAATTGCTTTTGCACAGAACCTGCTGCCATGGTGCTAATCTCTCGCAGCTAACATCACAGATAGCCACTATTTGACAACTACCTGGATGCATCTTCTGCATCACGCTGTTTTTCACCAACCTCTTTCATTTCAAATATTTTCCCCCTCCAAAACACATGCAACTTACAGTTTACTGTGACTTTTACTTTTTTCACATCTGGGACTGAGACATCGTTTTCAGCACTGCATTCATATTCCCCAGCTTGGTCTCTTGTAATTCCATAGATGTCCAAATACTGTCCACTTTCAAATGGTTTGGCTGAAATTAAAGGGGAGAGGGAGAGAGAGATTAAAAAGAGTGTACAGGAAATTTCATTGGAGCTGATTGAAGCTCCATTCAGGTAAAAACAACCAGCTTGTTGCAGGAAACTGCTGACAGAACTATTCCTGAAATCAAGGTGACAAACGATTACATCTTTCACCCCTTCTCCCAGGTGCTGAAAACAACTGCACATTGCACAGCCTCACATAAGGTAGCAATACTGTAACAATGACTACCACAAGAAGCGATATACACCATCTCTTTATAATTGATTAGAGTTACCTAACCTTGGCATACATCAAATAAATCTATGCCCATTTTGCAATTGAGTTGAACAGCCCTCTAGCAGGATAGATGAAAATTCACCATTATGCTTCAGTTCATATTGACTTTTACAAAACATAAGGTTCCGCCTTACCTAGAAAAAAAGCTGACACACGTTTCAAATATTTGCTGTGGAAAGGCATTTCGTTTTGACTAAAGCTTCTGAATCGCAATGTTCTGTTAACAGCTCCGATGTCCAATGTGTTCTAGTCCAGGGTTAAATGTGTATACAAGCCTGTACTGTACATGCCTGCATTCAAAATCAAGACACAGGCCAAGAGAATTCATGCTCATCTGCCGGGCTCAAAGGGCTCTGGTGACAGCAGGCCTTTGCAACCATGGCAAGATGTGGTATGGCTTCAGCCAATGTACACCACACTGATGCACAAGAGGTGAGGCTCAGCAGTGGTGTGTGGTGAAATTTTTAGGGCCATAGGCACTGGCTTGCAAGAGTGAGGAGGGGCAGATGTTGTATGTGTGTGACATTGTATGTGTTGTATGTGTGTGCCTCAGGCTTAGGGAAGGTGGTGGAAGGGCTCTTGGACCCCGTCAGAGCATCATGCCTCCCTCCCCAAGCCAGTCAGAAGCACAATCCCCTACCTCAGTAGGGATGAATCTGTCCATTTTGGTTCTCTCACTTTCTTATTTTTGCATACAGTGGTGCCCTGCAAGACGAATGCCTCGCAAGACGGAAAACCCGCTAGATGAAAGGGTTTTCTGTTTTGGAGGTGCTTCGCAAAACGAATTTGCTATGGGCTTGCTTCGCAAGACGAAAATGTCTTGCGAATTCCTGCGGGGTTTTTTTCCTTTCCCCTCCCTTTTTCCCAAGCCGCTAAGCCGCTTAACAGCTGATCCACTAAGCCGCTTATCAGCTGATCCGCTAAGCCCGCTAAGCCGCTAATAGTGCTAATCCGCTAAGCCGCTAATGGGCTTGCTTCGCAAGACGAAGAGACTCGCGGAACGGATTCTTTTTGTCTTGCGAGGCACCACTGTACTTACATTCACTTCCAAAGGAAAATCCTGCATGAAAATCCACCAGCATTCTAGAGTGAATTTCTTCCAAGAAGAATATTTCTGTAAGCATTTTTGACTAATGTGCACATTTTTTTGCAAGCGTGTTTGCCTAATATGCATTTTAATGTTATTTTCATTTTTATGCACGCTTTCCCCTAATATATGCATTTTTGTAAACATTGCTCAGAAGACTGCATCAAAAAATTCAAGTAAGTGCAGCTTTCATGCAGTTCTTATATTGTTTTGGAAGGTGTGAATTTGATAGATTTGGCTTTAAATGTTATTTGAATTTCTCCCCCATATCTACTCCCAGCACAGGACTGGGACCTCGTTTGGGAGCACCAATGCAAAAAAAAACAAAATATGCCTGCCAAATCATAATTAAAAATGAGGAAAGGCAGAGGCAGGGAAATCAATTAATAGGATACAACAAAATACAGTGGAGTGATGCTGTTTTCTCCTTTTCTGTTTCACTTGGAAGGAATATATTATGAAAGGTAAGCTTCTGCTAAAGAGCCAGCTGTTCCTGTTTATGTGGTTGGCTGCTGTTACATTCTGCTAGGGCGAATGAATTTCCAGGAAAATATTATTTACTATCAATTTGAAATGAAGCATATGTTACCAGCCAGAATGGAATAAAAGCTACATTTTGCATTGCTTGAAAGTAGTGTGGCCTAGTAAAAAACGCTCTGTTTTCATATGCCGTTGCAGCAGTATTTGAATACACTTTGCTATGTTATACTGGTATCAGGTTCCTACTGAGAAGTAGCAAGTGAGTTTCGCAGCACTGCATTGCATTAAATTGCAGCAGATGGGTGTGTGTATGTGGAAAAAGCAAAAAATACGCTTGGATCCAAAATTCCTCAGATGGTATTTTTCTGTGGGGGAAATGTGATATTTTTCTCTTAATAGAACCCACCCACCCACCCACGGCCCTAGAAAAAGAAGGCAACTTTAGGAACAGGCCAGACTTAAGTGGCAGAGCATGAGCCTTGCATGTAGACCAGGGGTCAGCAAACTTTTTCAGCAGGGGGCTGGTCCACTGTCCCTCAGACCTTGTGGGGGGCTGGACTAAATTTTGAAAAAAAGAGAGAACGCATTCCTATGCCCCACAAATAACCCAGAGATGCATTTTAAATAAAAGCACACATTCTACTCATGTAAAAACACACTGATTCCTGGACCATCCATGGTCCGGATTGAGAAGGCAATTGGGCCATATCCGGCCCCCGGGCCTTAGTTTGCCTATGCATGTTATAGACGGTCCCTGGTTCAATTCTTATTATTTCCAGGTAGGGCTGGGAGAGAACCCTGTCTGAAACCCGGAAAACCACTGCTAGCCAGTGCAGACAGTACTGAGATAGATGGGCCTATGGTCTGGAGGAGACTCTTGAGAGTCCCATGGACTGCAAGAAGATCAAACCTATCCATTCTTAAGGAAATCAGCCCTGAGTGCTCACTGGAAGGGCAGATTGTGAAGCTGAGGCTCCAATACTTTGGCCACCTCATGAGAAGAGAAGACTCCCTGGAAAAGACCCTGATGTTGGGAAAGATTGAGGGCACAAGGAGAAGGGGACGATAGAGGACGAGATGGTTGGACAGTGTTCTCGAAGCTGCCAGCATGAGTTTGGCCAAACTGCAGGAGGCAGTGGAAGACAGGAGTGCCTGGCGTGCTCTGGTTCATGGGGTCATGAAGAGTCGGACACGACTAAACGACTAAATAACAACAAATGGTCTGTCTCAGTATAAGGCAGCTACCTATGTTCCTATGCAGAATATTTTATGAATATTACCCACTATATACCCCTGATAATGCCCTGGAATGGAAGCAGGTATGGGGAATAATGGAGGGTGTGAAATGTGTCCAAGCTGCCAACATGCAAGTTGTTGGTCTTGCCAGTTTCAATGGCAGCAGCAACAACAACAAAAGACAGGAAAATATAAAAGGTGAATGTCTTCTGAATTAGCCCTTGCTCTGAGGAGCACACTGCTGATGGTGAGCCCAACACCTGAGGAACTGCTGGCTCTCCCAGTTTCTCTGTCTACAAATAGGATGGATTGCATGACACTGTTTGCAATGAAGCCTATGAAGTGGATGTCATACCTCAGAATTCAAAGCATCTCTTAAAACTCTGAAGGTTGGTATGGGGGATTTACAGAGCAATCCAAAGCCCTTTACACTGGGTGGGGGTTGTGGGAATAGGCAGAGACCCGCAGAGCTACAGTTTCCAAAGTGATGTAACAGTCCCATAACCAGGGAATTATATCTCAGGGGTGGGTGGGTGTTTCCTAACAACTCTCGGCGCTGTTGACAAACAACAGCTCCTAGGATTCTTGGGGGGGGGGGGGAGCCACAACTATTTTAAGTGGTATGATACTGCTGTGAATGTACAGTGCAGAATGGGGTCTTGGTGGCACATTTAATTCTGAACTTCGTTGAATGAGGGAAGCAAATAATGAACATGGTGCAGTTCAACTCTGCACATTAGGGTTTTTCCCAGCCTTCAAATTTTGATCTGCCTCTAGGATTGTAATGCTGGTAGAATTTGCTTTGCAACCTTGAGAGCAGCAACATTCGGCTCCAGCCAAGGTCAATACTGCTGCCACTCCAATATTGACAGAAGTGACAGGCTTCAGAGGCCAGCATAGCACTACCGCACAAGCAGCGTAACTTGCCAGCTTGAGGAAGCAGTCATCAGTCCAGTTGAAAAATATCACCACAAACAATAACTGCAGGGAAAATGGGTGTACCTTGTACAAAAAACTGCTACTGCAAAGGGTGCCGATGGAGGAATACGCGAAAGCGAGAGGACACTGAATAGCAAATACTTTCAGAAATGAAATGCATGTTAAAAAAAAAAAAAGTTGCCAAGAGTGCCTGCAACAGTTCTTATTAGAGCTGTTATTAGTGTCTGTCAGAGTTTCTTAGAACAAAAACGCACGTGGGTGTATGTTATTTGAAGATGCCATAGTAATCTATTAAAATTATGTGCTGCAAAGAACATCATATAGAAGAGTCACTATCACGCTCAGCAGATTTGTTTAGGCAGCACAAGGCAATTATAAAATCCTGAATTTGGGTGGTAGGAAAAATCAGTCAAGGCTAACTCTGGATGTGGGGAACTAGAATATTTGTCCCAAGTACAGGTCTGAAAAGAGATTATAAATATCAAGTTGTTATGTGTGTCCCCCACCCCTGGCACACACACGTCTTTCTTCACCCTTAAACTCTTGTGTTTTATGGTACAGGAAGGAAGCCACATGTTCAGAAGTTAATTTTGCATAGGAACTACAATATAACTTCCCCATCCTTTGGTGGAAGCACAAGGCAGAGGGAGAGCTTCAGAGTGTACAGAAAAGAGAATAGCCAGGAAATGCTGAGTGTAAGAGAAAGATAAGCATTAGGAGGATGTTAATCTAAGTCCTTCTTTTACAGTACAATCTAATTTACCTTTAGTGCGAGTTCAGTGGGAAACCTCAGGTAAGTGGACACAGGGCTACAGCTTTGCAGCTCAATCCAATGCCCTGTAAGTTCCCTCTCTCATTCACTCCTCTGAATTGACTTCTTATTGTGGGCATGGGTCTGCAAGCACTTTATGTCTCTCCTCACCCTAGTCTTATGCTGTGTTTTTAACATACATAAATGAACATACACCAAGTCCAAAGCAAAGAGGGAACTGTCCAGATGCTGCATTCACTCATGTTGCCAGTTCATTTGTCATCAGAAATAAAAGTGCAATGTAATGTAAGGATGGACTCACAAGCAAGCAGTCTAGATCCTAAATAGGCATGGTTTTCCATTGTGATAAATATCTTTTATCTATATAGTTGAAGTTGAACCAGTGGCGTAGCGTGGGTTGTCAGCACCCGGGGCAAGGCAAGTAATTTGCGCCCCCCCCCCCACGCTGCACTGTCCCTCCCCCAGATAGTCCCTCGCTCTCTCTCCGCTCTGCACCGCACCGCACGCCTGGCACCCTCCCCTCCACAGTGGGCAGCGACCCGGGGCAAGGCAAGTAATTTGCACCCCCCCCGCTGCACTGTCCCTCCCCCAGATAGTCCCTCACTCTCTCTCCGCACCGCACCGCACACCTGGCACCCTCTCCCCTCCACAGTGGGCGGCGACCCGGCGGCTCGGATCGGATTCGCACAGCCAGCATTGCAGTGAGAGAGAGTGAGTGAGCCAGGTAGGGGCAGAGAGCTGCGAGTGCGAGCGCGCAGTGGCATGGCATGGGTTTTCTGAGCTTGCACAGAGTGCTTTTCCTCCCTATGGGCAGAGCCAGCTTGCTCCTAAATACCTGAGCTCTATAGTTAGAGACTCACCATTTCCCCAGTTGGCTTGGCCCCCAATTTCTCTTACTATAGAATTTGGGGCTGGTGGTGGAGGAAATCATTATTCTTCCCCCTTGCTACCCCCCCCCCAAAGCATAAGAGAGGGACTCCCAAGAAGGTGAAGCAGGATTTCACTCCAGGGTATCTCGGAAGCCCAGATCCCCGATCTCTCCCATCGCCGCTGGAGGGGTCATGGAGGCACTGAGCCCGGGAGGCGGGCAGCCAGCCAGGGCGCACGCACCTACCCAACCTCGCTGCGCCCAGGCGCGCTGCTCTCTCCAACTTTCCTCCCTGCCGGGCCAGTGGCTCCGCCTCCACCTCTTCCTTTGCCTCTTTGAGCAAGCGATTAGCAGGCTCGGATTGGATCCTGCGGCAGGCAGGCGGCGCCTCCACCCTCCCGCTCCCGGCTTTGCTGCTCCTCCACCTCCTCCTTCTCCACCTCCTCCTCCCTGCTGCTGCAGCTGCTGCGCGGCTCTTTTCCCTCCCGCTTCCTCAAACGGAGACGACGATCCCTCCCCCCAACCAAGCCTCGATTGCTTGTCCCTTCCCTCTGGACTTGCGCCCCCCAAAATGTTGCGCCCGGTGCGGCTCGCACCCCTGGCACCCCCCACGCTACGCCACTGAGTTGAACTTTACTGATATTTACAATGCTGTGCAGAAAACTGGACTAACAGTAAAAGCAAATGCTCAGTAGCAGTTAATTAAATAAGAAATGTGGATTAATGCTCATATTTGAGTGAGTCATGAAAAATCAATCTTGCTGAAGAAGAGGAGATTGTCTAATAAAGCCATTTGCAGCTCAATTATATGCATGGCTACTTGGAAGCAAGACCCACTGAGATCAATAGGGCTTACTTCCAGGTAAGTGTGTATAGGGTCCCAACCTCAAATTATTTAAATGTCCTGCTTGAACCCAAAAATTCATAGGCTAAATGGACATGGTTTTCCGTCACAAGAATTGTTTATCGGTTCTCAGGATTCTTTGAGGGGAGCCATGACTATATAAAGTAGCATGATTACTGCCCAGAGGCCTCGGAAACATGATGAAGGCATCGTTGGGTATTATCTGTGAATTTTCATACATTTACAAATGAATGAACATGAGAATGATCAAGTACAGATAAAAAATAAAAATGCATGCTTCTTGTGCACGAATGATTTCAGTATATAAGAATGTCTGCCTGCACAGGGTTAAGATCATAGGTAGGCAAACTAAGGCCCAGGGGCTGGATCTGGTACACTTGCCTTCTAAATCCGGTCCGTGGATGGTCCAGGAATCAGTGCTTTTTTACATTAGTAGAATGTGTTTTTAAAAAATTTAAAATGCATCTTTGGGTTATTTGTGGGGCCTGCCTGGTGTTTTTCCATGAGTAGAATGTGTGCTTTTATTTAAAATGCATCTCTGGGTTATTTGTGGGGCATAGAAATTCGTTTATTCCCCCCCCAAAAAAAATAGCCCGGCCCCCTACAAGGTCTGAGGGACAGTGGAGCGGCCCCCTGCTGAAAAAGTTTGCTGACCCCTGGTTAATAGCCCAAAGAGATGTGTAATACCTGTGAATTTGGTATTATTGCCAGATGATGCAAACTGTGAAATTTGTTACTTAAAGATCTTTCATGGCCTTTGCATTTTTTAATTATCAGATTGCCTTTAAACATGCTTATTTTGAGCAAAGAAAACAGACAACTCCCTATTTATTTATTTTGCCCATGTCACGGGTTGTACTCTCTGCTCTGCAGTATGAGTCATTCCTATCTTGAATACTGATGATCTATAGCTCTGAAATGACATAACATGTATCTCTGTATCATGTATTATTGCTTTATTTGAATTTATATTACTTTTCTACCACTGTAGGGCATTGCAAACTTGGGCTCCATTGTAGAATTTAGTGCAATTTAATTTCCTCATATTTTCCAGCAAAGTTTATTGCAATCTGTTCCTGCTATCCATTTACTGTCCAGGACACCAACTCTGAACCACTTTAGGAACTGGAGGGTAAAGGGCCTTTGTTAAAATTATGAATTTTAGCAGCACCCTGTGGGACACCAAAAATTGGCACCCCTCCACCTTGTGTGTAGGGACACGGGTGGCGCTGTGGTCTAAACCACAGAGCCTAGGGCTTGCCAATTGGAAGGTTGGCAGTTCGAATCCCCACGATGGGGTGAACTCCCATTGCTCGGTCCCTGCTCCTGCCAATCTAGCAGTTTGAAAGCACTTCAAAGTGCAAGAAGATAAATAGGTACCGCTGTGGTGGGAAGGTAAATGGTGTTTCCGTGTGCTGCTCTGGTTCCCCAGAAGCAGCTTAGACATGCTGGCCACATGACCTGGAAGCTGTACACCGGCTCCCTCGGCCAGTAAAGCGAGATGAGCGCTGCAACCCCAGAGTCATTCGTGACTGGACTTAATGACCCTTTATCACTTTGTGTGCTCCATTCTAAATCATAATCATGGCATCCCCAGTGGCACCTCTGAGGCGCCCGGTGTGATGGAACTGGTTGTACTCCCTTAAATCCTCCTCTGTGGGCAGAGGCTAGGAAAATGAATTTCCCTATAGCATTGCACCAGGTGGTAGCCACTGTGATAAAAGTTCATGCAACAACAGTACTTGAGAGGGTTAACAGCTCAGGAAGGTCCACCTGCTTCCAGAGGCAGCATGGAAGGAAGAATTCCCTGGAGTTTGTTAGTGTATTTTGGTAAGACGCTTGACTGTTGTTGGAGGCTCGAAGCCTCCTCAGTTCTGCATTAAAATAAATGGTCACATCCTTTTAATAAAAAGCAGGGACTGTCTTTACAGTAACATATGATGAGCTTGCTGGATCAGGCCAATGGTCCATCTATTTCAGCATCCTGTTCTCACAGTGGTCAATCAGTTCCTGTGAGGAACCTGTAAGCAGGACCTGACCGCAAGCAGTTTCCAGCAGCTTGTACTCAAGAGGATACTAGCAGCAGTTCATGGATTAGCAGTGTTCCTCTGAGGTGCTAAAGCTTTGGCACCTGTCTGAGAGTACCAACCCCTGAGGTCCATGTGCCATGGATTCCATCTGATATATAAAGTACTTTATCCCTAAGCCAGGCTTCCTCAACCTTGGCCCTCCAGATATTTTGAGACTACAATTCCCATCATCCCTGGCCACTGGTCCTGCTAGCTAGGGATCATGGAAGTTGTAGACCAAAAACATCTGGAGGGCCGAAGGTGAGGAAGCCTGGTCTAAGCCATGGATAGCAGCCAATGAGGTGCATTCCAGATGTTTTGGACTTCAACTCCCATCAACCCCAGCCGATACTGTTAATGGCCAGCAATGTTGGCAGCTGTAATCCACAAAACCAGGAGGCAACACATTGGCTATTCCTGCCCTAAAAGCTGTGATATCTCCATAAACCCTAAAGAGCTAATGGTGACCCTTATATCTATAAAGATTGATAGCAACTTTTAAAAAACAAAATTATCATCTCTGGGTGTCACTTTCTGCACAGATTTTAAAACAAACCATGCAAATCCTCTAAGTGCTGATTCAGAAAAGTTTCATGAAATGATGGTCCATCATTACACAAATGCATCATTAGAGAAACAAATCTTTTAAGGCTATTAAATTGATGTATTACTGTCAATCATCAAAGTGGTGTTGCTACAATGACGCGAGAATAGTAAGTAACAGTAATGCCAGCATAAAGCTGTCCATTTCCAGAGAACATTCTCTATCTTGTAATAAATCAAAAATATTATAGTAAACTGCACTGCAGTTTCCCTTTAATACTAAGTGGCAATCCTCAAACAGCACTTTATTGAAAAAGTATATTTTTATGTTCTATTCAGAGATAAAATGACTCATAGGGACTATTTATATTTTTCCTAGAAGCACAGTGTCCAGTTCACTGCTGTTTCAAAATTGCTAGTTTTGAGGCTAGTGTACATATTGGTTTTAAAACTGAAAAAGCCAGGTTTAATTCCCCACCACCACTCTCAAAGTTATATTAACTTTTTATCATTGAGCCGAACTGCTGTCAGGCTAAATTATATATAACTGAGATCCATAAAGTCACCATACACTGAAGTAACTTTGAATTTTCCTTTTACAGTCATTTTACCATGGCATCCTTACCCAGCTGTTGTGCTAGGATACATTAGGGTATTGATTTTGCTGCCTTAGAGGTAGAATCTTGATATAAAGGATGTCTATCTACATTTTAATACTCTTGATGTAGATAAAAACAGCTGCTCTCGGTTGGAAATAGCATAAGATACTGAAACAAATAGACCAGATGGATATCTGTACACTATATGGATAGCAGCATGGTCAGACGTCCTTCTGTTGTGGAAGAGAAGAAGAAGAAGAAGAAGAAGAAGAAGAAGAAGAAGAAGAAGAAGAAGAAAAGTCAGGCTACCTACACTACAGGTGCAAAGGTTTAGTGTTCACCGGAGATCAACAAAACAGCCAGGGACAGAGTTAATTCTCTTCCGTGTTTTTGTTCAGAATGCTCCCATGTCACAAGCATGGTCCAAGAAATAGACTTCCCATCTTCACCTTCGTGACAAGATGTTTACTCTGATCCTGGGCATGTTGACTCTGAAATACATTCTCCTGGGTACAAATGGGAGTACTGAGAAGTAAGTATGCATAGGAGTGTGGGCTTAATTGCCGACTTCCTTTTCCTGCTAACAGCTGAAGATCGCAGCAACCAAGGACGAAGCATTTTCAATAAATATCCCCCTGCAGCTTGTAGCCAGGAAGCCAAATATGAAGGCTTCACAATTTGATGCCAGATAAAGCCCAGTAGACATATATAGCAGTCTATCAAGGGTTAAGACCCTTCTTTTCACTACGTGTTAGGAGCTCTGAATACTAAAGTCACAACCCATTACCGGTGCAGTGTTCTCATTCTGCTTTAACACAGGCCTGGGTTAGCCTTGCAGCACACCTGGTTTACTGCCACTGATCAAGGAAAGGTCTGTAGGTCGGTGGCAGAGCATCTCCTTTGCAATGCAGCAGGTCCCAGGTTCAATCCCCAGCATCTCCAGGTAGCGCTGTCTCCTGTCTGAAATCCTGGAGAGTTGCATACTGAATTCCCTATCTTCCTAGTATTTTCTCTAGCCAGAAGCATACCTATTCCACATGTTGCAGCTTCATCATACTAGCACAAGACTGAGCACCTGTGAGGCTGATTGCCATTATTCTTATCAATGAGCTGCTTGCTCAAAGTTTGCATTCAGTCTGAGTTAAATATATACTTATCACATCTAGCTATTCCAGTGGTGGTCCCTCCATTTTTAACATGGCTCTTTTAAAGAATGAAGAATATTCTTAGGGCTTTGGAGAGCTAACAGATCTTGTGAAGCCTTATTACTTGGTCACAACAAATCTTAAGTCCCTGAACATTACAGATGCTGAAATAAATGTTACAATTATTTTGTCATTGAAGCCTAGTGGGTTTTTTTAATAGTTAAGAAAAGCCTTTCAAAAAAGGCCGAAGCGTTAGAATGGCAGCAGAATATATGCAAACCTAGAAAGAGCAACTCACCCTCAACAACAAGGAACAATAGAATAAAGGGTCAGTAATAATAATAATAATAATAATAAAATAATAATAATAAATTCTATTTATACCCCACCCTCCCCAGCCAAGACCGGGCTCAGGGCGGCTAACACCAGGTATAAAAACACTTGATTAAAATACAACTTAAAAACAAGATTAAAATACAACATTAAAATGCAGCCTCATTTCAGTAGAAACTCAAATCAAAAACTTTTTGGGGGATGAAAACGTCAAAGTAGGTGGTGTGTCCAAAATGTCATCATACCTAACCAACATCTCTGCTGCAGAATTCTCATATCATGTTCCTACCCATTATTGCACATGATCCAGGTTGTAAGAAGAAGCAGTAAAAGCAGGACAGAAGAAAGTGACAGAGATGTCTAAAGACTTAGACTAGATAAGTCCCTGAGTCCCTGTCAGGGGGGAAAGGGTGGGGAATGAATGAATGATAGTCAAGCCACATGATGTTCCTATGGTCACATGCGATGTTGGCATTGGAAGGAAGGATAAATGTCCACATGGCAAATGTGTTATGGATATTGTGGCATAAAACAGCACAGAATGTGGAATGCCACCCTATCAGATGCCAAGGAAATAAACAACTATTTGTCTTTTAGAAGACATCTCAAGGCAGTCCTGTATAGGGAAGTTTTTTGTGTATGATTTTTTGTGTGGTTTTAGTATTTTGTTGGGAGCTGCCCAGAATCAATCTGACCCTACTACCAGCAGAATCCTCCCTTTGAGTTTTACCCAGTTACAAATACTCAATCTAAGCTGTTGGGAAAGGATGAAATAGTCGCTATCCAGTACTCTCATCTCCCCCTACTAAGACAAGAAAGTAAATATGAAATACATGCCACAGACTGAGATTGAGATAAATAGCTTTCAGCAGGCCAGGGCAATTATTCATAATGGCCTAATGTCCAATTTTCTATTTTCCTACATGAAAAATGAGAGTCCTCTGAGCTTTTGGCTATTCCTGGCCAAGTCAGAGTTGATTCTTCCTGCCGTGGTTTGCCACTGAAGGATTTCTGGCTAATCTCCAGACCCATTCCAACTTAGCTGCAGGGAACAGATGTTTCACCTCATTCCTTCATCTCTCACCTGGAAGATAAGAGCAGTTCTGGTGCCCATAATCAAGCTGTTGCCTGCCAGCAGAATAATGATGGCATAAGGGAGGTATGTCAGTGCTCATCAAATAAAACCACTGAATTGTTTTACACTGTTTCCCCATAACACACACACACGTATGAAAACGTCTGCAACGAATTCTTTCAGTCATCTAGAAAATTCAGCTATTTCACTATGATCTGTATATCTCACCATTACAAAGAGAATATGAATCTGGAGCTGACCAATTTAAAAGAGAACAAACCCAGAGTTGTCCCAGTTTCCACATTGTTCCATTTGTTTCCTATAGCATGGGACAGTTGCACCCTTCCTTTGTTTCCAAGAAGGGAGCTATGATGTTTTCCGTCTAGCTTTCATAATTCCAGCTATTACAACATTATGGTGTCTTGGGCCACAGGATGCTTTAGCTGAGATTCCTGCATTGCAAGGGGTTGGACTAGATGACCCTTGGGTCCCTTTCAACTCTTCTATGAGTCTATGCTAAACAAACTGGAAGTCGTGGGAAGAGAGAGATTTTTCTGCAACAGGAACCTCTGAAATTCAGTGGTCAGTTTAAGGGTCATTGGACATATGATGGATAAAAAACATATACAAAGTGTGTGCTTTTCAACACCAGGTCTGCCAATTTGTCCATCTAGCCCATTATTGTCTCCTATGACTAGTAACACCTCTGAGGGTCACAGGCATGCAGTTCTTCCTGACCATATGGCAGGGACTGAATTTGGAACCACTTGGTCTACCACAGAGCTAAGGGCCATCCCTCATTTTTATTAGTTTAGTCCACATGTTGTTGCAATATTTAATATACTTATTATATTTTTTATATTGCATTTCCTGCAAGGAGCTCCCACCCCCCACATCCGTTTTCTTATTGGCACAACCCTATGAAGTAGCTTAGGCTGAAACATAGCAGTGACCTATAGTCACACAGTGAGGTTTCACAGCTTAAATCTCCCTGATCCTGGTCTGATTCCCAGTGTAGAAAGATCAGTCTGCATACATGGATGGAAGTTCTTCAAACATGACATGTGCCCTCACAAGCAGACTTCATTTTGTGTACATTCTTTCTCTCTAACATGCAAAGTGGGCATCAGTGTTCCAAGATACTGAAGATTGCTGTTAAATAAAACCAGTATAATAACCACCTGAAGGATGGGTTTATAGCTGTGCTGCTGCTGCTGAATTTCTTTGATACAATAGGATTGAGTTCCGATATGCCTATCCTTGATCTTGTCTCGCATATACCTATGATCATGCAGAGGGAATTAGCAGAGAAGTATGGCACACACAGTTACGTGATCATAGCAATTTCCCAAAACCACATAGCAGTAGTTTTTGGAAAGCATGATTGTAGGAATTAGTGCAACCCAGCTCACCAGCGTACAATTGTGTTTCCTCCTCATGAATACAGGCGTGTGTGCTCAATATCATTGTGCGGAGTATGGCAGCAGCCTTCACACAATAGCAGCCTTCATAATGACATTTTTGCACTAATGCGCTCTAGCAAGGCTTCTACAGGAAGTATTCTCTCTCTTTCTCCATTCAGTTGACTAGCAATGCCTTTTGTCCAGTAATTGAATTGAATCAACTCCTAGACAGCCCCATCATTTGAGTGCCCTGAAGATGTATTACACTAATATATCGTCAGAATGACAGTGCTATGATGATACATTAGTGTAATACATCTTCAGAGCTTTAGTGCTGTCCAGAAATAATAGGGATTGTATTGGATAGAGTTCAGTTACGGCACGTGCACGTACACACACACACACACACACACACACACACAGAGAGACAGAGAGAGAGAGAGAGAGAGAGAGAGAGAGAGAGAGAGAGAGAGAATCAGAACCGAAATTTGCTAATGGGGAGGGGATTCCTCCAGGATGAAAGAGCAACAAAGCTAATCCTGAAGCACAGGCTGGCGATATCACTGAACTGCAAATGTTTAGTGTTATTACGGGAATTTTATGCTGTGTTGCAATTATGCTCCCCAGCACACTGTTATTATTCTGTCCCTTGTTATTTTCAGCTGTAGCCGTGTGTCCTCCACACCTCTGCGATTCAGATATGCTTGGTGTATTTTAATTTTAGCCATTTACAAAGAAATCATTGCCAGCTTTTTTCTTTTCCTTTACATGTGTTGCATTTGTTGTGTTACATCACCTTGCTTTGTGACAACAAAACAAAACCTTGAACCTCTTGGTAAGATCATAAAGTTTTCACATGTTGTGAAATAGTTCCTGAAACTGCTTTTTCATACAGTCACCTGTGGGTTTAGGGCCAAACATACTTGCCATTCAGCGCTTAGGAAGGCTCTCCTTGCAGAAAAAGAAAGGCTTTTATTGGGGGCAGGCATTATTAGCACACTACACAGAGGACAAAGAGATTCAGGCAGGAAGAGGAAGTGAAATGCTGCAATCTCTTATAGAGACACACAGGCACATCACAGAAACTGAAAGGCTGCTTTGCAGATAGGGCTCCACCAGTGCTCCCCCCCCTCTTTAGGGGGCACTCAAGGGTATGCAATACTGGCACCTCTCTTTTTTTTTGGTTAAAAAGTGTGTTCCGGCACCTATTTTTCGGGGGGGGGGGGGGCACTGGGCTCCACTGCTGTATTTCTGACACACCAAGATCTTCAATCTCGTGTTTCATGTTGAAGAAGCAGGATGTGACATAGATTCCTTGCAGGGAGACCACAAAACAGCATACAAACTAATATACTTCAGTTTCTTGGCCTGGCTTTATGGGAATGAGCAGTGTGATGGTACATGAAGCTAAAATCCCAGGCAAACTGCTTCTCTGTGCCTGCTGCCACAGAACAAACCTTGGCCTCCTCTTCTGATTTGTCTGGAGGGAAACAAACCATAAGTCTGGGTTCAAGTGATGTGGCAAGTCAGGCCACTGCCTGTTTCCTAGCAGGAGTAGAGGAAGAGCAAAGCGGCCATGATTTCAATACACTACTCAGTTACACTGAGCTATAGTTCAACTATGGTTAATGTAACGTGGAAACCACATCACTGTACCCGTGATGAAATAACAACATCTCCAACTGGAGAGGTACTTCAGGGCACAGAACCCTAGAATTTTGAGTCAAAATGATCTTACCACTCCTAAAATTGGGCATTAAGTTACTAGTTCTCAGTGTCTGAAACAGACACACTTCATACAGGAGATTATTCCACAGCTGAGGGGTAGCCACAAAGAAGACCCTGTACAGTGGTACCTCAGGTTAAGAACTTAATTCGTTCTGGAGGCCCGTTCTTAACCTGAAACTGTTCTTAACCTGAGCTACTACTTTAGCTAATGGGGCCTCCCACTGCCGCCGCACGATTTTCTGTTCTCATCCTGAAGCAAAGTTCTTAACTTGAGGTACTATTTCTGGGTTAGCGGAGTCTGTAACCTGAAGCGTCTGTAACCCGAGGCACCACTGTATTGTGCCTCCATTCCACAAACCACAGCTTGACAGAACTGGCAACAAGGGCCTCGCCAGCTCATCTTAACTGCTTGTGGGTTTCCCACAAGCCCCTGGGTTGACCTCTGTGAGAACAGGATACTGGACTAGATGGGCCCTTGGGATGATCCAGCAGGTTTCTCTTCAGTTCTTATGTTGAGACCCAGGCAGTTTGATATCAATAATTTTAACATCCTCAGTGATAGTTAAGTGCTAGAGCTATTGGAAATAATAGGACTCAATAGGCTGAAAGAGTAACAACTATGTTGATTTCAATGGGTCAACTCTCAATATGACATAGTCTGACACTATTCTTGATAAATTCTGCACTTCTCCTTTGTTTTCTATGGTCAGCTTTCACTTCTGCTTTGGGTGAGACTAAAGGCATGGCAACCAAGTGAACCCGGGATTTAGGTGTGAACTACATATGCCTAATCACTCCTTCTTTTCTTCCCATTCCTATACCTCTGACTACTATTCTTAAATGCATGGTAAGGGTAGAAACCCCTGAGATCTGCAATGGGCATGAGTTAACATTTTCAGATTGTACCAGCAGTGATATACCTTTTACTCATTCTTGGAAAGAGGAGTCTTAATTTCTCTAATAGGCATTGATCTCCCCCTTGAACTTGCTATCGAATTAACGATGAGCCTGATTTAGCATCAAATAGAAATCTTGCAGTCTCCTTCACATGAATGGGGCCAAATGCTAAACACCCTTTTTGTGTGTGTGTGCGTAGGAAATTTTGTGTTACAGTCACCTGAGTAAACTGCTTCTGAGAATATCATTTTCATTACAAACAGTGGTGATTACGCTGCACAATTTGGTTCCATATGAACCATGTCATATTACTGTGGACGCATTAACAGCATACATTTAAAGCACTTTAAACAGTCATACATTTAAAGCACTTTAAACAGATCTACCAAAGAATTCTGAGAGCTGCAGTTTTTTAAGGGTGCTAAGAATTACAATTCCCAGACTTGGCTAGCAAGAGGGATTGGTTGTTAAACCCTCTGAGAATTGTAGCTCTGTGATGGGAATAGGGATCTCCTAACAATTCTCAGCACATTTAACAAACTACAGCTCCCAGAATTATTTGGGGGGAAGCCATGGCTGTTTAAAGCAGCATGGTGCCTGTGGCCTATGTTTGGATATCACCATCAACTCCTACCAAACACACACATGTCCATCACTTTAAAATTAATATTTTACAAATGCTCAAACATTTTTTTATTGGCTTGAAGGGCCAGTTCTCTAGTCAAGCTATACACATCTGGTTTATTATTCCAATAATTTAACCTGCTCATCTTCTAGGCCATAGGTTCCCTCATCTGACAACAACACCCTTCAGTTATTTGCACAGACCACAAAGGACTGCCCCTAAGGACACCGAATGGACACCGAAATCAGGTATTAAGAATTGAATGGACAAACATTTCAAAAACCCCTAACACATCAGGGAACGCTTGGTGAAAGACGCATTAGATGAATTACATTGCAGAGGAGGGATATTTGCTTTTCTCTCTTGCCATTTCTGATCTTACTGTCATTCATGCAGGATTAATATACATTATTGTACATTAATGTATTGTCTATTATTGCCCCTATCATGACCACATATTTGGTGTTAATAGGAAAAGGCTGTATGCCCACAGGATGTTTCCTCATAATCAGGGACACTGGTGGGTCATAGGGCTCCTTCTATCTTTAGCCGTATGCATATGGGGCTCTCGTTCTTTAATGCTTTACAGAAAAGGAGGCAAGTTTATGTTCACTTAGGTACATTGGAAGTCCAACCAAATTGATAAGATGGGAATAAACGAAAGACAAGAGACATAAAAAGAACCCATCCAGAAAGTTAAAGCTGGAGTGAAATATGAGTGCAAAAGGTCTGAAGTATCGTTCTCCAGGCCCATTAACCCATTTCACAATTAAAGGCCTTTTCCTGCTTTGTAAAGCAAGAAAAGGCCTTTAACTGGAGGATTAATTCGTATCCTTTAGCTTCCTTCCTTCCCTTTGTCTAAGTCAGTCTTCATGCACCGGTTAATTAGACTTATTGGCAATTAAGTTCTCATACCATGATAAAGAGTCAGCCTTTAAGGTGCTAGAGGATTCTCTGACTCTCCCCACACCCTACTCTGCCAGTCTGACCAAGGCATTCTGCTGAATTTTGTTTATTCATTGTATTAGTGGAGTTAAGCTTTCAAAAGGCAGAGTGCAAGTGAGTTATAGGGAAAGCACCATATCTGCAAGAACGGCTCAGCAACTGAGTGAGCTCCCCAGGGCTTTATTTACATTACCTTCATCACAGGGGAAAAACAACAACCCAACTACTTGAAAGGATGCTGCATGCTGGAACGCCATTCTTGCCACTCTCATGCATAAAAAAACCACACCATGATACTTAGATCTGATTATTTGGAGCATCTTGATGCCAGCACCATACTGTCCCAGAAGCAACTAGGGACTATGTGGAGATGGTACATAGGATCAGAAGGGCAAAACGGTGACTAACTCCACATGTTGCAGTGAGATAGAGCTAAACCATCACACCTGGAGGCCATTTCAACATGGCTGAACAATAAAGGTAATGTGTAAGCCGGTTTGAAGAGAAATTGCAGTAGCTCATTCCTTGGAGGGCTTTGAGAAGGTTGGAGAGCAAGTGCTGCAATGCAGCTCCTCTGACTTAACATTTCTAGCTCTTGCTTTCAAAAAATGGAAAGTATAATAAGCATGCTGTGCATACAAGTGTTAGGAGGCAGAATTATGTCTCAGACAACCCCAAATTCTTTTAAGATTCCAGTTTCATTCTTCAGCTATTGATGTTGCACTTTGCTCTTAAATGTCAGAACAAAATAACTAATACCTGCAATTTATTCAGATGACATTTCAACAATATAAGATTTTCAGATTACAAGCTTCTGTTCCATGTTCCTTCTAGTGTTACACTAAATGTGTAGATTTGGCGGATTTACATAATAGCTTCAGATAATGAATATTTATAATAATGAATGAATTTACATAATGACTGCAAGTTAAACATGCCCCATTAAAACTCATGCTCTAATTTATGTACTAAGTTAAAATAACTTTACAGTTTATTTTCATTCATATTAGACTAACAGTTTTCCCTCAACAAAAAGCAATGTACCAACCTTTGCCAAGTGGAAACTATACAAAGTGGTTATTTTCCCCCTCTTCAAATTATACTGCATTTTATAGTTTGCACTGTGAAGTGTCGATTCCATGGCCGTATACACACTGTCATTTACTGTGGCTCCAGTGCACTCCCACCAGTGGTGTTTGAAGCCAAGTACACATGATTTCAGCAGCAATCCATATCAATGTGCAGTCTCATGAATAGCGGGGGGGGGGTGGGGGGTGGGGTGTTACATGCATGGGGAAACCAAGCATGTAATGTGCATCAGGTAATATGTAAACATGCCCATCCCCCTCTTTGCAATGTGAAATTGTAACTTGAAATGCAGCGAAGAGCAATAACCTTGCTGCATGTTATGACGCTAATATGAACATAGTCTGTGTCTAATCTGCTCCCTTGTAGGCATGCTTAACATTGTGGACTTACTTCTGCATGAACATGGATAGGATTGTACTGAAGCGGTGTTATGAATGTGGAACACTACAAAAAGAGAGACTGTATTGACTCTCATATTAGGTAGAAAAATGGCACTAATTCATACTGGCTCAGATCAATGGTACATTATCCCAGGTATGCCAATTTAACCTGACCATACCAGCTCTCCATATCTCCAGGCACAGGTATTTTGCCAGTCCTCTACCTCCAAGTTCTTCAAATGGACTTGTGGGACCTTATGAATGCAAGGCATGAACCCTATTTCAGAGCAACAGTCTTTGTAATTATATGGATGCTGCTGTGAATTACAGGTGAAAACTGAGGAGAAACATGAAGTGCCAATGAACCTTAGTTCATCAAGTGAACTAAAAGCAAAAGCAAAGCAAAAATCGAACGTGCACCACATAATGAAAAACCATGTGTTCTTTCCCCTATAAGCTCAGCTTCTTTTATTACCTATCTGATAATTTAGTTAGACTAGAAGGTTCTATTTTTCCCCCACAGCTTCTCTCTGTGTGTTTTTCTAGACTCTATTTTAGGATGCCTACAAGCTGTCTCCTTATAAATTATTTTACCCTAGCATAATTTTCTCTGTGGTAGAGGGTGACCCAGGATTTCAGCCATATCAGATTGCCAAGCAGTCACCCCCCAAAAAACTCTCTAGTAATGCTGATACAGTAATGTAGGTACTTGGAAGCCAGTGCCTTAAACAAGGCATGAAATATACTGCAGATGCATCTTTTCTTAAACAATAGTCTCCTTGCCATAGTCTCAGAAAAAAGTTAACAGGTGTACTTCTTCCATTTATTTTGTCAAGCTTGAAATCATCCTCATGATCACACCTCGTTGACACAACACGAGCATCTTATGCCTCTCTGGAGAGAGATCCACCAGCATTTCTGTGCTAGAATGTACATGGTTTAAACGTAACTGGAGCATTCTCTCAGGCCTTATTTTAAATGAATGATTCTGTTTCTAGTTAATACTTATGTCCAAATGGAACACTATTCAGTTAAGTGTAATCAATTCATTCATTTTGTTCATTCATTAAAATGTAATTCAAGTGTTCTATGGATCTGCATGGCTGCAGTTGTGCAAATGAAGCTAAATATTATCTCTACCAAAGAACTGAGACACCATGACCCCTATCTGTAGCAGAATCATAGAACTGTATAGAGTTGGAAGAGACCCAAATGCAGGAATCTCAACTAAAACATCCATGACAGAGGCAAGTGTGTTCTGGGTGAGTTGGTTTAGAGTGGAAAGTGGGGAGAGAACATTCAGCCATTTCTCTACCCATCAGATTTCTTTTCCCTTCCAATTGTTCCTATTTTACTTTTTGCAGCAACAGAGTCTTGAAAATTTTTTTTCTTAGGAGACTGGGAAAACATCTCTATAATGCCTTAGCGAATAGGTATCCTGCCCTAGGACAGGGGACCAAACTCAGTAGCTTGCTGTGCCCTTTTTCTAAGCTTTAACTTTTTCCACAAGTTTTCATGGGATTATACTTATTCAGGCTGCAGATTGAGGGAAGCATATTGGAACACTCACCCAAAACTTCCCTGTTATCCTAGCTCTCAACATGCAGGGGCATCTTTACTGAAAAGGATCCAGATATGCATTCTAAAGCTGTACATTCCAGGAACTCCTAAATATTTGAATCAGACTTTATTGGTTCAGCACCATCTGGTATTAACAAGTGTTTAACTTGCATTCATCTCCGCTGATTATTCCCAGTGGCTGATTACTAGAGAACATTTTTTTTCCTGTAGAACATTCATGCATCAACCAATCATTCAGAATGCAAAAGGGGTGGCCATGACTGGGAAGGATCCAGAGTTCCTCCTTGTGGATCTTTTCTGCACAATCCTAATTGATTTTGTTATCCAAAGGTAATTTTTTTAGTTTCAATTTACCTAAGTAGTCCCAATTCTCATGCAATGTAGATAAATAGAAGTTTTTATGAAGACATCATTCATCAAAGGATGCTATCTCATGGGAGTAAGCTATTCATTTCTAATCTCTTGATCCAATGAGTTGGCCACATTCATCAGCAGGATCACCTGTTTACTCAGAAGGAAGTCCCAGTGTGTTAAATGGGGCTTACTTTTTAGTAAGTGTGTTTAGGATTGAAGAAAAGACTTAAGTTACTGCCTTGATATATCTTATGAAAGAGCAGTTTATAAATATTTCTATATATAAATAAATCCTGTGCTGATTTAATCAGAAATTCAGCTGTGGGGGGACATTCCAAATTTCTCTTCGCACTGAAATTGCAAGGTGGCAGCAAGGTTCTGCTAATGTCATTTTCACAATGCAACTCAAGGCCCCGTGTCGCCTTTTAGGAGAGTTCACGTCCTAGGTTCCCACTTTGAAGACTCCCCAAGGTTCCCAACACAATTTTGTTTGACATTTAGTTAAAGACCACCTTTATGAAGTAACTGATTTTTCTACTCCCTTGGTGGTCACTTAAAAAGGTTTAATTGTTGCTCTTTTAAAGGTCACTATTAGTAATTCTTTCAAGCCCTCCACTATAAAGCAAAGTGCTGCTTAGCCTTTCTTTTAGGCATGCTAGGATGTGGCTCCAGCGCCTACATCCATACGAGGTTGATTTACTATCTAAATATTGTCTAACTACCAGAATAAGCTCTTAAACCCAACATAAACTCTCCTCCTTGAAGTTGCAGTTGGTGGCCATTTTGTCAATGCTAGTCATCTGACACAGAGATAGCCAACGTGGTGCTCTCCAATACCATTCATGGCTGATGGGAGTTGTAGTCCATCAGCACTGACTACCCCTGATCTAGCGTCACCAACATGCATGGCACTCTATACAGCAAGAACAAAAAGAGGAGAGGGGAAGGCAGGCCTAAGAAGTCACCACCCTGAGATGATTAGTTGTTAAGGGGGAAGGAAGGGAAAAGAGGCAAACAGAGTAAAAGAATGTAGAGGAGAAAGGAATGTGGAAGAAAGGGAAGCAAAGGATGCAAATGAAACTGAACAGAACCTGTGGCTCTCTAGACTACAACTCCCATCAGCCCCAGCCAGCATCACCCAAAGACAGGGATACGAAAAGCTGTAGTCCATCAACATCTCCAATTTACTTCTCTAGTCCACCTTTCCTCCAAGAAGCTCAATAAAGCCCCTTTTTTAATTTGCCACAAACCTTCCCTGTGATGTAAGTTGGGCTGAACTAGAGAACAACTGGCCCAATGACACACAGTAGGTTTCAGGGCTGAGTAAAGCCTATAGCCCTCTCTCTGCCTGAGCCTATCCCCTGCCCAACTCCCATTGTGGGAATGGAGGAGAAACAATCACTACTCACCCACTCCCTTTAGGGCCCTTCTCCTTCTAGGGCCACCTAATTCCCATGGTGGGATGGCAAAGATAGCATCGTGATGAGCAGCCTCCACCTGCCCCTGCTCACTCTAGGCCTCTCTTTCTCTATTAGTCTTGGTGCCTCCTGCACTTATGTGCATCTCCAAGATCACATATCCATCCTTTTCTCCTTGAATTCCATACAACATGCAAGTTTCACGGGAAAGGGTTGCAGCTCCGTGGTAGAGGATCTGGTTTCCATGCAGAAGATACAAGGCTTGATCTCTGGCATGGCTAGGTAGGGATGGGGAGCATCTTGCCTGAAATCTTGGAGAGCTACTGCCAGACGGTATAGCAGTGGCGTAGCGTGGGTTGTCAGCACCCGGGGCAAGGCAAGTAATTTGCGCCCCCCCCCGGCTGCACTGTCCCTCCCCCAGATAGTCCCTCGCTCTCTCTCCGCACCGCAGCGCACGCCTGGCACCCTCCCCTCCACAGTGGGCGGCGACCCGGCGGCTGGGATCCGATTCGCACAGCCAGCACTGCAGTGTGAGAGAGTGAGTGAGGCAGGTAGGGGCAGAGAGCTGCGAGTGCAAGCGCCCCCCCCCCCGATGTTGCGGCCGGTGCGGCCAGCCCCCCCTGCACCCCCCACGCTACGCCACTGCGGTATAGACAGGAGTTTCCCAAACTTGGATCTCCAACTGTTTTCAGACTACAGTCCCCATCATTCCTAGCATTGGTCCTGCTAGCTAGGATTGATGAGTCTTCAGCTGTTTTTGGACTACAACTCCCAAATTTGGGAAACCCTAGTGTAGACAGTACTGAGCTAGATGGACCAATAGTCTGAATTAGCATAGGGCAGCTTCCCATGTTCCTATGAGACAAGGGAGTATATCTCCATTGTTCCGGCAATGGAGCTGCAATTCCATACCATGCTGCTTCTGGCAGGAAGGCAGAATTGTGTTTCCATCATCTGAACAGGAATCTCCACTTGCAGCTTCCCTGCCACCTCCTTTGAGGCTGTTAACCTAGCTGTCTGTATTGCACCACTTCCATTGCCTGGAATCTGCATTCTCCCTTGCACAGGAAAGCAAGAGAAGAAAACACCAGGGTGGAGTCTATTAAATAGTTAAATAGCCATGTGTGTTGGGTGCCTGTGTAGGGTGGAGCATGAACAGATAAAAGCTAGAAACTAACTTCAGATCTCTTGCCTGAGGCACTCAAACATGGGGAGAAAGCCTTGAAAATGTGCAGTTTCCCCCCCTTTCTCATTAACCAGTTTCACCTTTCCACAGGGTACTGATTTTGGCAGGAACTCAAAGCCAGAAACTGTCTGTTAACAATGAAACAAAACAAAACACACAGAAACATACATATATAACATTTTAAAGCTAATAGCTGCTCTCTGACTGCTGTCATTTATATCACGGACTTTAGCCACCAGTATGATCCAATTAGTGATTTTAATCAAATTCTGTAACATATTTCAAATTTTCTAGCAAGTTTCTAGGTTCCTGAACAACCTGGCACTTGGAATTCATATTAGACTTGTGTGTAACTTAAAACAGCTGCAACAACCCAAACCGCACACAAACACACCAAAACCTCATGCACATTGTGACAGAGAATCAAATTGAGTGGATTTTGAGCATACCTGATGGAGAGATATGTCTCCAAGAAATGGAAGGGTCTGGTTTCCCTGTAGCCAAGCAGGCCAGTGTGACGTTACTTCCTTCATTCACCACAATGTCATTTGAGATATGACTTATCTTTGGAGAAACTGAAACGACACAATGAAACACAGTTAAAGATTTCCTTAATCTGGGAAACCACTAGAGATGTCATTAAAGATGCAATATTGATATCGTTAGAATCCAGCTTCATCCCAAACAACAGTCACCCTTGCTCTGCAATGCACTATGCAAGGTTAAGTTTATATGCCTATTTTCTATAGGGAAATATCTCTACAAAGTAGCACCTCTGCATACAAACACAGGAATACATTTCCTTGATAGCTTTTAGCTGATACAACATTCAGGCTGCAATTCTAAACACACTTACCTGGAAGTAAGCCCCACCAAACTCAACAAGGAATGCCTTTGTACATGGCACTGAATTTTGGAGCATCACTATGAAAAACCTAGTAGGTTAATATTGCATTTATATTTCATTTTTCTTTGCCCATTATATCATTGCAACAACCCTGAGAGATAAGAACATATGAGAAAGTCTCAGACCAATCACCTATCTTGTCCAGCATTCTATTCTTACAGTAGCCAACCAGATTCCTGTAGGAAGCCAAGAAGCTGAACCTGACTGCTATAGCACCCTCTGTTACGTTTGACATTGACTAGTATTCAGAGGCACATTTTTCCTTACACTGAAGGTAATATATAGTCTTCATGACAAGAAGCCTTTGGGTAGCTTAAGCCAGCACTGGATTTAGGGTAGTAGTGGTAGTTTCCCTGCAACAGGGCGCAAAGCCGAGGGAGTGCAAAATGATGATGATGATAATAATAATAATATCTAAATTTATGTGTTCTTAATGGTGGTTATTTGGCTTGTTATACTATGTATCTTTTCACCATCAAACTCCAGATGTAGGTTTACAATAGTAAAAACAATAATAAAAACAAAAGTCCTAAATCTATTCATTTAAAATAAAACAATCCAACACAATAAATCACACCAAGAACAACATAGGCAACAGCTTCATCCTTAGAGACCTGCTAATCAGGGAAAGCTTTGGCTTGTTACAGGAAGACTGCAAAGGAGCTCATCCCTTTGATTTCCTGAGGATGAGCATGAGCGCTTCATAAAGCAGGTGCCACTGCCAAGAAGGCCTTGTTCCTTGCAAATAAAAATTGTGGCAGTCATGTTCTTTGCAGATATTAAGCTGTTTCAAGTGCTTTGTAGGCTGTGCTGTGCAGCTGTATTTATTTGCAATAAACCCTCCTGCACCAATTATTCTAGGTTTAGTGCACTGCTTGCGAAGAGATATTACTATGGGGACCAATTTATGGAACATTGTGTTTTTTGGGAACCCAAATGTCAGTTCCAGCTGTTGAACCAGGACTGGAACTCCTGAATCTGAACAGCTTTGTCCTCTCTCTCCTGTCTTCAGCACTCTGCTTCCCTCAGCCTCTTGTTTAGTCTCTTTGGAGAACCCAGTTCTGCAGCAAAACCTTTCCTGAGCCACTTAGCCTCTCCTTAATTGCTCTTCTACTGCCGCCTGAGTTATTCCCACTGTAGCTGCATTACTCACTTATTAATCCCTCATGAATATCCCCAGCCCTTTGGTTTTTGCATCAGATTGCAAACCCTCTAGATAGATGATATCTTGTACAATGTTGGAGAGAATGATGAGAAACTCACTTGCCCCCCACAATTACACTCATGTCAGAATGACTCATAATATAAGTCAAGTGATTTTGTTGTTTTCCAGTAAGCAAAAACCTAAAACAAGAACTGGCAAAGTACCTGGAAATGATCGTTATATGTCAGTAGCACCTGCTCCAGATACTACCTCTTGCTACTTATGGATTACTCTTTCTTGCTTGACTCAGAAATACTCTGGTTCTGCACACTCACATTTACATGGAGTTTGTATGGAAGCTAGGTATCACAAAACAGCCACATTGCGGTGACAGGTTTCTGTCCCTTATCAGGCAATTCAATATCAGGAAGGATTGTGTACCTCTTAAACCACATTCACACCATATATTTAAAGGACTATGGTGCTACTTTAAACAGTCATGGCTTCCCCCCAAACAACCACCTCGGGAGCAGGGCTGGGGCGGGAAAGTGCTAGAGCCCTGTCTGGTCGAGTTGCATGGAATCAATTTCAATCCGTTACCCCCTGAGGATGTGGACAGACTGCTTGGACGTGTGAAACCAACCACCTGTCTCCTTAATCCTTGCTCATCCTGGCTAATAAAAGCAAGCCGGGAAGGGCTGGGCAATGGGCTCTGCGGGGTGGTGAATGCTTCCCCCTCTGTGAGGGAGCGTTCCCAGACCCGCTGAAAGAGGCAGTCATTAAACCACCTCTTTAAAAAAACATATTTAGACCTGGCCAGTATGGCCAACTATCGCCCAGTCTCAAATCTTCCATTATTGGGCAAGGTGATTGAGCGGGTGGTTGCTGAACAACTCCAGGCATGCCTGGAGGATGCGGACCATTTGGATCCCTTCCAATCCGGGATTCAGGCCTCATCATGGGACTGAAACAGCATTGGTCGTGTTGGTTGATTATCTCTGGCAGGCTAGGGACAAAGGTGAGAGCTGTTTCCTAGTTCTGCTGGATCTCTCAGCGGCTTTTGATACAATTGACCATAACATCCTTCTGGACCATCTAGAGGAGCTGGGAGCTGGGGGCACTATTATACAGTGGTTCCGCTCCTTCCTCCTGGGCCATGTCCAGAAAGTGGTGTTGGGGGATGAGTGTTCAGAGCCCTGGGCCCTCACTTGTGGGGTGCCTCAGAGTTCTGTCCTCTCCTCCATGCTTTTCATCTACATGAAGCCACTGGGATAGATCATTAGGGGGTTTGGGCTGGGTGTCCATCAATATGCGGATAATACCCAGCTATGCCTCTCTTTTAAATCGGAACCAGTGAAGGCAGTGAAGGTCCTGTGTGAGTGCCTGGAGGCAGTTAGAGGATGGATGGCAGCTAATGGATTGAGATTGAATCCTGACAAGACAGAAGTACTGTTCTTGGGGGACAGGGGCTGACTGATGTGGAGGACTCCCTGGTCCTGAATGGGATAGCTGTGCCCCTGAAGGACCAGGTGTGCAGCCTGGGAGTAATTTTGGACTCACAGCTGTCCATGGAGGCACAGGTCAATTCTGTATCCAGGGCAGCTGTCTACCAGCTCCATCTGGTACACAAGCTGAGACGCTACCTGCCCACAGACTGTCTTGCCAGAGTGGTGCATGCTCTGGTTATCTCCCGCTTGGACTACTGCAATGCACTCTACGTGGAGCAACCTTTGAAGGTGACCCAGAAACTACAACTAACCCAGAATGCGGCAGCTAGACTGGTGACTGGGGGCTGCCGCCGAGACCATATAACACAGGTCCAGAAAGACCTACATTGGCTCCCAGTACATTTCCGAGCACAATTCAAAGTGTTGGTGCTGATCTTTAAAGCCCTAAATGGCATCGGCCCAGTATACCTGAAGGAGTGTCTCCATCCCCATCGTTCTGCCCAGACACTGAGGTCCAGTGCCAAGGGCCTTCTGGCCGTTCCCTCACTGTGAGAAGCAAAGCTACAGGGAACCCAATGGAGGGCCTTCTCGGTAGTGGCGCCTGCCCTGTGGAACACCCTCCCATCAGATGTCAAAGAGATAAACAACTACCTGACATTTAGAAGACATCTGAAGGCAGCCCTGTTTAGGGAAGTTTTTATTGTGTGACATTTTAATGTATTTTTAATCTTTGTTGGAAACCACCCAGAGTGGCTGGGGAAACCCAACCAGATGTGTGGGGTACAAAATAATAATAATAATAATAATAATAATAATAATAATAATAATAATAATTCTGAAAGCTGCAGTTTGTTCCCTGTGAAGAGGGATTGATTGTTAAACCGCACTGGGAACTGTAGCTTGGGGAGCGGAATTGGGTTTCCCTAACAACTCTCTGCACCCTTAATGAATTACAGCTCCAATAATTCTTTGGGGAAAGATGTATCTGTTTAAAGTGATATCATAATACTTTAAATTAATGGTGTGAATGTGGCCTCAGAGCATTGCTTTGGGTTATAAGAGGTGTTGCACTGAGAGATAAAAATGGGGGGAAGCTGGATGAAAATATCTGCTTCGTTTTCATGTCTCCTTCTGGAGTACAATAATTACCTGTTTGAACTTTAGAAATATTCCTTTCTTGTCTCTTGAACTATCAGTTTTATTATTTGCATACCCTCCAGGTTCCTCAGATGGAACATTTTCACTCTCCCCCCCCCCCAACTGACCCTCCTTGAAGCCCCATTTTTGCCCATCTTCTTCCACAGAACATGTCCTTCAGAAGAAAGGAGAGGACTACCACACCAATAGGACACAGCACACATGCCCTCCACTGTCTGGAGGAAACCCCTTAATCCCAGTCTTATTTCATTACCCTGGGAGACACACACACACACACACACACACAGAGAGAGAGAGAGAGAGACAGACAGACAGACAGACAGCAATAAATATATTTTAGAAAGGGGCAAGATTAGACACAGACAGACAAAGCAGTATTTTTTTTTAATCAAGACTCCTTGTGCCCCACTTTGCTCCCCCTTTCTTCCTGCCCAGGACAACTCTGCCCTCTGCCTGCCTTGGTGGATGAAGCTTCTCGTCCTCCTCACCTGCTCTCCAGCACTCACTACAAGCTGCTCAAGGGAGGATTCTGGCAGCAGTGGCCCTGGAGAGGCCCTGGAATGCTCCCTTGCTTCTGCTGCTGCTCAGAACAAGCACCCGCTCATCCTCTTTCCTGAGCTTGGCAGCAGTGGCGCAGGCATGAAAAATAAAAACATTCCAGGATCAAATCAGAAGCCAAGATGGCTTTCATATTTCCAAGACTGTCCCTGGAAAACCAGGACACTAGGAGAGTATGTACTTACATGTCAGCATCACCTAAGCGATGAATTTCTACAAACAAGACACCTGGCTAAAGGATATGCTTGAGTCCCCACTCATGTAACTGCTATGAAACTTCAATAATATTTCCACTAGGTGTTCTTTGTGGCATGTTAGCAAGCAATATTAGCTTACCCAAATCCCTTTCCCTTATGTGCCTTAAAGACCTTTCTTTCCTATATTGGGGGATAGGAACGAAGCAGAGGTACTGTGGATGAACAACTGTCTTAACCATGTAGGAAGATACTGGTTGGAAATCACTAAGCTAGGAGGTCACAGGTAAAAGGTACACATTGCACTGAGAGGATACAGCATAAATCAAAATGATTTCAGTTCATATTCTCATTTCCCCTCTTATTATTTCTACAAGATTGTAGGCGACAATCCAATCCTGAGGCAAAGATATTGAGCAGACTGTTTAGGCATCAAAAACTTACAAGGTTCATTTAAACTAAGTGAAACAAGGCATTAGGCACCAGAACAGAGACTTCTGGGATCACACTATCAACCAGAACTACATCGCCACCTTGTATATTTTAATCTGAGTCAGAAAATTATGTGGGGCTGTGTAATGCCTTGTTTATGATGATCAAAGAACACCAGAAGCTTTAGCAAGCCTCACTGGCATTTCTAGTTGGTGTTTAATCATAGCAGTTGTGGTTGGTAATTTAGCAATTGTAACAGGAGCCTCTAATCCTTATTACATAACTCGCAGCTTTGAAGTTTAGCAGTCTGTCCTCACATCAATCAGGAACTGCCCATTTGTCCTTTTTCACCTATCATTTATGAGTTCCAGAGTTGGAAATGCCTCCCCCAAAATCTCAAGGGGATGACAAGATTAAAACTCAAATTGTTAGTAATCATGTTTTGGCGTGGTTCTGATGCTTTGCATGTACATTCAGGGGATAACAAAACAAAGCAAAAGCCCTGTAATGATATGTATCGGGTCGCACTGGTCAAACAGCTCTATAAAAATTACATAGTGGCAGAATCGATAAAAATAATTCCGACTAGCTCTCTTCACAAGAGCTGCTGCAAGACTGCACGGACGAACACCAATCAATTCGAGGCAGACTTCCAGGATGGAGGGAGCGCATGGAATGTTTATTGAACCTGGCCTAGGGACATCACATGCCTACTATTGCATCCTTGAAAAGCAACTCTTCAGCATTTTCTTTTTCTTTTTCTTTTCCAGGTATATAAAAAGCAACTCTGCTTCTCACTAGCTAGGAGGGGATTCGCTCCAGATTGTTTCCAAGATATGGGAGGCAGTTTAAAAACAAAAAAAGAAAAAGAAACGCTTCCTGTTTATTTCTACAATACAAATTATTTTCATGTGGGCACAATTTCAGCTATTGATTTTTCCCGAGGAGACTTAACATTTCCAGTGCAGCATAACAGCGGATGACACAGTAAACACTCAAGAGGAATCATGCTGTGGGCAACATCACTTTGGAGCCCCTAGCAGCCCAGAGTTTAGATGGTTTCTAGGTTCAGGCAGGCAATCAGTGCTTTCAGCATGCAGAAATGTGGGCTATGTCTTATTTTCTTTACAGCCCTTACTCAACACTTTCCACACAATGCAATATCTATGTTTCTTCTTCTTCTTTCTTCTTTTTAAAATTTGTAAACTGCCCTTCCCCTGAAGATCGCAGGGCAGTTCACAACATAAAAATACAAAATGAGAGCATAAAATACATAACAAAAACAAACCAATAACCACCCTCTCACAAATACATTCAAAAGGCCATAGAATGTTAAGCAGCCCAATACCTGGTTACAGAGAAGCGTTTTCACCTTGCACCTAAAGATACGTAATGAAGGTTCCAGGTGAGCCTCCCTGGGGAGCACATTCCACAAGCAGGGAGCTATCACAGCAAATACCCATTCTCGTGTTGCCACACTCTGGACCTCTCATGTTAGAGGCACATGGAGAAGGGCCTCACATGACAGACCCTCCAAGTGTCCCTATTTTCCAGGGACAGTCCTAGTTTTATAAAAGCCATCCCGGTTTCTGATTTGATCCCAGAATGTCCCACTTTCCCTTAGGTTGTCCCTATTTTCATCAAAGAAATGTTTGAAGATATGGAGTTATCCGACCCCAGAGCCATCTGAAGGCAGCCCTTTATAGCAAAGTTCTCTTAATGTTTTATTATGTTTATATATATATTGGGAGCCACCCAGAGCAGCAGGGGCAACCTAGTCAGATAGATGGGGTATAAATAGTAAAATTATTATTATAGAATAGGACATCCCTATTTTCATTGGAGAAATGTTGGAGGGTATGACATGATGGTCGTAGGGTCCAGGTTAGTTCAGATGGGGAGAAGCAGTCCTTGAGGTATGGCCATCCTGAGCCATTTAAGGCTTTATGGATCAAAACCAGAACTTTGAATTGGACCAAGAAACTAATTGGCAACCAGTGCAGTCAAGCAGGATTGGTGTAATATGATCAAATCCTCTTGCCCCAGTGAGCAACCTCACTGCCAAATTCTGCACCAGCTGAAGTTTCTGAACTGTCTTCAGAGGCAGCCCCACATATAACATGCGGGAGGGATGGGACTGCAAAGGATCCCCAAGAAGCAGGCATTCCAAAGGCCATAAAGAGCAGACGCAATTTTGGAAGCGCTGACTCCATTGGTATAGAGGAAGCTCTGTGCTGTGGCTTTGATTGAGACACAATATCTGTTTATTGTACAGCTGTGATTCTAATCAAACAGTGTTGGCAGCGACTGCCTTGGAAGGCCACAGAGCAGCTCATCCACAAATGGGTGAAAAGCAAGCTGTATCCATTTGCAGACAGCCAGTGGGTTCTGCTCCAGGCGACTGGGACAGTGTCTCTGTTTGGAGTGAGGGAAATTGTGTATTTATTATACTTTTGAGTATGGTTTGTGACGCACAGTTTGTGAACAAGCATCAGCATGGATAGATTTTTTTAAAAAATGAAAATAATTGGGTTTAGAGCACTAGAGGTTATAAAACTGCACAGCAGATTGACAGCTAACAGGTACAGTATTTAGACTGTGCATCTGCTGAATTTCTGCCTGTTAGGCAGCAGCTATTTTATTTTATTTATTTTATAAGGCACAGGGAAAGGGGAAAAAATAATTAAAAGGAAGTTGGCAATCCTGGTCAAATGAATCAACCTGTGATCATCATCTGAGGCCATTTTTCATGTGCCTCCTCTGTCCAGAAGGTGGTAACATGAGAGTGGACCTTTTCTATGATGGCTCACCACTTGTGGAATGCTCACTCCAGGGAAGCTTGCCTGATACCTTCACTGCATATCTTTAGGCAGCAGGCAAAAACTTTTTCTCCTCCTGCTAGGCCTTTGGCTAATTAAACAATCTATGCCCTATCCCTCTAAGGGTCCATTTCCATATTAGCTTTACAGCATGCTTTCCAGCGGAGGCAATGATAGTAGAAGAAGAAGCTAGAGCAAAGACTGGAACCCGTGGTCCCCAAGATACCGTTGGATTACAACTCCTGTCAATCCCAGCCAGAAAGGCAAGTGGGCAGCGAAGATGTGAGTTGCAGTCTAGCAGCATCTGGGTGGCCACAGGTTCCCCATCCCTGAGCCAGGGTTTGTGCTTCACCCACATAGCCCAGAACGTCTGACATTGCTTTTGCAGTGTGGGAAGGAACTGGTCTGCAGAAGCTCCCAGACTGATGAGGTCTGTAAACTTCTTGAGATGCAGAACTGCAAAGTACTCATGACACTACAGTGGTACCTCGGGTTACAGACACTTCAGGTTACAGACTCTGCTAACCCAGAAATAGTACCTCTGGTTAAGAACTTTGCTTCAGGATGAGAACAGAAATCGTGCTCTGGCTGCGTGGCAGCAGCAGGAGGCCCCATTAGCTAAAGTGGTGCTTCAGGTTAAGAACGGACCTCCAGAACGAATTAAGTTCTTAACCCGAGGTACCACTGTATAACAATTATAGTAAAGAATGATAAAAGTTTCTTAGTCAAGCAGCTGGGTTTATAACGATAAGGAGATAGCAGTCCAGAGACTTGAGCTGTCTGAAGAATACAGAAATTGGCCATCCCTGGCAGAACTCCAGAAATGCAGACAGAGAAAATGAAAACATGCGTTTGGCATGTGAGTACGGGATGAAGCAGATGATGCGAGGCAAATGTTTTGTAAGCGATGCAAATCAAAACTGCTGAAAATATAATTGGAATATCATACAGACGGTACAGCCATATCCTTGGATTCTATGTTCGCTTTATGGCTAGTCTTATTACTATTAGACATAACTTTATTAGTTCCCTGTCTCTGAACAAATACACAGTTGGATACAAAACACAAACATTATTAAAAAGGTAATAGATACACACTCGTTGTAGGCCAACAAACACCTGCGACTGAAGTCAGGTGGACTGTACAAATCCCTGCATGAATTTTGCATGCCACTCAGACAGTTGGTTGTACCCAAGACTAGTTCTACTAAGGGGCTTATTTTACTTACTTTACCTCTCTACTTTTCAGGCACGGACTGAACTTTAAAGCTCTGGGTCCAAACACACCTTTTTGTGTGTGTGCTCCAGAGGTTTCCCACACAAAAAAACCACCCCATTATTTACCGCCGCAGCATAGCAAATGGCAATCTGCAGAAAACCTTAATGGACTTTTGTTGCAATTCTGCTTTAAAGAGTGGGTTTCCATAGGGAAAGCTTTGGGGAGAAAAAAGAGCAGTCAGAAATGGAGCTCTAAAGTGCAGGCCTGTTGCTGGAAAGCTCAGGGCCAAAGTGAGCAAGACTAACTTAGATTCATTAGTTTGAATTGGTGTGCTCTGACTAGAATACAATCCAGTTCTGGTAACAGAAACTTCTTTGTCTCTTTCTATTGCTAATGAACCCTCCTTGCTACTAACAATTTCCCATAGGGAGGGAAATGCCCCATTACCTGCCAATGACATGCTCTAAACCTAACCATTATCAGAGGTTAATGTATTATATTCCGTGAAGGAACCCAACCCTTCAGTTTATAGCAAGAGTTAAGATGCTTAAAACTTCACTCATGGGCCAAAACCACATGGGTACAGATGGTGGATGTCAAAGCAACTGCCACCCCCATTTGTTAAAATATACAAGCAGAGCAGAGAAAGCTTGAAAGCCTGACACAATTATGGTAGGGATGGATAGATGGGTAAATGAGTCTGTTTCCAGTCTGTATCACATGCATGTGTTCAGTGCACCCAAAAGTCTGCTCCGTCCCATTTCCAAAGTAGTCTGCAAATAAACATTTGAATTTAAGTACATCTTTATACATGTCCTTTTACAGTGCAAAACTGTTAACCCTGTCTGCACACAACTAATTCTTCTTGACTTCAGTGGACTTCCTAGGTGTATAGGACTGAAGACACACACACACACACACACACACACACACACACCATTTTGAAAGTATTTTGATTCTATTGCTGTGAGGTTGTGACTGCAACCGAACATTCAGAAGCATGGAAGGCAGGGAACAACTAAGACCCAATCCACATATTAGTTCAGGAACAAATGTGCTGATTTAATCTTGGTTTCTATCAGACATGCATTGCATAATTTGGCTTAAGAATACTCTCATTTAAAATGGCAAGTTTGAAAAGTTATAATGCTATGGATTTTCATTAAACAAATGAAAAAAGCCCCCTCCAACATCCATTAATTTTTAGCACACCCAAAACATGCAAAAGAGAAACTTGTCTTATGTTTTGGATGCTGGGGGTGGGGAACAGTTGCAAAAAAACTAATGTGATCCCCTGTAGTTGGAAGCTAAAACAGGTGTAGTACATCTGCTTTTCAATGGACACTCCCCCCCCCCTAACCTCCAGGAATTGCTCAGATTATATCATTCACTACACAGGGTCTCCATGCAAAATTCCATACTGATCAGACAAAGAGTCTTGATTTTACAATGAATAGAATTTACAGGCTTTGTAAAATACAGTATTAGGAAAAAATTGAGCAATTGTGGTCACTTTACAGACTAAGAATTCTGGAGCTGGTTGCCTTTGACCACACATTTACACAGAATGTTCAGAATAAAATGCTGAGTCCATAATTCTTTCTTCCCCCATACTCCCAAGAACCTTCCTGATTACCTTTCCCCTTCCTACATTACAGCAGCAAAATCCAATATATGTATAGCTTACTAAAACAGTAGAAGTAAGCACAAAGCCTTGTGTATGTGTATGTGTAGGTAAAGGACCCCTGTACAGTTAAGTCCACTCAAAGGCAACTATGGGGTACAGCGCCCATCTCGCTTCAGGCCAAGGGAGCCAGTGTTTGTCCACAGGCAGCTTTTTCAGGTCATGTGAACAGCATGAGTAAACCACTTCTGGCACAACGGGACACTGTGACCAGTGCCAGAGCACCCAGAAACACCTTTCCCCTTCCTGCTGCAGCGGTACCTATTTATCTACTTGCACTGGTATGCTTTGCACTGCTGAGTTGGCAGAAACTGGGACAGAGCAACAGGAACTCACCCCACTGACCTTCCGATCGGTAAGCCCAAGAGGCTCACTGGCTTAGATCACAGCATTACCTGCTCCCTGATGTATATTTACATGTATATGTATATGTATATGTGCATGTGCATATGCATATGTATGTGTTTGTGCTAAAGGCAAATTTAGATGGCTTTAAAAGGGATGGGAGGTGAATAGGTAGGTCTCCTAAAAAATCTCAGCACCATTAAGAAACTACATCTCCCAGAATTCTTTAGGGGAAGCCATGACTGTTTAAAGTGGTAAAGGTAAAGGTACCCCTGCCCGTACGGGCCAGTCTTGACAGACTCTAGGGTTGTGTGCCCATCTCACTCAAAGAGGCCGGGGGCCAGCGCTGTCCGAAGACACTTCCGGGTCACGTGGCTAGCGTGACATCGCTGCTCTGGCAAGCCAGAGCCGCACACGGAAACGCCGTTTACCTTCCCGCTAGTAAACGGTCCCTATTTATCTACTTGCACCCGAGAGTGCTTTCGAACTGCTAGGTTGGCAGGCGCTGGGACCGAACAACGGGAGCGCACCCCGCCGTGGGGATTCGGGGTTTAAAGTGGTATTGTGGTGCTTTAAATGTGTGGTGTGAATAGGGCCACAGTGTCATTCCATGGAGAAGTGCCAGGAGGAAAGGTATGGCTGCTTTTGTAACCATTCCAAGGGCTGTAAGAAGAGGTCACGAAAAGAGGAAAGATAGTCACTTTGTTAATAAGGTGATTCACTCCTGACCCAACATTTCCAGAAGCAGAATTCACTTCCCTCTTCAAAGATCTTCACCCCATTCTGACCAACAACCTATTCAAATACTGTGGGGAAAACAATACTCAGGCCTTGATTTGCTTCCTGCATCCATTTTTATTTTTTATTTTTAAGGGGGGGGGGGATCACTTAAAAGTGAGGGTTATATTAGATTTGTGCCTAAGGATGATTAAGCCTCCCTCAATTCTCCCTTTTTCATTTTTAAATTAGCAGAAAGAACCTTTGTAAGTAGTTTGGGTGTCAGAAAGAAGCTGAAAGAAAAATATCCGGCTTTTCAATTTCCTAGAACAGCCAAGTATAATATTACTCTGCCTTGCAGTTTGAAATGAGTTTGTACATTTTCCCCAAAATAGAAACGTATTTCAAAATATGTCACAATCTAACCCTCAAAGGCAATAATCCACTCTTAACACAGTTCATTTAATGACCTCATAGGGCTGGCATACGTTGCAAAGCATCCTCAAGATTAGAAACATCCAGAAGTATTATTTCCACATAAAAGGATAATTTATTAATCAGATTCCCCATGTAGATCCCTGAAATGAATCCATTACTCTAATTCACTCTGTAAAAATCTATTCTGTGGCAAAGAAGAAAAAAAACACTGAACAGCTGTGACCTATATAGCCCCAAATGAACCAAACTAAATCGATTTGACTTTTTAAAAATAAAATAAAATAACCAAAACTGCTCTCATCTTTCAATAAAAAAACTTGTAAGTTAATAATAATTAAAACTGGGGAAACAAATAGTCAAAATGCAGATTTTTGAAGGACAGCTCTTTATCCTCAACAGTTGCTTCTTATTAAGTAATCCTTTAAGACCCCAAGACATGATACTGTATTATCTGCAATGAATTACTGATGAATGAGCTTTCCCCTACAAGCCCGTGAATAAAATCAACTCCTATTCCTATCATACCGAATTGGCTTAGAGTTGGGGTATTTTATTTCCTAGGCTATTGCAGGAGTTTTGTTTTTGTAGGCATCACAAATGCCACCCCCTTCAAAATCTGCCTGGCAGAAGTGTGGGTTGAAGCTAACAGCATCCTTCTCTATGCAGAGCAGCCTTTGATACAGTGGACCTTCTGTGAAAGGAAGAATGAAGACCTGGAGGGAGAAGGGGGAATTTGGGGAAACAGTTTCCCCTTCTTTTCCATTAGCAGAGGCCTGGATAAAAGACTCTTCCAGGAACAGGACTCCCCTTTCAGTTACTGGAAGGGCACCAATGGATCCAGTCTCACACCTACAAAGCGTGTTCTCCTTCATGTTGTATGCCTGCTGAGTGCTTATAGGTCCTTATCATTGTGATTAGCTACCTCTCAATGAAGGCAAGAGCATGCCAAATGCAGAATTCAAAGCCTGACGGTCAGTTTGCCACAACACTACTTAATTGTTGTGTTCAAATGTCAAAAATACTTGAAATCATTCAACAGCAACAGTGGAGATGTCCTAAGGCAGCATTGGGGGGGGGGTGTATGGGGGGGGGGTACCAAGTACACTAGATGAACAGCAAGCACAACGTCACGGGAATGGCATAGAGGGGGAAAGGTCAGGCTTTTGTAAGATTCAGATTTGGCTCTAACAAGCGCAAAATGTGTGCGCTTCACAAAACACCAAACAAGCCTGGAAAGGGAACTCTCAGTAGCCTCGAGCAAGAGCATACTCTGAGCATCCTTTACTCTTCAGGAGCAGGAGTTCCTTGATATAGCTGGAACTGGAAACCAACTCTTTTTCTTTCTTTCCTACCCAGACCGGATAGCAAGGAAGGGAAGATCCGAGGTGTTCGTACAATGGGCCTAACCATTTCATGGTGTGTCTGAGAGCTGCACTCAATTCTGTAGAGAGCAGACCACTAACAGCACAGCTGTGATCTGCACAGCATGCTCATTATTCCCAATGCATAGCGTGGAAGTATCTTCCTGCGTCTTCATACAATATTTACTCCTCGTTGTGCTACTTTCAAAAGGTCACATTGCCTTCTCTCAGACCCAGGAGCAAACAACTTGTTCTAATCCCCATGACACTCTTCCTTTTGCACTGGCCGGCATTTTGGTCTGGCCAGCTCAGGAAGACCCAGGTTAAAAGAAAAACCAGACAAAGTCCTAATATAGATAAGGGGATCCACAGGGCTCAAAACTGCTTTGCATCTATCTGCCATAGCCCTATGCAATAAGTGAAAATGGGCTCATCTTTCACTGGCACACTGTGATGCTTCATTTAAATAGCTCGTTTTTAGCTGCATGATGAAAATATAGACATTCTACCAAAGCAAGCCTACGATCAAAATTGAGTAATAACACAGCTCCCTTAATGAGCATCATCAGTGTGCTTGGGGTTATTCGGTGCAAGCAGGAGGACATGGATCTTTGCCAGAAAGGGTATGAAATCCAAATTAAAAAAAGAGCACAGAATGTTCAGATAGCTGAGGATGGAAAAGTCGGTATGGAAGATTTTGAGAAGATCCTCAGGGTAGGATATGGTTTAATTAAAAGGATTTGCAGAAAATCTATACTTCTAAACGGTTTGAATATAGTGGAAGGAAATAGTGGATAATATCATGAGAAAATTATCAAAGAGCCATTGGTGTGAGCTGACTTTTAAACCACAATAAGAATTTGGAATTTAGTGTGAAAGGCAAGATGTCACCCAAATGGAGCATTTTTCTGAATCACTAGGCAGTGTGCTTTCTACTAACTTAGCTACAAATTCTAGCTAAATTGGCACCTTCATCGATGACATATTTATATCATTACTTCATAGAAATATAGGAAAAACAAGGCAGTTATTTGCATTTTCTTATGAATCAACTTTCCAGGTGCTTTCCCCCCTGAACATAATAAAAGGATAGCATGCAAAATCAATAAAGGAATATGTAAAGAAAAACAGCAAGTGGTGATTGTCTACTGGTAACTAGTCTACTGTGTTCAGGGATTTAATATATATCTATATACACACATCCATACATGGAAGAACATTCTACCACATGAACTTCCACCTGCAGTCTGAAATGGTACACTCCAGAAACAGGAGACTTCATCTGCTATTTGTGAGAGGTAAAAAGGTAAAGGACCCCTGGACAGTTAAGTCTAGTCAAAGGCCAGCATTTGTCCACAGCTTTCCGGGTCATGTGGCCAGCATGACTAAACAGCTTCTGGCACAACGGAACACCGTGACGGAAACCAGAGGGCACGGAAATGGTGTTTACCTTCCTGCCGCAGCGGTACCTATTTATCTACTTGCACATTTTTTGGGTGCTTTTGAACTGCTAGGTCGGCAGGAGCTGGAACAGAGCAACGAGAGCTCACTCCATTGCAGGGATTCAAACCGCCAACCTTCTGATCGGCAAGCCCAAGAGGCTCAGTGGTTTAGACCACAGCGACACCCACGTCCCATAATTTGTGAGAACTACATACTAATGGAGCGGGGGGGGGGGGGACATTCCTCACACACTCATCTAAATTTATAGTGGCTACATGGTCTGAGCTTCTTAAAATACTTTTCTAATGTAAATACAAATACAACCTGTTAATTGCAGCAGGATACATAGTTGCTGCTGTAATTGAAAACAGCAATCAGAGAATAAGCTAGTGCTGCAGTTATTATGAAATAGCACGTTAGTGTCCTGGAAGAAGGCAGTGCTCAATGACATTCTTTCTCTCCCCTTTTGTTTTAATTACTTCTGGCAAGAATTTCTGTCTACTGACAGTAACTGTCATGTTCTAAATATCTGCAGGGAATCTAATTTGAATATGAATCACCCAAAAGGAGAAAAAAAAATCTGGACATTTTTCAATGTTCATGGATTTGGAGCTATTCATCCAGTTATAGGATTGTTCTATCCAGATCACTAAATCTGTCAATTACAATTACTGTGCTGTATTCCTGGCTTCTATTCTCAGGAGGTGCAAAGCAGAGAACATTGAACATATTAAACGCTGAAGTCCTAGGCACACTTACTAGGGGATAAGCCCCACTGTGTGCAGTGGGTCACTTTTGAGTAAATACACAGAGTTTTTGCCTACTTTACACATAAAAGGTTGTGAGAATGTCCAACTGAACTCAGTAGCACTTCCTTCTGAATAAACATGAATAAGATCAGACCCTAAAAACCAATGTGCACTTAAGTGCTTAAGGCTGCAATTCTGGAAGTAATCCTTATTGAACTCAATGGAATTCTTGAGTAGGCATGTCATAGAATCATAGAATCATAAAGAGGGTTGGGTTGCAAGTCCCACTGAGCAATTACTCTTGATTAGGTGTGTGTGTGTGTTGTGCCTATAAACTATTTGATTTATGAGTATGTTGTGATATTTTTTTACATGATGTACATGGTGCTAGAATAAACCCATTTCCCCCCTGTTTTTGTAACTTTTATAGTAGTTTTGACAGAGATCCCCATGCTGATCCTCCTGAGATCAGTCCTAGCACAGCAGCAATTAGAGTTGCTGCTAAAATTCAAAGCAAGTCCTTCTTTCATCCAAGAAATTTTAATTTTGAATTGATTAAATTCAATATAAATTTCATGTCCAGTGTGCGTCTCATCTCATAAGTTATCTGGATGCAGACAGGGGTGGATCTACTTTGAAACTAATGAAGCTTCAGCTTCAGGGTCCCTAATCCCAGAGGGGCCCCAAAAGCAACTTTAGTGCACATTGCTTAAAAGTTGTGGGTCTAGTGGACCCCATTTGTGTCACACTGCTCAATTTGATTGTTATTGTACATATTTTAACAATCCCAAAGTTTGGGAGTCAGTAACACAGATTTTGTAAAGGTGTGGTGATCCATCATGGAACAACTCAGTTGACCAAGATAACAGTGGTTACCCAGACCTCATTGCTGGTTGCGAAGGGGGCCTTTTAAAGTTCCAGCTTTAGGGCCCCCAAAATGTAGGTCTGCCACTCGATGCATAACAACCTACATAAGTGAAAAGGTAACCAAAGGTAATGGGTTGGATTCAAATGGTTGGTTGAGGCCCATGAAACAAGTCAGTTATGACTTAAGTCTGATTGATTCCAGTGAGAACTAAGTTCAGCTTAGTCTAGATCATACCTGTTATAAGCCTGATTTCCGGTATCAAACTGGGGTTCAAAAAGTATTGATTTCGCAAAGTTTCTTCTCATGGAAAAAAACATATACACTACCAGGCACTATGGATCGCTTATCACTGATTCTCTGTACCACCATTGATTGGCGGAGGAAATGCAGACTGATACAGAGCTAGTCATAACTGCCAGGGGCAGTGCATCCCATTTTGCCACTTGAGGCAAGGGCCACCCTGCCTTGCTGCCCACACCGCTGCCTCCGACACCAGCATCTCACATGTTCTGCAAGATCTCATGCAATTTCACCGAGATTTTTCAGGAAATTGGTATGATCTTGTCCCAAATTGGTGCTGGTGAGCAGCAGCCTCACACTGCCTAATGGCTGCGCCAGCCCTGATAACTACCATACTTCCTTAACTTGAGTGTCTTTTCACTGATGGGACCTGCTGTGTTGCCTCTCTAAGCCAGAGTGGTGCACAATTTATAAAGTCAAATGAGGACTGAAGAGACCCAGTTCCAATTCCTGTTTCAGCCATGGAGCTTTCTGGGTGACCTTGGATGGATCATTACTTCTTGGCCTAACCTACACCGCAGGGTTGTTGTGAGGATAGAATGGGGGAACTGTGTTTAGCTCCTTGGAGGAAAGACAGAATATAAATGTCACAATTCAATTAAATAAATGCTGGTCCATTGCCTCCCTCCTCCCAGGTACCTGCCCAACCTTGAGTATGCTATTTCAGTGCCCCTTTCTTGTAGTCGACTAGGCTGGCAGATGAAAAATGTATTACAAATTACAAGGAATTAATTCTTCACATTAATAGATAATTTCCCAACAGTTTGTGGGCTGCTTTGCTTTTTAAAGCAGAACCAAGGGCACGCTTGATGAAGAAAGTTCATCTTGCTTTCCTTTTTAGCTCATTTGCAGTTAGCACAGTTTTAATATTTGCCGGGGCTTGCAGGGGCTACAGAAATCATTAAATAAATTAATGCATTTTCTAGAGAGCTTCAAATCAATGTGCGGTGGCAAGGGGGACATTAAAATATTGTCATTTCTCCCCTAGGCTCTCCAGTAAGTGGGAGTGTAATTTCCCTTTGCTTCCAAAACTGATAAAGAATGATTCAATAAAGAAGGCCTACGGAGTGCAAGCAAAACCCTGCCCTTTTGCAAATGATCTCAAATGTGAGCAGGAGCAATAGAAATAACAGCAGTAGCAACTTGATTTTGATCTCATACTTGGGCAACCAAGGATTTAGTGCTTGCAAGTCATTCTTCGGTCACAGCAGAGTTCATATAAAGAATAATAAAAGCTACAGATCATGGCTACCAATACAAACCAGAAGTGATTACTGTTTATTAACAACAACAATACCTGACACTTAACAGTATTTCATATATGTTATCGTAGTCATCCTTGCAATATCCCTGTAAGATAAACTCGGTATTATTATCTCTGCATTGCAGGTACAGTGGGCAGGTACAGTGGCTGAGTTCCTGTGCAAATGTTCATTGGTGGATGGTCGAAAATGCGGAGGCAGGGTCAGAACTGCTCCTCCTGCCCCCCACCCATGATCTCCACACAGCTGAGATTCCATCTACACAGGGATATACAGTGGTACCTTGGTTCTCAGACGCCTTGCTACTCAAACATCTTGGAACCCAAACACTGCAAACCCGGAAGTAAGTGTTCCGGTTTGCAAACGTTTTTCAGAAGCCGAACATACTCCGTTTTGAGTGCCACACTTCCATTTTGAGTGTCTGTCTGTTTTTGCTATTTATTTTGCTTTTTTGTTTTAGGGCTCTTTTTGTTTTGTTTTTGTGACTGTGTGGAATCCAGTTCAGCTGCTGATTGATTCATTGTGTGACTGCAGTACATTGTTTATTGCTTTCATTTTATGGATCAATGGTCTCGTTAGAAAGTAAAATTCATGTTCAATTGCTGTTTTAGAGGTTGTCTTTAAAAGTCTGGAACGGATTAATCCATTTTGCATTGCTTTATATGGGAAAGCACGCTTTGGTTTTGGAATGGACTTCCGGAACGGATTAAGTTTGAGAACCAAGGTACCACTGTATATCATAGAGGACAAATGCTCTGTAGGTATGAGCTGCACCTTTCATTTCTGCAGGACGTCAGAGCATAACTCGCAACTGTTTTGCGGCATCCATTTTGAGTGCATTTTTCAGGGCTGAGTGTCCCAGTTTGGGGTCTGGATATGTTGGAGGGCATGTCACATATCACAGATGGTATGCAAGTAGGCCCCTGGGCAGATGTGGCTTCAGACATGTGGACTGTAGAAGTGGAGGTGCATATGCACTCCACACATTTTTAGCTCCTTTGTATACCGGACATATGGATGAGATGGAACAGGCAAAAATTACAGGTTTCCCAGTTTGCAGCCACGACACTACAGCAGGAACTTATATTTCCTGCAATAAGATACCAGGTTGCTGTTTTCATGTTAAGTGGTGTAACTGCACTCAGCCTATTTTTGTAGTAAAGTTCTATTTCCAATAGTCATCTTCCATGCTGAAATTATTTCCATGCCCAATACCATAGGCACTAAATAAGCTCTTGCCTTGTGTCATTGCCCTGCCCTGAAGTTCATGCTGCAGTACGAATTGAGCCAACAATCTATTGCCACATTTCATGAGTGGGTGATTATTTATGGTTTACAAATCAGTTTATAAAGCACTTGGGGCCCCATTGTGATGAAAGATGCCAGCTAAATGCAATTTGTTATCATTAGAAGGCAGGAAATCGTGCCTTGCGAATTATATTAGCAGCTAAAGTCCAAGAACAATATTGAAGCCATGGCTTATATTTTCTATCTGTCTTATTTTATCCCTGCTACAACCGTGACTCTTAAAAATAAGTGCCCATCAGAACCCATTAATCACATAGGCAAGAGTGGGCAAAGCACAGTCCTTGTGCCATCTTTCCCTGTTAAGGAACTCACGGTAGAAGCTCAAGAATTACAGCTCTCCTCGGGAAAGTACATTTTTATTCCCTGTGATTATGGAGTTTCAGGTTTGAAAATGTTTCAAAAACTGCAAAGTGAGCAGAGGCCTAAATTCCTTTGCTCTGATTTAGTGATTCCTTTTAGACATGGACCTCCATTGCACACATGTAGCTCCTCATTCATTTTAGTAGTGCAGTGATGTGTGTGCATTTCTTTGAGTACACCAAGTTGGTACACAGTTTCATAATAATAAGTAATAACAAAAATAATAGTCGTACCTTGGATCTTGAACGCCTTGGGTCCCGAACAAATAGGCTCCCAAATGATTGAACTCCGGAAGTGAGTGTTCCAGTTTTCAAACGATTTTCGGAAGCCGAACTTCCAGCAAAGCTTTGGGTCCGAACGTTTTGGAAGTCAAGTGGACTTCTGGAACAGATTCCATTCGACTTCCAAGGTATGACTGTAATAGTTTATTTATACCTCACCCATCTGGCTGGGTTTCCCCAGCCACTCTGGGCGGCTTACAGCATATATAAAAATCTATTCAAAACTGTGCAGGCCATAATCTAGATTTTTTAAATGGCTCTTTATATTTCAGGGTAAGAAGGTTTAAGAGCTGAATATTTAGTTATGCTCTAATGATATGGAAATTATCCAATGACTTGAAAATGTGTACAATTAAAACAGTTTAGCTTTGGCTCTTCCACTCATGGCACTTTGTTGATGCAGCCTCAATGCAAAACAATTTGAGATTGACACTAAAATATTTTTGTTTACTTGAGAAGTATCTGAATCATCTTGTCTGAGGACTCATTTTATCCTAAAGTTGAGATGTGTCAAAAGTGTTCCTATAGATATAGATCTATTTCATAATCCATTGAGTGGGAGGGCTTATTCAAAAAAATGATTCAGGGGAGAAACAATGAAAATCCTTCCTAAAAGTTTTTGGAGGTTGCTATTTACCTTACTTAACCTTATTTGGCAGCCAAGGGTTTTCCACTTTTCCCTTTCTTTTAAATTTCTTTTAAACGTCTCATGGGAATGTCAATAATATACTATGAAACTTGTGTGTGTGCGTTTGTGTTCTGATTTATTTCCAGTTTTATTGCACTTGACAATTAAATATTATATCAGCATTACAGTATATAAAATGTTGTATGCTGCCCAAAAGGTAGTCCTCTGCCGGCCAGACTGAAGGCTATCCATTGAAGACTCATTATAAAAAAGCATAAAGATTTACAACCAATTTAGTGTGTGTGTGTGTGTGTGTGTGTGTGTGAGAGAGAGAGAGAGAGAGAGAGAGAGAGAGAGAGAGAGGTGGGGAAGGGAGAGACATTTGAACAGTTTTAACCAGTGCAGAAGGTACTTATTAATGGACCCTTCACAACAGTTTATCCTGAAAATTCAGTTGTTTTGCAGAACCACAAAGCCACATGTGGTGTTTTCTACTAATTGAATTGCTCTTAGTAATCATTATCCTTATTGAGAATTCAAAGCACTTCACATGCAAGACCTTGTTGTAATGCTCACAACAACACTGTGAAGAACACCAGTCTTATTATAATCCTCATTCTGCAGATGGATGCCAAGGCTAAATGGCTTGTCTACCGTCACCTGTGAGTTGATGGCGGAGGTGAGATTTGATAATGAAACTTCCCCATTTGTTGCCCAGTCTCTTATCCATTATCACATACTAGCACATGCAATAAGTCACTCTGAGTTAATTCAGACTGATTCCTTGGTATAGGGCTGCAGCCTTAGTCCCTATGGCGGTGCTCTATGGTGTGGGCATTGTGGCCCTGATCTTTAGGTGCAACCTTAATGTGTGATGTGAACACAAGTGCTTATTTGTCATCATCCTTTCAGTTCAAAACAGGGATGGAAAGAATACAAAATAGGGATATGCCATCTACAATGGCTTCACATGTTAAGTTGGCCTAGAACAATAGGTAGCTCCCTTATACCGAATAAGACCGCTGGTCCACTTGGCGTAGTATTTATCTGAACTAAGGATGGGGAACCGTTTCCACCCAGAGGGCCACATTCCCTCATGGACAATATTTGGGGGGCTTGACACTGTTGGATGGGACCAGTGGCCAAAAGTGGTGGACCAGAAGGAAGTGTGGGTGGAGCAGCAGATGGACAGCAGGGACTCGCCCACACTTGTGCTGGTCCCATACCTAGAAAGCAAGGGTCCAGTTGGTTTTCCTCTTGCCCTGCTCCTTTCCTCCGAAAAACCCACTCTTTAGTGCTAAATTGGATAAAACTCAAATTGCTGTTTGCTCTGATTGAGTGCTAAAGAGTAGTTTCCCATGGGGGGAAATAGCAGGGCAAGAGGACGTGTAAACCCTAGGCTACATTCTAGGCACACCAAAGCCAAAGGTTTAAATGTGTGTGTGCGCGCGCACACACACACACACACACTGACACCTTTATTCGCCACTCATGGAAGAAGCTGGATACAATCCAGCCACGTAGAATAATAAGGCAAGTAGCCTGATAATGTCTACTTTATTCTCTAGTATATGAGGCTGCCAGTATTTTAGAGCATCTTCCACTCAAGACATGCTTCTCCTTGTCAACCATCAGGTTAGCAGTTAATGAATATAGTCTACCAGCACATTATTATATAGAAGTGTATAATTTTCCCCATCTAATGATAGATCATTTCTTTAAGCTTCTGAGAAGTATGTAATAATTTTTAATTATTAAAAATAGGGCTTTTTGCAAAGGTTTTTTGTAATTATGCATTTAGATACACTGCTTTAGAAAAAAAACATTATTTGCAGGTTTTTTTTTAAAAAAATAAATCAACAAATGAAGGGTGCAAAGCCCTGAAAATAGTGTATTGTAATGTGCTTTATTTCAAGCCCAAAATGCCTGCTTTTCAAGAAAATTAATACCCTGACAAGGAATTGTGATTAGGACAGATATAGTCTGTGACTCAAGTAGGCCACTTAAATCATCTGGTGTCAAACAATGAAGAGGACTTCTTTGAAATTGTTTTATAATTTCCAACCCATTCAAAGACTGCAGTCCTGGGCAAAACAGTGTTATCCTTAAAACACAAAGTGGTTGATATGGGGGGGGGGGGAATTGTTTGCCTACACAGCACTCTAAGGTATTCAATGCATGAGCCTCTCTAGCTCAAGAAGCCTTCAGTGATTAGTTGAACCACATTACATTAGACAGAAACACCAAAGGAGTGAGCACTAGCTACAGACAATTGATAGCACATGATCCTGTTCATCTAATCACTCCACTCTTCAGCTGAAGAGCACTAATTCCTTTGCAAGGCCCACATGAAGCAACACCCCTTCAAAGCCTATCTCTATGAGATAACGCAGCACTGTATAATAGAACCTATTTCTTCCATCACTTTCAAAGGGCAGAGGTACATTCACAGACATTACACCAAAATCCATGAAAATGGAACCATCTCTGAATGATTGATTTATTCTCTGAGTAAGGGCAGATCTACACTCATGGTTTTTAACGTTAAAGGTAAAGCTAAAGGTACCCCTGCCCGTACGGGCCAGTCTTGACAGACTCTAGGTTGTGCGCCCATCTCACTCAAGAGGCCGGGGGCCAGCGCTGTCCGGAGACACTTCCAGGTCACGTGGCCAGCATGACTAAGCCGCTTCTGACGAACCAGAGCAGTGCACGGAAACGCCGTTTACCTTCCTGCTAGTAAGCGGTACCTATTTATCTTCTTGCACTTTGACGTGCTTTCGAACTGCTAGGTTGGCAGGTGCTGGGACCGAACAACGGGAATGCACCCCGCCGCGGGGATTCGAACCACCGACCTTTCGATTGGCAAGCCCTAGGTGCTGAGGCTTTTACCCACAGCGCCACCCGTTAAGGAACGTTAAGGAAGGGTTAAAGAATGGTTTTGATAATGTCCTACATTTTATGTTCATAACGCGTTATTACCTTATCTTTTTTATCGCTTATTTTTTAAACATTTTATGCTGCTATATCGGTGAAACACTGCTCATATGTCCCTATGTAGTGTTTCACCTATATTTTTTTACTTCATTCAAACTCCGACCTCCTTCCAATAGTATTCGAGCCACAGATAACAAAGGACATGGAAGGAAAGAAGAATTAAAATGTGACACCTGGGGGTGGAGCAGAGCAACCAGGAAAGAAACAGCGTTTTGGAAAATGGTGTGGCTGGGTATTACTTACATTTGACAAAACAAACCAAGGTAAAACAATGTTTTAATTAACAAGTATGCCCTGTGACATTTTAGAATAACATATCTAACAACATTCTAATAGGAGGAAATAACGTTAAACAAGTCAGTGTAGATCCAGCCTAATTTATCCAGGGTACAGCCAGGGTTGTGGTAATGGGAAACGGGTGCTTTAATTCTTTATCCCATGCTGTTTTCCCAAATGAAACTGCCCTTCAGGTGAAAGCTTGCAGATGCTCATATGGCAACACGTTATTTTCCTGTGGCTAATAGCAAATTGAGGTATGGTTTAAATTTATTTACTAAAAATATTTGCAGATGCTCATATGCCAACATGTTCTTTTCCTGTGGCTAATAGCAAATTGAGGTATGGTTTAAATTTATGTACTAAAAATATTTGCATGCCACTCATTAACCAAGGTTTTGTGAGTGCCTTGCACTAAAATGGCCCCAAACCATAAAAAAGAGAAAGCCAGCATTTTTTTAAGACAGAAAAAAATTGAAACCAATCAACACAATAAGTCTCATAAGCAGATCTTAACACTCTCAACATACCAAAGCCTTCAAAATATTTTAAAAGCCACTAATCTCTAAAAGTCTGAGAGAATATTAAAGAATGTCTTTACCTAGGGTTGAAAAGAGTACAAAGGATATTTGGCAGGTGCTACCACCAAGGCCCCCTTCCACGTAGCCACCCACCACACCTTACCTGACAAAGGGACCTGGAGAAGGTTCTCAGAAGATTATCTCATGTACTGGATATTCATTCTATTTATAAGTCACCTCTAGGTGTCAAAAAAAACTAAGTGTATGTGATGAACTGTCCATAAGTGAGTCAGACATTTCAAAGTTAAAACAAGCACTTTGAGCTGGACCCAGAAATGGACTTGAAGTCCACCAGTGTAAAGCACAAAAATCTCCAAGTCAATAGGACCCATAAGTAAGACAGAGTGGATGTTATAAACAAAAATGAGGGTACAAAACATGGTCACAATACATAAAACATACATAAAATGAATTAGAAGAATAGTACATATGAAGATGTGTAAGGAAGAAAACACGCATGAATGCAAGTGCATATATTGATTGTGCCATTGCAATCTTCCCCAGTGAGTGCAGCCTGCTTACACCATACAAAGGATACCTATGGCTAATTTCTGATTACCTTGGGTGTCCTTTGTATTGTGATAAATGCTTGTATTGTGTGTACTTGCTCAGTGTACGCGTGAAGCAATGTTGCCCAATGTGGATATGCTAGTTTGGCTATGCTCAAAGAGTCAAATTCTTCCTCAGTTCCAGATGAATGGCTTCATTGGTTAGCCTGGGCTAGCCAGTAGCCCAAGCCAAATAATAAATCAAGTAAGAGCTACAGCATTTTAAACACAGAGCACACCCAATATCTACTTATTCGTATTAGTACATGGAGGGAAGAGAAAGCATCATCTCCTGCATTTTTCCAGCTCCATTTCTTCCTTCCTTTTTTTGCCTGCACAAACCAGCCATTGACCAAATAAAGCTACAGTATACATTTTACCCTTGCATTTAAATTATTAGATCTTTAGCAGAATTTTTTACTGATAACCAGGGCTTGGAAAAGTTCTCACCTATCGCATCTTAAGCACCATTTGCCTTATGTGCAAAGGTAGCTTCAGCCTTAGCCTAGGGCTGCCTGACAGAGTAAGCGATGGCTGTGCTGGAAAGAAAAATGGCTGTGTCTTGATTTATCATTTGCTTCCAATTTATTGCCGAGGCAAAAAATGAAGCCTCTTTGAGGTAGTAGTAGTAGTCTTGTTCCCAGCTTTTGATTAACCTGTATCATCAAACTTCCTCCTTGCCATAGGTATTATACAAAGTGTTTAGATAATGTAGTTTAACAAACCCGTGGATTTCAGCTAGAAATTTAGTGTCATGTAAATGTTGTTATCTACTGCTGATGGATTCCTTGCAGACTGATTTCAACGTCAGCTTTATGGTGCGGGGGGACAAGGAGGGAACAACTACGGTGAAGTGAATAAAATTTGTATGTGCTGGCATATCAAAAGCAATGTATAGAACTGTGCACTTGCTGAGGGTACCAGAATAATGCTAGGTCAGAACTGTAGTGCCACTCACCAGATGATGCCTCCACTAAGAGCCTTGACCTTTAACGGCCTATTAGCAATTAAAAGATTATTATAAAGTGCATCAAATAGAAAATACATTCTGAGTTAATTATGACAAGGTGGGCCTGCTTCTAGCTGTCACCATACACTTTTATCGCTTCAAAACAAAGATTAATCATTGTTAATTGCTGGCAGCAGCTTTCACATCCTAGTTAGTGCTAAACATGGGGCATAACTCATAATGGCCTATATATCTATCCAGAATAATTAGTTCAAACAGGTATTCAAAGGGGTTTGCTGTGCTTTCTCTCTCACACATTTGCTCCTGTCTCTCTATCTGACTCAAATGCACCTTTGCATTACATCGGTGATATTGACTCATGGACCATGGAGCTAGATTACTGCAATGTGTTTACGCCTCAGAAACTTCAGCTACTGCAGAATTCAATGGCCAGGTTGCTCACGAGGGCAAGGTGGTTTGAACATATACAGTATACCAATCATGGCCTGGCTGCCAATTAGTTTTCAGGCACAATTAAAAGTGCTGGTTTTGACCTATAAAGCCTTAAATGGCTCAGGACCGCCATACATCAAGGACCGCCTCTCTCCATATGAACCTATCCGGACCCTGAGACCATCTTCTGAGGTCCTTTTTCATGTGCCTCCTCCTTGAGAGATCCAGAGGGTGGCAACATGAGAACAGGCCTTTTTCTGCAGTGGCTCCCTGCTTGTGGAATGCCTTCCTGAGGGAGGTTTGGCTGGTGCCTTCAATATACACCTTTAGGAGCCAGGTGAAGATGTTCCTCTTTAAGTAGGTCTTCGGCTGATTGGCATATTTAAATATATTTTGGAAGAGGGGATTATTGGTTTTTGTTCCTATTTTTATTGTGTATTTTGTAGTTTTTATATTGTAACTATATGTTGTGAACTGTCCTGAGATCTATGGGCATATGGCAAGACAGACATTTAATAAATAATAATAGTAGTAGTGAACAGTAGGAATTTCACCCAAAATGAAACTTATTACTGCCAAGAATAGGGCTGTCATACGTCCGGGGGGAATTTCCGAAAATTACTAAAATGTCCAGGAAAACCCAGATGTATGGCAATCCATGTTTTTTGGCAAATTTCTTTTTTAAAAAGGTAAAAAACTTCAAAATAGCCAAGGTCTTCAAAAAGGGTGTATGTCATATCTCTAATCTCAGACTAGAGGTGTATGGAAATCACCAGGCACATTTTGTCAACCATATTGAAATGCTGAATATGTGGATGGGCTATGCTGGTGTAGCTCCCACATACAGGTTCAGCCATGGATCCCCAGTTCTTTCAACCCAGCTCTGCTGGTGCTATGGTATGAAACAAACTCCTCTTCAGTTACCCCATCTATACAATGAAAATCATAACAGCATACCTCATGACATGTGATGCTTAATGAGATAAAACAAAAACAAAAAAACACATTCCCCAGTAAGCGTAAGTGAGCAGAGCCATTTCTCAACACAAAGATTGGGGCGTCATCTTTTATCGAAAATTTATTCGAAAGCCCTTTGTTGTGAATGGTTCAAAAGAAAATCTGGCATGCTGGACACATAATGGTTGTAGGAGTGCTGCACACCTTCCAGAGCCATTCACAAAACCTGGTTTCGTGTAGATTTCCCTGCATGGGAGAGCTGACTCAAAGTTACCTTGTGTGAGAAAATGGCTGCATGAATTGCCATTAGGCTGTAATCTAGCAACCAACTACGCTATGATGTTGCTGACATCAGCGACACTTTCATGTTCATAATTGAATGCACACAGACAGAAGGAGATACACATAAACAAACCACTGACAGCTGCTACAACTGAAGAATGGGGAGGCAAAACAAGTGCACATAACATACAATGCTGGGATGTTGCTTAATATTGCATCCTTTCTCTCTCACTGACATGAACTGGCAGGGAGGAGGAAGAGGATACCAGAAAAGGATATAGCTGGGACTGGGACACACTGGGGACAGCAGGGGATGGAGAAAGAAGTACTCACAGGGTGCTGGAGGATGGGTGAGAGGGTGCACAGGAACCAGGGCAGCAGGACCCAGAGCCAGAGGGACTCCTGTCTCTATGAACACAGCCAGCTCTGAGGCATATGGAGCAGTGGGAGGGGCGTTCTAGAAGGCTGGGAAGGCAAGGGCCCACAGCTGGCCAGGTGGGCTCGTTAGCTCTGGGAGGAGTTGTGTGATTCCTCAGCCAGAGTAGGCTTGGAACAGGTGAGGGCCATATTCCTCATCAAGCCCAGATGCTGCAATCAGCTTGCAAAAGTACAAAAGGGAAGTGGAGCTGCAGTGCTCAACTGTCCTTGTTGGTGGGCCTTGGCTTGGGGTTCAGGACACACAAGCATGCACATATGAATATGCAACACAGTCCAAAATGTTCCAATTCACACAGGCTAAATAGAATTAACTTCTGGGTTCATATACTAAGCATTCAAACCAGCAGATACAAAATGTATATGCTTGATTTGTTTTAAAACTTACACTCCATGAATCCAAGATCTTTCCTGGGGAGGTAAAAGCCAGTTCAGACTCTATCAGAATATATGTGAAGTTAGATTTATATATAGTTTTTAAAAAACCTTTTATTTTGCCTGATGGACATCACTTGGCAATTGCTTATACTGACTTTGCTTCTGCATGTTGATGCCCATTCAGCTTGTTTGGTAATATTGTTAGCATCTTTAAAATCATATTGTCTTCCTGGTAGTACAGCCCATAGTTGCCTTTGTCTGGACTTAACCATCCGAGGTCCTTCACGTTTTATCTTTACAGCAATAAAACTGCTAGCAAACTTGCAAAGCTAAGCAGGTTCCGGTATGCTTTCAAATTGGATGGGGGACTATATTGCAGGTGGTTGGACTCGATGACATGCAGTGTCCTGTCCAATTATACAACTCTATGATTCTACTGTATATAGAGGGTCAGTACACAAGTGGTAGTCAGCATGGGGAAAATATTGTTTAAGGAATATGGATTATCCATATGCGAAGTTACTAATTATAGTCGCTAAATGGAGTCTGTTGTGTACATAGGAGCCAACTCCTAGGAGCTGAGGGGGCTTCAGCCTCCCCAATAAATTATTTGAGGGTGCTGCCCCCCCCCCCGAGTTTGTAGGTATTGCCATTTGAATGGTGCGCCATGTGATCAATTATGTAGGGTGGGGATTATCTGCTCCCCCCCAATATTTTATTTAAGTTGGCATCCTTGGTTGTGTGGAAACATTTGTCATCTTCCAAGTGGGAGTCAGAAGGCATAGATCAGCCTTGAAGCTTCAGCTGATGAACATTGTATCCATTCCTGTGCTACTGAAGTCAAACAATTCCACAAGACCAGGTTAAGTTATTAAGTGGATGTAGGCTTCCTAAGTCCTCTTTGCTGAGTCTCAAGCTGTGGTATCAAGTCAGAAGAATGCCTCTCCACAAACCTGGTGGTTTCTTGTGGCAGGTAATATACATAAGATTTAATGATGACATTCTCACAGGTAGTTTCTTGCATGACATGGTGAGGTTCTGTGAAAGATACCTTAGAAGCATTTTTGTGTGTCAGTAAATCAAAGGGTCTTCATTTCTTACCAAGAGTTATTTTGTCATGCAACAATTTTCCCGTCAATGAAGAAGGAGAAAGGCTCTCTGGAGATAATCATTCTTCAATTTTTGATGCCATAGATTTTCCCCATTTTCTGTGACTCATACCGTTCTCCTGGTGAATTCAGAGGGAGAAAGGGCCAGCACTTGTTCTTTCAGCAGACCTTTCATCACTCTCCAACATTTTTTCATTACTGTACCCAATTTATCACTCAGAAAACAGAGATGGGGAGGGGGGAGCTGTAGATACTGAGCCTTGGAGATATATTTGTTGCCTGTAGCTTGATGGTAGTAAAAAAAAAGCAAGAAAGGGAGGAAAATAAGGCTGCCATTTCTGTTGATTTGTTTTCCAAAGACTGGATTCAGGGCTGGGTGAGGTGAGGAAAAGTGAAGTACAGTGGTACCTTGGGTTAAGAACTTAATTCATTCTAGAGGTCCGTTCTTAACCTGAAACTGTTCTTAACCTGAGGTACCACTTTAGCTAATGGGGCCTCCCGCTGCCGCCATGTGATTTCTGTTCTCATCCTGAAGCAAAGTTCTTAACCCGGGGTACTATTTCTGGGTTAGTGGAGTCTGTAACCTGAAGCGTCTGTAACCCGAGGTACCACTGTAAAAGGAGATAATTTATCAGTCAAACCTTTCCAGTTTCCTGACTCAATTAGAATGGCTAAAAGCCTTTTAACGTGATAGGAGCATAGGATTTGGCATATCTGATTAGATTAGTAGTCCATCAAGCCTAACCTCTGCCAGAAAGGGATAGAAGGAAAATATACACCCACCTCAGTTCCCTGCCTGTCATGGAACAAATGTGCAACTTGGTACACTTTTTGCCACCTACCCACCTCTTACAAAATCAGCTGCAAAGGCCAAGATAAGATTTCCACTGATTAATTAGAAATACTTTGAGTTTTATATTGTGAGCTTCTTTGTGCAGGATTTGTTTGCCTTGCACAGCCTCTACTGAAAAAAATCATTACCTGCATTGTGGCACAATAATGCCACTCAGACCATTTCCTAAAATAACCAAGCTGTTATTTAATTATATACTGACATGTTTGTGATCAATTTTTTTAGTGATTAATAAAAGCATAATTCTTGGCAAACTGATTGTGTCTTGAGGATTCGGTAACTCTGCTCTGCATCTTATTCATTTTCTTTCAACTACAAAACCCCATTTAATCCATTCTGAAGCTGAGCTCAAGACAGACCAAATGACAGTATTGGGGAGGGGTGCCCCCCTCTCTTTTACATTGTACTAGCATCCAATATTACATTCTCCTAGTTTGCAAAGAAACTTTATGTGGAAATAACAGCAACACTGGGGTGCCTTCCAAAAGACGAGTGAGCCCCCTGGGGGCTCTAAAAATGTAGCAAGCCTATTGGGGAGATTTCAGATGGGTTGTGGGATCAGTGCTCCTCATGCATGCAAGCTTTTCACATTAAGGATAGAATAAAACAAATGCCTTCTACTGAGTTTGGGTTCAATATATTGAGACAAGAGTTAACGTGGTGGTTTCATTAATTAGCAGCAGCAACAACAACAACAACAACAAGCTTTCTGCTGGTGCTTTTTCAGCCAGTCAAGCTTCCCCCACCTCACAACTTTCTCCAGGGATCTCACAATGTTTCTTGTAAACAAATGTTTGTAAATTACTATAATCTCTACATCTCCTTTTACCGAAACAAAAAGTAACAAGCACCAATAGCCAACTATTCTGGACAGGAGAGGCTACTTGCACATCACTCAGGAGTACATCTTACTACTTACTTCCCTGCTCCATGCCAGGCTTCTCAGCATGGTTCTGTAAGTCTCTGTGGAACATTCACCTTCCTTCCTGACCACTGGGACGTGTCACTTTCCTCTACGCTGCCTCCTTTCATGTTGTCCTGGAGAGCAACTTGTTTTCCATCTTGCTCTTGAAAACACGCAAAAGGTGTTGATGTACAACCTGCCCTGTTCCCATCTACTGGAATGACTGGATCACTTTTTGGCAGTGATATACCTACAATTACTCTAGAAAGTCACTCCTTGATCTTTCTGAACTAAATCATAGGTGCAATTAGCTGCTGGACTGTGCTGCTCTATTCCCAGATAGCGGAGCTGTAATTTTTCATGCATACTTTGTTACCTGGTTGCAGACCAGGGCCCTCCTTTGCTTTTTTGTAAAAAATGTGTTTTTGCTGTTTCTTCAGAGCTTCTTGCTTCATACATCAGTAGGCAAACTCAGCCCTCCAGATGTTTTGGGACTACAACTCCCATGATCCCTAGCTATCAGGACCAGTGGTCAGGGGTGATGGGAACTGTAGTCCCAAAACATCTGGAGGGCCGAGTTTGCCTATGCCTGTCATACATCGATGTGGCCATGCCATGTAAGTAATTCTTCAGCTATGGGTAGTATAAAGCTTATCCTTCGACCTCTAAATAATTGTGTTGGGGACCAATCATTGTTCAATGCTGTACTGCAGTAAGCCAATAATGCTTTATATATAAATCTCTATGGTCAGTTGCTTTTTTCATTGGGTTTTAACTGTCTGGACAGACATTTCTGTGGGGCCACTGGTTTGTGGGTAATGGGGACTAGATGTTCTTTGATTTAGAGTGCCAGTCCTGCTTAAATTCAGAACTGGAAAACTAAGGCACGTTGCCTTCAGGCAGGCTGTCACTGATGCACTGCTTATACCACTCAGATTGCAGATATCTGCATGCAGATAACAACAATAACTATCTAGTATGTCTGTGGATTCCAAGTAAGGAGCTTGGTACTTACCTTCTCATATGCTCTCTATCATACATGGTGTGGATATACAGGCTACATGGCCCCTCATGCCCTCTTCTTACATTTTGCAATTCCTAAATGACTTTCATGAACTTTTCTGAGCATTTCATGCCAGAGAGTCTTTGGAAACACTGCCTTACTAATAGGGATGGAGGGAGCTATCAGTTTCGGTTCTCTCCGTTTCTCATTTTTACAATTTTAAATTCAGTTTGTGAACTTGTGGGTGGTTGTTTTTTTTTAATTCTCATGAAAAATTATTAGTGCAAATTTATGCATTTTTGAAAAAAAATAATTCCCTAATATAATGCATTATTGTTTGTTATTTTCACCAATACTGTCATGTTTATGCACACTTTCTCCTAAAAGATGCATATATATATTTTTGAAATATTGTTTGGTTGGAGAACTGCACTACAAACTTTGGATAGCTGTGAATTTAGAAGAATAGCTGTGTTTCAGTTTGCTTATTGTTTCATAAAGTTCAAACTTGATAGCTTCATCTTTAAATGCACAGTGAATCGAATTTCTCCTACATTCCCTCTTGCTGCCTTTGAAAATCAGCCCAACTATTACTGAGAGGTCATGCCTGCAGTTCCAATAGTCCCACAGGCTTGGATCACAGCTGCATCAGTCCTCTGGCCAAGATTCATGTATAAGTTCTTTCAGGACTCCTGTGGCATCCTAGTTCTCTGTTCCTGTTTTGATTTGCTATAATTTTCTGTCGGCTATGGGAAGTAACTATACTATCAGAAGCCTGCACTTCCATATCAGAATTATGCTCTGGGTACAATGAAGGTTGTGTGGCCCTGGAAATTGCATCAGCTGTAAACATCAATTTAACAGGTGTGTAAGACACAGTGGAGCCACATTTTCTGTCTCAAAGTACAGTCATTTAACTGCTTCTCACACAACACTATCAGAGGTTTATTCGTTTCTACTTGCTCCTTCTGTCTTTAGGAAAACTGGTGAAATATCTGGTCAGTGAATTCAATAGTTCTTTTTCAATCTGTGCATATGTGGTTGCCAGTTACCACCATGGTTCTGCATAATCACTGCACTTAGCCCAGCTGCAAGATACCACAAGAAATCTTGAGTGGCTTACCAGGGTCACAGAATTTTAATACATACAGGGGTTTTGCTAAGTTCCATTTTAAATATGATCCATGTTTGTTCCTCTGGTGCACCCTGTATCATCTGTTTGTTTTCAAAGTGCCCAGAGTGGTGCTGCTTTAGATGGCAATTTCAATATCAATTTCCAAGGGGAAACCTGCCCAGGAATCATTGTATAGCTTTCTCGGACTGGATCTATGGCATCATTTCAATACCCCCAGCCTGTCAGGTTTTACCCTCCTCATTACACATCACAACTGCCAATAATGTCAGTTGTTGTTGTTTATTAAAATTGTATATTGCCTTTCATCCACAGATCTTCTCAACATAAAATTACAATATAAAAATTCAGTGATTCCAAATGCACTTTTTATTTAATTTCCGATTTGCTGCTCTTGTTGCACTTAGAACTTTCCAAAGCCTCAGATCATTTTCAGGTTTCGCAGAACCTCACACAATGATATAATCAACTGAAGAGTCTGTTCTATGTGCTAATATATCATGTGTATGATTCTATGGTACATTTCAGAAGTTGAACTGACACCAAATGGGAGCTGCAGAATGTGATACCTCCCCAAGGGGATATTGAATGTGCAGCGTTTGGAGCTATCCTCTGTGAGTTTTGACTGCTAAAAGCCAGAGGAGGCATCAAGTTAACTGAGGGAAAAGGCATTTGCAAATTGTGAAATAATTTCCTCTCTAGTGGAGAGTTTGAAATGCTTCCCCCTTGATAGGCTTGTTAAGTGCTTCTGGGATCAAGGCAAACTGGTAATTTACCATTAGGTTTCTCTACAATGACTAGAGAGCTCACCAGTTCTTTGGGTTCCTCAATCTTTCCTATGACTTGTAAAGCCTCCATCCTTGAAAGCTCCTCTCTGTCATCAAGTGAAAAAGGCACTTTTCCGCATGGATGGATCAGTGGGGAAATTTATTTATTCATTTGGATGGTATGTTTGTCTGGTAAGCAGCCAAGTTCTTCAAATATATCTTGATAACTCAAAATCAATGCCTTATATTCCTGTTCCTCGCTGGTTTCATGGCCAGTACTCATTTAATAAGGTTAAACTTCTCACATGCTGCCAAACCTAAGATTGGAGTCACTTGTTTAAGAACTATAATAAATTCCAAGTTATACACAATGTCTTCATCTCTGATCCTGGCAAATAGCATCTTCTTACTGGTACCTTTACTGCAGAATATTTGTTGGGTGTATTTTTGGCCTAACTTGAGTGTATTTCCTAATCTTCTTTGAGTGACATATTAACCTGAACACCCATGTCAACCTTAAAGGACACCTTTGCTACTTATACTTCCGTGGGCTGATACAGAAGATGCAGTTTTATACGGGTGGAGTAGAATTATGCAGCGAGAAGGGAAGGAAGTACCATTGGTTCCTCCCCCCTTCCCTTCTCGCTGTGTAATTCTACTCCACCTGCATAAAACTGCATCTTCTGTATCAGCTCAGCAACATGCACCTGAGGGTTCAGCACTTGTGATCTACAATATTTTGCAAAGTGGCTGTGCTTGCCACAGTTACAACAGGCTTCACTAACTACAGCACACTGTTTTTGACTATGCTGCATGTCAGTTTCTGTAAGATGGCTCAAGCCCTGTTTACTTTCCCAGAAGCTTTCTACCTACTACACTCCCTTTTTCACTGCTGTTGTGCTTGTTGCTGCTTTTAGTGCATGGGCAACCCCTTCAGCTAGCCTCAGTTCTCTTGCTTAGGCCCACACTACTGTTGCTGCTCTACATATCTTGAGAGTTTTTTCCTATCTTTAGATTCCCCCAAACGTTACAAATAAGTCTATTTCTGATGAGAGAGCCTTTTAGGGCCTCAAAGTCACAGGTCTTGCTAAGGATTTTTGTAGCATGGTGCTCTATATTTTCATTCGTTTTCTCCATGCATGTAAATAATCTATGGCTTTCAAATGTCTCTTTTTGGGTATATGGTATTCCTCAAATGCTTACATTACTGCAACCGCTTTGTCCTTCTGCAGACTGGAAATTATTGTAAATGCTTCCTCCCCCATCACATGCAGTACTGATGATTTTACTCTATCAGATTTTCCTTCAGCCCCTCTGGCTGTCTGATAAGAGTTCAAATCTTTGCTTGAACTTTCTCCAGTTTTCTGTGATGTTTCTAGACATCTACAGGGGGTGGGGGGTTGTAAAAATTCCATAGAAGGCTGGCAGTTCTATTGCTGGATGGAAACCAGGCCACAGATTTTTGGGTGGGGCCTATCTTGCCCACAGTGCCCTGCAGTCCCAAGGCAGAAGAAAGCTACACACTCCTTCAGAAGCCTTGCGGCTCCACTCCTGACACCATGTAATAAGGTTGGGTTCAATATCTTCAGACAAGCGTTAACATAGTGGTTTCATTAATTAGCGATTACAACAGCCAGCTTTCTGCTGGAGCTTCTTCAGCCACTCAGGCTTTGCCCCCTCACAGTATTCTCCAGGAATCATCACCAAACTCCCTCCCTGATGTTTCCAGTAACAAAATGTCTCTAAATTACTACAGTCATCACATAACCACCCACAACTTGCAACCGCATTCTCACATAGCAAATTAGGGTGGCTGCTTTGGTGCTATTTTAGGGGTCACAATTCAACCACTGAACCAGTGAAACTTTTTTTAGAGACAGGAAGGGGTTACCATGATGCCTTCTTGCTTTACCCCCTTTCTTTCAAAACTACACCCCTTTTTCCTATAGCTTTGAAAAGCCACCAATTCTGCCTCCCCTTCTAGATTGTCTCTAGGAAGGAAGCTAGGCTTGAAGAGAAAGAGTTGCAGGAGTGAGAAAGGATAAAGAGGACATTTCCCCCTTTTCATCCCTCCAAGTCTATATAGTTGTGCTAATGTAGTCTTGAGATGCTTTAACTAGGGATGATTTCTGGAAAGGTTTTGTGGAAGGGGCAGAGGAACCCAGGATGACAAAATGCTTTTAGGATGCACCCCGTTATTTTGACTGATTGTAAACTGTTCAAACAGATTTTAATATATTATATTTTTTTACACCCATATGTGTGAGTATGGAAATCACATTCATTCAAAAGGAGCATTCACTAATTACTCTATCCACAGATGTCATTTTTGTACCTAAATAAGACCTTAAACCTTTTCATTCTCAACTAGGAATATTTACAGGCATTGAAAAGGAAACTGTAGTTGTGAGTGCAAATATCCATTTGCACTTCGTTTTCAAGGATAATTTCCAAAGCCACACATTTTTAAGTAATTGGTCTGTTGTGAAATGGAGGTGCAAACTGTACTCTCACTCTACTTTCTGCATTTTCAATGAAACATTGCCACACTCTGGTACATGAAAGCCACAGAAGTCCCCCCACCCAAATAATAATAATAATCAGGAAGTGCCACAATAGTTCAGACACCAGCACCTGAAGTCTTAGTAGGGTGACCACATGCAAAAGAGGACAGGGCTTAATAGTTTGTATAGAAGAAGGAAGGTTATTAGCTGTAGCTTGCCCGAATTCAACTGTTGAAATTCCTCCTTCTACAAAACAGTTGAGGACTCAGGAGCCCTGTCCCCTTTTTTGCTTACCTTCGGATTAAGGCTGCGTATACGCTGTATACCTTTAGAGCAGATTTTCCAACTCAACGAATTCTGGGCACTGTAGTTTGTTAAAGGATGCTGGGAATTGTAACTCTGTGAGGTGTAAATTACGGTGCCCAGAATTCTTTGTGGGAGAAAGTGTGTTTCAAATGTGCTTTAAGGTATAGTGCATACGTAGCCTAAGCTACACATTAATGTATTATCAAATCCCTGGCCCAATGTGAAGCTGTGGAGCTACATGTTCATTTTTTTACCTTAAGCACTTACAGGTATAGCATGGGGATGGTGCTGCTGCGTTCCCTACCTCTACTCCCAAATATTCTAGTCATATTTAGCATACATGTATGGTTGTGTGAATATGGGTAGGTTTCAGATCTGACCACAATGAAGCAGGAAGAGGTAAACTCCCTCTTCCATGTGCTGCATTCCCAGTAAAGATCCCCTCTCTCCACATGCACACTTGCAAGTAATTCAAGTATGCATTGGGCTTAACATAGAGTCTGGTCCTCAGTCCACCACATTCCTTGGAAGAACACAGGAAGCTGCCTTATACCAGACTACAATTCCCATCATCCCTGACCACTGGTCCTGCTAGCTAGGGATGATGAGAGCTGCAGTCCAAAAACAGCTGAAGACCCAAGTTTGGGAAATGCTGATCTATCAGCATTTTATGCACCAAAAGGCTGCAGTTCTCCAGTGCTCAAGAGATGGGTCTTTTTCACCTCTATGAAGAAATGCCAGGGATTGAACTTGGGATCTGCCTAAAACATGCAGAGCACGTGCTTTTCCACTGAACTGTGGCTCTTCCACTTTCTGAGGCTTTGCTTCTATCTTGGGGAATATCTACTGTGGGAATTTGGGTACTTTCCCTTACAGATCTATATAGTTATTTTGACATGGCCACTTAGAAGCAAAGCAGTCAGTTTAATAAGTTTCACTTTTCTTTCCAGTTTTTAGCAGTTCCCAGGCAGGAATCAAGAGAAACTCCATCTTGATTCTAATAACATTTTCAACTAACCCTTTATTGCTGTGAAATGATTACAGTTTGGTTACCATTGTTTGCTTTTCCATTAGCCTATGACTATATATTAAAAAGTACACAGCACGAAGGGAGTGACTGAGACCATAATTGCACTACAGACAAAAAGAAGTTTAACTACCCAGGGTTATTCCCAAGGAGCCACAGTTCTATCTGGAAAGCTAGGAATCGCTAATAGAAATTTCAAGGCACCCTCATAAAACTGCAATAAAACTACTGCACCTTCGGTTTGCTGCTATCTGTAATCTCTTTTTCTGAGAAACAGAAGGTACTTTGCAGTGATGCAACAAACAGTTTAAAAGTCTCAATAAATTTGGTTAAGCATTCTATTTGCCACCTGTAAGAATGACGCTTGCACCATATATTATGAAAATGTGTTAACCCATGCATCCCAGTGTGGTGTAGTGGTTAAGAGCGGTAGACTCGTAATCTGGTGAACTGGGTTCACGTCTCCGCTCCTCCACATGCAGCTGCTGGGTGACCTTGGGCTAGTCACACTTCTCTGAAGTCTCTCAGCCCCACTCACCTCACAGAGTGTTTGTTGTGGGGGAGGAAGGGAAAGGAGAATGCTACCCACTTTGAGACTCCTTCAGGTAGTGATAAAGTGGGATATCAAATCCAAACTCTTCTTCTTCTTCCCACAGTCGGGTGCTGCACTTCTTTGTTAAAGCCAGCTTTTGACAGGCTTCCATCCTTAGTTGAAAGACTCAGAATCTCAGCTCAGGAAAGCCCCAAAAGCTTTATTGATAAAATCAGCACACCATTTCAGCATCAGCTAAAAGTCCTGTGGTTCATAAGCATAGTTCTAGGATACAAAGCTAGGCTTTGTATCAGTGTCCCAACACCTGACAAGCTGCTTCTGCTCCTCTTTTAAAGGGTAGATGGGACAAGTCAGTCATGCAGCTTTCCCAAATGAGAAGACTGTGCTTGCAAGCAAGTACTCCTTAGAAGTGGGGCTGCTAGGTCTGTTTGTGCCGGCACAGATGACAGCTCTTCCTTGGCAACAGGATCTAAGTCCAGCCCTTTGACTCTCCCTCAACTTCCAATTCAGCTGGCTTAGCCAATTGGCCAGCTGCCTCTATGGTGATCCTGGTCATTTTGTTCTCGTGAGACTGAGTAGGAATCAGCCCAGCTAACTCTCCCTCCCTTGCAACAGCAGCATGGGACCCCCTTCTCCATCATTGCTTGAGCTTTCCCTACCCTCAACCCTTGAGTTTTTCTCCTCTGACAGCTCCTGCCATTCCCAAGCCATTCTGGCTGGTGTCACAGGGCCCATAACAGCTTTCATGGTTTTTAAAAAAATGTGTTTACTGCTCTCTCATAATCATATTTAGCATTGGTTGTCCTGGAACTAGGGAATGGAAGTAATGCATGCTTTGGTCTGCCACTAGTCAGGGCACCTAGGTCCACTGAGAGGCTGCATCCCTTGCCTCTCAGGGAGAACATTATGGCATGGTAAAATTAGCTTGTTCCCATCTATCAATCAGGGAAGGAGAAACTGTTGCAATGCTTACACTCACCTTTGTTTCCTCATTTCTCTTCACCTTTACATTTTCTATGAAACTGTGAACCATTGGGTTGGGATTGTTTTAATCTGTACAGCCCTTTGACATTTCAGTGCTTTATAAGTGTTAAAACAATCACCGTCATCCTTTCTACAGCACTCTGAAAGAACATACATTAACTTAGTTGTTCTTACAGCAATCCTTTAAGGGCAGGGCAGGATGACCCAAGGATTACCTGAGATCACCTAGCAGGTTCATTGAAGTGACACCTGAAACAGGAACATTTTGTCTGACAGCTCAGTCTAGCCTCTATGCTATAGGACACTATGGTATACACCAGTGGTCTGTGAGCTTCATTCAGGTGGCATATCACAAGTCTGGTAAGAACATGCCACTGCTTGATTTCTGTGGCATTCATGTTGCAATACAATAAAATGCAATAACAAGAAATAGAAGAAGCCATAAAGATACAATTAAAAACCATGCAGCATCTACTGCAGCACATTACAGCCACTACAAAAGGTAGAAATTTCTTTATATGGTCTGCAAAGTCTCTCAGCAATTTTCAAGTGGTCCATGGTGGAAGTTTGGGAACCATGGCTATACTATGTTATGATCAGTATTTGGCTTAGTAATTTGAATGTGATGCTCTCTGTTGACATTTCCACACTTTTAGTTCTACCCATAGAGGAATATCTGTCTTATTATTTTTAAAGAAACAAACATGCAAGGTCCTCGCAATACTGCTTCAAGTGTTATCCCCTGGGTCACAGAATACTTGAGTTCAAACAAATGTTTCCAAATCCTATATTAGATGATTCAATTTGATTAAGGGAGGAATCCCTGCCCAGTGGAGACAGATTTCGGCGCCAGCTTCCTCTGCATGTGGTAGTCTTCCCAGGGCTAAAACTGTAATAATATTGGATCTTCTATCTGGGCTGAGTGGGGAAAAAGAAACTAGATATTTCAATGAGGCATAAGCAGACATCAAAAATCAGACTTGCTGTGAAAGCAGTGAAGAGAGAAAAATTAAATCCCTCTTTCTGAACGCTTTTCATATGATCTGCTGGCCAGTATCTTCCAGAGAAGTTGCAATTGTGAAGGTTGGCTAGGCCTACATTCAAGCTGCCAACTGGAACAGGAGGAAAAGAAACATCCTAAATTAGGCAAGACTCAGTATTGCTGTTTGTTAATTTTTCTGCCAGAATGGAATTAATCTCCTTTCCCCTCACTTTAATGCTCTTAACGAGTCATGCACTTAAGAGCATATTTCCCTTTGTTGGAAGGGACACATTTGACACAAAGCTATTGCTCACAGAGGCCAAAGCAATGAAGCATTGGGGCAATAAATAGGGAACTAGAAAGAGCCAGATCCCACCCCCCAGAGCATTGCTATTCATAGAGTAGTAGAACTGTGGGAATAAAGTTAACCCAAAAGTAATATGGTCCAGTTCTCAGCATTCAAGCAAGATGTACCCGAGAGATCACCAGGAAATGAAATGAATGAAGCTTAAACAATTAAACTAAGTGACAGCTGAAAGTAGGGCACACTCATTTGGCAGCTTCAGATACTCATGGGGTTGGATCCAGACTTAGTCATACTCAGAGGAGGCCCATAGAAATGAGCAAGATTTAAGTTAGTCATGATTTATTTATCTGGATCCATCACTAACATTTAAAGGTGTTATAGTCTATGATTAGGAGCGTGCCTGGAAAAGACAAGTTATTTTATTTAGCTCAGAGCCAAAAACAGCAGCCACGAAAGAGCCAGAGCAGGACTGAGACTATGCCCTGTGAGTATGATATTTAACTCTTTTTCCATCTGCCATTGGTATGAATATGAAATTTGAGGAAAAAGTAAGAAGTCACAAACAGGAAAGGGCAGTAGGATGTAAGCAGGCTGGAGACCAGAGTCTGCTTGAATTTGTTTATTATTACATTTATATCTCACCTCCAAAGAGCTCAAGGTGGCATTGTTCTTCCTTTTCCCATTTTATTATCACAGCAACCTTGGTTGGCTTCAAAACCACCCAGTGAACTTCATATCTGAGTGCAGACTTGAACAATGGTTTCCCAGGTCTTAGTCCAACACTCTGATGTTATACAACACTGCCTGCAGTTCACACAGCATTCAAAGTTATCAAATGATGTGTTAATGGGGAGGCGCACTGCATATCCCCTAATATAAAGCACTGTGGTTTGACATGCTGGGGACCAACAACAAGAAGCACCCCCTCAAGGAAAGATAGCTGATTGCTAGGCAATAAATGAGTAACAAATGCAAAGTACTGTGTAAATAAATGATCCTTCGGCAACTTATAATGAACAGTAGCAGACAACAGACATTTCACCACGGATGGTAAACAGAAGGATGGGGGGGGGGATGCCTCAGTTAAACAATGAAAGACAGGTTTTGGAACTGTGGGTACAATAGCATGAGCCCCACCTTTGTTTCATTTTAGTCTTTGGTTATTTGATTTCATAGTCTGCTTTATTTTATTTATGGGACAACTACCACATTTCTTCTTATATTGATTGCTTTTAATCAAATTTTAGAAGAGCCAGGAGTCTGGAGCTGTTGTTATTGTCCCATAAATCCACAAGAATTCATTCACATTCTACGATGAAGCTCCATTAGAAGCTATATCTCCTTTACCAGCAAAACCGATCAGACAAGCCAGCACTAGATAGTTAACATTTTTTTACTTTATTTGAATCAAGCATGGAGAGGGGGGCTGTCATCTTCCAGATAGTTGCAAATCAAGGTGAAGCTACCTCTTTAATCTTTCAAGGAACAGATACATTGGCAGTAGAAAAGAACCTGGGGAAGAGTTGTTTAACCTTCCCCCCTCCTGCTGTTTGCCAATAAAAGTTCCTCCTACCACCTGTCTGCTAGAAACCCCCAGGCTTCCATTTTTCCTGAGAGAGGTAAAGTCTTCCATATACCATATATGTTTTAGTAGACAAAGGGCAGGGGTGCTTTTCAGCTATTTGTTGTTTTTGCTACTTATCATAGCTAGCAAAAGTGTGTGCGTCTGTGTGTACACATGAGAGAGAGAGAGAGATACCACAAGAGAAAAGAGATTTGGAATTCACTTTGTTCCTTCCTGGTCCTTTTTGGCTCCCTCACCATGCTGAGCTAAACCAAGGTTTGCCTTAGCATGACACCTGAACCCAAGCTCTTGGTTAAGCTCTATCTAACCATGAACTAATAGCCAGTTTGTTTTTTGATTTCCTCTGTGTGGCACAGAAGTAAGAAAGACTGGAGAGCCTCTCTAGGAGGTTACATATTTCTAGAAAAAGAGGTGCCAGAACTCACCATGAACACCTCCCTCATTCTCTTATAATGGCAATGGCACCCACCTGAGAGGTGCCGAAACTGAGTTCCGGTGAGTTCTGGCTAGTGCTTCTTTTCTTAAAAAACGTTTAGGGGTACTCTCATTTTCCTACTCATATTGAAATACTGCCCCTCAATGAGGCCAAACTTAGATTCACAAAATGTTTAGGGGTATGCATATGTGTCCCCCCAGAAAAAAAGCACTGGTTTTGGATGAAAAAAAAACCATGGTTAAGGTAACATATATGGTTAAATATGTAAAAAAATCTTTTGTGAAATCCAATAAAAAGTTAATTTGAGTTTAATTTTTTTAAAGAGTCTATTAAATAACTTCATGAAACACAGTGATTATTATTAAAGTCTTTGGTAATAAGGAATAAATCAAATCTGAAGTACTCTGGTAAGGTATTACAAGGATTATAAACATTCAAAGTAGCCAGCTTACTCCAATTAATATTGACTTCCAGCAATGAATATTCAAAATCCCTTCTAATTAGAATTTCAACTGCAAGCTAATGATTTTGCTCAGATATTGGAGCCGGGAGGAGTCAGCCTTTTGGTTAAGAAGCAAAGGAACAGTCTCTTAGTTGCAGATAGTGGTTTGGCATTCCAGCATCATGAAGATATATTTATAGATATAAGTTGTCCATATCTCAAAAGAGGTAATTCAGCATTCAGCATAATGTGACCAATAGTATATTGATTGCTGAAGAAAAGAAAGAAAAGCTACAATTTATAGCAATTAATTGCTCAAAATGCAAGTTCACAACCTATTTTTGGTTATTATTGATGCATACAACCATCAACCTATGAATACTTGTTGTCCTGCACCATGTAAATTCATGCAGAAATAACTTTTTAAAAAGAATGGCAATAATAGGTTTCTCCCCTAAGGTTGTACTTAAATTTTTGCAAATCATATCATGCATACATTCAGAGTCAGATATTAAGGATACCAAAATAAACTTCCCTTACCCATCTATGAATGTTTAATAGATTCCTACTCTCTGTGTTGATTTAGTTAATGGTAATTTGCAATAGAATTAATAAATAATTCTGTATTTCTACAAAGAAAAAAAAAATCTATCTGGATGTTACAATGCTAATAACTTAAATTTACACTAATATTGAAAGCAAACAGCTCAAAGGCCCAGGGACATGATACATAAAGAAGAAGAAATTAAAATCAAAGATGGTTCCTTTTCCTTATATCATAACACATAAAACATTGATGCTACTAGGCAAGTATAACCATGTGATCACATCATGGAAGCCTTCAATTCCCAGTCGGTAATAGTACCATTTCCACATTCCATATCAATTTCTAAAGGGGCTTGTGGGTACAACACTAGCATTGATCTGCATGGATTAGCTTTTATTGACTCTCCACGCCCCCTGCAAGCTCTAGAGCACCACAATTTATCTGTTTACAGTAGTACAGATCTTTCAGCACAGAAAAATATTGACAGACCACCTGAAGTAAGTGTATGTGTATGAGGGAGAGAGAGAGAGGGTGTCTCTCTGTCTGTCACTCACTCACTCACTCACTCACTCACTCTCTATCTCTTGTTATTGTTGTTTAGTCATTTAATCGTGTCCGACTCTTCGTGACCCCAGAGCACGCCAGGCACTCCTGTCTTCCACTGCCTCCCGCAGTTTGGTCAGACTCATGTTTGTAGCTTTATCTCTTAGCCTAATTTAAGTCACACTGTTATTGTGAGGATAAAGGGGACAATAGCCTTGCATGTTCCCGACTTTTATGACAGAAAAGTAGGATCAGCGCCATCACCATTTATCAGACCAGATTGATCTGTATAATGCAGACTACAAATTACAAGCTGCTACTGGTTTACTGCAAAGAAGTAAACAATATAAGTTACTATATGAAAAAATAAGAAAACAGATCAAGACCTTTGGTCAAAAGGGAAAATGACAATTACTTTAGCTGGCTAAGGGTCTTGAACTATTTCCTTATTTTTCATAAATGCAGTAAATCATAAGCAGACCATGCAGAGCTTGTCCAAGGTCCAGGGCGGGAGTCTTATTAGAATAAAGTTATAAACTTAAACAAAACAGCAGCTGGTCCCTGGCACCCCCTGTCCCTAACCAGCCTAGCCCACCAAGCCCTAGGGCAAGTGTACCCGACTGCCTGTCCCCTGCATGGGCCTGATTATAAACGCATATTATAAATGCTTACAAAGCTTACTTTTTTACAGACTCAAGTTACATAGATCTTGGTGCTGTGCCAGTTGAAGTGGTTAGAAATATACATTTGGAGAAGCAAAGGCCTTTGAATTGAGACCTTTTTCTTATATGGATAATAATAATCCCTGCCTACATGTATGCATTCCAGTGTAACGCATGATTTGTATGCTTTAAATTCATGTACATATATGGGACCCTGATCCACTTCTCCATCCAAACATTTCTACACATTTGAACTATCTGCACAGGACTCTTGACAGAAAGAAATGAATCCAAATGTACAGATCTCTTGAGTCTTGACAGAAAAGAGAGGATGCCAGACACCAAATTAGATTTCATACAGTACTGGAGACATGTGTAATATTATCCTGATTCTCTCCCCGACTCTCCAATTAAAAGCAGGTGCATGAGGCTGCCAGTTTGAACACAGGAATGGAAGGTCTGCTCAGCCTTCCATCTGGGTATTCCTGCCCCCCGTCCCCTCAGATGTGTCCCACTTTAAGTTGTTTTTGCACCTGCAGGGGAAAAAGATGAAAATATCTGTGGGGTGGTGATGGTAAGCAGAAACATGACAGGAAGGAAAGGGTTTAACGCAGCCCCTCTGCTATCATTCTTCTGTTTGGACTCTGAGCCTCCAGCACTGCTTTCCTGTTTCCTTTTAAATGGGAGACTGCTAGATCTGTCTGCTTCTGGTTTGGAAAACTATGATTTCTCCAACCTAATACAGTGGTACCTCTGGTTACGTACTTAATTCGTTCCGGAGGTCCGTTTTTAACCTGAAACTGTACTTAACCTGAAGCACCACTTTAGCTAATGGGGCCTCCCACTGCTGCCGCGCTGCCGCCGCGTGATTTCTGTTCTCATCCTGAAGCAAAGTTCTTAACCAGAGGTCATATTTCTGGGTTAGCGGAGTCTGTAACCTGAAGCATATGTAACCTGAGGTACCACTGTATTATAATAGGATTTTATGAGATATTGGTATGGAAAGAAACAGGGAGCCAGTGGAGCTGCCAGAAGGGTAATCAGTCATTTAAAAGTGCTCATATTAACTGAGATGGATCTATTATGTGGTTTGTTCCTGGTGTTATGATAAAATTCCTATTTGTGACAATTCCAAAAGAGGAAGCCCTGTTAGTCTCTGGCAGCAAAAATAACAGAGTCTTGTGGGGTCTTAAAGACGAACACAACTGCTGTCTTCAACAGAATCATGAAGTGTCATCCTGTACTATAGGTCTATATTACCCATGGTCGGAAGGAGGTGTTGCATATAGTGGAGTCAGAAGGAAAATAAATGTAAAAAGGAGCAGACAATGATAATTACATAATAATAGTAATTCCCAATATACCATGGCAATGCATATCTTCCACAGGCAATACTTCCACACTTGTAAGAGAAACACGTGGATAAAAACATTTAGTGAAATCATGTCACAAGTAGTTTGGGACAGTTATGGTTTCTGTGCGTGGTTTTACATACCTCTCCCCTTCACATCATCCATGTCTGCTGGAGTGAATTTGGATGAAAAAATGAAAATGCCCTTTTCCGTGATATAGGACCTTGCACTAAGGCAAGGGTGGCTAAGCTGTGGTTCTCTAGATGTTCCTGGGGTACACCACACATCAACTCTGACTGGTCATGCTGGCTGAAGCTACAGTTCAACAACATCTGGAAAGCCACAGGTTCTCATCCCTGCCCTATGGGGATCTATAATCTCTCCTGCGACAGTGGTTCATCCTGAGAGAGCCTAGCTAAATGTTAAACTGGGGGAGGAAACACACATCATTTTATTGCCACAAAAGAAAGACAGTTGAGTTTAAAAGTCTGCAAGCTGCTTGTTTACAAAGACAAATGGAGATTTCAGACAAAAGAATAGCTTTAGTACAGAACAATCTGTGTATCTGCTCTGTATAGATTTATGGGAGAAATAATTTTGTGTAGGTCAGTTGCCATGACTGGAAATGGATACTAAAAAAAAGACTTTGGAAATTAAGCAATAAAACACAACAGGCAATGCACTTCCAAGAAGTTGCTGCAAGCACTTTGAAGCAGTGGTGAAGTGCCTTTGTATTTCAGACACCCACTTTCTAAAGTGTGTTTTTGCTCTTACGGCATGGAAATTATAATAGAAACCCAGTGGGAGATACCAAGCAAGTGCATTTTAGAGAACTTAAAGAGATAACAGTGCACAATTCGTGAGAAACTCTACCTATGGCCAACATTTTAGAACTGAGAAGACTGTAAACACAACACATTTCAAAGCTGGGGGGAAATGGCTAGATTAAAAAAAGACAGAATGATGTTGCAACATATTCACCACTGAAGCTAAAAAAAGTTGCTTTTGGTAAATAAAAATTAAAGTGGCTGTGTTTTCACTGTCTGCAAAGCCTGTTTATAAAATAGTAACAATAAAAACATAGTACCTCCATCTGTCTTCTGAGAGAGAGAAGAAAGGTGTCAGTCAGATTTCCATAGTGTGTAATATTATTACTAGCACCACCCAAAAGGACAAATGCCAAATTCAAATTCCTGCTGTATATTTTTCAATGATCCTTTGTGTGCTTAAAAATTGAATGCCTATACAAACATTGCTGGCGTAACTAAGGATGCCTCCTGAACAATCATCCACAGCCCTGCATCATGGTGATTTAATTTCCTCTCCTTTTATTTGTTTTGAAATGAAATCCTTCTGTGAAGGGCTCTTTGATGCTATTGCTAGCTATCTTCTCATAGGCACCGTCAGCAGAAGTTTGGGGAAACAGACTCGGAGGTATGGAGGGTGGCTGGCCAGCCAGCAGTGAAAGGGGTATACAAATGACCAGGGTCATAAAACAGGAAGGAAATGCAGGCAGAGGGAGAAGGAAGAAGAATAAGCTGAAATCTATAGGGGGCTGTACATGCCAAGAGAGAGTTCAGGGTTCAGGATGGCTGCCAGCAAAAGTCATATCTGCATGGCCAAAGTTCTAGATGGGAGCACAAGGCTACCACATAATTTTGAAGAAATGGAAAGCACTTCAAACCACTGAGACCACCTGAGCCTCAAGTGACAGCAATGGATCCAGCATTACCCCCAGTGTAACCTCATCAAGAGCAGGCAACCTCCTATCCAACTGTTCTAGGGATCTACCCACTAACAGTGCCTCATGGATTGAGCCTCAGTTTGCTGGCTCTCATCCAGTCCACTACCAAGCCAGACAAGGGTCCAGCACACCCACTGCCTCACTTGCAGATGTAAAGGAAACGTAGAGCTGTGTGGCATCAGCATATTGCCCAAGACATAGTACGAAATGGTCTCCCACCCAAGTCAACCTGAATACCCAAAGCTTGTCTAATAGGTTTTGTACCTAAGGTAAAAAGTCCAACAAGCACCAGCTGTGGAACTATGGGCCCCTCCAGACTGGTTTTTTATTGTGGGTGTACATGTTCATGACTCAATAATAGTGCATTAGCAGTGAATTTATCCTGCTTCATTAGTTGTTCTGTAATGCTGCCCCGGTGCTACCACATTGTTGCTGTCTGGAGGGGCTACAGTGCAATAAAAACTGAACAAAAAATAAACCAGAACATTTGTGGTGTGAAAAGTTACGGGATTTCAGGAGAAAGTTAAGGAGACGAGCTGACTAAAACTGAAGCAGTGTGAGCACCCCAAAACTTGTGCATGTGCAAAAATAGTGGAGTAATGTGTGACAGTCCCAATACCTTTATTAGCACAAATCATAATGAACACAAAATAAAAAGGATGCCAGGAGGGGAATAATAACTAAAAATTTGCAACCCTTTCATGGCACCTCTAATTAGAATAGTAAAGTCAACAACTAAAACCAGTATTAAGCAGTCCTAAAAGCCTACTGGAAAAGTACAGTTTTCAGTCAGTGGCAGAACACTGGCAGAGAGGGGTCTAAATTAATCTCCTTGCACAGGGTGTTCCACCACAGAAAAGGCTTTTTTGTGCATTCCAAGAGTAACTCAAAGAATGGCAGGCTGAAAATAAGGATTTCACCAGATCTTAATGCTCAATGTGCATAGTGCCACACGATAAATGGTGGCATCTGGAAGGGAATTGAGAGTTGTCAAGAGGAGTTGCTGTCACCATAATGAGCAGCAAGTCCCACCCCCCAGGAACTTTCCTCCAATCCTCCCATTGGCAAAATGGCCTCCCAGTTTTACCACCTGCAAATGGGGTAGTAAATAGAACAGGGGTCACTTCACAACTGGCCTAATTTGAGAATCTGAGCCTAAATCTTTAATTTTTGAAAACTGTGAATGTGAAACGTTATAACCAAACATACTATTTAGAAGTCACTTTGAAATATTTAATATTAGGCCCATTGCTACCAATTTTTCCTTCAGGTGCAATGGAAGCCAGCTCTGAACACCATGCATGGGCAAAACATTTGTAGGAATCTGAGGCGGATGATTCCTCAGATTCCTTTAAATATGATAGGTAAAATTTCTTGGCAGAGTGAAGTATTTATGTATTTCTAACGCTCCATGATTTCTCATGTGGAGAGACATTTGAGGCATATATGGAGAGTTTTGCTTGGGAGGAACAGCTGTCAGAGGTTCTCAGAGACCTTAGAAATATTTTGATAAAAGTTTTGATATATGAACATTCTCAGGTATTATTTTTTTACAAGAACTTTGTTGCTATACACTAGCCAGTTTCATTAGCCATTACATGTTATCTGAAATTCCCCAAACATTTCCTTTCCTTTTTTATGTAGAGGCAATGAGTGTGATACTTCATAATACATATATCTGCTGGTAGCTGCAGGCGAATTAGGTCTCTTTAAGAGCTTAAGCTGAATGCAACTCCCATTAGTTCTACTGGAAGTTATGTCTCCATGCCGAAATACGACTATATCTTCCATACGTTGGAAGCACAGCCTGCAGCAATTTTTTATGGACAAGCTGTAAAAGCTTAGAAATAGATACAATTGCAAGGCGCTAATGAGAAAGAGAGAGAAGCGGTTGTTGGTGTTGCTATACAGTCGGCTGAAAGACGAGCGAGAAAAATATTGGGCAAGCAGGAATGAGAGGAAGTTCTCCTCTTCCCCTCCACTTCTGCTACCTAAAGGAGGTGTTATCCTATTGGAACATCCAGATTCTCACAGGGACCATCTTATCAGAATTCTGAAAGGCGGTAGAGAAGCCCTTCAGGGAAATGCAATTAGAGTAATGTTATTTAATGTGATGATTAATTATTTACCAGATTACACTGACAGAAATGTAGAAGGCTCGCTATTTGCACATAATGTGTGATTTCTGAAAGTGAAGTTGTCGTTAAAGAAATGACATGGATGTGTGTGTGTGTTGGAAAGGGAGAGGAGTTCACCAAACAAGAGGTGAATAGATAGCCAATTAGTGTCTGGAAGGACCAGGATAAATGCAGAGAGTAATTGTTCCATAACAAAGAGGAGTGGCCCTAATGTGCCTACAGTAGATTGTCATGCATATGACAAGACAGTGTTTTTTTTAAGGTGACTATTGGTGGCTTTCTTCAAGGAGTTTGTCAGTAAATAATATGACAATGCTGTAATGCTCCGTTTTCAACCTTTCATGAACTCAGCTGTGCTAAAATGTTTTCAGGCCTTTCAAGGGCAAGTGTACACCACACCCCGCAAAAAAAGATTTGCTATTTTAACACCATAATTATACTCTAGCTATTGATCGCTGACTGACCTATGAATCACATAACAAACCACAAAGCGGCAGAAAAGAATAGCATGTAGTCAGCAAAGTTGGAAAGGAATAGGTTGCTGAATCTTCTTTAACACATTATAGCAAGAAATGGCAACAATTAAGATGCAAAGTGCAGATTAAGACAATAACCTGAAATACAAAATGATGTTATTACTAATAGCCTGATTAAAATTTAGCTAGGGTGAAAAAACAGTCCTGCTCCTTAAAATATTGTTGCACGCCAAGACTGGTGGGATTCCAGGAGAGGGTCCATAACTTTAATCAGATTCTCAAAAGGATCTGCGATCCAAAATTAGTTAAGACCCAGTGGCCTAGAGGTTGGTTGAAAAAGTACAGACCTATGAAGGGAGTGAATAAACTTACTCCTTATGGCTGCAATCCTATACACAGGTTTCACTAGGAAATGACTTACTTATGAGCAAACATATATAGGATTACTCCATTAAGTGCCTCTTCACTCAAGTTCAAGGTTACTTTTCTCTCATAACAAAATTGTTCATTCTTTACTGAGCACACTAACATGAAGAGATACAATGCACCAGTCAAAGGAATATATTTTGAATGAACATCTCTCTCTAAATATGGCAAAAAAATAAACAAACAAACCCAGGAGCAAGGAACTGGGGTATTCAGTTCTCTGTGCTTCTCAAGGTTTTTTATGTCTACCTGGAGATAAAAGATCTATGAGACGTGTATATAATAAATATATATGTATTGGGTTTACATTAAAACACATTACCCTGTCATAGGATTATCTGAGGTTATAAGCATTTTATTTATTTTCAATATAGCTATCAAGATATCAAATCTAGGAAACCGTTATTTTGAGACATTGCACTGTAGAGAAAATGTGCTGATAATTCATCTTCACTTTATTTTCTCTTCCACCAAAATAATAAGTAAACCAATTCTTTTTTTAAAAAAAGTATTTGATGCATACTGTCTTTGACACATACAAAAAGGACTTGTTTTGTCATTTTAACTACCTGACATACTTTTGCTAGCTATTCCTCAAATGAATACTCAATCAATTTCCTGCTAGCCATTGGTATTTTTGAAGTAAAGAACAAACCTTTGATCATCTTTGTATGGGTTTCTTGAAGCACCATTGTTGTTGTTTTAAAAAAGTCATATGGAATTTCAGCCATGTCAAATAATAGGGAAACCTACTACACCATTACTTGTATATTTAAACCAATTACTAAAAATTAGCATTGAACATAGGGTCAAAGGCTGAATATGAGAATTGTCTGTTTCTGAGAAGCAGAGAAGGCCTTTCCTGCTAAGCCATGGTCTGGGCAAAATGGGTACATGTACTATTAACCCAGGAAAGCATGCTCATATTATAAGACCAGTTCATTTATCAATTCCCTAACATGACCACAAAGAAACATTCCTGTGAAAGAGACAGTAAATAAACATAGATAGCCAGCAGTCATTTCTGTGATCACAGTTGCAGTTCTTCAAACTGCTGTGATCATGGGAGTTGGTGCAACTGTGTACATCTTCAAGCTCCCTACTCCCACATTTTCACTGATCTGTTTACCCTCTATGAAAGAGGAAGGAAAAATTATTTGCATCTGAAAAAACAACAATCCCAGAATACCTCTAGGAATTATGCTACGGCATCACATACTGCCGTTTCCATAGATATGTTGACTCATGGAACCTCATCATTAGTGGAGAGCCATTAATATTGGCAGGGAATTCCAGAATACCTTCTCCCTGCCTTGCAGTCCTTTTCCAACTGGCCTGGTAGTGCAGAATTCTTTAGGAGTTTTGTTGCTGCTGTTATTGATATTATTTTTTGAGGTGCATTTGTTGTTGTTTTTAAGATTTTATTATTTAATGTAGAAATTGTTCAGTTTGGTTGTATACTTTTTGATGTGTTTTATTTATTATTTAGGACTATTTTTGTTATATTTATAATTCTATAATTTTGTTATACAGTAAGCTGCCTTCAGCATGGTTTTAACTATGGAAAAGCATCAGACAAATAAAACAGTGTATGTTTGTACGTCTGGTGATGCTTTTGTCAGAGTATTAACAAAACAATTAATAAGCCTTGGCTATTTTGTTCAATATAAGGTTACCCAATTCTCCCCCCTGCAAATTTCTGAGAAGTTCACCAGTCCTTCAATCTTCAGGGTATTTTCATTTCATCCCTGCTCCCTTCCCCCACCCCAATGCAAAAAAACCAAACAAACCAAGTACAAAAAGGTTCAAACTATGAGTTCATGTGCATTTAAAAATACTATCTCACTTGTATTTCAGCCTCTGGCTGGGTCTCTGACAGCTCTTCATTCTCCTGCAGGCCTCTTCAGTTTCCATGTATGTCTCTTGTTTACTCCTTTTCAGTTTCTGATATCTAATTGGTGGCAGGGTCATCATTTCATTCTTCTGTTTTTGTCTTCAACAAGTCCACCAGTTCTTAGAACATTTACTACATATACTCAGTCACTGGGATTTTCAAGACAACCCTTAAAGGATGTTCCTAGTTTTATTACTGTAACTCTCCTTATGTATGGAAGGGCTTTCTTCTTCAGTGGATGTAAAAGAAGGTATTTCCCTTTTCTTCCCAGTTACCGAATGATTTCTTGAGACAATTCCCACCTCTAGTGGTTCACATGCTAGGTCACTTCTGCAGTGAACGTGTTACAGAATATACTTTTTAATGCTTGAATCTCTACTTCAGTTTATCCGAAAGCAGACAATGCTTCATAAAATGGGGAGAGGTGGGTATTTTGCAGTATCTTTTCTGTCTACAGACCACAGACAATGACAGGCCACACTCTACTGCTATGGAACTGAACCTACAACCAGAAATGAAAACCACTTTGTAGAGCAAAAGGGTCACCGAGCTCCCATACTATCTTAAGCTTAGTGCTTGAAAGGCCTTTATGTGAACTTTCTAAACTAGTTTGAAAAACCTGCAGTGAAGTTTTATACACAGAGCTAGAATTAAATTAATCTGGCACATAGAGATCAGTAACAACCTCCACATTTAAAGCTTTATACAAAGCTCATTGACATCCGCAGGCTTGGGCTCTGACCCTTGTACAGGATCTTACTGGTTATAATGAATTGTGGGGACCTCAATAGCCGATAATCGTGATTTGAATCTAGAGCTAGCATTATTTCACCCGATTGTATCTCTGTTTCCTTTATCCTAAAGGATGGTGTTTTCCATTTAAATCCATGGCTCCCCCCACCGCCCAGCATAAGGACAGGAGCTGTGAAGAAGTTCAATGTCAATTTGCTTTAGAACTAAAAAAAGTAACATCACAGAATATTGCAGCATAGTATTTTTCATTCATCTGCCCCACCTGTCTCTCCCTCCCATATTGGCTTCTACAGCCACACAAGCACCACAGCTCTCCAACAGTTTGACTTTAGCCCTGAAGGCGCACTCTTCCATTGTCTCCCGAGACACATGGATGTCAACAACGATTTTGCCTTAATAGATACTCTACCATTCATCTTCAGTATAACTATGCCTCAAAGGTTGCTGCGTATTCTTTCCTATATAGATATACGTGAATGTTTCAGAAACTAGAGGTATGAACTTTAAAAGCTATAGATGACAAACATGTTGTTCAATATCATATGAAGAGTAACAAATCCAAATAAGAAATCTCACATAACATAGACGGTGGATTAGAATTTATAGAATCCTGTAATATTTGAACGTGTACCCATTTAGGATATGTCATAACGCAAGATGGAAAACTATAGTATAAAAGGGTCTCTTTACCCCAGCCTTCACTGACCTTGTTCCCTGCAGATGTTTTGGATATGCTGGCTGGAAATGATGGGAGTGTAGTCCAAAACATATAGAGGCCACCAGGTTGGTGAAGGCTGCCTTGCCTCTTTCTTTCAGATTTCACCTGTGGTTAGGGTTGGTCTGGGCCAATGATGCTGAAATAGTTATTCATATGAGAGTCCACACACACAAATACTTATGTGACCATCCCATTTCTTTGTCGCTGGGCTAGGAGTTATATGAAGCAACTACTGCCCACTCCAATGTTGTAGAACTGAACCTTATTGTAGAAACACCCTGGGGCAATTTCCCATAACTGTAGTCAAGAGTACAAAGAAGCGAATTTTTTGAAGACCAAATTTAGAAACGCTAAACCTAAATTAAATCTCAGTATGTTGGATTTCAAATGCCTGCATCGGAAATAACCAAGGCTTTGATTCTGGCAGTGGGCGATGTTCTTTCCCTAGACAGTTCAGGTTAGTTAAGCTCATTATTCACTGTCAGGAAATCTTTTGAAGATTATAAAGTTACTCTGTATCTAAAACCGTTAAATGTTTTCCTTATAAGGAAATATTTGAGAGGGATGATGATGATAATAATAATAATAATAATAATAGGGACTTATGTTTGAAAACAATGCAACTGAGAAACAAATTTATAATGTTTCACCACAGTGGAAATTAAGATAATGTGAATTGGATTGTATTAGGTAGGGAACCTTTTGAAACGGGGTACGGGTGACATTAGCATGGATGTGTACTCTGCATTGCATATATATGTTTTCATCACATTTGTCATAGCCTAACCTTTTTCTTGTGAGTAATAAAATCAAAGGGAAAAAATGATCCAAGTCTTGGTTTTCTGTTCCCTCACCAAGCAGGTAATATGTGAATCTTTCCCTTTTACTTAGTTTAGTTCTTCTACAATAAATTCTTATTCATTTCATCTTCTTTCTTTTTTAACCCTTTCTCATTTTATATGAGATTAAGATCTTGTATAGAAAAAACTAAATCCGCTTGATTTGAAAGAATCTTGTCTGAGAGCAGGATCAGTTTTCAGGTATTTACTTTTATGAATTGAGAGGAAAAAGAATGACAAGCTATGTCACATCCATACATACTTCTCATACATGAGAAAGCCCCATTGAACTCAATAAGACATGTAGAGGATTGTGATTTAAGAGGCTGAGGTGTGGAAGACTCTGGTTTGAATCTCACTTCTACGATGAACTTGCTAGGTGGCCTATGGGAAGCCGCTGGTCTAGACTGGTCTAGTGCTTTAAAGCACTTCATATTCATTACCTAGTTTGTAAAGCTTACAACAATCCTATAAGCTGAATCAATATTATTATCCCCCATCAGAGATTGAGGCTGAGAAACCAGTGGTACAAATATTAAGTCATGTTTGTCCAAGTGGTGGTGAAGAGTTAGGAACTGTACTACATGTGTTAATATTGTGTATTTTTTTACAGAGATTCAATAACCAGACTTATTTGTCCTTGATTGCTTCCACCCCTGGAAGGGCTTCCTGGTCATACATAAACAAACCCACGCAACTAGATCTGTTGCAAAGTTTATATCCAAACAATAAAGATTTGAAAGCATATTTTACAGAATTGTTAAGGTATGCTGGTTTTCATTTTGTCCTAATGGTGTTTACATTTTTAACAATGAAAAATGTTCTCTTAGAAGACCTCCTTCTATTTTTGTGTTTCTTCCCCCTTGCAGGGCTTTTTTTCCAGCTCGAACTCACCCAAACGCAGTTTCAGCATCTCTCAGGTGGGCACCATTTCCATTCTAAGAGAACGAGGGTGGTGTTCATGGTGAATTCTGGCACCTTTTTTCTAGAAAAATAGCACTGATTATATGGAATCAAAATGTTTCTTTCTGGAAGCTGAAAGGCTATTTTTAGCTTGTCCCCATACATTGCTCAGAAAAAAAGTTAAATTATGCAAAACAAGAGCAACGCAGAGCAAGCCAGGTCAGGAAAAATGAATGTCGGTCCATTTCAATTCTACAATACCATGTGCAAGTGCCTGAAATAGTTTCACTGTTCATCAGTACATAGCTACTACCTATTAAAGGCTTAGATGCAGGAATTTTACATTAATAGTAGAAGTGTATTTTATTGACATCTAGCAAACCTATTTTCAGCCTTCTCTGTTATTACATAAATGGAAACACTTCATAAATTGCGGTTTAGTAGAGGCATTAGAGGTCTTTTTAGAGAGTTTTGGTACACTGGATGGCATGCAGCCAAAAATAAAAGAAGTTAATTAACCTAATAAACATTACATTTTCACTTTCCCATAAGTAATGAATAATCTCGGAATTCAATCGCTGCTTCTTATGGGAGTATTATTTCACAGAAAAATGTAGAAATAAAAGGCATGGAACTTTTCTTTGGAGGCTACATCTTGCAGAATTTTTGGCCTAATGATCCATCTGCTGCAGCCTTCTTTTGGTATAAGGACAGAAGATGCTATTTCATGAGAAACGTTACAGGCCCAGTCTCTCTCCTTGCAGGAAGAGTTTCAGAATTTATAGGATCATTTTGGAGTAAACTGAGGGAGTGTTTCCTACACATTAGCATCTAAGGTTGACCATGTGTTCTACTTTACAAAGGACAGACTTGTATTTGAAGGGCTGTTAGAGAGCTGTTGAAGCTGTCTTCTATTTGAAGGGCTTCCTGGTTCAAGCATCATAAGAAGGAAGAACGGGGACCTTGAAATTGCTCATCAACAGCTAACACCTGGTGAATGAGCAGGCATGCGGGTCACTGGTCACAATCTTCCCCACTGTGGTGAAATGTATTTATTACTATTTAAATTGCAGCAATTATTTCTAAATTTGCATAGCTACATGTGCAAATTTTATGCAAGCCTGTCCTCTTCTGCCCTCTTTCTTGATGCACAAGTCACTCCCTGTCAACATGCCCATGCATTCATAAACTGAAGACATATAGTCATCTGACAATCCTATGTTTCATCACTCTTACGTAAGAGATGCCATTAAAGGGAGGAATGTTTTATGCTGGTATGAAGGACCAGAACTTCCATTAGAAAAGCACCCCTTTGAAGGATAGATGACCCTTTGAAAGGGTCTCACATTGAGAAGGAAATAGCCCTCTGCTGACTATCTGCTGCCATGCAAAACCAAATAAAATGTTATTATTTCGGGAGGCCTTTTCACCATAAATGCTGCTCCAATGCTTTATTCTTCAATGTTTCAATATACGCTTTACATTCTGTATATCCTGTGTTTTGATTTTTGTAAGCTGCTTTGAGACCAAGATGTGGTATGTTTTTTAAAAGGAAGGAAGGAAGGAAGGAAGGAAGGAAGGAAGGAAGGAAGGAAGAAAGGAAGAAAGGAAGAAAGAAAGAAAGATGGATGGATGGATGGATGGATGGATGGATGGCTGCTGTCCCCACTTGGTTGCGAGTTTCAGATGTCCACATTTCTACACTGATTTGGGAATTTTGGTTAGTATTCAACTAAGTTTTACTTAGAATAGACCAAACTGAAATTAATTTCAGTTGGGCTACTTTGAATAGCTACCACCATTTCTTTTTAAAAGTCTGCATGAAAATTTGTCAGCATTTCTCCTTCTATGCACATTGTTGGTGCAATTTTGCACAACATGCACATTTTTGCAAACAATTTCTCCTAATATTATACATTATTGTACATTAAGGGAAAGGTACTCCTGACCGTTAGGTCCAATCATGGATGACTCTGGGGTTGCACGCTCATCTTGCTTTATAGGCCAAGGGAGCCAGCATTTTTCCGCAGACAGCTTCCGGGTCATGTGGCCAGTATGACTAAGCATCTTCTGGTGAAACCAGAGAAGCGCATAGAAACGCAGTTTACCTTCCCACTGGAGCGGTTCCTATTTATCTACTTGCACTTTGATGTGCTTTCAAACTGCTAGGTGGGCAGGAGTTGGGACTGAACCACAGGAGATCACCCCGTTGCAGGGATTCAAATTGCCAACCTTCTGATCAGCAAGCCCTAGGCTCTGTGGTTTAGAGCACAGCTCCACCCGCATCCCTTATTGTGTTATTGTACATTACTTCCACCAATAAACACCTTTTATGCACAGCTTTTTGTAATATATACGGTACATTTTTTCCTACACATTGTTGCATTTGATTTCATGCATTGTTTCAGAAAGTGTGAAGCAAATCCCCCATCCCCATCCCTACATGTAGCAATAAAATATGTTCTGTGCATCTGGTTGTTCTGAACAACATGGACTGGGACTGAGGAAGGCTGAAGGACCTGACTCATTCAGCCACAATGTGCGTTTCACAATTCAAATTAACAGCTATCAATGGTCAATCAAACCTAGCTACTCAGAACCAATTTACTATGCCATGAGTCGGTGCAATCAGCCCTATTCCACTCTTACAGTGGCTGAAAGTATTGATCAAATCTGCACCTGCTTAGCATGAACAATGGTGCTGCATCAAGTGTTCCTGGACTATTCCTTATCTGCGTCATGATTGACATGTCACAGATATAGAAAAAAGCATTGTAAAATGGGGTGGGGACTGTTCTGGACCGCCATTGGAGCCAAAACCCATGTACAACTGGTTTGGTACAGATAGGCTTGGTTGTAGATCACTGCAAAACCACCTGCTGGCGTTTAGTCATGCCTTTGTACACTTCAAAATGATCCCATGGGAAATCATGCCTGGAGAAGAAACCAATTCACCAAAAAAGGCACTCTATATGCTTCTGCCACTTTGTAATGCTGTATTCTTTTAAATGTTTACCTACTGCTAAATTTCAAAGGTACAGAATTCTGTTCCATCCAAGGGTTGTACTACCACAACACACAAAAATGTTTCATCATCTACATCATTAAAAGGGTAGAGTTGGTCTTTTGTGCTTCAGTGATTGAATTTAAATGAAATGATTTACACATTTCCATGTTTCCAGTTAATTCAATCACCTGTGCAACTGCTGATAAATTTCGCTTTAGATCCATTTATGGTACATCAAATAACTTATAGTAAAATCCAAAAATAGCAGAATTGTTACCATCAGACTCCCTCTATGCATTCTGAATTTTTTATAACATCTTAGGGGAATGCCTCATATCCTAAGGGGCTTCATTATTAATGGGAATTATCCATGTACATCGGGAGCAGAAAGACTTCCTCAATTAAAAGATCTTACGAGGAAGAATACAGTAAATGCATTTTTTAATTTTTTTTTGGTCTAAGTAAAAGCAACTTCCCATAAGAATAATAAAAGATTCAAAATTTATTCTCTTGAAAATACAATGGATAAAAAGGACTCTTCTACTTAAATATTAAAGCCATACTAAGTTATTCAACTGAAAAAACAGACATAATTTTTGGCTTTTTACATCAAAGAAAAATAGATTAAGTACTCTGAAGAGTAAGTACATAATTTACTGAACATTTACAGCAAGTCAATGCATGCTTTTCAGGATAACCCAGAGGAGACCTGGAAGTGGGTGGAACTGTCTTATCAGCTAAGATTGTGTGATAAATCAATCTTTTGATAAGACCCGTAGGAAGGTCAGGAGGACTCACAGTGAATCCAAATCGAATAGTCTTTTTAAAAAATAGAATACTTTGGTTGTGTGTGCTACTTCCTGAATGTAATTAACAGTTATATTGTGCAAATGTAAAATTTGATCTCAAAGAGGATACCTAATGAAAAGGCACAATGGAGCAGAGTGGCTGCTTGCCTGGTCAGATCTATCCCACCACATTCCAGAGGTTCAGAATAACAAAAAATAAATAAATAAAAAAAATTGGCTGAATACATACAAATAACATGTTGCGAGTGATGTTTAAGGCTGGGTGAAAGCAGGCACATAACACATCTGGGCAAGATCAACTAAATCTGGGGTGAGCAGACTTCAAACTTGTGGGATATACTTTGTTCTTTTAACAGAACCCACATCATTCATCAACATGAGCAGGTGCAAAATAGTGACTCTCTCTCTCTCTCTCTCTCTGTGTGTGTGTGTGTGTGTGTGTGTGTGTGTGTGTGTGTGTAGGGCAGAGACACCTAGATTTCATCACAAATGAATTCATGTTTCACATAAGAATTGTTTTCAGTGGTAGTATTGATCTCACAGTCCTTTCACACAAAAATCCACTCGTGGTTTTCTTCAATTCAGGTGCCATTTTGTTATTGTTAAAAAGGTGGGAGGTGGAAATGCTTGTGAGTCTACTGCAAATCACCCAGAGATCAAAACATAGATTCAGATCTACATTCTTCCCATCCCTATACTAAACAGAAGAAAATCTCTAAAATTCTACTTCTCAACCAGGTTGGCCAAATTAAGCAAACAACAGAATACTACAACACTTCCAGTAATTATGCAGGTATTGATGAAACTGCAAGGAAAAAGGGATGACCACACAAGAACTGTCAAACATTTCTCTTTGAACCCTTTCCATCTAATATATTTCTGAATCTGACACAAATGTTAGGAGCTTTTTCATGGAATGGAAGCATTGAGAAGACCTCCACAGCCCAGGCTTTCAAGCAAAGTGATGGAGCTACTTAAGCTTATGGTCACCATGCTTTCATGACAACACCTTACTAGATTAAACAGGCATAATTGCATCAGCAACATTGTTTCTATTGAGTTTTAATGTCCAACCTGCCAACATAGTCACTGAATAATCGCAGTAAAGGTAAGGTAATCACAGTAAATGGGAGGACACAGGGGAGACAAAAAGAAAATAAGGGACTTCATATTTCTGCACAATTTCAGCCAGTGATTCATATACACAGTAAGCACAGCAGACAACAGAAGACCCTGCAGGAAAAGGTCACAAAGAGCAATCAATCCCCGAGATTCCCCTGTCACAAACGACTAGAATGACTTGAGGAAGATTGTTCAGATGGTCACTGCCTCTGACAATTGCAACAACTGCACCCACAATTGATAACCAGGGGTGTCAAAGGCTGCTGAAAGATTTAACATGATCAGTGGGCATTACCTACACTATGGATCACTGACTATGGCACAAGCGCAGTCTCGGTGCTACGTCCACAATGAAAGAAGAGAGGCAAGGCTAAGTTACAGAGGATGTGCAATGTAAAGGCCTGCCTGCCATATTGCAGAAAGGTGTTGTATCACATCACATGAGTTGCAACTCTCACCAACTGTGCTGAATTTAATTGGTGACTCTTATAAGGTAAAATTGTAGCCGGAAAGAGTAGCATAAAGATACACTTGCAAAAGCAGGTTTTTGTTTTGTTTTTAACCTTAAACTACACTGCCATTTGCTGTGTATAAATTACTGGTTTATTTATTGCTGTGAGAAGCAGGTTTTTTTGTGTGTTTTACAGTAGACTGAATCAAATACAATTCTGTTCAATCATGCAGAACTCCAGTTTAAGAAGCTCCCTAAATGATCTTACTTACACAGCAACATTTGCAAAATTTTCAAATCATTTTTAATTTCTAATCTAGGTACTTCCCCCCCTTTTGCTTACAATATGTAAAACTGGCCCATTACTCTCTCCCCAGCCCCTTGCATCACAAAAAACAACAGATTAGCAACATAAGCACTTGTAAGAGGATTTGGATGAGTAAAAAACCCCATGAAGTTTGCTATTTTTTATTATTATTTCAGTCTTCAGTTTTACTGAGTGAAGTTGTTTCTAAATGATGCAGATTAATGAACCAACTACTGCATTCGTTTTAGCTGTAAGAAAAAGGAAAAAAGAAACTTGGGAGAGTGGGCTGGGTGGGGTGGGAAGAGAGAACACTGTATATACTGTCTATTCAGAACAGTCAATTATGATGAAAATAATAAAGGGAAAGATTTACTTGCATCTATTTGTTCCCCTTAAATTAAATAAAGGAAAGCTCTCTGCAAATTATGCCAGTCCAGCAAGGGCAGTGTGTGTACACTGCTGAAATGTATGTGTAGCACCATTATATATGATCATTCATACTATTTGTATCTGGGTCCCAACCGAACTTCACACCAGGTCATAGTTAAACTATGGAACTCACTCCCAGAAGGCAGTAATGGTCACCTACTTGGATGGCTTTAAAAGAGGATAAGACAAATTCATGGAGGATAAGGCAATCAGCGCTACTAGCGATGATGGCTATGCTCTGCCTCTATGGTCAGAGTACGCAGTGTGCTTCTGAATAGCATAGGCTCCAGTTGGTGGACCTTGAGATTCCAGGAAACAAAAAGAGAAGAAAATCTCACAAGGGTGGAGTCCACTTACTCCTTGTAAGTAGGCAACCATTTCCAGTTGCACATGTAAAATGTAAAACTTCACACCCTGCTCTTTATTAAACATTATTCATGCCTTCCTAAACTTGAGATATAATTAGTGCTACCACAGAAGTTTAAAAGGTGAACCTGGTCGTGAATGACAGTCTTGCATTCTGGAATGGTGTGTAACTAGGAGCACATAGCACTTGTTGTTCACCAGTATATATAGTAGCATTCATAAATCTTTCAGACAAAATTCAAGGTGTAGCTTTCAACTTCTGGTTGACTTGTGTCTTGAACAATATATCTGTATCCTACATTGGTGACAGATTGCACTAATGTGATCAAATGTAGTTTTCTTAGCAAATTCAGAGTCTGGAAATTGAATTCTTCCAGTATTGAAATACCCCAGACAACATGAACTGAACACACCTCAAAGGTATAGCTTCTCATGGTTCCTTTCCCACCAAGATCTGGCAAAGCCTGAGACACCTTCTCAAAACAATATAAAATACTGTATATTCAGGCAAGCCAGAGAAGAGCAAGAGATTTTTAAAATGTATTTTTTTCATGGTATTTTTTCATGCATTGTTTTTACAGGTTCTATACTTTTCCTTAATTTCTGATAAAGTGTGTATTACATGTAAGAAGTTAGGAAAAGGAAATAATGGAGGCAGATATTATTTAGCGATATTTTATGGCTTTACAGACATTGCTGAAATTGTAAACAAGTGTAACCACATTCTGTAGTAAGATCTACCTGAATAGTGTATATTGGATCCCTAATCCCAAGATAGGTGTCTCTTTCTCTTTCACACACAAATGGCATGAAAACAGCAGGCACTGTAACCCTCCAGTGTCAAAAGCAACAGTTTCTTCATACAGGCAGTGGCAACAATTTTCTGAAGCAACTACTGACATGTTTCAGCAACACACAGTCATTTTCACAGGCTCCTGTGGTACAAAGCACAGGAAGGAGGGGTGGGGGAAAGAAATATTTTAAAAAGCGGCATGCTGTGATGAAGGATGACAACTGAAGGGAAATATTTTAACCTTTAAGAAACCAGCTGTGAGCAGCCATCCTTAGAGCTCTTTAATGAGAGAGTGCAGCATAGTCAACCTGTTCTCAGTGTGCAGCATAGTCAACCTGTTCTCTAGGCTCCTTGTCCTTCCCCGAGATTGAGAAATGTGGCTTTGTTCAAACATTATGCTCTTTTGGCACCCTGGCCTTTAGGTTACATGAACCCATAGTAAATGTTAACTCTTTTTTTTCTTTCCATTATTTTCAAAAGGGTAGTTAGGAGATTGGGGCCTCTTTGTTTGGGGGACGCCAGCTCTGACACTCAGGTAGAAAATTTCAGGTCCCGACAAGATGGAATAATTGCCGTATTGGAATAACAAAGTTTGCCCCAAATCACACCAAAGTAAAGATGGCATTGACTATCATCCCAGCTTTTTTTACATCTCCATGTAAGCAGATTGTTTGGCCAAAGCCTGGGGTTCCTGAGCATTCAACTTGCTGCTGACAGCAGCAACACTTGCAACATGTCCAAAGGCATGAAAAAGCCTTTGGGCCTTGTCTGGAGAGGTCATCACAGACCACAGAAAGAAGATGAGGCGATGGGCAGAATACTACCAAGAACTGTACTCATGGGAAAACATGATCACTGGCACAACAGTTATCAGCATCCAAACTCTGTCTGTCTTGGGAAAGCTGAATGTCCCTTCCTCCCTCCCTCCCTCCCTCCCTCCAAGAACTGAAGAATACCATCAACTCCCAAGCAAGTGGGAAAGCCCCAGGACAGGATGGAATCCCAGCAGAACTAAAAGGGTATGGGAGAATGTGATACTAATGACCAGTACCTAGATGAAAGTCTACTAGGCTTGAGTATTGAGCGCAATGTTTTATGGTAGTGAGACATGGTCAACTTACATCCACTAGGAGCAATGCCTCAATGCCTTCGACATGTGATGCGTAAGGAAGATTTTGGGCTCCCCCAAGCCTACACTGGCTGAATGTTCACATTCCTGTCTCAAGAAACATCTATGCTGGCTTGGTCACGTCCCCAGAATGGAAGATGGCAGGATCCCCAGCGATATGCTCCATGAGGAGCTAACTTCAGGCACCAGGCCCATTGGCAGACCAACTCTGCATTACAAAGATGTCTGCAAATGTGACATGAAGGCTGGCAACATTAACTCCACCATATGGGAATCCCTTGCAAACGATCACAGTGCCTGGACACAATCGGTCAGGTCATGTATCCACAGCAGTGACCCAAGGAGAAATGACCACTGGGAGGAGTGCAGAAAGAAGAAACACTATGGTTCACCTGCATCAACAAAACCAGACACCTTCATCTGCAGAAAACAGCAGCAGGAGACTTTTTCAGGTGGTTCACAATTTAGCGGAACCACCTGCAACATCGGGGCCCAGTACGGGCCACATGTTCTCCTGCAATGATTTTGCAAAGTTTTTTGCAGATAAAATCGCTCAGATTCGGGAAGATGTAGACTCCACCGTGGGAGCAGGGCCGGGGCGGGAGAGTGCTAGAGTTTTGTCTAGTCAAGTTGAGTGGGATCAATTCCAACCTGTTACCTCCGAGGATGTGGACAGGCTGCTTGGACGAGTGAAACCAACCACCTGTCTCCTGGATCCTTGCCCATCCTGGCTTATAAAAGCTAGCCGGGAAGAACTGGGCGATGGGCTTCGTGGGGTGGTGAATGCTTCCCTCCATGAGGGAGCCTTCCCAGACCCACTGAAAGAGGCGGTTATTAAACCGCTTCTTAAAAAACCATCTTTAGATGCGGCCACGATGGCCAACTATCGCCCAGTCTCAAATCTTCCATTTTTGGGTAAGGTGATTCAGCGAGCAGTTGCTGAACAACTCCAGGCACGCCTGGAAGAAGCGGACCATTTGGATCCCTTCCAGTCGGGATTCAGGCCTCATCATGGGACTGAAACTGCCTTGGTCACACTGGTTGATGATCTCCGGCGGGCTAGGGACAAAGGTGAGTGCTGTTTCCTAGTTCTGCTGGATCTCTCAGCGGCGTTTGATAACATCGACCATAACATCCTTCGGGACCGTATTGAGGGACTGGGAGCTGGGGGCACTGTCATACAGTGGTTCCGCTCCTTCCTCCTGGGCAGTGTTCAGAAAGTGGTGGTGGGGTGCCTCAGGGTTCTGTCCTCTCGCCCATGCTTTTCAACATTTACATGCAGCCGCTGGGAGAGATCATCAGGAGGTTTGGGCTGGGTGTTCATCAGTATGCGGATGATACCCAGTTCTACCTCTCTTTTCAATCAGAACCAGTGAAGGCGGTGAAGGTCCTGTGTGAGTGTCTGGAGGCGGTTGGAGGATGGATGGTGGCTAACAGATTGAGGTTGAATCCTGACAAGACAGAAGTACTGTTTTTGGGGGACAGGAGGCGGGCAGGTGTGGAGGATTCCCTGGTCCTGAATGGGGTAACTGTGCCCCTGAAGGACCAGGTGCGCAGCCTGGGAGTCATTTTGGACTCACAGCTGTCCATGGAGTCACAGGTCAAATCTGTGTCCAGGGCAGCTGTTTACCAGCTCCATCTGGTACGTAGGCTGAGACCCTATCTGCCTGCGGACTGTCTCGCCAGAGTGGTGCATGCTCTGGTTATCTCCCGCTTGGACTACTGCAATGCACTCTACGTGGGGCTACCTTTGAAGGTGACCCAGAAACTACAACTAATCCAGAATGTGGCAGCTAGACTGGTTACTGGGAGCGGCAGCAGAGACCATATCACACTGGTCTTGAAAGACCTACATTGGCTCCCAGTAGATTTCCGAGCACAATTCAAAGTGTTGGTGCTGACCTTTAAAGCCCTAAACTGCCTTGGTCCAGTATATCTGAAGGAGCGTCTCCACTCCCATTGTTCTGCGCGGACGCTGAGGTCCAGCGCCGAGGGCCTTCTGGCGGTTCCCGCATTGCGAGAAGCAAAGCTACAGGGAACCAGGCAGAGGGCCTTCTCGGTAGTGGCGCCCGCCCTGTGGAACGCCCTTCCAGCAGATGTGAAGGCGATAAACAACTACCTGACATTCAGAAGACATCTTAAGGCAGCCCTGTTCAGGGAAGTTTTTAACGTGTGATATTTTACTGTATTTTTGGTTTCTATGGAAGCCGCCCAGAGTGGTTGGGGAGGCCCAGCCAGATGGGAGGGGTATAAATAATAAATTATTATTATTATTATTATTATTATTATTATTATTTATTTAAAATGTTTGTGAGCAACACATAAGTAAGGCGTCCCTTAACAATCCCTGTAGGTTGTTGCCTATGCAGGTCATGACAGCTTCTGAGCATTTATGAGCAAAGTAGTAGCTATCTCTTCCCCAAATTGCTCTATTTAGCTGCTTAAGAATCACTAAGAGAAGCATCTTGGGATAATCATTTCTCCTTCATTTTAGAAGATTAAAAGTGGAGCCTTTCATCTTCAGCCTCTCATCTGCAGTGATAAACCAGAAGTGGGGAGAGAAAAGCATTGAGGGAAAATACCACCAGGAAGTACAGGGAAGTGTGCCACCATCTTGCTAGACTTGATAGTGTGCAATTTGGGTGAGCACTTGGGACTCGCAAAGGGTCAAATTCTTCTCTTTGCATGCTTGCCATTTGGACTACTCTTCACAAGAGACTGACATTTCTATTCATTTTTGGGAGGGGAAAACACTTAATATCATTATGAGATAAGGGTGGCAAAGGATTCTGGTTGCTGTAAGAAGATGCATTAGCGTCACTTCAAATGTCTGTGGTGCTGCAGTCAGCAGCCCAGCAGCAAAACATTGTATTCTCATTGAGTTTGGCTAGTGCTGTTTTTCTTTTTCTTTTTAATCTAAAGAACCCTTCTATAAATTTGGGAAATGATATTAGATGCAGCAGCACTGCCACTAAGGAAAGGCTATTGGGTTAGAATGCATCTGATTATGGAAGAATAGCCATGTGAGATAATAGTCTAGGGCAAACTGGATGTGTCAATATACCTTAGGGAGTATGAACCAGTGGTCTGAAAAAATTTAATAAGTTTTGTACATATAGTGTATAATACGTTGAAATGGTTTATGTGATATTGAATGTAGACATTGGCTATTGTTGGACAATATTTTATGAAATGTGTTTTAAAGTTGCATGCTCAGGGAATGTAAATGATTTGTATTAAAAGTCTTGAACTGTTGCATGTACAGGCTTTTATTTTATTTTTTATTTTGGTCAGGAAATATACCTTCTTGGTTGTTGTTGTTTTTTACCATCATATGCTGGGACACTGATGTGTGAAAAAGATGTCTTCCCATGCTTGGGGGATTTTGCCCCCCCCCCGATAACGCCATTAGTTGGCTGCTCTTTTTTGTTCCATCCTCCCTGAAATCACTGGAATAGGCTGAATACATTAACCCAGAGCTAGTCAAGACCATCACAGTTCTAATGTAGCTTGCAGGCATCAGGCTCACTGAATTGCTATGCCTGGCACATGGGAAAACAAGCCTGCAGTGTGGAAACAGCCTCAACCTCTTGAGACCTTCTTTAACCTCGTAGCTATAAATCCATTCTTCCACCTGATATCCCTTCTTTGTAAATAAATACTGTTTATAGCATTCCTGGACTGTTCCAATTATTTTTGCCTTTGTTTCAAAATGTAAATGCCCCAGAGCAAATTCATTTTGCTTCTCAAAATTATAATTTTCTTCTTAATTACATTCCCAGCATTTTAATTGCCTTTATTGATACATGTAATGTTCTGCATGTTTATAATTATGTTTGTTTAACTTGCAAGGTTGCAAACGGAAAGATGCGGGGATTTATGTAATTACCACCAAAAACGGATGTTTAACAAATAAGAGTAAATATATTGCTTGCATTTAAGGAATGAGGGATGGGGGCAGGATGTCAGACTTAAGAAGACATATTTTATAACTATTTGTCCAGTCTGGTTTAGCATTTAAAGGAGAAAACATTTTCCTTCCATTCCTTTTCTGAGTGACTGAGCCTTCACTAGCAACTCATCAGTGAAGGGTAGGTGTTATCATTAAATAAAGACCAAGTGCATCCTATCTCTCCAACGTCCATAAGCCTTTTTCGTGGGGTGATGCGTAATGGATCTGAGGCTGAAAATAGACAGGAGATGTTCTTCCTCCTACTTGAAATCTGAAAACAATGGTGCCCCCCCCCCCAATATTGGTGGGTTCCTAATTCTCACTGCAATACAATCTCTTGGTGTCTATATTGCTCACCTCAATACAAGGGGACTTCAGATATTCTTCTCCAGCTTAGCTGTTAAACTTAAATCATCCTTCTCAAACTCCCTATGCCTTCCTTCCTTCAAGCCTCTCCCTTGTCTTTGTAACTGCTTCAGCAACAGTGGAATACGAAAGGGAGAGGCATCTCTCTCACTCTTCTCTTCGTGGACATCTGGCACACTGCTACAACAGCATCCTAAGCAGCTGCTTTGCAAGCATCCTCAGTTCCTGGCATACAGCTCTAGTCCCCCTCCCTCCTTTCACATGTTGACTTAGGTCAGGTGGGATGGAAGGGGAGTTGAGAGATGAGGATGTCAGGTGGGTAGGAAGGTGGAAGAGGAGGCTTGAAGGCTCATGACACGAGGTTGCAGGAGGCACTGGACCTAATGGTGCTCCCAAGAACAAAAGGAAGAATGTGACAAGTTCTTAGTTAGGTTTGGAGTAAACAAAACAAGTTTATATGCCCAATTCCGAAGCTACTTTTATGATATTGTTATATGCACCCCAATCTCTGAGCAGTATGAGATTCCAGGGGTACCAGGTGCACTTACCCAGGGGCTGTGTTTTCTTTCAGACAATGAGGCATGGTGGGGACTGTGGTGTCTTCATGATATATGGTTCATTGACGCACATATACAACCTGAGCCTGCTGAGAGGAGTTTTGCAGCACTGCACTCCAAAAGGGTCCCCTGCTTCTGCCATAGGTGAAGCAGCAGCTCTTCTGTTGCTCTCATGGCTGCCATGCTGGATCCCAAACTGCCAGCAGACATTCTGCCATGCTGCCATGCTGGATCCCAAACTGCCAGCTTGTAAATCATAACTATTTATTTATTCTGCCTACCTCATTTCCCACTGCAATTCTGCCCCTCCCTCCTGAAGCACTGGGCTTTTGTCTCTGCTAACTATCTCTCGAAGGGACGCAGGTGGCACTGTGGGTTAAACCACAGAGCCTATGACTTGTCGATCATAAGGTCAGCGGTTCGAATCCCCGCGACGGGGTGAGCTCCCATTGCTCGGTCCCTGCTCCTGCCAACCTAGCAGTTCGAAAGCATGTCAAAGTGCAAGTAGATAAATAGGTACCACTCTGGCGGGAAGATAAACGGCATTTCCGTGTGTTGCTCTGGTTCGCCAGAAGCAGCTTAGTCATGCTGGCCACATGACCCGGAAGCTGTATGCCGGCTCCCTTGGCCAATAAAGTGAGATGAGCGCTGCAACCCCAGTCGGCCACGACTGGACCTAATGGTCAGGGGTCCCTTTACCTTTTTAACTATCTCTCACCTCAGGGAGGGGCTTTTGCCATCTGATGTCCAGCCCAGGGAGCCTCTGTTAATGGGTCATTAAAGCTCAATGGGTCATTACCCATTTCTTTGTGCTCTTTTAATGCTCCATCTCTCCAGGCAGTTACTTCATTGGGAAGCCAGCCTAGCTTATTTTTTAACATGCTGAATTCAATGTCTGGCACCCTGGAATTAGAAGGGTGTGTGTCCAGAGTTAGAAAGGGAAGTCTAGCCACCCCACAAATTTATAAATAAGGTAACAGGAATCTTATCAAAGACATTTAGAACACATATCATTCCATTCAAGCAATTCCTGGTTCCTCAAGATCCCTCCAGGGTTTCCTTCTTTCCCTTGTTTTCCTGCAGCACAAGACAGCTTTCAAAAACACACATTTATCCCCTTGCTGTCATACACAGTTGTACACCCACCCACAAGGTTATCAGAACATTTCCTAAAATCATTAACCAGTTCCCACCACCAGAAACATGTCAACAAACAAAATCACAGATCAACAGCATTTGCTAAAACTTGCAGGAAGAATCCCTGCAGCAAAAGTAAACAGTCTCATAAAGCAGCTACAAACCTCAAAAACATTAAGCACAGTTTTCCAAAGCACAAGCGCCTGGCTCCCTGCATTCTCACTCCATGCAACTGCCCACATGGCCCCTTATCCTGGGGTTTTCAGGTCCAGAATTAGAAAGGGAGTCCAGGCACACCACAAACATATAACAATATCCTCACAATGAAATGGAACACTGGATAGTGCATAGTGGATACTGAGCAAAGCATGAACATATTTTGGTTCATGAGGTACAAAATCCACGTAGTGCCACTCAGTTCAAACAAGCAAACAGCAATACAGTAATAATCCAAATAGCCAACATTTGCTGCTCTTCAGTGGTACCCCAAGATGTGCTACCTGAGGTGGGTTGCCTCTCTTGTTATAAGAATGGTGTGGAGAGTAGAGCATACAGAGGGAAAGCTATTGTTAAACTGCTTGTCTATTTGAGGAGACAAATTAAACACATTGGCTTTCAAGAGTCTTGAACAGTTGTTATTTGCTCAGACAGCTTCAGTGGATTTCTGTTTTCTTTTGTTTTTATTAAATGAGAAACTGTAATCATAGTAGTTTTTCTTCTGTATGCTAATCCACCATGTCTAGAGATGGTGTTTCCAGTTGCTCCTTCCATCTAAAGGCACTGATGGGATTTCCTTGACATGGAGGCCATGTCTCAACCTTGAGGGACCCAACCACCAGCTTCATGGCTATCGTCCTTGCATGGAAGACACCTGTGGACCTTGGGTGGTTGCAACCATACTGCCCAGCAGTGCCCAAGGCAACCCACCTGTCTTTCCCACAATCTGGTTCAGGACAGATTCATTGGAGGGAGAAAACTTGGGTCACCACTTTTGGGCTTAACTAGGAAGGCCAATCAAATATTTTTGACCTCTGTAAAGCACACAATGCAATATATAACAGGGTAAATGAATTTAAGTAAGTGAGTAAGAACCGTAAAAACCAAGATGGAATTAGATATATGATGATGATGATGATTGATGATAATGATGATGATGAGATAGATAGATAGATGATAGATAGATAGATGATAGATAGATAGATTAGATAGATAGATAGATGATAGATAGATAGATAGATATAGATAGATGATAGATACTACATTACTTTTAGGAAGAGACACTTGCCAATCAAAATCCTCGTGTAAGAAGGTTTGAGGCACAAAACCATACTGAAATAGCATACGCTGGAAGTGACAGAGTTTGGATTCTCTCAATAATCAATCCAATGTTAGGTCTGGACTTTTGACTATGTACAAATGATTTCCTTTGACATTCCTGCCTGCATACCTCTTCTTCACCACTGTGGCTTGATACACTCAATTTCTCAGCAATCTTCACATCTTTTCGGTGAAACAATGGGATTTTATTTCCAGTGCCATTTCACCTTATACCACATTAACCAAAGTTGACAAAAGGTTTTGTCTGATGATAACATTTCAGTGCAGATACTTAATGTGTCAGACACTATTAACTTTACATCAAAGAGCAGAATCCTGACCTTTGCCTTCCAGCCAGAAAAACCTCACCAAAAGGCATATAGCTCACAAAATGATTTCTGCCATGTGACAAAGGTGACACACCCGTGGCACTGTTCTGAATCAGTTCAACATTGCCTGGATTAATGATGATGTCTGTGACACTGTCTGCATTTCTATTCATACCAGGCTTTCTTCTTTTCCAAAGTTTAATCTCAGTTTAATTAACTGACTTGTTTTCCCCATGATAGTTTCCAATTTAACTGGTTTGTTAGACCATCAGAAAACATGTGATGTACTACCAGCAAATAAATGATTGTCATTTTATAGTCATTTCATTTGGATGTTTTATTGGACATTTTGGTATTGTAACATCCTCTGAGCCTTGGTGGAGTGTGGAGAGTAAGTGAACAAGGAGTTCAAAAAATGTCTTCGTACAACTTACTGACACACTCTCAACAAAGAGCAAATTATTTTACCTTCTTTATTCAGGTATTTCAAAAATATTTTTAAATGGTTACCATTTCTACCAATCCATTCTCCAAAAACTAGAAGGTGTTGTTGTTGTTTTTAAAATCAACTTATTTCCCCTTTCTATATATTCTGTCTTCTAAACATAATTTAGTATCCGCAGTCATGCATAAGAATTTCCTTCCTGATATATATCACTGACCTAATATGCCTCCCTCTCCCCAGCTTTAATTTTACATAATTATCACATTTGCTTTAGTGGAATCCTTGCTAAATTACACTGTTATAACCAATGGTGTCAGGTCCCACAGGAACTCATATGTTAGAAACACTGCAAAATTATGTATAGAAATTCTGAAAACCATGGCAAGAATTCCACTAATGTGGGGGGAAAAAAATCACTGAAAATAATGGGGGCAAGTGTGGTATGGTGAATAAAGTATTGGTCTGCCATTGGGCCCTATTCAGTCTCTGGATAATTCTGGAAATGCAAGTGATCCCCAGAAAGAGATTACTTAGATAATATTACAATAAAGTGGTAGATAAATTGTCAAAAAATAAATGAATCCATGGACACAGAAATGCTTCCTCAGTCAGTGACTGCACATAGGAATTAGTTTCTATGATGACTTCGTTTCCATCCCCACAAGGGGGTTTGTAGATCTCTGCATTTAGTCCAGAACTCACAAGGAACAGGTAGATGCTAGATTTCAGCTATTTCTACCCTCACCACGAAAACAGCCTCTTGACTCTTTTGATATGGTGTAAATTGGATAGGTGAACATAGGCCCTGAGTCTCATTTTCCATTCCATGCCACCGTGGGCTGCCAAAGGCCTCTTTCAGTCGGTCTCATGGAACTAGCATCTTTTATTCTTTTGGGTTCTGGCTAGTTTTCGAGACAATAATAGATGCACAAAGATACTCATACATTTTTTGTAAGCTTAAGTGACATATGACAGTAAACCATTTTGTATCCTGGAAAGTACCAGAGAAATGAGTCACAGTCACAGTACTGCCAGCAATCATGTATCCATGAGATGCATCTTAAAAGAGGGTAAATATGTATTTTACAGAAGGATTGCCTTCCTATTGTTTTGTAAATCTTGCTGAGCTACTTTGGAATCCAGAACAAATTTGCTAAATCTTGCTCTTTTTGTTCTGAGAGAGAAGACAAGATGATAACAGTGGCTGGCACCAAGAAGTTAATTTTATAACAAACTGACATCTCAAGTAGCAGCAATTTAAAAGAGCAATGCTTTGTCAGTTTTAAGTGGGAAGTGGTTGCTGGTATGATTATAGATGTCTTCTGCATATTTATTTTGCCCCACTTTAAATAAATTTGTGTAAGATTTATCTTGTTAGTTCCAAATACAAGTCCCTCTTGGCTAGATTTAGGAAATAAATTAGTCTTCACAAACATTGAGGAGACTGAATCAATACATTAATATTTAGGAGGCATTAGGGAGGTTTATTAGTGGGAAAGGGCAGCACACGTTGCACTGGAAATATTGGACATATTTAATTCAAAAGCATCAATTGCAGTGACGCACTGAATCTATAAATTGTATTTACATATACAGATAAATGAATTTTGATGCATGATATGGTAAAAGGGCTGAATGTTTGGACAAAATCAGAACACGGGCTAGGCACAGAGATGAAATGTGACCAGAAAAGCATGAACTATGATCTCTCCTTCTCCTGTGTAGATGTCCAATTCTCTTCCATTTCAGCTAGAGTGGGCAATGGGAATTCTCAATTATTTGTTTGCCATACTCACGAGATAAGATGAGGACTGCCATTTATTTAGAATTGGCTCTTATTCAGATACAGAGAGCAGATAGCATATTTAGCTTGATCTTGAAATCCATCCTCAAGGAGAACAGAAAGGGAGGATAGAAAGTTCACATAAATATGCTAAATATGCTTAAATGTGTTTAAATAATGCAAAGGAAAATCCAGTCTGAACGATCCTGATTTAAGTATCTGATATACATCTAGTTAAGATGCCAAAGTCAGCATCATTTTCTGCAGCAAAAATGATTAGAAGATAGTGATCTTAAAGAAGTATAACAAAATTGCTCCTCAAAATGCTCCTAGTCAGAAGAGGGGTAGTTTTTGTAAGGGGTATTCAGCTTGTTTAGTCTCTTAGATATTTGAAGTCAAAGTTATCCTAGGGCTTTAAACACTAGTGTGTGCATCTTGAATTGGGCCAGAAACAAACTAGCAGCCAATGGCATAATCATACCAACACTGATAACCATTGCCACAATATCCCTGGCAATTCCACTGCTACCCACCAGTCTGGATGACACTTATTGGCAATGTCTCCAAGTCACCAGTGATGGCTGAAACACCAAGATGACATCTGAGAACCCAGACCACAATTCTCTATGCACCGTGTATGAGTGGGCAGCCAAAGACAGCTGTACATATGTCCCTTCTCAGATCCTCTGCAATTCTATATGTAGGACTGAGAGGGAACAGTTTCATTGGGAGAATTGTTTTGAAACCTGCTGTAGTGCCAAGGAGCCCACATTACACATTGTTTCAAACTTCACACCTAAATCATTTGTATTTATGAATACACAGGGATCACGTAAGAGACAAACATAAATGCACGCTACAAGATGAATGGCATGAAACCTATATTGTGAACTGGTTGCTGGCTAAGTGGGAATAAACTATTTAACTTTTTAAAATATTTACGGGTTACTGTTCAAAGTCAAATGTTCTTAAGGATGTTTGCAATGTCACAAAACTGTGATGGCAAAGTTGTTTGGAGACCTCTGTGCAACAAATGGCTAACAGGCCCACTTATTATTAATAACAGCAATAAATAATAGCATTTAGGTTTGTCACAAAAAGGGGAAATGACCAACTGTAGGGACCACTTACCTTTGTATGATGGTGAGCAGCGATTATGGGCCAGCATGAGTGTGGTCTGAGCATGGGGCAAATTTCCAGCCCCACATGACTATTGGGAAATGATGCTCCGTACCCCTCCAGTCATGCAGGTTGCTGGGAGGCTTGTATTGTAATGGGTTATCACAGGCAAACTACATTTGCTGGGATACTTGTATCCAAACAGACCTATCACAGACAAGATGCATTTGAATGGGCCTATCACAGGAAAACAGGGGGTGGGTGGGGCTTCATGATGAACCTGAGTGACGACTTCAGCCCCTGATCTTCACTCAGGTCCACCCACTGGGTAGATAGAGAGGCTTTGCCGGGACTCATCAGCAAATTTGATGCAAGATCCCCCACCCTCCCACCCTATCTAGCATACTGACTTGCCAGAAGGTGAGCGGACAGGTTCTTCATATGACCTTGCTATGGAAATACTTGATTGCCATATTTGACCAATGAGGAAATTGCCTACAGGCAAATTGGGCCTGTCTGGAGAGTTTTGTCTTCCTCACAGCAATTGTTGCAACTTGCTGGCAGATAAGGCACTAAACTAGTTCCTTAGTCAGAGGGAGGTGATAGGAGCCCACCGACATCCGTGCTTCAGAGAATCAGGAGTACCCAGTTAAAGGAATCCAGGGGAGGTGCTTCTGTCTGCATGCCCAGTTGGGAGCTGATGGGCCACCGCAAAATAGCGGTCCAGAAGGAATCAGCTCTATTTGAATTATGTCATAGGGGGATCCTTAACCCAGGATTGACCCTGCAAAATAATCAACCAGCAGTCAGGTTGGTTGATGGAGGAGACATGCCCAAACCTACTTGTATCTGTAATCAATAAAGTTGTCACCTATTTGAACCCAAGATGCTTGTATTGTGTGTTTACTGTATCTTCCCACTATATAGGCCCCACTGATTTCAGGTTCCCTGTGCCTGGGCCCACAAATCTTGGTGTTTCTTTGCTCTTTTTTGTACAATTCAGCAAAATAAAATGAAAATTCCTTCTGTAGAGTCACAGCTTAGTATTCTGGAGTAGGAACAACAAACAGAGGCCACAATTTAACCACTTCACTAATACTACAACCTACATGCTTAAAGTTTGTTTTAGCATGTATTTATATGTGATATTTTAATGAGGTATTTTTATCTGCTCCTGCTTTGCTCTGTTTTTTATGTTATATTTTTTTTGTTGCAAACCGCTCTGGGATCAGCAACTACAGAGGGTAGAATATAAATGTCTCAAATAAATAATGCAGTCCTAAAGATAAACTTTTTAGAGCCTGCCTGAAAAATACCAAGGATAGGAGCTGCAAATATATGTGCCAGTGAATGGTCATTGGCACATACAGCGTGTTTAATGTGTCCAGCGCTACAGGAATCCAAACAGCTGCTGAGATTCCTAGCATGCTGTTATGGCAGAACACCGATAATAAATGAAATGGGAGGTGGGGAGGTAATGATAGCACTGGAAAAAAGCTAAAAAAGAAAATAGAAGCCACCATTTGAAAATATCACATAACGGAAGGGGCTTCAGTCTAACTGATTTGACACTGATAATCTCTTGTTGCACTTGAGGCTCAATTTGATGAGAGAGGTAATATATTTTGGGACCTTTTCCATTCTGGAAGGAGGCATAACATTTAAAACCTTATACATGTAATAATCTATCCAGTTCTTTTCTTACTATTTCATGTGCTGCCACAGCCCTCATCTAAATCACCCCCACACAATGCGAAACAAAATAGAATGTGTGCATACATTGGTTTTTGCTCTGCCTCTCTACCTACTTTCCCCATTCTTGATTCCATTTTTGTTTCCTTCAGGAGTGCAACCCATGGCAAACATTTCAGACTAAAAGGCTTGAATGAACCATTCCAAAGGGAATTTCAAAATCTCCTTGCCTCTGTTTGCATTATACCCTCACTGGGAGCCAAAGTAACTCAATAGTGGACATTTGTTAGAAACAATAACTTCTTGATGCCATAAAAGCCACAGTTATTTCTAGCTACTGTATCTTAAAGTAGTTTCTTAGAAATGTAAAACATTTCAAAACTTTCTGCTATCTTCTATGAAAGGCAATTGGAGTATTTTTTTTAAATAACAAACATAACACAGCCTTAGATACTCTTTACAAAGTTGTAAACATGAAGGTTTACAATTTGGCCTGAAGTTTTGAGAGGAAGTCAAGATATCTGAGGGGCAGAATAATTGTTGAATGGACTTTTACTGCATTATTCATCAAGGGCTGCTTTTGGCCAACCCCCATATGTTTTGGTGGATAGTGCCAGTGATTAAATGCATGTGACTGAATCCTGGAGCCATGACTTCCAACCAAACAACTTGCAATGCTCAACAACAACAATAACAACAACAACAACTTATATGCTGTCCAACTGACTGGGCTGTCCTAGCCACTCTGGGCAGCTTCCAACAAATTAAAACACAACAAGACATCGACATTAAGAACTTCCCTATATAGGACTGTCTTCAGATGCCTTCTAAAAGTCAATTTATTTCCTCAACATCTGATGTGAGGGCGTTCCACTGAAAATATGGCAGGCTTCAGCTTCAATGAATCACTGTCCCTTAGGGCACTTGGAATATGGGCCAGTATGAATCAAGTGACAGAGATTTTCTTTAGCTCTACAATTTCAGGCTATAGATGAGATATGTTTATGTCTTGCATTTTTAAATATGATTTCAAATCCAATCTTTAAATCAGTTAGTTTGGCAAAGAGTAACTGAAGTACAAAATTAAATCATTCTATCTTTGTTGCAAATGCTACAGCTGCAGTTCGTTCAGAAAGTAAGGGGTTACTGCAATCAACATTGGAGCATGGGCAAAGAGGTTAAACATTGGATGAATCATCATGCAACATGTATGTGGACTCAGAGAATGCAGAAATTAACTCACAATCTGTCTGAATAATGAAAATATTAAATTAAGGAAACATTGAAATTTGTCAGGTAGAAAACCACATTTATGAGCCTAATAGATTTGACTACAAACTGCCTAATAAACAGTTTTGGTGGTGATACAAGTTCTGACCAAGTCTTGTTTTTTTTTTTGCATAATGGTGTAGAACAGGGGTGGGTAACTCTTGTGGTCCAAGGAATACAATTACGGTTGACCACCCCTCTGAGGGCCACATACTAGTTCATGCACATGTCACTCACCGCACATACATAACACAAACTGTGCACAAACACACACCAGGAATGGCTGTTGATGATCAAGGACCTCCATTGCATTCATAAATATCAACTATTTATTAAAAATTCAGGGTACTTAATGCTACATCCAGTAGCACACTCCCTCCAGTAACTTTTGATGGCTCCAGTAACTTATGTTGCCTCTCACACACTGGAGATGCTCACAAGTCTACCAAAAGGCATTGCAAGTAGAAACCGTTAGCTGCCACTTCCTTATTCACTGTGTTTTTCTATCACAAAAGTCAACAAGAAATTTCTCCTCTCAAGATAGGTACAGTGGTACCTCAGGAACTTAATTTGTTCTGGAGGTCCGTTCTTATCCTGAAACTGTTCTTAACCTGAGGTACCACTTTAGCTAATGGGGCCTCCCGTTGCCACCACACCACCGCCATGCGATTTCTGTTCTCTTCCTGAAGCAAAGTTCTTAATCTGAGGTACTATTTCTGGGTTAGCGGAGTCTGTAACCTGAAGCGTCTGTAAACTGAGATACCACTGTATTGTGTTTTGTGCTATTTCTGTAACTTTGAGCTTCATCCGTTCTCCACAACAGCCATGACAGATCATCTCTCTCTCTCTTTTTTGCAGCCATTGGCATTGAGTGATGCTTAAGTGCTCTTAATTAGGAAGTGGCAAAGCTGTGTATACTTGAGAAGATTTAAGGGGACTTCTTCCTTATTGGCCCTGACAAACTCCTAGGGTATCTTCCTTGGCCCCTACAAACTCCCAGAGAATCTCTGGAACATGCAGTGCACACAATCAACAGTGAACACTGTTTATTTCAGCAAAATAAGGCTTTGATCCTTTTTCTTTCAAAACAATGGGATCTACATCCTTGGTTCAGGGTGGCTCTTTAATCAATCTAGGATCATTCTGTTTAGCAGTTTTCACTGTGGTGTTATCAGAAACAATCCTCATCCTTGTTCAGGATGCCTTATGAATGTATCCCCAGCACACTACAGAACTCAGCAAACTCTGGGTGGGTCTCACTTTGCACATAGGACTGGAACTTCTTGTCCATCCCAGTGACCCCACTAGGATTCCCATTCCTCATGAGCATAGGCTAAGGCCAATCATGCCACAGCAGAGGCACACCTGTTGGTATCTAGTCCACTATTCTAAACTGCCCCTGCAGCATTTTTATTGCTGTGGGTAGACATTGGTTTTTTAAAAACTCTTTAAAAACAGATAAGCACAAAACAGCAATTTGTTTTTTAAGCCACTAGAAATAAGAGTGAATTCTTCATATTTTGTGGGTTTGCTTTGCTGCACATTCCACTTTCTCTTCATTTCAATTCAACATGGATAATACCTAAAGCGAATTCTGGCATTTAGAACACCTGCAATTTGCAGCAACTTTCAGATAATTTATGTTGCATTCCTCCCTGCCCCGGGCCTATACAGATTATCAATGTAAAGAAGCTCCTGTGAGCATTGATGGAGCAAAACCGAGGGGTGGTGGTGGTGAACACTGATGTGATTATGTGAAGAATCGAAGCAAGATTCCATTTGTGTTTCATCAATGTGTGCAGGTCCTTGTGTGCACTGGTAATCTGGCCAGAAAAAAACAAAATGCCACTGAACAGAAGGTACTTGAAAGCAGCGGCAAACCGCTTACACCCAACAGTTGGGAAAAGTCTGGAATCCAAAAATAGAACAATAGCAGATTGCTAATGCATCAGTGACATGCCACAAACAGGATCAGCTAAGTCAGACAGAGAAAATGTCATAAGGATATCTAATTCTGAATGGCAGCTTTGGCTTCAGATTGTGAAGAACATTGATTAGCCAGATTTGGTGTGGACTGCTATGCAACACTAGTTGTCAATACAATGAATAAACCCAGATCTTCCCCTTTGTCAATCTTGTAAAATCAGTAGTCTCTGTCAAGCCTGGATTCAACTGTTTTCTATGATGTGATGATACCAGAACTAAGTGTCCTCATCAAAATACATCCCATTAGACAAACGGACAAGACAGGGCTAAATGTCACTTCTTATTCTGTTTCGTCTTTTCACCCTCCTATCCCCTTCCTACTTCAGTTTCCACTTCAGAAAATGGCCAGCTTGACTGCAGAATGGGTGTTTTACGGGCTTCTCGTTGGCTAGTTTCGCAGTCATAAAACTGGTGCACATCTGATATCGTTTTGCCCTGTCTGTTTACACTGAAAGTCAGCATTTTAATGAGTGTTGCACCATAGTTTTATCAATTAGGAAGGAGGTGATGATTTTAGATTACAAAAAGGTGGGGGGTTTGCACCGATCAGCCTAATCTGCTGTGCATAGTAAATGTAACTAGGACATCGTGATTATTTCTGTTCCTAAATAAAAGTTTTTTAAAAAGAAAATAATCACAATCACTATAAGAATTCATTTGCATCAACAGAGGGAATGAACCACATGACATAATATTCGTTGTATGGGTCACTAAATGATTTAAGATGTTTCTGGACAAATAGCATGAAAGGTTTTCCCAACATAGCTGTAATTATGCTGTCATTACTTGAGATAAAGCTCAAGGCAATGCAACTGTAAGGAGAAAATATCTGCTGGTGATGATTTGTATCTGCTTGGAGTGCATTTGTTTAAAAGGGAAAAAATATCTGCAAATCTATTTTTTTCCCTAATGAACAGAGTAACTGATCAGCATGTTAATGCAGGCAGAGCCGACAAGATGTTTTGAGGATCACATGATATGCCTTAACAATATTTCTTTTCACCTGGGACGGCATAATTCTCCAAAGAAGAGAAGTTAAGAAATAAATAAATGCAGCAGAAAATACTATCAGCTGATAAAACTTCACTGTACATGGAGCTTAAAGAAAGTAGACTTAACTGTGCAATCTTATTCGTTCTGTCTACCCAGAAGTGCATCCCACTGAATCCAGTGGGCCTTACTTCATGGTGGGGATAGGAAAGAAATCAGTTGTCATTTAAAAGGTGATCTGAAACAAGATGCACAAGAAAGCACTTATTTGATTTTTGCAAGGCATCTCTCCCACCAAGTAATGTGTACAACCATGCATGTACCAGGTAAAGTGTGCACAAAAATGCACATATCAGTGAAAACATACTAAAATTCATTAGGTTAGGGAAAATTGCTTTGCAAGAATGCATACGTTAGGCAAAATTGCCCACAAAAATTTGCATATTAGGAGACAGTCACACTAAAATGCTAGTGGATTTTCACCAGGACTTTTAAAATAAAAATTTGCAAGCTAATGTGGAAATGTGCAGAACTGAAATTAAGGCTGGAAAAATGAGAACAGATTTGGGCATCCCCACTTCCAAATAAATTAGTATAGGACTGCAGACTAAGATGACTGATGGACTGTTTTCTTCACATGCTGTGTTGCCAACCGATGGTATAACATGAGGATCCCCACCAAGCTCAGAAAGCCAAGGAAATGCCAAACATACACATGTATGAACATGGCCTGGGCCTAAGAAATTAAAATATTATTACATATGTGCTGCCATATGAAGCAAGACCACTGGCCCACCTAGCCTATATGTAAGCATATTATCTGTGGCTTTCCAGAATTTCAGGCACAGTTTCCTCAAGCACTGCTACCAGAAAAAAATGAAAATGGATATGCCAGCAAGTAAACCTGCAATTTTCTGCATGTATTGGGGAAGGGCTATAGGACTCAGTGGTAGGACATCTACTTTGACTGCAAAAGGTCCAAGGTTCAGTGCCCAATATCTCCATGTAAGGCTGTTGAAACCATGAGAACATGAGCTACTCTCAGTCAGCTGAGACAATTCAGAGTGAGATGAATCAATGGTCTGACTTGGAATAAGGCAGCTTCCTATCTGTACTACAGACCACTGAAATATACACCTTCCTATAATAAAAATCCCCTTCCATACTTTTGTTCAAAAATAAGTTTCCTTCCAAAGTTTCAATATGATCCTAACACAAAATATGATGGTCATAAATCTGATGCAAAGCAATTAACCTGTCAAACATACCACTTTAGTTATGTATCTATATCTGTACATTACTAAAGATATTTCAGTTCGGTTCTTTGATATGATGGGCAACTGAAAAGTGCTAATGATAATTGCACCAAATACCAAGAATATGGAGCCTTAGGTTGTACTTGGAATGTCAGAAGACATAAATACTATCACTTAATAATTATGCCTAATGATACATTTCTCCCCTATTTTTGAAGGCAAGGTTAATTATCCTTGAGCTTACATTTATGCTTTATACACACCTAATTTGAAGACACTAAGTATTTTAATAAAGGAATTCTTATATTCTCAGGATAAAGCCCTGGTATCCCCAGGCAGAGCTGAAAACAAGAGTCCGAGGGAGTCACTGACAGTCAATGTAGACAATCCTGAGTAGTATGGACTAACGGTCTGACTTTGCAGTTTCCTATATGTCACGATTCTGGAGAACAATGGCAACCAGAAAAATGACTTGGAGGCTATAGTGTCACCAGCTATGGAGTCCAAGGGGGTTCCTGGCTCTCAGACTGATGCTGGTGATCAGGGGGCCATTGAACCTGGCAGACAGGATCTCCTTGAACCAGCTCCCACATCAGCATGGCCCATATAACTAGAGCCAGGACCTTCAAAAGCACCTTTTCCTTACCCTGAGGAACCAAGTACCTCCCACATTTCTTCACCAGTCCAACGGTGCAGGGAGGTGGAAGGCATTGATCTTTTAAGAGGCTCTAGTTCACCAAAGGGGGATGGAGCCTAGGAGAGGTGGGCTGGAAGCAGAGGCTTAAAAGATCTCTGGACACTTCCAACGCTTGTCAGAGCAGGCATCTAAGTAGGTGCTATCCGTGGTGCTGTAACAACTGACCTGCTTTACCCTATGCACTTCTTCAAAGGGCCAGAACAGGACGCGATGGAACTTTTCTCTATGAAGAAAGAGGCACTTCTGACCAATCCTAATCATAATGTTTTAAAAGGTATCGTTCTTAGGAAAAAGTAAAATTGAAAGTAGAATTCTGTATATACTGTATAACTGTATAAAATTATCTGACTTTAAGCAGTTTCATATCAATCCTAATCCCCACCCCGTCAGTGGATCTGGCAGTTAAAATTGCAGTGGCTCCGGCATTAAAAATTGCATAAATTAACCTACATCCCACACAATATACTTTATTGAAATAATATGTGGGGAAGATGTTGCATGTGAAACAAAGCACATTAAATATACAGTATTTCTGTTTCCTTAAAAACTGGCCAAAATTATACTACTATGACTCCTATATTGATGATGTAGATGATAACTAAAAGTAATTCAGATTCATCTTTTCTGGCATATTCAAGGTACATATATTATCCTAGTAACCTTACAGCTGCTCTATAAGATATGCCAGTTTAATTATCCTTGTAACGCAGATGCGGGCTAAAAGACTACGGCAGCGAGCTTATCAGAGAGCTAACATTTGAACCAGAGATTTTCAGATCATGGCACATACTCTAAAGTACCAAACTGCACCAGTCCCTTGATGGATTTCAGGGCCAGCTGTTAGGCTACAGAAATCATTTGGTATGGACATTCTGTTGCCCTGTGGCATGGTGTAGAATGTGGTTATATTTGAAAGTGGAAGTCACGTGGGAGGACCCGTAACCTGGTTTCTTCTCCTTGTAGCCTTGGTAACCATGTTGTTAGTCCCTTACAACTGACCTGCTCAGCTCCATATTGTTAAAGCAATGTGGAAAGCAACATATAATGCCTGGTATTCCTTTCTCCATTCTTGCACCCACCCACACTCAGGTAGAATAGATCAGGTTTTCCCAACATTGTACTTTCCAGATGTTTTGGACTATAGTTCTCATCAGCATGGCTAATGGTTAGGGACAATGAGTTGTAGCCCCAAACATCTGGAAGGAACCATACTGGGGAAGGGTGGAGCAGGCTGTACTGGACAAAGTGGCTCAGAGGTCTGATTTATGTTAAGGCAGCTTCATATGTAACTTACTGATATTCTGCACATCCAATAAGTGGAATGTCACAAAATGAGAAAGCACCTTATATATATATAGACACCTTTTGTAAACAGTCTATTTATACACCTCATGTATCATTTCTTATCCAGAGGCTCCTGCTAATCATGAGGTATTTTGTGGCGGGTTTTGGATTTTTGTTTTGTTGTGCTTGCTTGTGTTTTATTGGGACTTAACTACAGAGAGTGAGTTGACAGCATGAAGAGGCATTTCATGAAAGCTATGGACAGCAATCAGATGGTCTCAGCTTCTCGTCACTGCCAAGCAGGGCCGGATTTGTACTGCAGATTGGGAGATGAAAGGCTTCCCTCATCTCATTGCTAATTCCTAAACCACCTGTCCCTCGGAATAGTTAATGAGGGCACACAAGCATTGGGAAATGGATGATCATTGAGATGGTTATTAACACAGAGCTGCAGTCTCTTTTAAATAAAACACATCACCATATCTGCATCAGTAGTGCTCAGTATGGAAATGATCCAGGACCTTCCAATAATTGATTTTCATTGTATCTACAAACCTATCATGCAAATCACAATCTTCAAATATGCATCTGAGCTTGCATTGACAAGACAAGGATGAAAGAGATTTTTCTGAAGAAGAACAGTATGCTTGACAGCTTGTTTTTGCATAATGATGATAATCTCTCTGAAAAGAACATTGTTTTCTGTGACATTTACTCTCTTTTCAGTTTGACCCTGTTTGGTGGTAATGATATCTGTCCCACTTGCACTTTATTAATGTTTCCAAGTAATGGTTTAAATGCCAATCAGTTTCAAAAGGAATAATTACATTTACACATGGACATTAGAAGAACTAACTTAGTTCATCAAAAGAGGTACGATTTTCTGCTGCCTAGCCTAATCCCTGTCACACTAGTGATTTGCCACTACTGTTGCAAGTTTGTCAGTAGTGAAAAAGAAGGGAGAGACACTGAGAGGGAAATGGTGGTTTTAAACAACAACAGAGCTTAGAGTAAAATGGGGGTGGAGAGAAACTGGGAGGGGGAAAGTGGTCATTTCAAACAACAGCAGAGAATTAAGAGACACTGAGAGGGAAAAACCATGATGATTTAAAACCATAGCAGAGGTCTGAGTAGAGTGAGCAGGGGTGACACAGGAAAAGGAAGTGGTAGTTTTTACTACAGTTTGAATACAGCAAGTGGGGTTTGGGGAAAGGTTCTATTTTGTTAGCTTTTTGTGTTAGTTTCTGTGTTGCCCAACAATTAACTTGTTGAAACTTAAAAAAAACAAAAACCCTTAGAGTACTTGTTTAAAACCGCCACTTTCCTCTCATTTATCTTAAGCTTATATTCTGCCCTTCCTCCTAAAGGAGCCTCATAGTTTTTTCAAGGTTGCCAGGAACAGCATATTTCAGCCAACACATGTCTGGGTAAACAGGAATTTTCAAATTTAATAATGAGAGAGACAGCACTAGGGAGGTCATTCCACAAATGGGGAACCATCACTTGTCCCAGATTGCTGAGAACTAGGCTGTACCAGCAACAGAGCTTCCCCTGCTAACTATAAAGCTCAAAATAATGAGATAGGTGCTCTTTTCAGTACTAGGACAACAAGCCATTTAGTGCTTTGTACACTCACAATATTAATTGAAAGACCATGTTTTCCCACATCATTCTTCCCTCTTGTGCAGATCTTTGATAGAGACATTGTTTTGCATTCTTCCACAAGCAGAGGCATTATGGCCCATATAATTATAATAAGGGTTCTAAACTGTGTGAGGCATCTATGCACTGTCTCCCTACTTCAGATCTTCAGTCCCAAAGCATGGACAACAATGATACTGGGAGCATGCCAGTGAAGGTGGGCCTAGCAAACTAAACTCTGACCTCCCTGTCATGTGCTTCAGTGCCTGTATAGAGATTATGTTTACCACCTTTCCAGAACATGTCCTATTCTTACTGAGTAGCTTACAAATGCTTATGTCAGGATTCACAAGCCATTGCTTGCAAACCCAGACACATTTTGTGATTGCCCCCAAGCTCGGTGGGACACTGATGTATGCGCTCCAGTTATCCAAATGTAATTTTCAGCATTCACTGAAGTGTGCCTGAGGAATTGGGTAGAACTTGGGGAAGAGTTATCCGTTTCCCCAGTATTACTCTGGGATTGCCAGCATTCGTATGGGATCATCTTTCAAAGAGAAGCCAATTATCACATTAATTGCATCAGAAAGACAGTCAATGAGTGAACTGAAGGGCACAAATAGACAAACAAGAGTAAATTAAACGTTTCGACGTTGCAGCACATAAGAATGCCAAATAGATTTACTTTTGAAAAGCAGATTGCTTATGATGTATATATCTATATAATGGGTGACTAATACCTTTTACTGTTAAGTACACCTGCATTGTCCTCGGCGTGTGTTGAGTCTGCACCGAACAAGTATAGGGACCATCATCTGAGACATCCACGTTCTGTATCTGGAGGCTGTACTCCTTTTTGTTTGCTGTTGCAATTGAAACTCGAGGATCTACTGACCACTTGTCTCCTCCTGCAAAAATAATACTTGATCGGTTCAGCCAGGCACCTTTTGAAGCTCCATCTTCCAAGTAACACCTGTAGGTTTCAAAGGAGAGAAGCAATTAAATTTTTGGCATATAATATACTTGTTTAATGTTTACATATTTTGAATTGGATGCATTCCGAACTACAACTTGTAATGGAAGAGTCTAATTTTGCACAAAAATGGCAAGCCAGTGCAAATGACACCTGATGATCTATTGCTGAGTAGCTTTCTATTTTCTGAATGCCACCCCCTCCGCCAAAGGGGGATAAGTTATTATTAGCAGTAGCGGTATCAGAATTACAGTTAAAGTCCCCAAAGGCAAAGATATACAGACAAAATATACAGTGAAATGCAATAACTCAATCAGTGCACACAAAACAATATAAGGCAAAGCAACCATAACAAAGGAAAACCCATGATTGCATAATGTAGATGTTTGAAAAGTTGAATAGATAAATAGAGCGATTCCTGCAGGTTAAGAAATCCATGTTGTGGATGCACCTTGTCTACATTCTCCAAGGTTCAGAAACAAAGTACTGGGATGAATAGACCTAACTGTAACCCAGCAAAATGCCACTCACATTAGATATATTTTTATATACTGAACAAAATCTTCCTCCCTTAGACAATGTGATAGAACTTTTGAACTATGGACATATCATAGAGAAAGAAAAAGGTTCAGTAGTGAAACACTGTTGATGAGTTTAGCAGTATGTGTAGATCATGTATAGATCTTGCAGGTTTATTAAAAAAAGAAAACAAATTGTGAAACCGTAGGGTATTGCAACAAGAGAAGATGAAACTGGAGCTCTATTCATACTAATAGAGACCATTAAATGCTGGGAAGTAGCGATACTCAGGCCATTGTGACAGACTTCTGCCTCTCTAAACTTCATTTTGAAAATGTTCAGCTACAAATTGAAGAGTGGTTCTTTTAAATGAGCACAAAGTACAGCCACAGAATGAAATACACATCCACCGAAAAGGGTTTGACAGAATCTCTACACAATCCCTCAGGGGTTTGAACACCGTGCTGAAGATTGCTACAAAATCCCAAGCTGAATTCAACAGGGTAAGTTACTGCCAACAGTATGAAACTAATCAGTTGAAAAATAAGGAACATGGTATATTGTAGAATCTAATTTGCAGCCAGTTTCATCCTCCTGCCAAACCAATCCTGCCCTCCCCCCCCCCACCCCGGGGAAAAAACAGGAGGAGTCTTTAAAGGTTTGTATTAAGAGAAATACTTTCTTTCCATATATATATTTTCAAGTAGAGAAATATAGCTTTAAAAAAACACCTAAAATGTGACTATGATGTTAAGGTATGTGGTCAAACATTCAAAAATGGATATTCAACATGTCACTGTCTTCTGAGAAATCTATTCATGCTAATTGGGAATTAAAGATTATATTAATTAATGACAGAAAACTGAAAAGGATTTCTCGGGTTTTTGACAAATATGCAAAAAAGACTAATTGCATTTTTATTAAATCATTCAATCCATCACCTTTGATGGAATGATTGGAACATTCTCACTTAATGATGCATTTTAAGTGAAATGTGGATACAGTATTTGCAAAGTATCAATGGGGCAGAAGCTTCCCAAGAGAGAGAAAAAGCCATTAGGTTTTTTGGTGCAGAATGATGGACTGAAAATGCAGTACACTGTCTATTGCCAAAGTCATGCTTAAATTCATATACTACTACTACTACTACTACTACTAATAATAATAATAATTAATATTAATAATACTATTTATACCCCACCCATCTGGCTGGGTTTCCCCAGGCACTCTTCAGTATATACATACAAGAGAGCCATCATTTTTTCAAGAGCATCATTTTTCTCTGAAAATAAAACTTAAGGAATTGGATACGCAACACTTCATCAAACTTTTAAGCACATGTTGATATATCAAGTGATGAAACAGGCTGAGGCCCTTGAAAGACCACCATCAAATCCTGGGAGACAAGTCAAACCCCATATGGATAAGGAATGTGTTATGGGGTAGCAGGCACTCATGCAGAAGAAGAATGGAGTGCTAAAGTGCTTTTAGCTCACCATCAGTTTATTATTTGTGCTCCGTACACAGTGTCCAACCCTTAGGGCATTGGTTCAGCCTTTGTGGTACGGAATGAGACATTTTTAAAAAATTGCACGATGAATTGGTAACATAATTACTTAAAATTGCATATTGAGAACAAAGCCTTTTCTACTGTTACACCCTTGTCTGTTTCATGATCATTATGTGCCAATTGGCGCTGTTGAGTATTGTTGTTACAGGACAGTTTGAGCCAGCCTTGAACATCAAATCTATGCACGAGCATGCATAGGAAGTTTCCTAATACATCTGCATGGATCAAGAGGTCCTTAATGGAGGGTAACATATGGTACTTCTGACTAATTATGACTAATTTGCATTTGCTCATAAGCATCTTCTGCTCTGAGCTTGACCTCGATATTGGAACTGGCCTTCTAAAAACCATGATTCATGGAAATGCATGAAGCATCATCCTAAGCATGCTCATCCAATTGCTTGAGAATCAATGCCTTCTCAACCTGCTCAATAGGAATCAGGCAGGATATGCTCTTCAAGATGGAATTTGGGTTTTAGAATGGAATCTAGAATATATGTACCTAATAGCTAACTTAATAAGCCCCCTACATAGGCCAACACAGGTAAGAAAAGCCAGTGTGGAATAAAAATATAATATTAATTTTCAACAAGGGAGGACAAAAAAACTGAAAAGAAGTACAGAACAATGGGGAATGTTATCAAAACACTTACAGATGACAAAGGCATTTTAGGAAAACAGAGAAAAGGCATGGCAAGAAAGAGGTGATAAATTGCCAGTGCAGTTTAGGGAAAGGGCATAAGTCAGTGGCAGAGCACATAATTCAATACTTAACATCTCCAAAGATGCTGGAAAAGATTCATGTCTGAAACAATAGGAAGTTGCTGTCATCTGTGTAAACCAAGGATGTGGTTGGACCAACTCCCATCAGCCATTGATAGCATGCCCAATGTTTGGGTTTCAGACAGGAGCCATCCTTCCATATTCATGGTGAGACAACAGTGAGTTAGATGGTCCAACCTTGTGATACAACATGAAGCATCTTCATATGTTCCTACTATGAATGTATTTATAATTAGGAACAGTGCTGTTTCTCTGATAATATCTTATGTGTTGTTGTTTTTCTTGGGGCTCATATCAGGGTACCTGCCCAGAGGATTAGATTTTTGAAGCAAGATGGAGGTCAGTAGAGCTGAGGTTCTGGAACTAATGGGCAGATAAGGTAAGGTAAGGTTAGGACCTCAGACTATTACCAAGGTGTTGGCCCTGGACCATAGTTTACCTGAAAGCAGAAAAAGCAAGTTCTCTCAGCAGAATCTTGAAGAAATTGGCAGAGCTTTGTCATCTAGACAGGAGAGTGAAAATGAAAGGTCTGCTCCTGAGTGCTGCAGCTAGCTAGTTAAAGGGCCAATGCCTTCCTTTTTCTGTGGCCACTGGGCTTCTAGGCAGCAGAGTTTCAAGCTGCAGGGCCTTCTTTGTAGGAACCTCAGGTTTCCCTGATCCTCCAAGGAGTCTGCGATGTCCAGTGACAGATCTATCTCATTAGGGTTTAGGGGGTGAGATGCAGGTTACAGTGCCAGTGGGTTCATGTGGAAAAGAACAGGATCCATCTCTTCCTTATATATACTTCTGTAGGAAGAATCTGATTCCAAAGGTTCCTGATACATGGTCATGACAATGGGGAAACTGTGACCCTCTAGATGTTGACCTCAGTCTCAGCCAGCATAGTCAATGGTTTGGGGCTATGAGTACAGTAGCCCAACTACATCAGGAGGACCACTGATTTCTTATCCTTCTGGTATCATCTTGGCATATTCATTTCTACGAATACTGGCAAAGATAACCTGGACTTAAATGCACATGTTTCTAGAGTTATATCTTACATATATACTTAGAGCCAAAGAATATGGCATTTTCTCTTTCAATGAAGCATGTCATGTCAGCACTATAAAACAATTTCAACAATGCATTTCATTGCTTTTGAAGAAGCTTCCCCCCAAATAACTAAATTAATGAAGTCAGATCTCAATGCATGAGATGGGAATTAAATTAAAGATTAAAGGCATTTCTCCCTTCATATTTAATCTTAACTCGTATGAAAACTATGTTCAAGCAGACAGGTTTAGCCAGGTACTTTCACAGCTGTCTCCTCAGCCAAATGGACAGTTCTGAAGCTTTGAGTGCAGAGTCTTCAAAAGACTATAAAGCAGCCAGATGCTGTGACATGTGTTTTGAAAGTTGCAGAGTTTCCTCTCTGCTCTTCATGAAATAAATAAATAAATAAATAAAAACCAGCTCTTTGGACATCAAGGCTTTAAAGCTGAAATGGGTAAGATAAAACAGAGTTAGAAGGAGGAATCATCAGACTTGCAGCAGGCTGTTTTATCTGCTGGAGTTCCCATTCTCTCCTCTCTCCCAGCCTCTCTTGCCACTTATTAGAACAATTTGCAAAAGTCACAATAATACAGTATTGCTTACTTGGCCAATCTAAAACGAGTTTCTCCATGAATAAGGGCCCTTGTCCAAAAGGAGTTTACACATTAATAAAGCAATCCAATGGTGTAAATAAAGTTAATCAAAAGCCACCCATAAACTGATCTCTATAACCAGGACTTTAAATGTAGGGCATCAAACCTAATTCACAGAATAGATTTTGGGAGCCATTCATCATTCATACTTGCTGTTATTTATGGCTGTTCAGATTGGAGTATCCCAAACAACCCTTTAGGAATGTATGTAGTTGTTGTCATATAAATGTAGATTTTGCTTGAGTGTGTGTCATCATCATCATCATCATCAATTGAATATGTCATAACATGCAGCTTTCTTCTCTGGCAGCTTGAGAATTTTAGAATGTGGTCTTTGAATTTGGAATGGGATCTAGGAATGGGCATGATAGCTACATATGTAATTTTATTTGTATACTGCCTTTCTATAGGTAAAACTATGCTCAAGGCGGCTTAAACGTGGGGGGGGGGATTACATAATTCAAAATGTAACAAAAGTAGTAATAAACAATAAATAAAACATTTAAAAAATTACAACCAAATTGAGCAATTTCCACATAAATCATACTAAAGATACAATAAAAAAACATTAAAACAAAAAACAGCAGCAAACCCTGCCCCAAGTAATACCCCAGCCCAATAGTCTGTTCAGCAACCTCAGCTTTTGTAGTTGGAGTCAGTCAGGGCTCTGCCTGCCCAGGCCAGTTGGAAAAAGGTCTGCAAGGCAGGGAACAAGTCTCATAGCCAAGATAGTCCTAAAAGTCAAGGTAGTATGTATGTAATGACACATATTCCATGTGGATGAGTAGACAAAGATTACCTACCACTGAAAGGGAATGTATCCTCCTCAATAGAAATTATATGGCAATTCAAATGTTATGTCGCAATTAATTAAAAAGTGATCACTTGGTTTCCAGAAATATCTCCTAGTGCAATTGTTTTGTTATATTTAAGTACAAATTATACATTCATTTTCACTGAGCATTTACTATGGACTTCATCTTTCCTCCTTTCAGTTGTTTCAGCTTCTTGCTGGTCACCAGAAGATTATACTTAATGCAATTTATTAATAAAAAAATCTCTATGAAGCACCAATTATTCCTTATGAATAAAGAATGACTATACAGCAAAATTAATTAAACCCAGCACTACAGTCATTAGACAGAAGCGACATTAATCCTTATATTTCTCATGTCTCTTGAGAAACTTTTCTGTGAGCAGGAGTTCAGCTAAAGTTGATTTTCTATTTATGAAAAGATTACTGTGTGTGAACAGCAGAAAATCTAGTTTCTGGGTTTTGTTTTTTTTAAAAAAACCCTTCTGTTGTGATTATTTAAGCCATATGCTTCTAAAATACATTTACTGACATCAATTTTATCATATCTGATTGGAAAATTCTTTATTTCTTTTACCAGTGAGTTTATTCTCTTGGTTTCATGAAACATTTTAACCCTAATATGAGATTATTTCTTCATGTATACACTGATGGGTTCTGAACTGGTGGTGACCAATCAAAGGCAGTGTGTGTGTGTACTTGGGGCCCTTGTGCATAGATCAATGAAAATGTTAACACAGAGTACAGCACCTGCACTTAAAAAAAAAATCTCTTAAAATGTAATCGTGAAGGAGACTGACTCAAAAGGGGAACCACTACCAACAAGGCCCTGCCATGGGTCCCCACCAACTGGGCAGTCCCCTGTGCCGGTACCACCAACAGGACCTCCCCTACTGATCATAGGGCTGAAGACTGTTGATACTGAGAAAGGTGCTCTGTTAGGCACCTGAATCCTGTTTTACGGTTTTGTATGCTATCACTAATACCTTGAATTTTGCCCAGTTGAGGACTGCACTGGCTGCTAGTGAACCAAGGTCTTACGGGGATACCCCACTTACCACTTGCACATGGTCTCATGGGACTATCCCACTTCCCAACCTAGTAGCTGTATTGTACACTACATGTAGCTTCTGGCTTCTGGACCATCTTCAAGGGCAGCCCCATGTAGAGTACATTGCAGTAGTCCAGGGCTCAGCTTTATTGTTGCTGAAGCAGCATCAGAGCTCTGTGTTCTTTGAATCTAGCCCTGTGTTCCACAAGCTTATTGTTTTCTCCACTAGCAACAGTTTCACACATTTCTAAAATGGAATATTTTTTTTTCTCTCTCTCCCTTTCTCTCTCACACAGGGGGCGGGGGATAGAGTTAGGATGATGGTGAGTCATATTTTATTATTTACACAGTCAAAATTAACAAAAGGCAAAACAAAACCCTGCCATTGTCTTCAATGGAAATGCGGGATAGCTCAGTTGATAAAGCATGAGACCCTCTATGCTTTAGTTTGAGACCCATGTTGGACAAAATATTCCTGCACTGCTGGGAGTTGGACTAGATGGTCCTCATGGTACTTTCCAACTCCAGAAAATTCTATAATTCTATGAGTCAGTGTTGAGCTAGTTGGGCAAGACTGAGCTAGATAGTCTGACACAATATAAGGCACGATCATGTGACGGATCACGACGATTTGGGTAGCTTGCTCCTTTAGATATTATAGCTGCACTTGATTTTCACTCCTCACTTGATTTTCATCTCCACTCGGGGCTCATAGCAGGATCAGGCAGAAGCAGCAATGGCTGAGCCTAAATATAGGATCTTTATAGGATTTCAAGATACACGATGCAAGTACTGTACTACAGACCCTCTTCTTCTGTTTTAGGCTAGGTGGTCTTGAAATAGTAGTCCGAATGGACCAGAGTGGATATGCCTGAGATCTAGACTCAAATTTAGGATACAATTTTAGCAGCATCCAAACGCAAAGTTTTAGCTACAAATAAATTATCCTCTACTTGGGAACTTTGGTGGGTATCCAATACAGCGTCTCATCTACAAAGGGCTCCCGCTTGTGCAATGGGACCTTCCCCCTCTCTTTTCTCCATGTGCCTCCATGCTTTTCCCCATCCTCACACTGATGGGATGTTTACTTAGTACTGCATTTGATGCAATACTTTGTATGTAAATCTACATCTTTAGGGTGATTGTAATCATGAAATCAAAATGCATCATTTGCAGAAGTAATCCATCAAATTCTGTCTAAATAAGTCTAGGCTTAATTTTGGGTTTCACACCAACACACTAAGCAGACAATCTACAGAATTTATTGTGGAGCTGTATCAGGTTCAACTGCACTCTCTACCTGTTAAACATAATAACCTCAATTCCCAGAATATTCAGAAAGTTATTTATTTGTATTCAGTGGAAGCACTCCCTCTGTTAGCTTAATAGCTGTGGGTGGTAACCACGTCATCTGTACAGCAGTATTTACAGTGCATTAATCTCACTAATGCTACTTAGAATTCACAGCCTAAAATGTGAATTTTCTTCCATTTTTATATTGGGTGGGACTAGCACAGGTTTACTATCAGTGTGAGTCAGTAAAAGCGAAGTAGCCACCAGAGGGAGACTGAGCTGTTTTATTAAATAGGATAGGTCCCTTCACAACCAGTTTCCCTCGAGTCAAATAAAACAGGAGCTTTTTAAATATGCAATCTATCTTTTTTTGGTATAGGTCCAAAATAATATTCAATGCTTTGTGCAATGAATCCATTTCTGGCAATTCCGTTTGGGTTTATAAAGACCATTTTGCCTGGCATCGTTTTTTCTCTCCCTACACACACTGAGCACAGCCCAGACGGTGTGCTGGGATTAATGGATGCACCTGTAAGAGCAGCCCTGTTTTAATTTGTTCTGATTTGGGCTGTGCAGTGTGGGAGCAGTTCATTCTGGTTCCAAATGATTGGAACACACTCTGAACAGGTTGAAAGAGTGTAGCCTACTTTATCTTCCCTGGCACCTTCATCACAACATATGCTACACCCTGGAAACCTCATTTCAATTCAAGTTGATTTTGCAGTTCATTGCTGTGCATCAGAGTGACCTGTTGACTTCCTCAGAGCTGCTATTTTTACACTCGTTCCTGGGTATATATATATGAAAAACACAGTTTACACATATATTTTCTCCCTCTTTCTTTCCCTTTCCTAGAAATGCAGCCGTGCTCTTCCTGTATCAAATATTTTCAGATGCTCGAAAACTGGTTATTAAATGGAAACAACCACACATTTCTTATTGGGTCTGATAGGGAAGCTACTGCCAAGGCTCGAGGAGCTGGCATCATTGCATAGCAACCTACTACAATGCTCAGTGATGGACAATAACAGCTCACAGAGGCATGGAGACTTCCGACATTTATGGCATCATGTTGTGACAATATAAGCCCACTTCATGAGCGTCTAGTCTGTGTGTATAGCCGATGTCTGGAAAGGCAGTGGATCTATGACCTCTGTCCCCTTCAAAAATTGTTCCTTGAGAGGAACGTAAGCAAAGAGGGCTCATGTGAATATAGTTAGTTGTACACTTATCTCAGTAGGATCTCCAATTACACAACCAATCGGTTTATTGCTGTCATGGACCAGGAACATTTCTTCTGCTTTACACAGCCATGTGTGCACAAATTCCAGCCCTCTTGCTATTTTGCTCAATGCATGGCTTTTAGGACTGAGGTTGGTAAGATGGGGTTCTGGCTCCCTGCTCCCTGCTTTTACTATATACCCCATATACTATATGGGGCTCTTGTCAATACCCCTACAGGAAACTTGATTTCATTGTGCATGATGCCTTTGTTTTGGTTGCTAAAATTTCAGCCCAAAATCATGATTTGCGTAAGTCTGCTTCTATGTGCACAACTACAACAAAACAGATAATGTCTCCTCTTGCAGTTCCCCCTTTACTCTTAGACGACAATTGAATGCTGAAAATTTGCTATGTAAACTAAGACAATCACATCACTTTTTTGGAGTATTTAGACAAACTCATACAATTTAACTTAAAAAACACCTACCACCTACCATGAACAAACCAAAACACCAGACCATAAAGCAATAATTGCACTCCTCTGTGAATGGACAGCTACAAATCAGAGAAGTGCAAATGTTTAAGGAGGAAGTAAGAGCTCTCCCCGGGGTACCTGCCGAATCATAGATTTTTCAGGAGACATAGCTTTTAGCATGTGCTTCTTAATTGGCAAACTGCTGGAAATAAATGGATCAAATGCTTACTTGCTACCTGAATTTTTATGTGTAATTAGCATAATTACCATTCATGAATTTTTCATAGGTCACCTCTAGTACTTTGGAGATTTTGTATATGGATTATTAAATGTAAGGGCTGTGCAAACCACATTATTATTATGCTTGATGGCAGGCTTGAGAAATTAGTCTGCCACCTACAAACCAGATGCTATTACAAAAGAAGGGAGGCAAGAGAAAGGTCAAGCACAGACGTTCCAGTGTATTTTTCAATCTTGCATTGCTCCTGATTGTGAGACCGGCCTAACCATTGGAGAAGGCAACCTGGCAAGATGCACTACCTCTTCTAAGGTTGTGAATGGAAACTGACAAGTATCATGTTACTTTCACTCTGCTGTTGCAACAGATACAAGGGGTTTGTTATGCAGCAAATGTAGGGAGACAGCTTTGCAGCAGTCAAGTAGACTGGTAAAATTCCGCAGCCAAGTATCTTCCTGCAAACCTAGAGTGGTCTCCAAAGACCATAGCAACTTCTGAGGGCAAGTGGCATTCAAACTCTACCATTTGCTCTCAGGAACCTAATATGATGGCTAATGGAGGCTTTCCCCACCCCAGACTTCGACCTTTGCATATGAAGATGATGGGAAGAAGAGACAATTTGTAGCATCCTCTGCTCCATTTCTACCTTGGCAGAACTCCCCCCACCCCAGGCATGCTTTCTATGTCCCAATACTTAAATATTTTAGTGAATATTTAATCCAACAATTACGCAGTGTGGTAGTTTAGACTGAGAGGCATTGATCGTCCCAAGTTCACCCAGTGAACTTGTATTGCACCTTTACTGGTATTTGGTTTTTATGTATAGTGCTGGTTTGTCCTGGATGGCAATGTGCATATGTGTGCAGACACAGACAGACAGACAGACAGACAGACAGACAGACACACACACACACACAAAATTAAACATTGCAAAGTAGTATTGGAAAGCAGCCTAGAGAAAGATGGGGTGTTAAGAATCTCTCTCTCTCTCTCTCTCTCTCTCTCTCTCTCTCTCTCTCCTTTCTTTCTGTTCAACCACTCCTTGCTGCTTGAAAAGCAAAAGTTTAACAGGAACTTTTAATGCATACGCATTCACTGCAAAGCATAACAGCTAGACTAAGGGCGGGGAGCTGTTGCACTAAACCATTTACCAAATTTCCACCAAGAGTTTTGTATCAATTATACACAGACAATAAACGTAGATCTGCTTCTTAACTACCACCACTTGTCTTAGAGCTAATGTTACTTCTTGAATTTCAACCATAGAAATATCCCAGACAACCAAAAATGGGTTTCAATTACAGAGCAACCCCAATCCCATATCTGCTGCACTAGAGGAGTTGCAGAGGAGGAAGAGGTGTCACCCTGCCCAGCCCAACCCTCCTTTGGTAGGTTCTGCCAGCAAGAGACTCTGCATCCACAGAGCTCTCAACTGTACCTGTCCAAACTATGGGTGACTGGAATTTACTGCCAGCAGCATCTCTGCTGAATTTGCTAGCATATACTCTCCAGACTGTGTTTCAGAATGGAGAGGAAGGATCTCTTGGTTCCTCATCTCACCACACATCCAGCAGGACTCCATGTGTGTTGCTGGATCTACTGCTCTATTCAAACCAACTGCTTTCTGGCAGGGGTTTGGATTTCACCTTTAATTGGTTTTCTTGGACTCTGATGAATCTGCTGTGATAAGCAGATGAGAATGAACGGGGAAAGCATAGAACATAATACTACTGCATAATGCTTAAATGTCCAATTTATTTCTGCTATGGCTAGCATCAGCTGTGCATAGGAAACATTTCAGAACTTGTATTCCCTCTCCATGGAGTTTCATATTTATTTATAATATCAGGAAAAAAATAACACAGTTGTGATTCGAGGACCCGATCCCAGCTTGGGGAATAAAGACACGTGGACACAGAATGTAAGGTTAATGGGTAAGGTAAAGGCCACAACTTTATTGATTACAGCATGTGAGAAGGTCTTGGCTTAGGCATTGGACCATGGAACATTAGACTCCACCCACTCGAAGAGGGGTGAGTCTGAGGAGGGGTTAACCACCAGGATGTTGATGCTAATCTAACTATAGGCTCTCCCCTGATGTCACCGAGGGTCGTGCCATGGCCCCCCGCCACATGGGCATCGGACAGGATCCATGACCGCCGGATTCCTTTAGCGGAATACCCAAAATTGTTGGGGAAGGCAATGGCCACACCTTGCCCCCCAAAACACCAACAACACATTCCAATGCCTAACCGCCACCCGAGCCAAAAACCCTGCATGACGTGGGAATCGTCTCCCGCTCACAACCCCTCCCCTCCTAGAAGGAGGAAATGCTTAAACACCCAACTATTTATGCCACTTTTGAGAGCTACTGCTAACATGTTTGTGATAACACAGAGGAAATGCATATTTGGATATCTATTTCAGAAAAGCTTCCTGCAAGATGGCAGTTTTGGAGAACCTATACTATCTCTTACTCCATAAGAATGCTTATGTAAAAGCTTGCTCCACTGTGATCAGTGAAATACTCCCAAAGGCCACAGGATTGTACCCTTACTATTTCATTTTTCATTTCCTACTACGATAAACAACCAGTTCTAAAATAGTCTAAAGTGTAAAAAAATCAAGCATGTGGCCTTAATTTTCAGCCTCAATATTATCCCTCAACAAAGAAAATAAGTACAATCACTTAAAGCTAAAAATGGAAACTTAAGTTGCTTGAGCTATTAAAACTTGCAGCTCTAAACACTTTAAAACATGTATTTATGGTGCAAACTGTGATACCACATATTTCTAGAAACTGAAAACCACTGTGACTAGGAAGCTCATGCATTTGTCTGGGACCATGATATTTTGAATATTCACAAAACTCTGGAAGTATATTTGGGAGCAAAATGAAAAACGGAGGGTATATTTCTATATAGGACTTGTTTTGTTTTAATATGCCAAACTATATACTGCCTTCTTGTTTCAAAGCACATTGTTGTATCAGTTTCAAAGATTTCAGATCTAAAGCATTTAATATACTCATAGTCCCACTGTGAGAACAACAATCCCGATATTCGTAGTAGGAAGCCTTTTGCAATAAAAGTGACTGCCTTGCTTTTAAACCATGCACTGCAGGATCAATGGAAATGAAAAACTTGTGAGAATCTCTACATTGTACAGAGTCAAACATTTTTGCTGGTGATCATAGCCAATCCAGATGGTACAATTTTTCCCTCCTGATTTCCTGCCATGTGACAATGAAACACAAAATTAAAGGAATAAAAAGCAACAGAAGCTTTGAGACCATCACAAAGCAGTAGATTATGCCTAGAGGATACAAAATAACAGGCTTTTGAAAATGTTGATTATATCCAAAATGTTCAATATCATGGGCTTTGGCTAAGGCTTTGTAGTCAATTTGCCCACCCCCTTTTTTTAAAAAAAGGGGAATACATAACTCCAGAAGCAATCGGCTACACTACCGGTACAATTATATGCTCACTACTCTAGTCTTTAAACATTCTCCCCACCCCAAATCTACAATGAAGCTAAAAAAAGCAATACATACTGTCAAAAAGGGAAAACAACAAAACAGAGCTGGGAACAGAGGGTTATTACCCCTAAGATGCACCTATGGGTGGGGAAAAAAAGAATTATCATGCTTACAACATTCAGATAAGTGTCTCAGTGCCATTACAATTGCCATTACAATTGGACTGGCAAACCCTATGCAGGGTTTCAATACCCACTGTCAACAAATAGAAGAAAAATGAGATATCACTTATTTCAGACGTATCCCATAGATCAAGGACTGGCTTATACTATGGAGTTTAATTTCAGAAGAATCATATGGCTTTGCGATATTATCTTGGATCTCCTTGGGCAATCAAAAAGCCATGTTAAGGAGTTTAATCTAAAAGAAAAACTAGGAAACCCCAAAGACTCTATATTCTATATGCATATGGGAGAGATTGAGTGGGCAGGAATATGAGGGCCTGGCTGAAGTTGCCTAAGGAAGTCCAGTGGGGGCCCAGCTTTCTTTTCCCCCCTGGGTATAGAAATAAGGTCACAGCCTCTGATTTATTTATTTAAAAAATGCACATATTCATGTGTGATTTATAATGAAGTCAAGAATACCACAGTTCTGACCTAGAATCTATTATTTCAATAGTATGACTCACAGAGTCTTTGATCTTGTAAGAGACATTTCATGGCTATACTCTTCACTACTTTTTTATGATTTATACATCGTGATAGTTTGTGTATGGAGCATGCTACAGCAAACACACACACACACACACACACACACAGGCATAACCCTAATTGCAAAGATCTTCTAATGTAAAATAAACAGGGAAAAGGAGAGGGGTGAAATTGGGCAAATGCAGCTACTGAATTAATGCTTGGTTACAGTTAGCAAGGACGACTAAGCAGTTAATCCAAAACCCTCTCAGTAAAGGTTAATCCAGCCTTTGGATTAATTGTTCAGCCTTAATTTCCAGATGGTTTTTCAGAAAAGGAGAGAGGTGGCGTCAAGTGCATGTTAAATGTGGGAGTTCCACAAATCGAAGGTTTGGCCACAGTAGTTCAAGCATGAGTCACTTCACAATTGCATTAGTGCAATGCACTCTCTAGGACTTCCTTTGCTCTTGATCTGGAAGCTGCAATTAGTACAGAATGCTGCAGCATGGTTCCAGATAGGAGTGAGACTCTGTCAGCATATAACACCTCTGCTCAAATATCACTGAGCCCTTCCACACATTGTGATTCACATTATATTGCCAGCTCAGATATTATAAAACAGTTACCACGATGTGAACTCCAAACCAGTTTTGGATGATATATTGATATATCCCCCAGCCCCAGGGCAGAGTCACCCCTCCTGAACCCCTCTAATGGGATCCACTAAAGTTGTGACAGTTATTATGAGGTAGGCGAAAAGCTGCAAGCCGGCCAATTTGCTTGCAAAAGTATCTTCTTCCCTGGCCGAGAATACAGTGACTAGTCAACTATAGTAAGCTCCATACGTCAACTCACCCATTTTCCCACCGAGTGGGCCCCTAACAGACTGGGTGGGTGGAAAATTCTGTGAAGATCAGCAAAGAGGGCGGCCTGCACCTGGCCCTGCTCTTAAACATGGCAGGGGTGGACAGAGCCCAGCCCCCATGCCCCTGACCCAATTGGCCTTGCAGGTGAGGCCCGCCCAGAATGGAGGGTCTGGCATGCCTGGTGATGGGTGGCACCAGGTGACCATGCCTTCCCCCAGCCATGCAGGAAGATGCTGCCCCCCTCAGATCATCCATAGGCACACTATGCAGCAAACACCCCTCCCTCCGCAGCCCCAGGTGAGTAGATATTCTGCTAGATGAGGCTGTCCTTGGATTTTTACCAGAACTTTCCAGACTCTCCCCTCTTGCAATCACGACAAGTTCAAGAAATCTTCTGTGTGTTAGAAAATTTGAGAGAAGAAGCAGTGGCACTGGCAACAGAAGAAGAGGAAAACATCTTTCCCTCTTTCCTCTATCATCCTAAGTGTCACTGTATTATGTGAAGGGTAGTCTTTTGAGGAGAACTTGAAGGGGAGCTTGCAAGTGAGGTGGCGGAGATGTCTCAAAGTAGAAGGCTGCCAGAGACAGAATTTGGGACTTCTTTTATGAGTGCTACGGGTGCTTCATTCAAGCAGGAAGGGGAAATTCTGGAACTGGGAGACTTGAATTTGAGGTTGAGTGCAACTGCAATGAGTGCAGTGGCTTTTTTTTTTTTGGACAGTGTTAGAAAGGGGAAAGGGCACTATATATGACAATGTGACTGAATGGGACTGCTCTTCCCCTGTGTAGCAGTTCAATCTCAGAGATCAATAGATAGTGTTCTTTTAATGCTATCATCCATGTGTCAAACATCAAGGTGGTTTTGAGAAGTGTCCTCAAGGGCTGTCCCTGATCAGTTTAAGATGTCACTTTTCCTAGAAACACCTAGTTTAAAGAGACTCACAGGTTAGTTTGAGAAAAAGGGGGGCAAGTTCAATACTTCCACATGGAAGATTGTCCACAACAGATGACCTTCTCCTCTGCATGCCATTTGGTTGGCACACATCTGTAGGTCCAGTTTCTGAGAGGGCTCCTGTACCTTGGAGAGTTGCAAGGAAACTAGAATCTCATCCAGTGTAGCTTTTCTGCACCTAAGAGCTGAAACTACAGCAGTGAACAACCTCAGGTCACCTTCCTATTACAGGCATAGGCAAACTCGGCTTTCCAGATGTTTTGGGATTACAACTCCCATCATCCCTGACCACTGGTCCTGTTAGCTAGGGATGATGGGAGCTGTAGTCCCAAAACATCTGGAGGGCCAAGTTTGCCTATGCCTGTCCTATTCAGTGAGACTCTAAACAGTGCAGAAGATCACACAGCCTGAAGCTGGAAACTACAACACACACAAACACAAACCTGCTTTAAGTGAGGCTGCATTCACACAACCCTATATTTTATTTCTCCATTGTTTCCCTGACAGCTAATTTCTGCATTATGTTTGAGCTTTCCCACAATTGTAAAAGCTACTTCTGAAAAACTAGTGGATAATAATGCATGTTTAGTCCCCATTTCCATGTCATCTGATTCTAGAAAAAATCCATTTCAGCCCCCTTAACCCAGAAGAACCACAGAAGTCAAGTGATGGAATTTAGGGTAGTATACCTACATACAATTCTTTCCTGTTGTTTTTGTGGGGGAATGGAAGCTCACATCTGTGGAATGGATGATGGGGTGTTTATGTTGTTCAACAATGTTGTTTGTTGTGTCACACCACAACTACTGGTATGAATGAAATGTAACATGGCAGGCCAGTATATTGGTAAAAAGTCACAGTTACCATAACACAACAGGTACTGCAGTGTAAAAGGGTCATTAGGAAATGGAACAGAAATGCTAGCATTATAATCAGGAAAACTAATGCATGTCTCAGTGCAGCCTCAGACACCACACCCTCCAAACTGACCTTTTGGGCCTTCTTCCCCTCTCTCAATTTGGACACTCATGCCCATGTTCATCTTTCATCCTTTCACCCATGACCATGCAAGCCACCCCTTGGAAGATTTCATTTGTTGACAGTTATGCTATACAGCCAGGATGTGTAGACTTTCAGGGAATATCAACAGATAATAGGAATATTTCAGTGATTTCTAGTGTGGGGCGGGGGCAGGGAAAAAATATATATTACTGAACAAAAAGCGCATTTTTCATCTTCCGCAACAGCACAATCAGATAGCACTACCATAATACATAATGTCATGTCTCCCAACCCAGTCTGTTTCTAGCAGGGAGACAGGTACCGAAGCCACTTGAATTGAATTAAGCATGAAATTGAATCTTGAACTCAACAGAATACTTTGCATTAAGGACAGCAACCATTAAAGCCAAACATGCATGACAAATAAACTCAGAATCTAAGCTGAACTGTAGCTAGAACAATAGTGAATACCAATTACGGTAAACCCAGACAAAACTAATTTGTGGAAGCACCTGTCTTCCCCATCACTTCATCTAAATATTGATTGCATTAGCAAAGGCACACCCTTACACTGCCACATCGACAGCCTGATCCTTAATGTGTTTACTCAGAAGTAAGTCCCACTGGTGTCAATGAACAAGGCATCTTCCAAATCACTATTTTTCACCTTTTTGCTTTGTGGGCTTTTCCACGCAAAGAGACACAGCAACTGATCAGCCAGGATGGCAGTTTCTCAGATTTAGGAGTGACTGCAATTATCACAGGCAGTGAAAGACATCAGCAGCATGGTACTCGGATCTAAGTTTTTTGATAACATATTCACCTTATCCTCGAAAGAAGATGGTGACAATATACCTGCTAAGTTTCAGACACTGCATTCACATGGCAGTTCATTCCATCTCCATGGCTTTTCCCTTAACAGTTAAGTTTTGCTATATTTGGGCTTTCATGTTAAAAAAAATGCCACTAATGCCACTATAATATAGTGGAAGTTTACTGCTCATTTCCATGTTATTTGATTCCAGGAAACATATTTCCCAATAAAATGGAAATGAGTGCTAAACTTGCACTATACTTCACCACAGTTCCACTATAGTTCTGGAAGTGCCTTTTATGTTGTGTGGAAGTTCAAATATAAAGTGGAAAATAACAGGGAAATATTGTGAAAATTGAATAAAGTGCCATGTGAATGCAGCCCAGGTTGAAACTGTTTCATATCAGGAGGCCTTTGCCGTTTGCATGCTATTCTAATGTTTATGGTTTTCATTGTTTTAATCCCTGTCCAGAGATTTTTTGTGTGACCAGTTTTGAGACATACAGTTTATATAGAGTGGTGTATCAATCCCATCAAACAAACAAACATCAACCCATGAAATGAACAGAGTGAAGCTGCTGTTGTGACACTAAAATTCTATAGACTTGCAGCCTGCCAGTTCTGCACCCTTAAGAAACTTTTTGTTGCTACTGTAAAAGTGTTCTGTGTATTCATTATTTTCTGGGTCACTCCTGTGGTCAGAGGTAAACCAGAAGGAATAACAGATAGCTTCCATTTTCTCCAAAGCTCTGTTCCCTTTCTACATGACTTAGAAGCATAACAAACTTTACTTGCCTTCAGGGTATCATCCTCTTCAACAAGTAAATTATCTTGGTTAAATAAATAAAAGCAACCATCCTAATTTTGATCCTTTATCAACAGCCTGGCATGTAGAAATTTACCTTTTCCAATCACTTTATGCCAGGAAAGTTTCACCTGCTATACTTCTATTATGACATGCTGCCTTCAGCAGTGCAGAAGCCCTGGAGGAAAAAAAAAATGAAGTTGGCAACCCTACACAGGGACTTAAACCTTGTTCAAAAGCAAGCCTGCCATTGGCACAGCAGGAGCTTTTTCATTCTGATGAAGAATTCAGGATCAGGCCTGTAATCTCCTTAGATGGAAAGATTCCTGCAGCGACAGGAAGGCTATTCTTCACAATAGAAATCTGGTTCACATTTACAGGGCTAATGTCATTATCTCAAGTACATGCACTGTAGCATGCGGATTAGGAATCTAGTTATTTTTCAAAAGAATCCTGAAGAGTGCTGTTTAATGTAATTACCTTTTATTTTCACTCTGCCTTGTATAATTTAACACCAAATGCCTGACTTAGGTCAAGAGGATTGGAATCATCCACTCATACTAACTGAGGCCCTTTTTTCTCTTTGCGCATCTCAGTTAACAATGCGTAACTGGAACAGACACTTGTGTTTCACAGCCAAGGAAGCCACAGAATGATGTGGGGCCACAGAGAGAAGACAAAACATGCATATAGCAGAAACACTGGGGCAGCTGGGGCAGAACCCCATTCCTGAATCACATCAACTTCTTGATACTTATTTATCCAATGCTGCCCATTAATGAACCTTCCTTAGATGGCACACTACAAAATATTAAGAAACAACACAGAATAATAACTAAAAGCCAAATATATTGATTAATAGCCAAATTTTTCTTATGTAATCAATTTGTATTTTATTGACTTTATTGTATATGGTCGATATAGTTTTTTATTATGAGCTTGAAGTTAATAAATACTCTTATTTATTTATTTATTTATTTATTTTTAAAGAACACAGGTGGTAGAGGGACATCCTTGCATAGAGCAGTATAAAACAGTTCACAGTTCACATTTAAAATATCTATACCATCGGGTTCCAGTAACTAAAATTCATCCAACAAAACCAGACCTAACAGTGGTTTGGACAACTCCAGTTACTATGCCATGTTTGTTTCTTGCGAGTTTGTCACAGTGTGCTGCTGAGGGTTCTACCAAATGTCCCCTTAAGACAGACTTCAAAAAGTCCCTCGCAATTGAGAGAGCCTCACACTAAGTACTGAAAAACCAAGAGAGAATTGGTTTCCTTTTTCCTACTAAAAAGTGTGTAGTATCCTCTTCCATGATCTCACCTGCTATGGAATGGTAAGAAAACAAGAACGCATTCAGAATGCATCCCTAAATAAATTAATAGAAATAAAAGCATTCACATTCTTCCTGTTAATCTGCGTTAAGCATCAAGTAAAGATGGAAGCCATTTGTTCATCTAAGATGTTCATATGTTATCAGATAATTAGCTAGAAAATCGTATCACTGCATAGCTCTGATCTAATGTGACTGTGCAAGACCTTCAATCTAAGCTACCCAGCAGCTCAGGTTTCGCAAACTTGAAAATGAGTTAAATCTGAAAAGCTTGGAGATGCATGATGGATTTACAAATACTTTAATCAACCATTCATCTTGGGAACTTCCTTTCATTACCAAACACCTTGTTTTTATGTAAAAATCAATTATGGTGAATCTGAGAAACGCAGAGGAAAGTTGTGTGAACAGATATTTCTGTGTAGAAGAGATGTCATCTACTAAATCCACTGCCAATCATTTAAATGAATAAGCCCAACTAAGTTCTGTCAGTATCTGCATGTGTGTGAGAGAGATTTCTCTTTCGGTTCACCCTATGCACACCATTCTTCTGGAGACAAGTCCCCCTCCCAAATGCAAAGCCATCAACCATTTTATGGCAGGAAAATGGTCATATCCTTTTATCATTTTAGTAGTCCTGTTCTGCACTCACCATACTCTGAACACTGTAAGGAGGACAGAATAACCAGGGACATAAATACCCCCAATTCCCCTATAAAAGTGCTCTCAGATTATTGGAACACAGTAAGAACGGTGCATTGTTGCATTCTTTGCATAATAACTAACCCCACTCTAATCTGGTAAATAAACAAGTACTACACAAAAACCTTTAACTGGTTTTTGTGTTAAGCACAGAAGCTTTAAACAGAATGCAAATTTATAGGCACATGGCAAGCATAGGGATATTATAATTGATATATGGGTATACATAATAAAATGCCACATCGTGTCTTTTTATTCGATCAACAGTGACCCAAGTCTCTTACTTCAAAGAGGGACTAACCTTGTAACATAATTCTCTCCAGGATGGTTTTAGGAAAATAATAGAGTTAATGACAGAAGCAAAGCTACCCATAGAGGTATAATTCATCATGGAGTGTTGCATGCCATTATCTCAAAAACATACAGTGTAATAATCACTTGAAGTAGTGATAACACATAATTGTATGCTTCTCATAAATTATAGGTGAATGGCAGTTTCAGCTAATGAGTGCGAAATAGCAGCTCAAGAACTGCAGTGATTACAGAAGATGTGGTTATGAATGCATTTTATTATTGAGGCATTACAAAGCTTTTTATATTAGAGATGGCAGGCATATACATAAATAACCAACCCGCTGCAGTACCTGTAGATACAGCTTAGTAACAAAAATACTAATCAGACACATAACCTGCCTGTTACATAGCAACCCTCTTGAAGAATGGCTTTAGAATGGCTGCCTTAATGTGACTGCACATATGGGCTAGCTCAACATTCACAAACAGTTGATACACGGAATTTTATCTTTTATTTAATGTGCAGGTTGTGAATCACCTGACACAGGAGCTGCCATCACATAAGGAGGCATTCAAACTTAGAAAGCTGCCCTCAGCTCAAACTGGTGCAATCTGCAACTGAAAAGGCACATAATAACATGAAACAATCTCACCTCCCCAGAGCTCCAAAAATCCTTTCTTTGTTAGGCCAATTTGTTTGGTTATATCTTATTAATTAATTAATAATGCCCTACATCCGAGCATCACAGGATGGTTTACAATATAATAACACAAAGATATGTAACATGGTAACAAACAGTATATTGGGAAAATCTTGCCAGGGGTTGTTCTGAAGAAAACAGTAACTGGATGCAGAATACAATATAACCTGAGACAAGATTACAAAAAGCATTCCAATGATCTTAAAATATGGAATGACTTAGATAAGGCTAGGTGATGCACATCCTAAATGAACAACAGTTAATACAAAATATGGCTTTTAAAATGTTTGAAAGGTGTTTCATTGTTAATGTAAAACATTTGTTTATTTAACAAAACGTGTATGCTCCTTGATTGTAATAAAGTGTCTAAGTGGCCATTAAACAGTGTTTTGGTTGACATTTAGGATCAATCAAAGCAAATTCAAGGATCTATAAGGTAATAAGGTAACTTTATTTTATCCATTAAGGTTACATTGCCCCACACCTGAAGAAGACTCGAGAGTCAGTTAATTGGTGAATTTACTGAAACTCAACATAAGAAGATATGCAAATCAAGAGCCAATTACTGTAATAAGTGAGAGGAGATGAGTTTATCTGGAGTGACCCTAAACTGGCCAGGTCCACCTCCCACACAATTGGTTACCTTGCTCCAAGTGACCTTCTTGCCTCCTTCCCTTAGAAAATTCCTATCAGATACTTCTTCAGGTAAGGGGAATGGAGCTATTTTGCTCATTCATTCAGAATTTCCCTTCCACTAACTATGTGACATTCTTTTTTTTGGCATGATATTCTGAATTAATTGTGCACTAAGTTGTTCCTCTTCATATTTACCTGTTCCAGGCACATGGCTTATTTTGAACAGCATATGTTATTGTGGAATATAAATACTGAACTGCTATCTATGCTTTGCCATGTTTTATAACATTGTTATGGGGTGAGATTTGAATTAATCCAAAGTGGTATTTTGTGCTTAGCTGAGATGTTTACAATGTATTTAACTTCTAGGAGGAAATTTAAAACTGCTTAAATCCAGTCTTTCATTTAGTTCATAAAATATATACACCACTTGATTGTAAAACAAACCCTCAAATAAGTCTTGTGGTCCAGAAAGAACAAATGTTCCCTTCTCTCTAGATGATCAAGAGTCAACAGTGCATTTACCAATTTATCAGAGGATTTATACCCTACTCTTAAATATGACTATTTCTTATTTTTACAAAGCTACCTCAATCCAACCTCAAACTAAGCTGTATGTGGTCTTCTTTGGCCTCTTTCAGTTTGTAGTGTTACTTTTTTTCAATCTATGTAGCATCTCCACTTGTCATTATTATCAAGAATATAACTACCCAGGGAAAATACAGCAGGGATAAAATCACCAGGGAAGAGGTCTGGGTATTTTCTAATGGCTTCCTATACAGTGTATAAACAAATCAAATATTAATGATCCAATCACTAGATCTGAAGGACTTAATTCTATTCTGTTAGGGTTGAGAATGAATGTTAGAGAAATACAAAAGAAAGAGCTTCACTGTCACAAGCAATATGCTGGAGACTGCAGGAGGGGAGTCTGATGCTGCGCTCAAGTCCTTCTTCCAGGCTTCCCATAGGTATCTGGTTGGCCATTGTAAGAGCAGGATTATGGATTGGATGGCATCGCTGGCTTGATTGAGAAGGGCTCTCCTTACGTTCTCATGTTAAGACCCTTCATTCATCCCTTACAGTTTCGTTGCATCTCTGTCCGTGCTTCACTCTTCTTTCATAGCACTCCAGAGGAATTACTTGTGCTTTTGCTTATGCATTGCCTGTCTTCAAGCAATGGGTCAATAATTATCACACAAACCTTTGATAAAAAGGAAGAGAGGGCACTTTGCCCCACTTGGCATCAAGGCAGAGAAGGCCAAAGTGAAGCACTCTTAAGTCCTGTTGTTTTCAGGTGGAGTCAAGTATGTGCTTTAGTCCTCTGGTAAAACCAACCCAACTTAAATCTGAGAGCTGGTTTAATATAGCGGTGTGAAGTAAAGAGTGTGAGTTGCAGCTTGTGAGTTGGACAGGCCCTTATAAAATTCTCAGCCAAGGGTTGACTAAGGAACAATAAGGGACTTTCAACCCAGCAATATTCACTTATATGCTGCAGTTATTTATTTTGTTACCGGTAATTGCCATTTATGTATTTGTTACTACAGCAGTGGCGTAGCATGGGTTGTCAGCACCCGGGGCAAGGCAAGTAATTTGCGCCCCCTCCCCACGCTGCACTGTCCCTCCCCCAGATAGTCCCTCGCTCTCTCTCTGCTCTGCACCGCACCGCACGCCTGGCACCCTCCCCTCCACAGTGGGCGGCGACCCGGCGGCTCGGATCGGATTCGCACAGCCAGCACTGCAATGAGAGTGAGTGAGCCAGGTAGGGGCAGAGAGCTGCGAGTGCGAGCGCGCAGTGGCATGGCATGGGTTTTCTGAGCTTGCACAGAGTGCTTTTCCTCCCTATGGGCAGAGCCAGCTTGCTCCTAAATACCTGAGCTCTATAGTTAGAGACTCACCATTTCCCCAGTTGGCTTGGCCCCCAATTTCTCTTACTATAGAATTTGGGGCTGGTGGTGGAGGAAATCATTATTCTTCCCCCTTGCTACCCCCCCCCCCAAAGCATAAGAGAGGGACTCCCAAGAAGGTGAAGCAGGATTTCACTCCAGGGTATCTCGGAAGCCCAGACCCCCGATCTCTCCCATCGCCGCTGGAGGGGTCATGGAGGCACTGAGCCCGGGAGGCGGGCAGCCAGCCAGGGCGCACGCACCTACCCAACCTTGCTGCGCCCAGGTGCGCTGCTCTCTCCAACTTTCCTCCCTGCCGGGCCAGTGGCTCCGCCTCCACCTCTTCCTTTGCCTCTTTGAGCAAGCGATTAGCAGGCTCGGATTGGATCCTGCGGCAGGCAGGCGGCGCCTCCACCCTCCTCCTCCCGGCTTTGCTGCTCCTCCACCTCCTCCTCCTCCACCTCCTCCTCCCTGCTGGTGCAGCTGCTGCGCGGCTCTTTTCCCTCCCGCTTCCTCCGGCCAAACGGAGACGACGATCCCTCCCCCCAACCAAGCCTCGATTGCTTGTCCCTTCCCTCTGGACTTGCGCCCCCCCAAATGTTGCGCCCGGTGCGGCTCGCACCCCTGGCACCCCCCACGCTACGCCACTGTACTACAACACCACCTAGCCACATGGCACTATACAACGAACAGGACTGACAGGTTAAGTTTTATTCTCTTTCTCTCATTTACACACTTACATATCCAGCCCCCTTCTGAAACACGGCACAGCTCAATGAAATGTCATCTGATCTTTTCAAATCTTCTCAAAAATTATAGAGAATGAAACCTACAAGGCAAGGCTTTCTTCAAAACAATTATGACTGTGTAATTTGAATATGGATTGTTACCCAGAAGCACATTATTTCATTGAAACACACATACACAGAATCTGTCTATTAAAAGGGTCTTTTTGTTGTTGTTTTGTAGTGTGTATATTCACTTTCAAATTTTAGTGAAACAATGCCCACAAGACAAGGGACAAATATCTTATTGGTATGCATCTCAATTCAGCCACTCTGCTAGATTGCACTACAAAACATCTCTGCCTGGATCTTGGTATGTCTCAGTACATACACAAAATCTTTTGAGGTAAGCTCTAACAAAGCTTATTTTATTATGTTTTATGGCACTTTTCTTATTCTACCTTTCCTCTCAGAGCAGGATATATGTCCCCTTTATATTCTGACAAATAGGGCAGGTGCTTCTGCCTCCACAACCCAATGCCTGCCACCTCACAGATTTGGCCCCTATCCAACTCCCTCCCTGTCCCTGCCATTGTGCCCACAATGCTGCCAGCCCTCTCACTGCAACTGTACACTCAACTGGAGCTGTGCCCGTCCTGCTGCCACCAGGCAATGGTGAGGGCAACAGTGCTGTGTCAGTGGTGCAGAAAGCCCCTGCAGGTCTAGCAGCAGTGTAACGTTGGTGGGGAATGGGTCTGATGCCTAAGGCAAATGGCTTCGCTTTGCCTCATGCACAGGCCACCCCTGCTCACAACCATGCGAGACAGGTGAGGCTGAGAGAGAAATGTCAGTCGCCTTATTGTTGCAGCTGGGTAGGAATTTTTCCACTTGGCGAATATGCACCTGCCATTTGGTTTTCACCTACCTTGTTCAATCGTCACAACTTTGTAAGCTTAGGCATTGAATAAGCCTTTGTTTAATGGAGGGGAGGTTGTAGCCTCCACCTGCCCCTCCTTGATAAGGGTATCCTGTTAAAGGGATCTGGGTGTGTGGATCCTGTCTGAAGCCTGGGCGTGGACTAGGGCATGCCACAACCCTAATGGGGTCCCCTATTTGATGTAAGTCACAGGGCTCCTCCTTCTGGTGGTTTACCCTTAGTTTGATTCCCTGCAGATGGGTGGGAGTCAAGAAATAGTCTGGTTTCGCCAAATGCATAAGCCAAACTGCTCATGTCTGTAACCAATAAAGTTGTGGCCTGTTTTAGCCCATAATCCTAAATACCTGTGTCTGTGTGTCATTAATCCATGGGGAACTGTGGGACTCAGGGCCTTGGCATGCAAAGGTGAGGCTGAGAGAGAATGCTACTGGTCCAGCTTCACCCAGCAAACTTCCTGGCTGAGCAGGGTTTTGAACCCAGGTGTTCCTGGTCAAAAGTCAACACTCTACCCACTACACCAACTTCCAGGACTGCTAAGGGTTTAAATATAGTATGCAAAAGCTAGAATGGGGAGGACCAGCAGCTTCCCCAGATTAGGAAGTATCTCGTAGCAATGTGGCTAGATTTCAGTAAACAGAGATTTATGTACTTTTGAAGCATAAATGACGTCAAGAGCAAAAAATTATGCACAAGACACACTTCCCAGCCGGAGTTAGGCATTTGAGTGAAATGGTTAGTAGTTGTTTCAAATCATCTGGCTTTTGTAAAACAATATTTACTACAACTTTTAGCTGCTGCTGTGAGATATGGAAAAAACCTACCAATTGCACTCAGGTTCTAAATTAGCATAGCCAGCACAGGAAGCCTCAAGCCACGTGCAATTTTCTTAACTGTTATCATAATTCTAATAAAACAATAGGACCTATTATCCCCACCAGGCTTTGCAGGGAGTGGGGCAGGAGGCTTAAGATATAAATGGTGCATTATAAGCCAAAAGGTTGCATCAAAGGTTTTAATAACAGCTTCGCATGTTAGCAGCTAGCCTTATGATTTCCTGTCCCTGCACTGTTAATAGGATGAACATTATTTTTCCCGAGCACCTCAGGAGCCTATTCTCATTTTTCATGCTGTATTTCCATTTGATTCATTCATTGTAAAAAGAAATTTTACCAGAGGAATTTAGCTTTTTACAGAATCCAGTCAAGGAAGTAGATTACTTAGCAAAACCGTCATCTCCACTCAACTGGTGCTCTTTATCTTCTCTCAGCAGATACTCACTTGGTTGCCTCGGTAATCCAGTCTAAAGAACATGGCCCATGAACATTAAACATAGTTACTGCAGGATAATCACAGCTATTGATTCTGACATGCTGATTTTTCACAAGGAAAAAAAAATCTCTCTACTATCTTCTATTACGTTAAGGTGCTTTGGAATGCATCCCAAATGTGTATTTACCAATGTTGTTTGCCAGGTCTTAAAACTACAAATAAGGCTTATTTTCACAATAGAAATGAAACAGTCTTTTCACTCTTCGGGGAGCTATTTTAGGAAAACAGACAAAAGGGAGCATATGGGGGATGGAAGAAAGCGTTAGAATTTGCAAATTAATTCTAAAAAAAAACCAATTTCTACTATAAATACCCAAAGGGGGGGGGGAATGCCCTCTCATTTTTATGTAACCAAACACTAAAATAAAACAGTACACATATAGATATCTAAAACTAAGGTTATCCAGTGTGCAAATTTAAATATTTATTGGATTCTTAACTGACTGTAAACCAGGAAAGATAGGTAAAACAACCCTCATCAAAGCTGGCCACACCATCCTAGTAGTTCCCTGAAATAATGTCAGTGCCAGGTGTGTTGCAAAAGCATGAGATGTGGTGTGAGAGAGTATAGCTTAAGTGACAGATCCATCTATATAACTATTGTGAGAAAGATGAAAATTACAATTATTGTCAAAAGAGGGAACTTGCCTACTGCTAGACACCTGCCCTATCAGACCCAATGGACATCAGTGACTTCTGCATTTTTGCAATCTCAAGTTTCATTGACTTGTGATTTTATATTTTAAAAATCCAGCATTTTAGTGTATATTTCTCCTGGTGTGCACAGCTCTGTGAGCAGTTTTCCCTAATATGTACGTTTGTCCAAGCAATTTCCCCTAATATAATGCATTTTGGTGTGTTATTGTCAGTAATAAGTGCAGTTCTGTACAAATTTCTTATTGGAGGACTGTATCACAAAATCCAGAGAAGCAAATTTCAAAGGACAGTTGCATTTCAGTATATGCATTGTTTCAGGAACTGTGAAATAGGTAGGTTTGTGTTAAAATGGGGACCAAACCCAATTTCTGCCTTAAAATCTCAAATAGTCCAATTGCTACCTCCAAATCCTACTTCCATTTTAGCAACATCTGCCTGTCTTTGTGCAGAAGGCAAGAACTACAGATTTCCAGTGGGCATTTACTGGTAAGTTTGCTTTGGATCCCACCCCTTTTCATTCCAAGACATCTGCCAAAGAAGGCAGGAAGAATCTGGCAGCCTCACAGAAAAGAACCCATACTACAGGTATTCTTTTCCTTTGTTTGTACAGAAATAAATGTGCTTTGACTAAAGGCTGGAACCACAGTCTCTCAAGAGGAAGAGAACAAGAGCTAGAGACACACATCTGTATGATACCTTTTAAAAAAGAAAATATGAGTGCAATACACATACTTGGGCTGAGACCATACAAATAAGGATTTCTGGTTGTTTGACTGGCAAGCGTACATTAACAACTGGAATAAATGATGCCTGAACTTCTGTTTTTGTATGAGGCAAACATGGGCTTCTATTTTTTTTAGAAGAACAGCACGAATGGTTAGGACTTTGATTTCAACTTGCTAAGAGAGACATTCAGCAAAAGTAAAGGTAAAGGTACCCCTGCCCGTATGGGCCAGTCTTGACAGACTCTAGGGTTGTGCGCCCATCTCACTTAAGAGGCCGAGGGCCAGCGCTGTCCAGAGACACTTCCGGGTCACGTGGCCAGCGTGACAAAGCTGCATCTGGTGAGCCAGCGCAGCACACGAAAACGCCGTTTACCTTCCCGCCAGTAAGGGGTACCTATTTATCTACTTGCACTTTGACGTGCTTTTGAACTGCTAGGTTGGCAGGCGCTGGGACCGAACAACGGGAGCGCACCCCATCGTGGGGATTCGAACCGCCGACCTTTCGATCGGCAAGCCCTAGGCGCTGAGGCTTTTACCCACAGCGCCACCCGCGTCCCCTCAGCAAAAGTACCTATGGCTTAGTTTTAAAAGTTACACTTACACACACACACACACACACACACAAAACTGACCTCAGCTCTGTGTTGTGGTGACCCTTGTACCGAGAGCACTGACAGAAACATCCGTACATGATCCACCAGGAATATTTAAGCCTGGTAGTCCTTATTGTAAAACAAGAGGCTTATCATCATAAGTGGATGCAGATCAGATCCCATACACACAAAAAAGATAAATACAATATTACAATCTATAGGCAGAACTCTGCCAAATAAACAGGCTTTCTGCTGGCTGCCAGTATGAAAACTCATAGCTGAAATGGTTCTCAAGGGATCTGGCTCTAATATGGCTTCAGAAATTATTTCAGTTATACTTGTAATTAAGCCAAACAGCTTTATTATTTCAAATTACGCTTAGCCAAAGATACCACAGATCAAAGCCGGATAGATCTAGCTGCTAGTTAAAACACCACGAAATGCAAAGAGAAATACAACATTGCTTAGGGTGGCCATTTATGCATTACCACACATGAAAAGAGAGAAAGAAGAAATACATCACCAAAAGAGAGGACGAAAGAGGACGCAGATTTGCATAACATTTGCATATGCCAATTTATATGTATAGATGCAATTTTGGAAATAATGACTGTAATTTATATAGACGTACAATCCATCTTGCCACTGCAGGGAAGAGTGTGACTAGGGGACCTCCTGTGTGCCTGTTCAGTCTGTTCCCCAGTGCTAATGGTGGATGGGAAACTTCAAGACCCCATGCTCTCCTTTCCTATGGGTTTCTTTCTCTCCCTCCCTCTCGCTAAACTGGATTTGGACTGCACAGTCATGTAAATAGACAAACCTTTCAAAAATAGGGCAAATTCCTTTGGCAACATGTCAAACAAAGATGTATACCGGGACTCTGGAATTGATACACATAGATTACTCAGGTTAAGTGAGCCAGAAAATCAGCCTGAAAAAACCGGTACAGTACACATGCATTACACTTTTAAAAAATATTATTGGGATGGTCAGCTGGCAAGGCCAACTTGTCCTCATTCAGATCCATTTTGAAGTTTTTCTACAGCAACTTAGTTACAAACAAGTTTCTGCATTCATATATCCTGAAATGTGGAACCTCCTCCTTCCCTCAGAAAAAATCCCCATCTTTCTATTCATATTCAAGGTTTGCTGCATATTTGATTTATCATATCCTTGGATTGATAAAAACAATGGGTCTGAGTTCAACCAGCTTTCATGTATTCAGTGCCACAAAAACCACAGACAGTATTTTATTCTTCTTTTTTCGTTTCTGCATTGATTATACACTGTTTCATCTATCTGAGAACAGGACCTTGGAATGCGCCACAAGCAACCCCTGAATGCAGTTTTAAGAGCTTTGCTGAGAACACTGTACCAACCCAAGGAAATATTATTTAAATTAATGGTGCAATGCAGCACTTATACATTATATACAAGAGAAAAGACTGGGAGGAACAGAGTAGCTCCTTTGACAATTCACTGAAAGTTTATAGTTGTATTATTTATGAGATTTACCAAGATTCTTTAGAATATTTTCTTTACTATTGGATCTCCCTGGAAGTTCTAGCCTATTTGGGTGTGGGTGGGTGTTACACACACTCTCTTACACATTAGGATGGAGCTTCTTATACATTAGGATGCACCCACCCACCCACGTGTACACACCTTTCTTTCCTGATTGGACCTCAAAACTTTTCTAGGTGTTCAGAACATACTGTAAAAAGGAAAGCCCATCTGTAAATCACACTAAGACAAATACTGTGATTTTTTGTGGGGGCAGAGACATATAAAGTGGTATCTCAGGTTACATATGCTTCAGGTTACAGGCTCCGCTAACCCAGAAATAGTACCTCGGGTTAAGAACTTTGCTTCAAGATGAGAACAGAAATCATGCTGTGGCGGTGTGGCGACAGCGGGAGGCCCCATTAGTTAAAGTGGTGCTTCAGGTTAAGAACAGTTTCAGGTTAAGAACGGACCTCCGGAACGAATTAAGTACTTAACCCAAGGTACCAATGTATGAGCAGGGACACGGGTGGTGCTGTGGGTTAAACCACAGAGCCTAGGACTTGCTGGTCAGAAGGTCAGCGGTTTGAATCTCCACGACGGGGTGAGCTCCCGTTGCTCGGTCCCTGCTCCTGCCAACCTAGCAGTTCGAAAGCATGTGCAAGTAGATAAATAGGCGGGAAGGTAAACGGCATTTCCGTGCGCTTGCTCTGGTTCGCCAGAAGCAGCTTAGTCATGCTGGCCACATGCCCCGGAAGCTGTACACCGGCTCCCTCAGCCAATAAAGCAAGATGAGTGCCGCAACCCCAGAGTCGGTCACAACAGGACCTAATGGTCAGGGGTCCCTTTACCTTTACCTTTACCACTGTATGATAAAGTTGTTTGTCTGTTCTTTACACATTAGTACACCTCTTAAATTATAATAACAACCAAATTTTACACGATGCTTTGTGAGATCAAGGAGCAGGTTTATGTCAGTTTTGATGCAGTTGGACACCATTTTGAATGATGATGGCAAAATGAACCTTCCAAAACTGAACTGATTTTAACCCCTGCTTTCAAAACTGAAAACAGCACTAATTGTTGATGACTAAGAATTCCTGAACAACACTAGATATGAAGCTACTAGGGTCTCTCTCTCTCTCTCTCTCTCTTACACACACACACACACACACACACACACTTCTAGGGGCACTCAAACAAATCTTACTGTGGGCCATTATTAATATTTCTTTGTTTGTATTGCATAGTGCTTTATATGGTGCAAAAGAGGATTGGTCCTTGCGCCAAGGAGCTTACTATATTAAATTTGACACACAGAAAGAATATTGAAATGGGACATAAGTAAAAAAGGTGGTAAATACAATGTGCTTAAGCGTAGTTGCAGTCAGGACAGGAGAACTAGAAGCCTGAGGCAAAGTGAAGCTTGAGGTTTCAGTGAACGCAGAAGGTGCCCCTCTTTTTGGCACCTGAGAGGTAAACTTTTAGCACCCACCTTATTTCCGTGTTTGTAATTTGTTCAAATTGTTTCTTAACATTGTGCTTTAATTTTTGTAACCTGCCTTGGGACCTCAGGGTGAAGAGTGATTTATTGTAATAATAGTACACATGCATATAATGTACTACATTTGCATAAATATTTTGCCTCTTATTCAGGAGGACCTGATCCAAAGTCCATGGAGACTTGTGGGCAAATCTCAAGCTGCAAACAACTTTGGCTGAGGACAATAAATCTTAATTAACAAATATTATTTTAACTCCCAACATGAATGATTTGAATGAGGAGAGAGCATTTTACTTAATAACCAAGTTTGTGGATGAAGGAGGAGGTGGCAAAGTGTATTTCAAATTAATTTTCTATGGCCCTCCAGTGAGCTGTTGCACTTTAAAAATTTAATAGAGAAATGAGTCACCCTTAACTCTGAAGGCAAAAGACTTGCATGAGCAACTCAGAGGTGAATGAAGCATCCAGCTATTTCCTTCACATTAAACAATCCACTGAAAAACCTGGGAGAGGCCTTCTGATGTTCAAGGATCCAATTTATATAGTCACCCAGGCAACTGCAGGATAGCAACAAAGTTGCGCTTAACCTCTCAAAATACAAATGTAATACGATGCTTGGTTAAGGGGGTTAAGGGGGTGGTGGAAAACCATTAGGCTGTAAATGCTTAAATTATACATACTGAAATGTCATTTTCATTGTTAGTCTATAATCTGGGAATAGCAAAACGCTGATAAAACTTAACATAAAGGTAAAGGTAAAGGGACCCCTGACCATTAGGTCCAGTTGTAACTGACTCTGGGGTTGCGGCGCTCATCTCGCTTTACTGACCAAGGGAGCCGGCATACAGCTTCTGGGTCATGTGGCCAGCATGACTAAGCCGCTTCTGGCGAACCAGAGCAGCGCACGGAAACACCGTTTACCTTCCTGCCGGAGGGGTACCTATTTATCTACTTGCACTTTGATGTGCTTTCGAACTGCTAGGTTGGCAGGAGCAGGGACTGAGCAACAGGAGCTCACTCCATCGCAGGGATTCAAACTGCCGACCTTCTGATCGGCAAGTTCTAGGCTCTGTGGTTTAACCCACAGCACCACCCGCGTCCCCTTAGCATAATCTCCCCCCAATCTGATCTACCATAAAACCACAAACGATTGTGTCATTCAATTCATTTCCATATTGCCATTCTCCTAAAATTCCTAACATCCTACAGTTCCCATCCTGTTTTGCTCCTGGTCCAATTTTCTATTATTCCTTTATCTGATATTGACAGGGCAGACCCTTAACTAAAAACTGTTGTGATTTGAGGATCATAGCATGACTACTTAGAAGGTCCTCTCCCCTGATAACAACCCTGCTTTTATCATTTAGCCCCTGTTGAAGATTTTATTGTTGTGTTGTATACATATTTTTGCCTGCCACCTCAATCTCTGAGTGGTGTGAGATGGAGTTCCAGGCACTTACCCAGGGTTTGTGTTTCCTTTTGGAAATGTTTCTCCCATAGCCACAGTCTTGGATTCAAGCATAGATCTGGCATGGCTCTCTCTAGCTCTCTCTCTGTTTGCTGCTATGCTTCTAGGTCCACACCACTGCAACTCAACTCTAAATTCAGGCTTTGTCCTTCTAACTATCTGCAAGCTGGGGGGAGCGGCCCCGCCTGTCATTTCGCGCAGAGTCCCCTTTCCTTTGTTCACCTCATCAGGAAGCTAGTCTGGTTTACCGTTTAACACTTGCTGGATCCAGGGGCTAGAAGGATCTCAACTTTTCCCCACCCAAACTCATTACAATATGAAGTCAGGTGGACTTCAAAATACTCTGGTTCTAAGCCATGAATAACTCTAAAGATCCAAACCAGCACTTTGAGTAGACATGGACATGTCCTGTGAACCAGTACAATTTACACCATGCATGGGTAATATGATCATAATGCCCAGTCCCAGTTAGTAATCTAGCAGCCATACTAACTGTAGTTTCAGAACAGTCCTCAATGGTAGCCGCACAAATGGTGGATTGAAATAGTCTACCTTGAGTAAAGCATAATGTGAAAAACCGAGGAAAGCATAAATCAAACTGTTTTAACATTTAAACTGTTGAACTGTTTATAACATCTGCAAACATCTGGGTGATGGGTGCATAGTATGACCACACTCGGTGGCAAAGCACAGACACAAAGTGACATCGTCGTATAAGGAAGCCTTTGACAACCATAAGCAAATGACTGAAACAATTCAATCTGAGGGAGACATTCTGATAATAGATTTAGAAGAAGGCTGTAACCAGATCTCCAGTTTACTTGTGGAAGAAAATATGTTGCAGTACCCTGAGATATTTAAATATTTATATATGTTGATATCTCAATGCAAAAATCCCTCTGGAAGGAAAATTGATTATTCTCCAGATTTCACAATTTATGATGTAACAATACTGCCACAGTAGGATCAGCATTTGCATAATATCTTAATACAGTTAATGGTTCTGATGAGGAGGGCCTGAGGGGAAAACTATGAAAGGATTAATATAGATTTTCAACCGGATAGTCATTATCGCTAAATACCATACGGCAGCCTTGGCTAGTAGATAGGATAATGAATCAAAATCAAGGCAGGCTAGGACTTAGTCCATTGTTTATCTCATTATGAGACTTTGAGCAACTCAGGTAACCTCTCTGTATCTGATCAACCTACCTATGAAATGTGGGGAAGGTGATATGATATCACATCTGGAAAGCTTATTTAAATGATTAGTTTAATCACTTAAGGGGTAACAGATCTTTGGGCTCACTTCAAGCTTGAATGTGCTTATGTGATAAATAGATTGATCTATTACTATGAGAAAATTAAAAGAGCAGAAGCCCAGAATCCTAACTAGTTTCTGTGTCCCAGTGGATAGAACATTGCCCTTATTTGAATTTGTGTTGCTAAGGCCCACTATAATGAACAGCAAGTGCACTACTCAGAGGTGTGGCATTCCCTTTTATTCCTTCTGCAGTGAAATGCAAAGTACTGTAACCATCAGTCCATTCGTTCTTTGTTTTTAAATATCTATTTCTCGTGTATGTCCACAAACACAACGTAAAACAAAAATTCCAGAAGCAAATGAAATGAGGAGCCATGGTATGTCATTGTCCAAAATAAAACATTTTCATTGCGAAGACTAAGGCCCCCATCTGCACTATACATTTAATGCAGTATTATACCACTTTAAACATTTCTGGGGGTTGCAGTTTGTTAAGGGAGCTGAGAGTTATTAGGAGACTGTACTCCTAACCATTGTGGTTTATCAATCAATTAGTCAACCTTCCCAGGGAACACTGGAAATAATATCTCTGGAAGCATAACAGGAGTGTTCTAACAACTACTAGCACCCTTAACAAACTACAGTTCCCAGGATTTCTTTGGGGAAACTGTGATTGTTCTGAGTGGTACAATGCTGATTTAAATGTACGGTGTAGATGGGGCCTAAGCAATGGAGTGAATTGGTCAACTTGAATAATATGCTCCCCTTTCCCTCCTCCATTGACTGTATGAGTCACTTCTTCAAAACTTCGTAATGTGCATGTTTAAAACAAGGCTAGTGGCACTACTACTGATAATTTCTAACCTTATTTATTTATTATGCTTTTAAAGTATTTTCACCCCACTTGGGAAAATATTTCTGCTCTCCAGTTGCATAACAGACCTTCATTTTGAGAACTAGCAGCTTAGGCTGCCTACTTTGCCCATTTTCCATGGTAACAATGAGCTACACTGTCCAGCGCTGAAGCCAAATGAGCCACTTTTTATGATACGCTGAGTTTTATTGCTAGGGATTATATATGAAATGCAAATAATTTACCAAAGTATTGGATGACTGCAGAAGGATTGAAATGGATTTACTAAGCTATTTGTCTTGAAACCTAAATATTTCACAGGTGAAAGCAGGAAAAGAATTCTACAATGGCATTTCCCCACAAACCCTTAAATTCATGTGGCGTTTGCTGGACCACAGAGTTTTTGATGTCCTTGCCATCAATCACATGTGAAAAGATAAGGACAAGTGCATTATTACTTTGATCAAGGTTTTAGAAAGGCTTAAGACAGATGATGTCTTTAAAACAGATGATGTCTTTAAAACAGATGATGGTTTAAAAGAGGGAGTATATGAAAATGATATGTTTCAAGGATTGCTTTCACACTGACTGCAATGGGGTGGAAGAAGAGGGAATTTCCCAGAATGCTTATCAGGAGATCTCCAGGAAGAAGACCACTAATGGTTTCTCTCAATCACCAGCTTGCCTACCATACCAACTTTACCCAAAACATGCAAGTGCAATATGTAGGCCAAAGCTCAGCAAACTTTATGATCTCCTTCAGTGCACACAAGGCATTGGCAGGAATTAACTAACCTAGCCAGATAATAGCTGTCAACTTTTCCCTTTTCTTGCGAGGAATCCTATTCGGAATAAGGGAATTTCCCTTAAGAAAAAGGAAAATGTTGACAGCTATGAGCCAGATGCTAAGTATAAACAAGGGCATCTGTGGTCCTCCAGATGTTGTTGGACTCCAAGCCAGGGTCTCAAACTCAGTATGTCTAAGAAATAGCAGGGACATTCAATGGGATATCAGAAGCTGCTAAGTCAGAGCATCTAGCTCAATATTGTCTATATGGACTAGCAGTTGTTCAGGTTTCAGACAGTCGCACTGGGGGATTGTCAGGGATTGAATCTGGGACTGATGCATGCTAAACATTTGCTCTATTGCATCCTTTCTATTCAGTGCTTTGGTCCTTCAGCATGTTAAGGAAGAATGATAGATTGGCCCAACTGCTGCTGGAATGTTACCTATGGGTTGACCCACAGTGGGGATAAACCCTGACAATACAGGATTCTAAATCTCATGAGGAGATTCCATGAATAGAGGAGGCTCCCTGCTTCAGACCCTCACCCCCAAAGTTGTGGTGGGCTCTTATGTGGATACAGATGATGCTCTTGAAAGGAGTGGGCATGGCAGCATGTCCCCATATCTCCTCACTAGTTTGCTTACATATGAGGGGAGTGAATGCCCAAATTGGGCTTTTGTTCTCATGGAAACACATCACCAATATTTTGTCAAGTTCAAGGCTCTGTTCAGGTATTGCCTCAGAACAACCCAAGGACAGTCCTTTTCAGAAGACTCTGGTAGAAAGCCTGAAACAGTATGTTTGTGGAAACTGGATATAATAACAGGGAACAGGGTTGCATACTGCTTGATTGGAAAGGGCTTCCTTGAGCTCCTGATTCCTATATAAATAATGTTTTTTAAAATATTTTAGCTGCACAGTAAACAGCATAAATCACAAATAAGTTATTAATCTTTGAAAGCCTTGCACAATTGAGATTAATTGGCTTGACACTCATAGACAATATTAACAGTTGCAGAATTTTTTTAAAAATTACTAATTCATAAATAGTACACCTAGTACACAGTCAGCCCCCCAGAGCTTGAAACAGGCAGAAGCTAAGATATAGATACTCCATTAGGACATCTTGGCAGATCAATAACTCAGGCTGATTTATAAGTCACAAGGGAAAAGTGGGGTTGAATTTTTAGGCCTATTAAGAAAGGATACAGATATTTCTGAATTAGATTTTCTGAATTAAAGTTTTATCAGCTTTATCAATGTGAGAAGGAAAGTGCAATAAAGCAAAAGCTTTGGGGATTCTATTGGTAAGTTAGTAGGAGACAATTTTGAAATTTAATGGGTTTGCTGAGCGAAGGAAGATGTAGAAGTACAGGAAGGCTATGGGGAACAGTACACAAAAGCCATAGTTGCCTCAAGTTTGATACAAACACCACTGTTACTACCCCTGTGATACTACATTATCCATGTGAATTGTCCTGTGAGAGCAACTTCTTGGTAAATATAGATCTGTGTGTAGCTCATAGCAGTCATAACTAAACTTTACTGAAAGTAATGAGAATAAACACTAATCCAGAATCCTGAAAAACATTACACAAATAGGGTTTGGGAGGGGGGCGCTGGGAGAGTCTATCCCAAGCTAAATTCCAATGTATCTCATGTCCCCAAAACATTTGATGAAGGGAAGTATAAAAGCTGTATTAAAAAAATCTGTTTCAGTCACAGTGGGAAGTAAAAAGATAAGACCCCCGCCCCACCGACGCATGCTTCATTTCCAGTTAGAATCCCACTCCCACCTGTAATTAAGTAAGAAAGAAACTAGATACTGCATGCTCTGAGTCTAGCAAGAGTCTAGTTTTGGCTCTGCATAGGAAGATTTTCTGTACAGTTCTGCAAGCATTTGCTTGGAGAGAGGATCACCTGATTCTCCTCCTCTTTCACCAAGCACAGCATGAGAATACCCTGTCATCCAGAATACCCTGACATCCAGAAAGGGAATCTAACACAAACCTGTAAGTCTGATGTGTGGGTCAGAACTTAGGTATCCATTGGAATTGGCTGTACTCTACCACAAGAAAGTGCTTTGAAGTTTAAGTCAAAATGTACATACACCTATTGAGATAAAGAATGCATGTGTGTTTTAAATTGCAGGTACAGAATTGAAAGGAATGAATTAAGAACAAGCTAAATGGCACAGACCATATCCTTCTCTGCTCCCAGACCATATCCTTCTCTGCTCCCAGGCTATGCTTTGATGCAACTTGTAGCACACGGTGGCATAAAGAAGATGGAGAATCAACTGATTCCCCCCCTTCAAACTATGATAGCCTTGCTGAAACACAAGAGGAAGGGATTATTCCTACCACAATAGCAAAATTCTTCTTTCTTCAAATCCCCTCCCAAACCCTGATGAGAGTCTATCTTCACACCCCACAGATGTTGCTTTTCACTCTAGTATATTGCTAAATGGAGCATAATCATTAGGTCTATTTTGCATTCAGTGGTTACCATGGTATAAACAAACTCTTCTGTTTTGATTGTGCTGCTGTTGATTTTTTTTTTAAATGAATGGCACAGTCATTTATGTAGCTTATTCAAGTAAAAAGAAAATCTATAAACTGTGTGATCATACATGTTGCTTATTGTTACATCACACATCACTGTTTGTGGAAAGACCAGGTAACCTTTACCATTCCTGGGAACAAAGAGAGAGAGAGAGAGAGAGAGAGAGAGAGAAGGATTAATCATTACCATTTAGTTTTAGAGTACAAGCTAGGGAGGTGATGAATCTTACTTTTAAGTACAGAACACTGAACTTAGTCATTAATGCTCAAGGCATCTATTGCATCCCTTAGGAGAGGTAAGCTAATCAGACTTAACACATTCAAATTGCTGCAAGGTCCCACACTTCCCCTACCATGGCTTTGCTAAAAATAAAGTGGCACATACAGCTGAGACTGGTGAAATGGCCAGAACTTACAGCAATTTTTTGACATTTCAGAAGATGCATGGCTAGAATTAATTGAGCATATTTTATGTTTAAAAAGTAGAAGGAAACAGAGGCCACATGAGGGAAATAGCAGCATATTGAGCAGAGTAAATTGCCAAGATAATAAAGTTTCTGTGGAAAGTCTTCCATATCACCCTGGCTTTTCAAATAATGGGACTCCAACATAAATTGGGATAGACCTCTCCTGCTTCATTTTCATATAAACTGTTGCAAATGAGAGAAGAGACACCCATTCTTGAATATGAATTTCTGAGAAAATTAAGAGAAGTGTGTGATGTCTCAGTTTAAGTGTTCCTTTGGCAGCTTCAAGCTGAAGCGATGCACACTCCTGTTACAAATCAGACAAAGTGAATTTGATCCGGACAGCGATGCAGAAAATTGTCACAGCCTTGCCCCCAGAGGACAGCTTTGGAGATGTGTCTTGCATTTAGAAATATTTTAGCCCTAATTCAGAATAAAAAAATATTAGAAAATTGTCAGGCTTCACTCAATTTGCCTCCCTGCTTATGTGACATCAATATTAATATTTCTCACACAAACAAAAACCCGCCACAAATGTCACAAGGGGGAGATACAGTCCTAAAGCAGAATGGCCAGGTATCTGTCATGCCTTAGCCATTTTCTGCCTTTGAATGCAAGCCCACCTGAGACCACTTGACCTTCTCTTTGGCTTCACTTCCCCAGAAACCCCTTTAAAAGAAAGAAACTAGCTACAGTTTTTTGTTTGCTTGATTCCACTTATGAATTTCTTCATGTGAAGCCTCTCAAAGCCATTTAGCAATAAAGATATCAATAAGCAAAAAAAGTATATTAAACTATTTTGTATATGAAAACAATTCTAAAAATGTCAGATCTAATACAGGTTCCTTCCAGTAGCACCTTAGAGACCAACCAAGGTGCTACTGGAAGGATTTTTTTTGTTTGTTTCAACTACGGCAGACCATCACGGCTACCTACCTGTAACTAATACAGGTTGTGGTTGTTTAGTCGTTTAGTTGTGTCCGACTCTTCGTGACTCCATGGACCAGAGCATGCCAGGCACTCCTCTTTTCCACTGCCCCCCCGCAGTTTGGCCAAACTCATGTTAGTAGCTTCGAGAACACTGTCCAACCATCTCGTCCTCTGTCGTCCCCTTCTCCTTGTGCCATCAATCTTTCCCATCATCAGGGTCTTTTCCAGGGAGTCTTCTCTTCTCATGAGGTGCCCCCTACATTATTGAGGGGGTGGAGAAGGCTGAACCTCCAAGCTTAGTGTGGCACAGCATCAAAGGCAGACGACTCCTGAGCGTGAGAGAAGAGGAGCTGTGGCCATTGAAACTGCATGGCACTGGGCTACGCTTCCTCGCAACGATGCCTCTCCTCCTGATGACATGTGTGCACCATGCATCACCTGTGTGATATCACAGGTGCGCGTACACCACATGCCGCTGCCCCTCTAATCTTCAGCCCAAGGTGGCACCTCTGCTGGGCTTAAACAAACTCTACTTAAAAGGCTTGGAGAAAAAGGAAGGTCTTCATTCAGTGTCAAAAAGACAATAGAGGCAGTTCCTGCCCAATACAGAATGGGATGAAGTTCTAAAAAATAGATGCCACCACCATATGGCAGGGACCTCTACTCCTGATGAGATGGTATATGCAGTAGATCCTCTCCTTTAGAATGTAGTGATCAGTTGGGCATATATAATGGGTGAGATGATCTTTTAGGTATCCTGATCCCAAACTGTATAAACCTTTATATCCCAGTGCCAGGACCTTCAGGTTAGGCCAGTAGCTTTTTTTTTGTCCAGTGGCTCTTCTTTAGAGCTCCTTAGCAATGTCTCTACTTGAGCCTAGTGTGTCCTCTTTCTACTTCCTTCAAGTTGCTCTGCCCTAATCCCTGCATCCTACCTGGCTTGCTTGCACGCTACCCTGCTGGTTTACACTTGGTTCTCAAGATCCTGCTTCAAGTTACAGTGGTACCTCGGGTTAAGAAATTAACTCAGTCTGGAGGACCGTTCTTAACCTGAAAGTGTTCTTAACCTGAAGCACCACTTTAGTTAATGGGGCCTCCTGCTGCCGCCACGCCTCCGGCGCACAATTTCTGTTCTCATCCTGAAGCAAAGTTCTTAACCCGAGGTACTATTTCTGGGTTAGTGGAGGCTGTAACCTGAAGCGTCTGTAACCTGAAGCATCTGAAACCCGAGGTACCACTGTACTTCTTCTGTTCTCTAATTCATCTCGGATGCCTGGTTTAGCCCTTGATAATGTCAATCATTTTGAAGCACAGCTCTTATTTTAAAAGACTACCTCTTTCTCTAACACATAGAGATAATAAATCACCCTATTTCTGGCCACAGCTCTTATTACTAGAAATGCTTACGTTTGGGCCTATCCCAAAACAACAAGGTATCAAGGTTTCCTAGCTGGAATTTGAAACAGTTACCCCACTTGTAAAACCATTAGTGCTGGGCTGCTATTATGTACTTGTAGCAAAATATAAACATAATATTGTTCTCCTCAACCCAAAGCACACACTTGCTCTTGCAAGTGTTAACTTGTAATGTAACACTATAAATTATATGGCCGATATTTTTCCATTGCTCAAACATAGTTGGATATGCTAGCTGCAATGAACACAATGGCATGGTGGGTCTCAATCTTAGTCATTATTATGGTGCCTCAGTATATTATTATGATTATTAATCACTATTATACAACTTTCTAGATCACATCATAGCATAAAGCCACTGAAGCAGTGTACAAGGTAAAAACAGAATAAAACATGAAAACAAATAAGCTCTAAAAAGATTAAAATCAACTCCACACACTCTAAATACAATAAAACCATTCCTACAATTTCCAAACACACACACACACACACACACACACACACACCTTCTTCAGATATAAAATTGATGTTTTATGCATGACTGGACCACACCTCAGGTAAAGCCTTCTTAAACAATAATGTCTTCAGTAGTTGCCTAAGCATTGTGACATGAGGCACCTATATGATTTCAGCTGGTAATTGATTCTAGACTGCAGGGGCTGCAACACTAAAGACCCACTTTCTATAATAGTCTAAGCAGGCTTCCTGAACCTCGGCCCTCAAGATGTTTTTGGCCTACAACTCCCATGATCCCTAGCTAGCAGGACCAGTGGTCAAGGATGATGGGAATTGTAGTCTCAAAACATCTGGAGGGCTGGGGTTGAGGAAGACTGGTCTAAGCACATATCTAGGGCCTATGATACCCTCAGCAGTGCCCTGTCAAGAACACAGTTGATGGATGGGGATATACTGGGTGGATATCTTATGCCTTAGATATTTGAACCAACATCTGAAATCCCTGCCTGCCCTTATAAACCCACATGTATAGAACAGGCATGTGGCTTGGAATCCAAAGACCTACTTTATCAAAGAACCTATATATCCTTTGTGACTTGCCTTTAATTCACCCCCCCAGCCCCACCCTTGAACAGCAGATCCACAAAACGTCCCCTCATTTCAAATGTGGTTTACTATGCAGCATTGGGGCTGCTGTCAGTGGAACACATATTCAAAGTCACTTTCGATGTATGGGATTATCTCGATCCCAGCCGTCCTTACTCTAATGCAGGCTACCAGTGCTTTTTATAAATGCCCACGGCTGAGAATGATGAACTTTCTCTGCCTTGGTGCATTTTCAAGAATAGGACAAAGTTTCTGCCTAAGTACTCTACTTGTTGTGCAAGGACAGGGGGAAAAAAGTTTGTCTAAGCAGGGAACAAACAGGGGCTATTGCAATGTTGAATGTGGAGTCAATAGCACAGAGGTGGCAGTCAGGCACCTATGGGAAAGAGGAAGAGCAAAATAATAAGCTGCCTGGGACATAAACAATGTTTTGTTTTTTTTTTTTTAAAAAAGTCAGGTTGGGCCTAAATTCAAGGACCCAATATGAAAAATATCCTTTTCAGGTTACTGTCATCACAGCAGTGAACCATAGGAGATTTGTATTGAGTTGAAATAGGCCACAACTTCCATTGATAACAGATGTAAGTACCAGTAGGTTTTACAACCTGGGTGGGTGTGTGGTGAATCCCACAGCAGTTTCCCAAGAGGGTGAGAGGCCTCTTAAAGGGGTGGACCTGGTTAAGCCCCCTCCTCCTGCAGCCTGCTTGGTCTGTTTAAACAGGCCTTCTTGCCAGGCCAGCATGGCTTGGGGGCGGGGAGGCACCAAGCATCCCCCCACCCCCATGGCTGTGCAGGAAGAAGATGGTCCCTGGGACCGGGTTTCAGCAATGCAGCATGGTGAACACTGCTTCCTTGGAGTCCCAGGCTGTAGGGATGATCACTGGGTGCGGAGCACACTCCCCACCCGCAGGCAGCATCAGCTGTCTGCACGCGTGACCTTGGGGAGCGGGGCACACTCTCCCTCACAGATAAAGCCACAGCTGTCTGGACATCTTGCCCTCTGTCTAACCTTTTGCGATCTCAGTAGTCTGCTGTGTCCTGTCTGTGACCTTTGTCTCTGAGACCTTTGACTCCTTTGTCATACACTGTGCAAGGGGAAAATGACGCGGTAGAAACAGGTGCCAAAATAGCTTTGTACCACCCCACGATCTCGGGACTGGAAGACGTGTAAAGGTCACAGCCCAAAATATATCTGCCTGGGTTTGCATATTGTGTCAATAAAAGGAGTCTCCACAGAGCTGGCCAGCAGCTTGCTAGCAGTTCACCTGCATTATCAACTCCTGCCTCATGTCCTTCACTTCACCAGGCAAACAGGGATTACTGTGGTTTCCACTAAAACCCTGATGTTTTCAGTGTCAATGTTGCAAATTACACCTTAAACTTTAATCCACAGGCACTGATCATACAAAACCTGTAATTAAATAACCATGCTCTCTACTGAAACAGCTTCAAAACTACTCTCCAGCAAACAAAATAAAATATATTACAATAAAACTGGAGCTCCTCCAAAAGACAATGGGGGGGGTCACACTTTGATCAGTGAAGAGGGTGCCTCTCCTTTTTGAAATTTGTTTGGGTGTGTAGTTGTGAAAGGTAACAAAAGTGTTCCAATCACTAGTGTCATTTCCCTATTCTAACAGCTTCATTCATTCTTGGTGATGTCAGCACTTAGCAAGATCCAACTGACTATGTAGTTATACGTTATCACATTCACTGGTTAATGGTATCAAAATGGGAAGAAAAAAAACATGCCACAACCAGGGCAATATGTGGGTAGGGAGAAATGGGTGCATATTTAGTTGGGAAAACATTATCTAGCCCTTTAATGCATTACTTTCACTTTGAATTTTGAAAACAGGTGAACATTTGATGAAGCTGTAGAGAAGCAGTTAAATGCCAAGTGCATTTTAAAGTGTAGCTTATCAATGACTAAAACCAAGACACTATTAGCTTCCTATTGCTAATCAATTATTCCACATTGATTATCTAACTGCTGCGGGAAGAAACAATTTAGTAATTAGGAAAAGCATTTGATGCCTATTGGTAACTCTCTTATTATTGTGTCAATTTTTCTATTTGCGATAGCTTTTAAGACAGGAAATAAAATCCATTTAGCCAGAACTTTTTTTTTTCCTCTGGAGTCATCAAGAGTTTGACTGCTATTAATTAGAGAACAGAAAACCCGACGTGTCTGCAGCTGTCAGGCTGCAGCTGCTTGACATGATGATTCTCCCAAAGTACACAACTTTATGTTTTCCCAAGTCTAATATTCAATATTTCCAGCAAAAATTAAACAAAATACAAAAAAGTCAAGGAATTTTGTCAGAGTTAAACATCAGCCATGCAAGAGTTGCTGTGCTCTCATTTGGAAAAGCTAAACAAATTCTCTCCCCCGCCCTCAGACTTTTAGCACGTTGTCAGCAAAGCACTATTTAGACTAGGTTTATTTTAGAACACAAGTTCAGACTTAATATATATACAAGTTTAACCGAAAGGCTTTCTCTGTCCTTTTTCTAGAACCTTTTCTCTAGCTTTAAGCCATAAGATTACTTTCCCTACACTGCTGCTCTTCCTAATGCAGTATTGATTTTTAAAATAATGATAATAATAAAATAAAATCCTGTATATTCTTGTAAATATCAATATCTTTGTACTTGGAGCAAATTGCAAGCTACTTCTTGCCTATCAACAAGCCTATCAAGTAATCAGATCCGGGGCAATCAGACCCGAGGCAAATGAGAAAGTAAGAACAATCATCATCCTAGAGGGATGAAGAACTGGAGAACAGGAAAAGATCAAGCCTGATTTCCAGAAGATATGGGCTAAATGATTTAACCACACAATCCTATGCATGTTTACTGGAGGTGGGGGAGCTACCATATAGAAAAGAAAGTGAATACAATTCTAACTATATGAAGTTATCCTGTATAATCCAGGAGGAAGGAAGAAAAAGCATTACCAAATTAAGAATGCTTTGTTATGTCTGTGAATCTTGAATAAGTTCTTTTGTAGGGATGTGGAACCTGTTTCAGCCTGAGGACCACATTTTGGGGAGCCTCATGTCAGCAGCAGATGGGGCCAAAGTGGTCAGGACAACAAATGTGAATTTTACCTTTGTATGCAAGGCTACTTTCTATATTCACACATCCCTCTCCATCCTCCATCTAGGCAAACATGAAGCATTCTGAGAGTTCAAGGACAACATTCCAGCCAAGCAAATGCTCTCAAAGAGGGTGCAGTGCCAGAGGGGAGGCTGCTCCAAAGCCCAACAGCTGCATCAGAGAGGCAATCTTAGTGGAGATTGCAGCTGCCTTTTCCAAATTCTCTCAGCTGCAATTTCCATGTAGATCACCCACCTTTGGCAATTAAGCCTAAAAAAAAAGAAAGCTAGAATATCTTCTCAATCTCTTAATATTCTGTGCCATTGATTTATTATGGGGCTTGGTGGAGTGTTTCTTTAATTAGCATCCCTCTATATATGTATTTGTGTTTGTGTGTACTTCAGGGTTAGAATGGTCTGCCAGATCTCTGCCATGCATGGGTGATGCTGTTTGGTCCACATAATCATAAGCATAGGAAGATTCAAACTGATATTAGTGTATAGATGTCTGTGTGTATGTGTTGAAAGAATTCTTTTTTGCAAGATTCTGCTTGGAGTAGGGGATCATATAAAGTACTTCCACCAAGCTAGCATGGCTGTTGTGGAAGCAACTAGCATTTGCACATTTCTGGTGCAGGACGCAGATACATTTAAATATGCTTTGATAACTTTCTAGACCATACCAATTTTCTAGAGTTAGGTTTTGAGTTGGTAATTTGTCTGTTACAACGGGCCTAATTTATTTTAAGAAAACTCTCTTGTACAGGCTGTCTGTGTGCATGCCCCCCCCCCCCCCGCAACATGCATAGCTGAAATGGTAGGACTAAGGATAATGAAAAGCAATTAGCCCCTGGAAGCAATAGTGCTATGGCTGCAAAAAACTGTAATGCAGTGAAGTGTCTCTTCATGTTGCTCTTTTATGTGAGCTTTTACTTGGGCTTCCCATTAATGCTGCCTTAAACAAGCAATCCATAGTGCCAGAGTCAGACTGTCCTGAGTAAAGCATTTGCAAGGACCGGGGGGTTAAAAATAGAAAACTTCATCAGAATCCCAGCAGTCCCCCAAAGCATTTAGGTAGCTCAGAACAGTTCCACCTAGAGCAAATAAGAGTCCTTGGTAAACAACCAAAAATGGGAGAGTCAATGCATGGAAAGGGGAAAAGGAAAGTGTCTTTTGACCTCTTTTCTGCATCAATCTATTCAGATATACAAGGTCAGGCTATTCCTTCAACTATCCCAGTATTGTCTATTCCAAGAGATGAGTGCAACATTCTCTTCCAAGCAACTTTCTGAAGTCCACATGCCAGTGGTGGGCAGGGCAAAAGTGGGTACAGCAAAGAATGCAGATTGTACCTTTCTACTGTGGGATAGTTTCTCCATGCCCTCAATCCATCCAGACAGGCAGAAGGTACTATTGGAGTTCAAGGACACATTCCAGATAGGCAAAAACCCAGGGGGTGTAAAGCAGGGCATAGTAGGCTTCATTCATTAATTTCCCAAGCCCTGGTCTATTCCAGCTGGCAGAATCTGTCCAGCATCCCAGGGAGAGGTCTTTCCCATCATTTTATACCTGATCCTTTTTAAGCGAGAGATCTCGGGGACTTCACTGGGGACTTCCTGTGATTAAAGCATGTGCTCTACCTCTAAGTTATAGCCCCTGCCCTTGCTCACAAACAATGTATGCACGTTTCTGTTGAGAAGTCCTGATCACCATGTATCAGATGGAAGATGGAGTAATGGGAGCGAGCCTGCTTTCCCCCTCTCCATCGTGATTATCCACAAATGTTGGTTGTCAGTAGCCCTTCAGCAGGTATACATTTCTTCATGCTGTAGCTGCCAGATTTGTGGCCAGTTTTGGAGCACTTCCTCACATGCACCTGACTGAACAACATCTACTTTCTTGCTCAGCAGATCATGTTTGAGATAGTTAAAAAGAAACAGATCTGCAGAAGGCTCAAACCTTTCCCACCACCTCAATGGTAATAAAAAAATATTTTACAAAATGTAAAACCAAAGGCTTTGTTTGTGAATAATAACATTGATCAAGCTTTATGGATGGCAACCGTGCTTCCAGTGCTTATTTGCTACTGTAGGAGAATAAGCTATTTATGTGAGGATGGGTCTCCTCCCTACCTCTGACAATGCCGGATAACTATATTCATTATGGACCAAGGCGGTCTCAGAAGCTGCCGCTTCCATAAGCGTCTTCCTTTTAGTTTAATTGTGTTAGGTTCTCAATAAATTGCAGGGGTCGGTAATACCCGCGCTCATTTATGATATTAACAAAGAAATAGTTCAAGAAAATTCATACACATTCTGCATTTTGACAGTAAGCAAACAGCAATTATCCAAAGTACATAATTGCACCATAATGCACTGAAGGAGAAAATAGCAAAAAATAAATCTGAAGAGTGTTGCAGAAATGAGGTTCTGACAACACCTAAAACATTGAAACAATTAATGCAGTGGATTAGCAGTCAATGTAAAGTTCAAGTTCATTCGACTTTAGCAAAGGAAAGGCTCCTTCATATGAGGAGTGTGAGGCGGGCTGGGAGACAGACAGAGCTCAGCTTGCAATTCTGCATATTTGCCAATGGATAAATTATACTTAGAGATTAAACACTAACAGCAAGGAACTGTTCTATATATAATGTCACTTTCTCCAACAGCAAACCTAGGTCACATCCACACCACACATTTATTTACAGCACTCGCATATGGGGTGTTAGGGGAGTGGTAGTACCTCTGATGGGGGGGACACTAAAGACCCATTGAATTCAATGACATGCATTTCTAACAAGACAGCTATAGGATCAGATATGTGAACAGTACTTATCCCTCCATTCACTCCTATTTTCACTAAAACTTGTAATTCTACTGCCTAGGAACTGCACCTGACAAATGGAATAGCCTCATATTTCCTCCTCTGAAACTGTGCAAATTTGATTTTTCCAAAGAGTTGGAGAAGGAAAACAAATCTTAGTTGTCTGCTTTTATAAAGTCGAGTACTATTCAGACATCACCACCTTACACTCTTGATAATGATCTGCGACTTTGACCTGCATGCAGAAAGAAAGGAAATGTGAAGCTGCCTTAGGCCATATTAGATCATTGGTCAACACTGAGTGGCCTCAGCTTAGCAGGTCTTGGACAGGGGACGGTCCTAACCCTATCTAGAGATGCCTGGGATTGAATCTTGAACCTGGACATAAAAAGGAAATGATATACCACCAAGTCTCTGTGTAGGATACGGGGGGGGGGGGGGTTGCAGGGGGAGCAAGAAGAGTAAAGGAAGAGGAAAGGAACAATGTTAGCTAGAAATACAGAATGGAGAGACTGCTTTTGTGGGAGAAATAACTTCAGATAAATGTTTGGGATGAGCGGGGAATGGGGGTTTGTGCATACCTCCTGGCCCAGCAGCATTTCCTGGAAGAGTTCCTAGGAACTGTGAAATGTTGCACCATCTACTTGGTATAATCTTGGCAAAATGCAAACATTTGTGGAAATGGTTTAAAATGCATTAAATATGGGGAAACTGCTTTGCAAAAGTTTTGCATAGCTGGCAAAATTGCATATAGTCACATGTACATTAGGATAAATTGGCTGATGGACTTTCACGAGGGCTAAAAAATAAAATAGAAATTGCAAACTGATGCAGAAATGTAGAGAACTTAATTCAAGACTGGGAAAATGAGAAAGAGAATCTAAAATGGACAGATCCTCCCATCCCTAATCATATGCAGGCCACACATTTTAAATAATAATAATAATAATAATAATAATAATAATAATATATTTTGCCTCATTCTATGGGAGCTACTCATTTTTCAAAAAGAATACAAAGAGGTAAGTCCTTCCTTAAAGAAATTGCTATGGCCAAATTTTCTGCTCTGATGTACCAGTTACAGCCAGGGTAGCTAAAACAGGTGTGTTTAGGACTATGCTTGAAATTCAAATAATCTGGGTTAAGACACCTGTAATTGCCCATTAGTTTATGGATCCTCCACTTAGGCCTATTTTACACCAGTACTCAGGAAAAAGTACATTTGGATCACAATATCTTGCTCATAGTAAAGCTACTGGGGTGTCCCAATCTGTACCACCACCACTCAATATAATGCCACAATATTTTCCCACATACTAAGATCTCTTGTTTATTTATATTTTTCAGTGGTGCAGGAGGTAATGAATACAAACTCACAAAGTGCCACACTGCAAAAGGGGAGGCGTTGGTGGCACTTAAAATGCAACACTTTATATTTACTAGCGCAGTAGGGCGAAGAGGGATGCAGAGTTAACTTTGTGCAATTCTTTAAAAAGGTCACATGCAAAAAGATAATCCTTCCTTGGTGGTTGGTTACATAATGCTAAGCTACTGAACTCTAGAGCACACAGTCTTTAGGCTCGAACCTCCTTCCCGTCATTCCCACGCAGGCTATGTGGAAATCCATGGGATATCACTTTGACTCACCCAAGCCATAGCATGTTTTATAGCAGTGGGCTGCTGTGAAGGGTGCCTATTTGTATAGTTAGTACGGAAGCTGAAAACCAAGGTGAACAAGAAAAATACATGATATAAAGAGGCTGTATTTCCCTCCAGTAATTTTTATTATTATTTCATAAACTCCCCTCCAGGTGATCTTGGGCATCTCAGTGAATATCAATCTTTGCACAGCAGGTTCTGATGAATACTCCAGCTCATCACGGAAGGAAGGAGCACAAAATAATATAAGAGCTCAGGAAATATTAGTGGTCTCAGCATGTCTGGGATGTTTATTGCCAGTGAGCCATGAACAAGATGCAGAGGCTCTCTCTTTTTTCTCTCTCGTGAAAAATGCTGGACCAAAATCAGTAGGTGTACCAATAATCACTCAGGATGGGATGGCCGAAACTGCTAAGACTGCAACAACACATTTCACAAGGACAAAAACTTATATAAAAGAAATTGGCTGGGATTTGGGTGGGTGTTCTCACTATGTTCTATTTCTGAGTTGTGGTGATTGGGAAGATCACATTTGTTCCATGTATGGAGCCTTATTTCAGATTCCTGCAATTTTTTTTAGGAATAGTTTGTTAAAACTTTATGTATCGAAGAAAAACAGAGTAACAACAACAATGAAAACCTTCTGAGCATGCATACCTATACATAGGGTTACAGAAAACCAAAGAGCAAAACAAGTAGACGACAGATCTCCCACAAATATGCAATTCAACACACACACACACACGTGATTACATCATAAAAGTAACCAAGCAGAGAAGCATGAAGAGAGAGAGAAAATAAACTCTGTGAGTTGTCTTGTTTAGTGTGCAACAGCTTTGTATGCAGGGTGTGTGTTTGTGTGCATATGTGTGGGTATCTGAAGCAAAATAGTTGTGAGGGTGGTATGGGGTTTAATCCTTTTCCCCATTCACAGTCCCAATCCAGATCACCTGCCCCATACAGCTGCTGTTTGCCCCATGACAAAGCTTCCCCAAAGGTGCCAGTGGGAGCTTTCTGCCAGATATAAATAGCAGCCATGGGGTGGGGTGGGAGGCCACTGAATTAGGACCACAGTGGGAACAAAGGGTTAAGTCCCTCTCTACCCCTCCACCAAAGTCCTGATCCAGATTCCCCACCCCATTCACAGTTGATATTTAGTAAGCAAAAAATAGCCATAGGAACATAGACATCTACTTCAGTACTGCTGACAAGGACTGGCAATGGCCAGTCTCCTGGTGTTCAGGTCAGGGTCCATCCCAGCCATCTCTGGAGATGCTGGGGATTTAATGTGTTCCCTTTTGTATGCTGAAAAATGTGCTCCACCACTGAACTTGATCCTCTCTGTAACTATGCAACTGCCAGTTGTTTAATTATTGTTATGTTTAGTTTGGCCCTCGGTGTCTGGAAAAGAACTACAACTTTAAAACTCTCCAATATCTATCAATCAAACATTTATCTTTTCTCTACCTGTCCTATCTATCTAAGGTAGGATGCTTGAGGAATTTGATCTCTGTGAATTCCAGTGTGGCTTGACCACCTTCTTCTTCTTCTTCTTCTTCTTCTTCTTCTTCTTCTTCTTCTTCTTCTTCTTATCTGCCTTTTCAGGACTTAATTCTGAAAATTAACTCTGGATTTTGCAATACCACCACCACCACTTTTTCCCCTTCCAAAAATGTACCAAAACACATTAAAATTGAGTATTTTAGAATAAAATAAAATTTTGTGTGTTTTAGAATAAAATACATTTTAAAGTGCATATACTAACATAAGTATTTTATTTTTGTGCAGAGCTTTTTAAAAAAATATGATACATATTTAAATATTTTATTTTTGTGCAGAGCTTTTTTTAAAAATATATGCAGAAACAGGCAGGATGAAAGGGATTTATGAATGAACACATGTGAAAGTCGCTGAACTGGAAATAGACTAATCCATCCATTTCTAGCTAACATGTAAACTAACCCAAGAGTTCACAGTGATCTGGAATAATTTGCCTTTGAACTAGAAAAAAAAAATCAATCTGTCCGCCTCTAATCCAAACACTGTGCATTTCATTGTTTAAAATCCATGGTAAGCACAGCTACCTCCTAGATCTCGATGAACAGAAAATGATGGATTTGCAGGAAATGGTTCAGTACAGCAAGTTTCCTTAATGCAACTTCAGAATTAACTCACCCCCCCCCTATTTTGTTCTGCACATAAAACAGAATTGCTGTTAGGGAGAAAAGAGAAGAAGGAACCATTTCACATCAACAAATGATCAGCCAGCCACACTTTATGAAGACTGAAAAATCCAGCATGTTTTTCTCAAGAAGAGAAGTGATTCGCTAGAACCAACTTAGTTGCCATAGCACCCAACATCTTCAACTCAGGTACAATCATAGTGTATGACGGGCTCACTATTTTTCTGCTAAGACAAGAAGCCTCCCTGCAATATATATATATATATATATATATATATATATATATATGCAATAATTTCAGTAAATCAATTAGGTTTCAAGTGACTGGAAAAGATAATAAATGGAAGCTGTAGACATTTAGTTGATTAAAGGATTTCTAGACAGATTTCACCTTGTTTGCTCAACCGTAAGCATATATTTGCACATTTAACTGGGCATTCTACAGCTGGAAATAGGATTTTCCACTAACCATTTGTATAAAATTATCCTCCTATTTTGAGGTGAGAACCATATACCTCTAGAAAAGTTGTGTATCCATCCATTTAAATACCATAAGGTCTATCATAATAAGTTTCTGTTGAATTGAGGGAATTATTAAATATATACATGGGTTTCTCCAAACTTCATTTAAATGTAATTAGACAATTGGATATATTGTTCTTTTATTTACTGTTGATTTTGATTGTTGCTTGCTATTGCATTTTCATATATACCCAGTTTTCAAGAAAAGGGTCTGGTTTCTCCTTTTTTATTATTACTGCAAAAGAACTTGTTAACTTTACTAATAAGTAACATATCAAGTCAGCCATCAGAAAAACCTTCCTTGTCTCCACTACTTTGCATATATTACCATTGCAGCTGATACTTCTCTAAAATATATTTTGAGCTGAATCTAAAAATCACACTTCATAGAACCATAGAACTGTAGGGTTGCAAGGGATCACGGGGGTCATCTAGTCCAACCCCCTGCAATGGAGGAATCTTTTGCCCAGCATGGGTCTTGAACCTATGACTCTGAGATGAAGAGTCTTATGACTGTGCTAGCACAAATGGATCCAAAGTAACGCCTAATTATGAATAGCAGCCACTTCTACCTTTTGTTGATTCTCCCTCCCACCACAGAACTATGTGTCATTCCAGCAAGTCTACTGACCTTCAGGATTACATTTTCCAAGGTACTGGGGGAAAGAGGGCTCTGTTGCATTAGCAAAGTTGCTCTTGCACTTCTCTGGACCTAAACAGTATTTGTCAACAAACATAAAAAGAGTAACCCCCAAAAGTGATTCATTCCATCCCCTCCCCTGCCACACAATATGTCTTTAATCACACGGCATGTCAGTCTGAGAACTGTCGTTGTGTTCTTTTCTGTAGTGGAACATCAGAAAAGGATGTTTATTTCAGAAGAGAGACTTTTGCCATGTGTAACAATGCAAAGCGAAAGCACTTCTGAGCCACTGTTCTGAAATGTGCATATTGTTATGATGACGTTGCCTTTACTCCGCACCCCACCGCAAGAGCTTAGCTACTTTTTACATTTCTTTAATGAAATTATGAATCTCTGATGAGCATCCCTGAAGTGAAGCAACACCATAACACTTTAATGGTTGGCAGAGCTACACAAAAATGAGTCACTGAATAGGCAGTTAAACAGTAGTATGTTCCGCTACATTCAGAAACGAAACAGAGATATTTTATCCTCAGGGTGGAAAACACAGAGTGCAGTGAGGATAACGATTCATCTGGAGTCTGGTCACAATCCAGTGAACTGACTTTACAGAGATTTCTTTATTCCAGTTTAGAAGGTTATGGTGGCTGTCCTACAGAGCACACATGCAGGATATTTTGGTGCTTAATTTCCAAAAGAAGAGGAGCCAGACTCGGGTTTAATTAAAGTCATACTTCTTGCTATGGAGAACCTTTATAACAACATGAGGGCAGCACCCGAGTCCTGAAAAGAGGTCTAGACACTAAACCCTAACACCCTTCAGATGTGCACTAATACCAGGCCTGACCCTAGCATTAGGCTAAGTGAAGAAGCTGACTCAGGAAGCAGATGCTAGGGTGCAACAGAAAGTCCCTTGGCTGTTCATCCTCAGTGTCTCCCTGCCCCAGACATCCCCCCCTCTCAGAGGAAAGAATATGTACCACACCTCCTGCTCTGCATCTTCTAAGCTAGATTGCAGCTCTCTGTGGCAGTGGAGGGTGCTGTCCAAATGCTAGTGCTGAAGTAAGACAGTCTATCCATGGAATCAGGGGCCCAGCTGGCCGTTTACCTTAGGTAGCAAAATCTCTTGGGTGGACCCTGACTAATGTGCTCCTGTACTAGGAACTTAGGAAGCTCTCTTATACTAAATCAGACAAGTGGCCCATCTAGGTCAGTATTGTCTACACCAGGGGTTGTCAATCTGGTCCCTACCACCCACTTGTGGGCATTTCAATATTCTAGGTGGGCGGTAGAAGTTCTATGGCATAAGCTGAATCCTCCTTTCATTGAGCACTGGTAGGCGGTAAGGAAATTTTACCATCAAGAAAGATGCATTGGTTGACGGTAGGTATAAAAAGGTTGACTACCCCTGGTCTACACTCACTGGCAACAGATCTCCAGGGTTTCAATTTGGGTTCTCTCTGAGCCGTACTTGGAGATACTAGAGGCTGAAGATTGGATCATCAGCATGCAAGCAGATGCTATACCACTGGGCTATTTCCCTTCCCAATATCCTCTACTCTGAAGCTTTAGTATTTTATTCTTGGTTAAACCAATACTTACTGTAGGAAGGAAGTGATGCTGGGCAGGTTCTTTCCTGAGCAGCTAAGGACAGCTCTATACATCACAGAGTGGCCCTATAATTAAATACTCACAATCATTCCTCTCTGTCCTCTAGCTAGCCTCTCAGATTTCATACATTGTTTATGACCCGTTCCTAATTTACCATAAAGCAAAAGCCTTGCTCCATCTGTACATGGAATTACGGTACATCTACTCAATATTTTAAAATGAAATGTTCTTGAGTAAGAACCATTACATCATTTTTCCTAGTGCTACTTGATTATAAGGGGACAGTTATTTATTTTATTTAAAATATTCATATCCCACCTTCTATTCTCAGTCTTCAAGGTGGCTTATCTGCAGTGACATCTGAAGTAACAGTGGACCCCAAAAATATGAAAAATAAACATACCTACAGTTTTTGTGCATTTAAAAACCCTATTAAAAGCATACATTAAAATACATGTATATAGACACACAAAAACACAGGAAGTATTAAAGCACTTAAATCAAGAGAGATAGGGAATTTTGCTTGTTTCAAGCAATATTGTTTAAATGTATTGACTATTTTATATTGTGCTTTTATGTCCTATGGAAATTAATGGTTCACCTGCAGTATTATCAAGGTGGCATGTAATATAAATTCAATTAAAATTCAGTTTTCTCCATTGGTTCTAGTCCTCCACAGCAACAGCGAAAAAGTCTGCTATATACAAATAGTGCCCAGCTTATTTCAATTTCTGCATGTGGTGCAGAGGGAAGTGAGGAGCAGATGGGGCTCATAAATCTGGGAAGGTAGCTCCTCTAGGAGAAGGGAAACTCTGCCTTGCAGGGTATCTTTTGAAGAAGAAAAGGCTAAGGAGTAAAGCCTATGCAAATCCAGAGTGGAGTCCCTAAGATGGTTGGAATAGCACCTTGCAACTCCTGCAAGTGGCAGTGCTAGTTGAGGGGAAAACAAGTCTAAAGCTCCCTTGATGAGTACAGAACACATCCCACAGTTCTTGGGATCCTGGCCTATGTTTTTATACACTAATACAGCATCATTATTTCTATGGAAATTAGGGCCACACCTACTTTTGATCAAAAAAACATGTGGCGAAGGCAAAGGATAAGTTATGGAGGAGACTTTCATAACACCCTTTGCTCACACCTTTGTCACTTGATCTGTTTCTTTTCTGATTTAAGATCCATCACGCCCTCCAAAAAACTTAGGCTTCTCCCTGAGATAAACCTAGCCAATCAGGGATCATGTAAGTTACGTGATGATGGCATGCTGCTACGTCAGCCAAATCAATCTGCCCTAACCTCACTCTGGCAAGATGGGATAATCAGGAAGCTTTTAAAATCAGATTCTGTCAATCACCCTTTCTTTTAATGGGTGTCCTAATGTCAAGAAAAGGCTGTGCTTTACCCTGATGTATCTAACAAGAGTGAGTTTACACTTTAGAACAAATATCTCAGCATGAAGTCAAATGTTTAGTCAATTATTCTTCATTTATTTCTTATTATAACCATGTCTCATGTTCTGTAAATGAGGCTGAGGCAAGGATTTTCTTGTAGTGACTATTTCCCCACGTGTGATATGTAACAAAGTGATAGCATTATTAGTAAAAGCGAATAAAATAAGGTTTGTTTTTATCTACCAATCATAAAAAGAAAGGTACGCCTTTTTAATGTCTTTCTTTTAAATGCAGGATGTGAGATGGATAGCTTCCCAATTCCTTTAAAAACATAAATACATGTCCCAGCAAACTATTCCCCAAGTGAAAGAGATATTCTCAGTGGTATAAAGGAAAAGAAAATAATAATAGGCATAGTAAACAAGCCTGAAGCTACACAAAGCAGACAAGACTAAGTGAGCTTTGCATAAATATGGGGAGAGGGAGAAAGGGCTCTTTCAGCATAAGTATTGCCAAATAAACCAAATAACCTGCAATAGGGAACATTTTTACTGTTAGATTGCATTTTGTAATTCATTTAATTCATCATGGAATACTGGAATTAAAAGAAGATGGCACAAACTATTTGTTGCATTTCCAAAACCAGCAACCTTTTGCCTTGTAGCAGTTATAACCTAGGTTATACAGTATCAAAGAATGGTTTCTGAGTAAACATGGCACTAGAAAGGCTCTATATAGAGAATCAGAAATGGTCCACTTCTACAGTTCTGGTGGGCCACTATCTTTTCCGGGTTCCCGCTTCCTAAGGAAATTGGCACCATATACCAGTAGGGAGATCACAATTATGGAACACATAGAATAATAGAATCATGGGTTTGTAGAGCTGGACATGTGCCCAATTGGGCATAAATTTGCATAGGAGGAGGAGGTGAACACTCGAGGTAAGACAGACTGTAAAACAATATACACATTTAAAGTGCTATTTTAGAAAGAAAAAGAATGGCTATTATAAAGTATATGATCTACCAATGCTGGCCAACATAAACACATGCTTCATTTGGGAGTTTTTGCAGGACCAGGACATCTCAGAAGTACAAGGACCAAACGTTACTGCAGAAATATGGCAATATGTGTTATCATTATTTGTGATTATTGTCTCCCTTTCTTCCTGGATAAAGTTTCTAATTTTAATTTCCAGTTAGTAGTGATCAAACTGATGCCAGCAATTGTATTATATCATGTCCTTGGGCTTCTAGCACTTCAGTCCTTTCTATTTTGGTCTATTACATGACACAAACCAAAAACAACCACCCAGCACCATCAGAAAATAAAACAAGAGGGTTTTTTCCCTCCAAAAAAGAGAGACATTGCATTTAAATAACTTTACATTAAGCTGCTATTTTATCTATAAAGGTTGTTTTTGTTTTTGTTGTTAAAAAATCAGAATGACACACATGCTTTTATGATGACTCTTTCTCTGGTTGTTCTATCACCGCCTCTTAAAACTGCAGAACAAACACAATATTTGGTCTGAGTTTTGTCTTTCACATAAAAAGGGGGGGGGAGAATCTAAATTACATTTTTAACTATTCTACTATCATTGTTTCCCCTTTCTGCTGATTGGTGGACTCTCCTTCCTTAGAGGTTTTTAAACAGAGGTTGGATGGCCAGCTGTCATGTATGTTCTAGTTGGGATTTATGCATTGCTTACGGTTGTACTAGAAGAGCCTTGGGGTCCCTTCCAGCTCTACAATTCTAAGATACTATGATTCTAATCCTGAAAATTCTTCCTTGATTAGTCATATGGGCAATTCTAACTAATCAGGGACCATGTAGTGAATGGGGTGATGTCACAATGCCACATGTGATGGAGGAAAACCAAATCCGATTGTCAGTGAGGGCAGGGCATGCTGAACAGACAAACACTTTCCACCTTTCAAAGCAATCACTGCAAAATTGCCAACTACATTCTGATGTTGCGAAAAATGTTCATGGAAAGCGCATCTGTCTGTCTTTCTCTCTTTCCAGCCTAGTTTGTTCAGCTTGCAGGATAAGATTAATGGAGGATATGCCGATCTAGGAAGCTGCTGAAATAGCATATGTGCAGGAAAAATATTTCTTTCCAGAATTATTCTAGAGTTGTCACCATAGGAATACTCATGGGTGTCAGGGCTGGTGGTCTTGAAGCTGACAGGCAATTCATCAGGGAGCCAAGCAAGGAAAGGCAGTCGATGAGCAACTCAACCTGCAGCTCAGTTGTTTAGCCCGAAGACTCAAGGAAGAGCTAGCAGTTCTATGGGGCTACACTATTGGCTCCTTGCAATCTCTGATACACCAGAATAATTAGCACTCTCATTATAGGTAACACCCCCACAGGACAGCCAGTCTCAGCCAGTAAATGATCGTCATTGTGGTGCTCCTCCCAACAGTAGCCTTTGCCCCTACACCCTGAAGAAGACTCAAGAGCCAGCATATTGGTGGAATTGTTATATATACATATGGAAATATAACAAAATTAGATCTGCAAATCAAGAGCCAATACATAAGTAAGGGCAGGTCAATTTATTCTCATCCCACTTATCATCTACCAGGCATGTCAGCCACAGCACTCAGTGGCTTCCTAGCCTAGGATTGGATGCCCTTGCTAAGTGGACCTTGGTGTATGAGGGCTGAGCATCTACACTATGACCCTGCAGCAACATGTTCACCCAAGTGTACCCACCCATCCCTGTGGACACACATGAGCACCCCCCCCAACCTGCAGCTATAGGTGCTGCCTCCTTGTGTGCTTACAAACCTATAATGCCTCAGACTGCCATTGTGGCTCTCTTCCCACCAGTACCCTTGATCTCAATACCTGATTCTCTACAATGGACAAAATAATAACCTCTGGTCTTTGTTTCAGCAGGCATACTATGACAACTAGTTCCCATTGTTTCGCTTGTGAAGCAATACTTCTGCCATGAGTATTTGATGTTAGCATGTATGAAATGGCTTGGGGCTTGTCAAAGGCCTGTTTTATGTGCCTCATCTATGTTTGATGATCATTGCAGGAACTTTAGGGTCTTCTAAAGCTCAAGCATTCCTTTGAAACAGAATCACACATTTTGGATCACTTATAGCTATGACTGCAATCTAGAGAATGGTGCCTGCAGCTGTAGGCTCATGCGTGCGAGCTACTCCACAGGAAACCATGGAAAATCCCCAGCTATCCTTACTTGCTGGATTGTAGCCAGTCCATTTACAAAATACAAACTTTTAATATATTTTTCACTTACTATTCGTTCTTTTGTAAACATTCAAAGTTCTGGTTATGTGAAAATTCAGCTTAGCAAGGTTATTTGGGTGGCAGTTAACAGCGTTTACCATATGCTAAAATCTCATGTAGCTATAATTTGAATGGTAATTGTTTTAAACATTGGCAGTTTCCATTCCATGATACAATTGTTTTATAAAATACAGAATGCATTAATAATGATGGGTGATAAATCTAGGATGGACGCCAAATGCAGAATGCTTTGGAATTGATACAGTATCTCACCACTTAACAGAATGGTACATAGCCAAAATTCTAAAACTCTAGGGAATAAGAGACATTTAAAATAATCCATTGAATTCTTCCTCTTGGAAACAACAGTCTTCTCCTGTGTCACAACTCTGCATGGCTTTAAGCAATGGATTTCAGATGGTGGTCTCAAGAACATTTACAGGGGTCAATGGCATTATCTTGTGAAGAACGATACCTTTGTGGAGTTGATGAGGACTACAGCAGTGGTGGATTGTGATAAGGCAGTTAAAATGTTGAGATAAATAGAAAGGGGGTCATGGAGATTTTTTTTTAAATAAAAAAAATAACCTTTCATTCTCTGTGGCGATTGTGGCTGTTATTCCAGGAAGACAAATTAGACTAACTTTTCCTTTGGTAACTGTACAAATCATAAAGTCAATAAATTACAAATGCTTTTTAAATGAATAAGTTAATGAATGTGGTATATGAAGTGAAATGTAATTAAAATTTTAAAGTTATAAGTCTTTAAAGGATAAAGTGAATTAACTGCACAGGCTTCATAAATGAATTAATGAACACAATACATGAAGTGAAATTGAATTGCATTTTAGAAGTATTCTAGATTTTTTTTCCATGTCCACAAAAAAAAAATAGCAATGCGTGCGATTGTAACTTTTAATTGGTTTTGATGAATGCAGAAAAGTTGTAAATCCTCTCTAAATATGCCATTTTGAATATTTGTTTAATTATTCATGCCTGAGTGTGTTATGCTTCCCATCACCACCTGGCAAAAACAACTCCATTTCACTTTTGTCTCATGCTTATTTCCACAGGTTGTACCCTAGTCCAGTTCTATGACCTGACTCTTCATGAAAGTAATCTGACTGCTATTTAACATTTTATTGTACACCCCCCACCCACCCCACATGTATGCACACGTGCATTTTGAAATGTTTTTTTTTAATAGACTTAACAGGTAGTATTCAACTATATTTTACCCAGAGTAGACCTGTTGAAATCAATGAACTTCAATAACTTCAATAACAATAACTTCAGCAGGACCACTCTGAATAACATTGAAATGAATACCACCCAACATATTTTGATTTAACTTGCTCCTAATTTCTTTCACTTAGCCTTCCTCTAGCCCAGGGGACATCTAGACCTGTCAGCACAGTTTGAATTTTGAGAGAGAGTCGGTGGTTGTTGTCACAAAAATGGGTTCTATGGGATGTGGCCTAGCACAAAATCAAAGAGATAGCTATATTCTGTTGGTCCTGGTTGTGGGGAGCACACAATAATGATTTCACACAGACACTAACAATAGCAAGGAACATTACTCAGTACCAGAAAAATATATGAGGCCATACCACACTCTGATTTAACAGAAATTAGTGATTGATTAAGGGACACAGGTGGCACTGTGGGTAAAACCTCAGCGCCTAGGACTTGCCAATCGCATGGTTGGCGGTTTGAATCCCCGCGGCGGGGTGAGCTCCCATCGTTCGGTCCCAGCTCCTGCCCACCTAGCAGTTCGAAAGCACATCAAAGTGCAAGTAGATAAATAGGTACCGCTTTATAGTGGGAAGGTAAACAGCATTTCCGTGTGCTGCTCTGGTGCCGGTTCGCTGGAGCAGCATCGTCACGCTGGCCACGTGACCCGGAAGTGTCTGCGGACAGCGCTGGCTCCGGCCTTTAGAGTGAGATGAGCGCACAACCCTAGAGTCTGTCAAGACTGGCCCGTACGGGCAGGGGTACCTTTACCTTTACCTAATGATTGATTAGTAATTTGTCTATTTCCACTTAATAGTATTTTGATGGATAGAAAGCTATTTTCCAGTGTAAAGATGTAAGCTTGGATCTTAAGTTCCCATGGGATGCTCCTACTAAAAGAAGGGGTACAAAATGGTTTCACTTATTCCACCAGCTTTCAGCCACCAGTACCACACAAAAACCTGCTCTGGACAGCTAGGGGATGCTCTGCAAGGGTGGAAAATAGCACTGGAGGCTGCAGGAGGAAGGCAGAATTGGCAAAAATCACACCATGCCCAATTCTACTGGCAATGGAACCATTTGCTGGACTGGAGTCTCTTCCATTTATGGAAGGGCAACTCAAACAGACTACAGATTTTCTTTGGTACATGAGTAGATTCTCATGACCTTTTTACTTTACATGAAAAAGAGTGCTCTATTTCTGTCTTGTAGCAGCTGATCCCTTACTGAGCAGGCAACACTAAGAGCTGAGCATATTTCTTGGCTATATTATCACCCAACAGCTAACGTCTGAAACTAGTGAGGGATCTTCTCCACTCAAATAAGTTTGAAACAGAACTAAACATTGGGATTTTTTAAACATTGAAATGGAAAAACAACAACCTGATAGCCATCCCTCCTGTGTTGTATCTGAAGATTACACATACAATATTGCTTAAGATAATCAGTTTACATGGAACACGGGGGAGATAATTTATTGGCTGGGACTCATGATTGAGATGGCACCACATTGGCTATCCCTGTTGTGTATTACAGCTTTCAAAAGCTGGCCCATAGTATTGTTAGCTGTCAAAAAAAGGAAAAAGAAAGAAAAGAAAAGGACAGGGGACAAACTGAGACCAAAGGACAAAAATAAGGGTTTGAAGGGTGATGTTTATCCTGAAGGTGCTAATTTCACACCAGATGATTATGCTAAATTCAGCTGCGAAAATTAGGAACCTAATGTACCTGGATGAAAAAGTCAAAGAGAGTTGAATATAGTGCTGCTGTCATCAATCCGTCATGTGCCATAGAAACAGATGTGCTTTAACTCCACCATCTGGCAGAGCTTAGCATGGTCAATGTAAGCAACTTAACATTTCAAATACAGAAATGAGTATGCTTCAAAAATTATCAAAACATAGGTATCCTCCTCTATAAATCTGAACATTAACAAGTATTTTGAAGGTAAAACCATGATACAAACCTGCCCCTGATTATTCGTGAACTTTTAAAACCTTGGATTTAAGCAGTGATTTCAAATAGAACTGAAAGATGGTTTCATCACTTTAGAATCTGGCAATGCTGGGCTTTTCAGCATTTACAAACATTTGGCAAATGACAGGGAAAGAAAGCTTGGTGAGCCATCCATCCTTCAAAGTGAACTTCTCAGCAACCAGTCATAGAGGGAGAAGACAATGGGGAAGGGAAAATGAAACAAAATAGCGACAAATTTAGGAAATGACATGCTTATTTGCTTTTTCCAAGGCAGTTCTTTTTTTAAAAAACAAAACCTTCTACCTGCATAGCAAAAAGAAAAGGGGAAAAAAGTTTGCTACAATTTCCTGGAGATTTCAAGAAAATGGGTGTCATCATATATAAAGAATAACACATGCCAAGCTATGGAGTGAAAGGCAGAGGGGTGTGCACTTTAAAATGGCCCCCAATGTTGTCAAAGGGATGTAGGCTAAAATTTGTACAACCTAAACTGAAGAACTTTTCCATTCATACAAGAAACCTATCCAAAGAATGCAAAGGGTCATTCAAGTCCATCTCAAATGGATTCACAGAGTTATTTTCTATGACTTTGCAGCCTTGATCAGGAACTAGTTTTCTTTCATGGTTGTTCAAGAGAAGCAGCTCACCCACCCACCCAACTAAAGTGTCTGAGAGAACCAATTCTATTGCCATAAACACCAGTCTATGAAGTCTACAGGCCTGCCTTTGGACTGATAATTTGTGAAGCATCCCTAAGAGATACCAGCTTTCTTCAAGGACTTCAAGTGGCTGCTACTAGTCTACAAGATGGGTCATGCTGCCATTCTCAAGTCAATGAATTAGGGCGAATTTACACAATCAATGTATATGGCTTAGCTTTGCATAGCTCATCATGTATGTTCACCAGAAGTCTTCTGATGTCTTCTAACTGTACTACCATGGATGGAAATTCATTGGTTAGTTGTCATTTTTCTGGTCAGTACACAGCTTTAACCATATAGACAAACAGAGAAACTGCAAGTCATGGGATCTATAGATCAAGTCCTCGCACTTAAAACAAAATAGGAAGGAATGGGGAGGCTAAGAAATGATTCCTTACAGCATGATACATGGCACAGCAGATTAAACCTTTGTAGTGCCATGGAGGCACACCAGTACAAACAGCCATCCACAAGAAGACAAAAAAGAGTAGTCATTTCAGAGAGCCAAGGGTAGGGGAATCCCCAAATTGTGCTGAGTAAGGTTATCCATGTGAATGTCTTTAAAGTCCCAAATAGGACTAAGGAAAGCAAGCCTAGTAGAATTTTGATCATTTAAATGCACTCTCAGATGAGTTAAGAGGTGGGAAAGCTACCCATTTATTGCAGGAGCATTATTATGTATGCAGTATGCATGCAAGCCAGTGAGAATGACTGCTATCAAATTAGCTGCTGGCATTTACTCCATACTTTAAAAAGGATACAACTTTGCCATTTTCAAGTTCAAAGTGATGAACAATTCAGAAATCCCATAATATAATTTCCAGCAACAACAAAACCACTATGCAAATCTTGGCCAGAATAAAAAACCAGGTTAGGCCTCACAAACAGATTTACCTTGGGAAGCCTGTTTCAAATACTGGGAATGTGAAAAGGGCACACCTCCTGCAAGAAAGGTGAGGTATGCAGTTTAAGGATGCTCTTGGTACCCAGGTGGCCTCCATAGCAAAGAGTGCCTACCAGCAACTTTGGCTGGTGTGTCAGTCACTTCTTGGGCAACAATAGCTTGTCACCTGTGACTCATGTGCTGATGACCTCACATTTAGATGGTAGTGAGCATTTTCTTTGCTCTCCCAAGAAACTGGCTGTTCCTCATTGCAGGAAGACCAGTGATGTGTTGTTAATAAAAAACAGAAGGATATGTAGCAAATATGATGGATGGAGAGATGCTTCCAGGGTAGCAATTGAGTTTTGAGCATGATGAAGGAGAAATTCACACCAGGTGGTAGTAGAAGGGAAGAACAGGAGAAGGTATGTTCAGGGCAGGGGCGGAGGAAGGGGGGGCAGTATGGGTGGCCCGCTCCAGGTGTCATCACTGAGGGGAGTGACATTCAGTGTGCTGCCCATCCGTGACTCCCAAGCCTACCCCGAGCTGTCGGGGGAAGGGGCGGAGCCACACTGCCTTGCCATCTACCTTCCCCCCTTCCCCCTTCATTTTGACAGCTCAGGAGAGGCTTGGGAGTCGCGGGCAGGCGGTGCGCCGTTGCCCCTCACTCCCGGGCTACTTCCGGGGGGGAGGAAGCCTCCCCCAAGCTGTCAAAAGGAACAGGGAAGGGAGGAAGGCTGCTGGCAAAGCGGCACAGCTCCCCCCCCCCCCGCTACCCAGGAAACAGTCCGCCATGGGCAGCTGGCTCCATCCCCCCTGGGCAGTTCGCTCCACACCCATGGGCGGCTCACCCCCAGAACGCTCGCTACGGCACATCCCTTGGACGCTCGCCCCGCTCCCCTGGGGTGCTTGCCTGTCCCCCATGGCCCCGCCCCTGAGTGCACAGCATGTGCGCCGCTCCAGGTGCCAGAGCAGCTAGTTCTACCTCTGGTTCAGGGTTGTCCTGACTGGTTATTGACTCACTTGAGTACTTTACTTCAGGAAACTGAACTCTCTTCTGCACTGGAGCTAGCTGTGTATGTCATGTTTAAATACCCTTTTGGTCAATTCACTCCTGGTGCTTGGTGGTGTCTGCCTCTTGATTCCTTGTCCATGCAAACAATTTGTTTCCTGCATGTGAAGCGGGGATTGTTAGCATTCACAGCCACTTCCAAATTGGTTTCAAATCCAGTTATTCACAAAATGATAGTTTTGTTTTGATGCTAAGTAGGGCAGACAACACAGCTAAGGTTTAGTAAACGGAATTTACAGGCTGTTCACTTTGTAGTGAATGGGTGCAATCCAGCGCTCTCTTTTATTTTTTTAAGTCGGTTATCATAGGCTTCAATAGGAAATAGTTTATACTGTGGGTTTCCTGCCAAAATCTACTCTACAAGTAAACTGAAACCAGGGAAATAAATTACTGTGCATTTTGCTCCCCCCCTCCCAAAAAAACATGAGGAATCAGAAAGACACCATCTGTTAAAATAATTTTGTATTATTCGCATTGACAACAATATACACAGGTCCCAGTTTCTGGGTTTGGCTTTGTTAGTGCATGCTCTCCATTGTTGAATAATCTAGTCTTGTATATATGGCTTATCCTTGCTATTTTAAGCACCCCTATCTATTTATTAAAGGGATTCACAATCATGTAACTAGCAATTGTTTGAAACATATGAAATCCACATTCCAGAGGCAGAATGAACACGGGATGAACAGCCTCATCTGGATGCTTGAACACAGAAGTGCTTCAGGGGACAAATAGTAACTGCTATGCCAGAACAATACAAAATTGCAATTTACAATGGAATGAAAGTTAGATATGAATGTCAGTTATCTAGAGCAAGAACTTAATTGAGGGTTTCATATGGTTGTGGGAAATGACATTTTATAAATGTTAGTGGTTAATATGATTAAAGTGTGAATATGGAAACTTGACCATGTGTTTTGTTTTTTTGAATTTACAAATAAAATTTATTATACCTTCATTAAGGTTTTGATAATAATTCCTGTTTGTGACTCCCACTATTTTTTAAATTCAATATACTATATGCAAAATGTGGCTGATTGAAATAGTTTTAATCCAATAATTCATCAACTGATTGACTTTGATTTAAAAATATTTCATTGTTTTAAGATAAGTAACTGAAACAGGGGTTAGGTAGTCATGCGCCGTACTATTATTTTGAATCAATAAATGTTTTAAACAAATAAAAAATGCTGGATAGGGTATATTCCAACTCATGACATGACTTTGCTGTTTGGATATTATATAACTAATGTGCCACCAATTTTGAAAGAAAGAAAAAAGACCTGTGGGGGGGAGGGGTGAAGGAAAATGCAACCCTTGGGTAAACTGATGGAAAGTGTTATTAAAGCCAGAATGATAAAGAGAAGAACAAGACTTGCTGAAGAAGAATCAATATGGTTTCTGTAGCAGCAAGTCCTGCCTCATCAATTTTTGGGGATGTTTTGAGATTTTCAACCAACGTTGGGTAAAAAAAAAAATCTAACATTACATACACACTGGTGAGAACTGAATGCGTTTGAATTATGGTGCTGAAGGAGACTCTTGAGAGTCCCATGGACTGAAAGAAGATCAAACCTATCCATTCTGAAGGAAATCAGCCCTGAGTGCTCACTGGAAGGACAGATCCTGAAGCTGAGGCTCCAATACTTTGGCCACCTTGTGAGAAGACAAGACTCCTCGGAAAAGACCCTGATGTTGGGAAAGATGGAGGGCACAAGGAGAAGGGGATGACAGAGGACGAGATGGCTGGACAGTGTTCTCGAAGCTACTAACATGAGTTTGACCAAACTGTGGGAGGCAGTGGAAGACAGGAGTGCCTGGCGTGCTCTGGTCCATGGGGTCATGAAGAGTCGGACACGACTAAACGACAACAACAAAACACAAAAAGAAACTTTGGGTAGTCGATAGCTTAGTAATGTAGCAACATAAATGGGTAAATTCCAAACTAGGAATAATTAGGAAAGGATCTGAAAATAAAATGGCCATGCCTTACACAAATCTAGGGTGATGTGTATATGTGGCAATACATAATGTATGGGGCACACTGCCACTTGCTTAAAGGGGGGATTGGTTAAATTAATGGGGCACAGGTGGATGAACAGCTAATAGCCAGGTTAGCTAAACAGAACCCCCATATTCTGAAATTATATGCCACTCAATGCCAGTTTTGGGGGAAGCAGGCAGAGTGTGTAAAAAGAGGTATTACCTTTATGCCCTGCTTGAGAGCTTCCTGGAGGTATCTGATTCTACACCGTAAAACCAGGATATTGAACCAGATAAACCTTTGGTCTGCTCCAGCAGAGCTCTTATCCTCTTCAGCTTCAGTTGTTAGCATTTCGTCTTTTAGTTTTATGAAAAATGAATCAATTTCAATGCTTCTCCACATTAGTGAGTTTGTTTTATTTCTGTATGCCAACTGCAAATGTTCAGTTTTTAATATATAGGATGAATGAGTGACATTGCCAATATACTGTTGTACATAATTGTATTTTGGGGTGTCCATTTTAAATCAGTCCATTAAAGTAACAGATTTTATACATTAGTTTAGCTTGAGCATGGGTTGCGATAGTACCCAAGGTAGGCAGCCGCTATCCATCATTGTCTTGGGTAAGTTCTGCAGCTGTTCAGTTTTCAGCCATATTCACTTAAGATTTTGCTAAAGGCACTATCTTTCTCTTTAACAAGCTTAGCTAAGCTGTTACAAGCACATGGCAATTTCTGCTTGTTTCATATAATCTGATGGGATGAAATTCTTTTTACCTGCACTAGAAAATAATTGCTTGCCTATCTTACACAATATTCTCATATCTTATCCCATGTGGTTCGAACTGGGAGGGATTTTTCCCTGGTTTGCCTGCCTGAGCTCTGCAGTGTCTACAGCTCTCTTTCCATCCATTTCAGAAGCTGGGAATTTCATTCTGATATAATCACAAGAGTATACATCACACACAGACCTACTACTAGATGTTAAAACTTTCCTAGATGCTTAGATTTCTTCATATTTTGTTATATGATGACAGAGAACTGATTAGAACTGGCTAAATAAGCTACCAAGCTCCTAAAATATATGTGGAATGTATAGTTTCTGTTCATCCTGGAAGTGTACTAAAAAGGGATCCTAGCATTTGAATTGGGTAGAGGGTTCAAGATGCTGAGGAAAAAATCTTAAAATACAATACAAACTCACGCGAGACTGAATCAGCCCTTGCAATTAGTCACAAAATGGCATAATAACATTAGAAGAGCTTGCTGAATGAAGTCAATGACCCATCTAGCAGGACTCGAGTACAAGAGCACTCCTTCCTCCTGTGGTTTCAGGCAACAGGTTTTCAGAAGCATTACTGCCTCTGGCCATGGAGACAAAGGATAGTCATCGCAGCCAGTAACCATTGAGAGCCTTTTCCTCCATAAATATATTCATTGTTCCATCCCCTTTCAATGCAAAGGGTAGAAAGCAGGGAAGGTAGAAAAGTGCATCTTATATTTGTGAGTGTGGGATAGATCCCATCTCACTACCCAGGCAGGCAGGCTAACTTGCCTAGCCTACTCTAGAAATTGAAATAAAGCTGCTTAGCAAACTTAGAAGCACAATTACCTGCCAGGAGCTCAATAAGACCTGAAGTTTGAAAATACATATTGAAGTTCTGGAATCATCAGAGATGACTTCCCTGCCTCCCTCTCTGACTTATCCCTTCCACTGACAACAACTCTTCCTGAATGTATCATTTTTTTAGAGCAAAAGGCAAGGATCATCCTTCTTTGTTTGCAATCATTCCATATGATCATGACCTTGAGCACTGGTGCGAACTCTATAGGCTGAGGTATCTTCGACCCCTCAGTATCTGTGGGGAGGGGGCCAGGCCCCCTCAATGTTGAGGTGGTGGAGGAGGCCAAGTGTGGAGCCAAGAGCAGTGTGGTTCAATGGCCGGCTCCTCCTGAGAATATGATAGGAGGAGCCACTGGCTATTGAAGCCGTGCCATGTTGGACTCTTCCCGAAGTGGTGACATCAAACATGCATGATGTCACACACACTCAATGCGCGCTTTGTTTTTTTAAATTTTTTAAAAAAGATTTTAAATGATTTTAAAAGATTGTATCCCTCTCTCCTTATGCTGGTCTACAACTGTAATAAAGTGTTGCTGTTGTACAACAATGTCTGAGTTGCAATGTCTGACATACATATGGATTGTGTAATTAGCCTGATAAGAACAATGGGAGAGACTCATTGGGAGAAAACACATTTAGAGAAACTAACAAGTATTTGTAGGATACCCAGAAATGCAGCACACATTCCTAAATGGGCTCTCTCTGCACTTAGTAGGACTGGTTCTATGCTGTTTGTGTCTACATCTATTGGAAATTCTCTTTGGTGTTATTATCACAGTATGAAAACAACCTCTTGGGCTATATACACTTTCACACAAGCACTATGAGCATTGTATTAAAGGCAAGAAGTCAAATAGCCTATGATGATTAAAGGAAACCCTTCATATTATATTTGACATATGTTTGAAGGATATAGTAATGAAAATTTAGCAACAAGCAGAACAGAATGGGCATTAAATAGCGTTATGGAGGAAAGGTGAGCCAGCTAGTATCCTAATTTCATTGCTTTTAAGGAAGAAACCCTGGAAGATTTGGGCAGAAAGTTGCCACACAACGTTCTCCTTCTCATCTTCAGCAGAAACATCTGAAACTTGATAAACCAACGACTTTAAGAAAATGCCATTTTCATTGCATTCCTTGCATATTTAAAATACACATAAATAAGGATTCCTCCCATACTAGAAGCACTGACAGCTGGTGACTGCAAATGGGCATCTGCAGTAGGTATTTCACTTTGGGGGGTGGGGACTTTCTGGATTTGCACATACCTTTACCGGGTCTGAAGCATCTGATCTGATGGAAGAGAAAGTGACATAGTGAAGAGCACTCTCCCTTCCTTGGACAAGTTCAATTATTTATCCCCCCCCCCCCGCAGAGTCAGAGCCCCCCCCCCAGTCACCTCCATCTATAAAGGCAGCAAATCCACAAACAATGGTTTAATATGGGGTGGCACTTTGCACCAAATCCTTGATGGTGGAAAGAAATGTGAAATATCTCTGGCCTTCAGGGCCAAGACCACGAGTAGAACTTATTCTTCCCATTCTGCAATGTTTCTATAGCTAATGTTAGGATTCTTGCTCCGTGTTTGCAGTCATGGGATTGTTGTCTATCACATGACGGTGTATGTTTTCATTCCACAGTGTGGGAAGTGATGGAGACAGGATGTTTTGTACTACTGTGTTCCAGAATGTAGGACTATTGTCCTTTGTTTCTTTCTCTTTGCTGTCTGATGTGAAAAAGGAAAAAGCTAAGTCAGAATGCTCTGAGTGTATTATATGTAAATAAACGTAGATTAGCCAAATTGCTGAGCTACTGAGTCTTGTTACTTGAACCACCAATACTCTGAAGGATCCCTAAGCATGCTAATGCCTTTTGGTATCAGTCGCTGTGATGTTCAGGCTGGAGAAAGCTTTTGAAGCTCCTGAATGACCGACCAGGAGGGAGAGAACATGCCAGTTGGGCATGTGTCTCTACCAGGGTCCTACATGAGAGTAGGACGATCCTAACAGCTAATACATAACTTATTGGACGACTTTCATTGTTCCCATGGTACTGAATGATCCCAAAAGCTTAGGCAGGAGGAAAGGCAAGAGTAGAACCTGTGGCATCATTCAGGCTCACAGCTCAAAAGCAGGATGGAAGAAGAGATATACTGTACTTTTTATTATCAGATGGAAACAGCCAGGAGCAACTCCATACAGAGATAGTAGCAAGTGTAGAATCCTGAGAAGCTCTCCAGGGTCCAAGATCATTCTTTTTCACGGAAAGGAAGGAAGTACAACCTGCTTTCTTCATTCCAATACACTGCCTTGCAGTTTTTGCTCCCTTTTCATTCCTCTGTTCCTTCTATTTTCATTTTCTCCCTCCTTCTCCCCAATTACCAGCGATCTTTAAAAAGAAAACTTCTGAAATGTAAACTGGAAAGGAACCGATAATATCCAGGAAAGGGAGTAAGAATGAAATGCTTTACCCTTTAACTGTTTTTGCTTTAGGGAACAAACTGTACTCTGCATAATATTGGCATAAATCCAGATTAACTTTATTGAGTTTAATGGAGTTACTTTTGTTTAAGTGTGATAAGCATCTGGCCTTCTGACAAATGCCTCCCATTTTAGACCTAAATTTATCAATTTTCTTTTGCAAACAAAGATGGTGTTATCCTAGTCTGCCAACTGCAAAGTCTATATTTTAAATATATAGATTGCAAATGCAGATAGGTGAAACCATGGTTACAGAAGATATTATCTATGCTAAGGAATGCAGCACTAAATAAGTGGCAGACTTCTGTTTTTATCAGGAACAGACAAAGCATGCAAGCAAGAAGTGATATGGATTTGGGGTGCATGTGAAATGGCTCCAATGTAAAATATCCCCTCTCAGACAGCACTACTTTGCACATGGCTTTTAAAATTGTGTCAAGCCTACAAAACAGTTTGTGTTGTGGGACATTCTGGCAAGGGAGGGGAATGTTTTAACATGCTGTTCTCTGAACAGTGGTCCAAAATAAGCACAGTTGACAAGTATGATAGTACCACAGATATACTGCACCACACTACAATGGTACACTGAAGAACCTCTACTGGTTGAGTTAAAACATCCCTTCGCTCAATATTATTCTATTCATTTATTGCTTTTTCTCACACTTATATCTTGATTTTCTCCCATCATGGATCCATGTGGCATACATGTGGTTCCCAGGTGGTCTCCAATCCAGGCACAGACCAGGGCTAGACTTTCTTAGGTTCAGCAAAGTGGTGGCTTCATGTGCCTTCAGACCACAACCTGGATAATCTAAAAGTAATCTTCTTGTTTGGCCTTCCTTGACCTGGAGCTGTTAATGGTTTGGACCAACTACCACACAGCATGGCTAATCATCAGGGATTATGGGAATTGTACAAAAAATATCTAGAGGGTAACATATTGGAGAAGCCTGTTCTAGAACACCCCTTGTTCCTTTTCAAAATGGAATTGATTGGACAGAATAAGTTAATTTCAAATATGATATGAAGGCTTTCCAAAAAAGGATAAGTTATAAACCCTTGGGCAGGAACCCTTTTTGATATTCTAATAGTATCACTGCTGTACAGGGTAACTGTACAGTACTACAAATAGTAGTATGGTCACTCAGACCAAGCCCTTGCAGTAGACTATTTAAGACAGGCATGAATTGACCCAAATTCCAGATGTAGTTTCCTTCTGATATCTTTTCATGCAGAGTTTCTCTGAGGGGTGATCTAGAGATGTTGATGTATTAATTTAACCTACTGATGTGTGCTTTATTTTATATTTGTTTTATGGATGAAACTATGTTGTTTTTATGCTATTAACCACCATGCTATTTTTCTTAACATTGACAGTACAAATAAATGCATAAAATTCTTTTCAAAACTCTGGAAACTCTGGCCTGCGGGTTAAATTTGACCCACCAAGGGGTCCCAGTTTGGCCCATGAGGACATTCTCCCCAAACCATGCCCACCCACCCCACATGATGTCAGGTGGAAGGCAGGAACCAATGTGGCCACAAACAATTGAGAGTTTAAAGTGAGATCCTAATTGTTCATTTGCTGGCACAAAATGCACATCCACTAGTCACCAGCAGAACTATTTTCCTCCATTTTAGCAGTGGTTTCGGTGCTATCGGCTTTGTGCTACTGAAGCAAGCTCTCACCCATCCATCAACCAAGCCTAAGAAAGGCACAAATTAAACCATTCATACTAAGCAATTGCACATGCCAAACAAGGGGAGTTCTTTTTTTTAAAAAAAAATACAGCTAAAAAAACACATTTTTTTGCAATCTTGAATGCACTCAACATTTGTTTAAGAGCCACCACTTTATTCATATTCCTTCTTTCCTTATGTAGGGGTGAAGCAGTGTAATTAAATGGATATCACTGACCTCACTTGTTTACCAAAGCATATTTTTTATTGATTACACAATTGGATTTAGTTCTTAGAAAATTATGCTAAAATTGAAACCATTATCTAAGTCAGAAAGACAGCCAAAATCATAACCATCTGGCTTTATTTTTTTAAAAGGCAAATTTAAATATTTTGATATATATGTGCACATTAGAACTCCAAGTAAAATACTGTTCACTTAATTGCCACTTTCTATGGTATCAATTTATTAAGAACTGCTGCATTTCAAGCTGTTTAGGGTGCTCTGAATAAGTCAATGCAATCTATAAATTAGCAAAGAAGTGTCTCACTCAGGGCATAGCAAAGATAAGGATGCATTTCAAATGAATGCTGAACACATCATAGGTTGATCTATTTTGATGATCATATTAAGGAACATTTAATTATGAATGCTATGTGAGAGTGCCTTTTAAAAACAACGGTTCAAAGTCAGCTCAGTGAAAGGCATGATTGAAATCTTCAGCCCACTAGAGACCAAACTGAAGAGTAGTGATGAGCAATACATATTTTATATTTCCAATCCACTGGAATATGGAGTATAAAAACCACCCTGACTTTGTTCACACAGTATTCCTGTGTCCCTCAAAGGCACCAGTGGGAATCTTGGAAGACAGAAGTGACCTCCTTTAATCCATTTCTGTGCTGTTTTATATATAGTGCTGGTAATATCCAATTACTTCCTTTAACCTTTAACCACAAGTAACACTTTCGAAAACATGTGGTGCAAGAACTGCTTGCTTCAAGTCAAGGCTAGATGCTGGATAGGCCTCAGTTTCACACATTATCATGTTTGAACAACCATATTACATAGCAATAAAAATGTTATGGACTGATAGACTATGGAGCTTGTGCAGCAGCTGCTATAAATGGAGAGAAGTGGTGGAGAAGGAAGGATGAGTAAACTACAGGCCTTGTAAAGAAAGAGTCTGGGCCTGTCCTGATACACCGTAGCTCTCTGGTGAATATTGGAGAAGCCTGGTGTTCCAGATGCACCCATTTTGGCAGCACAAGCTTGATGAGGCAGCAAGAATTGGCAGATAATTTTCAGGAGGATCCAACAGCCCTTGCACCAGTGTATCAATGATTTGGGGTTTACATCAAAGGCTGTTAGGTTGCCGTGTTGGTTACTGTGTAGCAGATAAGAACTACTGAGTCCTACAAAGAAACGACCACTGATACAGATTGTAAGCAAGGAGCAAAGCATGCTCTGTGTTCACTTGACTTTTATGTGTGTGTGGAGTAGGTGGGTCTGACAGAAAATGTGCCTCTTCCACCTGCAACTTCCACAATAATAGTTACACTGTTTCCAAAAGAGATGGGGAACCTGTTGCCCTCCCATCACCCCCAATCATTGGCCATGCAGGTTGGAATGCATAAGAGTTGGAATCCAAAAACATCTGGAAGGCCACATATTTCTCATCCCTGGTAAGACTTAGGGCCTAGTATTAAGTGATGTGACAAACCTTTTCTTAGATGTAGCACTTTAGACTACAGCTGGGGGGTCCCCCTCACACTTCAACATTATTCCATACAAAAATATATCCACACAAAAAACCTAACATTAGAAGGAAGGGGTTTTCCCTGATGTGTAGGCATCTTCCCCCATCACGGTCCAAGGGAGAGAATGAAATGAAGAAAAATAATCTCTCAGGGAAAGAAAAAGCAAGTCCCAGATCTCTGTCTGTTAAATATTTGGCTTTTTCCTAAAATGAAATTCAAAGCTGCAACCTTGGCTATTTCCCCAGATGTCTTCATATTGTTTAAAAAAATTAATAAAGATGGTTTGAAAACTTTTATTTTATATATTCACCCATGACTGAAGTTATTGCTTGAAGTAGATAACACTGCTTGTTTAATTAGATATTTATCTTCTTAACTAGCCGTTCTAAGGGCATGAATTGGCTTTCCAGTGTTCACAAAAATTAAGATTTTTATAACAGATGAACCTTGGCTGAGCATATCGCCAAAGGGTACAAACTTATTACATTTTTGATGCAAAACAATTACCCTCTAAACCTTGCCATGTCAATCTTTTCCCAGTAGTGCTCTGATCCTAAACACGTTTGCTGGAAATCAAGTTCCACAGATTTCGAACAAACTTGGTTCTAGTCAAAGCATACAATTTGTAACCTAGCAAAAAATAGAAGAGGAGAAACATCCATGCATTTTACATCCAATTTTAACAATCTTTTGTATTATTTTCTTCTTTAAAAGTGTTAACAATGATAAACTCTTGCTTTGTTGATGTCACTTTGAATGGTGAATGAATGCATTTCTTTCATTATAACAAAGTTATGCTCTAGGCATTGCATGAACAATAAATGAGGCAAAAATGAAAATAAATTACAAATCCATTCCCTACTCCCAAACAACCCCACATATTCAGCTATCCGTAAAGTGTATGAGAGAAATATTTCCACACTTCTGGTGCCCATCAGGTGTTTTTTCTTTGAGGCCACACCATAATGGCTTGCCCAGTACCATCTGCAACTGCCTGACTGCAAAGCTCTTCAAAGCCGTAGGTCAGTCTTCCCCTACCTGATGCCCTCCAGATGTTTTTGACTACAATTCCAATAATACACAGCTACTGGACATGCAAGCTGGGGCTAATGGGCTTTGTAGTACAAAACATATGGAGGGCAACAGTTTGAGCAAGGCTGCCTTCAGTGGAAGTATGTCCCAGCTTTCTGAACTGTTTTACAAGAAGATGCTAAGGTGTGAAATCTGGGAATTGCTGCATGCAAAGCATGTCCTCTACCACTGACCTAAAGCATGTCCTCTACCACTGACCAGTGAACTGGTCATGATAACAGAATCCTCCACTTTCAGACCACTTTCCTATCCAGTTGGGAAAACGAGATCCAGAGTCCAATAACATGTCTGGACAGCCCCTTGACTGTCACAATGGCAATAGCCTAGGTCCCAAGTCACCCTGGCATTGAAACCAAAGTTTCCTCAGACAATTATCATGAAAGTCCTGATCATATCTGAGACCACCTTCTTCACCTCAGGGAAGCAGACTGGAGAGCAGCAGAGAAAGCAGAATCTCTAATCTGCTCCAAGTTCCCAAAACAAGACAAAAACAGTCAAGAGTGGCACTGAAATAGACTAGAAGTATGAATAACAAGTATGTATAGACCAAGGCGACCCCCACCTCAGCCCAACACACAAGACTATTTTGGTATTGAACTTAGTTCCTAAATGGACACAATTGGAACAACTCCAGAAAGGCATGTGGATGGACATAAATTCAAAATATTCTACAATCTTGTCCAGTGCTTTTTTTGTTTTGTTTTGTTTTTTTAAAGTCTAGGGGTACTCTCCTCCTACTCACTTTTCCTACTCACATTGAAATAGTGCCTCTCAATGAGGTCAAACTTTGATTCACAAAATGTTTAGGGGTATGTGTATCCCTGCGTCCCCCCAGAAAAAAAGCTCTGATCTTGTCCATATGTCTGCATAAAGCAAAATGTCTACCGAGTTCTACAGAAAAGAATATCTCCTCTTCTCAAATACACTCCCCTGGCAAAGCTTTACTAAAGACTCTCAAAGAGATACAAGAACAGAAGAACAACAGGGACTGAAAATCTGCCATAAACTACAACTGAAATAGTATTCTGTTGCACAGAAATCAATGTACACTTTGGGATACGGCTGTCGAATAGATGGTTGGTATATATTTTTTAGCTCAATTACATTTCCTGTTTTTAAAGTACCATTATTGTACCCAATGTTCAATAAATTGTAAGTTCTAATTTTTGTTCCATGTAGCATAATTTCATTTATTTATTTATTGGTAAAGGAGAAAAGAAATGAGCTAGTGTTGGCTTGTTAATGTAATTAAAATAATTTCAGTATTTATCAGTCATGAACTGGGGATATTAGTTTATCTTTCCATTTTTAGTGCTTTGTTTCTAAAGAGCAACTTACTGCTCCAGGAAGATGAAGCAAACTGACGTTTAAGGGGTTTTATTGGTAGGATCCAGAGGACATTCTGCTTGAGCAGATGGCAATGCAACCCATGCAAGAAGGTCTCCCATTTCCGTCAATTCCTCCTCTAGGAATAGCCCTTCATGACACACCCCATTCATTCCACATTGGCTTTGTGGAGATAGGAGGGGATTTCCAACATAAAGGATGTGACAGAAACTTCCCTTGTGGAAACATAACTCTCAGTATCCCTTTTACATATTTTTACTCAACAGAATAATAATACAGAAAAGAACTATATTATTCATTATTACACTCATTAAATGAAAGCTTATCTTAACTGTGACTGAGTGTAATAGCTTTCATGTGAAGACTTCAGAAATATGCCCTGCCGTATTTAAAGAATGACACCAGAAGTTTTGTCCAACCAACCAGATGTTTTGTGCTTCACTACTATGGGCAGGACCATAGATCATACAGAACAGGTGTGGGAAACCTTTGAACATCCAGTTATTTCTGAACAACAGCTCCCATTAGCCCTGGAAAGCATGGGAGGTTTTGTTCAGTGGGTCCCGTGGGTCCCAGGCTCAAGTCTTGGCATATCCATGTATTATCCATTTTTGACTGGCCCTTTCCAATCCCTAACTCCCAGTATTATACAGAAACGGTGTAACAGGGTGGCAACAAGAGAACAGGCCTTTTCTGTGGTGGCGCCCCAATTTTTGAATACTAATCTTCCAAGAGAGGCTTACCTGGTACCATCACTACATGTCTTTAGGTGCCAAGCAAAAACATTCCACTTTACCTTGGCCTATAGCTATTAAATTACCTATGGTCAGTGAATTTGTGGGAGAGTGGATTGTTATTATAACTATTTTATTATTAGGTTGTCTGTCATTATGTTTTATATTATGTTTTTATTTTGTGTTCATCACTGATGTTCTGTATTGTAGTTTTAATATTTGTACACTGCCCTGGGATCTTCTGATAAAGGGTGATTAATAATAATAATAATAATAATAATAATAATAATAATAATGCAAGGGTAGGCCTTTTGAATATTTCTGCAGTTGTACACTTCTCTGAAAAATTAGAAAATGCAATAAGAATGGTAGGCTAATATACTCCAGCCACCAGCTTGCAGGAGGGCTCAGTTGTGCAAATAGTACTCTGAGATACTGTCAGTGCTCTGAAAAAGAGAACAAGATTGTGGAAGGGAGCAAAACATAAGTGAAGAACTGCAAATGTGTTGTAAATAGGAGTCAGACCAGAGCCATAAATTAGATAACCTGCTGTTTAGACATCTCTTTCTCTCCCCAGAAATATATTGCAATGGTTTCACATTGTTTAAGATGTCTAAAAGTTTGTGCTTGTTAAAATATATTGCTGTTTGTGGTTGTCAAATAATCCTTAACATGAACATGTATCGTTAAAATACCTTAATGCTTTCCTACTGCTCCCTCCTCCTAACTTGTTAGAGCCATCTGGATTTGTTTTCACTGACGAATTAGTTGCCCTGCAGGCACTTGAGGCAGGGCAAGGTGCTTGATTGTGGTTTGCAAGTGGCCAATCTGCTAGGGATACTAAGGCTGCCATCCTATATGCCCTTCCTTGGAAGTAAGACCTGTTGATCTCAGCTGGAGTTACTTTGGAGTAGACTTTCTAAGATTTTCTACACAATATCCCCATCTCTGTACAGGGAACTCCTTTCAAGTCCCTTATACCTAAAGGTATAAAATAAACTCTCTTACTTTTAAAAGACATCTGAAGGCAGACCTTTTTTAGGGAAGGTTTTAATGTTTAATGCTGTATTGTGTTTTTAATATTCAGTTGGGAGCCGCCCAGAGTGGCTGGGGAAATCCAGTCAGATGGGCGGGGCATTAATAATAATAATAATAATAATTCAAACAGGACCAAATATTCTCCCAAGGTAATAATTGTGGCTTCAAGATTAATTAAAATAAAATAATTACAATTATGGATTAAATCAGCAATGATGCACTACCAAAACCACTCATCTTAGTCTACATCTTCATTGAATGGTCAGCCTAATAATCAACATTAGTGAAAATAAATTTGCTATGAATCTAAGCCATTGAACTGGCTACATGAAGAAATTTGTCATTTATCAGGAGAGCAAAAGATAAGCAAACAATTTCATCATGATGTCCAAATCCAAAGCTGCAACCAGTTTTTAGTCTTGGTACCTCAGAAAGACTACAGAAAAACACCCCACTACCCACCACCAAGGAATGTGTTATGTGATTTGGATAAAGCCATACAATCATAGCCGTTCATAGATTTTCAGCATAATATCACCATCTCTGTCATAGCTGTCAACTTTTCCCTTTTCTTGCGAGGAATCCTATTCGGAATAAGGGAATTTCCCTTAAAAAAGGGGAACTGTTGACAGCTATGATCTCCGTACAGGGAGCTCCTTTCAAGTCCCTTATACCTAAAGGGCTCAAGTGACTATGGAGAGCAGCAATCTCAGCTAAAACATTCATGACCATGACAGATGGCCACACAACCTCTGCTTAAAAACCTCCAACATAGGAGAGTCTACAACCTCCTGAGCAGAATGAAAGCTACCTAGGACATAAGAAGCTGCCTTGTACAGATTCTGACCATTTATCCATCTAGCTGTGTATTGTCCGAAAACTGACTGGCAGTGGCTCTCCAGGGTTTCAGGGGGGTTTCTGTCCCAACCCACCTGGAGATGCTGAGGACTGAACCTTGAACCTTCTGCATGCAAAGCAGATGCTGTACTGCTAAGCTACTGACTGTTCCCCACCTGAACAAACTATGCCAGTGCAAATTCACCGACAGAATGTGCCACAGCAGAAGCACAAGGAGACACTCTAATGGATGAGCACACGCCAACAGTAGCTCGTTACAATTAGGATTACAGGATCAGTCAGTGCTTCACATCTGATATGAACACATATATAATGGACTGTATCACTTATTTTAGCATTTGACTTGTTGCTGCGTTTGTTTCACTTGCTTGCATGTGTCTCATTGCTGAGTAAAATGACACTGACATTAAATAAAAAAAGAACTTACCCATATTCAACATGTGCTTGCAAATTGCTCTGCCTTCTCTTTCCCTTTGCTGCATAAATGACATTATAGCCTAAGAATATATTGTTGTGTAAATACAGTGCTTTCCCCAGCCCACAAAACAAAGTTGTGGTTTTTCTTACAAATGCTATCTTGCAAAATCCCAGGCATCAAGATGTATAAATCAATATTATTTTAGGGAACTACAAGGGCATAATTTAAAACAAGGCCAAGTGTTATTTTTTTAAAGAGAACCTTCCCCAATTACACATCATTTTAGACACATTGCTATTAGTCTTTCATTAGCCTCTCAGAAATTCACTCATAAATACATTGCTCACTAATTAATCAGCTGCTTTGGTATTGTTCCTACATAGTAAGAACAGAAGTCATTTCTGATTATTAGAACTTCGTTCCTTGAGTAAATATATATATATAGTTATACAGCACCACATGCCAAGTCAGCTGAACAAATAATCAGTATTGGGCTTTCTTTCATGTCAGCAGTAATTTGCAACTTAGAGCACATTAATAATTTTGCAATTAAGTTTTGCACAACCAGCCCCATTACCCAACACTTGCACAATATTGCTGGCACTTCCAGCTGCTGCGGAATAGATTAAATGGTTTTGAGGCAACAAATCAAATCAAATCAAAACTTTATTAGCAAAGCCAACAGACCACAGCTGTACAAGAGGTAAAAGTGAAAATAGGGATAAAAGGAAGAAAAGAACAGGCAAAAGGAGGTCCGTCGGATGAACAAGTCTGTCACTCAGATGGTGGTCCTCAATTTCGCGGCTCTCTCAATGTACCTCGCGACCTTCTCTGTTATCTGACTATCCGTATCAGATAATAGAAAATACAGTGTAATGTCTGGTGAACGGCCGGGGTTGGAGAGAATGAGTGGAGTAATAATCTCATTCCTTAGGTCTTTGTAAAGGGGGCAAGAAAGAAGGACGTGGGACACTGTTTCCGTGTTACCATCTCCACATGGGCAGAGTCGTTTTTCAAATGGAGTCTTTTGGTAACGACCTTCGAGTACAGCAGAGGGAAGAACATCCCATCTAGCCAATGTAAAGGCACGTCTGTATTTTGGGATGGTTAGTTTAGACAAATATGAGGCTGGAGAGTCAAAATGAGAAGGGGGGAAGTAGGTATACCATGGGCACAGTTTCTTTAGGATAGTCAGGTTGTTTTGTCGTTCAATGTCTTTCAGGCGCTGGCCTATTAGACTCTTTGCTTTAATGAGGCCCATTGATAGTAGGGACTGTGGATGCAGACCGCATGTAAGGAGTTTTTGATGCACAGTTTTGAACCACTTGCTTTTGTAAGGGTCTTGCATTACTAGAGGCAGTAGACCAGGTGGATTCAGATTAAGACGAAGCCAAAAGTTGAATGTTCTCTGCCAGGTCCGAGTTTCCACAGATGGAAGGCAGGCCTCAAGTCGTAATGCTGCGTTTGGAACACAGGAGGGGACGCCGAATATCTGCCTTAGAAATTTAGACTGGACAGTTTCAAGACTGGAGCAGTGGTTCCCCGTCCAGATTTGCGCCCCGTACAGTAACTGCGCCAGAGGTTTTGCTTGAAAAACTTCAAGGGCTGCTGGGATGTATCTGCCCCCCTTCGTGTAGAAGAAGCGGGACAGCATCTTGGTACTTTGAGCTGCTTTTTCTTTGGCACATTTTTGATGGACATCCCAGGACCCGGTCGACTGGAAAACGATACCCAGATATTTGAAGGCTTTGACTTGTTGAATTGTCTGGTTATCCATCCTCCAGCTGTACTGTCTGTGTTTCCTTGCAAAAACCATAATTTTGGTTTTCTGATAGTTTATTGCAAGTTGCTCTCTCCTACAGTATGCTGAGAATTCACCTATGAGCCTATTTAAGCCTATTCTTGTTCGAGATAGGAGTATCGCATCGTCAGCGTACAAAAGCACTGATATTGCTTTGTCAGCCAGTTTGGGGGCGTGGAAGTCCGGAGATGACAAACAGTTAACCATATCATTGATGTAGATGTTGAATAGAACTGGGGCCAGGATGCAACCTTGCTTGACCCCCTTACTGACAGGAACTGGTCCTATAAGATGGCCATTTAACGAGGTTCTTACATGCAGCACCGTGTCTTTATATAAGCAGCTGATCAGAAATAATAGTCTTTTGTCTATACTTGATGTGCTCAATTTATCCCAGAGTCTTACACGTGGAATTGAATCGAAAGCAGCCTTTAGATCGATAAAGGCTGCATATAACACCCCACGGGATTTTTTGGCATATTTGTCAATTAAATAGGCTAGGGTGAAGCAATGGTCTATGGTGGATCTGCCTTGCCTGAAACCCGCTTGCTCTTCCGCTAGAATAGCTTCAGTTTCCAGCCAGCTAGTTAGCTTGGTATAAAGATGTTTGGCATATAATTTGCTGGGTATAGGCAGAAGGCTGATTGGTCTATAACTCGCCGGGTCTGTCATGGGTCCTTTTTTATAGATTGGGATAATTATTGCCTCAGTCCAACCATCTGGGAGTAAACCCGTTGAGTCGATCCAAGAAAATAAAGACGCCAGCAGGGGGGCCCACCAGCCAATGTTGGACTTCAGAAGTTCGGCAGGGATGTAATCATTCCCTGGGGCCTTGTTGTTCTTTAATTGTGCGATTAAATTCTCAACTTCCTTCGCAGTTACTGGTGGCCAATGGGGTAGGTCCTCCAATTGAATGCATAGTTTGTAATGTTGGGCTTCCTGGTCATAGAACAAAGATTGAAAATGGCGCAACCACTCCATTGGTTCCACTGTACAGATGGGATTAGTACGCTCCTGGTCCAGTAGACCAGATATGGTTCGCCAAAAGCAAGTAGTATCTTTCTCGTGCGATGCCTTAACCAAACTGTGCCATGCGGCTCTTTCAGCTTCCAGTTTCTTTCTCCTTAGTAATTGTTTGTAAGACCGTCTCAGATAAATATAAGCATTAAGTAGGAGGGCAGTCCCTGATTTCCTGTATCTCCGGTAGGCTGTTCTCGTTTGTCTCCTTGTTTGCCTGCACTCCAGGTCAAACCAGCTAGCTCCGTCCTTTGCCCTCTTTGTAGCGGAGCTATGTATCACTGTTGTTAAATGGGGTTTCAATCTTTCCAAAAGTAATTTAAAGCGTTCCATAATCACAGCTACTGAATTGCCTGATACAATAGCGGAGCGAATAAGCTTTAACTCCACTGACTGAAGAAGGAGGGTTAGATTTTCATTCAGTATTGGGGACCATTTGAGTCTTTTGGGGGCAGGTATATCCAAATTTACAGAAGGTATATATTGTGGCTCGGCAATAGAATAGTCAAAAGGCCGACCTGCAAGCTCTAAAATTAGAGGTAGGTGATCACTCAGAGTATTGTGGCCCACTTGGAACTTCCTTACAAAGCTGTGAGCAAATCTTGAGATTAGGATATAATCTATAACGCTTCCCCCAGCCTTGGAGAAATGGGTATATTCCCCGGGACGGTCCCCCTCTATATTGCCGTTTAGTATCAGCAGTTCCCTCCGTCTGGCAGCCTGCACTAAGCAGAGACCTGGGAAATTACTTCTACTATCTTTGGACAGTCGTGTCGCGCCAATATCCGCCTGTTCTTCAGGGTCCATAAATTGGTTGAAATGAGTGTATAGGCTGTTGTCATCTGTTCCTATACGAGCGTTAAAGTCTCCACACACAATAGTCAGGGCAGACGGGTAAGTAGATTCGAGAGGCTCTAAAAACGCCTCTAGCTCAGCCCATGTAGCCTTGACAACGGGGTTTTTTTGACCTGGGGGAATATAGACATTGACCAGCAAGAGAGTAGTTCTCTTGAAGCTAAGTAGAGCGGCTGTTGCTAAAGAATTGCAGCTGGGTAGGGCTGTTAAAGAATGCGCCAGCTCCGTGGAAATGAAGCAAGCTAGGCCACCACTAGATCTGCCGCCCCTTAGAGATGGAGAGGCAGGCAGGTAGTGGCAGTTATACCCATTAAGAAGTATAGGGTCATTCTGCCATGTCTCCTGAAAGAAGATGATGTCAAATTGCTTAAGGTAACACAAAAATTGTTGATTATTTTTCTTGGCGTGCCAACCCGCGATATTCCAAGACAGCACTTTTAGGCCCCGGGCCCTTCGGGGAGCTGGATCTATGTTACCACCATGTCCAGCAATTCTTTGGTGTCTAAAAAAACACACCCGTTGGCTCTTTTCGAGGCTGACTGCTTGGAGAGAGTGTAGTGATCCTCTTTTCTTGGTGATTTGGGGCTAGATTTTGGAGTTGGGGGGGAAGCTAATTCATTCGGAGACAATTTAAGATAGCTGTGCCAGGAGCTTTGAGGTTTCACACCTTGATTTGGTCTTACTTTATTGTACATCACAGGGGGCTCAGATTGTAATTCCACGTCTACACATTTAAAGGTGCCTCCCACTGTCTTCTTATCCACCAGACATTTGGGAGATATGGGCTGCACATAAGGGTCCTTCATTGTCTCACCTTGATCATCCTTTTTTTCTAGTCTGCTTCGAAGTAAATCCAGTCTTTTCAGGATCTCAGTTTGAGCTGGAGAATGCAATGACCAGAATCGCTTTATCAGCGAGAGTTCTTCCTCCCAAGCGGAGTCCTCACTATCCCACGTGAGAGGCCCGACGCCAGTTGGATGTGAGGCTTCCTTTTTTTCATTTGGTGCTGTTTGGTGGGGATGATCCTGCTGGAACTTATGCTTTCTATTTCGATGGTTTTGGTGGTTGGTTTTTTCCCTATTGTGAACTTCCATTCCTATGCTCTTGGGCCCCATCAGAGAGGTTGCAGGTGCTCTATTTTCAAATATTCTTAATAGGACTATTCTTTCTTTTTTGAATAGGTTTTTAGCTCTAAAAATGAAACTAGCCAGATTATGATCTAAAAAAGTAATCAATGCTCGTACCGAGCAATCATCTTGATGTAGATACTCTATAGCGGCTATATCAGTTGCTTTTACTACCCCCGGTAAAATGCCACTTATAATGGACAAAAAGTGGTCTATACGGTCCAACCCTGCATAAAATCTAGGCGGTTTAGGGTAATTAGCAAAGACAAGCTTTTGTGGGATTAGGACTAAACTCCATTCTCTTTTGGGACACAACATCTGTCGAACTTGGGAAGAGTGGTTCCCCTCAATAGTTTGGGTCGCCTGCTCACCTCTGTCTACAGATTCTGTGCTGGCCATAAGAGGACTCTGGAGCGGTATAACTGCAGATGGATTAGTTCCTTTGTCCCAGCTCGGTGTTGATTCTTCAAGACTTGATTTAGATTCTTTTATGGGTGTATCTACTTTACGTGTCTCTTTGATGGCACTCGAGTTGGATTTGTTTGTTCCACTTGTAGAAAGGGATGGAAGAAGGTTAAAGAGCTTCTGCCAATATTTTTTACAGGTACGGTGAGTTGTCTTGAGCCGCCTTAGATTTCTCATGTTTTTGCTTTTCTTCATCTTAGGCTCAGCTTTTTTTCTCCGGGGTTTGCTGGGGAGTGGTGGGTCCGGGCTGGCTAGGGGATTTGTATTCTGGTCTGAAGCGCTCACATGTTGTTTGAAATTATCCACTAGGGTCAGGAGCAGCCCGTTTGTTATCGCTAAAAATTTTTTAACGTTAAGGAGATCCTTAGAAATCTGGTATATCTGCTCCTGAAGATAATCACCCCACATTTCTGTTCCGCAGTCATTGGCTTTCAACCACTGGGTTGAAAGATTACCTCCAAGTTCCAGCGGTGACAAATGAGGATTGACATCAGGTGTGTTGGCTGTGTTAGCCTTTGTAGCGTTCTCTGCTATGGCAAGTTCTTGGGCCAGATTTGTTGGATGGTTTGTCCTCTTGTTGTTTGTTTGCAAGTCCTTTAGCTGTGTTGACCAATCCAACACTGTGAGTGGCAAAGGCATAGCTACATCTAGGATACTCTCATTCTGAGTTCTCTTGCTCGAGTCTTTTTGAGGAAAGTAGCTGGTAATTTTACTTTGTCTCCTTCGTCGCTCCAACGGGCTCTGTGGTGACCCAGGCAAAATTCCTTGGTCCTTGTATTTTTTCCTGGTGAGGACCATAGTGGGTATAGTGGGTATATGGGTATATATGGGTGTATGGTAGGGGGTGCTTGCTTAACGGCGGCTTATCTTTTGTTCTAAGCTGGAGTAAACAGTAGCAGAAGTGCCGATTTGTGGAAATTGCCTCCTAAACCTCTCCAACCTCTCCAACTTGTTAGTTTCTTCGGCAATTTACATCGGGGCTTGTGAAGTATCAGTCATTTAAAGTGTTAGAAAATATTACTGGTCTTAAGCTTTCATACTGTGCCTTGTTTAGTTTAAAATTCAGCTAGGTCTTTCTCCCTCATTCAACAGCCTCACGACGTAACCAGTAAAGTAGCTAGGCAGAATGACGAAGCAGAAAAAAGAAAACAAAAGCCCCTTGGAATAATTATCGGGTTGAACTTGCCTTGTGTTTCTTGGGGTTATAGCAGCTTCAATTCCTTCCTTTTTTCCTTCCTTTTTTATAGATAAAAAGCTCGGCGTCCTTCCAGAGGAGTAGCTGGCCTCCCCCGTCTGCTAGTTACCAGCTTCGTGAAGATAGGGCGGCTTGCTGAGCTTCTTTTGGATAAAAATAGGCCTTTGGCACTTAATAAAAGAGAGTGATAATTTAAAACTGCTAAGCTCGATTAAAAAAGAGGAAAAAAAAAAAAAAAAAGGCTTTAAAAGTGCTGATAGATACTGATAAAACTATATATCAACGCGGAGCACAGAATAAAGCTACCACTAACGACGCCATCTTAGCTGGTGTCCCTTTGAGGCAACAACTGTGCTTTATTACCCAATAATGTAGTCACTTGAAACTGTTTTAATATCCCCATGTCATGAAAAGTGGTATGTCTTACTATTGCAGGCGGCAGGGAGAGAATCCCACTCAGATAAAACATTTGGAAATTTGTTCTTTTATGTGATAAAATTGACAGACTATTTTCCATCTGAATGTATCCAAACATACCATAGTACAGAGCAAGTCACAGAAAGTGAGAGAGGCAATACATTCAAAATTACTAATTCTTAGCAGGCACATGTAGAACGACATCATATTGTGTGAAGACTTTTCACTAGGCAATGCCATCTGCTCGTCCTCCTTTAATATTGCTGCCATACTGATTTTTTTTAAAAGCAATAAAACATGATATATGACTGAAATTTATAAACTGGTCTGGAGTTCCCCATTTAATTAAACAGACACCCCACTTTGTCCTAAAGGCTAAGGACAAAAAACAGAAACAAACAAACAAACAAACCATAAATACATAGATTGCACCAGAGCTGACATTTCATTAAGAGCAGAGTTGTGTACACAGAAAGAGGTTATACATAGGCAGCCTCAAACTACCATATTGGAACAATTCAGATAATTTGGCACATGCTTATACTTCTGCTGTTACATACATTTTACATGTTACATTGATACAACTGGTGTTTCAGATCATGCTCCAGAATCTTTGGCTATGCAGTTAATGATGATGTTAAACCTCTGGTTCATGATAGGAACATGCTTAGGAACATTTCACTTCTGAACAATAAAATTAAGAAAACTAAGCGAAAAGATGGGAGCTGAACTTCAGGAATACTGTGAAAATAATGAGGGAACAACTGCTTCAAGTGGTATTGAATGGGAAGCATGAGGTAGGATGATAGCATATGCCTCCCAAGAGAAATGGTTTTTGAATGTGGCCTTTAACAGCAGGTGTAATGGCTCCACATTTTGGCAGTTGAGGGAACATGGAAAGCATTAAAACCAACATTTTAAACCAAAAGGGTTTTGAATTTATAAATAAATAAACTTTTAGTATGCATTAACCAACTTGGTAGTGCAAACAAAAAGAGACATTACATACAAGGTCAACATGTAATGACATGACTGGAAAGTACTAATTTGTTTCCCCACCTCCCTCCCTCAACTTTCCATGGTTTCCCCTGCTCTCTGATAACATTAAGACAATACATTTAATAGATTCCTTTCATTTTACTCATGGCCAAGTGTGGGAAATGCTCCATTTTTTACATTTCCTAATGCTGTTTTGTGTGATAATGAGAAACGGTGCATCACATGGCAAAAAATTATGTTCCACAGAATTCTTTCCTCCCACGAACACGAAAGTGACACTTATGAGCAGTTTTCGTTGTATTTTGCACTCAATATAGATTTAAAAAATACAGCTCTGCAGTTACCCTTGAAATGCCAAACTATACTGATTGCTGTTCTTCCATGGAAGTGAGGGATCAAGTAATTTGGGTGCATTAATTAAATTGGTGTAGAGTATTCTGGAAGCTTCTAATAACTCCCCCCCCCAAAAAAAGAGGAACTTAATGCCTTTTCCCCTAGGCCTTGGGAAATTGACCGCCCCTCCCCACTTAATGGCTCTCTTTATCTCCATTCGCTTTCCCCAAGACACTCCTAGAAACCTCATTTGAGTTGTGAGGTTGCCACACATCAAGCAATGATGCTGAGAAAGAACAACAAAAATCAATGCAAGAACAGGGTTGTGGGTTTTTTTTGGTTCATTTCTACAAAGTGCATGTTTGCTTATTTTAATTATTTGTTACATTTATAAACTGGCTTTCATCTGAAGATCATAGGGTGGTTTACAGTATAAAAACACAAAATACATAACGTAATGATAAAACAACAGCAACCCCCCCCCCCAAAAAAAAACAACCCCTGCCATATTTTAAAGGTCATAGATTGTTTAATCAGCCAAAGGCAGGGTTGAAGAGGAACGTTTTTGCCTGGTGCCTAAGGATATGTAATGAAGACACCAGGTGAGCCTCCAGGGGGAAAACATTCCACAAATGGGGGCCCATGGTAGAAGAAAAACTCTTGTTACAAATTCTGGTTTGATTCCTGAGAACTGTGAATGGATAAGATGCTTTCAGAAAAAGGCCCTCTTCCTTTCCTCCCCACCCCCTTTAGCCCCCAAAGTTTATCTAGAAGAAAAAGAGGACAATATTGAACCATGTGGTGTGAGCTGTGTGTGTCTGTGAGGTGTCTTTGCCCAATATTGATTGATTCCTCAACCCCAAAAACCCTGGGTGCTACATTCCATGCTGCTTAGGAGGGTCTGCTGACTCTCTCAATGGGCCTTTCAGGGAGGAGAGGACGGGGGAAAGAACCTTTATGAATTTCCAGACCCAGCTCTACATCCAAGCTGAAGTTATTATTAAAACTGCTTATATTTATACCATAGGGATTATCTATTGATCATTTGAAGTCATGTGTTTCTATTAACTTTACTTGGAGTACATCAGTGCAAGTCCAAACACATCTAAAAGAACAGCATTAGATACATTTCAAACACTAGTGCAAGATTCCAAAATCACTGCGTATCTCAGAATGCTTGTTTGTGGACACTAGCAGACATCCCAATGGAAGACTCTGGAAAAACATAATTTTGTAAAGTCATGAACACAGGATCAGTAACTACTTGTATTCATATCCCCTTTTTTGCTTTCCTCAAATGCATTTTTTGAGCAAATTAACTTTTGCAGATTTTTTTCTTATTAATACTGTTTCTAAACAATGTATGATCATGTGTAAACAAGTGACAGAGCAGGAAATCATTTTATATCATTTGGATATAAAGTTACTCTTGCAAAGCAACATTAAACAACTCCTCTGTTTAATAACATATTGGCATTTCAACAGCAAATTGATCTTTTTGTGATCTCACAATGTAACATTCAACATTCCTTATGTCTGACCCTTGGCTAGTTCAGTATATTAGCTTACCATCCTTGAATAATTTTGCTTTTTTCAATAACATAGTGCAACTGCTTTGATTTTCAGCATTCTGTTTTTGTTATAGCATATTCAGAAATTAATAATCTAGAGTGACTGTTAGTAACATTGATGTCACTGTGCTCAATGAATTAATACTGATTAGGCCTATGAGGTTTAAGAATAATCAATCAAACATTTTTCTGACTATTAAAGGTTTATTTTCTGTGTTCCTATATGGAACCAAGAATGACAGTTGCCAAAGATAATGTCTTGCCATCTTACCATAAAACCTTTCATGTAAAGAAACTCAGTCCATGTTTCTATAAAAGTGGGAGTATAAAAGGTGGCGTGTTTTTAATAGACAAAATGTTTCTACTGAATATTGAAGACTAAATCATAAATAGATGTTTTCTAGACAGTCTTGATTTCAATTTGTGGAAATTCTTGTACACGGCCTATATACCACTGTCGCTTTAACTATGAAAAGGGATACTAACAAGATCATTGAGATGTAACAATTTGCTGCAGGAATAATGAGCAAATAAATGTTCCTGAAATGCAGAGAAGGAAGACGAGACACAGACAACACAGCACCAGTCTGGAATTTTATCATGGAGCCAGACAAACAGAACTCCATAAAACGGCAAGATCTATTTTACACATGAGAGAAAGTGAATTGATTTGAAACTAAAGTGTGCTGTACAAATAATGTTTCCACATCTTCTTCCAACTGCCTGGTACAGTATCTACCCAAATATAAAATATTTATGTAATTAAAGATGCTGCATTTTTCAGCTAATACACAATTTTATATGAGCTTGGTGCAACATCTGAAACCAACACTAGCAACTAGGGCGGAACATGGTGGGAGTATCCTCTTTTGCTCATTCTGCTTACGAGGATGATAGTTCAGCACACTTAAACCTTTTAAAAAAAAATCAAACAGAACAGTTTTGTGCACAGTGCTAAATGAGACTAGGCTTAAATAACCATACAAGCTGCACGGAAGGAGCATATTCTAAAAGGCCTTTTCAACTCCTACCTTTCAAATGCTTCTTATTCAGAGGATCATCAAGTCAAAAGATTTTGGGCTGCAGTCACAGGATTTTGGCAAAATGCTGCAAAATCTCTCACTCAAAATTTGCCATCCCATTCGTGGAAACTTTGATTTATTTTTATTTTTTGCCAAAATCTTTTTTGGGACCTTACTATTACAATGTTCTCATATCTCCATCCATTCCTGTTATTTTTTGCTGTTGCCACTAGATGTAGCAACATTACATGTCATTGTGATGGCCATTACTGGCCCCACTCCACAATGGGGCAAGGGTGGGGTTGGGACCTGGATCTAGCAGCAGACCAGATTGTTATTTCCCTCACTTCCAGTGGGTCCAGTCTGACAGATGGGTCAGGGTGTCCACCTGTCAATCACCTGATGTGACAATGAATTTACCTGTCCTGCATCTGATGACATATATATGTAAAACAGGTGGGCATGGCTTGGCCAAAAATTGGGAGACCTGCTGGGTCTAATTAGTCCCCAGGGGCAGAGATTCCACACTACTGGACTATGAGTGAAACAAAAGTGAGTCTGAGCTGTCAAAATAAAATCTTTACAGTTTCCTCCACTGTGAAGACTGCAATAAAAAAGAAACAACAGAAGAGAGGAGGAGAAAAATGCTGTCAATGACACCCAATATGTAAGTTTCCAGGACTCACTCCATTCCTGTGACTGGCCAGAATTTCATCTGCCCCCTGCCAAAAAACCCCAATTCATTCTTTCCAAGCAGAAAACCCATATAATACCGCTGTCTGTGGCTGGTAGAATGCAGAGGAACAGTGGGAGGAACCAGCTGGGAAACTCCCAAGGGAAGAAGGCTCAGACCCTGGGGATTGGTGGTGGGATGATGATAGTCAGAGGAGCAGGTGTCAGAAGCAATAGGAAATTACGGTAGGCTTGGTGAGCAGGAAGAGTCTGTGGCAGAGAGAAGTCCAGAATCAGAAGCTGAAGCAGAAGAGTGGCATGAGGGAGGGAGAGATGGGTCAGGCTGGTGAAGAAGTATGGTTGTCTCTTCATCCTGCTGTGACAAGCTCACCTCCCCCCTGGTCTCCCAGAACCAGAAGAGGCATTAAGAGAGATGGGGAGAAATTAGTGTTATGTTGACACAGTCTCAGATTGCTTGGGGAAACTCCCATGGAAGGAGGGAGGGAGGTCCGAAGGTTCAAATGAACCTTGTATTTGAATGTTTGAAAAGGTTATGTTTTATATGTATAAAATTATTAAAAACCTAATAAAAGTTATTAAAAAGAAGAAGAGTTGTTGAGCTCATTAAGCCTGGCACTCCAGTGCAGATTCTCATTTTTCCCTAAAAAAGAGTTACCGTAACTTCACTTTGTGTGACAACCACATTTTTGGGGCCATTAGTGCCAGGTTAACAACTTACTAGTTAGATGCTTATTCCACCAGTGTGTTCAACAACCTTCAAATTCTCATTATGTGATGCTTTCCTATGTACAAATCAGAATTAACTCCCACTGTGTTAAGTGGAAGTGACTCCCATGGAGCAATGGATGTATCTGTCAGTTTTGGTTTATCTCAGTTTCTCACTCTTCTAACCCAAGTCCAGTTATTCCCTGTTCTGCTTCAGTTTGTACTAAAAACGAAAAATCTGCACCAAGAATTGTATGAATTCTCATGTACGTTTCTGTTAATATATGCAGTTTTGCAGACATGTATAGAATTGTACTGAAGAGCATTCCTGAAACATACTATTCCCCCCCCCCATTTGTTTTTACAATATTGTCACTCACCCAAGATTTTTAGGACAGGGAGCGTTAGAGCAGAGAACAATGCAAAAAAGAAAAGTGGGTGGGGAGCTGAATTTCTTCTGCTTGGATGCAGTACTTCAATGCCACCCCGTGCAGGTGCCACTCCATTTATTATGTGCATCTGATGATCCAAGTAGCTCATATTCTTCCCTGGATATATAGATAAAGGGGGTTGTAACTATATTCAAGTGCTGCTGTATGCTCGCTTTCCTCTATTTTCACCACTCTCCATGGAATATCACATTCCACAGGAGAAGATGAGAAACACCTGATACCTTAAGGGTATGAGGATAACAGATTTCTGCTACATTATTTATATGCTTCAATTAAAAATATCCAAACCATCTGGTTTCACATATATAGCAAACTGGGGGGAAAAATCATAACAAGATGCATTCAACACAATGTATACTTTTTTTTCAGGATAAAAGCCATAAAATGCAACAGTGAGGAACAGAAAGACAAAGGATTGTACTAAATGCTTTATCAGCCACCTGCTGTTTGCTGAATAGTATTTTGATATTGAATTCTTTTGAACATGGGCGGCAGGGGCGGGGGGGGGGAGACTTAAAAAAAACTCCCTACTGTCTAGCAAGACTGCCTCTGGCAGATGTAGCCATCTATTCATGTTGCAGGAAAAAAGTCTGATAACACCCTTAGTCTACAAAAGGTAAGTATCAATTATAGGTGGATATTAATATTCTATTTTTAAGTAAATAGAATATTTACTTAGCTTACATAACTATTTTTACGTAAGGCCAAGTGACACAAATATTGTTACTTCCACTATCTCTGGCAATAACAATTGTTACCACGAGGCTGTGTTGTTACTGAAGACTTGTTGAAATTAATACGCAATGCTGTACATACACATTCAGATTGATTACTGTGATGTTGCAAGGCAGCTCTTTGAAGATAGTTAAGACATTTCAGGTGGTGCACCTGCTGTCAGTTACAGGGCAGGAGATATTATACCGATTCCATGCTTTCTACACTAGCTGCTGGTTCACTTATGGGATTCACTGAATGTGCTGATCGTTACCTATCAGCCCAGGGATGCTTTCCCCGTATGGGCCTATCAAATGGTTAGCATCTTCTAGGAAGGCTTTGCTTTAGGCCCTGTCTTCTCTGGAGATTAGATTGGCTTCAGAAAAGGGATATTTTAAAACAGCCTAGTTAGAAACCCCCAAACTGTATCTGAGCATTCAAGCCCTTGAGTGTAAGCTAGCAAATCATCTATTCTAAAGGAATTCGTGGGTATTGAATCCATTTTGGTGTTTTCCAAACTGTATCTATAAAATGTAACCTTCGTAAGTTAGAAAGAAATAAGTTGCCACAACAAACACTTGTCATAGAATTACTTGAGAATGATGAACCTAATGCTCTGCCATTTGTCAGGTATATATTTAAAAACAGCGAGGGTAAAACAATATCCAGGTCTCTGCTGCTATGGGAAGAAGGAAAGGCAAGGCACAGTCAAACTCAATAGCATACACAAAGAAAAAATATATTGAATGTAGAAATAACAATTCCATAGCCAAACAAGCCTTTACTACAAATCTGGCATTCTTAAAGCTGCTTCATTTAAACTATCAGCAGAGATCGTGTGCACATTTTTAATACAACAACCATAGTAAAAAATTCTAGAGGTGAGAACCAAGTAGGAATGTGTGATTGCTCACCCACTACCCTAGAACTGGACAAGGCTTTTCAAGTGTTCCAAGTGAACACTCGAAAAGCTTTTATTTCAAGAGGAACTAAAAAAATATATATTTATGCACAGATTATTCAATGATTAGCTGTCAAGATATTGACATCACTTCAAAATGAGTTATTAATATTTGATACATTTGGTAAAATATCAGGATGCAAAGTTTGAAGTGTTGAGGGGTAAATTGTAGGGATCAGCCAAATGTTCCCTAACAACTGTTTTAAGTTTCGGGAGTTAGCTTATCTCTCACCGCCTCCTCCCCAGCCAACTGTCTGTCTTGTTTGTGTGGAAGAGTGGGCACAGTTGTCATTTGTATTGCTCAACTACTGTGTACATAGGCTACAAGTGCAGAAGCCAGTTATTTGTGGGGCACAGATTGCAATTTGTTGAATATATGTGGGAACACCTATAGTGTCCTTTCAATTGAGATTTGGGGCAATTCTCACCCCCCCCCACACACCTCTATGATGGCTTTAAGAATAAGCACTGCCACCACTGCCAGGAAGGTAGTCTTTTTGTTCCATCTTTGTTTTCATTCATCCATTTCACCGGGGTAGAGAAAATGGATTGGGGGGCATTTCAGCTGAGCTTTAAGAATTGAAGGAAAGTTTAAGTCAAGAGCCAAATTAGGAATTCAAATGAGAAAAAGGGACCAGTTTAAGAAAATGCGTAGGCATATTTCTCCTGAATTATTAGGTATCAAGTAAATATGGCAAATGGAAAAAGAAAGATTTCAACAATGGAATGATTCAAACAATGGCTTTTATGCACAAATGGACTGTCCCTAATAGCTAACTGGTAATACAGAAATTGCAAAAGGTGACAAAAAATTATATGGGATAGCAATCCTGAAGTTGACCAATAGGAATGAAGGAGGGGCTTCCTGCGCAAAATATTGTTGTGTCCTACAAAACATAGACTTCTAGGTAGCAATAGGAGAGTTTCCAGTAAAATAAATACTTGGGATTAATAAAAGAATAGGAAGTGAGCTTTTGTAGAAATAATACCATTAAGATTTTGGAAAACACTGATAGCATGAAATATTATTCTGCTGTAGTAACTCTCCCTTAAAATGTATACCCTACAACAGCAAACAGACTTTCAATGAAACACTCAGAAGCTTTTATAAATGGATTCATTGCATTGCCATCACATTGATGTCTGATTATGTAAGCGTTTGATGTAGAGGGACAAATAAATAGCTGTCCATTAAAGCAAACTGGGGCATTGCTCTACAAAGTGAAAATAAAAACTTTAAAAAATATGTTTTTACAGCATTCCAAACATCTCAAAGCCACAGTCTTTTCTGCCCACTTCCCCACTGGTATCATTCCATCTGAACTAAGAAAGATTCCTGGAGATATTTCTGTCAGTTGCTAGTACCTCTCTGGGTCACTCAGCCACTCCCAATCCAAATATATTGCTATAACCTAGATATTCATCTCATGTGTCTCCAGGCAGAAAAAAAATGTGATAAATTCATATTTTACTAGAAATGAATGTTCTTTAACCATAGTTTTGCAGGCTTCCCCTCCCTCCCATTGTCATGAAAGAAATCCAGCCATAGTAAACAACACTAGCAGGAGTGCTGCCATTGTAAACCCCATTAGTCTGGTAGACTGTTCAGAATCATGTATCTGCTTTAAGCATGCTCAGAGCTGTTTCCTTGAAGGTTTCAGCTGCATATAGCTGTCATGAACTGGCAGGATGATGAGTAGGAGGAAGATCCCAGCTAGGGGCGTAGCTGGGTCTGGGACACACTGAGGCAAGCAGGAGATAGGGAAAGAAATACTCACAGGTTGGTGGAGGATGGCAAAGGGATGGGGATCAGTGCACAGGAACCAGAGCAGCATCACCAGAGTGGACCCTGTCTCCATGAAGACAGCAGGCTCTGAGGTGTAGGAAGCAGCAGCAGAGATACTCTAGGAGCCTGAGGGCCCACAGCTCAGCTCCCTAGCTGACAAGGTGGGGCTCACTAGCTCTAGGAGGAAGTGTGTGATTCCTCAGCTGGAGTAGGCTTGGAATAGGTGAAAGTTGCATGCCTCATCCAGCCCAGATGCTGCAATCAGCATGCAAAATATAAAAAAGGGATGCAGAGATGTGCCTGCTCAACTACCCATGTTGCTGGACCTTGGCTTGGATGCTCCTTGACCTCTATGGGACTACAGGCCTTCATACCACACCCCAGGTTTCTCTTGAAAGCCCCCTTACCTGCAAGAGAGGCTTTTGGAAGTGCAGAAGTACTCAGTGGGAAGAGGGTAAACAAGTCCTGTTCTGAGAACAGACTTGTACTTGCACAAATATGGATACAATCCTATGTCTTCTTTATTCTTCTTAGAAGAATCTCTGCTTTTAAAATATCTTTATTTATGTAGAAGTAATTATAGTCAAAGCTGGTTGTTATAAAAGTATTTGGCACTTTGAAATTAATTGGCAAAAGGAAGAAATAAGATCATTTCTCTTGTTTCATGCATATGTATTATTTTTGGTTTAAAATCATTGAAGTTTCTTGTATAAACAACAAAAAATTGCAAACCATGTGTGTGTTAAAGGCATTTTTACAAATTCATAGAAAACTAGCATTCTAGTATGCAATGGATGGTGTTGCATTTGGTGACTTGATTGAGTGTCCAAATTAATAAAAAAATATTAATAGTGCTGATCTACCTTTTTCCTAATTGTGTGCACCTTAAAGTTGTGAATATCCCCATGAATTCAGTGTCATGAGACTGGAGTGAACACACCAAAATTACATGGGGGGAAACAATAACTAAACAGCTTCCTAGAATAGCATATGAACATGGTGTTTATTCATTTTTCCAAGACCAATTGTTGTTGTTTTTTAATGTTAAACATTACAGATACAACTTGGCAAACATGAAAAATGGATTTGGCTCCTCTGAAGCCTTCAGAGAAAAATAACTTGTGCTCAACTATGTTTAAGCATGTTAGATTCACTCAAAATAGAACTAGTCTACTCTAGTGGCACCACATATGGAATTCTCTGACAAGGGGATTCATCTGGCAACATCTTTCTCAATCTTTCAATGCCAAGTAAACACATTTCTGTCTTGCCAGGCTTTCAGTTCTGCTGCATAGCTATTAAACTCTTGTAGTTTCTCCTTTCTTTACTATAATATGGGGGTTTAAATTTGCTTATAGTTTTTTCTTTATTTGATGAAGTGTTTTAAATGCTTTTGTATCAAGTGCTACTTTGAGCTCTGTAAAATAAGTTTATGGATTTTTCATTACCTACAAATAATGAAATATGTAAATATTATCAAAAGCTCACTCTCACACACCTGATAATGTCATATATGTGTCAACCTGTCAGCAATTCATATTGTGGTGTACTTTGGCCAAAGCAAACAGTGAATTCACTACATGAGAGATTGAACAAGCACAACAGGACATAAAAATAAGAACTGATAGAAATGCACCAGGGAAACATTTAACCTCTTTGGCCATTTCACCTCTATCCAAAACCACAATACATAAATGAAACCGCTGTAAAGAGTGACCGGTACATGAGCCTGTATAACTGGAATTACGCAACAAAGTATTTTGTGAGAATTGGGACAAGTTGGGGGAGTGTAAAAGAAACCACATACACTAGGTCAGGCATAGGCAAACTTGGCCCTCCAGATGATTTGGGACTACAACTACCATCATCCCTAGCTAACAGGACCAGTGGTCAGGGATGATGGGAGTTGTAGTCCCAAAACATCTGGAGGGCTGAGTTTGCCTATGCCTGCACTAGGTATTAGGTGCTGGATGGGAAGTTGGAGTGCATATGTAGCTAAGACACCAATTTCCATAATTGACCCAACCAACATGGTCCTCAGTCAAGGATGATGGGGAATTGCAATCCAGCAAAATCTGGAGGGCCACAGGTTACCCATCCCTGATGTACATATTTCTGGGATGGCATACATAACTATATCTGGCATAGTCCTAAAACTAGGTACAAGGGCACAATCTCATAGCAAGCTGAAATGTTCACCAATTAGCAGCAATTAGCTCGCAATGAGAGGAGTCTTACATTAGAAAGAGGCTAATGCATGTTGGACGCTACTTCATTTTTTTCTCCTTCACAACAATCATTTTGGGAGCACTCAAGGACTCTTATGGAAACCCTACTTTGTAGAACCACTATTACCCTTCATCCCTCTGAAAGGGGAATTGAAGCACACACACTTAAGCTGCGCCAAACTAAACAACAAAACCGAATTCCCAGGAAAAAAAAGGTTTTTCTCAAATGGAACACCAATAATGGAAATGAGACTAAAAGACTGCACAGAGATCATTTATGCTGCTCTGTCAAAACAGAAGGAAAAGAGTTGCGTGGGTGGTTGTGTATTCCTACAAGTCAATATAAAATACTGTAAGAGGGAGGTGATGCATCTCAACACATATAAATAAAGCTTAGAATCAAGCCTAGCAGAAAACACAAGGGGGAAAACTACAGCTTAACTTTTGTCTCCCTCCAACTTGCGTGGTTTGTTACACAGCATTTTGGCTGTTTCCTAGTTGTTTAATGTAATGCATGGCCTTTTTCTGTCCAGAAGTCTCCAGTTCGTTCACTCTTGTCTTCGTTCACTTTGTGACACCCCTGCCTCTACCTTCAAATCTATCCTCAAAACCCAAATCTTCATTGGAAGCTGATTAATGTGGGTGTGGAAAAGAATTGTGGGTGGACACATTCAGAAGCTATTGTTGTTGTTGTTTAGTCGTGTCCGACTCTTCGTGACCCCATGGACCAGAGCACGCCACGCACTCCTGTCTTCCACTTCCTCCCACAGTTTGGTCAAACACATGCTGGTAGATGAGAAGACTGTCCAACCACCTCGTGCTCTGTCGTCCCCTTCTCCTTGTGCCCTCAATCTTTCCCAACATCACGGTCTTTTCCAGGGAGTCTTCTCTTCTCATGAGGTGCCCAAAGTATTGGAGCCTCAGCTTCACGATCTGTCCTTCCAGTGAGCACTCAGGGCTTAAGAATGGATAGGTTTGCTCTTCTTGCAGTCCATGGGACTCTCAAGAGTCTCCTCCAGCACCATAATTCAAAAGCATCAATTCTTCGGCGATCAGCCTTCTTTATGGTCCAGCTTTCACTTCCAGACATCACTACTGGGAAAACCATAGCTTTATGGATGGGAAATTGACAAGTCCATCCCTAAGCAGCTTTATTGAACTGAAAACACATTCTTGGTCTGCTTCCTGCCATCTTCAGGTTCCTACCGTCCCTCTGTTCCCTCCCCTTACAATAAAATTTTAGGTTGGATAGGATAAGGATCTGTTTCTTCATTGTTATAGCTCATGGCATATTATTATATACAGGGAATGTGAGGCTTTGGCAGTGAGAGATTTTCATTGACAGATCTTACAAAAATTGATTGATGGAGACATCCTCCAAGCCAACTATTAGATATCTGATATTGAATGTGGGACCTTAACATAGCACAGTCAAGTTCCATAACTCTTTGAGAATACTGCCCTTTCCCTTTCAAAGAGTGCTTATAATTTCTTTCCCTGTATTAACATGAACAAACACTATTATGTTATATTAATCCTGGGAATCCTATCAGTGTTCATATTGAGAAATGATATTTCTGCCAGGCAATGATATCCTCTTTTCAGCCCATTTGCTTTCTTTTACTGTGTTTATGGTTGTTCAAGTAGATTTCATATCAACTTGATTTTTTTGTAGATGTTGGAGAGTATATTCATGAAAGTTTTCCAAAAACAACAACAACAAAGCCCTTTCCCAGGTCTTTCACTGTAACAATATGATTCTTTTTCATCAGTGCTGAGAAATATTTAAATTATTATTATACATCCAATCATTTTTATTCCTTCTACTCTATAGCAATCACTCTGCAGTACTACAGTTGCATTAGGTTTTAGTTATATAGAACAATGACTTTATTCTAAAAACAATTCCTGCTGTCACAGATTTGTTTATAAAGCAGAAAAAATAGATATATTTTTTTCTGAACAAAAACTGATTTTCCCCTAAGAAAGAAGATCTGGCACACAATAGCAATTCTAGACACAAAATAGCAACTTTTCTTAATTTATTGGATGCATGCCATCAATAAAATAAATCAATAAATTCAGAGTTGGTCTTCATAATAACAATAGAAGCAAAGGGTGGAGGATGTAGGTTCTTCTCTAGGAATCAATAAGTCAATATAAATATTCAGTTGATCAGATGACATTTTCAAGGTTATTGACTTGATAAGTCTCCCAGATTAACATGGATACAGGGGGTTTGTTGAACTCCTGTAACATGCTGTCTGTTGGTGATTCACATTAATTTCAGTAAAATGTCTGCATGAGTACCTGGGTACAAGACTGAAGTCTGAGATCTAGTCTACACATGTGCTTTGACTCCCCTATCCTGGATGACTAGTTGCTGAGTATATAACCTGACTCCATTTAAAAGGCATTGCTTAAAAGGTACTAAGGCAACTTGAAGAAAACAAAACAAAACTGTTAACCATAAACTAAACTTTAAGCATAAAAACACAATATTTAAACACCCACCAAACCAGCCCAAAAAATTGACAGTGCATTAAAATCAACCTGTCAGGCAAAGCCTTCTGAAACGAAAGGTTAAACATGTTGCCTAAAATCAAAAGGTGTACACAGAACATTTATTAGAATGATTTTCAGAAGGATCAGGCCCAATTAAAACATGCCATATTTAAATATCTCATTAATCAGTTGATTGACTGATTGCTTGACTGATGTATCAGCTAAAGGACAGAAATTACTGATAACTTTTAGGACTGACAATTACCAGGTTCGATTAAAAAAGTCTTTTCAGTGGGGATCTCTCATTACTGATGCGTGTCTGGGGATGGAAGGGCTAGAATCTGCCCTCACTCTTAGAATGTTTCCCCCACCCTACCCCATCGTTTAAAGCATATGTGTGTGTCAGAAACAGATTTAGGTGTCAGATAGTAGTTTATATTGCCTCTCATTCATGAAGCTCAGTGGATGACCCTGAGCCACCTCTCAGGGCTAGCCTACTTCAAAGGATTGTTGTGAGATCAAAAAGGGGAGAACGATGTACACTTCACTTATTTATTTATAGGAATAATAATGATAATAATTTGCATGACTATCCATCATGCAATATGAGGTCTCAAGGCAGGGCCACTTCCTTTAGGAAATAATGTATGTAGAAGTCACTCTCAGACTTCTGTTGCAAACACACATTCCTAAAGTTACACATGGGGAAAAGAGATGGGAGTGGAAGATAAATAGTTACAGGAAGAAAGCTGAACAGTGGAAGCCCTGATGCCTGCAAATTACCCACCCACTGCAACGCTGCACAGAGGTAGTGGTCAGGCATTGAGAGCAACATTTGCCTTCATAATGTGACATTCCAGCCTCAGTTGGATTTAAATTGATCGCCCAAATGAAAAAGAGTAAAAATTGGAAGACACATTATGCAACCCTAACTGTAGGCCCCTTGCAATATCTATCAAGAAATACATTTTCCCCTACAGAGCTGCATTTCCTCAAAATATATCTATTGATCTGCCTTTTTACATGTAGATCTCTGAGATCTGTTCAGGCTTCCTAATGGTCTGTAATTTCTATTCTTTGGCTGTGGCATCACTATGATCAATTGATTAGTCAATGCAAATTGGCAGGCTCTAAAAGCCACAAATCACTCATGTGCAAGAGGTTGGAATAATAAAACTATCATTTTTGCTTTGGATGAGCTGAATTCCTTGCAGGTTTTGAAATTTAATTCAAATCCTGCTGGTTTCAAACACACTTTATCCTGTGGTGCATGGATCTCTCTCCATCTCCAGACACAGTACGACTGCATTGCTGGAAAGCTATCATCTCATTTTCAGTCCTGCAGAAGAATGTAAGCCAATTGGTGTTAAGGGGGTGCTGGATTGAAACCAGGAGAGAATTAAATTTCTAAACAAATGGCTCTTGATCATGATGCAGTTTGGGACATTAATGCTTTCTATCTGTTAATAGGTAAACATGCATAATAACAACATATAGGTTGATATAAGGGATCATAAGTGATTTAGAATAGGGGCTTCCAAACTGTGTTCTATGAACCACCAGTAGACCAGGAGCTTCACTGAGCCATGGCTTCCCCCAGAAAATTCTGGGAGTTTAGTTCAGGGTGATGAGAGTTGTTAGGAAACCCTTATTCCCCTCACGGAGTGAAGTCTGAGAATTGTAGCTCTGTGAAAGGATTAGAGGTCTTACAAGGTTGCTGGCAGTTCTTTAGAAACTACAGCCCCCAGAATTCTTTGGGGGAAGCCATGACTATTTAAAATGATATCATAGCACTTTCGATGTATGTTGTGAATGCTGCTTTAGAATAAATGATTGCTGAAGACTCCATGTCCATATTATCTTTATCAACTTGCAAAATGAACAGAATTGTTAAATTGCACTGACAATTTAAAAAAATAATGTTTGAGGATAGACCTGGAAGCATGAAGGGGTGGGGAGAGAGTCAATACATAAATATGAGCACACAATCTAACAAGAAGCTTAAGGCAGTGAAATTTCAACAATATGGAACATATAACTGTAGAGCTGAAAATGATGTTGAAGGACATCTAGTCTATTCCTGCTTAGAGCAGGAATCTTGCAATGACAGCATCCCTGACAGATGGCTGATCAGCCTCGGCTTCCATACCTCCAGCAAAGGAGAGCCCACCACCTCCCAAAGTAGCCTGCCATCAAACAACTCTTCCCCTTAGAAAGCTTCTCCTAATGTTTAATAATACAATACAAATTTTATTATAGGGTCAAGGATCTGGTAACTAATGTTCAGCTGAAATGTGCCTCATTGCAATTTCCACCCATTAGTCCTGCCCTCGGGAGCATCCTTGAAAAGAGGCTTTATATACATTCCAACATGGAAGACATTATCATTTCTATAGTGCTCTACAAAATGCTTTCATTTCATTTTTCATCACATTCTTGTTAATAATAGCATTCAATAAATTAACAGCAGCATGAAAAACGCAGCCAGGTAATAAATGCAATAGTGTGAGTGGGCTCAAGGAACATAGGAAATGGCCTTATTCTGAGTCAAGTGATTCGTCTATCTATCTCTGTATCATATACATTGAATGGCAGTGGCTCTCCAGGATGAAAGACAGATGTCTCCCCCAGCCCTGCCTGGAGATGCTGGAGGCTAAACCTGGGACCTTTTACATGCAAAGCAGATGCTCTACCACTGAGCTAATGGCCCTCTCCCCTTGGGCTTACTGTCACCTTCTGCCTGATGTACATAGTTGCAAATAAAGCTTGTTATGGTTTGGAAGCATCCCCAATAGATGAAGAATGGAGTTTAACAGACAGCAAATTAGCGGGCCTGATGTCAAACACACACACATATCTACACACTCCAAACAACAGGGAAATATTCCTCAAAGTGAAGCCTTAAATGACCTTGGATGCAAACCAGCTTCTCAGATAAAATAAAGAAGCGGTATATCAATCATTTTCTAGCATGAACTGAAGTATGAAAGCTGTCTCGGCTAGACAAGACATGACTTCTGAGAATCACCGAGAGATAAAATACTATGACAATGGTCAAGAGGCTGCTATGAAATTGTTGTTGACAATCCTAGTGTCACATACCACCGCAATGGAGGATGAATCAAAACCTGACAATCCCAGCAAAACACGAATGACCTTGACATGGGCAGTCTCTTTGGTGGCTGCATTACAGTCACTGCAATTACAAATTCTGTCAATTCTCTCCTTGAAATGGGATGACACCAGTTTTACCCTCACCTCCAGCGCTCTAAATTGTTTCTTTTCTGCTGTCCCAAACCTGCTCTCAGTGCCTTTCCCCCCTCCCCATTTTAACAACTCATTTTTAGCATAAATCTGAAAATGAAAATGTCACTTACTTACTTAAATAAATAAATAAATAAATAAATAAATAAATAAATAGGTTTGATTTACAAACATCTACTGCCAATAACTTCCCTCCCTAACATGTTTCATGCCATTTAACCAACCAGTCCACAATATAAATGTTTGATTTAAAGAAAAGAGTTTTGCAAAACTTCAGCAGCGCTTGCATAATTTCTTTCTAGTAGGTTTGTGAATGTGGGCAAGGTACAGAACAATGCATCCCAGGTGCACTGGGGAGCATTAAGCATCAGCAAAAAAAGAGAAGACAATTCAGATTTGCATAAAATTTGCATGTGCTAATTTATATAATTATAATTTATAGACATAATTTAACTAGAATTATATCTCACCACAGTGGCCTAGACTGTGACCAGGTAACACACGTGCAATTTCCCCCCATAAGACAACTCCTCTGGCAGTTGCTAATGCCACCAATGGTAAATTGGATTGCTGGGATGGGTGACCATTAGGAAATGCTTGGGCAGAATCAGGCCTGTAGACCACAGGCTGACACCCCTGCACTACAAAACTAGCACTATTCGGAAACGTTGTGTTTGTTTTGCCAAGCCTCATAGCTTACCTCTTGCCATCTTGAGTGTGATGGGCAAGAGAATGAATAAACTGACCCTCCCCAGCACTATGGTCCCAAAAAATGCCACCCCATGCCTGTAATTAAGGGGGGAGGAAGTGTTGTGTCATGCTGTGCATTCAGCATAATGAGCAGTTTCCCCAAAGAATCCAAAGGACTGTGGTTTTCCCTACACAGAGCTATACTTCCCAGCTTCATTAACAAAATTGAGTCCCCAGAATCCTTTTGGTGGAGCCATGTGCTTTAAAATTATTTTACATGTGTGACCACTGTCTTACCTTGTCTCTCACAGGGCCCTTGGTCTTTCATGGCCACTGTGGTGGGAAGAGCACATAAATTGGGTGGGTGGGTGTCTAAGTAACAGCTATTGATACAATCCAGAACCAAAGGCTGAGAAGCTATAGAGAACACAGAATTAACGCCTGCAGAATAATTTTCCAAGCTGAAACCAGCATGCTATGCAAATTGTGCTTGCAAAGCAAGGAGAAGGCAATCAAAATCAATTGTTCATAAAGGGATGTGTCAATTACTGAACAGCCAAGTGTCTAGTGGTGCTGTATGATGTGGAAGAACTCATACACAAAATTACAATGGAACCAATATGCTAGCTCTTAAGAATAGTATTTGTATACAGAAAATGTATTATTAAGAAAAGCAAGGGAAAGACAGCTTTTCACTTTTCAAGACTGTCTTAACACTTGTTCTTTCAGTAAAAGAGAAAGATTTATTCTGAAGGGTTCTAATGGCTTTTCAGAAAGAAAATCTAAGAATTAACATACCAACCAGCAAAATGCACTAATTTGCATAACTCTTTCCATTTCCTGATGAAACAAGCATATACCAATGGGGAGTATCTAAAGATTGTGTTCTGAAGGTTGTGTAAAGGCTGAAGATGTTTCTAGGTAAGTCCAGAGCTCATATATTTGACTTAAAATGCTTTGAATTGCTGGCTGAAACATGTCATACCAGTTTTAAGTGAAAAGCTTTCTCTCTCACACACATATTCAAGATGACCTTAACAGATTTGAGAGCTGGGCCAAAACTAACAAAATTAATTTAAATAGAGACAAAAGTAAGGTCCTTCACTTAGAAATGAAGAGCCAGCTACACAAATAGAAGGCTGGGGGACACTTGACTTACCAGTAGTACATGTGAAAAGGATCTAGGGGTCTTAGTAGACCACAAGCTTAACATGAGTCACTACTGTGATGCAGCAGCAGCAGCAACAGCAGCAGCAGCAGAAGCAAGAAAAAGAGAGCTAATGCAATTCTAGCCTGCATCAACAGAAGTATAGTGTTCAGATTAGGGGAAGTAATAAAAAGGTAAAGGACCCCTGACGGTTAAGTCCAGTCACGAATGACTCTGGGGTTGCGTTGCTCATCTCGCTTTACTGGCCGAGGGAGCCGATATTTGTCTGCAGTTTTTCAGGTCATGTGGCCAGCATGACTAAGCCGCTTCTGGCAAAACCAGAACAGCGCACAGAAACGCCATTTATCTTCCTCCCGGAGAGGTACCTATTTATCTATTTGCACTTTTTTGGCATGCTTTCGAACTGCTAGGTTGGCAGGAGCTGTGACTGTGCAACGGGAGCTCATCCCATTGTGGGGATTCGAACCGCCGACCTTCCAATCGGCAAGCCCTAGGCTCTGTGGTTTAGACCACAGTGCCACCCATGTCCAGGGGAAGTAATAGCACCACTCTATTCTGCCTTGGTCAGACCACACCTGAAATGCTGTGTTCATTTCTGGGCACCACAATTTAACAAGGATATTGACAAGTTGTAATAAGCACCAACCTGGTTTGGCTCTGTGACTTTTCTTTAGGTTATTTTTACACAGACGTGTCTCTACCTCTTTATGGCACCTCACAGCAATCCCCAAAAAATCTTCCATCTTTTCTTTTTTGTGGAGATGGAGAGAACATGTTGGTTGCTTGAGTTTACTCACACACAGTCAGGAGCAAGCAAAAAGGGTATGTTTCCTTGGAATTTCTATGCAACGTTTTTGGTAAACATTGGAAATGGCAACTTTCTAGAACTCTTCCATAGGACACCTTGTCCTTGATACCACTTTGTCTTTATATGTCTTTTAAAAATACCCAAATGCAAATCTCTAAACCATTTCTAATGAGTCAAGCCCAGAAAATGTCAGATAGAGGTCAGCGCCAGCATTTCATTCCCAGTAAATTATAATTAAATAGATCGTGACTTTTGCTAATGATAGCCTATTTGAGGCATTTTAAGGACACATACCAAATGAAGCAGTGAGTTCAACTAGCAAAGGACCAGTTGTAAATCAATGCAAAGAAAACAAAAGGAATAGTGATTGGAAAGGCAATGAGGAATGAAAGTTGGTCAGGCACCAAAGGAAAGCCAATCTTTTTCATACTATACTAGGTTATCTCTGACCACTGGGGAGGAGAGAGAGGGGGGATGGAAAGTAAAGCATCTTTCTCTAGGAGAATTTTATAGCACACTTCCCCCCACTCCCTGTAAACACTGTTCCGTATCACAGTTAAAAGCAGAGATGTGCTCAAGCACTCAGATTCAATTTCAGCAGGCAGTGATCCAGACAACAAGAATGAGAAAATGTCACTGTCCACTTATCCAAAATCCTTTCTTTGCATGTATGGCTTCTTGCAATGAAGAGGAATCAAGAGATTTAGCTGGAATATATTGGCTTAATATGCTTGGGCTCTTACATATTTCCTCTATGGGACAGCTATGAAATGAGGTAGACAGGGAAGGAGGAGGAGGAGAACAACTGTAACCTGAATGTGACCCTGGAGATGAAGGTCTGAATATTATTTAAAAATCAGTATTTCATGATATTTCGCAAGGATACTAAATATTATACAGTATAACGTTTACCGCTGGAAGAAGCTTGAACCAGCATTTGCCAAGGGATATATGAGGAAATAAAGTTTAGCATCTGCCTTAGACTGACATTTGTCCAGCATGCCTGGTGCTATCTCTTCTAACCAGCCACAATGTCTACATTCTGCCTCCGCTGTTGAAAGCACCATGCCTCTGAATGCCAGTTGCTGGGAATTAGCAATGGGGCAGTGCATCAAGTTGGCCACTGTGACAGCAGGACGTTGGACTAGATGGACCTTTGGCCTGATTCAGCAGGGCTTTTCCTTTGTTCTGATATCAGTGGTGGCCAAGTCAGTTCAGTTCAGCAAAGCACCCTCCACCATCATCCATCAGGCATCTCCTACCCCTGAACTGTGTCAGTTGGTTATTATAAGAACATCTATTTAAGAATTAGTATCCGAGTTTGATCCCCCCCCCTTCCCTCCCTGTCCCCTTCCCTTTGTGTGTTGTGTTGTGTGTTTTTTAGATTGTAAGCCTGCAGGTAGGGACTCTCTAGTTTTTTATTGTATGTAAGCTACTCTGGGAACCATTTTGGCTGAAGAGTAGGGTACAAATACTTTAAGAAGTAATAATAATAATAATAATAATAATAATAATATAATAATCCCCGATATCCCAGAAGTCATTTTCAAGAAATGACCGGATGTAAATTCTTGCTGTAGCCAGGTTTCTGTAATATATACAAGAACCTGTAATATGCTTTAGTTTGTTATGCACTGTATTCCCATTTTTGTAGTTGGTAGCTTTGTTGTTGGAAGTTGAGTCATTATGTTTGCATTACCTTTTTCGTGATATGTTTGTTTTTTTATGGTTCTGTTGCAGTTCTGATATCTCCACCAGGAGTGCCACAAGGTCTGAAACCTCTTGTAAGATCCTGTATAATGTTGTGTCCTTCTGTTCCTACTTATGGCAACAGATATACCTTCATTGCAGTGGCAGCATCCAGATGCCAAGGACCATAGTCCCTGTAGTTTTTCAGGAGTCCCAAGTTCTTAGAATGGATACCAGGGACTCTGGAAACTACATGCTCCAGGGCTCTTGAGCATGCTCAGCTGCTGCCAGAGAGGGAGTCACAGGCATTGTGATTTCTCTCCAAGATGAAGAATTTGGGGGCCAAAAGGCACTTAATTTATAATCTGGGTGAGAAGATAGGGTTGAGAATGTTGCATTACGACCTGTAGGGTCATGCTTTGATGTTGCTGGTTTTTTAATTTTTATTAATTTTATTAATTTTATTAATTTTATTAATTTTATTAATTTTCAAAAAGGGTTCTACAAGATTCTGCAAAATACAATGTTACCAAACAGTATCTGGTGACATGTAGTCCATATCCAATTACAGTGGTACCTCGTGTTACAGACGCTTCAGGTTACAGACTCCGTTAACCCAGAAATAGTACCTTGGGTTAAGAACTTTGTTTCAGGATGAGAAGAGAAATCGCGTGGCGGCGGCATGGCAGCAACAAGAGGCCCCATTAGCTAAAGTGGTACCTCAGATTAAGAACAGTTTCAGGTTAAGAACGGACCTCCAGAACGAATTAAGTTCTTAACCCGAGGTACCATTGTATAGATCACTGTCAAAGAAATACAGACATAAAATAAAACACAAATAAATAAACCACAGGTATGTGACTGTGTGGAAGGTAGCAACTAGAACTGTTCATAACATAGACATAATGGTTAAACAATACAAGGTTATAAGACATGAACTCTATTATACAGAGGAAAAGTAATTAAAGTATTCAAATGCCCTGAGTCACTATATCACTATCAATGGTGAAGGGCAGTTTCAAGTACTATCGGTAGAGCATGAGACTCTTAAGTTCGGGGTGGTGAGTGTGAGCCCGACATTGGGCAAAAGATCCCTGCGTTGCAGAAGGTTGGATTAGATGACCCCCATGGTCCCTTCCAACTCTACAATTTTATGATTCCATGAAACTGCACCTGAGCCTGATAGTCCTTCAAAATAAAGGTCTATTCAGATAGAGGACCAATATATAGGTATCACAGGCTTTACAACAGAGCACAGTCCTCTGCAAAGTAGGACACTCAAGATCCATTAAATTGGAAATTGCAAAATTAAACTCAGTTTCAACTCTACCACTGACCTTAGACCCTTCCCAATTTCAAATATTCTGCTTTAGGAAATGTGCATACAAAAATATGGACTACTTACACAGATTGTGTACCCTAGATTGTACACTAACGCAATCTGGTTGCAGAAAAAAGGTTCCACTGTGCAGTTCCTCCTCTTACTGAAGGATGGGGACCTGGTGAGTCTTTCAGACTCCAACAGTGCCAATCAGCCGTTAGTCAGGAAAGAGTGGTAAGGAGGAGGTAAAAACGTGACCCCTAGTCTATACCATATTCAATTTAGAAAAGGACTAGAATTCCCTAGAAAAGTCAGGTAAGAGGTATCTCAGTAACCCAGCACTGTATGAAAAAGATGGTAGGCACTGTAGGTAGAGTTGGGATTTCAAAAAGAAAGATGACAAGCCAGTTGGCAACAGCTGTATTGAATGTTACACAGATAAGAGAAAAATATAGAAAAATGTCAGGGATGACATCTGCAAAAATATGAGCTATGGCCAGTCAAGAAGGGGCAGTCAATCAGAGTGCCTCCCAGGAATAAATGATCTGATCTCACCTAAATCAACTCTGGCTAAATATCTTATTCTAACAGCCACTTAAGACTGCATTCCTATAAACACTTTTGTGGAGTTAAATGCCATGAAACTCAGTAGGGACCACTTCATAGTACACCTTCAAAGGATGGCACTGCGCAACTGAGTTCAATGGGACCAATTCCCAGGTAAGTAAGTTTGCGGCTGCCGTGTAAGACGCTCTTCTGCTATTGACACTGATAACACAACAACTGCAAGAAGGTCATCATTTGGCTACACATACAAGCTGCTCACATTCTTTAAGAAAAGGGTTTGATTTTCTAGAAAAACAACAACACAAGTATTAGAAACCTCCGCCCTGGATATTTGACCTCCCCAATTCAGAAACCAATATTTTAAAACTAAACAAAAGTTGGACTAGATGACCCTCAGGGTCCTTTCCAACTCTACAATTCTATGATTCTATAATCACACCATCTAGGCAGATCTCTGGCATGGCAGGACACTGGAGGGTCTCAAATAACAAGCTTATTTAAAAGCACTATAATATTAAATATTAAAACAATATAAATATTAAAACACAACTTTCTGGACATAAAGGGTACCAAAGCTGCAGTGCATTCTGTTATTTCACTCAGTTTTGTTTCAGCATTCTGTAGCCAATTTGAAAATAATAAAAGATTTGTTTGTTTATTCTTTTTATATATACAAAAACAGTCTTAAAAGGAAAGATGTGGGCTGCTGCCAACAATGGGAAAGAACGAGTGAGACTGTGGCACTTTTAAGTCTTTGCTTTTTAATAGTGCATTATTAATTGAGAGAAATTTGGCTTTAAAAATTTAATATCAGCAGCGGATGACCCATTAGAAAATTGGCGCCTCTATTGTATTTTCCATTCCTGTTGAAGACCTTCTTTATCAAAAAGCTTTTTAAGTGGAGATTTTCATCCCAGTTCTATCTGTATTGGATTTGGAATTGTTTTTATATATGAAATTGCTTTAATTGTTGATGTTCTTTATTGTGAAATTGCTTTTAGACGTTGCATAGGAAGCAATTCATAAATGAAATAAATAAATAAATAAATAGGTTTTGCATTTCTTATGCTGAAAGAAAGAAAAACAAACCAACAGGATAACAATAGAAACTTCCCTTATAAACTTCTGCCTTATTAGCTATATGATTACTCACTGAACTGTAAAAGCACAGCTAAGAGGGCATAATTTCTAAATTCACTAGGGCCGTGGTTCTCAAAATCCCCCACTCCCATGGACCACTTAAAGCTTGCTGAGGGTCTTGGCCAAATACTTAATGATTTTTCTGCTTGTTGTTGCACTTGTAATGCACTGTGACAGGTTCTGTATGATTTTTACTTGTATCTTTATTGCTTCATTCATTTCTTATATATTGTATTTTGTTGTAGTGCAGTTTGAATTCCATAGAATTCAAAGAAAACTAAAAGAAGCAAAAATACAAAAAAAGCCAATATGAATATTTAATGCAATGCATGTGCCACCTCCTGCCCTGAACCACAAACCCACAGATGTGCCACGAACCACCTAAATTAAGTTTGCAGACCATTAGTGGCCCATGGACCACACTTTGGAATCCGTGTACTAGAGCAACTTGTGTTGGCAGGGGCTGTTGGGAGTGGTAATCCAGAACATCTGGAGGGCACTAGGTTAGCAAAAGAAGAACTAGGAGTGCAAAGATTTCTCTGGCAGAGCAGACCATGATTCTTAGCCATGTGTTGTCAACACAAGCACTCATGCTTGGTTCTTTTTTAATCTTTTAAGGGAAGAAAATTATACGTTTGGCATGTATACTTAATATACAGCTCCATTTAATAATTTAAGTACTGACATTTAGTGACATGTCCAGAAATCTAGGTGCCCCTGAGAAATAATAATATACATTTTGAAGCACAGGGAGGAAGGGGTACTCCCATACTCTGTGAAACTGGTATAGAAAGGAAAACGAACTGGGGTGTTAAACAAACTAGATGCTGGATATGTAATCAGATTTGCATGTGCTTATAGTGGAACTGTCATCAGGTAGTGGTGTTCTTATTAAGGACATCATGATTACCATTAAGGCCTATTGTAATTTTATTGGGTTATCTAAGGGGTACTGGGTTATCTAAAAGGTAATGGAAAAGGCACAGGAACGTATTGACTGATGCTCTAATGTGATTGGAAATATATGAGAAATATAAACTATCACCATCAAAAGACTCGTAGATTTTGGCAATTATGTTTATTAGCAAGTTGCCATATCTGAAACATCTTTGGGAAGAATCTAATTGTACAGAATATCCCCACCCCACCCCTAGAGAAAGGGGAAAAAATTAGTCCAGCTTCACAAAACTGGTAACTGTTCTGTTGTGTATATTGTAAGCCTGATACAAGAAAATGCTTCCAGTCTGACGAAAATTCCCACTCTTCATTTCAATTATGGAACATATTATCTATTCAGAAATTGATTTCTGTATTACGGTGGATAGTGTGAGAGGTTGATTTAAAAAGTTTCTCTTGCTTAATCCTCTATATTTAGCTTACAATTCCAAGCCATCTATGTGCAATAAATCTATTGTTCAGAAAGCTATAAAAATTTCTATGCATATGCAGGAATTTATTAAAAGTAGTGAAGAGATGTGATGCAGCTAATGTAACAGATGCCCAGCAATGGTGTTAAGCCAAGTGGAAACAATATGCACGAGTGGTTTCCTTTCCTGGATTGGGAAATGTCTGTACAGACAGGGTGCAGGTGCACACTTTGAGATTATTTATTTCTTGAATTTCTTCTCCACCTTTTTTCCTCAAGGAGCTCAAGGTGGCATGCATGGTTCTCCTCATCCTCCTCATTTAATCCACACAACAACCCTGTGAGGTAGATTAGACTGAGAGGCAGTGAGTGGTCCTATGAATATAATGAACTGAGTGGATATTTGAAAGCAGGTCTCCCAAGTCCCATGCCAACACTCTAACCACTACACCACACTAGCCATTGAGTCTGCGTGCAAATAAGTAGTAGATGAAAGCCATTTCCCGCTGCACTCAATGCTTATGGAATTATGCACCCCAATCACTTTGGAGTTACACATGCTTTACATCTGGAGCAAAAACAGACAACACAATGAGTAACTCCAAATACTTATTTTAGTTTTAAACTGTGTTACTTCACATCTAGTTTGCTTCTCAATTGGTGGTTTGTTAGTTGTGTGTAATGCATCATAATACATTATCACTAAAGGAGTGCCACATGCTACATTGTAATGTCAACATGCATACAGGCAGTAGAGTGACTGTTCCAGTAAGCTCTTGTCTTTCTCTTCATGTGTTCAGTTAAGAAAGGGATTATGCAGGGATGGACTATATACATAAGGATCCTACCATGACTGGCAGCCCTGTGAAATGGACATAGTGTGTCTATGCCATAGGCTTTTGATGCTTATCGCACATGGAGGTGAGGAAGAGTTTGTGAGCACATTCCCACATGCAGGCATGCTGACTGTACACCAGTTTAAAGATGGACAGCCCTTAAATCAGACCAACTATCACCTGTCCAGTACCATCTACCCTCATTTGAAGTTGCTAGCCTTCAAGTAGCTACCCTGGATTAGATGCCAGTGACTGAACCCATGGCATTGGGCATGCAATACTGTTTCTACCACTAGCAACTTCTGTCTTTACAAAGAAACTGTGTTACGTGTGAGTCATAAAAGCCAGGCACAGGACACAAAAAAGAAACATTCCCTTTCTTTCACCCTTCTGTGTCCAGCTCATCTTTTCATGCTGTTGACAATTCATCATTCTGTTCCCCTGTCATCTCTCTCTCTCTCTCTCTCTCTCTCTCTCTCTGTGTGTGTGTGTGTGTGTTTGTGTTTTGCACTGGAGTAGTAGCTAGCCAACTCAGTTGGTCTGCCCTTTTTGAAATGGAACGTTAGCATCCAAAGAGCTTTAAGTCACATACTTGCTCTTAAATTAATTTGCTTTGCACACTGGAAGGAACATCTCACAGGTCAGTAGATATGCAGAAACAAACCTCTACAGAAGTTGCTGTGTGAGCAGCACTGGAAAATTTGTACAGATGATATAGATCAATCCCAAACATCCCACAGTGGCGGGGGGGGGGGGGGAGGAACTGTCCTAAAGTTTTTCCTGAGCCACTGATCAAGTAGTCATATGTGCCAATAGTTGTAGAAAATCTTTGGAACAGATGTTAAGCTTATCTGAGGTCAAATTCTAAGGGAAAGAGAGAAATTAAATAAGCATGCTGTACTTCGAGGTTAAATTGTACTTTTCATTTACCACAGCAGCCACATAAATAATGATGGCATACTTCAAAATGCACTTCACTGCCATTAGTTGCTCTTATTGCTGAACAGCAGGAAATAGCTGGTGTGGACAATTAAACTACCATTGTAAAAAGAAGATGGTTTGTCTTAATAATGGACCAAAAATGCTTAGCTGTTTTGCTCCCCCCCCTTCCTTCCCTTCCCTTGATTTCAGTAGAAGGCATGGATAATTGTGTTCCCACCATAAATGAGGGCAGGTTTGCTCCAACACCCTCTTACCTGAAGGAGACTCCATGAAGAATGGCCTAAGCAGGAGGGGGCAAGGATGCCCTACTTTCTGCTCTGAAGATAACAAAGCTCTGTTCTGATTGCCTAGGTTAACAAATTTGCATCCAAACAATGAAAGGCAAATTAAATTAAATGGATTCACACAAATGTATAGCCTTCTCTTCTGAGCCTCCCTCATAAAATATGGACCATTTTTACATCTGTGTGATAGAATACAAAACTGTGTCTGCTTCCATTGCTAAACATGATAAAATGGAATGCCAGGGATAAACCCAGAAATAGATCAGTGCTGATCTGCAAACCACACAAGAGCCAGCAAAAGACTATGAACAGCATGGCCTTGGTGTAAGTATACATCTTGAGACATTGTGCAATATTTTTTTATTTTTCTTATTTATACTCACACTTTTCTTTTGTCATAGAACCCAAGGTAGGATACATGTGCTTCAAAGGCACACTCCCACCCAGGCACTAATCAAATATATGTTCCATCTTTATCATTCTCTTGTGGATTGTATCCCGTAGTTGAAAGTCAATGCTGTAAAGGATATGAAGCTTTCCTTGTACCTCATAACCTTCCAGCTAGCCACTGAACTTAATTGACTATGCTTAGAGTTGATTCAGCAGACATTTTTACAAAGATTCGGAGAACTGGGGATGACTAAATCATTCATTGTTAAAAGTCTTACCGCATAAGCCCTGAGCAACACCCCTCAACAGATGCATGGAAATAGGTGGAAGTGGAAGGATGGTAATCTTGGTGAGGTGGAACAAGTCTACATTAGTCATACAAAGAGTAAGCCCATTGAAATCAATGGACTAACTCAGAGTTTGACTTAGAGATCACCCAGTACCAATAACAACATCCCAGCAAAATCAACTAATAGCATTTAGGCTGTTGGTTGTTCCACACAGAATTTTAGACGTAAATAGAAAACCACTAGCTGGTTGTAACTATCCAGAAGCTGCTGCTCAATAATATACATATAATCATAAAATAGTATTACACGTGCCCAGGAGATTTTTAAAACAAACTAGAACATAATAGTCCACCAAATGCATACTGAATATGACCAGTTTTGTTCAGAATTTAGTCTGTATCAGGTGTGCCAACCAGACAGGTGTTGGAAGAACCACAGTGATAATTACAAGGACATTAAAATTAGGCAAACAGAATGTACTGTTTCCATGAAGAATAAGAAATTATCTGACATACAGTTTGTGGAATTATTCTAGCCTTGATTACCACCAATTATCCTTTGATTATCTCAGTCTCCTGATTATTCCCAACTCATTGTACAATACTCGTCCACCTAGGACTTCTGCTCAGACTATTCTAACATTTTGGATTTCATCCAGATCCATGGTATCTGCAGTTTGTTGGCAAGCAAAGCATAATTGCAAAGAAAAGTCTTTTTTCCTGCCCTTTCAATTGCTTAGATCTTGCACATAATTTGAAATTATTAGTTTAAACTGCAATACAAGTTTATGGACACAGTGTAATATTTGTCCAAAACAAGATATATTTTGATTTTGCTTAGCTCCCTTTGGTTTTCATTCCTAATGCAATCTGCTTTATCACCCAGTTCAAATAGCTGTCACCATTTCAGTAAAGCTTGCAAATGAGAAATGAAATTTGTCTTCTTCACAGCCAGACATCTAGATTCCATTTAATATGAAAACAAAGCAATCAGTAATACAGCCGATGAGAAATATCTAGGTCATTTACAGGCTTTAATAATATTTGCTATTGCATTTTATGCTCAATACATTTTTTTCTAATCATCAATCAGTTAAACTTTAATAGAGCACTGTGCAGAATACGCATACGCAACAGCTCCAGAAATGATCTAAAGTAGCTCCTATGGTGAGCTATCAACATATCTTGACATTCCAAGAACCATCTGATGGCCCCAGTGTAATGCACCACAAAAAAACCCAGATTTTTTTTTGTCAAAGGAGTCTCTGAATTACTTTTTTTAAAAAATATATTTTTATTGATTTAATAAAGAACATATACTTCAAGTCAATATATATGCAACATATACACAAGTCAAAAAGGAAAAAAACAACAAGACGATTGAATTAAAATAAAAATTAAGTACGTATACAAATACAAATTTGAGTTTTATCATTCATGACCCGAAGACAGGAGTGCCTGGCGTGCTCTGGTCCATGGAGTCACGAAGACTTGGACACAACTAAACGACTAAACAACAACAAAATTCATGATCCAAGGAAAGTTGTTGTTTTAAAATATTATTATTGATGTTGGAGTATAGTAACATTTTTTTAAAAAATACTTATTTTATTTATAAATATATCTGGAGATTTTTTGAATATACTCATGTATTATTTTTGTTGTTGTTGTTGCGGTGGTGGTCCAATTTGTATTGCTTCTTTCCTGCCAAAAAGGCTCAGGGTGGTGTTCATGTATTTTTCGAAAGCTTTATTACAAATTTTAATGTAATCCGTTATAACTGTTAATTAGAAGTCCGAGTGAAATAAATCTGAGTTCTACATGACTTCCCAAGTTGTTTAAGATAACCTTAAATAAGAGAATAAGAAATTAAAGGAACTTCTTGGAAGATGAAATAATGGAACAACTTCATTTGGAAGAGGAAATGTCACATTTCAAGACAGAGGCACCCTGATAAGGCTGAGAAATGATGAACAGACATTCAATGCCATGCTAATCATGACTAAAAGTAATATCATTATTCAATGTATAAAAAAGGTGAAGGTATAAAAAAGCTAAAAGTAAAGGACCCCTGAAAGTTAAGTCCAGTCACGAACGACTCTGGGGTTGCGGTGCTCATCTTGCTTTACTGGCTGAAGGAGCCGGCGTTTGTTTGCAGACAGTTTTTCCAGGTCATGTGATCAGCATGACTAAGCCGCTTCTGGTGCAATGGAACAATGAAACCAGAGCAGCACACAGAAACATTGTTTACCTTCCTGCCAGAGCCGTACCTATTTATCTACTTGCACTTTTTGGCGTACTTTCGAACTGCTAGGTTGGCAGGCACTGGGACAGAGCAATGGGAGCTCACCCCGTCGTGGGGATTCAAACCACCAAGCTTCTAATCGGCAAGCCCAAGAGGCTCAGTGGTTTAGACCACAGCATATGAGCATATAAAGCCCTAAATAGCTTGAGGCTAGTTTACTTGCAAAACCACGATAATCCATATATGCCCATTCAGCCACTTCAGTCTATGGAACTGAATTGGCACAGTTACAGGCGCTACATAATACTAATTCTGCATGAGGGAACCAAATCATTCAAAGTGTGACAGCACCCATACTTTGGAACTCCCTCCCTATTGACAGCAGGCCGAACCCTTCCCTGTACTCTTTTCAGCACTTGCTAAATACATTTTTGTTTAGGCAGGCCTATCTACACCTGTAGAATGTTTATGTGTGTTTTAATCTGGTTTCTAACTTATTGTTGATTTAAACTTTTTTTTTAATGTTCCAAATACAGTGGTATCTCAGGTTACATATGCTTCAGGTTATATACGCTTCACTCCGCTAACCCAGAAATAGTGCTTCAGGTTAAGAACTTTGCTTCAGGATGAGAACAGAAATTGTGCTCCGGCGGCATGACGGCAGCAGGAGGCCCCATTAGCTAAGGTGGTGCTTCAGGTTAAGAACAGTTTCAGGTTAAGTACGGAGCTCTGGAATGAATTAAGTACTTAAGCCGAGGTACCACTGTAGTTGTTTTTAATGATAATTTGATTGCTTTGTTGTTTTTTCTAAACTGCTTGGAGGTTTTATTACCATCAAGCAGTATATGAAACTTGTGTAATAATTTTTTTAAAAAAATAGGCACATGGACTTACAGCCTGTAAACTATGCGCGTGTACACACACACACAGACTCCTCTATTCACATATCTGATTTACTGAATGCAAAATGGGAAACCCATACCAATCTTTTTATAGATGTTCATACTGGGTACAGGAGCATGTTGGCAGACTTTGCCCCTTCCCAATGCACAGTGGTTCTCTCCAGATATTTAAAACACATGAAAGTGTGAACCTTGCCTCCACAGTGCCATTTTGACACATTTTCACTGTCTGCAATGGGTTTAAACTGGTCCTGGGGGGTTTGCATCAGGTGACACAGGAAATAGAACTTTCTCTGGAACTCCTCTGCTTCCTATGCTAATTTGAGGAGACAAGTTCCAACGCATCAGGAATATGGAGTTTGAGAACTCAAGAGTCAAATTAAGCCATTTAGAAATCTCAAGTCACCTCTAGAAACAAGCATGAGTAATCTTGGAGGTGTGCATGAACTCACACGAGTGGTTTAATTCCTTTGCCCATACTGTACGTTGTCATTGTTTGTGCTTATTTCTGTTCTTTGAGAAATGGCATACAGCTGCATCTGCGACTTCTGGCATGCTAAAATGTTTACGTAGGGAAACAACAGTGATAAATCATGCACCAAAGCTTTTTTTAATAATGAGAGGAAGGATGGAGAGGCCTCTCCCTTCTCCCTTTATTAAAACATGTTCACATTTAGCAAAGGACCCTTCTGTCTACAGGTGGCATGGACATAGCACAAGAATGGTAGGTTTTTTTAAAAAAAAAACCACACACATCAACAAACATCGAGGGTTCAGGTATTGTCTTTGGGAAATGAATATTTTTCACTTTGCTTATAGTGGATAATAGTTATCACTGTCAGAAGAAATTGTTTTGTACATGACATCAATGACGGGACTGCAACCCCCTCCTAAGTATTTTTGACTGACCTCAGCATTCCATCATGGGGAACCAAAATTATAGTTTGCTTCCCACATATCACTTTTTACATATCATACCAACAGAACATTGGGTTGCGTTGTGTTGTGTTTTGTGTTTTGTTGATGCTTCTTGAATTTTCACCTTTTTTTTAAGTGAATTACTTGTTCAGCAAATGGTGTCCTCATTAATGTGTCAACTGTTCCTACAGTAACTTAACTGTGGCTCCATAAGGATGTAGGTATGCAAGCAGGCCTAGAAAAAACCCAGGCACTCGGTTGCTGGGGACCCTCAGGAACTGAAATATTTACTCAGTATGTAGGCCTGCAGCCCAACAGTTTGAATTCTAGATTATTTAAAAATAGACTTCTGTTGTACTAAAGAAAGTGATGCCCCATGCTTTGAAACCCATCCACTCCCTGCTTTTAAATACAGCAACCTCTTTAAATATCACAGAATACTAAATTGCCCAACCCCACAATACAGGTGTTGTTTTTTGTATTTCCTTAAAAACAGTTTTATCACCTAATATTGTTCTGAAAACCTTGTATGTTTCATTACTTCAGTGTAAGTAAGGATTACAGTTTCTTTTGCTACTTATCCCAAGGAAAAAGGATTAATATTTGTTTTTGCTCTTAGGTATAGTAATTACCGAGCATAATGAAGGCTGCTCTGCTTTGGGTTTGTTGTTGTTGTTAAAAACAACAACAGCCCAAGTTGCCTTAATGTTATGCTGTGAGAAAATCATTATAAGAATCATGAAAATATTCATTTATGCAATACCCAACAGTCAGACACAAACAGAATGGGTAAGAACTGCAGTGTGTTTCCAAAAGAATTGCATTCTTCTGGTGTTGAATGTGTTTTTCAAAAAGTTATGATGGAAAGAAGAGAGAAGGATGGAAACATGCAAACAATTTATTTCTGAAAGTAGTATAGATAGGGAAATAACATAATAAACATGCCTTACACTGTGGCTCTCATTGGCACAAACCAGAAGTAGTAATGCAGGTTACCAAATGCTTCAAAAACCAATACAGTAATAAAAAGGCAGTATCAATTGTAGCCTCTACCTATGTTAATAACCACTGCCATGGTATATTTCACATCTTATCATGCATTACAGCTGAAGTTACCCTGGAGCAGGTGGATTGCTTCAGTTATGTCAGGGCCCTTTGATGAATGAAAAATGGATGACTTATAAAAGATTCATTAGGTGATGGGCAATGACTTGATCAAGTATGAAATCACTGGTAATAAAAATACGACACGGTCAGATCATTTTAAGAAGCCTACAAAACAAATGCGATGCTACCCGCTAAAAATTAGAGCGTTGCTAAATCAGATAGCAGAATCCGTACAAGGACACACAGTCACATAGGAATTGTCAAGCTGCAGAACTTGCCACTTTCTGCTCCAAAAACATAATGTTTAAAGTAGAGACTGGGGCTTCTTCTCTACTTGAGAATTTAGATGATATCAAGGGTAGCCAATGTGATCTTCTCTAGATGCTGTTGGACTGCAGCTCCCATCAGTCCTTGCCAACATGGCCACTCAAGAGAGATGATGTGAGTTGTAGTCAAACAACTTTGGAGAGCATCATGTTGGTTAAAGATAAAATTAGTTAATATGTTTCAGTAATCCAACAATATATTTTCAATGTGTTTCAGCCCCTATGGAAAAGTGCACAGTTGCAGAAAGGCCAAAATAATATGAACTAGAAAAACATAGGCCAGTAAATTTTAGAAAAAGAGTGTTTTACAAAGCAGGTGTCAATTCCAAATCAATAGTACACAGAGTGACAGAAGTCTTATTTTGGAGGTTAAGACATTAATCACATGAGTCCAGAGAGCAGGACCACACCCACTGACCCCAACCCTTTCCTAGTGTTGTCTAGGAATTTGGAAGCATGTCTGTAGTGTAGCAGCCTGAATGGACAGAGGCCACTCCTGCATGACTATCATCACAAGCTTTGAACACCTGGATGTAAGGCTGGAGCCAGCAAGTGAACAGCAGCAGCTGCCAGACTTGGACAGCAGCCCAGGGGACGAAGGGAGGTTTCTCATGGGAAGATCAAAGGAAAGGGCAGGGGGGAGTTCACAGCCCAGAGAAACACAGGACTTAGTAGACGATAGCTTGTCCGAACCAGTTTGCAAACCTCTCAGTGTGCAAGAATGCAGAAGAGGAGGGGTACAAAAAAAGGGGAAATTGACATCACAGAAGCGACAGAAGAGATTCGTTTTCACACATTGTTTCCGGAGGAAGACGAAGAGGAGGAAGAGGAACAACGCTGAGGATTTAGTTGAGTCATCATCAGGGTAGCCATAAGTCATGGGGGCTGAGAGCTCCAGACAAGTGGCATTGTTTTTCTGGAATAAAACCAACTTTTAATTGATTGTACATGTATGCGCCTTGCTGCCGTTACACAGGATAAGGGCTAGAGAAGATGTGAGAGAATGGTACTCTTTAAAATGGATTTGAAGACCATTTTCAATGTCCTCTATCTCCAGATGGCTTGAGAAAAGGTACTTTTGGGGAAATGGTTGCAGATTTGAAAATAATGCTCTGACCTGGACAATCTATGTGCCAAATTCGAAATAAGGAGCTGTGCTACCAAACACGTTATAGATAGCAGGTGAATTTCTGCAGAGCCTTGAACAAACACAAGCAAATGAAAATTGGGGCAGAGTGGAAACACCATGGTTTTAAACTACAATACTGTTTTAACTAAGAACATGGCTGCATAGTTTCATGGAGTGTTAGTTTGACACACAGCATCATTCAGATTTCAAAGGACACCAGTTCCTTAAACATATAGAATGTGACTTTGCTTATACCTGCAAACCCAAATGTAATGGTACTAAGTGCTGAATAAAGCATAGCTATAATCAGAGGCCATAGTCATTGTGTGTTTATTTACATACCACATTTTTAAAAGTTTAAGTACAATAACCAGATCACATAATAAAAATATTAGTATTAGTACAACATAAGACTAACAATTAGAAAACGAACTCATCATTTAAAATATGGTCATAGAATCATAGAATCATAGGGTTGGAAGAGACCACAAGGGCCATCGAGTCCAACCCCCTGCCAAGCAGGAAACACCATCAGAGCACTCCTGACATATGGTTGTCAAGCCTCTGCTTAAAGACCTCCAAAGAAGGAGACTCCACCACACTCCTTGGCAGCAAATTCCACTGTCGAACATGGTGAGCATAACAGTTGACCAATAGGTTAGTTGATAAAATTCAACAGTATGAGATCCCAAAGTAGGCACAGGTCATCAAATTTGTGCCTAGGAACCCCCACTTTAACTTTAATACCTAGACCCTGAAGGTCACAAAGCCCTTTCTTCAGGCAGCAGCTCCCCATTAAGGCTCCTAGGGCTGGAGGGTGGAACAAGACAGTCAAAACAGCCCTTCTCTGATGAAAAACAGAGTTTGAAAATTTTCTGTTACACTACATGGAAATTCTCTTCAAACCACAGCATTCATTTCTGAAAAGACCTTCACCTGCAATATACTTTTCTTCTCCTTCTTTCTTACAATTTCTTTCTTCCCAGCAACAATTAACAATTCCTTTCATTCAGAAGAATTGCACAATAAAGCTAACCATTCTAGGATTTGGGTACAAATTGATTCAAACATGTTTTCTTCATTTATTTCTAGACATTACGGCATGGTTCTGAGCAAGCTGTTCTCATTCATAATACAATACTCTTGCAGTGTTGCAAAATAAGAAGCCCCAGTGTGGGTAAATTAACAGAATGCTTCATCTGTTCTCAAAAATCCCTTAGGACACTATTCGGAAAGAAATAGCCTTTGCATAAGCATGCAAAAATGTACAGTTTGAACATTTGGCATAGGTGATTGTGGACTTTATTCCCACTTCTTGTAAACAACTTTGTGCTTGCTCAGAGAAAAGGAATCAATGTTCATTTGAGTTGATATGGATAAACTTTCCTTACCCAATTCCACGAAAGTTTTTCAAAATAACATTAGCAGAAAGACTACAGAGTATTAAAACAAAGACAAATCATTATCTACCAAAAGAATGAAGATGTTTTCACAGTAATCAAGATCACATTCTTTCCCCGGCTGCATACCCTCCAAGTGTCCCTAGTTTCCAGGAAAAGTCCTGGAATAACAAAAGCCCCCCTGGTTTCTGATTTGATTCCAGATTTGGTCCCTGATTCCTCTGCCAGATCCAGTACCAGCAAGCTCAGGGAGGAGGATGAGCTGGCACTTGTCCCAAGCAATGGCAGCAGTAGCAGTTGACTCTCCATGGCCACTGCTGCTGGCCTCCTCCCTTGGGCAACATGTAGTGGCTGTTGGAGAAAGGTGAGGAGGAGGAGAGGCTGCCACAAAATATATGGATATATGTGCAGACTTTGTACAATTAAAAACAACAACACACCAACTGGTTGTTTTATTTATGTGTATACTAACACATAATTTACCTCCAACTTTAACTGTATGGGCTATGTTGTGAATCTAGGAATGTTCACATCTCTTTGGACGAAACTGCATCAGCTGTTTTAGCTTTTGTCTAGAAGGCCAGAAATATTTTTATATTTGCTGTTTTTTCTTCATATCATTGGCTTTCGAGCTCTAATATTGTGTCTGGGTTTTGGCCCATGAAAAGCAAGTGTTTGCATCGAAATCTTCCTGCTACATAGATGGCCACCAAGCTGCATAAATATTTTCCATTCAGTGCCTCACAGAAACTGTAAGAAATTTGCATCTGACCTTATTTCCAAAAATACAAATGCAGCAAATTATGCACAGCTCAAAGACAAATGTCACTAGGAAGGGCAAGGCACCCTAGTAACAGGCTGACTTTGCCTCGGTTTCACAATCATATTTTCAACCTACCCTCAAAACAGCTCCTGGGGTTATGAAGTGGTAGCAAGCTATAGCTATGCTGGAGCAGGCATAATTCAGCAGAACACCAGTGTTGATTAACTGAGGCAAGCAGATTGCCCAGACTATCTTCTATGTAGTATCACAAAATATGTTAGCTGATACAAAAAAATTGCAGTGTGCTATTTATTACTGGGGTTCACTCCTGAAAAAATTCAACTCTTGCTGCACATCAAGTCTTGGTTTTTCTCTTGCACACAAGCCACCCACTCCCATATTATGGCTCTCTCTTCATTTCCTCAGTCACCATTCACCTTAAACTCTCTTGATTCCTCCCTCTGGCTTCAGTTTATCCTCCATTGCTTCATTCTCCCCATTTCTCCACGTGCCCCAAATTGCCTCAGTGTACCATATTCTCACTCTCTTTTTTTCTCTTCATCCCCTTATCATCTCAGCCCCATAGTTTCTTGCTCCTTTCTGTGGCCTCAGCTCCTGGCAAAATCATCTCAGCCCTATATTCTCCCCTCCTCCATTTCACCTAACTCCCCCAAATGGCAGGACTTACCCAACATTGTCTCCACCCCCATTCTCATCCCGCTTTTTTCTTACTTAACAGTCATTAATGCTTGTTCTGTCACTGATGCCCTCCTACTTGTCATCATGCTATAGTTTGCAGGGCTTATGCCATCTATTGGTGGCCAAGTGAACTACAGCATGAAAAAAGAAGAAGAAGAGTTTGGATTTGATATCCCGCTTTATCACTACCCTAGGGAGTCTCAAAGCGACTAACATTCTCCTTTCCCTTCCTCCCCCACAACAAACACTCTGTGAGGTGAGTGCAGCTGAGAGACTTCAGAGAAGTGTGACTGGCCCAAGGTCACTCAGCAGCTGCATGTGGAGGAGCGGAGACGCGAACCCGGTTCCCCGGATTACGAGTCTATCACTCTTAACCACTACACCACACTGGCGTTTATGATATAGAGGGATGGACACACACACACACACACACACACACAAACAAACAGTATTTTGAAGTTACTACCACCACTAGAAGGGGAGGATAAACCCAATGAAAGCTCCAGCTGGTGTGGAGGTACAGAGCTGTGGAAAAGTAAGCAAAATGAGGAGTGAAAATGGAAAGGGGGGGGGGGATACATATATATTTTTTAAGACAAACCCCTCCCCCTGCATTTTGTGATGCAGTACCCAGACACTGAACATTACTACTTGGATGGGTCCTGTCACAAAGCACATTAATCTGGTAGTGAATGATAAAGACTTAACTTAGGCCAGCTGCCCCCCCCCCATTATCACAATGGATTACAAACACATGTCTAATGCTTACCATTTGGAAAGCAGGAAGGTACTCCTTTACTCAGTCTGGGTGTTCCTTTCCCAACCATATTTCCAGCATTATCCCAAACAGATGCTTAAGTGTAAAGTGTATACGTTACTATATAACTAAAACATCAACTGCTAAATGGTTCTACCAACACACTTTATGTGACCCCAGTGCACCTAGTTAAACCTTCCTCCTTTCAAGGAATTAAAAATGTTAAATCCACACAGACACCTAATTCAAATTTCTCATCTGGAGTGAACACCAGGCAACAGCATTCTTCAGCAAGCCATTATATGCAGGTGGCAGCATAACCAGCATCAGAGACTGATTCCGAAAACCTATTTCATAACTATGCAGATTTTATGTATAACATGAAAAGCATGCATCCCTGCAGAACAAGCAATGTGAATAAACGCAAACCATTTTACAAAAGGCCTTAGCGTATGATTCACTGTTTGCCTTATCTTTGAAAATTATTTGTCTTGACCTCAACATTATCTGGATTAGAATCTGAACTTCCTTTGATGTTCAAACTAACTTAGGAAGGCATGAAATATTTCTCATCCAACATAGGATATAGATACTTAAAAGCTCAAGAAAAGAAAAGAAGATAAGCGGCCACGATTACATAATATAATCACACTGGATCATGGTGATGCATTACATTAAAGGGTTTCCAGAAGATTTAAATTCTTCTGAAACTGAGACATTGTCAAAAAAACACGAAGAGGCAAAAAATAAAAAATAAATTATCTGGGGAAGAGTCGGACACTCCAAACTGAAAGTAGGCAAGTGCAGCAATAAATCATGAAGCCTACACAACTGACACAGTGACTTGAACAGGGAAAATGAATTGCTGTGTCCTGAGTGCAAAACATAATAAACTGAGATGCCAAGAATTTGTCATATCTGCCAGTAATAATTTGGAGCTGAAATATAATCAGAAGCAATGTACATCACCAATAACATGAAGCTAACCAAACAAATCATATAGATGAATAATACTGCTATTTGAAAGTAAAAAAAAGTCTTGAACTCCTGGCTTTAAGATGGGTTTGGACAACAACTGTAAATGTCATGCTCTTATAATTTGACAGCCAATGGGCTACACATTGTCAAATGTTTTCTTTCTCAGATATCAAACCCTCAGCTTCAGGGAGTTAAAAAGAAACGGTTTCATGAAATATAATTTCCAAAGTGCATATTGTGGACGCTCACAAGGCATCTAATTATGGCACCAAACAACAGACTTCAACTGATTTATTTAACAAAAATTATACCACATTTCGACAGAAATCCTTTAAGCAGCTTACCAGAAAACCCCCACAACAACTTAAAACATTTGTTAAAAAACTGGAGCAAACATTAATGTCAGTTCTGCTGTAACGGTACCAGCACCATGGTAATAAAGTGCAGTGCATTATTTATTCATTCAGAAGAATTGTTTAAACTGCTTAATTTTAAAAAAAAAAATCCATGCAGTTTCCACAAAATACCTGTCAATAACACACACACAAAATAGGTATACATAACTGACTTATGTATCTGGACAGGGTTGCTGAAATAAGAGCAGTGTTTGTTTGTTTGTTTTAAAAAAGTGAGACAGAGCAATCCAAATCGCCATTACTGAAGGTCTGGGTTGGATTAGGTGGAGGTGCCCCTCTGACCAGCTCGCCACCTCAGCTAGTCCTTTAAATAAACCAGTACAAAGCTACTGATGAAACCTTTAACTCTGCCGAGTACTGAATCAGCAGCCACTGCAGATCTCTGAGCACAGGTGTAATATGATGACTGGGTCACATTCCTGTCAGCAATTGCTCTGCAGCATTCTGCACAAACTGCTGTTTCCAGATCAACAGAAAGGCAAATGCGTTGTGGCAGTCTAATCTTACAAGTTACAAGTGGCTGGACTACTTGCCATCCATGCCCAGAAATGGTCACAGATGCCATACTAGATGGAGCTGGTAAAAGGTATTCCTTGCCGCAAAGGTCTCCAGCCTTTGCTTTCATGGAGCTGTCCAGGGTACCAATGAAGTCTTGTAGCTGTAGGGCAGGGGTCAGCAACCTTTTTCAGCCATGGGCTGTTCCACTGTCCCTCAGAGCATGTGGTGGGCCAGACTACATTTTTTGGGGGGAGGGGGAATGAACAATTCCTATGCCCCATAAATAACCCAGAGATGCATTTTAAATAAAAGCACACATTCTAATAATGGAAAAACACACTGATTCCCGGACCATCCGCAGGCTGGATCGAGAAGGCGATTGGGCTGCATCTGGCCCATGGGCCTTAGGTTGCCTACCCCTGCTGTAGGCCATTGCTCAAAACAAAATACCTTCAAGCAAGTTCTGCATGCAAGTGCAGCTACTATTGAGATCTGTATTACACCACTACTTAGGGAAATGTCACTGATTTTGCTTGTGAAACATATGTGATTAAGTCTACTGGAGGATACTAATAATAGGCAGGCAATGCACAATGGTGTTTGAATGTACTCGCAAAAACAGCACACTTCATTTTGTGGGCAAATGCTGCAAACAAGTGCTGTTGACATACAGCAAGGTGGAAACATCCATAGAAATAAGGGTTTCACACCTAGTCTTGCACTCCGGTGGTTCTGCCATGCATAATAAATAGCATGGAGAAACTCAGCTAAATCCTCTGATTTTCCTCCAGGATTTTTCTACTCTTGTTTTTAAAATGGAATAGATATAGTATCCTATGTGTTTTGGGTTTAAAAAAAAATAATAATTCCCAACTTTTCTAACAGTGCTGTGCATGACGTAATTCACTACAGCAGCTTCAGTTTCTCCTGTTCACTTATGTCTTCCCCTCCCCACTTTACTGATGTGTCCATACAAACAGGGTTGTATAATGATGCAGGTACACTTCAGTTGTTGTTGTTGTTTAGTCATTTAGTCATGTCTGACTCTTTGTGACCCCATGGACCAGAGCATGCCAGGCACTCCTGTCTTCCACTGCCTCCCGCAGTTTGGTCATACTCATGTTAGCAGCACACTTCAGTAAAGGACCACAAAAAAGAGATATTGGGTTCCATCCAACATTCTGTCTGTTTGCATAATGAATCTTGCATTAGGAAATGCATGGCTTTTAACGTTGTGCAACAAAGGAATTCCATGCAACAGCTGTGCTCCTGAAAATATTGTGCAACAAAATTCCAAGCAATCTGCTTATGCGTTCTCTTACATAACAATGTTTCATTGTTGCAAAATATTTCACCAGTGGAACAAGCATATGGATAAGTTACTTTAACTTAGTGCTTGCACTGAATACATCCACTGATACAGTTATCATATCGCAAGTCTTCCTATTCCACATCTTGAGGCATCAAAGCTTTAAATTGGATCTCTGCAATACATGCCTCCAAATATGAAAATTCAATGGGGAAACTGGTAGATGATAGCCAAACTGGACCACAACAAGCCCATAAAAAATAACATCAACATTTGGCAGTAGGTAACAGATTTAAATATTCATGTTTCAAGGGGCATGGTTATACCTAAGCTGAATCATCAGCATGCTACAAGTGCCTCTGACATTTACTCTGTTTTCACTCCTATACTTGTAGGTCATTATGAAATTAAGTAGTTGTGGACTCACTTTCTTTGACAGGCAGATACACTTAGCAGATTTGGGAGAAGGTTAACTCTGTACCATATTTACTGATGACATTCGGAAGAACAGCTGTTTTGTTTTGTTCTGGGCTTTGTTTTTCTAAGTATTACAGTAATAATGACACAGTACATCTAAAATTAGTGACCCTAGCCACAGGGCTTAAGCCAAATTACATATTATTTTTCCTCCAACACTGTAATTCCATTTCTAGCACTGTCAGTGAGAAATGAAGAATCATAAGCAAGGTTACTCTTTAAGTTCCCAGTTCTCTGGAGTTGCTATTAATATGATTAGCTTTAAACACAGGTCTCCTGCCAGCCAAACAGTAGGCAAGAAAAATACATCAATTGCTATGTGCTCGTTCAGGAAAAAAAATGTGCATGTTCCCACTTGCAAAATATCAAACCTCAAGCAATGCTATTAACTTTTTTGGATTCATTTAATTTGTTTGATAGATTAGGAATCCCCAAATAGAATTTCCTTTAAAAACATTTTGGATGAGGCAAAAATGAAGAAGTTGTTGCCCTGCATTCCAATTATTTGAAGAGGTCACTAAGAAGAGACACAGCGGGTGCCTTCTGTGCCAACTTTTAAATGCCTGCTTTAAACTATTCTGTTCTTCCAGGCCATGCAGGCTATTAGGAATACCTGTACATCCCTCACAATGGTTCATTGGCATTTGTTTTAAAAGGCCTTTTTAGGCTTTTTACTTTTTATGATTTTGTTGTTTGGTTTTATTTTTTATTTTTATATTGTTGCAAACCACAGTGATATATCTTTATGATGCAGCAATATATAAATATTCTTATAAAAAAATAAAAAAATATGGTAGCTGGTTCCAGTTTGGGGTGGCATACAACAGTATTTTAAAAAGCAGTCACTTAAGGAAGCAGCTCATTTGGCATAAAAACAAAGCCCTCTGTGTTCCGATACACTTGCGGCAATGCATCCATCTGTAATGATGCAAGGAATCCTTGGGTATGTCCCTTGGATCAAACGGTACACCCTGAGCAAGAAATCAAAATGGCTTGGAGTGGTCCTGGTAGGAAGACAATCATATATTTTTTTTTAAGCATTCCCCACTAAGGGGTTCCAATAGGGAAGCCCAATGGAAATTTCCTTGTGGCCGAAGGAAACGTATGTGGCATTTTTATGCTGAGGATTGGCCAAATGGTGGAGAGCTGGGGCCTCCTTTTTCCCACCACCACCTCCTATCTCCTATCACAATGACATGCTATTAGCTAGTAAAGAAATATTATCCAGCCACAAAGGCCTTGGAAATATTTTCAGCTCCAAATATGCACAGCAATCAGGGAAAACAAAACAAAACGGCCATACAATAGAGATGAACAATGTAGGTCTACTGTAGTCATTTTAGACTTCCATAGGAAAACTAATGAGCAGCTGTTCCAGCCCAGAGACTTCAATCAAGGCCCCAGAACGTTCCTGCCAAACATATTGAACTCCAAACTCGCAATGCTGACTGAAAAGTGATTATTTAAATCAGTCAACAACAGATGTCAGAAGGGAGAAAGTGGTGGAAATTATCTAAAGGCAGGGCTGGCCCAAGGAATTTTGCTACCTGAGGCAAAGGACAAGACTGCATCCTTCTCCAATTCTATGTAGAGAAACTAGTTGGATTAGCAGGTGAATCTAACTTCGACACTGCTGGTGGGACAGCATCCTCCACCATAACAGAGGACAAAAAAATAGCATAAGGCATTCTATGAGTGACACAAACAGCTCTGCCTTCTAATACCTTACCACTGCTCCCCTGCCTAATATCTAAGGCAGTGGCCTCACACTGTCTAAAGGTAAAGGTACCCCTGCCCGTACGGGCCAGTCTTGACAGACTCTAGGGTTGTGCGCTCATCTCACTCTAGAGGCCGGGAGCCAGCGCTGTCCGCAGACACTTCCGGGTCACGTGGCCAGCGTGACGAAACTGCTCCGGCGAACCGGCACCAGAGCAGCACACAGAACGCCGTTTACCTTCCCGCTAGAAAGCGGTACCTATTTATCTACTTGCACTTAATTGTGCTTTTGAACTGCTAGGTGGGCAGGAGCTGGGACCGAATGATGGGATCTCACCCCGCCGCGGGGATTTGAACCGCTGACCATGAGATCGGCAAGTCCTACGCGCTGAGGTTTTACCCACAGCGCCACCCGCGTCCCTACACTGTCTTAAAGGAGCAAGCAAAAAAGCAAAATTCCACCTGGTCTCAGATGGTATGATCTAGAAAAGGCTGCCATATTTTATCTATGCACATTTAATTCCACCATAAAAGACAGATTGAAAATTGCCAGTGCAGTGAAGGTGCCATCTGAAAAACTGAATAACAAACTGAGTTTTCAAGAACCATCTCTTACATTAGTTATTTCTCTACTGTTGTTGTTGTTGTTTAGACCTTTAGTCGTGTCCGACTCTTCATGACCCCATGGACCAGAGCACGCCACGCACTCCTGTCTTCCACTTCCTCCCACAGTTTGGTCAAACACATGCTGGTAGACGAGAACACTGTCCAACCACCTCATCCTCTGTCATCCCCTTGTCCTTGTGCCCTCAATCTTCCCAACATCAGGGTCTTTTCCAGGGAGTCTTCTCTTCTCATGAGGTGGCCAAAGTATTGGAGCCTCAACTTCAGGATCTGTCCTTCCAGTGAGCACTCAGGGCTGATTTCCTTCAGAATGGATAGGTTTGATCTTCTTGCAGTCCATGGGACTCTCAAGAGTCTCCTCCAGCACCATAATTCAAAAGCATGAATTCTTCGGCGATCAGCCTTCTTTATAGTCCAGCTTTCACTTCCATACATCACTACTGGGAAAACCATAGCTTTAACTAAAGGGACCTTTGTTGGCAAGGTGATGTCTTTGCTTTTAAAGATGCTGTCTAGGTTTCTCATTGCTTTTCTCCGAAGAAGCAGGCGTCTTTTAATTTCGTGACTGCTGACACCATCTGCAGTGATCATGGAGCCCAAGAAAGTAAAATCTCTCACTGCCTCCATTTCTTCCCCTTCTCTTTGCCAGGAGGTGATAGGACCAGTGGCCATGATCTAAGTTTTTTTTGGTGTTGAGCTTCAGACCATATTTTGTGCTCTCCTCTTTCACCCTCATTAAAAGGTTCTTTAATTCCTCCTCACTTTCTGCCATCAAGGTTGTGTCATCTGCATATCTGAGGTTGTTGATATTTCTTCCTGCAATCTTAATTTTGGCTTGGGATTCATCCAGCTCACTACTTCCACCTAAAAAAATGTGGAAGGCAATGTGTCCAAGCCATTCAGAAGAAATCAGCACTAGGCTTCCCAGGATTCGATCATCTCTAAGATAAAGAATGATGATTGCTCTGTTCCTAAACTGCAGAAGCTTTTCCATCCCATGTGTTGTATTACATGCAAATGTGAAGTCTGTTTTAAAAGTAAAAATGCATTAATTGTATCATACAGCAGCTTTGAGCTAGGAGAAATTGAGCATTTATCCCCAATGGCTTAAAGTTTTCCTAGTTCTTAAAATAGCCCTGTGAAGAATGATTTTAAAAGCAACTCAATTGAAGTGGCTGCGCTCCCCCCACCTCTTCACTGTGAAATCTTAGAAACCTAATGGCTAATGAAACATCCCTAAGAATGTAATGAATATCCATAGTTTTCACTTGAAGTAGTGAATTGCAGCTGTGAATAACAAACATAGCGATAGGTTTTCCCCAAAGTTATTGTTCCTTTCTGGTGAGACGGGGTGGGAGAATGACTCCCTTCTGTTAGTTGTTCCACAATCAAGCTCAAGTGTTGCGTTCAGCAACATGTATTCTGCTCAGCTTTATATACAATAGGAAGGGGGAAAGGGCTACAAAAGTGTGCCTGTGCAGGGCATTAGCCTGTAAAGTAGGCATAGCCAATATTGTGCCCTCCAGATGTTTTGGACTACAAATGTCATTGGCCTGAGCTAGCATGGCCCATGATGGAGGATAATGGGTGTTGTAGTCCAAAACATCTGGAAGGCACTACATTGGCTACCCCCACTGTAAAATCAGGGCTAGCCTTGTAAAGTGTCTGCACCTATATAAAAGTTGGGAAACAATGATTCAAACTAACAGTTGAGTAAAGACATTGCAACTTCCTGCCCATGAAACAATGGTGGAATTGCTGTGTGGGTAAATGTAACAGACACAGAGTGGTAATTTTTGGGAAAGTGGAAATACGTATAAAAATACTAAGGAAGGTTTTGACCATGCCTGTGCATCACCACATGATGGATCAGAGGCAAAATATGAAGCTCTGAGTGGTTCAGTAACAGAAATGATTGGGGTGGGGGAGGAAAAACACCCCAGTCTGAAATAATTGATAGATGTTGCTGAGATAGTGAGCAGAGGGAGAATGATTTTCTTTTTTTAAGCAGATGAGTAATTAAAATTTCCTCATGCTCAATCTCTAATCCTTCCTATCCTTCCTAGATGGCTCTCCCTTGTAACTTATAAATGGATCAGAATACAGCTCTGTTGCTTATGTGCTCTGTAAAGTGTTTCATTTTAATGGGGTCCCAAGTGACATATAACAGTAACAGTAACTTTAATTAGTCATCAAGTTGAATTATCATCAGAACCCATTTTTTTATATTTGAAACAATCATTTCTTCTTGTTCTAATGCAAATGTAAATTTAGAATCTATTCTCAGAATTCTACTTGTACCCTGAAGGTCAGCAACATACATATTTTGAAAGCATCCAGGCCAAGAATATTAGTAACACCACCCGTTATTACGATATTAGAGCCCAGAGATAAGAGACCTTTATATTACTATACGCTTATTTATATTACATTTTATTATGCTTGGAGAATGATCTCTACTGCTTTGCACTATCCAGGGCAATAAATAGCTGCCAAGTTTGATTAATGAATGAAGCAAAGCTAAAGCACTTAATCAATCTCCAAGCTTTTTTTTTATTGCTACTCTTTTGCAGGAGAGATTATTCCTATTACTCAACAAACCAAAATGTTGCAAAAGAGAGCTAATAGGGAGCTACTGTTTTCTCACCACAGAGAGACTGAAAATTCTGCGTACCTAATTCTTTGTTAGCTTCCGGCTAACATTCCATCAGGGTATGGTGGGGATTTAAGGAAGAATCCAAAGTGAATGGCATGCATGTATAAAAAAGGATTTGCAGACATCTGAGGTCTCAGTCCCAGAATTATCCATGTAAAAAATGTGCATGTGATTTCAAACCACAAGATAATTACCTGATTTGCATGTATAATCAAAAGCTAGGCCCAGTTAGCATGGCTGTAAGCAGCTGATCTGGCAAGATGCTTAAAGCCCTTATCTTATATCAACAAAAAGCTCTGCAGAAACAGAGATTGGGCTCATTCATCAGGATATATACTTTTCCTTTAAATGCAGTAATAAAATTTGCACACAAAATGGGATGCCCTTTAATCAATGTTAAGCTGGTTTGTCAATAAACGTATTCTCACCCTTAAACAATAGCAGCAGAGCACAGGTAATGAGAAAAGAGATAATAGAGCTCTGCAGGTTTTGGTTAATGAAAACCACTGCTTACATGATGAATAAGGTACTTAAGCATCCAACTCTAAAGAATCTTAAACAAACAACTTGTCTGCATCATCTGTCATGGGTGCATTGCCTGGCTCCCCTGCACCCCCCCCAAATCAACTGGACAGCATTTGCAACTTCTTTACCATGTGGCACATAACATATTTTATTTAACAGCATTAAAGTACCATAAATCTGTATAAACAGGAGCTAGGAACTGACTGTAAAATGAAGAGTTGCTTTCCTCCCTTATATCATTAAAAGGAATAATTGAGAATTTATAGCAAAAGGATACTAAAAAGACTAGTAGCTCATAAAAAGGGAAGAACTAACTTCAGGCAGACATTATAGGGACCATCTCCATAAATAAGTATGCACTATAGTCATTCTATTAGAAACCATCTGTGTATCAAAGAGTAAACAGACCTCTTAAGCCTATTGGAGGCAATGAAATGGAAGCCTGTCTTCTAGACATTGCGTCCCTAGGGAAACTGGGACCTTCCATAGCAACACTGACAGTAATGCTACGAGCACATCTGAAACACATCCATCATCTCTAGTTAAATGAGACCAAGACGGGATTGCGGGGGATAGTGGTGGGGTGAGAACATTCTCTCAAAGTAGATAGCATGAATGCCTGGGATGGGTTGGCCCAATCTATTGGGCTTTTATATTGTAAACCACTCTGTGATCCTCAGATGAAGGGTGGCTTAGGAAAATAATAAAGAATAAGAGTAAGAATAATGCTTACAAGTGAAAATGGTTTGGTCAGTGATGAAAGTAAATGGTCCTTTGGTTTCTCATCCCAGAATGAGCTCTGATAGTAAGGGATTTTTGCCTTGAAGAATACAGCAGCACCACACAACTCAATGGCAACTGATTCATTGTACACTTCACTAGTTGGCAACTTAATTGACCAATGGCTAACTTTACAGCACCCGGGATAAGTTCCATTTCTTCCTCTCTTCCTCTTCTTGAGGCTAGGACCCAAACCAATGGATTCAAGATACAGTCATACCTTGGTTTTTGAACAAAATGCATGCCAGAAGTCTGTTTGACTTCCAAAATGTTTGGAAACCAAGGCGCAGCTTCCGATTGGCTTCCAATTGCGCAGGCATGCCAGAAACAATAGCGGACGCCGCACTGGACATTCGGCTTCCAAGAAAACATTCAAAAATCGGAACACTTACTTCCAGGTTTCGATCATTCGAGAGCCAAAACTTACGAGTATCAAGGCATTCAACAACCAAGGTATGACTGTACAAGAAAAGAGATTCTAACTAAACATCAGGAAGAATTTTCTGACAGTAGGAGCTGTTCGACAGTGGAACAGACTACCATGAGAGATGGCAGATTCTTCTTCCTTGGAGGTTTTCGAGGAGAGGTTGGATTGCCATCTGTCATGTATGATATAGTTGTGATTCCTGCATTTTAAAAGGTTAGGTTAGATGATGCTCTAGGTCTCTTCCAAGTCTACCATTCTATGATACTATAATCTGTTGCTGCTGTCAGCACACTCATAATTGGCCCCCAGGCTATAGTGCAGATTATTTTCTTTTTGAGGGGGGAGAAAATAACCTGCAATAAACGTTTGTGAAGCACAGTCTTGAAGAGATTTTGCAATTTGATTGCCATGGGCTTTAAAGGTAACTTATTTCTTGTGGTATCTACAACAGTAACTTGCAACTGTAAGCACAACTAGGCTTCATTTTTTTAATAACCAAAAATCATTCACTGTGGCTGCTGGACCACTATACTTGAGGTAACCTCCCCCCCCCCCCAATACTTGGGGTAACCTGCATTCTTTCAGAATTAATTTCTTTAGTTTGCACAAAATGTGGGTTTAAGTGGTTATTGAGATCCTGGGTTACCGGCATTTATTTAGCTCAGAACTTTTTGCTATGAGGTTCTATGCAGTGATCTTGCTCCACACACTACCTATTTAGGAAAATCAGATTTAGGCTATGAACAGTTTTTGTCATTGTTGCCACTAGATTTGTTGTTGTTCTTGTTTTGATACATGTGTGTGTTTAGTTAACTACTATGTTTTTAAAATAGAGTGGTTGGTGGTTAATGTATACTATGTTATCATTCTGCAAGTTGTTGTTGGTTTTTTTGCATGAAGCATGGTGAACCTTTATGCTAAATATCCATACTATGTATATAATGTTTCCAGCATACCTGGCTCGTCATTAACAAGCTATTGCACTGCAGCAGTTGGAACTTTTTTTTTTACCATGCCAAGGAAATGCAAACAAAAGACCACATAGATATTTGCATTAATCATAATGAGTCAAAGACAAAAAACTGTGGGAAGCCCATCTAGATAAGAGAATGCTCCTCTATGAAGTGAATGATTTCATGGCCCATCATCACATAGTGAATTTACGTGCCACATATAAACAAGAAGGAAATATCTGAAGGCTCAAGGGAACTCCCAAATTTGCAACCCTTCCCCACAAATGACCAAGTGAGAACAGAGAACATTCAGGGCCCACAGAATGACTTGTTGTTGGGGGATGTAGGGAAGAGGGCTAATGGAAAAGAGTTTCCCTAAAGAAGGCATGGATGCCAAGCTGGCACCATGAACATCAGCATGCCACTCTGCAACATTTGTTAATACACTTTGTTTTTGCTTCCCGTGTCTATAAATTCTCCTGAGTTAACTTTGCAGGAGGTACAAGTGTTCTCTTATTTGTTGGAAATACCATTATTACCCTCAGGGGGTTTTGTTGTTGATGATGCACAGGTTATCTAACATAAGAGCAATCCAGCCGAGGTGCACAGACTTTATTCATTACAGCAGCACTTGCACAGGTACTCTGCATGAGACTCCTTGAAATGAATGGCAGTTGCACACCAGCAGCGCTGGGTGAATTGCCCCTGTAAACACGTATTTAGAAATGCTGCTGCTTTAAAAATAAATAAATGCTGGTATTGACGACTGAAAGTAATAAACAAGTTCTACCCCTGCACAATGTCCCCTTCATCACAAAAACAAACAAGCCAATAAACACACAGACATCTTCACTCAATTCCCTGGTGCTCTTCTTGTATGGAAGCTACTTATGTGTCCAGATGGTATCTAAAAGAGTTGGATCTGCATTCTGAGCGACTGTCAGCTGTATCTTGTTGTGCTTTCACATATCAGTGCTCTGAATCCTTCAATAATTTGCCTCGGAGCGATTCATATTTTATAAGCATTAGAGGTCCAAAGCCGAGTGTCTTAGGCCAAGGAGATTTTGCAGATTTCTCCTGCCATTCCTATATTGTCTTTTAATATTAATTTAAATCACTAGCAATCCTGACACCTGTCATGGAGAACAAGCCTCTCAACCTGGAAAGGTATCGTGAATTTGTAAATGACACATGCTGACTGGAGAAGAAAATGCAATTCATCTCTCCCTCTCTCTTTTAAATAAAATAAAATGTATAATACTAATAGTATGAGAAAAGAACTCTGAGCTTTGCCTCTATTATGAGTGTGAGGTTTAAGTATTTGCGACAGAATATCTTTGCACTAACTATAGTTAAAAATAGCTGCAGAGAAAGAGGATCGGATTAGAAGGGCAAAGTTTGCTGAGAACATACTGGAAGAAAATTCAAAGTCTCATTTGACTTGGATGCCTGATCACTGCAAATTTTAAGGATTACCATTGGATTTCTGAGAAGGGGTCTGCGATATGGACCAGGGAGGGTCAAAGGGCACCAAATGGCTGCCTTTGAAGGTCCCTTAATAGTCAGTGTCCAAGCATGCCAGCTACAAATCACCTGTGAATAGGAACTGTTTGACAGAGCTACTGGGGTGTGTGTAGGACAACTTGTGGTGCACTGCAAGCAAAATAAAAACCAAGAGTTATTATAATATTCTACTCAATATGAAAAAGTAATGGCACTAGGAAACAGGCTTTCATCTGTAAACCTAATGTCAGAAAGCACGCTAGAATGCTGCTAGTGGTATGTAATTTCAAATGCATATGCTGCTAACAGGGTGCTTCAGGAAACAGAACCATGTGCATGTAAGGTCACGACACTGCTAAGAACTAGAAGTTGGCATGAAGATAATGTTGCTGCTATTGTAGTCAGGCAGCATTTGCAAGGTAGTCAAAGCAGTACAGTGGTACCTTGGTTTAAAAACAGCTTAGTTTAGGAACAACTTGGATTAAGAACGCTGCAAACCTGGAAGTAGGTGTTTTGGTTTGTGAACTTTGCCTTGGAAGCAGAACATGTTCTGCTTCCTGTTGAGTGTGTTCCATTTGTAAACTGAGTCCCCTGCTGCTATGGGAAAGCATACCTTGGTTTAAGAATGCTTTGGTTTAAGAACGAACTTCCGGAACGGATTAAGTTCTACTCTAGCTCTGAGCATTATTTATTTTGCAATCCTCAGTATATAGGAAATGATGGGTCTCGTCAACCTGGGAAGGTAGTCCAGCAATGAAAACTCTGATCCTAAACCTCTGCTGCCTTGTAGAGCATCTTTGGGAGAATAACTCTACACAAATCTGGAATTGAGTCCGTAAGATGGTTGGGTGGCATCTTATGCTTCCAGCAGCTCCAGCAGCCAAGCTGGTGCCAAACATATTGCTCTGCTTTTCTTTGAACCACATAAGTGAGGCTAGGGTGGAGCTTGTCATCTGGGAAGCCCAGGACCTTCATACATGCAGCCCAGGCTTGAGTCCTGGGGAGGTCACTTTGGTGCTGCTAACATAGCAGTTTAACATCACCCCCGAAGGTGCACTCCATTGTCTCTTGAGACAGATGGATGCCAACAATGTATTAGTATGTAAGTCAACTAATAAAGTCATTTAAAATGGTTAACTAATTAGAAAACATTTTGGGTATTTTTAAATTATTATTTTAAGGCATGCAATTAAGAATGCAGGAGTTTGTCTGCTCAACATGCTTTAAAGATATCTAGGATGGGAACACAGTTAACCCTACAGAAGGGAGAAAACCCCCACTGATCTGCAGCAGCACATGCACAAGTAGAGAATAGTATATTTATTTATATGCCGCTCATCTGACTGGGTTGCCCCAGCCACTCTGGGTGTCTCTCAACAAAATTTTACAAACATTTTTGCCTGTTTTACACTGGCTGGGATACTGCAGGAAGTGGTTGTAATTCTTTTATTCTTCCATAGCCTAATAAATACAGATCTGCACCAATTTAAAGCACATCAAACACTCATTTAAAGAACACGATTTACCCAAATCCTGGAAACTTTTCCCCCTCACAGAGCTACAGTTCCATTAGCCTTAACAAATCACAGTTCCCAGGAGTCCTTAAGGGACAGTCATGTGTTTTAAATGTGTCTTGGAGGTGCTTTGAAAATATAGAGTGACCCACACACAAAATACTGTATATCCCAGGGTGGGGATGGGACATTGGGAACAATTGCCAGGATCTCTTACCAACTGTTTGTATCTCCCATTTTGCCTCAGAATTGTATCCAAAGAAATTTATGGGCAGATGTTTAAACTTAAACAGCACGTTTACTATTAAGTAAATAAAATAGATCACCTTGGTTCTTGAGCAGCAGGTGTTATACTTTCAAACAATATCAGGGGAAGCTATAAATCTAGCCATCAAATTGCGGATACCTCCACTTCTTTTTCAAGTATTATACCATTGAATCCATTTTATTTAGATGAATTGATCACATAGCATTTCCCCAAAGCCTCTGCTTTAGTTTCCCAGTGAAAAACCAACATAGATGGACCCAGAGATCATTTGCTTAACAATGTTGTTCATGGATTTATTTCCCATGGGCACTCTCCAGGTGAGTTTTAAATCTTTCTACTGTTTTGATCATTGGCCTTCCTGGATACTTTAAAAACTCATAGATGTCTTCCCCAGCTGTGACACATTTTATCAGTAAATAAGCTGAACAGGCTTTGAAAAGAAGAAGTGAAGGTAGGTTGAAATTGCAAAATAAAATATTCACTTCAAAGCCCCAAACCATTTTCTAACACGGCAAAGGTTTGGCCAGAAAAGATAAGCAATATTTCCATTCCATGAAACAATTGTTCCCTGGAATTGTTTTAAATCCATAGAGCTTTAGGGAAGGGGATAACAGGAATAAGGAAAAAGGTCTCTTCTCAGTTAATATTACTATTTATCTGTGTCTAAGAAACAGTCATAAAATGATTCCAGGTTCCACCAATATAAGTCATTGCAGCTCTCAAAAGATGGCTGAAATCAAAAATTTGTATCTTGCTAACTGCGTATAATGTAAATTGACAATGAAATAAAGTATGATGTGAATGAAATTTATATATTCTGCATCCTGTTTAGAAACTATTCTTATTATGGAAAGCTTTGAGTCTTCATTCTTTAAGAAGTCTCCCATAGTACTCTGCAATCTAAACACACTGTGCTTGTATAAGAAACAGCCTTAGATGAAGCGAAAAAAAGACAACTGAAATCTTTTAGAAGGAAAAATGAAGTTAAAAACTGTTCAAAGTGGACTTTAATTTTTCTTTGATAGCAATAAAGAGAGCTTATGGGGTAAGATGCAAGGGCATAATGATTTTTGAACTGTACTGTTGCTCGGGGATTTGTGTGTATAATTCATTTTATGCAGGGATTAGCACTTACTACTACATGCTTTCTCATTGTACTCAATAGGCAATTCATATAGCTCCTGCAGGTCACCACTTTCCTAAACTATTTCATTGCAGCTGACAAAAAGCCAGACCCACCTACTCAGCAGAAATGGTTGTAGTTATTTTCAGTGGCCTGATTCACACTTAACACTGTGGCAAATTATGGCTTAGCACAAGCAAGCTCCTCTCCTGTTCCTGCCACACTACTGGAAGCTACAAATGGCCAGATCCAACCATTTCGGGTCCCATGCTGGTTTCATGTGTGTCATGTGTGTCCAAAACCAGCTCTGGGGTGTGTCACTTCCGGGGGAAACCCACCTTTATTTAAAAAGAAAAAGTACTTGTGAGGTAGTCCAGGGCTGCCTTTCTATTTCTTTACCATTTCCCAGCTGCTTAGAGCAAGTAATACCCCTTCTGGCTGTTTTGAAATGCTCTCAGAAAGCAACTGTGCACCACAATGTGTAGTCCTTTCCTGGGGGAATTGTACAAAGAAAAAGATGGCTGCCCTGTGTACTTTTTAAATCAGTTATTATATAGCTGCCTTCTTGTGTGATGCCATGCCATATCAGCAGCCATTTTTGAGACTGGCATCCATGGCACTTCCTCAAATGTGTCCACTGGGACACAAAAGCTGGTAACTCCTGAAAATCAACTGACATTCCAGAATGATATTAATATGAATTGTTCTGGCCCTTTGCTTGTTTCCAGTTGTGGCACCAGACTCTGATTAAGCATATGGTGCATGAAAAACACTACCCATTGTTAATTTCTGTCATGTATCTGTGGTTTTTCCCATTAATAGCTGACAGAGAAATGTATTATTTGCTGAGATAATAACAGATGATCGTGAAAGTATTTCATGTGCAGAACATTGAAAGCAATTGACATTTATTCTACAGATAATCAACATAGACCAAAGTTTAAATGATTGCATTTGTTGTGAAATAGTATTATATGGATAATTGTTCAGTCTGCCAGAATTGTTTCTTGCACTTTAAAACACTGATTGGCTTTGGCATACTAGGGCAAGCATTTATGAGCCCTGAACTGAATTGTTCATGCATTAGGAGTACAAATCTGTGGGCAGAAAACTGCAGAACAGCTTCTCTGCTAGAATCCAATGTGGAAGTTGAATGCTGTCTATGTATACCTCTAAATGCTAGTTATTTGCAGAAGGTCTAGTGGCGATTGTGCACCGGTTTGGGACAACCCAGTGGTTTAGAGGTATGATGATAGTAAGTGACTAGGCTTGAGACATGTGGAACCTTCCTGAGAAACATTGTTGGCTTAACTCAATATTCTTTGGATGTTTGGCTTGGCGAAGAGTCCTCTTTTTCCCTTTCAGATTCCATTCACTAGGAAATGAAACACCAAAAGGTATAATTAGAAGCCCCTCTTCAAGCGGAAAGAACACATTTGTGGAATATGTTGCATAGAGTCTCACTTCTCAACCATAGTTTGTGGGAAGGGTACCCCAAGATCTATGTGAAACATAAGGATGAAGTTTTAGAGTGAATTAACAAGTAATAGGAGCTGAAAGATATTCCCCTAAACGCGCTTAAATAACTCATATGCAAATATAGTAGACACTAAAATATGTGTCCTTACCAAAGAATTGAAGACTGCCACAACACCAATTTTGAAAAAGGGGATTCATGAAAGAACAGACCTACAAGCCTAACTTCTGTACCAAATAAATTGATAAGAGAGCATTATTAAAACTATATTTGTTTAACTCAGGGAATCACCAGCCTTGTTGTGATGAATCACAACTATTTATGCAAAGAGTGTTCTGTATCACCAAATGGCTAAATTTCTTGGAGAGCATAACAAAATATGGAGGTAGGAACAATCCTGTAGTCATTATAAGATGGGCTTTGATCGCTTTTGCTGCTACTGACCTTGTAAAGTTTTTATTTCTTCCTTTTTGCTTGTATTGTGTATTGGAGATTTGATTTGATTCTACCATGCTCCAGTTGCAATGAAGGGCAGGTGGGGGGGGTTAATTAATTAAATAATACACTTGGACTTCCAAAAGCCTTGACAAACTTCCTCACTAAACCGAGCAATCATAAGATGAGACAGCAGATTATCTTATGGCTCAGTAACTGGTTAAACAACCTTAAACAGAGAGTAGGAATAAATGGAAAGTTCCCATGACAGAGAGAAGTAAACAGTGGTATCCCCAAAGATCTGAAACGGAGATTGCTACTATTTAATTTGTTCATAAATGATCCTGAGTCATGGGTGAGCAATGAAGTGGCCTAACTTGAGGATTAAACCAAATGGTTCAGGATGATGACAGCCCAAGAGGACTGCAAAGAGCTCCAGAAGGAACTACCCAAACTGTATAAATAGCAAACAAAATTGCTAGTGAAAATCACATATAAGTGTTAAGTGATGCACGCAGCAGCCAAAAAGATATTGACTTATGGGTTCCGTACTGGCAGTCATTATCCAGAAAAACATCTTAGTCTTGGTGAGCCAGTGAACTTGGAGTGAATAAGGCAAACTTAATGCTGGGTATTAAAGAAATTTAAAAATAAATCTGCCACCTTTCTAAAAATCTGCAATGCAGCTACATTTAGAATACTATGTGCACACAATTTTGGTTGCACCATCCCCAAAAAGGAATTGTAGCACTGTGAGTGTATATATGTATTTGTGGAATTTACAGAGACAAGCAATCAAAATGACCAAGGAGTAGAACCCCCTTCCATACAAGTAGAAGCTAAGTATTTGGGTAATTGTAGTGAACAAATGATAAGAGGTGTATGGAAGTATTAATAGTATGGGAAGCCCCAGTTTGGCATGCACAGAATTATGCCCTTGTACATAGTGCCACACAATCACATGAAGGGGAAGAACATAACTGAACTGAATGCAATAGCACAAGTGGTACCACATGAAACCACCGTCATTGCACCTGAAGAAATAGAAAGAACTCATGATGAGCCAACAGCATGGTTAATTTGCTTGTTTTTATGTGTGTTCCAATGCTTTGAAACTGCTGCTGCTTTGTCATCTTTTATTGTTTGAAACTGGGCAACTGTCTGCATTTGCTTCACCTTTCTATGGACTTACCAGACTACAAATTACTATACAGAGCCAGGATGGTGCAATAGAAATATGAACACCCTAGAAACCAAAATGTTTGACAGGACTTAGCAGTGGCTAACCAGAACATTGCTTTCTGCATAGCTAGGAATATCTATGAGAGCACAGCAAGGCAACTCCACCTTTACTTGCCAATTTAGAACATGGCAGGAATTACAGTGATGAAAGCCACTTCTTTAACCGCAACAACAATAGTGGGTAGACAGGATGTGGCTGTAGCTTTAGGCCAAGTGCTTGCCTGCAGTGGTCCCCATGTGAGCACTTTGGTGAGCACATACATACTGCCACTGGGATCACCCCCAGGCAATACTCGCACAAAGAGAAAGCCAGTATGTCTGCATGGGAGCTGTGTGAGAGCCCATGTGGCACAGTGGTTCTAGAGTTAGACAAGGACCTGGGAGGCCAGGGTACAAATCCACACTCAGTCATGAAGCTCATAGTCACTGAAGCTCAGCCAAACCTTCCTCACAGTATTGTGGTGGTAGTTGATTGAGGAGACGGAGAACCATGTATGCCACCCTTCAGCTCCTTTGAGGGTTAAATAACATAAATGTATACAGTGGTACCTCGGGTTACATACACTTCAGGTTACATACGCTTCAGGTTACAGACTCCACTAACCCAGAAATAATACCTCGGGTTAAGAACTTTGCTTCAGGATGAGAACAGAAATTGTGCTCCGGTGGCACGGCGGCAGTGGGAGGCCCCATTAGCTAAAGTGGTGCTTCAGGTTAAGAACAGTTTCAGGTTAAGAACGGACCTCCGGAACGAATTAAGCACTTAACCAGAGGTACCACTATATACCCACTGTGTTTTGTGCCTTCATGTCAGAGACAAATTGCAGTGGCTGTATGCACATAGCACCCATACAGAAGGGGCCATTGCACACAACTGGTGCCTTGTGGGAGTGGAGCATTGCTGCATGACAAATGACTCCCACACACTCCCAAAACATTGAGAAATCCTGGCACGGGGCTGCTGCATAGATGAACCAAATCTGTAAGATCGGCCTGATCAACAGCAGCACGGCGTCTGGAGCCTGCCACTTCCTTCCCCAGGTAGACCAGGTTACAGCAGCTGCTTGAACTGAATACACAATAGCAAAGGCAATGAGACTATCAAGGTTTCATTCCTTTTCCCCAACCCAAACAGCTGCTGCCATCAGTGATGAAGCAGGTGCTGGTGCATGAACACTATTATTGCTAAGAAGAACAGACTATTCAGTGATAACTTGCCTTGGTATAATATGATATCAAAGTAGTTTTAAATTCCCCAAAGTGTTCAGGTGAGAAAGGAGATTAAACTTTTTAAAGTGTTTCTTTAAAAAAAAAAAAGAGTAAGAAGAAATAGTACAGAAGGGTGTTTTTATTATTAGTATTCACCACAAATTGCACCTTTTTAAAAAAAGAAGAAGAAAAGAAAAGAGCAGGATGATAATTGATTTGGGACACCCCAAACAATAAAAGACTTATGTATTTAATAAGGAGGCTGTGTAGCTACCGCATGGCGTTTTGCAGATCTGCTGGCTGGCAGCTTGCTCCCAACTCAGTGGACCACAAATGAAAGGAGCGGCAGCCTCCTAATGACAGCTTGAACCTTCCAAGCATCATTATGTGCAACAGCTACCTGCCACGGCCCTCTTTGACTGCAACTCAACAACAGGCAGTAATGTCAATGACAGAGCTTAGGGATCTGTACCAGGACTCTAGGGAGGTCTTTCTGGCAGTTTGTTATGGCTGCTGTTTGCAATAAGCCTCTGAGAGCTATCCTGTGTATTGTAAGCTGTGCCTAATGTACAAGGCATTTTAATCTTATCCCACCATTGTTTCGCACTAATGGAACGTTGTGGGAGTTAACCACTTTCATTTTGAAAGCCAAAAGGGGAACGAGTGTAGAAAAGCTGAACATACTTCGTTGTATATCTGTTTGATTTATTTAATAATAGAGCTGGGAGCAATTTTATAGACAAGGCAGGATAGGCCACTGACAATGAGTTGGGAAGGGAATAAATGAGTGGTGCTCAGCTCCGGAACCAAAGTAAGCATATGGAAATTTAAAAGTATGAAAAGGAATGCTGTGCAGACAGCTTCATAAGTAGCCCATTATGGACCTACTTTTGGGACCCATACAACAGGCTCATAAGTTCAAAGTCACATGATTCTGCCTTGAACTGAGTCAGACCACTGAACCATCTAGTCTGGTGCTGGTTATTCTGCTAGAGGTGGCATTCCAAGGTCTTTGCTAGGTTCAGCCCTTTGACCTATTGCTGGAGGTTGAACCTGAGCCCTCCTCCATACAAAGCATGTGTTCTACTGAAAAGCTATAGTGTCTGCATTCAGTACTATTGAACGCTATTCCTCCATCCCAATGCTGTCCATCTTCAGTGCCTCCAGTGGTATTTTTGAACTTTTTTTTTTTTTTTGCAGTGGGCAGAGCAGCTGTGCATTGGTCCTCACCATTCTCACTTGTGACAAGGCCACAAAAATAAACACTGCCTCCCATATAGCTCTAATGAGATTGGCAGAGGACCAGTTCACACCCAGGGGTGTGTGAAAAATGCTGGATTCCCATATCTCGGCCACACATTGCTCCATAAGGTGCCTCTTTGGTGCAAAACTAAGAGAAGAAATTAGGGCACGGAAATAGATACTATCTCCCACATAGCTTTAGTGAGCTTGGCAGAGAATCAGTTCACACCCAGGGGTGTGAAGAAAGGTGGATTTCCATAACTGGATCCCTCATCACTCCATAATGTTTTGAGGAATGTCCTCAGGTGGGTGGACCACATGAGAAGCAAGCACATTGGCACTGCTTGTCCCAAGGCTTGAAATAATGTATGTTGAAATGCATGGTTGCCTGAAGTGTGGTTGTTGTTGTGTAAGAAGTATACACAGTATAGAGACCTACTGGTTAGCTGAATCTTCAGGTGCTGTTTACATCATACCTGGAGCTGAAACTCACTTCCACCTGCATAGGCATTCAGCAAGCAGAAGGGGGAATGGCCCATTCCAAATTTCATCCCATGATTTTATGAGTTAACAGGGTTGCAGGAAGACTTGGAGGAAGTAGATTCTTGGACAGAGTTCCTTAAAGTGGTGGCGTCCTCCACTTCTGGACCATGCCATCAGGCCACACTAGGGCGTCATATTTCAAGAACTGGCAATCCAAATTCAACAATTTTAGCTTCCAAAAGAAAAAAAAGTGAAAATTACCCCAGAAAACTCAAAATCAACCTTCCATCTTTAAACAACAGATAAAGCAGAGTGATTCTTTCCCTATATGGAGGCATGAGAAGCACTCAGTCTTCTCAGTTAAAAAGGTTCAAAAGCAATCAATTGCTCAAAGGACACATTTTGTTGATGAACAGATTACTAACTGCCCTCTGACTGGTTTCATTGAAAAAGGATGGTTAGGTCAGTGTCACAATCAGATTAATACCACAATATCATTGGCATCATTAATTTTTATTGCAAAGCCAAGTATCAACACATATTTCATTGTGTCTATGGTTTGAGAGAAGAGAAAGCAAAGCCATCATAGCCACTGTAAGTGCCTAACAACAGTCCTGCATAAGATTTCTAGTGTAAAATAGGTAGACAACTCATTAGTTTCTTCTAGATCCTGGGTGGAATTATGTGTTGTACTATGGTTGACAATTTATTTATACAAGCATTTCAGCTTCCCAGATGGAATGAGTCCTCCTCCCCTACACGTTGTTCTGTGGGTTCTCCCACCCCTGCCTAAAGTCAATTTGGGGGTGTATGGGAAGAGGAGAGAGCCATGAAAGCCCCATTATGCAAGTGGAAGTACTTGTGCAGGGCTTCTGCCAATGGGACTTGCTAGATGAACCCCACTGATATATTGACTGCAGTAACTAACATAACACAGGTATTAAAGTCTTAAAACAAAAGCTGAGATATACATGCCATTGGTAGGTGTAACCAGAGGAAGCCATGGGAAGAGAGACAGATGTGGCCCTTACCTTTATGCAGTAGCCTATACTCTAAGCATGCATAAGTCTGGCAGCCACACACATCTCTTCACCTCCCAGCCAGGCAAAAGTTCAATGACGCATTCCAGCCATGCAAAAGTACTCAAGGATGATGGAGCAGGACCTAATGAAGGGTGTGGCCAGGGGAGAGTACCAGGGGCTTCATGAGAACTAGGGAAGAATTCAAGCAGGGGTGCCCAAACTTTTTTCAAAGAGGGCCAGATTTATTTTTTTTAGGATTTAATCCCAAAGTTGTTCAGGTTTTTTCCCCAATTTTTCTAGGATTGAAGTTGCTGAGCTTTTTTAAGGATTTTACCCCATGACATATGGGGCCAGATTAAATCGACTAGTGGGCTGGATTAGGCCCCCGAAATGGACTTTGGCCGTGCCTGAGTCTTCAAGGGTCCCACTGCCCCCATGGGCAACATATTGGTGACCCCTGTTGAAAAAAAAAAATGAGATATGTGTACACAATTAGCAAAAAAGTTTTGTAGCCAAGGGGAGGAGGAAATAAAAGTAAAAGAAGGTTGAGTTTTTGAAAAGAGAGGTGAAAGAAAATAGAGGCGCAATGTCACCTAAGTGTTCTGGTTCAACAGCCAGGCAAATGACCTGAGCATGGTTTTAGATGTGCCTGAAGCTTGTGCATGGCTTGTGCATGTTCCCTTTGTACAGTGAAATGAAGCCCTGCCAGTGGGATGCCCATGTTTTCTCACATTGGGACACTGGGATGAGTTATGCATACAGAGGAGAAAGTGACAGTGACTCCAGAAAGGGTACAGTGAGACATATGTCATAGACAGAGGAGGGGCTGGCACAGGCCAGACCATTTGGTTTCCATTGATAAAAGAGAAAAAGGGCAAATGAGAGCAGAGAATAAAAGGCATGCTTGACATGACCAGTGTAGGACACAGAAGGGTTTATCCTAGCAACAGATCTGCTCAATGCCTTTCCTTGCACAAAATGCATCAACACCTTCTTGACTTCATTGTCCAGCACAAATCCAGGACTCTACCTCGCAGCAGGAGGCTTTATAGTCCACTCGCTCCCCCAAGCGAGTTTCCCCCCCTGCACTCAATATATCACACCACTTCTTTGTTTCTCCAAGTCTCTAATTAGCTCCTCTCTCTATGGTACCTTCTCACAGCAGTTCCCTTGTGTGCTCATTCTCTCACCCAATATTTCTTGGCAGCTCACAATGAACAGGCAGGCTATACCAGGACACGAGTAACTCAGCCTGTTAAGACTCCTCGCTGACTTTCCTCACTACGTTGCATCTAAAAACTGTTCTTTCAGCCTCATTCTCTCCCTTGTGACAGGAGGTTACCTTCCCCCATACTAAAACACTTTCCATTTGTGTGATCTGCTGGCTGCGTTCTGCTTTCGAGCTGGCATTTTTCCTCGCCTCGTCTCTCAAAGTTTCCTGGTTGGCACCGTCTCTATCTACCCTCTCCATTATTTTATCAGCAGTATGCAATGTTACCCAGCCTGAAGCCTTTGGAAACTGGGTTAACAGGCTTGACGGGCTCTCGATGAGACACTCGAAGCAGGCAGAGGCTACTCCATAATCATCAGGCTGAGGCTGTATCTTCTGGGAAGATGCTACCTTTTCCAGCTGTGTGCTCACACGCACTCACGCACACAGTTTCATTGCAGAAGCCTCAACACAGCAATGGGAAAGTTTTTCTTGGCAGGCCTAGCACAAGTGGGAAGGGACTCCAGTAGAGCAGCCTGGTCTTTAAGAATTGACTGTTCACCACAGTATAAAATTCTTGATTGGAGACTGTTAAACTGACAGGCCTTGAGCACACACTGAACCTGGTGGGAATGAAAAACTTTCAGTAGACTTCCCTATTTCAATTTGCTGTTATAGGGGAACTGCTAGTGGAAAGAAGTGTGTAAACCTGAGTGAACCTCCATCCATCCAACTGGGGTGATTCCTTCCCCTTCCTCCGCTGCCCCTTGCACCACTGATTGTTTAGTATGGTACATGACCTTCCTGGAGAGGGTTTTGTCTGGGACAGCAGGGTAGTCTGAATTTTCTTAAGTTACTTTATCTTAGGATCAAAGTCTTCTAACCATGTGATTCTAAACATGTTCTCTAGGAAGTAGACCCCGTGGAACACATGAGGGCTAACTCTGTTTAAACATTTGTTTGTTTGCTTACTATTTATTATATTTTTTGTTGCCCAGTATTCACCAAAAAAATGGGTATCTTACCTTATCTTATCATCTTATCTTATTTTGCTCTATACCCAGAGGTCTCAGGGTGGTTCATAGAAAAGATCAAAATATATATAATCAAACTAAGAACAATAACCCAATAACACCGCCCCCCCCCCCGAAAAGGGCCACATTTTAAAAGGATGTCAAACAGATCAACCAAAGGCCTGGTTAAAAAGGAACATTTTTGCCTGGTGCCTAAAGGTATATAATGAAGGTGCCAGGAGAACCTCCCTAGAGAGAGCATCCCATAGACGGTGAGCCACTGCAGAGAAGGCCCATTCTCATCTTACCATCCTCTGGACCTCTCGAGGAAGAGGCACATAAAGAAGGGCCTCAGAAGATGATCTCAGGGTCCAGGTAGGTTCATATGGGAAATGGTATCCTTGAAATATTGCAGTCCTGAGACATTTAAGGCTCTATAAGTCTAAACCGGGACTTTGAATGGGGCCCAGAAATTAATTGGTAGCCAGTGCAGTCGGACCAGGATCGGTGTAATATGCTCAAACTGTCTTGCTCCAGTGGGCAACCTGGCCACAAAATTCTGCAGTAGTTGAAGTTTACGAACTATCTTCAAAGGCAGCCCTACGTATAACACATTGCAGTAATCTAACCTTGAAGTTACCAGAGCATAGACAACACAATAAAAATGCAATCGTATAGAAAACTGAAAAGCATAAATTACCTACTAATTCTAGGTAAAACAGTAGAGCATCAGATACTGAAATAAAAGCTAACATTCAGCCATCCTCTAAAGCCTGGGTGAAAAGGTGCACCAAGGCATGTCAATGAAAATGGACAAGGTAGGTGCCAGGTACACATCCAGGGGGAATGAATTCTGGAGCTTGGCAGCCACTGCAAAAAAGGCGGTTTCACAAACCTCAAAGATGCATGGCTGGGAGATAATAATAATAATTTATTATTTATAGCCCACCCATCTGGCTGGGTTTCCCCAGCCACTCTGGGCGGCTCCCAACTGAATATTAAAAACATAACACAGCATTAAACATTAAAAACTTCCCTAAACAGGGCTGCCTTCAGATGTCTTTTAAAAGAAAGAAAGTTGCTTATTTCCTTGACTTCTGATGGGAGAGCGGGTGCCTCTACTGAGAAGGCCCTCTGCCTGGTTCCCTGCAACCTCACTTCTCACAGTGAGGGAACCGCCAGAAAGCCCTCGGCGCTTGACCACTAATATGCAGGTGATTGCTCTGTCAGGTTTAATGATCCAAAAACAGACTAAGAATACAAATGCCAAAGGTGACTGGGTGTGACCCTTCTTATTTTAGGTATGTATATGAAGAAACTTTTGAATGATAGACCCCATGAGTAAAGTGTGGCGGGAGGTATTAACAGATTGAGGCATCTCATAATGCCAATTGGCCTATACAAGGGCCAATTGGTCCTTGTGATCTTGCCAACAGGCATAGCTGATGGTGCAATAGCCTTGAGAAAAAGCCTTCTGGGTGGCAGGACTCCAACTGTGGAATTTCCTCCTTTAAGAAGGGTGGTGATCACCCACATTGACAAGTGTCAGGGGTCAACTAAACCCTTTTTTTTTTAGTTCACCTAGGCTTTCAGGACATGTTTTCAAGCCCTGGATCATAAGTTAACAAAGATATTATCAGGCTTATGTGTAGTGTAACTGTTTTAGTTGTGCTCTTCTTAATTTTTTTGTCCCCCCCCCCCCCCAAAGCTCACTCAAGAGGGGAGTGGAACATGAATAAGATGAAGAAGCAGAAAAACCCCCTCCTCACAAGCACTTAATCCATTAGACATCAATATTTAATTGTTTCCCCCCTCTTTTATGCAAAATTAAGCTAATGTCTCAAATACCTTTGGGCTTCTTTCAAAAAATGACCCTAATGAACAACTTATTCACTTATCACATTTATTAACTGATAATTGCAACTATCACTACATTATTTGATTTATCACTTCATACATTAAAAAAACCCACACAGAACACTGTATGTACCAGAGATCAGAACACCAAATGTTTTTTGTTCTGCTATAATAATAAAATATTACCAAATAATAATTAATTTACTGAAGCTATACTCCTGACAATGGAGCCAAATCAGGGATGGGGACCCTTTGTATCCCCCCCCCCAATGTTGGAGTTCCAGTCCCCATAAGTTTCAGCCAGCATAGCCAATAGTCAGGGACAATGAGATTTGTAGTCCAGCAACATAGTCACAAGTCTTTATATAAGAAATGAGGAATGTGTGCTCCTCTAGCGTTTGTTAGACTCCAGCTTCCATCAGTCCCTGCAAGCATGACCAATGGTCAGAGGTGAAGGGAGTTACAGTCCACCAACATCTGGAGGACCACATGTTCCCCATACCCGTCTCATTTGGATGCTATCAACTATCCATTTTGTCGATCTAATTGAAAATAGGGATTGCTCAGGTTAAGAGCTGTTACTCCGCTTCAGAGGTGTTCAGCTTACACATACCCAAGACATAAAGCACTTTTGTCAGGTCTCTCATGCTTTAGCAAGACGGTACAACATATTACACCTAGGAGGGGGGAAATCCACTTTCTCCCCTGCTGATAACAGCTTCCATGTATCAACTGATTTTTCAAATACAGTCTTTGATAAGGTCTCCTTACAAAGACAACACCAACAAACATTTCTGATGTGACAGAAGTGCTATAAAAAACCCTGGATCCCTGTGCTTATGAAAAAGCCACATATCTCTAAGCGCTCCTATGATTAAGGTCATTGGACTAAAAAAAATAAAGAACTTTCTAACAAAGAGCTGAGAGAGGATGAACATTGGAGAAAGTGTCACTAAATCACACACACACAGAGACACAGACACACACACCAAACACACACAAAAGGAATTAAAAGACAAATTGTTTCCAGGATATTCTGAAGATGCCTGGCAGTTGATCAGGTTTGTTTTAATGACCACCACCAATCATTACTTTTAATAGAAGGTCAGCTACTTTATATGCCAAGTATATGAGCTCAGATCATTTTCAGTGTAAGCTGCAATAATCACATTTTCTGCTAATGATTCTGTAGGCACAGTCCTTGCCATTAGTCCTTAAACGGTAAAAGCTTTAGAAATAAATATTTGCTAGGTGTTGCAAACAAGCTTACAAGATTTACTGTGGTATGAACACTTGGCTTACAATTAGCAGCTTGCATACGGTGCTCACAATAACATGGAGCAGATATGTGAAAGTTAATACTGTACCTAAATTGCAGTGAGGGATAGAAGGCCACAACATACACTGGATGTATTTCTAACAGCCCACTCAGAAGCATGTCGACTCAGAAGCAAATCACCCATGTTATCCTGTAATATGGGTGTCCATTTCTTAATCATCCAGGCCCATCATCTTTCTGAAGAATCGAAACAGTAGTTCTGGTCTGCTTAGTTTCCAATGAGTTAACCGTACATTTCCTGGCCTTTCACTGGAAATATCGTGACATGTAATAGATTTGTTGTTGTTGTTGTTGTTGTTGTTGCTGCTGCTTCTATTTTATAACCACCTTTTCCCCTGTCAGGGACTCAAGGCAGCTCACAATATTTATGTTTTTTCCATTAAACTAAAGATCTGTACGCTATTATTTCTGCCAGCAGCAAGAGAGGAACATGAGAATGGCTTGTATTTACATAAAGCATCAAATGTATAAATATATGCTATGCTCCATTTTGTCCCCTGGGACACTGAATTTCAGCATCTGAAAAGTTCTGCCCTTTTAGAGGAAAGGAAAGAAGATGATCATGACTTCAGGTTCTCTTTTTGCCACTAAACGAAAAAGGAAATAAAAGGCATCTAGGGTGCAAACTAGAGCCAAAAAAGAGAGAGTTCTTAGCACTGATTTGCTACAGTGTTTACATGGGTTACAAATGATTGTTGCTACCATATGAATCACATTAGGAATTACTTTCTTCAGCGGAGTTCTTACATCTGAATTGACTTGGTAGAGGAAGCAACTAAAGGAAGAAGTTTTCAATAGTTGCCCTGCCATTCAGTGGTGAGGAATGCATGATTTTGTCATCTACAAAGCTGAAGTCATCAGCAATGTATGAAGCTGGCATCCATCATTTTTTGTGCCCAACACCATTTTGTCCGATGCCTAGCTTCATTTCTCCTAGTGCTGCTCCTTCTCAAAACAAGGATGAGCCACACTGGGTTGCATATTACAACCGGTAATGTCTAATAACAGTTGGATGGTGTCCATGACTGTTCTGTGAAGTGCTGTAGATACTTTTTTTAAAAGTCCTGTACTTTCTATGCCACTGTAATTAGCAAACCACATAATATTCAACAGCTGTAGCAGATTTACTGCTATCTTAATCCTTACATGCACATTTTACTGCAAAGTCTGCAGGATATATCTATGAATTTGTGAAGATAAATAATGGCACTTTAAAAAAAATACAAGATTACCCTTGCATTTTCCATCAGTTGTCTAGCATTTCATTAGTAGCTCCCCTTCATCTTGCAACTTTAATTAGCAGTTCCAGTCTGGGATTTACCTGTGACTGTCATGGGTGGAAAGTGCTCGCTAATGAATTATTCCAGTAAATTAAGAGACTGAGGGAGTTCTCTACCTGTCTAAGACTAATCCACACTTTTATTAGTGAATACGTTTACTTGTGATAACTATATAGCAGGCCACTGGACATGCTTGGCCAGAATACATTTTTCTTTGGATCTACATTCATGTCAAACTCTGAATTTTGCTTCTATGAGATGACATTAACATTGACAGGTTAGTAAATTAGGCCCTTAACAGTATAGGGCTATCTTTGTTAAACTGAGATAATTATGGCAATGGATTTCAGTTTACATTCCACCTAATATACAGAATGCTGCCTGTCACTAACCCCACAAACCAATTACTAAACATTTTGTCCAAGGATGGAACTAAAGTTCAGAAAAGTACCAAGAATGGCAGCCCTGTGGTCTCACTGTCTAGTAATGCAGCAAGCTACAAGCTACTCATCAATCCCTTTCTCTCATGCAGGCCTTCCACATGCTCACCAGAAAAGCAGTCTTTCCTTCAAAGATAAAGTGCAGCTCTTTTTTTAAAAAAAAAACCCAACAGTTCTGCATCTAGCTAGTGACAAAATAATTGGGCGGAGCATTGTGTTTGCTTTGTGCTCACAGCTAAACCTCTTATCCATGTTTGCTTATCCTTAATTGAACACGCTAGGTTGGTGCTTTAAAATACATATTTCAAGAGACAGCCCTAAGCTTTGTACAGTCGCCATTAAGGAAGGAATTCTATGTAGAACTGTGGGGAACCCTTCTGCAGCATTATGAGCTCCCTGGGGCTAGAAAGACAAATTCTACCTAACCTAATGCCACTTGACTGCAGAACTGTCATCTTCTGCTACGTAATACACATAGTACCCCAAGAGTGTTTTCTAGTGATTTCCCTATAAATCTTAATAAGCCCAAGACCAATCTCTTATAAGAATGAATATTTTAAGGCATTTCCCCCCATTTGTTCAGCCAGGGGAAAGCTGTCATGTAAATCAGCAGAACGCTTAAACCGCAGGAGGGATATTTGGTGAAATGCATCTTGAGGGATCGCATCTAAACAGAAACACTTGCTCTTATTAGGAAAGCTTCTATTAATGAAAAGAGAAAGGGCCCAATCCCTGGTCAGATGCACTAGCATGAGAATAAGTCAGCTTCATAGTAACTGTGACACCAACCAGCAAGTAAAGTTCATGCAAATACCACACATTTACAGAAGGAGATTGTAAAAATGCACGAAGGCAGAATTTCGATTATAAGATGCAGAGCTTAGAATAAGTATGGGAGGTAAAGTATCATTTTGAAATGTGATGTGTTGCAGCTATGAATTAGAGGCATGAGTGGATAAAATTATCAGCTCAAATCAGAGATATTTTAATCACCTTGCTTGCAATGTGACAGCTTGGTTAAGGTCTAGACTCCCAAAGGACAAGGAATGTCCTCTGAAGGATATTGATTTGCTCCACTGCACCTTCTTTGACTATTATTACCAATGCAGTTCTTCCAATTAATCAGCTCGACTTAACAGCGGCAGTACACTACAGCCTTTACATGCATTATGCAGATAAGTGACAAAGTCAAGGCTTCCTGCACAATTACTCTAATTATAAACCTTTCTTTGGTCAAGGATTGCAAACAAGCATGCAGTGAGTGCTTTATATATTTGCTGTGAACCATGTTGTTTGTGCTCTTGAAACAGATCCAAGAGCAGCATTTTCCTCTCTGCGAAAGAACTCAGGGGGGGAAAATGCATCTCTATAAAATGGCTGTTAGCAGCAATGGCCACATTTTCTCACAGCATACATGAAGTAGCAGTGTGCCAGAAAATTCTCCCACATTTTTCCTCAACTCATTATCCATCAGTTAATGAGGAAAGGAATTGCATTCAAAAATCATCAAAGGGAAGAGGGGGGGAAATCAGCTAAATTCTCACGGGTGGGTTTTTGGCCTGCTTACCTTGCTTTTGTTGTGGCCAAGGGATGTCTGCGAGTGCCCCTTCTTTCATTCTACAAATCATCAGCAGCCTTCCCTGCTGCCACACTTCAATCAAAGCCCATCAGGAAGTAACTCCTCCCATGAGGCTTTCTTGGATCAGGAAGTTGAGGAAGCCAGGGAGGTTACAGGGGCTGGAGAAATGTTTAAAGGAATACCACCCTTTGACACCTCGCAACAATAAGGTAAGATCAAAAGCCTGTACCCACCAAAATGCCAAATAGAGTGCCCTGAGAACAAAGCAGAAAAATGGAAACCTCTTTTGAAGAAGAAGAAGAAAACATCTGAGAAAATGGAGGACAGTGATTGATTGACAAAGCATTGATATGAAGTTATTAAAACTCATCTGGGATTAGCCAGATTGCAAATATGACCAGGACACATTATCATACCGAAATAATGAAGAATGGAAAAATATTTTTCTACTTCCACTATCAAATGGTAGAAGGAAAATAACAAAGAGAGCTAGAATCTGAAAGCCTAACATCATGGCAGACTTCCCATTCATTCCCCTGAAGGCACATCAAAACTGAATCTTAATTCTTGCAAAGCTGAACAATGAATGTGGCAGGTACAGATAAATACTCCAATCCAGCCACTGCTTCTCACATGCAGAAATGTGTATTCACATGTGTGTTGAGAAGGTGGCTCACTGGATGAGGGTGGCTTCCTGGCAAGTGTGCTGCTGCTGCTTACCAGGAGATTGAAGGGGAGAAGTGAGGCAGCAGGAAGGTCAACGTGATGCAGGCAGTAGGAGCAGCATATTGGCTCTGCTGGTGTGCCCACACTGCAACAACCTTCCTGCCAACTTGTCCCTCCTATTCTATGTGATTATGAATGCATGGAGGATAATGTCCGAATTGGGTTGGAGTAACAAGGGAAATAAAGGGGTAAGAGCTTGCATATGCCTAACTTTATGTCAATTAATAATCCAATCCAGAATCAATATTTTACAGGCATTGCTACAAAGATGTTTTTGCTTGTGGAAGATTCAAGTGAGGAGACCTATAGTCCAACATCTTCTCAAGAAAAGTTAATTTTGTTACTATTATTTACAGTACACAACAATGGTGTTCTGAAATATTTTAGATACATTATTTTATATAAACAAATACTATTTTATTTGTAGTGTGATGCAAAAGTTGTTTAGAAAGGGAGGAACTGTGTTCACTCAGCATATTGCACCACTCAGGAAGCAGGGTTAGTGACCTCTGCATAAGAGAAAGCTGTCATGCTGTTCAAATACAGATGGGAGCTATATTCAGCTAAACATCTAACAATTGCTTTGTTCATTATTCTGCAAACACCCCATAAGTGTTTCTTACCAGGTAGATCAAAATGCTTACATTACTAACCCGTCAAACTGAAGTGTTGTAACATTTTATGAGAATCAGCATGATAGAAAATAGAGCAGGACACCTTGAATAGTATAAGGAAGCTAAATATGGGAGTGTCGGGGTTGCCTTCCATTCACCAAATCAGAGCTGGAGCTGTAAGACTTCACCACATATATCATAGCTAAAGATGGTTGGTGCAGTGGTTGGAATCTTGTAATTATGAGAATAATTTATATAATTGGATAAGAGAGAGCAAACATCCTTGGCAAATGGCCTTCTAGGATTCAATGCCTGCTCTATGAAAGTGACAGATCAGGCAATGTAGAACAGGAGCGGAGAACCACAGGCCCAGAAAGGCCAAAAGGGTTCCCCAACAAGCCTCTGTATATGGCCCCTAGGACTCTCCCCAGGCCAGGCCATGTCCCTCACCAGCCCAACCCTTCCCTTGAGTGTTTTTTGCCTTGCTGAGATCTGTCCTTGAACTATGTTAATGTACCTTATCATGTGTTTGCTAGTGTGTTTAAAACAAACAAACAAATCCTAACTTAGCCCACTGCCCCCACTGTTTCTAGTAAAGGATTTCCCAAACTTGGGCTTCCAGCTGTTTTTGGAATACAACTCTCATCATCCCTAGCTAGCAGGACCAGTGGTCAGGGATGATGGGAACTGTAGTCCAAAACAGCTGGAGATCCAAGTTTGGGAAACCCTGTTCCAAATCCACCAGGAGAGGCATCATTATCTACCACCAACTTAAGGATATTTCCCTCTCACAAAAGCTATGCAAGGAAGTTCAAAGATTCCCCTCTACTTCCCAAGGACCAAATCCCACATGTGCTACAGCAATGATTGGATTTTATATCTAGTGCTTCAAAGACTTACCACTACATAATAACCTTAAACTGGGCTGTGTGATGGGACCTATACAGCTATTGCTTCTGGCAGTAACTTACCATGAGATCAAAATGTAAAGAACACCAAATGTGTAACAAATTAAAGGATGCTTCCAACCTTGCCATGTAAGAGACTTATTTCAGCTAGTGCTCAAAGGGTCACCACAGCACCTCTCTGAATAAGGCTTGGATGGTCAACTGCCTGCCAGACCCAAGACCACCAAGTGGGAAGGGAAAAGAAAACTGGGGGAGAAAATTATTTGGTCTGCTATTTACAATGGGCCAACTTGATCTGCCTTTCTCGAGCATGCTTGTGGTCTAGAATGCAACTCAAAGTCAGATTTCAAGGCTCCCTGCATTTTGTGTGCACAATAAGTCCACACAAAAATGCATATTTTCCCCAAAGATTGTGTACCAAATGCATATTTTACTAGTGAATGTATTGAAATGTTAAAAAATGCATTATTTAAAACTGCAGAAAAGCGCATATAAAATGCATATAATGGAATGGAAAGAGGATGAAATGTCATTAAACAGTCAGACCTCTGACTGAGTGACAGCGATATGGAATTGACTGCATATCCCATCCCTAGCTGTGATTCAGTGGTGAACCACATGCTTTATATACAGAATGCTCCAGGATCCACCCTGTACAGGCTCAGCTGGGAAAAGATTCCTGACAGATCCTAGAGAGCCACTATTGGTCAATATGTGGACAATACTGAGTTTAGGCGGATCACTGGTATGACTCAGCAAAAGCAGTTTCCTATACTCTTAAGTTTCATCACTTGTAATTTTTGCTTTCATTGGCCAGCTATCAATGGATCATGTGGCATCTTTTGACAAGGAGCAGGACTCACTGTCAAACTGACCTCACTTATATTTGAAGATATACAGTAAGGAGACCCTTTCACTCTCATTCACCATAGGTTGCCTACACTTAAGATTCAGGGCAAAGTTGGAAAGCCAACTTTTAGTTCTCAAGGAAGCATGGGGATAGTGTGGAAATTGTTCTGTTTTTCACAAATTATAAACCAATGAGACTATTTTATTTATTTATCATGAGTCCATTATAGCCCCAAACATGTGAAAATTATTTTGTGAAGTATTCTTTTCCACAGAAAACAACTGGTACAAGTTATGGCACACTAGATTCCAACAGTAAATCATTTACACATCTTTAGTAAGATGAACTGGGAGACTGACACACACAATTAGTGATAGTCATGCGTATTCAAATGCCTCTGTTAGATGGACAAAATCTGAATCATAATAATGCAGCAGGAAAGGAGAAAAAGAATATTTGAGCTGCAACGTGCATCAGCATAGGTGATAGGTAAATATCAAGTAATGTTAAATCTGACTTGATGGACTGATAAAATAAGCCAGCACTTTCAGTAAAGGGAACGTCACAATAATTACCCAAGCCTTCCCTTCTTTGTGACATTCAGCAGCACATGCTAACTTTCTTAAATATAAGGAAAATTATATTCAAATACCAATATTCCTTTATAATCACTGTAGAGGAGCACTCAAATTATAATAATGCCATCATGACGCATCTCAGAAGGGGGAAAACTGCTTCATAATGATAAATGGCATGACCTTCAGATCCTAGTTGCCGAGAAAGGGCCTGCATGCAGCCACTCATACATTTATTCAGTATCCCTAAATGATATTATCCAATTGATTAGGCCTTTCTGGATGCTGATCTCTGCCTTCCACTTATGCACAGCCATGAGAAATATTTACTGGCATATCCAAAGTATTTTCATGAACAATTGTGGATTTTTGTGTGTGTGTATATGTCAGGTCAATTTATGCCATTACCAGAATTCAGGATCAGAAATTGCTTTTGCTTTTAAAAATGATTGTATTCTAAAGCAGGTTTAAAGCGAATTCCCATGAACCTTTTGATTTATTGTAGGTGCCCATGGTGAAGTAGACATGTTCCCACATATGACAAGCCATCTATTTACATCAGTGAAACACTTCTAGAAGTATTGCTGAGGTTCTAATCTTCATATGCTCATTGGTGGACCCTCATTGCAGCACCACTGCAGCATCGCTACTACAGAAGAACTTATGTCTGAGTATATTCTAAGCCTAGGAATTTGTTTTTGGGGCCAAAACTGAACTGAGTTCACAGTCATTTCACACAGAAGGCTAGCTTTCTTCATTTTAACAGCCTAATTCAGGTGGTGGGGAGGGGAAGCTATGTTGTGGGAATCCTTTAACAGCTGGAAGTCAGAAATCTTTAACGTTCTACCACAGCAGAGATAGCCTGGCTTCCATAATTCGTAGCACCTTGCACTTCTGCCTCTCCATCCCAGTATGCAGCAGTGACTTGGCCCGAGGGAGGTGAAGTAAGTGGCGCAGCCATGCCACCCCAACCGCTGCTGCAGTGAAGTGAGCTGAGCTCAGTTCCCTCCTAAACTGAGCATGTAAGAAAGCAGGAAACCTGAGAACAGATCCAATCAGCTGCCTTGCACCTTTTCTCAGTGTTCCAGGCAAGCTGTATGCACTTAGACAAAACAAAGTAAAATCCAGTGCTGTATATATACTTATTATTTATCCATGAATAAAAGACATGGACACAATTTTAAGAGAGTCAAAAAACCTGTTCCACAGTGGGGGGTGGGGGGTGGTTCCATGATGTCACCAATCGCACCCAAGCATAAGTGTGCACAGTTGCTTTATGCTGCAAACACTGAGAACCCAGAGACAGAGGTTGGTGCATTTGAACAGAGTGGGGTGAGTGTGCTTCTGTACTAGTTGTGCTACTCAAATTGTGTACACCCTCAGTCCAACAGAAACAGGAAACATATTCCCCATGATTGCAGTCCTCTGCACATTTTCCTGGGAGTAAGACACATTGAACTCAATATGACCTTCATTAGGGAAGATATGTGTAGCGTTGTGCTGCTGATTTGACAAAAAGTTCACTTGCAGAGGGCTGGGCTAAAATGCTAAATTCAGTGACATAAAAAAATTCTCCGATGCCAAAAGATTTATTTGGCATTCTTTTTCCCTTTGTGTAGTCCCCAACATTTTTCTTAATATTTAATCTATCTCACCAGTCTCCTTATTATCTTTTTACTTGTCTCTGCGGTCCTTGCACAAAATCTTAAGTATTATGTTTAACACTGTCAAGCATTGTGGCCTAGTTTCATGTACTTGCACCAGGATTTTCAGATAAAACCATCTGCAGACCCCCCCCCCCCTTCTGTATTGCATAGTCGTTTAGAAATAGTTTGATATGTCAGTTTGCTTTCACCATTCAAATTTTTTTTCTCCCTTTGTTGCATTGGGCCACTGCAAAAGCCTTTCAGCAGCTCCATACAACTGAAAATATCCAGGAACAATTTTGAAAATAGGTGTCATATCCACACAGCCTACGAACCATTTTGAGAAAATGCCTAGCGCAAATCACAAAGCAAATTGGTTACAGTAATGGACAGAAACAAGGCAGTAGCAGAATGAAGGGAAAGTGGTGGATTTATTCATAAAAATATATAGATGTAGCAGCAACTTTTCAGCATATGTGGCACACAGGTAAAACTGCACAGCATAAAAGCAAAACAATGGAAATGGAACAAGTCCACAGGACCTAGTGCTCAAGTGTATGTTGTTTAATTTTTTAAAAAAATTAAAATGGTCTGAAATTTTGTGATAAAACTAAATTTTAAATAGGATTAACTGATAGGATGAGTGTATAATGATAAAGTCATGTGTGCTCTATCTTATAGGCAGGCAGGTTCAAATTTGCTCTCTTCCTCACCTTTTCCATTCTGGTATGTCCACACATTTTTTTATGCACCTAGCTAATGTTCAAAGCCACAAACAAAAAATATTTTCCTAAATAACAAAAGCACTTTCCGAGGCCTTGTTCACACATAACTATGTATTCATTAAACCATGGCTTAGTGTTATGAATAGAACCAGCCCACAGGTAAACTGATTTGTTTACTGTCAACATACCATGATCTGAAGCTGTGGTTTGTTGTTGGCGAATGAAGCTTGGCTTGTTTCAACTCTGTTTGGCCTTGCATGGGATCCTAGCACACTTCCAGGATTTGTTTGACCACCCCACCCACTTACCAAACTCCTAAGATCAGCTGGAAACAAAGCAAACCTTAGAGAAACAAGTCACTGGTTTTTTGGTCATCTGTAGGGCAACTTGTGGGGAAATTGTGGTTTGTTAAGTAAACTGCGACTTAGAGTTTATGTGTGATCAGGCCTTGGTGCAGTGCAGTAAAGAGTGCTAGAGTTTGATTGTGGAGGCATCAAGCTCATTCATAATTGCTGGAGTATTGTGCCTTGGTTCACTGCAGTGAACTAAGAAAGGGAAGACACTCCATACCTTAGAAAGAGATTAAGCTAGTGCCCAAAAAGAAAGTGATTACCCTCATAATAACAAATCCCCACAGCATTCCTTTGCATGGATTTTGATTGTAGAAACTGTTTCAGCTGACAATAAATAAAATTTCTCCTAAAAATAACAAAGTGGTGGGGTTTTTTTTTTTGGGGGGGGGGAACAGTGACTGGAATTTGAAGTCCAGCAGTTTGGAAAATCCCAAGCTGTTAGAGTCATGTTCTACTCAGGATGACTTGGTGCCAGCTCTCTATTAGCCATTCCCACAGCTGGCTTTCCTCGTTCCTTTCCTCCTGAATTTGCTAAAGCAAAAGGGGAATCAGTAGCCAAGAAGGCTTAAAGAAGACCTGAGTGCCCATGATTCCTGTCTGTCATTAATGCTTCTGAGTATGCTTTAAGCATTTTACTGCTGAGTGAAACTTTTGTGAACAGGAAAATGGGAACTACAGTTTTGGGAATTCTTATAAGCACTGGAACTTCTAAGCATGCTCTGGAGCCTTGAAGGCAGTAGGAGACCAAGGTTATGATAGATGGACTTTTGGATGGTTTCCCTTCTCCTTATCAATTTGTAATTTGGGAACATGTGGAAAAACATAGGGAAATGCGGACCAAACAAACAAAAAACCATAGGGGAGGTCCCAACAGTTTGCTTAATTGCAGGGGGTTGGGCTAGATGACCCTTGAATACCTGTCAGCTCTACAATTCTATGATTCATTTTAGAAGCACTGTGTGAAAAAATCCCAACAAAATGTTTTCTCCAATAAACCTCAGTTCAATTATGAAGCAAGGCGAAAGATTTCTATCACTGCATTTTACCTGTTGGTGGCCCAGCTATGCCCAGTCTAAAATCTATGTGGAGCTCCAATCTGCACAGCGATTTTGAGCATCAGACTGACAGAATGTTTTCATATATTTAGTGTGCAAATTGTTCATTTGAAAGAATCAAACAGCCCACATTCTTTTAAATATTCAGCCACTGAAGCAAACTGATGCTGGTGGTGTTTACAAAAGCCATTACAGAGCAGTCTGATAATACATTTGCAAAGTACAGTATCTTGATGAATAATTCAAAGTAGTTCTATTTAATATACACTGATGAGAGAAGATGTCTTAAATTATTGTACCACTTCCTGTTATTGTGTGTAAGAGAGAGGACGAAGAGTCTAAACAACAACGAAGATTGCAAAACATGGATTTATTATTTAACTAATATGGCCAATCCTGCTTGCGTACTCAGGTGCCGACCACTCCCCATCCCCACCCTAACTTTATTGGAGAATAACCAAAACAAAATACTTTGAGTCAAATAAGGCCACATCTTTATCGCTTACAGATGTAACAAGTTTAGCACAGGCATTGGGTATAACCATTAACATCTAGCGTGCCTGGTGGAAGCATTTATTTTGGGGTCAACCCTGAAGTGAGGAGGTCCTATGACTTACACCAAATAGGATTGTTCCCGTGGGATTGCTGCCTTGAGGAGTACCATGGCCCTAGCCCCAGCCTGGGCATCTGGACAGAAACAACTCCTCTGGGATCCCTTTAGCGGGATAACCCATATGTTTGGAAGGACAGGCAAAGGCTAAATACAACCTCCCATCCAACCAAGACTAAGGCTTAAAGGTAAAGATAAAGGGACCCCTGACCATTAGGTCCAGTCGTGACCGACTCTGGGGTTGCGGCGCTCATCTTGCTTTATTGGCCGAGGGAGCCGGCGTACAGCTTCCGGGTCATGTGGCCAGCATGACTAAGCTGCTTCTGGCGAACCAGAGCAGTGCACGGAAACGCCGTTTACCTTCCCACCAGAACGGTACCTATTCATCTACTTGCACTTTGACGTGCTTTCGAACTGCTAGGTTGGCAGGAGCAGGGACCGAGCAACGGGTGCTCACCCCGTCGCAGGGATTCGAACCACCGACCTTCTGATCGGCAAGTCCTAGGCTCTGTGGTTTAACCCACAGCGCCACCTGCATCCCTAGACTAAGGCTTACCCAATGCCTAAACGGCCAGAAGTTGTGATGATTACTTTGAGGTAGCCAAAAGCACCAGACATGGGATGGAAAAGTCCCAAATAAGGCAACTAACATTGTCCATAGCAAGGTCAAGCACAGTACACTATTGACAAAAACATGGGGGGGGGGGTGGGCAGGAGATCCAACAAGGAACTGTATGTGGGGAATAGGCAGGTTGCTTTTTGTACCCAAGGAGTGGACTCAAGTGAAACCTGCTGGCTCGGTTGACCCACCCCCTGGGAACAGCCCACCCCTCAGACTGCTTGCCATTGGCCTATTGAGCAGCCACGCTTGAATCTGAATTCCCAACTGGCATGGAGGACGATTTAACTCCATGCTGGCCAGGAAACCCCCACAAGCAGCTGTCTAATGTTGGATTGTACTGGGTGAGCCAGTACTGGCCTGCAACTCTGCCACACCTTTAAGCATGATAAGTGGACATGTAGGAAATTTGAAGAAACACAATTAAAGCAATATATTTCTAGTTTAAAAAAGAAAACTTTAAAAATAAATAAAAATAAGGGTTCTTCTTCAGGGAATTCTAACTGCTACCACAGAACATCACTCGGTGAACTCAACCATAATACTGAAACTCTATGCATCTAGAAGGGTAGGAAGAGGCAGTGCTGCACTCATGGGGCCAGGGCTGGGCTGGGGGAGCTCCAAGGTGGAGGATTCACAAATGCACACATGCCTGGGAGACTGCCACTGCCAACCTGGAGGTCTCCCAACCTTACTGCTTCTGTCTCATCCTTTTCTTGTCCCAGTGAACACAGTGCCACCACTATCAGGAGCATCACTGTCTCTGTCCTTTCACAAGCTTTCACACACCTAAACATGCACCTAAGCAATCTGGAAAGTAAACAAAACATGTCTCTCCCATATTGGTCTCTACAGCCACAGCAGGTGCTGTAACCTTCCAAAAATTGGACATAACAACAACAACATAATTTGTATACTTCCCTATACTCAGGGAGGTTCACAGGATGTTTTACCAGCTTGCTCATGAGAATATCATGGGAGACTTAGTTAATGTTTTTCTTTGTTGTTTGTCATCCTGGACTTCTTTGGGAGGAAAGGCAGCATACACATTTAAACAACAACAACAACAACAACAACAATAGTGGTGGTGTGGTGTATTAATCTTCTACATGTTGGGAATCATTGCAGTTATGAAAACACACTCTTCTGTGTTTCAAAACAAGGCAAGTACAAACCAGGAGTGATGGAGCTGACTTTTTTAACTAAGCCAGGATTCTCAGTTCCCCCTTAGTTTATGGAATGAACTTAGTTCATGGATTAGTTCATGGAATGAACTAATCTCCTCTTGCCCAAGCACAGCGATTGTTGCCATCCATTTTATCCAAAACAGAGTGGTATTAAGTAGCTCCATAACTGTTGCATGTATCTTATGTGTATACATTTGTTTTTATACCCCTTAGGTTGAGCAGACAAATTAAGGCAGTGGTATTCAAAACATTTCTAACTTCAGATAACTTTTTCCATATCAATTCATCTGCCAAAGGCACAATCACATGACAGAGGGCTCTGAGGTGCACTTGGTGTGTACAGAGCACAGGAACTCACTGTTGCCTTGAGTGAGGTGAGTGCATCATCCCAAGCACACTCAGTGTTATCCTGCTATACATTTCAGGGAAAGATCTAGAGCATGGGCAAGCTATCATCCAGGGTAGCTTGTCTGCTATTACTGATCTTCTCACTGAGGAGCCTCTGATAAGTTTCCAAGAAATCCCAGGGTTCCTGAAACACAGTTTGAAAATCGGTGATCTAAGGTCACCCACTACCACCTCTGATACTTTCTGGATAAAATCCCCAGGAATATTTGGGATGTCACTTGCAAAACTGCAGTTGCTATTGATCTTGTTTGGAAGATAGGAATAAATTCACTCCATCTGAGAGCTGTAATGCTAATGACATATTAAATAACAGTCAAGAAATCTTATGATTAGATGTACACATGTAAGCTCTTTATATAATAACTGAACAAAGGTCCGTGCTAAACGCTGTGCAGATATCAGGTTTCTAATACCATCATTTGAATAAAACCCATAATAGATGGGTAATTTTCAGAATTATAAGTATGTTGTTTCCACAGCTTGGCAAATGTTTCCTCGAGCATTAATAGCTTGGCCATGGTAACAATTAACACTGAACTAAGATATGCAGAGAGATGAACTCTTGACCTACTGAGATAGTAGAACTAGAGGGTTATTTCAATTATCTACAATTTAAAATGTCATTTATCCAGTAATGTTAATTATTTACACTGTTCCTAAAATCTTATCAGTATGTGCCATGGATTTCTTGTTCCCTTGAAATATTTAAACACCCACTCCACTCAGCAAGATCCATTACGTGCTGTTTATCATGGAAATTGCTGTTTAAATATCCCCTAAAAAATACACACATACAAGATTAATTTTATATCTGTCATTTGCTTTGAGAGGAAAAGGAGAAAGAGAAGAGAAGCAAATTGTTTACAAAGAAATGATAGAATTTCAGTAAACTTCAGCGGTTTTTTTCTTCTTCAGAAAAATAAAAGCAGCATTTGGGGTTACAATGCTTTTTTTCCCCCAGCAGGAGCTCAGCTCTGTCACCTCTCAGGTGGGTGCCATTGCTATCCTAAGAGAACAAGGGAGAAGTTCGTGATAAGTTCCGGCACCTCTTTTTCCAGAAAAATAGCACTGTGGGATGTATGTGGGTTTTTTGCAGCATAGGTTGGAGATTTCATCCATGCAGAGATCTAGGAACATCAAAGAACGTGAGTGCATTTCCACATAGATCACACTGCACAATAAAGGTCAAGAACCAAGGTTGGTATTCTCTCTCAAGCAAAGTTTTGAGAAAGGACTGCGGATTATATATTTTGTTTTAGAAGGCAATCTATGCAGAAAGACTCAAAAGAAAATCGATCACTAGCTTTTGCCTGCAAGACAAGTTCAAATGTTATAAGCCTATAAAATGATTCTGAATACACCAAAAAATAAAATAAAAAATAATATGCACACATATACATACTAGGACCATTAGTATATCTGTGTAAAATATAATGGTATCTATACATGGAGTGTCTGTAGGGTAGGATCCAGGACCTTCTTGGCTCCCACAAATGGAAGGAGGGCAGAGGGAGTTTTGCCAATTCCCCCTTGCACTCACCGGAAATCTTCTCTGCAGGCTTGAAATAACTTCATAAACAGCACAATGCAAGGGTTTAGAGGCAAAATGAGCAAAAAAAATTGCTCCCTTCTGATCACTAAAGCTTATGCTGAATCACAGTCCTTTCCATAAACAAAAGCACTCCATCTGCGAATTAAAGGGTTTTGGTCAATCCATATCTTCACTTTTATGCTAAACTTATTTATTAACATATTCTGTGGGCAACTTACAGCTAACTTTACCACACCACATCCTTAAAGTTCACATGGTTTGAAAGAAATTCATTTTCACACAGTTCTAGTTTTGATGCTCCTAATGTTGTTTGTCAAAGACTGGATACTAACTGTGAATGTGCACTGCAACTTTATGGTTTTTTTTGGGGGGGGGGCTGTTGGAGAGCCAGCTTGAAGTTGAGAATTGTGGAAGCATATTTTCTTCCATCACTTCTCAAATCTAAATTTCCATTCTCTTTTCATTTTATAGAATGGCAACAGAGCTCAAGTACATGTTGTTGAGTATATTTAGTTCATCCCAAGCAGAACATGGCTGCAGCAGAACATGCAAGATAGGAATAATGAAACTGACAAAAGACAACTTGGGAACTGTACTGACTGAAAGTCTGCCTACATCTCCTTTGTTTCTAAATCTGTTTGAAACCCTTATTATACCTTTGCAGACTTTTTGCTAGAAAAATAGGATGGTTCTTTTAAATAGATTTTTTTTAATAAAAACAAAACAAAACTAAACAGTAAGTGGTCACAATTATTAGGAATGTACAGGACACTTCAATTTATTCATGTGGAGTTTCCTATTGTTCTACCCCTTGGACGTGAATTACCAAAGAAAGTCCATTGTCTTGTGCATTGGTGGAATTTCTTGAAGATCAACCCTAAATGCATATTAACTACTCCCCATGCAAAGGTTCCAAAGAGCAACTGTGAAACTAGCACACATCTGCAGTTTATTCAAGAAGTCCTGTCATTCTAAAGGTGAAGTTGATATGCAGCTGAAAATGTACTCTTTGAAGCTTTTGGGGTAGAGGCAGCTCCACAGGACATGTATGTAGAAGCCTGACATGGCACCTTGGCAGCAGGATACAAAGCTAATAAGTTCAGCCTTCATCTTCCCAAGCTACATGGAATACCCTTATGCTAATAAGGATTAATTGTGAATGCTTTAAGTTCAAAGGCAGTAGGATGTAGCTATATAATTGATGCACAGTTGGAGACCTTCAACCTTCTAAGTCTTAATATTCTACCTGCAACTGCAAGCAGACTTTCCCCCAGTCTTTTTCCTGTATTCACAGTGAAGGTGTTGCCGCCTTATTTTATTTTATTTTAAGAAATTATTTGTGGCAGGGAGTAACAGGTTTTACACATGTATACATATTAATAAACTAAAGGCTTAGGTGAGGCATTTAAATGCTGACACAATACAATATTTTGTTGTTTAGCAGATCCGACCATTTTACACTGGCTGAGGGAGAAAGTACAAGGATGAAAGGTGTTTTACTAAGCAATTATATTCAGCAGAAGATTGCAAAGGAAAATACTCTAAGCATTTTTGTCCTTCTGAATTGAGCATCAAGATGGCAATCATATAGGAATTCTTCATTTAGAGAAATATATAACTTTGTTAGATCCCAAAGATACAGTAGCTGAAGGGATACATTTGTGGGGGACTTTGGCGGCCTTTCAATAACTCAGTCTCCAGTAGCTTGAAAGGCTGTTCTTGGCACTCAATGAAAGCATTCTTTCAGTAAGAGTAGGCTAGTTGTAGAATCTCAAGAAATTTTGGAAGCACAGGAAACATGTTTATGGTGCAGGGCTTTGCTTTGTTTTTTAATTACCAAAGTTTTTACCTTTTCCTACTCTACCTCTATGTTGCCTGATTGCAACCTATCACAATACCAAATGAAACCCTATGTTTAACTGTCTTCAGAATTCCTCCCTCAATTTCCTTCAGATATGATGGAACATATTTTTTAAAAAATATCACCGTAATCCCAGAGTCTGTATTTCAGGGTTTTCTTTTATTCAGTCAATTTATCTGGCAACGGTTTTGTATGGGCAGCGTGAAAAGTCAAATAAGTTTTTATATTCAAGCTTGAGCATTTCCTATTAGTTCTACTAGAGATAAACAAATATGCAACTTAACTACTAGTGTGCCTGCACATTTCGGAACACCTGATCGTCAGTCCTTTTCTTGGCTGCATGATCTACCTGCAGGATGTGGAGTACAATCCTGTCTGTTCAGAAGTATGCCTCACTGATTTCAGTGGGAGTTGGAACCCCTATGGTAGGCATGTTTTGGATTGCAGCTTTAGATGGAATATTTTGGTTACATCCACATAGTGCTATTTTTCTAGAAAAATAGGTTCCAGAACTCACTATGGACACCTCCGTTGTTCTCTTAGAATGGCAGTGCTGCCCACCTGAGAGGTATCAGAACTGAGTTCTGGTGAGTTCCAGCTGAAATAAAAGCTCTGCATCCACACCATGCATTTAAAGTACATAGCTTTCCCTAAAGAACTCTGGGAAGTGTAGTTCCCTCTCACAGAGCTACAAGATTGTTAACAAAACACAGTTCTTAGGATTCTTTGGGGAAAGTTGTGTTATTTAAATGTGTGTTGAGTGTGCTTTAAATGTATGGTGTATATGTAATCTCAATGATATTTCTTACAACAACCTTTCTTACACATTTTTCATGAATGTTGATTCTGCTGCTAATTCATGCACTTGTGTTGCTCCTTGTCTTTTTGCTTTCTGCTGTTTTGGGCCTTCAGTTAATTTGTGTTTTAATCCTTAGATTATTGCTTTGTTGCTCAGAGGAAGTGTGTGTGTGTGTGTGTGTGTGTAGAGTTACTGTAATCAAAGCAGGCATTGTGGTGAAATTTGATATCTATATTACTTTTACATCATTACTGAATTTACATGGCATTATTTTCATTGCATTTGTACTGCTAGAGTAGCAACATCTGCACAACACACTAAAATATTTCCTATTTGTTACGTGCTAATGCACAAAAACTATGCAGCTCTGTTGCACAACAACTTAACATTTATTTAAAAGGATTTGCATGACAAAACTATGGCTGGCTGTTACTGAAATTACTGAAAGAAGAGTTCTTTTGTACCATTTCCAGCTTACTGAGAGGCAGTGTAGGAACAACATCTCTCAAAGGGCTACTCCTTTTCCTTTTCAATGTGTTGTTCCAGAGTCATATCCAGAACTGTACTTAGGTGTTGGCAAAACCACCCCTGCCGAGGGTGCAGGCCCAGAATGGGCGAGTGTGGATGTAGAAAGGTCCCACTGTGTGAATTGGTCAAGTTTCTCTAGATCCAATCCTCTAAGGTCAACCCTCTGAAGCAGAGGTGTCTTTATGGGAAGTGAAAAAGCTATTGCAGAACTAAGTCTGGAAGGTGCTGGATCAGAATACAAAATGATGAAATTCATCAATGACCCTTACCATAGACCACAAAAACAACAGGTGTTATTTTTATGTTAAATGTTGTGTTTTCTGTCAAGCAGGTGATAGCTACACCATACTCAGAGTAGACTCAATGAAATCAATGGACTGCTAAAGTCAATTTATCTTTGTAAAGTTAATTTATTAACTTGATATCTCTCAGTGTTAATAGAATCGATGTTGAGATATAATTATTTGAAGGAAATGATTCAGAGCATCATTTAAGTATATACCTACATAGTTTCAACTTGTTTTAAAAGTAATTGCCATGGCATTTGCTTCACTTTTCAAATGGGAGCCCATTTTTCCTATAAAGGATTATCCCATAATTTGTTAATTAATAACTGCTAAGTGCTCTTCAAGTACCCATGGCACCATCTGAGAAATATATCACAAAGTGTTGACAAAGTATTGAAGCCAAATGCCTTCAATGAGCGTTTCTCCTAAATTAAAACCCAATAATACTGTGATGCAGAGTGGTAGAGGTAGTGAACAAATAATCCTTGTTCTGTGGTCAGCAAATCCATCAACATGGGCTTATATCAGTGGGCCAAATTCACACATACAATAAATGAAGTGGCAAAACTTTTCCTGGATTGGACCACTTCCAATTATAGGTTCAATATCACCCTGGGGGAAAATTACAAAAGTAGCATGAATCTCAACAACCTCTCTTCAGCTAAAATATTGACTTATATTATTATATTTCCATGTAGCCACACAAAGATTTTATATCTTATTTTGAAGGAATAAAATACAATGATAGACTACAGTTGCTGTAAAGTGTTTGCAGCCTCTTTCACCAATATATGTCTGGCCCAGTACAATTTACACTTCAGAGGAAATGAATGAGCTTTCTCACCTGCTTCAAATTGTCAGAAATGATTCAAGGTCTACCCAAATAATCACTTAGAACATAAAAATCCAAGACTCAAAAAAGGTCCCCACATTTCCACCAAGAGAAGCATCTCTGTTGCTCTGTCTAGGGACTATTTTGAAGAACTGTGAGGAAAACTGCACATAGGAGCAAATGTCTATCTTGCATGGAAAACTCTGTTGTCTCAGAATTCTCATGATTGTGGGCTTCCACTCCAGTTTCCTGATGGACAGCTCCTCAAAGCAGCTTCCTGGTCAAAACCATGGAGAAGCATATCCACTGCATTACACTGGGGTGGGGTGTTGGAGGTGTTTTCATGAACAGTGCCTGAAGAAATCTTCAAAATCCTACCCCTCAACTAGAGATCCTTAAGACTGGAAACAACCAATCCATACAACTAACACAACCACAGGGACAATGCTAATCCAGAGGAACCCCATGATTGGAACCTGCTCCTACAATGGGGGTGCAACCCCATCCAGAACCGGCCATCTATCCAGTTCCCAGACATGAGAATCACCAACCTGCAGAACCTCTGTCTTGTAGGGATCTAGTCTCAGTTTACTGAGCCCACTGCTGCCTCCAGAAACCAGTCACAGCCCCAAATGGTTCAGATATAATAGAGTAAAAGAGTTGAGTGTCATCAGCATATTGATTACAGTGTGTGTCAAATCTCTACCTGTCGAAGTTCTTTATTTATGTTAGCATCTTATGTATAATTTCAATCAAACTTCCACAGGTGATAACAACCTTCATGTGTCATGCCTTAGTTCTACAAAAAAGCTGCCTGTTTGAAAGCCAAAAATGTCCCAATGATTCCTTAATGCTGCCAGCCACAGAAAACTTATTCTAGAGCAATCCCATGATCTAGAGAAAACAGTATTGGCACTGCAGCCCAAGGCTTCAATCCTAAACATACCTGTCTCCTAGTAAATCTAACTTAAATTGGTGTGGCACACTTCTAACTTCACACCATGAGCATCTATCTGAAAGACTAGCAACAGACACCCTTAGTGTATTTTCATACTATTTTTCACTCATTACTTAAATTAAGAAATAAGGTTCAATCAACTGTTTAGATGAACGAGACTGTTCAACCCCAAAAGCAAATAGCTTACATTTCATTATTAGATTTTCATTCCCCTAACATAGTTTCATTCTTCATTATTCAAAGTAGTAAAATCATAATTACATATTAAACAGTAGGAAACCAAATATTGTGCAATGTTTAAGTAACTCAATCACTAGTGTTGGCAGAAACTGTAGAACAGCTCAATGTGTAGCTCAATTGATATTCCTTTAAGAGGTTAAATTCATTGTGGGTAAAGGACTTTCTTTCCCTGTAATTATTGCTATTGAGACTGCAAATATTGTATTAAAGCAATAATCCCCAACAGGGAGGGATTACCTTGGAAAATTAATGGCACAAGGAACCAAAAACCCTTAGTAGATCATTGACAGGAAGAAGAACGCCAGCACATCAAAAATTTAAGTATTAAAAATTAGATTGTTATGTATATAATTAGAGAGAGGACATCAGGAGTCGCCTACAGTATATGAATATGGAATATTCATTATCTTTACAGTGATGACTGGGAAAGCTATTCCCAGTCTTAAAGCCTGCAGATTCAGGTTATCCTTTCATATGTTCCATCTTGTTGAATAGCACAGTTTCTCCAAAGATAAATGAAACAAAAGCTCGTAGAAGCAAAGGCCATCTTTAATACTTACTTTTTCCTCAATGTGATGTGGAAACCTAGATTTTTGTGTTTTCCCTATCACAGGAACACTGCCAACACAAAAAAGTCATAGAAATGAACAAATTCAATTTCCCATTAGTTTTGGAGAAGACCCAGATTTAAAAGATGTATTGACATTGATTTCAAATGAACACTGTCCTCTTTGGGTTGCCTATGATTCTTATTGCTAGAAGGAACTGTAGTGAATTCTCCCTGAAATGCAATATATCTACTAGCTTTGAATACCAAACTGGAGAAGAGCCACCTTTTACATGCCAAGTAAGATGACAAAAAGAGAGAGAGAATAAAGCTGGCATGTCTATGCAGCTTGTGTGCCTTTCAGTTTCTGCTGCCTCCACTTAATTGGGACACACACATTAAACTGCAATATAAAAGCTCTGGTTGATTGATCTACCAGTTCAACAGATTAAAGCTTGAAGTCCTAAATAACAAGACAGGCATACATAAATTAATGAGAGCGTACAACCTACACTATCATATTCTCAAAGTTTATTGAAAGAGTAAATGTATGTGTTTAGAGATTACTTTTCCAGTGCCAAAATCAGCTTACAATAGAGAAGTTTAAAATAACAAAAAACTACAAGAAAAGGGTTACCAGATAAATAGACATCTCCAGCCAAATACAGATAATACACCTTCATTGGCTGCACTGATGTTAAAAGGAATGGGTAGGAACGGGACACCCTCCAGATATGGTGGACTGCAACTCCCATCATCCTTGGCCATTGGTGACCCCAATTGAGTGTTGGTACACGATGTAGGGAGGGCATGGTTGCAACCTCTGGAGAAAATTACCCACTAGGCAGAAAGATAGGGAAATGGGTTGGTTTGTTAGCAAGCTAGTTCTCCTAAAATTATTCAAAGGACCTGTTGGCAATTGCAGTCTTACAGCCAGGTTCAAAGCAGATATTGCTAAGCAGGCAGTGAACAGGTGAAGAACAATTTAGTTTCCAAACAGAAAAATCTTCTGCTTCTGCATACCATGTTGTGGAGAAAAAAATAGCTTATCAAAGTATGACTTAGCATGTTTTGGGGACTGATAGGCCTACTGGGATGGTTTGCAGAGAACTAAATGATCTTTTGAAGATTATACTGTTGGGAGAACATAGGTGAGCTTTTTTTCTTTTTCCAACGATTATGCACTGCTAGAGAAATAGGGGAACCTGTGGACTCAGTTATAACTGCACATCATCCTGAACCATTATGCATTTTGGCTGGGGATGATGGGACTTGCAGTCCAACAACAAATGGTAGGTCATGTAGGTTCCCTACTGCTAATATACTGTACAGTCAAAAAAGGTTGCGGCGCTCATCTCGCTTTCAGGCTGAGGGAGCCGGCATTTGTCCGCATACAGCTTTCTGGGTCATGTGGCCAGCATGACTAAACCGCTTCTGGTGCAATAGGACACCATGATGGAAACCAGAGTGCATGGAAATGCTGTTTACCTTCCCACCACAGCGTTACCTATTTATCTACTTGCACTGGTGTGCTTCAAACTTCTAGGTTGGCAGGAGATGAGTCAGAGCAATGGAAGCTCACCCTGTCATGGGGATTCAAATTCTGATCGGCAAGCCCAAGAGGCTCAGTGGTTTAGACCACAGCGCCACCCATGTCCCTAATATACAGTATTGCATCCCCAATGTATAGGGCTGTGGCCCTTCCACTTGTAATGCATGTTGGCTGGGCATTTATTTTATCTATTAATGTATTTATATTCCACCTTTTCTCCAAAAGGCTCAAGGTGGCACAAAGACTTTCCCCCCACTCAATCTTATTCTCACAGCAACGCTTTGAGGAAAGTTAGGCTGTAAGAAAGTGGCTGTAGGTTCATGGCTGAGTAGGAGTTTGAACCCTGGTCTCTCAGGCTCTAGTCCAGCACTCTAACCACTACACCACATTGTGATGGTGGGGAAATGAAGTCCAACAACATCTGGAAGATGCCAGGTCCCCCTCCCCAATACTTGACTAGGGCCATAATGGCAAATCCGTGTCCCTTTTTAATCTAAGATTCCAGGAAGTTTCGGCAGCATCCTCTGCCAAGTATTTTATTTCACAGGTCAACAATTAAAAGTAACAAGCAAATAACTGGAACACCATTAATGAAATTCCATCTGTAAAATCTAATCAACGACTACATTGGAAGTTCTGCAAACCTGGGCTTTCATTAAGCTCACACAGCAAAGGAAGTGAACACAGGCTTGTGGCAACCAGCTAAACTATTCACTCAACAGCTTGTGCAATGGTTTTGGCAGCAGCTGGTGTGGCTGCTGTGCTGTGGTAACAAATAAAAAAAGTATCTCCAGTTCTTGTTTACTGATGGGAAGTTGCTTTATTCTGTATTCTGTTGCCAGGGTACACACATATATTTAGAACTTGGGGACTTGCTGTTACCAGAGAGAGAGAGAGTGAAAAAGACACAGTGCAGAGGTCCAGATGGCTAAACGGATTTGCTGGGATAACAGCTCATGCTGTATCATGCTCTGAAAAAAAGCCTACAATGTAAGGGAAGACTTCCACCAAAACAGAAGCAGAGCTTAATTCTAAGGCACACCATCATTCAGAGATTTATTCATTATTACTGCATTTATCAGGACATGGGTTGTACACTGCAGACCAAGTCGTTGCCATTTAAGGGCCAGGAATAAGCCCAGAGTTTCTCACAACTCAAATGAAAAAGGCAAATGACTCTCTCATTTCCTCCCTCTACTGTTTACGTTAAATGGGACAGCAAGACCCCATCTCTGGAATCCTTTGCCAAAAGTGATTGCTTAGCATTCCTTCATACATCCAGAGTGAAGAACCACAGGTCCAGAGTCTGAATGTGGCCCTCCATGTCCCTCTATCTTGCTGTCAGGACCATTCTTTGTTGGTGGTGGCGGGAAATGGTATGTAGAAAGGAGAATTACTGGATGCCAAAAGATCCAAGTTTAAAGCAAGTAATCTTTCATGAGAGAAACTCAGAAGAGATTTAAAATCACAAAATATGCAACAAAGTAAAGCAAGGAAATATAAGCTGTTGGGCCTTTAAAATACACCCTTGTGAGTTCCCTCTTCCCCTAGTATAGGAAAAGACCACGTTTGGTAAGTTAAAAATTGGTTTACTTACAAACACTTCAAAGGTCTTGTTCATGTCCTTTTCCATTCAGCATTCATGAAATGTTACGCAGGCAGTAAAACATGGCAACCTGCTCAGAATTCCTTACACATTGAGCTTCTCAGGTAGATTGGGGGTGAACAATTGCCTTGATTACAGTCAAACCTCAGTTGTCGAATGTAATCCGTTCCGGAAGCCTGTTCAGCTTCTGAAACGTTCGACAACTGAGGTGTGGCTTCAAACTGGCTGCAAGAGCTTTCTGCAGTCAAGCGGAAACTGTGTCAGACATTCAGTTTCCGAAAAACATTTGAAAACTGAAGCGCTTACTTCCAGGTTTTGGGCATTCGGGAGCTGAAACATTCCAAAATGGAGCTGTTCAGGAACTGTAGCTAGTTCCTTCCAAGGTGGAGTAGGCCTGGCAGGACAACGTACTCTACGGTCTTAACCCCTCCAGGCATTATTTAGACTGTAACATGTTGGCTAAATGAGGCTGGCTATCCCATATTCCTCGGCCATACCCCTTCCAGGCACACAGCTCACAGGCCTTGTTTCACATTCCTCTTAAGTGTTTTTGGCTTGGTAGAAATGTGTCCCTGAACTCTGATAGTCCCATATCCAGGCAAACGAGGGATTAAGAGCATATGACAGTGTGTCAAAGAAATAAACACTATCTGACTTTTAGAAGACACCTGAAGCCAGCCCTGTTTAGGGAAGCTTTTAAGATTTGATGAATTATTGTATTTTAATATTTTGCTGGAAGCCACCCAGAGTGGCTGGGGAAACCCAGCCAGATGGGTGGGGTATAAATAATAAGTTGTTGTTGTTGTTGTTGTAAAAACTGCATGTATTGCTTTGCCCACTTTTGCCTCTGGCTCTGCCTACCTTGTACACATGGTCCCTGGAAAATAACCCAAGAGGAAAGGTGGCTGTTGGCCTAAAAGAGCCCCCCCCCTTGTGATATCTCTTGGCCTACAGAGTAACTTGAAAACCAAAATATGTGCTTGGTGCAGCAAGTGCACATGCATTAAAATGCCAAAACCACATCTGTTTTAAAAAGCAGGTTTGATACAGAGTTTGATTATCTTATCCTTATGGGATTAAAACCAGTGTAATTCATTCTCTGTAGTCCTTGGGAATACTGCAGTTTAAGCATGTCAGCTGATCAGGCAGACTTAATCTGGAGGCTGAATCTTCTATTTTGCTAACATTTAGGACACTGACACTTAATGCCATTCAGTGAGAAGAAAGTAATTGAAAAAAACCTAAGGTAATCTTTTTGTCCCAACAGTACATCCTACACAGAAGCAACTTTCATTCCTTACAATATGTATATTTTCTAGTAGCTCTTGGGCACTCTACTATTTCATACCCTTCAACATTTCTCCAATGAAAATAGAGACATCTTGTTCAACAACAACTACAACAATTTTATTATTTATACCCCACCAATCTGACTGGGTTGCCCAAGCCACATTGGGCAGCTTCCAACATACAGTCGTACCTTGGAAGTCGAACGGAATCCGTTCCGGAACTCTGTTCAACTTCCAAAACGTTCGGAAACCAAAGTGCGGCTTCTGATTGGCTGCAGTAAGAACCTGCAGCCAATTGGAAGCCGCAGAAGCCCCATCAGACGTTCGGCTTCCAAAAACTGTTTGCAAACCGGTTTGCAGCTTTGGGAGCCAAAACATTTGAGAACTAAGCTGTTCGAAAACCAAGGTACAAAAGTATATAGAAACATAATATTAAAAAAACTTCTCCATACAAGGCTGGCTTCAGATGTCTTCTAAATGTGGACCTCCTTGGCTCGGGAGTCGTATAACTCCATACACTCCAACATTTTTCCAGTGAAAATAGGGATGTCCTAAGGAAAAGTGGGACACTCTGGGATCAAATAAGAAACTGTGACAGCTTCTGTAAATCTGGAAAAGTGAACTTGGAGGGTCTGGTATTTGCTTATTGCAATACGAAATGTTATTTGTCAATGGATAATTCAATGGCTACTTGGTCTACCAAAATCACCCTGGCAGAGTATAGGACATTTACCTGGTAAAATACTATAGGAATGCAAGAAAAGAACAGGTATGATCTAGCAGTTCAGGCGGCCAATTTTTTGTGTTCATTTTATAGGATTGTGTCTGTTGACAATCATAATTCCAGAAACCGCTAAAAGGTGTGGGTCAAAATTTAGGGAACACAATTATCAGAAAAGCCATAAGCTTCCAATATGTCTTCAGCATGCATCCCACCACCAAGCCTCAAAGAAATTCTACTATTTGACTTGCTACTAAAGACTTTACACCTTGATCCTACCCCCTAAATAAATTGGACTCCCAGCTTATGTTAGACCCAGCGAGCATGGCCAAATGGTAAGAGAGGATGGCAGCGGTAATCCAAATTATATGGAGGACATTAATTTAATGCTAGTATAGCTCTTTCATTTTTTTGTGATATAAGCAGCACTATAACTTTTCTTTCAATAAATAACTGGATTGTAAAAGTGGAATGGCAATGTTATGCAGATTAGAAGGTTATTGACTCATCTATTTAGGTCCTTATTCCAGATCAAATATCTAGAGAAGTGAAATTTCTGCTGTGTGCTGCAAGCAAAATCTTCCTATAACTATGCACATTTATTCAGCAGTCCATGAGGTTGCTTTAGTCTGATGCATGCTCTTATGCTCCTGGATATATTAGCTCCTCTACCTACATTTAATCTTGTCTTTTCCTCCATTGTAAATCCTTTCCTTATTAATGGCTTCAATTTCTTTCCTCTATTTTATACTTGTAGAATGATTTGCAAAGTGAGTATTCATGCGGATCTTTCTGAAATATTAATACATTTTTTTGCCACATGTAGGTGTCTAAAGTTAAGAAGCTGTTTATGGAAGATTTCTTCATTTCAAATCTATGCCAATTAACAGATAAACACCTGGCACTTGAGCCTGTGGTTAAATCGTCTCTAATATGCACTTCAATTTATTGAATTACAAAAAGGCAGGTTTTTTAATTTGACAGTAGGAAAGGTTTCTAAGCCACAAAAAAACACTTGAGTAATGGAACAAGTTGCTTAGGACTGATATAGAATTAAGTTTATTGAGGGTTTAAGAAAAAGAAGCTGGAATAGTCTACAGCAGGTAGAGTTGGTAAATGCTACCTTTGTGGGAAGGGCTGAAGAGTTCAGTCCCCAGGTTCTCAATATAATAGCTGGAAAGATGGCTGTCTCAAACCCTGGAGACCAGTCTACTGCCAATAATTGTACTATACTTAACTACCCGGACCAATAGTTCCCTATGAAGTTGACCCAAATGCTGATTTATGTTCATGCACAAATATATCCAGACATTTAGAAAGAGAAATTAGATCTATTTATACTGCCATAAAAGGTAAAGGTTAAGGACCCCTGACAGTTAAGTCTAGTCATGAACGACTTTGGGGTTGCAGTGCTCATCTCGCTTTACTGATTGAGGGAGCTGACATTTGTCCACAGGCAGTTTTTCCGGGTCATGTGGCCTGCATGACTAAGCCGCTTCTGGCAAAACCAGAGCAGCGCACAGAAACGCCGTTTACCTTCCTGCCGGAGGAGTACCTATTTATCTACTTGTGCTTTGACGTGCTTTTGAACTGCTAGGTTGGCAGGAGCAGGGACTGAGCAACAGGAGCTCACCCCGTCACAGGGATTCGAACCGCCAACCTTCCGATCAGCAAGCCCAAGACTCAGTGGTTTAGACCACAGCGCCACCCACGTCCCACTTATACTGCCATAGAATCATTATAAACTACAAGTGAGATAACACACCCCCAACAGCATGCAACATTACATACTGCAGGCAGTATATAAACAAAACATACACAACTTTACATCCATCTAAAATGTATCCTGGGCCCATCTGATGTCCTCATCTTTCTTACTAAACCTTAATGCAGTTCCCTAACTGGTAACCCAACTGTGCAATCCAGCATTACATTAGAAGAAACTGTGTGCAAAATGTGTACATTAGTCAAAACTGCATACAGAAAATGTGGTTTTAGAAGAAATTCACATTAACATGCTGAATAATTTCATAAGGATTTTTTACTGACGAAACCCTGTGGCTGCGGAAACCCAGCCAGATGGGCAGGGTATAATCAATAAATCATCATCATCAACATCATCATCATTATCATTGAAAATCAATGAAGAAATGTGAAGAAGTGAATTTAAGATTGGGAGGGGAGAGTGTGAAACTGATAGAACAGAAATTGGTTAATTTTTCCATCCCTAGATGCCAAGAGTCACTTTCATCGAAGATTCTTGCCTGACACCACAAATTATTATGGCCAACTCTGGGAAAAAATTAGCATTTTCTTATATATCTTTAGGATACACTTCAGAAAAGGTTATTTTCCAGTGAATCTGCAGGACTTGAACCTGCAATTAAACATCTAAGTCCAATTTTAATCGGCCATAAACTCATCATATTTTCTCTTAGATGTTCCCACAGATATAAGACTGCCTTCAGTAAATCAGTATGGCCCTGTTACTATACCTAGCATCCAACTTTCCATTTTTGTCCGAATTCACATTGCTCAACTTGCAACCACGTGGCGATTCCAAAATCAAATCCACCAACACATTAGGTGCGATTTAATGATAATCACATAGGGACTTTCTTGTTTGCAGTGTCTTGATTCTCAATTTTCTTATTCCTCTTGGCCTCAACATCACAGCCAAGCAGTTATCTTTGTGAAACTCAGTTCTCCATTTTCCAGCATATGTCTCTTCCATATTCCAAGCGGATATGCATTTTGGTGCATTTGCTACTTTCTTCAAACCTTCATTTCAGTCCCACTTCAAAACCAGATTGTTAATTTTAATCTGCCCCTCAAGAATTCAGTCAAGCTTTCCCCCAACAATCTTTTAAGGGCCATAGTGTGGTAGCAGAACACATGTTTTGCATTTTGATGTTCCCATATTCAGTCCTTGGCATTTCCAGGTAAGACTGGGAAAGATTTCTGCCTGGATTCCCAGAATTTTGCTGATCATCAGTGTAGGCAATAATAACCTAGATGGACAAATGGCTGGCTCAGTATAAGGCAGTTTACCATGTTCCACTATGTACACTGTGACACTGGGAAGTAATGAAGTCTATTGACTTACGATGTAGAAAATGAAAAAAAATGGCAGTTGTAGCTCACCAAAAAGGAAGGGAGAAAGAATAACTTTTCCCATCATGGAACTCAAGTTGGAGTACATGGGATTTCCATTTGATCTCCCATCTAGGCACTGACCAGAGCATCATAGATTCAGGGAGATGACTGTATCATGTGTCCTCACACCTTGCTCCATGGAAAGCCTAAGCACGTCTGTCCAATTTTTAAAATGGTACCTATAAACTTTGACTTACTCATTGCTTAGTTATAACTACGTTCTTGCAGTAGATCAGATCTGTTGAACTGAACAGACTAGCACAAACTGTGTAAGTGCTTTAAGACATATATTAAGAAGTTGTGTCATTCTATTCAACTAATTCACTGTGTTTGCGTCTGTGGTTTTCATTTTTGTTGAAGTACGCCAACAAAGGCCATGCCCCGAATCACAACAGCGTCTATACCACAGAAGCAATTGGGCTGTTATCAGGTCTGGATGATATATTGTAGAAGCACAGAGATACATCCTAACATAAAACCAATATCCAGGATGCTTATTGCTAAGTCATGATTCATTTTAGTCAGTTCAGAATGACAGAGTATGGTAGTACAATATTATATATGTCTATTCAGAAATAAGCCATAATAAATTCAATGGGACATATGCCTGGGTGGGATTACAAGTTTCTTTTCTCCATGGGGTGGGTCATAGCCATTCATTTAAATGGGAGAAAGTTAAAAATATTCAGGAACATTGCTGGTGTGGAAGCTAAATCCTTTTCTGTGATCGAATTTTCTTGGAGGCAGCAATTTTCACCAGCCTTTCCCAAATTTTGTTCTCATTTTGCACCCGTCGGTAGATCTCAGGGTTGTAATGAAAATCAAAAATTGATCATCCAAGCCTGTAGTCAGAATACCCTGTACTGTACCATAGTTCTTGTTGGGCACTCTCATGTGAGTCCAGTCATGTGTGCCTTGTGGGGTGGGGTAGGGGAGCAAGACTCTGCACTTTGCTATCTCTCAGGGGTGGTGGGGCCTACAGGCCCAAGCCTCTGAATGGCACTTGGTTGGTTGGAAAAGGCTGCTATAGAAAAATGGCTGGCTGGAACAGATCATGGCTCCCAGCGATAATCTTCATCCAGCAAGGTTGTATCAGAGGTTGAGATTTGTGGCTCACAGATACTGTTGGCCTACAATTTCAATAACCCCCAACCATTGTCCACACTAGCAACAGGTGATGGGAGCTAGTGTCCAACAACATCTGGAGGGCTGCAAGTTCTCCATCCCTTGTGTACATCACCAATAATATTAGTATTCCAACACTGGAACTGTGATACCCAAATATACAAAATGATAAAAGGTGCTGTAAAGCTGTGGCTTTATTTGGTAGACCTACGATTTTATTTCAATCTGTGTAGCTATTATGTTTCAGCTTGCTGCCCAACCCTATAAAACAAGGCAAGTTGTTTAAAATATAGATTGCTGGCAGACATAAGATGTTTGAAGCTTGCACGTAGAAAGTATAATACTTCAAATTTCTCAGATAATACTTACAATATATAGCACATCCCTCCTTTAAACCTTTCATCAGTGAATTTCTAGACAGATGTGTACTCAGAAATATACCCCACCTTTGTTCAATGGTGATTACTCCCTAGTAACTGTGTATAGGATTGCAGCCCAAGCTTCTGGAAGAAAGCTATCCTTATTCCATCACATTTTGCCCCACATGGGACACTGCAAAGTCACATGGAAGTCTGGCACTGGACTCCACTAATGGTGATTACAAGAATTGCTTCCTAGAAAGAGTCTTGCTACCACTGACACAACCGCAGACATTACTGGTTTCACTTGGCTTGTGGATTTATCAGAGAAAGACTCCACCACCATTCCACAATTACATCCCTATAGCATCTCAGCTAAAATGCCTAACTGATAACGTTTATCAACAGTTCAGCAGTCAGATAATTAAAACACCTGTATATCATCCTTATTAACATAATCGTCCTTTCATTAAAAAACAAAACTGCTGACTCAAACACTGAAAGGATGACTCAGAGATCCCAACACTTGACCTTTAATATTAGCCACCAGCAGTTATACTGGATGATTTAAGTCTTCAAATTAGAAGTTTCTTGATTGCAATATTTTAAGCGTGTGGTTCCTTTGGGGACCCCTGGCCACACAAAATATTTCTTTTTAAACATGAAAATACAGTTTGACTCTGAGAATCAAAATATTTGCATAAACCTTATAAAACATAGTTGTTTGTATACAGAATCACAGTGTTAAAACTATGTGATACAATATCACCTTATATTTATATACATTTCTTTATGCAGAGCAATATGCATTAATCCCAACCATCACACTCTAGTCTTGGGTAAGTGGAAGAAAATACACTAGCTACTACCTGTGAACAAATCAACAGAGCCATTGAAACAGCTGCAATATGTACTCTGCATTCCTTGTCTGTGTTTGCAGAAGGCTGCTTCCCGAATATGACACCTAAAAAGCATTTTCTTGTAGATTTTCATTAATTTAAGTGTTCTGGGTTTTATGCATTAAATAAAAGCTGTGCATAACCCGTAGGGACAAGATGCCAGAGAATGACTAGGAAGTCTGCATCAAATGGCTAAGTTGCTCCTCTGTTTCCTATCAACTTTCCTTGAAAATTGGGCTCCACTGAAGTAAACTTTGCTTGCACGACAGATACCAAGGGGAATGTATTTCATTCCACAAAATGTGCCATTCCTCAAGAAACGTTCAAGGAATTTTAACAACATTAATATTGCCTTTGCTCTTCTGTGCCCAGTAGATCAGTAATGCATTTTGCTTTCTCTGGTAAAATAATGTATAGTGCATTCAATTCTCAGTGGAATTTTGTTTTAAAAGCTGCTATTCATGCTCCCCCACTTACAAGATGGGAAGAATCGCTTTGCCATAAAAGTCCTATTGCATTTATGTAATGTATTCCGCGTCATAGCCAGGCCTTGGAGAAATACATATGTTACAGTGATAACATACACATTTAATTCTAGGTGAGAAAAGGCACCATCGGTTGCTTAGTTCTGAATTCATTGGGTTTCTTTAAAAATATGTATGAAGGATTCACACTGCCCACTAGCACTGGTTTGCATCCTAGCATGAATGGGAAAAGTCAGCTCATCAACTCTGATCCTTGGCTGTCTTTACATTGGAGGCAATGCAAATAAAGAAAGAGACTAGGGTTGCATTTACTTTCTGTCTGCAGCATGGGAAACCAACAAGAGTAAATTCCAATGTATTCTAAAACCATGGACTGTAACTACAGCATATTACTACAGATGAAAAATATGTCAACCAGTGGTGCATAAACACTGAATGTGTTCTCAGCATCCACCACATGAGAACAGTCAGGGAAATAAATAGGGCTGGGCTGCCCCTGCCACAGTTTGAAACAATGAAAGAGTATCTTCTGCAATAAATATATGGCAAGAGCTTTGCAGTATAAGTGAAAAGCAAGGATTCTGATGAAGTTAGTTTACGAATCTAATTCACTATCAGCAAGCAACACAATTTATAACCACGTCGTTCATGGTTAAAACTGCTGCAGAGACTAACCTATGAACATGTAAGAAACAAGAAGTAGGAATCTTTGTACTTATTCTAAGTAGTAAGAAAAACCATGCAATCGCTCCCCTCCCTTCACACACACCCTAGAGAATTGTCCTAGCAATGTGCAAAATGCGACCACTAAAAATTAAGCTGGGGGCTGGGGAGGCACAAATTAAAACAGGTGACTAATTAAGCCAGTTGGGGGGGGGGGCGCTGGGAGGGATGCATAGACGATAGACTGCTACTGGTAAACAAATTCTCCACTAGCCAAGTGGGTTGTTATGAAATGGAAACGTTGTTAAAAAGGAAGGAATTGCAAAACTGCTGTAAACCGTGCAATCTTCTGGTGGCAGAAATATGTATACTTGAAAAAGTAATTAATACACATCGTTAACATCCTCCTATGAAAATCGCCATGAAAATGCCAAGAACCCGAAGTGGAGTGTATCTGTATCCTCAGTGAACTGTTACTGCTGAGCAGTGCTATATAGCAGGCATAGGAAGGTTGCACTGCAGATCCTGTTACAAACATCAAGCCCTATCCCAAAGAAATTTAGTCGAGCATCAGTGATTCCCATTCCAACTTCTTTGAACAAACTTAGCATTCCAAAGGCAAGTAAGGACCTTTTGCATTCATCTGCTGCTGAGGTACAGAGTCCACCCCGCCCCGCATCCCTTTGGATCTTTCCGTTACCAAACTGTCTGCTTATTCTCTACAGTTTCACAACGTCAACTAATTGGGCACGGGGCTCTGCATTTACAAGACAAGTGGCAATGTGTGCTCTTAAATCATCTCCACACGCAAAGCTCTCTCTCTGTTTTGTTTTTGTTTTTTAAAAAAAGGAAGAACAGGAGCTCCTTTATTTTGCAGCATAGATCAGGGCTTGGGGGAAATGGTCCAATTAAACATCAGAATACAGGCACCTCTCCCAGGCAAAAAAAAAGAGAAGTGCGTGTGTTAGTTAATACACTGCGGTATGCATTGCTTGGTACTTGGTACAGATGGATCCCTGGATCAGATCTCTCGAGAAATCTACATATCCCATACCGTAGCAGTCAGATGCGTGGAACTGCACTGTCAGTGATAATGCAGCAAGCATCTGGACGGGAGTTTCAAGCGCCAGAGGGAGGGAGGCTCTGAAGAACGGGGGGTGGCGTTTTAAGCATCACTCGGATCGCTCTGCTGGGCACCAACTTCCAACATTTCAGCTCAAAGGAGATATTTCGCACCGCGCACCACGCACACACCAGAGTCTGCACTGCAGCCACTTCGCCTGCGAAGCTGGGGACGCGGCGGGGGGGGGGGGGGAGAGCGTGCGAGGGGAGGGGGGGGGTTCGCTGTTCTCTGATGAGCCATTACAGCTTTCAGAGGCTTAACAAGGAGCTGAGAGAAGAAGCCCGCCTGAGGAAGAAGCTGCGAAGTAATTCCGGGGAGAGAGCTAATTGCAAATCCACGAGAAAGGGAATAATAATAAAATAAATAAAAAAACACACCACAGAGGGAGCAAGGGAGGAAGACTCACTCCAAAGAGCCCACCGCGTAACAAAAAGGCGATGCTAAAGTTCCGCTGAAAGTCCCACCAAGAGGGGCATTTCGGTGGGGAGAGGAGGACACCTTTCAACGCCACAAGTGCGAGGGGGGGGGGGGAGAGACATGGCTGAGGGGGGGGGGAGAGGCAGGAGGGAACAAAACTCAGAGGGGCTCCATTAGTTTCCAAATGGGATGGAGCCTCCTCTCTCTTTGCCCAGCAACTCCACGGCTCGGACCCATTTTTTGGTGCAGCCAGGACTTCTCCAGCTGAGCATGAGGGGGTTGAGAAACACAACAACACACACACACACACGACACACAGCCCCTCACATGTTATTTTCCCGCCCTCTGCCCCCCCCCCCGCCGCGCGCCGCCCTGAGCCGGAGAGCAGCGGCAGCTGAGGCGAGCCCTACCTCAGCACCGCCGTCTCGCCTTTCCTGACCACCAGGTTGTCCACGGCCGTCCCGGGGAAGTCCACACTTTGCCCGGCGGGCAGGCAGGAGGGCAGCAGGCAGCAGAGGCTCAGCAGCAGCGCGGCCAGCCACTGGTTGGAGCAACAAGCGCCCTGGACCAGAGGCATCATGTCCATGCCTGCTTCGGAGGGAGAAGCTGCGCTGCGCTCCGGCTCGGCGTCGGGCTCTGGGCTCGTCTCCTCTCAGAAGGAAAAAGAGAAGGAAAAAAAAGGCGCGCGCGCGCGGGCGGGCGGGAAATCGTCGTCGCCTCCTCCGCCTCCTCTCCTTCTTCTTCTCCTCAGGTCCCGGGCGAGCGGCAGAGCGTCCCGGACTCGCTCGTCGCCTCTCGCCTCTTCTCGTCCGGCCGCCGCTGCTGCCTGTGCCGGCTTCGCCTTCGCCTTCTGCCGCCTCCCTCCGCTCCTCGCGCCGCCTCTCCTCTTCTCGCTCCTCGCCGCTTCTCGCTGCCCGCGTCCGGAGCGTGTCTAGTCTCGGGTGTCTCGCACACCATCTAGCGAGGAGGGAAGCGCGCGGGAGAATGAGGCAGCCACACAAGCGGCGGCGGCGGCGGCGGCGGCAGAAGCAGCAGCGGCAGCAGCAGCAGCAGCAGCAGACGGACCCCAGGCTCTGAGCCGGTTGCCATGCAGCCGTTTCCGTAGCAACTTGTCCTGGTGGCTGGTGCTGGTGCTGCTGGAGCAGAGAGGGAAAGAGGGGAGGGGATGGTGGCGTTGGTGGGAAAATCACACACACACACACACCACACAAAATATATAAGGCAGAGGGGAAAAGAAAACACACACGCACACGCAAGCAACAGAAGAGAGTGAAGGGGCACCGCGATGGCAAGAAAGCACCAATTAAAGGCATTGATTGCAGCCAGATAGCGAGCTCGCCTATGTGGAAGACACACACACACACACACACACACACACACACACAAAACACCGATTTTCTTTTCAAGAGCTCCAGTTGCTTGTATCTCTCCCCCCCCTTCCATCTCCTCCTTTCCATTCATTCAAGCTCAAAGCTTCCTTCTCTGAACATCCCCTCCCTTTAAAACTTAGCCCGCTCTGAATTTGGGGGACAGGGTGAGTGTGACCACTCTTGCCTTGCTCTGGTTTCACCAGATCGCCTTCACACAAGTGACATCTCTTTAAAAAAAAGGGGGGGGGGAGGTTGCTTGAATGTGGGGTCGCCCTTCTCCTTTGGCAGACCTCCATCCCTCAATTCCCTCATGCACACACCAGGAAAGGGAAGGACTCTCTGGCTGCAGAACCAAGTTCAGAAGGCAGAAGGGAAAGCCTTAAAGATGTGGGTTTTGAACTGCAGGGCCCTTTGATGTTGCTCAATTCAACAGGGGATCATTCACCCCAGTGGAACTGAAGGCCCCTGAAAAGTCAATGAGAGATCGTGGGGAGATCTTCTTGCAGAATCAAGATGTGCAGAACTGTTGCTGTCAGCTTCTAAAACTGACCACATCCCACCCTTGCTGATCTCTTACTTAATATTAACACACTCACACTGCTTATTATCCCTTAGTACCACATCTCTAAGTGTCTCACTCTCATAAGTCACAAATAACGTCAGTGTGTCAAACTCTGGAAGTGGAGACAATTGAGCGTGTGCAACCCATCAATACAGTGGTACCTTGGGTTAAGTACTTAATTCATTCCAGAGGTCTGTTCTTAACCTGAAACTGTTCTTAACCTGAAGCACCACTTTAGCTAATGGGGCCTCCTGCTGCCGCTGTGCAGCCAGAGCACGATTTCTGTTCTCATCCTGAAGCAAAGTTCTTAACCTGAAGCACTATTTCTGGGTTAGCGGAGTCTGTAACCTGAAGCGTATGTAACCTGAAGTGTATGTAACCCGAGGTACCACTGTACTTGGGGACTCAATGAGTCAGGGAATACACTTGGTTTGTATTTTTCATTTGTATTTTTCAAGATTTCTATACTGCTCCCCTCCCTTCCATTATGCATTACCAAAGCGGTTTACATCTAAAACCCAATGCAATACAATATAATCCTATAAAATCCAAAAACCCAAATCAAAACAGTAGGTGGGAGTTAATAGCAGAACAGGGGGCGGGGGGGGGTGAGCCTGTTAAAATAGGGCATTTTTCACTTTCAGGGAAAGCCATCCAGCACCAGTGCCTGCATATTCTCTGTTGGAAAGTTGATCCACAGGATAGGTGCTATACTACCAGTTAGGCCCTTCTTTGCACTGTGACCAGATGAACAGCTGGGCAACAATTTGATCTGAAGTAACGGCATCTCCAGACTACTTGTATTTTTTCAGGAGGGTTTCAAGATCCTACCAAAACTTTAGGTTTGTACAATTAAAATAGATTTAATTCCAGGTCACTCTGCCACTATGAGGTATAGTGTGAAAATTTTCATTAGGAGCTATGGGCCTCAAAAATGGCATGGGCATGTACAGAGTGTACCTTCCTTGGGAATTTAAAATGATTTTTTTTTTTTCATTTTATGATTCCTAGTGACAATGATTGATGATTAATAAACATTGGTAATATATTTATATTTTTTGACTTTATATTCATTTATATTCCTAGGAATTTGGGCTGGGGTTGATGACAACTTTGTAAGCTCACCAAGAACTCTGAAGCTTGGGAAACCATGGTCAGTGTTTAGAAGACCATGGTCAATATTTGGGAAATCATGCTCAGTATTTTGTCCCATCCATCTTCTCTTCTGACGCTTCAACCGCATACTAGATTTCTGTCTGTTTCCTCCATAGAAGTTTCATTTAAACCCATAGCAGCCTGGAGCAGGCTTTATCTAAACAGGAAAAGACTGTGCTCTGTTCCTTCCTACAGTTGTTTCCATCTCAGAATTACCTTTCTCTCTAGCTGCTTTTTCACCTATAGCAAGAAAGATCCAGGGAAGATATGGATAAGCCTTATGTTCTCTCCCCAATGGAATTAGCTAATACAAGAGTGATTTTAACAGGAAAAGGATCAAAAGAGAAAGGATTATTAAGCAGCCTCTTTCCATACGTCCTTTGCTCATTCACAACTGCTTCAATAGCTTTGTTTTTTGTTTAAACAACAACAACAGTAGCAGCAGCAGCAGCAGAAGAAGAAGAAGAAGAAGAAGAAGAAGGAGAAGAAGAAATAAAAAACAGCAACTGCAGAGTAACATATATCTTGCATAAGGGTGAGGAATCTGGTTGGTATCTCCCTCATCCTACACAGGCTAACTTTGACAAGTGAGTCGAAATGACTACCTGCCAATCACCTGTCATCATAATGACACCAGGTGATTGACACCTGCCAAAGTCCAAAGGAGGCTGCTGTAAGCACGGAACAACTGACTGGTGGTCACAACAAGCTCCTTTGGCAATGAAAGAGTATCTTCAGTCAGCTGGTTGACACTAGGAACACACTTCAAAGAAACTCCCTGGGACCACTTTTAAAGACTTTGCAAAGGGGGAAATGCTCCCCAAAACAGAGTACTTTCCCCTTTCCAGAGGAAGCAGTTTGTATTCAAAATCCTGGATATTGTTGGAACTACATGTCCCATGCCTGATGATGTCACATGTACAGCAGTACCTGCTTGGTGAAATGGGGAAGCCCAGTGAGCCCAATTAGATCCATAGGCCAGAGTTTCCCCATTCCTGTTCTTGAGCCTCAGGAGTCCTTCCTGCTTGCCCAGGTCCTGCCAGTGGGCTTCCCATAGACATTGGGCTTACTACTGTGAGAGGATGCTAGATTAGATGGACATTCAGTCTGATCCCTCCCTCAGGGATTATGCTCCATCTTCTATGGAGGCCTACTAAGACACCTGGAAAGCTTATGGGGTAAGCAAAGCTGGGACTTAGATGACGCAAGAGCAGCAGTTGTACATGTTTATGTTGATTCCCAGTTCCTAGTAAAAATTCTAAGGCCTGTGGTATAAAGATGCAAGCTGACTATATATTAATACAGGCATTTGTCAATAGATCACAGACAACTACAAGAAATAATTGTCTGCCTCTTTCCACTCCCCGCCTCCCAGGGGCTCATTGATAAACTTGTTAAAGAGAAATGAAATATTTTGCATGCTTTTCCTGCAGGTACACGTTGGTGTGATTAAATGGAGGACGGCTGGGGAACAGATGGGAATCAAGCATTTTAATCTTAACAACTCAGGAAGTTGTATAAGGCAAGAGAAGGCTTAAATGCTTTGAATCCTTAAGTATAAAACAATTAACATTAGGAACTTCAGATATCATGAAATGAGTATGCCAAGAGAACAACAACAACAATAATTTATTGTTTATACCACACCCATCTGGCTGGGTTTCCCCAGGAACTCTGACAGCAGAATCTAACTGCAGTATAAGTTATTATGTGTACAATTACATTTTCCTGTATTCCTATATTATTTTTAGTGTTTTCAGGAATTAAACAGAATCATTTTTCACTTTTCAGGTTTTCACTTTTCAGTATGAAAACCTTTTTCAAGGAAGCGGAATTTTCCACGGAATAGTCACATTCCCTCCTTCTGAGGAAGATTGCTCTTGGTCTAAATGATTGGCAAATGTGTTTTCCTTCAATTTTTTTTTGTACTAGTTTCTCCTAACCATTTCTCTCTCGTAATGCTGGAACTCATTGACATCCAGGGAAGCTGAATGTTGGATGATTCAGCACAGATAAAAGAATGCACTTCTCTAAACGGCACATAATTAAACTATGGAACTCCCTGCCACAGGAGGAAGTGATAGTCACCAACTCAAGATGGTCTTAAAGGATTAGAAGACAAGTTCATGGAGGATAAGGTTCTCAATGGCTATGCTCTGTCTCCATACTCAGAGGCAGCATCCTTCTGAACGCCAGTTGCTGGAAACCACAGGAAGGGGGCATGATCCTGTGCTCAGTCCTGCTTGTGTGCTTCCCATAGGCATGTGGTTAGCCACTCTGAGAATAAAATATGGGACTAGATGAGCCATTGGCCTCATCCAACAGGCTTTTCTGCTGGATCATTACAAATTCAAACAAACATACTAAAATGATTATTGGCCTTTTTTTTTTTGTATGTGTGGGAAGTGGAGTAGATGTGAGTAGTAATTTATAAACAGTAAACAAAAGGAAGCATGACATTTTTCACTTTCAGAGAAAACAGGGAAATGAATGAGTAGCTTCACCCCAGCCTCCATTTCCCCTTCATTGAGGCTGCAATTCTATGCCCACACAACTGGCTCATTGAGCATCATGGAACTTAGCTGTCAGGAAACATGCGTACGATTGGCCCAGGTAAGAATATCTATCTATCTATCTATCTATCTATCTATCTATCTATCTATCATCTATCTATCTATCTATCTATCATCTATCTATCTATCATCTACAGTATCTTGCTATTTCCCACGATAATACATGTTCGATTCCCCAAGAGTTATTTGGACATTTGATCAACAATAACAATAAGAGGAAGAGGAAATGTTTTATTTCATTCATTTTTAAGATTCACATCCGCCTGCTATTGGGGGCCATTTTCAGATCAATGAAAAGTGCAGGTCAAGAGTCAATAGCAGTTATGCCAATCAATAGTGTTCTGGAGACGGAGCTCTTTTATCCAGATCTGTTTTCTAGGAGTCTGAAGGCAACAAAGAAGTTTGCTTTGCATGCCTGAATACATACACAGGGTAGAAGAGAAACCTCACAAAGCAGCTGTTTCACTTCTCCTCCCCCCTCCCCTCTCTCCCTCCTCCCTACTTGGCATTAAACAAGTTGGCATCTCAAGAATCCTTCAAAAATAATTACTGCAGAGATCAATAAGAGGCTTCTTCTCACAAACTGGGTAAGTTACTAACTAGAAGGAAGCAAGACATTTGATTGGGGAGGGGGCTGAAGCTAAAATTATGCCCTTTGATGAAAGGCAGACTTGTGTGCTCCACCTGTACTGTAATCAGACTATTCAACATTTGTTTGTACTGGTAACTGTTTCCTATAGCAGTCATTTTTCCAGGCCTCCCAATCTTAGAGGAGAGCATTGGACCACCAAATGTGTAAAAAGGCCATAAATTCATTTGTATAGCAAACAGCTATAGCTACTCCTTAGCTGCAGGAAGATATGTTACAGCTCAGATACGTAGCTCAGTATTGTATCAAACCCTCCAAGTGTCCCTATTTTCCAGGGACATCACTGATTTTGAGAAGCCGTCCCAGTTTCTGATTTGATCCCATAATGTCCCGCTTTCCCTACAGGCGTGGCCAAACTTGGCCCCCCAACTGTTTTGGGACTACAACTCCCATCATCCCTAGCTAACAGGACCAGTGGTCAGGGATGATGGGAACTGTAGTCCCAAAACAGCTGGAGGGCCAGGCTTAGGATGTCCCTATTTTCACTGGAGAAATGGTGGAAGCAGTGATAGGAACTGAGATATGAAAGCTAGAAGCTAAATGGCGCCTTAAACCTAGGTAATGGGCGCAACAATGGAATGTTTAGGAGTGCTTTTTTTATATCAAGAATACAAAGCTGAAAAGGAATGAACTGCAGCTAAAATATTATGTTCATTTTTCACATGGTCTAGTCCTTCCTCTGCCCAACCCCCTAATATTCTTAAGAGGGTCTCTTCTCCAGTCTTCAGAGAGTAGCTGGAAGTGAGGAGGCAGAAAAAGGTCCTTCTTTCCTTCTACTCTGCAGTTTTAATCTGAAATCTTAGGTGCAATACTACGCCAAGAGCTCCAAAACTGCTTGCACTAATGAAATTCCCTGTTGCTAAATGCGCCTAGAACAATGGGAGTTTTGAACGCTGGTTGGAGGGTATTTTAGGATTTCCCTATTTTCATCTGAGAAATGTTGTAAGATTTTGAGTTATCTGACCCCCAAGCCATCTGAAGGCAATCCTGTATAGAGTAGCCTTTTTTAATGTTTAACATCTTCTTATGTTTTTATATATGTTGGAAGCTTCCCAGAATGGCTAGGGCAACCCAGTAAGTTGTGGGGGATATAAATAGTAAAATTATCATTATGGAATGGGGTGTCCCTATTTTCACTGGAGAAATGTTGGAGCGTATGTTGTATTATATAGTTTGAAACTGATTTGGCCACCTGTATTTGGTCTGGGTCTTCTGCATTTATTTTTTTCCCTTTGGCTCATGCCTACTTCACTGCAACATTTGTGGTGGCTGTGGAGCTGCCCTAAGGCCTCTAATATGAAGATAAATCAGTGAAACCACTGACTGCTTGCCATTCCAGCCTCTGGGCAAGGGTGGACCTTGGTAATACGAAGCCCTGTGCAAGGCCAAAATTTGATGTCCCCACAGCCCATATGTTCTCTAATCAAGGTAAGCAAGGTGCTGGGCTTTAGGAAGAAGGAAGGAGGTTCTGGCTTTGGGAAGGTGGAGAGAGGACTCTAGAACCCTCTCAATACCCTCACACCTCCTTCCTGAAGCAAGTGGCTTTGGAAAGGAGGCAGGAAGGCGCCCTCTCAACTCTCCTCCATGTGGGGGGGACTAGTTATGCAGCCCCAAATCTGCCTCTGCTCTGTGTATATGTGAAGAAGCTTCAGATGGCCTAGGAATGCCCCATGGCAGCTTAATTCTGACCTTGAAAGCTCCAAAACCCAGAAAGAGGTCAATAACATACCAAGCCCAATATATTTGCCCTTGAGATATCAGACTGCTGACTTTCATATTGAACACTATTTTTGGAATTGACTTGGAGTATGGTTGGGCCTGGGACCTTCTCAAGCATCTTACCAACCAAAACAGCACTCAGAGGATGGGGGCACAAACCACTTCTATGGACCAGTGCTTTACTCCATAATTTCCAAGCACCAAAAGAACATCATCCACTGCATCGTTGTTTAGTTGCTAGCTTGCACAACGAGGGAGCCAGATGAATGCAAACATGTCTACAAAAATTACAGACTAATGATGAGAGACTTTCAGATTTATTACCTATAATGTTATATTAAAAAACCCAACAACATTAAGGAAGCAGTACGATAGCCAGTTACCTCTGAGCAGACATGCATAGGATTGCACTGTAAAAGATGATGAGATGCTGAAATAGCAGAGGCTGGAGTCTAGGAACTCTGCCAACAGAGCACGCCTGTCCAGCTGTCTTTGCAGACACATCTCTTGAGTCAGGAGGAAGTGGCAAACTAGGAGCTCCATAAAGTTTGAAACAGGCATTTGGTGCTTGCTAGTATTTGGGAGTTTGGGGAGCTCTGGGCTCCTGACTTCCACAAACTGTGGTGGGATGGCAAACACAGCATGTGTCTTTCAAGAAAACGTTCATCATGTGTGGGTGAATGAAAACATTTTCTTTACCATATGGTTTGCTAAGGGAAATAATTGTCAAATGACAGAAGTGTACTAATACCGATGCCAAATACGTCAATAATACTGTCAACTTGTTAACAGCCTACATCTTCCTATTTTTATGAGACACAAATGAAGAGAGTTTGGAAACATCCAGAATCGACTCAGTTGTGCTGTAGCAGAAGAATAAATATTCAGAGTAGACATATAATATACTGTGCTCCCCAAATGGACAAGGGTTACAATAAAAACACACAGAGGACTAAGAACATAAAGTTGCTAGTGAATAAATCTCCACTCCTCCTTTTAAGTAGGAGATGGTGATAATGCTGGAGGACTTTATGCTACCAGCCTGAAACACTTCCTTTGATAGTTATTTCCTAGACAATTGACAGTGTCCAAGAGTGTGTGCACACCATTTAAAGCACCCCTCCACCCAAAAAAGAATCCTGAGAACCTCTAAATTTCTCGGCACCCTTAGCAAACTTCAGTTGCTGGGATTCTTGCAGGGTGGGGAGGGAAATGTGCTTTAAACCTATGATGCATACAAAGCCTAAGGCATAAATGGTTTACTTTGCCTGTGTAGCAAGATACTAAAAAGCACAGAATGGGGCTCAAGTACCTTGAAGAGCTAAGCGTACGCAAGAGAATTTCATCAGGCATAGCCTGCATGACTAGCTATGCCTGCTGAATTTCCCCCTTCCACTTAACTATTAAAGCTGCAGGAGCTCCACCCTCTTCTCTATCTGGCCACCCAAGTGGTGCAGCAATTTTTTATTTCTGCTATGATACTTCAAGCTTGATGCCTAAAAGCAAAACTATTACTCTTAATAGTAATAAAATGTATTCAAAGGCCCTGCTGCTGTTCTGATTGTAAGTGTATGTGTCTCCATACTTTTATGTGCTTGAGGAATGAAGCTGTAAATCAATTTATCTCGACAAAGCTAGCTAAAGTTTTTTTTCTTTTTATAAAAAAAGAAGAAGCCAAAAATGATTATGGTGTTTTAGCATCCCATTAACCAGGTTATTTTACACTTACAGCTTTGAGAAGCAGAGGAATGTAAGCATGTACTTTACAGCAGCTCCCATTTGTCACCTGATAGCAGGTGAACACTCTGTTGCTGAAGAGATCAGACTTTGAACTACTTATTTCATGATCAATACATAGCATCCATTTATACTCAGTCTCATAAACATTTCCTGATTATTTTTTAACACAAGGGTCTGGAAACCAAGCTTAGGAACAGTTGAAAGAGTTGGGTATGTTTAGCACAGATAATAGGAGACTGAGAGGAGTTATGATAGCCATCTTCAAATATCTCAAGAGCTGTCACATGGAAGAGGGAGCAAGCTTGTTTTCTCCTGCTCCAGAGGGTAGGACATGAACCAATGGATTCAAGTTACAAGAAAGGAGATTCCAGCTAAGCATCAGGAAGAACTTTCCAACGGCAAGACATAACTTTTCAACAGTGGACTCAACTCCCTTGGAAGGTTTTAAAGCAAAGATTGGATGGCCATTTGTTATGAATGCTTTACTTGAGATTCTTGCATTGAAGAGGGTTGGACTAGATGACCCTCGGGGTCCCTTCCAACTCTACAATTCTATGATTCTATGAACTTGCAGACAAGACAGTAGGTGCTAGAGATGTGAAGTGGGAGGATCTGTCGCCTTTATGACCTGCTTTACAAAGATCTCCAGGAACATAGCAAGCTGCCTTATACTGGCTTGGTTCATCCATACCTAAATAACAGTTAACATTAACTATAGTTAATAAATCATAGTTAAACCCTGGCTTTCTACATCCTGGAGTCTTGAAAGCCATTTGAGTATTATGCTGTTCTTAAATTGGAGCTATGTAGCTGCTGGTAACGGCTCCTTTTAAGTAGAAGGTGTGGGTTCAGGGTCACACATTTCACTAAACATTTGTTAATGTTAACTAGGGCTGAACCATAGTTAATAACCAAAGTAAGACTGGCTTCACAAATAGCACAAAGGCATGGTATAATAAACCACAGTTTAATAAACCATGGTTTAGTGTTACGTGCAAACCAGGAAGCCAAGTCAAATTATTGGTCCATCTAGCTCAATACTGTCTGCTTTGATTGGCAGTGGCTGTCCAGGGTTTCAGACAGGAGAAGTTTCCAGTCCTACCTAGAGACACCTGGGATCTCTGGTTGACCAGGTTAGAAACAGGAGGCTGGATCAACCTGGCATTTTCTTTTGGTACCACCTTTTAAGGAGTTTATACAGATGGTCAGACCACCCATAGATTAGCAGCAGGGATTTTAACAATTTTGTATATTACATATATTTATGAAGGGCAAGTAAAATGATAGGTAAAGCCAATGTAAAATATTTCTCATGTCTACATATTATTTTTTAAAAGGGCCTGCCGGTTCAGGACTGGAAACGAAACTAATGGAGTCTATTGGACGTTTTCAAGATGGAGTAATCATTGTGACACCACAGAATATATTTCCAAAGAAGTGAGCTTCACAAAAAAACAAAGCTGTTTTAGCAAAAAGATTCATGCATATATGGACAACATTTTCATGTAAATTGAAAACTTTTATGTCTCTTTCTTCTTTCTAGTTACACATCTCTCTCTCTATATATATCACTCTATATTTATAGATATATATCCCACAGAAATACACTAAAAACCCCTGATGCTGTTAAACTCTCTCTTTGCAGTTAAATATACTGGAAATGCAGAAAACTGAGCTTCTGGATGAAAAACTGAGATATATGTAGTAAAAGCATTTGTGGGTGGAGTAAGATTAGGTTGCAACCTAGATTAAGTTGCTGTCATATTACTATATTCTGAAAGAACAGAAATCTAGAAAAAAAATGACTGAATACAGGTCTATATGGATTCAAACAAACCATACGGTAACAAAATATTTTTGATGGATGAAAGCATCTAAACATTTTCTCATGTTCCAGAAAAGAATATCCCTTTTGAACATGGAGGAAGTAGAATTTATGAAAGGTCAGACTTAATCCATGATGTCTGACCATGCATTTTCTATTGACATTGATGGAAACCCTTTACATAAATGATGGCAAAAATCAATCAGCTTTTTGATTGGAGACCCAAGCCATAAAAACTCAAAAATTAAAAAGTTAGGTGAAGAAACAGGATTCTTTAATGAATTTTAAGGGAATTCACTGATTACAATATTTGACAATATCCTGATTTCTTAATCATTATCATCATAGGAAAAGACTGTCAATTACATTTTCTATAAGAAGTGCTATAATCATATTGTACAGGGTAAGCATGGTCAAAGCTGATTGTTAAACTGAACAAAAGTGTTACAGAAAATTCAGTTGCTGGGCATGTAAACAAAAGATCTGGAAAACATGTTTTTATGGAAATGAGATTTTGCTTGGGCTCAGTATAAATGCATGTATTATGAACTGTCAGGGACCTACAGAAATAAGACACCATGGAATGCCCATTATTTTGTATCTGCAAATAGAAAACAATTCCACTGTCACATTTTATGGTTCAAAAGTGTACCTTTTAGTAAAGGCATTCAGAATTTCCATGAAAAAGTGCCTGCATATATACCGAAAAAGAGAACTGGAAACATAAATATGTCAGGAACAGAAGATTCGGCTCGGAGAACTGAGTCTACTAAATCTCATGCTTCCTAAATCTGTACTGCCAAATAGCAGCCTGGGAAAGAACAAGGGATGGGCAGATATCATAGAATCATAGAATTGTAGAGAAGTAAGGAGACCTGAGGATCATCTAGTCCAATCTCCTGCAATACAGGAATCTCAGCTAAAGCACCCACGACAGATGGCCATTCAACCTCTGCTTAAAAACTTCCAAGGAAGGAGAGTCCACAACTGTGACCATTGGTCAGAATTCTTACTGACCTTAGAATTTCCTGGTACCCTCTAGTATTTTCAGCATAGGCTGTGATTCAAAGAACCGATAGACAGGAAACTGGGACAATGATCACTTTGTTTGTTGAATTATTAAAGATATTTGTACATTATTATATGTGTGTGTGTGCCTGCTAAGCCTTCTTGCTCTGCTCACAAACCCTGCCTACCTGACAGTCCCTTTGCCTTCCCCCTGCCTGATCATTCCCCTTCCTCTACCCCTCACCCACTCTCTCACCTATCCTTTCACAGCTTGCCCCACCCATTCCTGCACAGCTTGGCCCTAGCTTCTACTCCTCCTCTCACAGTTCACCCCAAGCCCCACCCACTTTTAAAGGAGGAGCTTCACAGTACAGCTTGCTAAACCACTGTGTAAAGCATCTTTCCCATCCATTAAACTTTGCTGCAGCTTGCTAAACCTATCTATGAAGTGCCCCCCCCTTCATTAAATGTCACTAGAGCACTTCACAGAGTGGTTTAATAAACCTGGGCCACCTCTCACCAGGGCTGCTTGCTTGGCTGCCTGCCCTTTATCACACAGGAGTTGGCATGACTGCCAACCACAGAGTGACAACAGCCTTACATTTTTATTTGTATAGGAGAGATAGACATAGAGATCACTAACAATTAAAGCACTAAGGGTTTTTCAACAGCAGCTTACTATGTGCTTGCAGCTTCTTGCATTCCCATTTAATGTACCTAGTTGATATGACATTACCCTCAAGCAACACCAGTCATGAAGCTTTCCCCCTGTAAGTTTGGGTTTTCCCAATATAGGAATAGTCTGATAAGTTGGGGAGAATCAGGCTCCAAACTACTTCCCTTGCGGTCATATATAAACACTTTGGGTGTTTTTGGATGGCTGGGTCAATTGTCATTTTCTGTTACTTCCTTTACCATGCCCATTACTTCCTCAATGCTTTCATTCCTTTTCCATCTATGCTCATAACTATTTTTTGGTGAGCTTCTGAACAGAAGAATGCCCACGCACCCCTCAGATTTGCACAAAACCAGAAAACTGCACAAGCAAATCATTAAAAAAATCTACACCAGATATATTGAGCAGCGATCTGAAAAGTGTGTGCTGGGAATGTACAATTCAGTTCAGAACTCACTCTCCCTGGAACCTCTCTGTGATTCATGGGGAAATGGCCACCTAATATGTCAACAGTTTTATACCCTGTTTTCTCATGTGTTAGCATAGTAAACTATTTGTGCCAGACCTGAAAATGAAGTGGGCTCCATCTGTTTTATGTGTTCCTTTCAAAACCTAACTCAGTAGAAGAAATGATATCTAGTAAATCTCTCAAAACATGTGAACTGCCTGCTCTTCATCCTGCATCAAATAACCTCGCAAAGTCACCGTTAGTCAAGACTATCTACGACCCAATTGTCACATGTTCTTTGGAACTGACCCAATTATAACCAAAACAGCTCATATTTTAAATATTCATAAACTGCATGCAGTTTAATTTTTCATACAAGATGCTAAATTTGTCAAATATATTTGAATAACTAATACACTGGAGAAAAATGCAATCTGCTTCTGTTTATTAGTCAAGCTAAATTAGTCAAATAAATTATTTATTGGCAAGTCATTCACCTCTGATTTTCATTAGATGAATTTAATATCTAAATTAGTAACAGGTTCAAAAATGTACCCAGTGAAAGCAATTCTGTTTGAATACAAGGGAAAGACAACCTCCATTGTTTGCAATGGAGCAGAACTCCAATAATGTTTGTCAACTGTTGGCAGAGGGAAGGATAAACAACAGAAGCAGAACTATTCAGATCACCATCAGGAAAGCCAGTGATTATCTTTCAATAGAGGTTTCTAGCAAACACAACATTTGTTAGCTTCATATAGAATGGATGATGGGTTGTGGGGTGGAGGACAGGATTCCAAGGCAAACATAAACTATTAAAATAATAAAAGTGTTGCCAGTTAATTCTGTGGCTTATATATGGAACTCTACCACCCAGCCACCTGTGCCTGGTTCGGATACATTGATTCTCTCACCAATTGCCTAGCACCACAGAAACATTGAACATGTATTTTTCCCCTAAAGAGGATTAGGAATTCATTAAAGTCTGGTTCACAAGCGGGAGCCTATTTGGATCGGTTTGTGGGAGGCACCAGCTGAGGAACCCCAAGAGAAGAAGGCTTGGAGCCCTGGGATTGCTGGTGTGATGACAACGGTTGTCAGAGTGAGTGGTTCAGGGGAACTAGTGCTGGCCTAGAGTTCTCTTGGGCCACATCTTAGTTTCTGGGATGGGCAGTGTTTGGTTTGGCACTAAAGCAAAGTCAAGATCTGGAAAGGTTCTCATGCATACCATAAGTCCAATTTTGTATTCCTATGCAGGCTGCAGAGCAGAAGCAGTGAAGAGAAGCAGGGCTATTCCATTTTGTTTCCTGTTCAAACCCATTTTTAATGTTGCCAAAATCTAGAAAAGACAACACTGGAACTGTCAAAAATCTTGTCTTCAAAATAATCTGAAGCAACTGCCTTAGAAGCTACAAACTTATTCCACTTTTTCATAGTAATAACACATAAGGATTTGAGGTGAACCAAATAATGCTACCTTAATTCCAGAAATAAGGAAATTAAATAGAACATGGATAAATGAGGATGCAAAAAGGAAACTATTGTTATACTCTAAAGTGCAACACATATTGGGGGCATAGGAGCCAACTCCTGGGGCAGAGGTCCCTTTGACCTCCTCCAATAAAATATTTGAGAGGGCTGCCCCCCAAAGGTGATGGGGATTGCCATTCAAATGATGTGCATGCACTGTGTCATATGATTAATTATCTGTGGCGGGGCTTACCTGGGCCCCCAATATTTTATTCAAGTTGGCACTCCTGATTGTGGGTGTGTATTGACTCTATGGAAGGGACGAAATAACAAGGCAAATTGGGGTGATTTGGGGATCTTTGACTCCCTCCTAGGTCAAAGTGCAATGGCAATACCCCCCAAATTGGATCAAAGCACTTACAAAACTACGTGCAACTCTATTTTTTCTATGCCTCATAGCTCTATGTTTTCCAGTATATATCTCCATGTTTCTCTAGGTCCATGGGCTTGGCAAAAGTGAAGCAGTCGAAAATGTTACCTGTAGAATAGTGAAGAGCTCTGGATTTTTAGTTCTTGTTATTAAAGCAGAACATCAAACCATTTTTTTAAAAAGTAAAAATAAAAAGACTGCATCAAAAATATGAAATTAAAATGGATTATTAAGGAAAGCGACTGTTTTTCACTTTTCCCATGAAACCCCCAGACCTATTTGTCTGTGGTTTTTCATGCCTAAGAAACTGCAGAGGGAATCCTGTGCCTGCAAATTCTATCCATTTTGGCCCAAAGGGAAGGAGTTATACCAATTTTTAGATTTATCATTATTGTGAATGGAGCTTTGTTTTATACCCAGAGCTTTGTTTTATACAGAGCAGCTTGGAACCCAAAACACAGATCAGAGTGAACTGAGCACAGAAGCAGAATAGAATTTTTAAAAATGCACAAGGTGAATGTTGATGCCTGTATATATTTATTTTTAATGACTATATACCCCACCTTTTTCTCTGAGGAGCTCAGGGTGGTATTCATGATTCTGCCTCTCCTTGTTTAATCCCTACAGCAACTCTTATATTTGTAAAGCACCCTGTGATATTCAGCTGAAGGGTGGAATATAAATAATCACCACTATCACCCCCCCATAAGATAGGTTAGGCTGAAACGCAGTGACTGACCCAAGGACACCCAGTGAGCTCCATGGCTGAGTGAGGATTTGAACCCTGATCTCCCAAGTCCTACTAACCACTGCATGACTCTCTAACCACTCTATGGCTCTCATTCATAGTATATAGGATATGCCTACTACAGGTACAGGGGTAAGAAAAAAAGCTAGATGCGTCAAATGCTACTTTGCCCATGGCAAGATTTGGGGGAAACTTGCTCATCACATCATTTTACTTACAGCAGATAGAAATAGCAATTCTGCACCAAAAGCAATATTACGCTTAGTTCATGCACAGATATAGCATATACTCCCTATAGCAACTGGGCTCTTAAATAAGGCAATTCTGTGGCTCATATCATATTGCATAATGCAGTCAGGTAGAAGTTCTAGTATCATCAAGAGATCTCCAAGCAAAGGGATTAAATTAAGTGAAAAACTGCTAGAATTGCTTTAAATTGAAGAGGATAATCGTGTCAGTTTCTTAGAAAATTGTGGTCATTTTTTTCGTATCAAGAGATAGTTTTGATCAGGGTTTGTAGCAAAATTTCTGTATTGTAAGATTGTAGGGGTGGTAGGGATCTGCAGGGGACAGTGTCTCAAACTGGCACTATAAATCTTACTGCTCTCTCTCTCTCTCTGCAATTCAGAGAAAGCTAAGCACTGTCATTGAAATAAAACCATCTAGACACATTTCCTTTGTGTGATTCTGCTGTTCATGAAGCCTGGCTCTAGAGTAGATTTTGAGCTATAAACTGGGACCTTGGCATGTGGAGTAGGATGCTCAAGTGTGTATTATATCTTAAGTCCATTGTAACCAACAATTTCAACATGGATCGAAAATAAGCCCAAAAGGAGACCTGAAATTGGTCCTAGCTTAGGGAGTTAATCCTCTTTCATGGGTCAAGTGATAAAAGGAAGTTTAACCCCACACAGGGATCCTTCAGGTGCTCTGAAGAAGTGACAACAAGAGATGTGTGAGTGGCTCAGTGTCCCAGGAAGGGCCGCACTTCGTATGTAGACATTCCTGGGTTCATTCCCCAACTTCTCCTGGTATGGCTGTGAAAGAATCATGTCTGAAACCTGGGACAGCTGAGGCCAGTCTGTATCAACAGTAGTGAGCTAGGTGGCCAATAGATCTGACTTGGTCAAAGGCACTTTATTGTGTTCTTATGTCCCTGCTCCTCTACTTCTAAGTCACATCTGAAGATGGAAGCTGTATATAGTGACATATTATCCCATTGTTCTATAGTATGATGACCACTGGGATCTCTTCCAGCTCTACAATTCATCAATACTATGATTCTATGATCTAGGAACATGGGAGTGACACTTCCTGCCTTGCTGCTTCTGGAGGAGATTGTATTCACCCTTAACGGCACACAGTGTCCAACATATTGCCACAGCTCTTACTTGGTCTCTGTCTCAAAGACATGACAGTGATAACTGGTGACCATTGGGACTCATAACGTAGAAGGCAGGAAAACCAACAGTAGTTGGAACCAGAGCCAATGACAGGTAGAACCTGGTCATAAACAGGGGAGCAGGTGGGGTCTGCCTGAGGGCAGGCAGAGGGTGGTCTTGTCCTAAAGGTCAGCCTCCACTGCTAAGAACCAAAACCCTGATTCATTTAGGGAAGCCACAACAATTGAGAACATCCCACAAAGCAAAACATGACACTGGAGGTTCAAATAAGTCCTATTCACAGTTCATCTCTTGGAATGACGAACCTATATAAATGGCCCTTTGGGTCCCTTCCAACTCTACCATTCTGTGATTCTATTATTCTAAGTCATGCCCATTAATTCCAATGTGTCTACTCTGAGTAGGACCAGCATTGAATACTACCCTGGAATTCGTTCAAAGGAATTAGTAAGCCAAGGCTAAAAGGCAGGTTAAATTCATCTTATTGATTTTCTTGTCCTTCTCTCCAGAGAGCAGTAAACTCTCAGCACCAGTGTCCTTGTCTCCACAACCCCAAGTTTGCAGACCTTTCTTGGTGCATCGAAATAGCCACACAAGCATATATTTTCACCCACTTTTGAATCTGACAAGAGATAAGGTCCTAAATTTAGTTTTCTGGGTGAAACAGAAGCTAATTTCCAGGCATCGTTTCAATTAGCACAAATCATTGTACTCAGCCGATGCAGAAACAAAATTTCAAACAAAATGGTCAATTTCTAGTTTACAGCTCAAAACAAGCAATTTACTATCCTTCCTGCTCCAGCTTGTTACAGGAACAATGTGGCGTACATAAGCAACAGTAGTTAATTTCTTGTTAGAATAGGTCCAAGATTTAGAACTGATGTACACAACACTGTTGCCAAATGGAGGCTGCTTTCAACTGGGGAAGGGCACTAGCTCAGTGGTAGAACATAGGCTTTGCATACAAAAGGTCCCAGGTTCAGTTCCTGGCATCTTCTGCCTCAGATCACGGAGAATCACTGCTAGCCATTGTCAGCAATGGTCTGACTTGGTATAAAAGCCTCTTCCTCTGCTCCTGTGTCCATTCAGACATGAGAGTTATTGTGTTCACTTCCCTAGCACTTCTGTTCTGGTTTCTAACATTCTTTTTCCAGTGCACTACCTGTTGCATTATGGAACTGTGGCTTCTTGATCAATATACTGTCATGGCATGCCAGATTTCAGTCACACCAGTGGCTGTGGTGTGACACTGCAGTGGATGTCGTCAGATGTGTTGCAACCCTTTATGTGCAAGCATGCTTCTGTTCCCCCGTGAAGACGGTGGGAAAGAAATCTATGCTGGATTTTCATCATGCGAGTGGCTGTGGTGGGATCCATTAAAACTGCAGAGAAACTACAGTGCAAAACACTCGTGATTTTCCGGGTTAACAGGGTTGCAAATGGATTTCGTTCCTGGAAGCAAGTACCATGGAAATGAGCACTAAACTTCTACTCGTTTGCCAGAAATGGTTTTCCCACCATTCAAAAGATCACATGAAACATGTCAATTATCAAGTAAGGGAACATTTGGAATAAAGTGCTTTCTAAATGAAACCTAAATGTCTCCATGGTTTATTAGGAGAAGCCAGTGCATTCTTTATTTTTTATTTTGGCCAGTCTCTTGATTTGTCTTGTGAGTGGGGATGCTGCAGCACATGACTGGCTTGCCATATGGAGAAAAATAACTTGAAGCAAATATAGCAGCCTCCATGCGCCAGCTATTTTGTCTGCACCTCCCTAAGCCTTATCAGACTGTTCAGTGAGACAGCAAATCTTATCACCCACCACTGCAAGGAGCAGTAAGATTTCGGAGAAGGACAACGTCTTCTTTGCAGATGAATCAGACAGGAAGGAGGCTAGGGTAACTATGAAGTTTACAAATGTGTATTTCAGCAGATTATTTCATGTTTGGAAGCTTGCTGAGAAGGTGAGTACTTTGCCATGAAGAATTCTAGGTTCATGAAAGTGCAGGATTTTAAGGTAAAATCACTACTGCTTACTGGGAGGGAAAGGAGCAAAGTGGCAGGAAGTTTGGCCCAGTGCAGGTGCACTAACAATAGCACTGAATTGGTTCTTGCAGTGCATGCGCGCTGCACTGACCTCCCTGCCACCTCACACCTCTCCCTCCTCTAAGCAGCAGTGACACACATGGGAAGCTAGTCTTGTGGCTATGCCCCACCTAGTAAGTCACCTCTGGAAGAGAGGATACTTCCCTCCCTCCACTGTGTAGCTAGCCACTCGGGTGCATGCGCCCTGCAGCCAGAAGCGGAGTGAGCCGTCCATGGGGGTGGGATGAGCCAAGGCAGGGTGCACTGCGTGGAGCCTTTCCACAACTTCCCCCTCAGCTGTAGGGCGGCTGAGGCAGTGGGCAGACGCAAGCCCCACGCTGCTCGAAAAAGTAGCGCAGAACTTGCAGACAGTCGGCCCACTGCCTTCCCCTCAGGAGAGACGAGTGGCTCAGGCACACTGCAGGCCCTGTAGTGTGACACCCAGTGCCCCCCGCCTCACCTAGCTACGCCTCTAGATTAGGCAGATTCATGGAGGAGAGGGCTGTCGAGGGCTACTAGCCATAAAGGCTGTGCTTTGCCTGCAAAGTTGGAGGCAGCAATGCTTCTGGTTTCTGGAAATCCTCCTGCAGTGGCGTAGGAAGGGGCCTGCAGTGGGTGCAGGAGTTATTTGTTCAAAAACACATATTTTTGCCACTTTGTCACCTCCCTCAGTGATGACACCCGGGGTGGCCTGCACCCACCACACCGGCCTTCCTACGCCACTGCGTCCCTCTTCCTGTCCCTTTCCCCTCCTTTTCTCTCACTGAGATGGCAAGCATGCAGTGGCGTAGCATGGGTTGTCAGCAGCCGGGGCAAGGCAAGTAATTTGCGCCCCCCCCCGCTGCACTGTCCCTCCCCCAGATAGTCCCTCGCTCTCTTTCCGCACCACACCGCATGCCTGGCACCCTCCCCTCCACAGTGGGCGGCGACCCGGCGGCTCGGATCGGATTCGCACAGCCAGCACTGCAGTGAGAGAGAGTGAGTGAGCCAGGTAGGGGCAGAGAGCTGCGAGCGCGCCCCCCCAGATGTTGCGCCTGGTGCAGCCGCCCCCCCTGCACCCCCCACGCTACGCCATTGCAAGCAGGAGATCCAGAAATCCTGCCTGCACCTGATGCCTCCAGGGACAAACTGATTGACACAAGCAAGTCACTTGACCACAGCTGCAGCTGTTCCTTATGTCCAAGCAGGACAAGAGCAAGAGAGTCTGAATTGACTTGTGGCCAGAGGGATGATTCGCTGGAAAGTTCTTGTGAAGGCATTGAGGCTACAGGCATCCCCAAACACATACACTGCAGGGCATAGCAACAGAAGGATCAACATCTCTGCTCTAGAAATAAAAATCCTCAAACAGGATGACAGTGAGTTTGCATGAAAAGGTGCAGCCCACTTTGTGGCTTTACTACTTTGCATTTAGTCCAGAATTCAGCTTGGGAATGCTGATACATCCCATAATAGCAAAAAGACGCTGCATTATTTGGCAATGTGTAGTAGCTGAAGGCAATGTGACAAAAACCAGACCCACTGGGGTAGTTTCTCAACAAGAGGAAATGACTGGAAAGGCCCAAAATAACAGAATATGTTGTATTTTATGGCACTTTGTGTTAGATATTTGATATTGCTACATTAAAATAACAAAAAAGTACAATTTTGTACATGCTTTAATATGTGAGAGGAGTCGGCTTTCTTTAAGATGCAAAATATTCCATACAATTAGTTCTTCAGTACAATATCAAGATTTTAATAAATTGTTCTCTCTCCTATCTATGAAAATGAATAAGCGCTTTCTATTTCAGGCTCTTTCTTGTCTTGTACCTCTCTGTTTTCTTCTTCCTTCTTGCTGAGCTGTTGCATGAATAATAATAGAAAATGTGTTTACTGAAATTCACAGTTTGTTGATATTTTGAATGCCTTAAAGTCATCCTGCTATCAGTGTTTCTTTTTGGGGGGGGAGGATGAGATAGTGATAAAGTTAAAAGATGAACACAATTTAAGAATCCAATTTTTGTTCCGGTGCAATTGTTTTGACTAGAGCAGCTGCTTGCAAACAACTTAAAATTCAAGCAGTTAGTATAGTTAATAATTTTTATTAAATTTTTTTTTTTGCTTAGACAGACAGGTAGCCTTCCCTGTTTAAAGTGTTGTTAAAATTCATTTCCTTAACTGTTTCCCCACATTATGCAGAAACTCCCCAAACAAACATAAAAATGTGTAAGCTGTTAAAAATCATACATGGTGCATCCTGTCCTTTGAGACTATGTATAGAGAAGACAATATAAAAATAGTACCAACGAATAGTACTTTAGTATTCAAAGGAAACTTGGAGGTCATCTAATCTGAACCTTTACTCAGGGAAGGAATCTACAGAATCGCTGGCAGTTAGCCATCCAGCCTCTGTTTAAATATCTCCAGGAAAAGAAAACTTCTCTACCTCCCAATACAGTTGGTTACCATTAAGAAGTTTCTCCTATCCAGCAAGGGCTTAGGGCCAACCTACGTATGATATATTATTCTTTATTTAAAAGCTACCGTGCTGGAGGGTGGGTGAGCAGGATTTGGATTTGGGGACAGAGGGCAGGGCTTGTTTGATTTTCCTGGATCAAGACATACCCTCAAGCTACTCACCTGCTTTTTTAAAGAGGGCAGTGTAACCCCATCTAGGACAGGACACATTTTATCAATTTGGTTGAGGGATCCACCCACTAACCGTTTATTGGATTTCATCCAGTCTATTATGCAGTTCTAAACCTCCCCAGGGAGAGAGTTCCACATACAGAGGTGCCACCACAGAGAAGGCCCTGCTTTATATCACTGCCCCATCTCTATTGATAGGCCCACAAGCAGGACCTCTATGTTAGAACATATCTGGAAAACCTTTGTGGTTTTAAAGCACAGGCTGGCAAATACAGGAAGATGTGATCTTTTATCCAAGCCGTTTAGGGCTTTCTATATCCATGTCATCACCTTGAATTGCTCCCAGCAGCATACAGACAGGCAGTGCAGCTCTTTGAGGACCAGTGTTATATGATCACACCTCACAGTCCCAGGCAGCAGCAACCTGGCTGTGGCATTCTGAATTAGATACAGCTTCCACACCATATTCCAGGGTTGCCTTAATTAACTGCATGGCTGGCACCAGTGCTGGATTTATGTATAGGCTAAGTAGGCTGAAGCCTAGGGCCTCTAAATCTAGAGGGCCTTGCCAGCCTGCCCGCTCCCCAGCAAAAAAAATTTGCAAACCGAAGACTTCATGCGAGGGCAGGGCAACTCAGGCCTCTAAATCTAGGGAACCTTGCCAGCCTGCCCTCTCCCCAGTGCCACAGTCTCCCCTCTCCCAAAATTGCAAACCAAAGATTTCATGCAAGGGCAGGGTAACTCAGGCCCAGCAGCTATGAGACTCAGGGCTAGCCAGTGGGGCCCAGTTTGAAGCAGTGGGGCACAACTTAAATTTTTTTTGTAGGGCCCCAGTTCACAGCCAAAATCTGCAAAATCTTATAGATATACAGTGGTGCCTCGCAAGACGAAAAGAATCTGTTCCGCGAGTCTTGCGGTTTTTTTCGTCTTGCGAAGCAAGCCCATTAGTGGATTAGCGCTATTAGCGCTATTAGCGGTTTAGCAGCTATTAGCGGCTATTAAAGGCTTAAGGGATTAGCGGATTAGCTGCTAAAAGGCTATTAGCGGCTTAGATCAGCTGATAAGCGGCTTAGCGAACAGCTGATAAGCGGCTTAGCGAACAGCTGTTAAGTGGCTTAGGGGCTTGGGAAAAAGGCTGGGAGGGGAAAAAAACCCCCAGGAATCGCAAGGCATTTTCGACTTGCAAAGCAAGCCCATAGCAAATTCGTCCTGCGAAGCACCTCCAAAACGGAAAACCCTTTCGTCTAGCGGGTTTTCCGTCTTGCGAGGCATTCGTCTTGCGGGGCACCACTGTAAATAAAATCCATCTAGATTGCCCTGGTGTGTGTGTGTGGGGGGGGCTTAGAAGCAGCACACGGGGCTCAATTTGGCCAATTTGTTCCGATTGCCTTAAGGTCAGCCCTGATGAGACTGTGCAGGGGTTGGACTGACAAGCCCTGCAACTTTTAGGTCCCTGGTGTCACTATTCAGAGTACAGATTCAAGGACTGGTTATGGAAATAAACGGGGGGCACTTATTGGAAATCAGTTTTGCCACCTCCGCCCCCAAAAACCCCGAGACAATGAGCCCAGCCACCTTTTATTCACAGTCAGGTGAGGGTCAGATACCAGAGGCTCAGAATCCCAGCAGGTATATAAGAGAGAGACTGCCCTGGCAAGGCCTTCACCCGCGGTTTTTTAAAGAATAACATTACAACTTTATTTTTCTTAAAAATAATGCTTATTCCACAAAAGGTTTACAAAGTTCAGTTAGTGCAAAAGTTTTTCAGTGTTAATTTTATGCATTTTTTTTAACATCACCATGGTATTTAACAATAATATCTTATGTCTTTTAGAGGAGAAATTATGAATTGCAGAATTTTAAATACCAATCATCATCCTTGGCTTCTCTCCATTTTGTTTATAACACTCTTCCATTTTCTTCTTGTTGTGAGGGTGGGGGGTGGGGAGGGGCCTCACAAGTGGAGTAGCCTAGACCCTCTCTTCATCTAAATCCAGCCCTGGCTGGCACCCACTAATGTGGGATCTGCTGTTTGCCCTGGCGGGCATGCCGGAAATTCTAACCAGACAGTGTTTTGAACACCTCATTAAGACTTGCCATAAGAATATATGACACTTCCCTGAATCATGTTGAGAAGAAGGGGGAAGGGAAGTGCATTCTACTTTTCAGTTTCTCCATCATGATCTGATGGATGGTATAGGGTAAAGTCTGAAGGTAAATGAAGATGCCACCTTGCTAAAGTTATATTGAGCTGGAGCTGATCAGTGACTGAATGGGAGACCCAGGGTGGACCTTGGTCACCCTGTGCAAGGCCATTTGACGCAGCTGGCTTTGGGAAGGAGGAGTGACGCTCTGGCAGGATCCTAGAGTCCTCCTACCTTCTTCCAGAAGCCCAGTAAGCACTTGTATGGCTTTGGAAAGGACCCCGTCAGAGCCCTCATGTCTCCTTCCCTTACCGGGCTTTGAAAAGGCTCCCTCCTTGTCTGTCCTTCTGGTGAGACTATACCACTCGCACTGCCCTAAATCCGATTCTGGGAAACCTCCAGGGAACCATAGTCCGATTCAGTTCAGGATCCAATATTTAGCCAGAGTTGGTGCACAGTGATGGAAATGACAATGATGGCAAAAGGGATCTCATGAAACATGAGAAAAATGGGAAATAAATGGAAAAGCCCCCTGTGAAATTCCACACCCACTTTCAGATCTTCAATACAGTTGAATAGATTTCCCTAAAATTATTTGCATAAACACACCACAGCACTAATCATGTAATCCTACATGTGTCTACTCAGAACTATTGAGTTCAACGGACCTTGCTCCCAGTTACACGGGTCTAGAAATTCAGCCTAAAATGTAAATTATGAGTCATCACTCTAGAAACTTCACAGTTGCCCCGCTGCAAGCTATGGGAGTAAGCACACATTCCAGCCCAGCCTTTTACTTTTATATTGTCTTTTTTTGTGGAATTGGGTAAATACTAATAAGAAAAATGGTTCTAGTGTTCATTCTGGTAGTAGCTCACCATAAATAGCCATATCAATCATATATAATTAAGCTGTCAGTTTCTCATTTGGGAAGAATGGTTGCAACCATGTATAAAAGCAAATATACATATCAGAATAATGTGGCTTGCTCAAGACAAAAGTATATTTATGGTCCATTTAGTGGGTCACAGAAAACTGCAGCCTATTATCTTTATTCCTTAAGCCAGATAGAAAGAGGCTTTAAAAGACTTGTTTCTCCATTTCCCAGCTAGTGGAAATTTAATTGCTTAACAGTTTAAGTAATCGCAGGCAAATCTGATAGCGGATATTTAAACCTATCTGTGGAAATTATTCTAATTACTCTTCCCCCAGTAAACATGAGGCCCTATACAAGTGGTCATTAGAACAGTTTAATCTGTGCCTTAGGTATTCTTGTCAATGCATACTGCTTTGTTTACAAGCAGAAAATAAAGAAACAGAACCAGGCTATTTTAGTACGTTGAAAATATAGTTGTTGCTAAGTTTTCAAGGGGGAAGATCTAGTTTTTTAAAAAAATGAAAAAAAGCATTTCCTTTCATATTTTTCAAAGAAAACACTGCCATGTCAAGTTGCTCAGTGTTTGCTTCTTTTGGTCAACAATTTTGTCTGAGCATGACAGCAGTATAGATTGCGATTGCCGATCTGTTAAGGTTAGTCATTGGCTGCTGGTCCCCTCAGTGTCGCTGATGACAAGCTGCGAATACCCCCTCCAGTTTTTATCATCCTTCCCCTTAAAATGAAATTAAAATATAAGATGTGCTCTGTGCTGCATTGCTTCAGATCTCCACAGGGTAGCAGAGATAAAGCCACAAGATTATTTCTCACTAACAGTCATTGATGACAGCGAGTGAAATTCATGGTTGGGCTCAGGAGTCTATGGCCTCCATATGTTCATAGAATTATAGAGCTGTAGAGTTGAAAGGGAATTGTAGAGTTGGAAGGGACCTTGAGGATCATCTAGTCCAACCCCCGGCGATGCAGGAATATGCAGTTGTCCCATACGGGGATCAAACCTGCAACCTTGGCATTATCAGCACCATGCTCTAACCAACTGAGATATCCAGGTTGCTGAACATCAATTCCTATAAGCCCCAGTCGGCATGGCAAATAGTGAGGGATGCTGGGAGTTCCGACAATGTCTGGAAAGCCACTAGTTAGCCACCCCTGGTTGAATCAGGATGAATCAGGGTACTCTGGTAACATAAAACAAACCAGCAAATAAGTACGCAGGAACAGCTGGATCTTGAACCTTGCGCCTAGTCCCAAATGTTACAAATCCAAATCCACATTTAAATTATGGATATTTTATATGAATTAAAAAATCTTTAAGAAAGGTTGAGCTTCTCTGCCACTGTTGGGCAGAGAAATTGAATCCAGATCTTCATGTAAGTCTTATGATGGGGTTCAGATCATGGATTTCAGAAGAGACAAATCTACAAGTTCTGATGTAATTGTTCCATCTGCTTTCTAAACACAAAAATCTTCCATTTTTTTATACTCTTTACAAACAGGGATTTCACTGTCCAATAAACCTGTTTTAACACCTCTCGAATAGTCTCCCTTGTACCTGTCTAAACAGACTAAGCATGTGTAAATGGTAATTATCCGCCATAGTAATTATCCACCCATTCCCATTAATTGTGGATTGCTGCTGGGAAAACTGTTTATAATGCCACAATGAGCAACATGTGCTTATGGATAATGATTGTTCAATATGATGGTTCTCTTAGGAGTCCTTTGCCAATTGCTTTAAAGGTGTGCTCAATGTGCCTAAAATTATAGTGGCCGCAATGTTCTCCAAGGGAATTCAACATCTGCCATTCATTTTGGCGGGGCACTTTCACAACTATCATGTGCAATGTTACTTGTAACCTTTTGTAACTATCACCTGTAACCTTAACTCACTTCCAAGTTCTACCATGCAAATTTTCTTGTGTTTCCAACTTCCAAAGCATTGCATAGTTATTTATTTAATAATTAATAATTAAATACCTGCCCCCCCAAGCATTATCCACTGAGAAATCACTAAGATAATCAACTATGGCAATTCAAGGCCCAGCTAAAACCTGTCATTTATATACTAATATTTGGCAAAGCTTTGTCCTCCTCCTATAAAGTCCTGGCTTGCTTCTGTTATTAGTTATCTTAATACAATTAGTAGCATTTTACTTGCAGATGTTCCACAGGTGGAACTTGGTGTGACAAAAGAATGTGTTTCGGCAGCATCTTCAGCAACGAACTTGTGATGAATGATATGTTGAATGTTTTTATGTGGAGTAAGTTTGGTGAAAACAATCAATAAGATATTAGCATTTCTTAAAGGTCCCATTTTTCAGAAGGACCGGGGTAGGCTTTTTGTGGTAGAAAAGAGCTGCGGATTGACAGGAGGAAGAGCAGCAAGAAGCAGCGAATAGGAGGGGGCATTTAATCATTCCTTTTCATGTTGCTTCTGCTCTGCGACCCACCCATCCCTTCATTCTAACAGCTTTTGTTCTACTTGGGTCCTAGATGTCTATGTTTATCGTGTTGTGTGTGTGTGTGTGTAAAAGCTGTGGAAGGAGGTGACCAGGGCAAAACAGTAACTTGTCTGCCACTTCCCTGCTGCAGTGCTGAACATCAGCCCTGTCCCCTGCAACTTTGGCAAACTGGAATCCTAGATCCTAGATTTCACAAAGCTTACAGGGACGTTAGGCCATGTCCATTCATTAGCACTGACCACACATTCTGATTTGCTCACATAAAGCTTATGCAGAGGTTAGGTGATATCCCGTCTTGATTGAGGATTTGTTGCAACAGTTGGATAACAATGGACATTTATCTCGATTTGTTTGCCTAGTGGTTATACATCTTCCCACTGATCCACCATTCATTCCACACTTTTTAGAGCATTTCCTAAATAGGTCACTATGAAACGTATGTTTCTTAAAAAGTGGATTTGTTACAACGGTGTTTTCTTGCAATAATAATAATAATAATAATAATAATAATAATAATAATAATAATAAATTTATACACTACTTACATGCCTAATAGTGCAAACCTAAATTTCCAGTATATGACTGGATCTCTCCTGCAAAATCCTGACATTCTGGAGGTGACCCAGGTCTGTCCAATTTGGCCTTTAAATAGGAATGCTTGAGAAATCGAGTCTTTACAAATTCTATTTATTCATTTGGAATTTACTTATTCACCCAGAGGATGTTAACATAACAAATGTGAAGAGCTGGTCGATTAGGTTTGGGGGATGTAGCAGCAATGAAAAATATAGCAAGCTATATAACATAAATGCTGCTAGCACTGCCATTTTCCAAAATGAATAGTGTTTATTTCTTGTTATTGTTGCAAATAAAAAAATAAAAAAATACAGATAGGTATGTCTGATTTGTTTGAGTTTATTGATATGCCTCCATTCTACAGTGAGCCATGTCCAAAGAAGCTTACAACAAACATTTGCTTATCAAAGTACAAAGCACTAGGTTGGGGAAGAGAAGTCAGTTTACAAAATAACATATCAATACATTCAAATAGGGCAAAAACCAGCAACTTAGAAAACATGGGGGGAGGGGAATCAGTACCATATTACAAAATGAACAATCTAGACATAAACACGTATGTATAGAGTGAAATAAGAATTAACAAGCCATAAAGCCAAAACTGCTAGTGCAGGTCTAATTGCAAACCTAGGAGCCCCAGAAATTTGTTTTAGAGACAGTTCAGAGGGGATGGAGCCTCTCACCCTGGCTAGACAGCTTACAGCTAGTTCCTTCTTCCCTCTTCCAAAGAAGATCAACAGCAGTGAAAGAAAATTGCTGGAGATGCTGAAAGTGCAGCGGCAGAACACATTTGTTTTGACTTGTTATAATTATGAATGAAAAGTATTCAGAATCCCTTCCTTTGCTCTCATTGTTGGTCATTCTGTTCTGCAGTAATATAAACTGTTAATTATTATTTTTAAAAAATATATATTTTTGCTTTTTTTGGTATTCCTATCTCTTCTTCCTTGATCTTCTCCTTCCTCCTGCTTTGATTCCTCATATTAAAAAAACAACAACCCTTCATCCTATTGCTGATCCTTGTGTACGCTATAGTCCCCTGCATTAGGCTACATAAAATCCAGTGGGATAAACTGGTAGGAATGTACATCAAAAGAGATACAATAGCAAATCCATTGAAGTTGTGCAATTTCTTCTCTTCGCTCTGAAGTCATTAAGAGGGAAAATTTTCTTTCAGTGACTAATGTGGATTTACAGGCAGCCCAACTGAGACACATAAAGATTGGCATATATCAATAAAAAGTCAGGAAGTTAGGAGGTTGGGGGCCAATCCGCCCTGTGTCTGCACTGATGGATGATGCATTTGACTAATATAGAAGTCTTCAGTAGGTTAAATAGATTTCACCTCACACAGAGGTGAATTTTTTCAGAGACGTTGTTGATCTTGCTTGTGAAAAAAACGTTTGGCAGGGATGATGAAGATCCAGTATCTCTTGACTGAATCCCTCTTCCCACCAAAACAGAATTTTGCATTTGTTTTCTTTAACTCTTATAGTAACTGTGCATTATTACAAGAGCACCCGTGTCCTCAGGAAAGGAGACATACTTGTAGTCTCTTATCCTTCTCAGGTGTTCTTAAGGATCAAGATGAACCTTAACATTCAGCATTAAGTTGTAGAAGGTAAAATTGCTTCAAGACAACAAAGACAAGCAGAGGCATGGTTCCTCAGCCCAGAACTAGCTGTTGTGGACACAGCTGGTCCTTCTCAGTCAGCTTCTAGGTTATCTGCAAGGCTTTGGTCCTTCATCTATGACCCAGTGTTTCCTGAAGGCGTTCAGGGTTCCCTCCAGGGTCTCTATTCCACCCTTGCTTTCTCCAAACCACACTCTGGCTGTTCCGATGTCTCCAGCAGTTGCCCTCGCAAAAAACCATTTACACTGAACAATGGCAAGGCCTTGGTCCAGGCTACAGATAGTTCCACCATCTTCATTTCTCCAGAGTGTCTGAGGACCTTGCTCCCAGTCACCTGAAGAAGAATAAATACGAAGAAGAATAAGGGATATTGTGAATGGAACTAGCATCAGCCCCTGTATGCTCATGCTAGGTGACAGCCCTGTGCCTATTTCTTGCTGTTATGCTGGTTCCCATAATTTGTTGTTGTCTCTGGGGGGTAGAAGATAGGCTTTGTTGACATGGATTAATGCTCTGAAGTCTGGCTAGACTAGTGCCCTTGGTTCCAAGTCCCAGGACAATCTGCTGCTGTGCTCTGGACCTCAACCCCACACCTCCTCTTGAAGGTCCCAGTGCTCAGCCCATAAGTGTGAACACAGGCTTCGTTATATTTCTCACAGAGGTGGGATGGGGAAGCACAACTCTCAGGAAGAAGAAACCATGAGTCTCTCGGACTACATTCCCTTCTGCTTCTCAAGCATATGCGGAGGAAGAGCATACAGAAAAAAGTGTCTATGCACACAAAAGCACATCTCCATATTTTGCACCATAGGCCACTACTGTTTTTCTCTCACCATTTCAACAGAGTTTTCAAAACAGCCCCCAGAAGGAACTAGCACATTTCCACAGACATATGAAGAAAGATCAATATTTTACCAGCTTCAGCTATTGTCAGTTTATTTTCCCATGGAAGGTGTGTGCCAGTGATATCTTTCAATATACGGATTAATTTGAAATTGATTGAACATGTTTCCACTTTCCTACTTTATGCTCCTTATATATCTTAGCAAAGATTCATGAGTCTGTCATCACAATGAGTATAACTGCTATCTTCTTTGGCTGCCAGACGTAAAATTTCAAGGAAGACCTTCTGCAAGATGTCTTTGTTGTTGTTCACTCATACAAAACCTATTAATAAGCCTATACATTTTGTCAATAAGATAAACAATATTATCTCTCACAAGCTGAGTTCATTACTAGCTTTCACGGTGTCAGCATTTAACCAAGCTCTAACAGATGAAGTAGGCAGAGCATTAAAGAAACAGATTGCCTGTGCATAAGGTGGCAATGAGGGCAAAAGTGATGTGGCCTTTACATTTGCCAAAAATAAGAATAATTAAAGATGCCCTCAAAGTCCAGCCATCCTAAAACTGAAGCCAAGCCAGTGGGCGGAAAAACTAGGGGGAAAGTGGATCCAGAGCAACACTGAACAGCTCAATCTTAGGTGCTATATCTCTGCTCAGCATTTTAATACATATTTATTAAAGTGAATTGGCACATAAAGCATTTTTCATTTGCATTAATGGTGCTGAATTGCTGACACTGCCAACAGTGATCCCGTTTTTCACCATAACCATGTCAGAGAGTCTGGACAGTGTACATAGGGATCTTCTTGTCTTGGTGTATGCAGGGATCTTCTTCATTTCTGTGGAAATCCCAGTATTCGTTCATCCCATTTTTATTCTATTATTTTTCTGCTACTTCCATCACATATAGAACTTCTCTAGACTTTACATTGCCGTGTCATATTAACTTCATTTTAATTGGAATCAACATGCAACTTTTGAAATGGACTCTGGATAATATTTTCATTGAATATTGTATCCAAATGTTTTTCTCATTTTTTTTTAAAAAGTTTATAAACAGCCCTGTTTCCTTCTCCCACATTGTTCTGTAAGAATTGGTCTCATCAATATATTTATTAATAATACTTACACTTGTGACAATACCTCTTTAACTGCTCATCACATTTACTATTGCAGTTCTAAATCTTCTGCTAAATGCTTTTGTAATCTGTTTCGATATAGTCGAATTAGTCACAATATGCCACTTGAATAGCTTTATTATATATTTTATATATATGTGGATTTTTGCACTGCTATAAAGAAAAGAAGAAAGACAGCTATCAGAACCTCAAGTGTGCAGGAAGCAGATACATCTTCATAATCAAAACCTGGCAAGGTGTCCACACACATTTGTTGTTCATGAGTTGATATGGAACGTTCTGCAGTTGCTTTCTTCAAAGAAAGAGAAGCTTACAAAGGTAGGCCGATTTTCATAAGTACTGAATATTCTATCAGAATCCCCCTGCGGGTTGAAAAAGAATGGATAAACATATTCCAGACAGATGACGGGTGAAAGAGGAATATTAGAGTGGCAAAACTGGTGAGAGATAAAAGGAATGATGAAAGGAAGATGTGGGAAAGATGTCAGTGACATCAGATCAAAACACTTTGACCAATGTTTCATTTTGCATTAAATAGTGCAAAAAAAGCCCCCCAAAACCTGAATAGCAGTTGATAGATGGTATATTCTTAAATTGCTCTGATGACTTCATTAGCAACAGTCTAGATTAGAAGAATGGTCCTGTGCATTACATGCAGAGAATTCTCATTTCTCTGAAGGATTTGGAAGATTTAAGTCACTCTCTCCAATTACTTAAGAAAGAATATGGGGAAAGTTTGAGAGCAGTGCCGGATTTACGTATAAGCTAAACAAGCTAGAGCTTAGGGCCCCACCATCTTGGTGGAAGGAAAGGCAACAACTGGGTGTACATTTCCAAAATATAAGATAAAAAAAACAACCCTTGATTAAATACATATTTTGTTATGTGCAAATGGACCTATTAGGTCCATAAATTACCATACAGCATATATTCAACACAAAAAACAGCTAGAAATACAAAGGGCCCCATTACCTTCAGTAGCTTAGGGCCCCATCAAACCTAAATCTGGCCCTGTTTGAGAGGCATTCAGATCAATGGAGTTTTGCTAAGTGAAGTGTGTATGCATATGAGTGACCTGTTCACTGGGTCATTTTCTTTTTTATTTTGTTCTGCCAAAACATTTTTTAAAAAACATGCAATGAATTTTATGTTTAAATACAGTTTGGGTGGTCAGTGGAGACAGCTGCAGTGGTTTCCACACCTATAAGTGTATGTACGCATATAATAAATTACCACATTTGAAGTGGCTATATGTGTCAGTATCATCATGCAGTAGTATTGGACATGACTCTGCACACAGCCACTTTATATGGGATGAATACTGCTTGGGGGAGTGAGAATTTGGAGTGAACAAATGTCAAGAGGAGGGATGCTTAAGCTCTCTCACACCTGCTACCTCTCCACTCAAAATCATTTCCCCAAGTGTCTTTTCCCCCATGTGAATGTGGTGTAGGTTTGGGGAAATCCTCTGCATACTAGGCTATGCAAATGATTCAGTTTTTCAAATGCCAACACAAATTATCAAGCAGTGGCAGCATGCCAACAGCTGAATCCTGTGCATGGTGGCAGAAGCACAAAATGGCTCGCCATGGGCTGGAAGCTAGCATGGGCAAGCTTTCCAAGCACTGTCCCTGTGGTTATACTATGCCCAGTGGTCATATGAATAGGTCCTAAGATAATTATGTTGTTAGCAGCCACAGTGACTATATGCGAGGAACAAAACATTACAGGTAATTTTGACGACATACATACAATCTAACGGGATGCTTGTACATAAGTGACAGGCACTTCTTTTTCAAATCCTTCGCCAGGACTGTGCTATGAATACTTTATTAGTTGTAGACAGATTGGCTTGTAGACATGTTCTTATGTTCTCTGTTTAAAACATTATGTAACCCACAAATATATCTCCTAGCTGGAGGCAATTTGACATGTGCCGATCTCATGCTGCCTGCAGTAATAAGAAAGACCAAATATAGACAGCTTTAAGAAGTGACATCTTTTAGGAATAGGAAGTAATAAAGTATTCTCCACTCTCAACTCCAAGATTTGTACCTCCCCTACATTCCGCTAATAAATCATGCCCGGAGCAAGCTTGATGATCTTGTTCAAATTGCCAAAATATAGTGGTGTACAATATATTTGTTTGGATCAGGATTGACAGGGCAAATAATGTTGGGAATTAATTTGTACAACACAATGTCAAATTGTGACAGCACATTTGTCCAATGAGCTAGTTTGATCATTTTTAAACCTAACCATTCCAATATTTTTGTGTCATCTAACTTTTCCTTCCACATTTCAGTTTCTAATAGTTCTTGATCTAAACTAGATATTGTTACAACACACACACAAAACACCCACTCTCAGAACTAATCTAAGTTTGCTTCCTGTCAAAAAAAGAAGTCACAAACTTTGACCCACTACTTCATGCCTCAAATATGCATGGTCTAGACATCTATATCAGAACATCACTATTCCTAGGTTGATGCCAAACCTTTTCTGAGTTGACATGGAAAGCAGAATGTCCATATGTTAATAAACCATATAGGAGTAGGAAATATAGCTAGAAAAACTAGCTCCTCTTTTTTTTTCTTGCTTCTTCAAGAAACAAACACTTGCTGACTTTGCTTTAGTTCAGGGTAGATGGTGGAAGTTGAATTAAGTTAAAGCTATGTAAGATATAGCACAGATCAATATCAAAATTAGGGCATCAGCTGGTATTAATTTATATGGAACTCTGTTATGTCAAACAATGGTGCCTTTCCATCATCCCAAGACAAAGGTCTGCTAGCTATATTTATTTGATTGCAGAACAAAATCCAAGCATACTATGGAGCTGAAGGTGCAGAATGCTTTTGTGACGTGTCTAAAAAAGGGCCTTTGAACACGATTCATTATCATGCCCTGATTCTTGTCTCTAAATTTAGGATTTGAATCCATTTTTGAGCATCACTGTGGTTGAAATAAGGGACGCTTTGGAGATATACACAGAAAGCCCATCTGATGGAGTGCTTAGAGCAGGCATCCCCAACCTTCGACCCTCCAGATGTTTTGGACTACAATTCCCATCAACCCTGTCCACTGGTCCTGTTAGCTAGGAATCATGGGAGTTGTAGGCCAAAACATCTGGAGGGCCACAGGTTGGGGATGCCTGGCTTAGAGGGTCTGACTAGGACCTAGGATACCAGAGTTCAAATCCTCACGTAGCCAGGAATCTCACTGTGTGACCTTGGACCAGTTACAGTCATACCTTGGGTTAAAGACACTTCGGGTTAAATCTTTTCAGGTTGCGTCCCGCAGCGACCTGGAAGTAACAGAATGGGTTATTTCTGGGTTTCACTGCTTGTGCATGCGCAGACGCTCAGAATGATGTCACGCACATGCGCAGACGTGGCAAATCGTGACCCGCACATGCGCAGACTCACAAACGCGGGGTGTGTTCTGCTCATGATGCGAACGGGGCTCTGGAAAGGATCCTGTTCGCATCCAGAGGTACCACTGTACTGTCTCTCAGCCTAACCTTCCTCACAGGGTTGCTGTGGGGATTAAATGGGGAGGGGAAAAGCCACACACACTACCTTGAGCTCCATTGAGATGGGGGTGTAAATGCAATAAGTAAATAAATGTGTTAAGAGCATAGAGCCATAGGCGCACTGAGAAAAGGGATTAACAGACTTCTAAATCACAGCAATTGCTCAAGGATGGTGTTGGGAATTGTGTGGTGAACTGGGCAACATTAATTGGCAGTGTAGCCAGAACACTAGATCCTAAATCAAAGTAGAATGCCATTGCTGGAAGTTGCTCACTCATTCTTTCATTCTTTCTTTTTTATTTTTACAATTTACAGGTGTACAACAGTAGTGCTTTGGCAAATGTATTAGGTGGGATTGTACCCACTGGTGGCTTCTTCCCATTGCGACTGGTAGGGCAGAAAGCAGGGAGCCCAAGCTGTCTGTAGAAGTAGAGCCAATGACAGGCAGAGCCAACTAATTTAGGTTTGTCCCTGTCCTCCTCCTTGTTGATTTTTACTAGGGCAACACTAAGGAGCAAAAAGCTGACCGACAGTACCACCCCCTGGACTGGTTTTTAAACAAAAGTATATGGGTGGTGGCTTAGGGCAGACTGAGTTTGGTGGGGCAGTGCCCTATTTGCCCTAACAAACTAGGCTCCAGTGATTGTAGCTGAGTCATCATGTGCATGATTAACATGCAAAGGCTGCCCCACATCGCTGACTAAATGAATTTCAGTCAGGGATGAGAGCGACTCTTCCTAATACCCACTCAGTGTGAGCAACGGCAGTGGGCTAGAAAGGCTAATGGTCTGGTTAACTTGATGGGCTCATAGGTCTTTCCTCCAGTCCAATACACAATAGATTTATTTTGTAGATTTCCATTCCCTCGCCACATCGAAATAGTTTAGATAAGATATGCACAAGTGCAGAGAAATGCTAATGTTTCCCCACCTCACCCCCCAACTAAATATATGCAAAGTATAGTGGAAAATTACAGCTGAACTAGACCTAGTGCAGGCAAGCTAAGATTCAGGTACTTGATTTGGGAATTATTTGGATAAAATGTGAATATTTTAGGTGCTAATATCAATCCAGACAATATAAAAATGCTGAAAGGCTATTGTGTGAATACTGGAGTAATGTATTTGACTAAGAATATATATTCAAGCAAAATTTAACTGAGGTGCTGGGGAAGTGGTGGTCATAATTCTGGGGTTTCAAACCGCACAGAGCTTCGGTCAGCTGCTCTCTGTATCCTTCAAGAACATAGTAGGCACTCCATCTACCCATCAGACCAGAGATGCCCTGAACAGCTCAGTTGGTCGAGCATGAAAGTCTTAGTTTCAGGGTCATGGGTTCAAGCCCCATGTTGGGCAAAAGGTTTTCTGCATTGCCGGGGATTGGACTAGACAATCCTCATGGTCCCTTCCAACTCTATGATTCTATGATCATAGGGAGTAGGTAGATAAACCAGACTGTCTCTCCACCCTAGCTCTTTGTCCTGCCTCAGTAGGCAGCCTCTGCCTTCTTCAGGTTTCCATTACCCTTTCTGTTGCTGCATGCATGCTATACAGTTAAAGCACCCCCTAATAATAATAATAATAATAATAATAATAATAATAATAATGAAATTTGTAGTTTGTTAAGGGTGCTGGGAATTATAGCTTGTTGAGGGGTAAATAGAAAATAACACCAGACTCAACCACATTAATATGTTATCATATGTGTGACTTATCAAATGTAAGTAAATTCTGATTTCCCCCCTCTCCTTCTCTGCTACCCCCTACTTCTATTCAGTGATAAGGCACTGACATCTCTTTAGTTTCCCAAGGCTCTCCACTATTGTAGTAGAGATTCAGATGCGATCTTTGGTTTCCATGATGTCATGCACATTCAAAGCACTTCCCCTCCCTCAAAGAATTCTGGGCATCAGACTTTCTTAAGGGTGCTGGAAATGGCTGCTTATCATCATGCTGGTGAGCAGCTGGTGAGGCTCAACATGGTGCCTCCTCTCCCTCCCGAATGCATAGCACCATTTTAGGTTGTCGTCCCCTCCAGCCACTACGGAGGCTCATGGGTTCCTGCCTAACCCATCCTTCAAATGAGCCAATCCGTGGCGGCCCTGGGGAGGGGCATGGCCATCTACTTAGCCTGGCTGACCACTCAGCACAGCATCCCATTGGCTGGGATCGTCACCCATGCTTCCCTCCCTTCATTAATAGTTGATTACCGATCTAACCATTTCTTTTCGGCTAGCCTGGCTTTGCTGTGGTCACAGCTTTGGCGGTTTAGGTCTTGGGTGGAATCCTATAGTCTTTCATCCAGTTGGGGTGTGGTGAAGTGGTGACTCATCCAGCCCGTTCCCTGCAGTGGCATTAACAGGGCACCATGTTAGAGCGGTCCAGAGGGAAGTCTCTGTCCAAAGAGCCAAGTGCGTAAGGCTACTTGTGATGGTTCCACCCCAAATAGACCCTGTCATGCCTCAGTTCCTCAGCAGGGGACGGGGCTGAGAG